>NW_028327179.1:15082500-17482500 GCF_987537825.1 Furipterus horrens
TTGTGGTTTCCCATCCCCTTGTCTTCTCTGGTTATATGTAAACAACTCTCCATACAAGATTAGAACAAGTAAATACATTACAATTAAAATTCAGATTTTTGTTTTGCAATCCTCTCCCAAACCCGTCTTTGCATCTGGAAATTTGTGTCTGTTTTTCTATGTATAGATTAGCATCTTTTCCTTAGCAGAAACATGATAGAAAATCTCAGAGATCAGTGAAAACCCCCAGGCTTTAGAAAAGTAAGACATAGCAACTTAATCTGCTTGGAAAATCATTAAAAACGCAAGACCTTAGAAAGATATTTTCCAGCACTGGAACTTCTTATATGTCCCAGCAAGAAGTAGCACTCCCTCACCACCAACTGTCATGGGAATTTATAAGGCTCAAATTTGGGTCTTTCTTACTTTTCTCCACTAGAAGGAGCCTGAACTCCTCAGACTGCAGCAGTTTCCATTAGTAGAGACAAGAAAAAACATTTTTTAAAATGGATCAGGAAATATCCTTCTTTTGCCAGAAAGCAATGATTCTTTAAAAATACAGTAAAGTCTTCCAGTCAAGATGTTGGCATAGGTAAACATGCTTTGCCTCCTTGCTCAACCACAGAGAGAATTACAACTAAACCTCAAAACAAATAACACCCAGAATTGTCAGAAAATCAAACTCTATGACAATCTGACAACCAAGGATTTAAAGAAGCCACTTTCATCCAGACAAGTAGGAGGGGTGGAGATGGGTGGAGAGGAGAGGAGGTGTGGTGTGGCACAGAGAGGCAGCAGCGGTGAAACGGGCAAACCCACGTTCATGTGTGGTGAATAAAAATTGGGAGGGATACCTTGGGAGTGAGTGACCCCAGCCTCAGGCCAGACTGCACAGTGCAGGGCTCCAGTGCTGGGAAGATAAATCCCCATAATTCTAGATGTAAAAACAAGTAGGGGGTCAGGTGGCAGAAGAAACTGCCAGATTTTCAGGAGACTCCGCTTAAAGGCCCTGCACAGTCTAAGAACATAAGCAAACCCACCCACTCTGGGATTTAGCATCAGGGCAACAGCTAGAAGGGCATCAGTCACATATGGGGAGTGGATAAAGTGACTGGAAATGGGGCTAGTGCTGGACAAACCTCCTGTCCCCTCTCTAAGCCCTTCCTTGACACAGAAATACAAAGTGGTGAAGCAGGTTGCCCAGTGTTGAAAATTACCTAAGGCTCTGCCCCACACAAATTACAGGTGCATTTTCTACAATAGGCAATGCTACTAAGAGAGGTAATCAAAGAAGCTCAACCTAATACACAGAGACAAACACAGGGATGCTGCCAAATTGAGGAGACAAAGAAATATGGTCCAAATGAAAGAACAGAAAAAGAAGTAAATGAAATGGAGATAACCAGCCTATCAGATGCAGAGTTCAAAACACTGGTGATCAGGATGCTAAAACAACTTACTGAGTATGGCAACAACATAAAGGAAATGAAGGTTACACTAAGTGAAACAAAGGGAAAGCTACAGGGAACCAACTGTGAAGGGGAGAAAGCCAGGATTCAAATCAATGATTTGGAACATAAGGAAGAAATAAGCATTCAACCAGAACAGTAAGAAGAAACAAGAATAAAAAAAAAATGAGGGTTGTATAAGAAGCCTCTGGGACATCTCCAAACATACCAACATTCAAATCACAGGGAGAAGAGGAAGAGCAAGAAATTGAAAACTTATTTGAAAAAATAATGAAAAAAAGAACTTCCTTAATTTGCTAAAGGAAATAGACATACAAGTCCAGAAAGCACAGAGAGTCCCAAGTAAATTGGGCCCAAAGAAGACCACACCCAAGATATATCATAATTAAACTGCCAAAGGCTAAAGATAAATAGAGACTCTTAAAAACAACAAGAGAAAAGCAAAGAGTTACTTACAAAGGAGTTCCCATGAGACTATCAGCTAATTTCTCAAAAAAAAAAAAAAAAAAAAGTTGCAGGCAAGAAGGGACTGGCAAGAAGTATTAAAGTGATGAAAAGCAAAGATCTACAACCAAGATTACTTTGCCTAGCAAAGCTGTCATTTAGAATGGAAGGGCAGATAAAGTGCTTCCCAGATGAGGTAAAGCTGGAGGAGTTCATCACCACCAAGCCATTACTACATGAAATGTTAAAGAGACTTATTTAAGAAAAAGAAGATCAAAACTATGAACATTAAAGTGGCAACAAATTCACAACTATTAACAACTGAATCAAAAAAAACAAGCTAAGCTAACAACTAGTACAGGACCAGAATCATAGATATGGAGATCATTTGGGAGGTTATCAGTGGGGAGGGGGAAAGAAGAAGGGGGACAATTGGGGAAAAGGTGTAGGGATTAAGAAGCATAATTGGTAGGTATAAAATAGACAGGAGGACGTTAAGAATAGTGTAGGAACTGGAGAAGCCAAAGAACTTATACGCAGGACCCATGGACATGAACTGAGGGAGGGAAGAGGGGGTGCCAGGCAGAAGGGGACACAGGGAGAAAAACTGGGACAACTGTAATAGCATAATCAATAAAATGTATTAAAAATAAAATAAAAATACAGTAAGGTCAGTGCTGACAGGGCAAAGGAGCAAATTAAAGGTGTTCCCATTGGCTAAATTTCGAAAAATTAAGAATCAAATGATTATTTTTATTATTTTAAATTCATAATGATATTCAAAGGAAAAAAGGTGGTGGAGCGGGAGGCACCATTGTGGGAACGGACATGTACCATAACAAAGAGGAAAGGTTCAGCGCAAGGAGCCCAAGAGCCAGGACATCTACCTAAGGCTCTCGATGGAGCTATACAGGTTTCTGGCCAGATGAACCAACTTCACCTTCAACCAAGTGGTGCTGAAGAGGTTGGTCATGAGTGACTCTAACCTGCTGCCTCTGTCCCTTTCCTGGATGATCCAGAATATGAAGCTTCCTGGCCAGAAGGACAAAACCACTGTACTGGGGTTGTAGGGACTGTAACTGATGATGTGCATGCCCAGGAGGGGCCCAAACTGAAGCTGTGTGTACTTTTGTGAACAGCTGCACCTAAAGCTGCATCCTCAAGGCTGGGGGTAAGATCCTCACCTGCAACCAGCTGGCTCTGGACTCCCTCAAGGGCTGTGGCATCATCTTGCTTTCTGGTCCTCGCAAGGGCGGAGGGGTGTACAGCGTTTCTGCAAGGCCCCTGGAACTCTGCATAGCCTCACCCAGCTCTACCTGTGCTCCCAGGGCCCGGAGTCCGAGTGCACTAGGGGTTGATGGGCCAGCTGTGGCTACAAAAACTAACCCCAGATAAAACCTTGTTTGTTATTAAAAATATTTTGGATGCTGACAAAGAAAAAAGTTAAAGTGTAAGAAAAGGTGGATATAAGACAAAAGAACTGTGACTATAAATATATTTGTTCAGTTTTTACTTATAATTGAAATAATAAGATAGTGTGTTGTTTTCCATTTACGTTTTACTAAAGGATAATTTTTAAAAGATGACATTATATTTATATGATACTCTGATGTAGGTATTGTTAGGACACACAATTCAACTGAATGAATTTAAAGATGTAATTGGCTTTATTTACTGATTCACAAATTGGACAGTATTCCATGTGGCAGAGAGAAAGGAGCTCCAAGGAGCTGTACAAAATGAAAAACTTCTATAGGCAGAAGAAGGTGGGGCAAAGAAGTTGTTCTAGCAAAAAATGGATTGTTTCAGGCAAGGTCACTCTCCTTTGGGGAACAGAAGGGGTCTCTCACCTCACTAGTGCTGACCAGGTTATTCTAGATTGGCTAAAGTTTAGTTATAGGAGAGGCTGAATCTACAATTAGGTCACCCTTGGTTAGTCTCAATTATTAAGTCTTGGTTTGCTGATGTAAGGCTTAGCACAAGGACTCCATTATGGGTCTGTTTTCTCTTCTTTAACAATATAAAATGAATCCATGTAAAAGATTTTATTTAACTCATTAGTTAATGAGGGAACCAGCCTTAGGTTAATACTTGGTTAAAGGAGAATTCCAAGAACCACGTATATATAGGCAATAAGGAATGTTGACATGAATTTACAAATAGAGGCAAAATGGATCTATCCATAGGCAACAATAAATTACATTCAACTGTTAATTTGCATTTTTATAAACAAGAATCCTTTGTACTATTATTAGGTTACTACAACTTACAGAGTTGTAAAATAGTTTGTAGCGAGAGGAAAATATAATTTCTCTTCCCTTTCTAAGTTCTTCCCTAGGATTCCTGTAACAAAAGATGATTCACAAGAAAAATTCATATAAATTTGTATAAGTTCTGTGTGACAGAAGAGCCTTCATAAGGAAATCAAGACCTGAAGAAGTGGTTATGCCTGAGTGTTTAATGCTATAGCGGCTTCAGAAAGAGTGGAGAGGGGTAGAAAATATGCTAGTGTGCATACACACAGACACACAAAGGGTCTAAGCTAGGAGAAGTAGCAAGGCCTGTTTGCTCAGATTCCTATCTTGGAGATAAGGATGCTCCTTTCCTCTGGGAATGGGAAGGGCACCTCTCACATGACAGTTTTATGACCTGTTTTAGCGGAAGGCCAGAATGTTCTTCCTGCACATGCCATTTCTCAAATTCCTTCAGCTTAATATTTCAAAGACAATGGAATGTGGAAAATATGTCAGACAGGACAGCCAATACAGGGGTGGGCAAAAGTAGGATCACAGTTGTTCGTGTGTAAGAAGACATGTTATGATTATTGCAATAGCTTTATTACTTTTGCCCATCCCTGTATACATTTTTTCAGCCTATTTCAAAGTCTTTCACATTTCTTTCTGACAGTCTACTCATAAAGTATATAAATGTTCTTATTTCTATGGCTTTATAAAGGAAATAATGTACACAAAGAACATCAGAAGCAGCTATTGTTCCAAGAAAGAGAAAAATTGATCAACACCAGCAACCACATGAAATAACCAGGACAATGGAGGTTCGACAATTTTTCAGCACACACAGTAGTCATGCAGGAAGGTAGCATATTCCAAGAAAATAAAAGACCTGGATATCCCAAAGAAGAGAATTAACTACATAAACTCAATCCCTCACCACCCGGGAGAAGCTATCACTACATCTTCATTATGAGAAATACGGTTCAGGGACTAGTAGTGTTGCCATCACCTGGGACTTATTAGAAATGCAGAATCTCAGGTTCTACTCCAGACCTACTAAATCAAAGCCTGTATTTTAACAAGATTCACTGGTGATTCATATGCTAGACAGTCATATCACAGTGGTAAGGCTATTGGTTAGATACTCCCAGAATATAGAATGCTACATTCTTTCATATAGTTTATATAGCATTCTATAGAGAGAAACCATGGATCAAAAATCAAAATCTATAGGAAAGGCAGCTAATTAAAAGTAACAGTGAGTTTCAACGAAAATAAATGTTTAATTTAATAACTAGTGGTTTGGGGTAGAATCATTTTGGACTGTGGTTGGATTACAAATCCAATTGAGCAGCAATTACTCGACTACCCCGATCCTACAGTGCTGGTAATCAATATAATACTGTGAGTGTGTTCGTCTTTCTATAAGTTGTTTAAAATATTTATAATAACCTGCTGTGTTAAATTTGTAATTTTAAGTAATTAGAGTATATAATTAAATAAGTTTATATCACTGAATATTAGGGAAATTTAAAATTGTTAAATTTGTGATTTGCTGTATCACTTGTATGAATAATGCATGAATGTTTAGGATAGTGTTGATAGTTTAGTATCTAAAGAAATGTTAATTGTTTACTGCATTTCTTTTGCAATATTGATGTATAAAATGCAACTCCCAAATCACTTATTTCATGTTCATCGCCTGCAGTTGGTCTGGGGAGGCCTTCCATCAGACTGTGAGTGGAGTTAGGTATGTTCCATGTGTTTCTGTTGTGGGACCAGTGGCTACTCAGGGCACTTCTCAAGGCACATGGCAGAACTGCAAGAGAGGAGAATGAAGAAATGTGACTACCTTAAATTCAAGGCTCAAAAGCAGCAAGCTCTCTTTTTGGGCCACATGCCATCATCTAAAGCAAGTCACACGGCCAAGGGCAACATTAAAAAGGTAGGAAGGAATGCTCTACCTGCATTCTTGAACCACGGCAAAAGGGGGGAGGGGAGGAAGAATTGTGAGCCAGTAATGTAATCTACCACACTCAGTACATCCGTGAGATCAGAATATTGGATACGTACCAAAGCAGAAGTAGTAGTGATCATTATCCATGCATAAGAGCCTCATAAATAAAAGAATTTCTATAGCAAAGTTCTGGGTAGTGAAAGACTATTTTTGTGGGGTCAAATGCAATATGATGAGAACATTATTATCAGTGTTTTTGTAGCAGGATTGCAAAATTACTCATTATATAGAAATTTGGGAGAGGTCTAGTTTCTTTATTTTGTCTACATAGCTCATTTGGTTTTGTGACCTGGTAGGTATCTGGAAAGAAAAAAACAAAATGAAACTCAATTTAATCTGGTTTAAAATGTAATCTGATCCAGTAATTTAAACCGCCTCATTAGGTAGTTCTCAGGTTCTTGGATTTCCCACATTTTCACACCTCACTGCCCTTTTATCTGAAAGTGCATGGGTGATTATAGATTACCATATTATTGTGATATGGGGTGTGGAGAGGGGCCCCTCGAGCCTTCACCTGGTTCGTGATTGTGTTTTGGTTAAGTTCATCCAAGCTGTGGCTATGGACTTCAGTGGCTGCTAAAGTTATCTACTTTTTTTCTGGTTCAGGCAGGGTCTAGTCACCCTTTCCTGTTGGCTTGGCCCCCCAACAGTTCTCTCTGGCTACAGATCCTTTAAAAATACCCCCCATCCAGCCCCTGGCCAGGCTCATCTCTCCATTGTCACAACAGGTTTCAGGGCAGGCTGCTGGCTTGCAAATGTGTGTGTATGTGTTACCAAGGGAGGTTTGGGAGCACAAATTAGGATCTCTCTCTCTCTCTCTCTCTCTGCCCCTCTCTCTATCTCCTCTCAGGGACCTCAGCACTCCAGTCTCCTTATCATGCCAACACATCTCATGTTGAGATGAAGCTACTCAGTGTAGCTATCCCAGAATCCCCCAAGACGGGGCCCAGTGACCACCTTGAAGCATGAGTTTCTCACGGTCCACCTTTCCCTTTCTCTGATCACTTTTTCTTCTCCCCATCCTCTGGACCACAGAGGAAAGTTTACTTTTACTTCTCTATCACATCCTCTTTCTACCACGGGATAGAAAGTTTCTTGGCATAGTATTATAGGCAAAGAGGTTTGCCAAGTCTAGCTCCTAACATGTTAAGTGGGAGCCAAAGTGATGTAGAAAAAATGGTTTACCTTGACAGCTTCTCACTGTAAAATCCTAGTTAATACATCAGAAGCAGATGGTTACTTCTTTTATTCCTAATTACCCCCTCCCCCCAACAGGCACACAGATGGGTGCTTTTAGCTCTTTAAAGAAAGATCATGACTAGAAAAAGCAAATGAGAAAAGAATGTGAATTTTTTGAAGTTCTCCTGTGACTACACTGACACTTTGTGTTTGTCAAGGCTCAAGTTGAATAATATTTCAGAAAATCAGATTTGTTTTTACTTTTAGGTCTATTCTCTTCTGAGGCGACACCGTGGAGATCAATCCAGAACCTACATGATATGAAGGTTGACATTCGCTTGTAAGCAGCCATGATGAGGATTATCTAAAAATAAGGAAGAAATATAAATTAGTCATCTCCAAATTACCCGTTGTTTCAGGCTTGGCAATAGGAATCCTTGTCATGTTTATTGCCCATCCTTAATCTCTGGTCACAAGTCTCATTTGCTTTGTCATAATCCCCTTGCCCTCTCTCTGCGCTCAGCCTCTGGGATATTCAACTTTAGGAAAATCAGCTGCTGCTCTGTGGCCTTCAGCAGCTGGGAAGGAAATACTGCCCCCTCTCTGGCTGACAGCCACCTGGGAAGTTTAGGAGCACTATTCTCACAGGAGCCATAACTCACAGATATAATGCTGCTTCTGCTCTTTGGGCTTTTTTTAAGAACTGGAAAGCATTCCATACATAGTGTTCAGCTTATCAAATCCTATCCAGAGGAGAGTTTTGTAGAATCTCCTACAGGAAATTTCAAACAAATCGCCAACTCCATCAGGGCTTGCTACGATCTGGGAGATGAACTGATTTCTCCGAAGAACGAGAAGCAAACACCCCATCTCCTGCCTCTATTCTGTTACTGTGCTGGCACCCAGGACCAGCAGAGCTACCTTTGATAACAAAGCACTGATGGCATCATGCCCTGTGGAGTGATATGCTGAGGGTTACAACCTTCTCTGGAGATGTTATCTCCCTCGTATATCTCCTTGGGTCTTTAAAATCCATTTAAAAGTCAGAATCATATTGACATAAACTTTATGGGGAAATCTAGACTGAAGTTGATTATCCAGCCAAGAGGAGAGCCATATGTATTTTAGAACCATTCTGGCCAAAGGGAGAAGCAGCATTCTTGGGACCACTATTGTATTCCTCATTGATCTCTACAGTATGAGCTCAGTTAGCAAGAGCACCAGGCCAGTGGCGCTAATATATGTGTTCAGATCTCCAGGACATAGTCATCTAGACTCTGTTTTATGACTTTTTATGTGTCCCAACCCCAGCCTGCTTCTGGGCATAAGGAAAGCAAACAAGTGATTAGAATGATGTCTCAAAGCTCAGGTCTTACTGATCCCTTCCACAGACAGGTCCTTTCCAGTCCAACAAACCTAGGGAACCCTAATTGTAACATGGCCCAAGAGGCTAGTTAAATTATGTAATGCTTATTTCCTTGTTACTTATCCCTGCATGGAGAGATTTAGGAACTTTCCTAACTTCACATGTCAGGCTTTGGTTTAGAACCTAATGGATCTAAATGGTTTGAATTAATTGGGAAGTTTTTAGTTGCAAGTAACAGAATATCTGATTAAACATGGCTCAACAACAGGGGCCTATTATCTTACATAAAAAGATGTCTGGAGGTGGGAGTTTCCAGAAGTTTAAGGATGCTTGCGATTGGCTGAGAGAGGCTGCAATTCTCCAGGCTTTCTCCCTGTGGTCACAGGATGGCTGCCATTGTTCTAAGCATTACACCCTCCTCTAACAATGCCAGCAAAAAGAAAGGAGTTTCTTCTCATATGACTTTCTCTTTTCTTAGGAAAGAAAATCTTCTTACTAACCCTCAGCTGATTTCCCTTGATTGAGCCCTATTGTATCACACTTTCATCCTTAAACCACCGTGAGTTAAGGGAAATGAGAACACCATGACCAGCTAAGGCCCAGACGCAGAATGGACCTTCCCTGAGCAGATTGTTGCCTGGTACTTGAGCAAATCTGGCCTTCTAGTAGTGATGGAGAAGGAAGAAAAGAGCAGGTGGATCCAGAGGGTCTGCTACAGGCATCTGTGCCAAAGGCTCTTAGCAGAGGACCCGCGTGGGCAGGGCCACTGTGCTGAGTCACCGTTTTTGGGGGAGAAAATTCTCTGTAATAACTAATGCCTCTCTGTCATCCTTGCCCCATGGCTTAATGAAAATAGTTGGGTTCCAGTTTCTGACTGAACTTGTGAGAAATAACTGTCATTCTCTGGTACATGGTGTTTTAATATAAAGCATATGATTGTTCCAAACTCTTATTACTTTGCTTCAAATGGTTTTGAAAAAAGAACACTGAGTCATCTCTCACAGGATTGAGAATGTGAGCACCTCCCTTTGGAAATAGCACACAAATATACAACTAACAATGGCAAGCACTCTCATCTTCATGTTTAGTGTTTTTGTGTTCCTGGCATAATAATAACACAGTAATATAATTACAACAGTAATGATAATGATAATGATAATAGCTACCATGTCTCAAATGGTGTTGGCTACTGCTCTGAGAATATTTATACAAACCTACATTTTTAATCCTTATAACAATTTCATGAGATAGGGTTGAATATCCCTATTTTAAAGATGAGAGAAATAAGAGAGAGGTTATAGGACTTGCCGATGGGACTGAGACCTCGGCTTTGAATCCTGTCGACTGACTCAGAGTGAGTGAGCCTGCTGAATGACTACGGTGTTCTGCTCTCCGTCAGCTCATGACCTTACCTGCTGCAGATAGAGAGCCGGGTGGGAAAAGAGTGGGAAGAGAGATGTTTTCTAATGACTGAAACTGATCACCATGGGAAAGGAATTCAAAATTCATTTGTAAAAAGGCAAATCTTGACTTCTCATTTTAGACAAGCACTTTTATATTGTCAAGGCTGCGTGGGGTCAAATCCAAGCTTTACCGCTTATTAGCTGCATGACCTTGGGTGAATTATTTCAGCTGTCACTGCCTTAGTATCTTCATGTATACATTGGGATAATAGTACCTACTGTGCAGAACCATAGGGAAGAGTAAACAAGTTAATGGATACAAAACATTTAAAATAAGTGGCTCAAATCTAATGGGTCATTGAGAGGATGTGGAAATGATGTGGGCTTCAAATCAGATGGGCTAGTGTTTGAATTTTAATTGTGATTGGGCCAAAATGACTCTCTGTGCCTAACATATGACTATGTTAATAAGTGACTTTTAAGGATACGACCTATTTTAATATGTCCACAACGTTACCCCTTCCCTGTAATCACAATTCTATGTTGAAAGGTCTGATTGATACTAAGTGGCTTACTAGTATCAGGTTGATGGCTTTGAGTATAGCAACTCAGACTCCTCTACCTTAAAGATAGCTAGATCTCAGTAAAGCTTCTCAAGTTAACATCTGGCCAAAGGAGCACCACAACACATAAAACATTTAGTACTAAAAGAAGGCGAGTTCAATTCCCAGTCAGGGCCCATAACTAGGTTGCACATCAGGTCTCCAGTTGGGGGCGCGAGTGAGAGGCAACCACACAGTAATGTTTCTCTCCCTCTTTTTCTTCTTTCTCCTCTCTCTAAAAATAAAACAAACAAACAAACAAACAAAACCAAATAAATAAATTAATTAAAAAAACCAACAAAAACAAACAAAAAAGAAGGCAGAAGCGTTAGAAAAGGTGATAACAGTTACCCACTAGGTATTTTATACTTTGAGTTTCTCAGCAAAGGAAACTGGACTGAGCAGAAGGCAAAGATGTCTGAATAGTTGCCATTGCTGTTGTCACCTGTAATAAATACCTTGAAGCAGAGATGTTGCTGATACAGTGCATTTGGGCAATACCCCCCACCCCCCAATCCAAAAGTGTCCTCATGCTTTCTTCTCCCCAAATTATTCCTCCTCCTTATCTTTAGCATGTCTGTCAGATTATATAATTTCTTCAGGGTCTTGTTTTTGGCCAAATGCTACAGAAGAGGAAAATTTGGCAAATAAATTTACCCAAAGGTGTTAGAGCCTCTCTAATTGCCATTTTCAGTGAATGAACAGAAAAAAGTGCAAGTTACAAAGTAGGATAAAGAAATGCATTTCTAACAAGAGTTTAGGTAGGGATTTTCAAGTAGGAGACTCTCTAATGTCCCTCACATCTCCCACGGTCTTCCTACTCCATCAAAAAGGTCTTTACAGTTCTGGTGGACTAGACCTTAGTATCTGTACCCACGTCCACCCTGAGCCAGTTCAGTGCAAGGTAGGACTCAGTGGAATGTGGAAATTCACCTTCTTTGGTTTTGTATCTTCATTTGGGGCAGGGCTTTTTCCTTAGACCTCAGTATAGCACGTTTAATAACATCAGACCCAAACAATATCTTTTAACATGAATAGTATCGACAGTTATGGCTATCTTCTTATCTCACCATCAATTTTCTTCCTGTTTTTAAATTTAGGCTTTCTCTGTAGTGACAGCAGAAAGCTATTATTTTGTGAAATTGTTATCATAACAGACCCACACTCAAGCCAAAAGACAAATTGCTGCCCTGAAATTGTTCAACCATTGCCCAAATGTCCACTTTCCTTCGATCTTTATGAAGATGGCCTAAAACTATTTCCTCTTTGGTTAGTGTGGCGTATTGATCATTTTAAATTAAAATCTCTTGAGAAGCAGCAAGAATGGGAGGAGCTGTCTGACTCTCCTCTGACTCTAACTTCAGCATATAAATCTCCACATGGAAGGTGCCCTCCCTGCTCCTCAGGACTGAGAGACAACCTTGTCACAAGAGTGTAAAAAAAATCCAGAGTCAGAAAAGCCTGTGTAAGTAACCCTGTAACGCCTTTCCTAATTTACTGTCTAAGCCCAAAGCTTGCTTAGGGTCCTTTCTAATGAGCGCTAACTTTCTATGTCTTGTCAATTGCTCATAAGTTTATTGTTTCTTTGTCTAAAAAATATTTTAAAATGCCTGGTTTGATCATTTCCTTGAGCCTCATTTTATGACCTGAGCATCATATTGTCATTCTCTTGTGTGCACATACTAAACTGGGTTTTCTCTTGTTAATTTAGTCCTGTGTTAATTTTATTATTTTATTATTAGTCCAGCCACAAGCACTAAAGAAAGGTGGAGGACAGGAATTTTCTCTCTCCTTGACATAAGCATCAGGGGTTCAGAAGAGGACCTGTACCAATCATGATTTGCTGGCTGCCCTTCTGCTTTCTGAGATAAAATGCTAATCGGTTTTAAAGCCTAAGACTTTTTATAATGGAACTGACAGATCAAAAGCAATTTTCAGTTTTTCACAAGGATCTGGGGAGTAGAATTCCCTGCCATACTATTAAACATTTCTTGGCAGTGGCTTGCTAGATGTGCCCGAGAACTCTTGGCAGAAGCTGTAATAGACTCGTCCTTCTTCCCTCTCTCATCCCAGCAATTCAGAGTCGATTTATAGTACTTTCTGAGAAAGGCAATTCTCAGTCCTGCGGGACATCAAAATGAAAAGCACACCAAGTGAAGTGTTTAATTTCATCAACCCAAGGATTAAGTAAAAAGTCTTTTTCTCCTTTGGGCTTATAATAGCAAAATAACATTCTGTTAGAGAGACTTCCTTACACGAGCACTTATAAAATAAACTGGCATGAATGACGTGTCATTTAAAATGCAGCAGAGAAAAACATTGGAATTTAAGCCTGTTCAAGTCATTTCTTATGTGACTGTGTGCATTATTTCTTTCTACTGTAACAAATAGATCCTACGATATGTCTCAATATGACAGACGTTTACCTCTTTTAATTAGAAAAAAGTTAGTAGACTTTTTAAGCTCTTGCAGTAGTGTAATACATTTGTTATAATCTATGAACCGATATTGATATGTTGTTATTAACTAAAGCCCACAGTTTACATTAGGGTTCACTCTTTGTGTTGTCCATTTTATGGGTTTGAACAAATGTATATGACATGTATGCGCTATTACAGTATCCTATTGAATAACTTTATAGTCCTAAAGATTCCCGTCTCTACCTATTCATTTCTCCCTCACACTAACCCCTGGCAACCACTGAGCTTTTTGTTTTTAGTTTCGTCTTTCCCAGAATGTCATATAGTTGGAATCATACCGTATATAGCCTTTTCAGACTGGCTCCTACACGTAGCAATATGCATTTAAGGTTCATTCATGACTTTTTGTGACTTAATAGTATATTTATTTTATTGCTGAATAATATTTTGTATGGATGTACAACAGTTTGCTTTTCCATTCACCTACTAAAGGACATCTTGGTTGCTTTCCAGTTTTAGCAATTATGATCAAAGCTGCTGTAAACACCTCTGTGCTGAATTTTGTGTGGACAAAAGTTTTCAGCTCATTTGGGTAAATACCAAGGAGCATGATTGCTCTATCATATGCAAGATGTATTTAGCTTTGTCACCAACTGCCAAACTGTCTTCCAAAGTGGCTGCAACATTTCACATCCCCACCAGCAATGAGTGAGAGTTCCTGTTGCTTCACATACTTGTCAGCCTCTGATGTTGTCCATAGTTTGGATTTTAGCCATTCTAACAGGTACATAGTGTTCTTTCATCATTGTTTCAGTTTGTCCACATGTATTTTATTTTTATTTATTATTTATTTGTTTATTTTTAAAGAGAGGGGAAGGGAGGGGGAAATAGGGAGAGAAGCATCAATATGTCGTTGCTTCTTGTGCACCCCCGACTGGGGAGCTGGCCTGCAACCGAGGCATGTGTCCTGACTGGCAATTGAATTGGCAACCCTTTGGTTTGCAGGCTGGTGCTCAATCCACTGAGTCACATCAGCCAGAGCTAATTTGTCCACACATATTTTAAAGTGTCTAAAAACACATTACTACCTCCGGATCTGAGGTTCTTGATCAGGAGTTGAGACATAGGGTTTAGGATCTTCATGACATTGCATGTAAAATTGTGTGTGGTTTTTCTGGAACATGAGACATTTCTTTTTTTTTTTTAAAGTATATTTTATTGATTATGTTATTACAGTAGTTCCAATTTTTTCCCCCTTTGCTCCCCTCTGCCCAGTACTCCCCTTCCCTCCAGCAATCCCACCCCCCTTAGTTCATGTCCATGGGTCATGCAGATAAGTTCTTTGGCTTCACCCTTTACTATATTATTCTTAACTTCCCCCTGTCTAGTTTGTATCCACCAATTATGCTTCTTAGTCCCTGCACCATTTCCCCATTTCTCCCCCTCCCTGCTCCCAGCTGCTAACCCTCCAGATGATCCCCATACCTATGATTCTGTTCCTGTTCTGGTTTGCTTAGTTGGATTTTGTTTTTATGTTTTAGATTCAGTTGCTGATAGTTGTGAGTTTGTTGTCATTTTGGTGTTCATAGTTTTGATCTTCTTTTTCTTAAGTAAGTTCCTTTGACATTTCATATAATAATAGCTTGGTGATGATGAGCTCCTTTAGCTTTACCTTGTCTGGGAAGGACTTCATCTGCCCTTCCATTCCAAATGATAGCCTTGCTGGATAGAGTAATCCTGGTTGCAGGTTACCTTTCTTCACATTGAATACTGCTTGCCAGTCCCTTCCTGTCTGCAAAGTGTCTTCTGAGAAATCAGCTGATAGCCCTATAGGCAGCCCCCCTGTAGGCAACTCTCTGCCTCTCTCTTGCAGCCCCAGGACTCTGTCTTTATCTTTCACCTTTGGCATCTCAGTCATGATGCGTCCTGGTGTGGTCCCCTCTGGGTCCAGCTCGCCCAGGACCCTCCGTGCTTCTCAGACCTGTATGTTCATCTCCTTTGCAAAATTTGGGAAGTTTTTCCCATTTTTTCCAATTCTTGCTTCCTTATTCTGCACTGGTTGACTGTTTTTTTCTTCCTTATGTTCCAAATCATTGATTTGAACCCCAGTTTCCTTCCCTTCACCATTGGTTTTGTGTGGATTTTCCTTTGCTTTATTTAGCATAACTTTCACTTCTTCCCTTATGCATCTGCCATACTCAAGCATATCTGTCAAGCCTGTGAGCATCTTTACCACCAATGTTTTGAATTCTGCATCTGTTAGGTTGTCTACCTCCTCATCTGTTAGGTTGGCTATCTCCTTGTTGCTTAGTTCTCCCACTGGAACCTTGATCTGTCCCCCCGTTGGGCTATACTTCTCTGTCTCCCCATTCTGACAGGCTCCTGTGTTTGTTTGCCTCCACGTCCCAGGTAGAGCTGTTGCTTCTGTTGTAAGGGGTGGAGCCTTAGGGATTCATCAGTGCAGGGCGACCTGTTTCATTATGTTGCGGCGCTGTATGTGAGGGAGGGCTCCGAGAGGGAACAGTGACAACAGGCCAGCACTTGTCCCTTTTCCAGGCACTTCTTCCACTTCCGTATGGGACTGGCGCCTCTCTAGCTGTTGTCCTGGCTGTTGTTCCCAGAGTGGGTGGGTTTGCAGATGTTCTAGGACCATGAGGGCCCTTTAAACAAGCAGACTCTGCTGAGAGACCACCAGTTTCTGCCTCTGCCCCAACCCCCACTGGTTTGCACAGTCAGAAGCAATGAGACTTGAGTTTCCCTGGTGCTGGGATGATGACCTGGGAGGTCCGGTGAGGAGCTGGGAACGCTCCCCAGGTGTGCCTCCTGACTTTTTAAAACATGTGACTGCACTTTCCTCTGACCTGCCGCTGCTGCCACCACCACACTGCTTCCTCTCTGCCCTGGCTCCGCCCCTCCTACCTGTCTGGATGAGTATTTCTTCTTTATATCTTTGTTTGCTGGACTTCCATGCAGCTTGATTTTCTGGAACTTCTGGTTGTCTCTAGTTTTGAGATGGTTGTGTTCCTTCTTAGTTGTGGAAGGAGACACAGCATGTCTGTCTAGGCCTCCAACTTGGCCGGAAGTCATGAGACATTGTCATTATTAGAATTTAAAAGAAGTTTATCAACCACAAAGGTGAAGAACCTTTCCTTTAGTGCATCTTATTATTATTATTTTAAAATTTAAGTCATTATTGCAGTATTGTCTTGCTACCATGCTTTTTAAAGAATCAGACAGTTACATTCATGATCATCCAATATATTTTGGGAGCATCTTTAAAGTGACAAGTGCAATATTAGGCACTGGAGATGCAGAGGTCAAAAAACACACAATCTCTGTTCTCAAGAAGGTCAGACTTGTGTAACTCATGCTGTCAGCCAGAAATCGTAGAGGAAACCTAACAAGATTACCTCTGGGTGCTCAGTCCTGACTGTGCCACTTGATGTCACTGTAGCGTAGGCCTGCTAACTGATCAGCTAACCTGAAGGCATGGAATTCAAAAACGTTTTATTGCCTTCGTGCATGATGTACGTACATATTAAAAATGCCTTATGTAAGTTTTCTTTTCTTTCCTTACACTTACACAAAGCTGCTGTTAGTATAAAATTGTGGTTATTTTGAAAGTTAAAGGAGATTTCAAAGCCTAACTAAAAAAAATTTCTACAAAAGAAATATGTATAACCAACAATAATTCCTGAAATATAATGTAGTGAGCAACTTGAGACTATTCAGCTTTCAACATGATATGGAGGTTTATTAAAATCTCTATGTTAAAAAAAACACCCAACAATAACCATTTTTTATATTTAATAACATCTGACTTTTTCCCTGTAAAACCCTAAGACAAATTGAATACTTCTAGTAGCATTTGAGCATTTATCACATATATGTTGTTTCAGAGACAATTCTATTCTGATATAAAAAGAATTTTGTATAAGAAAAAAAGCTTTGTTTTAATTTTTAAAGTGCTCATTCATTCATTAAATAAATTATGTTAATGCCCAAGATTTCCTAAGCCTTATAATAGCATTGTGAATATGAAAAATGAATATATTATATGTCTTGTCCATAAGGAGATTCTATTATGGTGAGAAAGAATTTTGTTTTTTGGAAACAAAAATTAGAGTAGCAATTACATAGACTGACACTCAGCTGGATTTAACATGTATTTTTTGGCTAGTTCCAAAATAAGAGACTAATGTACACCAATATACAATTGCACTGAGGCTTAGAATTTTTTCTTTAATCCTGGACAGGGAGGGGCTGGGGCCTGGGATCCAGTTCCTGAACCAGTGAGTACATCTAGCTTACTGCTTGGCATCCATATCCTATGGAGGCTTTGTCAATGCACACTTGTTTTTATACTAAAGTGAAGTGCAATGAAACAGGGCATGCCTGTATGGGGAATCACTTTGAAGAAGCTCTTTTGTTTTTAAATATGTTCATCAAGTAAGTGAGTAAAAATTGAAAAGCTATTTCATTTGTACTGAAAGGGTTGATGTGGGAAACTCATCTTATGAAGCCAGTATTATACAGGTACTGAAACTGGACCAACTATTGCAAGAAAACTACTGATCAGTATCCTACATAAACATAGACCCAAAAATTACCAATAAAGTATCAGCCAATTAAATATATATATATATATATATAATAAGACATCCTGATCAGGGATATCATCCCAGGAGGGCCAGGTGGCTCAATAATGAAACTGAATCAACGCAGTTCACCATATCAATAGACTAAAGAAGAAAAACTGTGACCAACAGACACAGAAAAAGCATTTAAATAAATTCAATAAATATTGATTTATGATTAAAAAACCTCTTCATTAGACTAGGAATAGAAAGAAACCTCCTCAATCTAATGAAGGACATCTATGAAAAATGTATAGCTAACATCATAGTTAATGGGGAAAGGCTGAATGCTTTCTCGTGAGGTCAGGAACAAGGGAGGACTGTACACTCTCACCACTTCTATTCAACATCTTACTGGAGGGCATAGCCAGTGCAATAAGGAAAAAAAAAAATATGTAAAGAATTTGTAAAAAAAAAAAAAAGAGAGGGAGAGAGAGAGAGAACTGTCTATTTATAGATGACATGATTGTCTACATAAAAGATCACAAAAAAATTATAAAATAGCTACTGGATCTAGTAAGCGAATTTAGCAAAACACAAAAATTAATTGTATTCAATATTTCTATATATTAGCAATAAGTAATTGAAAATTGAAATAAGAATATCACTTCACAATAACACTAAAACCACCAAATATTTATGCATAAATATAATAAAATGTGTGTAAAATTTGTATCATGAAGAATAAAAACATTTATGATAGACTCAAAATCTCTGAAGAGAAAAGTATCTGTATTCATAAATTGGAAGACTCAATATTGTTAAAATGCTAATTATTTCTAAATTAATTATAGATTTAGTCAATCCTAATAAAAATTCCAGCAGAGTTTTTCCTAGGTAGAAAGCAGCAAGCACATCCTAAACTTATATGGAAAAAGCAAAGGATAGCTAAAACAATTCTGCAAAAGAACGACTAAAACAAATGACTGGCCAAAACAATTCTGAAAAAGAAGAAAAATGTTGGAAGAATCACCCTACTACTTGATTTCAAAACTTACAAGTCACAGTAATTAATACAGTGTGATACTGGCAAAAGGATAGATATACATCAGTGGAACAGACTAGAGCAACAGTTGTCAAACTACAGCCTGAAGACCTGATCTGACCTACGGTCTGTTTGGAAATAAAGTTTTATTGAAGTGGAGCCAGGATCATTTGTCTACATATTGTCTGTGACTGCTATTGTGCTGTAAGTAATTACAGAGTTTAGCAGTTACAACAGACTGTATGGCCTGCAAAGCCTATAATCTTTCTCATCTGTTCCTTTACAGCAAAAGTTGACCAACTCCTAAAATAGAATTTAGACAGGGAACAACTCATATATGGCCAATCAATCTTTGACACACATGCTGAGGTAATTCAATGGAGAGAGGATAAACTTGAAATACATGCTGCTGGAACAACTGGACATTTATGTGCAAAAATATGAACTTTGACCTATGCCTCATACCATATTACAAACTTAACTCGAAATGGATCAGACACCTAAGTGTAAAACTTAAACTATAAAATTTCTAGAAGTAAACAGGTGAACATGTTTGTACCTTAGGTTAGGCAACAATTTCTTAAATAGCATCCCAGAAGTGCAAACTGGAAAAGAAAAAAAGTTGACAAATTTGACTTGATCAAAATAAAAACCATCTTCTCTTCAAGATACTGTTAAGAAAATGAAGGAGAAGCCACAGACTGGAAAAATAGTTATAAAACACTGTCTAATAAAAGACTGAGTTCCTTAATAAGGAAAGAACTCTGACAATTCAATAATAAGAGACAAGGTGCCAAGGTACCAAAGTACATTCTAGGAAAGATAAATATTTTTGAAAGATTCAAGCACAGTTATTTATTGTATTACGTTTAACTTTTTTTATTCTTAATTCATTCTCTTCATTATTCATTCTATATATTCCTGAGCACCCAACTCTGTGTCATGTACTGGGTAAGGCTTATTGAGATAAAAAATAAATAAGCTATGATTTCTGTTCTCTGGGAGCTCATGGGCTAGTATGCACACACACACATGCACATATACACAGAAATTACTGTTAGAAGATGTTAAAATAGGGGTAGTTGCATGCATAAGTGTGTTGCTCAGAAACCAACTGTGAGCAACTACTAAAGAAAGGGTAAACTTGACCAAAAAAGGACATTCAAGCTGGGTCTTGAAATAAAAGCAAGGTTTGTCAAATAGACAGGGGACTAATGTCTTACAAGGAAGGGACAATAGCATATGAAAAAACAGATAGCAGCAGAAGAGAGCATGGCACCAGGAGAAAATGACATCATTTAGTGTGGCTGGAGAGCACAGGACACAGTGCCTCTGAATGCATAGGCAAAGAGCACATGTGGTTAGAAAAGTAGACAAGCGGTCTTTGTATGTCGTGCTAAGGAATTCAGACTTCTCCTGTAGACAGTTGGGAGCTATTGAAATATTTTACCCAGAGTAATACACTTCAGATTTGGGTACAAAAATGCCATTTTGCTAGCATTTTGGAATATGATTTGAAGAAAGAGGAAACTAGAGGTAGGAAAATGAGTTTGATGATTGCTGCAGAAATTCAATTGTGGGGTGCCCAGAAACTGGCCTAAGTAGTGACAGTGAAAGTATAGATTAAGGGACACTTCCAAAAGACATGTGAGAGTAAAACTGATGGACGAGGGAATTAGTTGGAAGTGTATAGGGAGAGGAGAGGTGAGGGGGAAAAAGGGAATTGAGTATATACGAGGTATACCAGAGTTCTGATGTGAGTAGCTAGATGGTAAAGCCATTAATTATGGAAGAAAGAACAAATTTTAAACACAATTATCTAATAAGAATCCATTTTCACACAGGGAATCTAAAACTGGTACAAATTTAAGTTAGAGAAAAATGTCAATAAAAAAATTCTGGATCCCATTTTCCTCTTTCCCAGTCAAGGACACATTTCTCTGCTCCTTCTCATTCAAATAGTGAAACCAAATGAATGTGAGACCTTGCAAACCATGGTTTCAATTTACCCCTGAGCTGTTTCACTACTGATGCAATAGTTACCTTAGAGATGAGATAAACAGAAAGCTGTTCCCTTTTGTGTTCCAAATAATTGTCTTGTTGCCTAGGAAGATAAGTTTTGACCACAGGGTCTCTGTGAAAGGGTACCACCTCTTCCTCTTTGTTAGTGCACTTCACTCTGCTTTGAGATTTATTTCCATTGAAATCTCAAGACATGTTGCTCCAAGTTTCTTTGAAATGCCCACTTCTTGATTGTACAATATACAATTATAACAATAGTTACTTAGTGTTTACTATGTATCAGACTCTGTACTAGATGCTTTAACAATATTATTACTTTAGTTCTCAATATCTGTAAGGTACAAGTTAGTCTCATCATTTTAAATATGAAGAAGCTCCATGAGTTTAAGGATCTTGCTCAGTATCCCTAATTTGTTAGTGAAGAGAACCAGTACCTGTACTCAGGTCTACCTGACTCCAAAGTCCTTGAAATTTCCATTATGGCACACTGATTAGATCTATATATAGAAAAACAAAACATTTTTAAAAAAGTATATTTTATTGATTATTTTGTTACAGCTGTCTCAATTTCTCTTCCCTTTGCTCCCCTCTTCCAAATGCCCCTCTTCCCTCCAGCAATTCCACTCCCCTTAGTTCATGTCCATGGGTCATGCATATAAGTCCTTTGGCTTTACTCTTTCCTATATTACCCTTAACTTCCCCCTGTCTATTTTGTACCTACCAATTATGCTTCTTAGTTCCTGCACCATTTCCCCATTTCTCTCCCTTCCCCCTCCCAACTGGTAACCCTCCAAATGATACCCATACCTGTGATTCTGTTCCTGTTCTGGTTGTTTGCTTAGTTTGTTTTTATTTTTTAGATTCAGTTGCTGATAGTTGTGAGTTTGCTGTCATTTTAATGATCATAGTGTTGATCTTCTTTTTCTTAAATAAGTCCCTTTAACATTTCATAAATAATGGCTTGGTGATGATGAACTCCTTTAACTTTACCTTGTCTGGGAAGCACTTTATCTGCCCTTCCATTCTAAATGATAGCTTTGCTTGATAGAATAATCTTGGTTGTAGGTCCTTGCTTTTCATCATGTTGACTATTTCTTGCCAGTCCCTTCTTGCCTGTAAAGTTTCTTTTGAGAAATCAGCTGATAGTCTTATAGGCACCCCTTTGTAGGTAACTCTCTCCTTTTTTCTTGCTGCTCTTAAGATTCTCTCTTTATCTTTAACCTTTGGCGTTTTAATTATGATGTGTCTTGGTGTGGTCCTTTTTGGCTTTAGCTTGTTTGGTACTCTCTGTGCTTCCTGGACTTGTATGTCTATTTCCTTTGCCAGATTTGGGAAGTTTTCCTTCATTATTTTTTCACATAAGCTTTCGATTTCTTGCTCTTCCTCTTCTCTTTCTGGCACCCCTATGATTTGGATGTTGACACGTTTAAAGTTGTCCCAGAGTTTCCTAAGCCTCTCCTCATTTATTTCTATTCTTGTTTCCTCACTCTGTACTGGTTGACTGTTGTTTTCTTCCTTATGTTCCAAATCATTGACTTGAACCCCAGTTTCCTTCCCTTCACCTCTGGTTTTGTGTGGATTTTCCTTTGTTTCACTCAGCAGAGCCTTCACTTCTTCCCTTATGCGTTTGCCATACTTAAGCATATCTGTCAAGTCTGTGAGCATCTTTATCACCAGTGTTTTGAACTCTGCATCTGTTAGGTTGGCTATCTCCTCATCACTTAGTTCTCCCACTGGAACCGTGATTCATTCCCCCTTTTGGGCCAAACTTCTCTGTCTCCTCATCTTGACAGGCTCCTGTGTTTGCTTGCCTCTGTGTCTTAGATAGAGCTGCTGCACCTGTTACATTGTAAGGGACGGAGCCTTAGGTATTCACCAGTAACGGGCGACCCATTTCACCATGTTGTGGTGCTATATGTGAGGGAGGGGTCTGAGAGGGAACAATGCCACTCGCCCAGCGCTTGCCCCTTTTCCAGGCACTTCTCCCACTTCCATATGGGACTGGCTCTTCTCTAGCTGTTACCCTGACCGTCGTTCCCAGAGTGGATGGGTTTATAGATGTTCTAGGATCATTGGAACCCTTTAAACAAATGGACTTTACTAAGAGACCAGCAGTTTTTTCCTCCATTCCAACCCCCACTGGTTTGCACAGTCAAAAACAATGAGGCTTTATTTTCCCCACCACTGGAACCATGAGCTGCGCAGTCTGGTCTAGGGCTGGGAGTGCTCCCCAGGTGTCCCTTTTGACTTTTTAAAATGTTTTACTGTGCTTTCGGCCGGCCTGCTGCTGCCACTGCTGCTGCTGCCACCACACCGTGTCCTTTCCACCCCAGCTCCACCCCTCCTACATGTCTTGATGAGTATTTCTTCTTTATACTTTTGTTTGTTGGACTTCCATGCAGCTCTATTTTCTGGAACTTCTGCTTGTCTCTAGTTTTGAGGTCGTTGTATATCTTCTTAGTTGTAGAGGGAGATGCAGCATGTCTATCTAGGCCTCCATCTTGGTGGAAAGTCAAAAAACAAAACTTTTGAATAAAAATTTAATCAACAACAAAAGGAGAGGGGATATTTATTAACATAAGAAACATTCACACCATAGAGAATTTTTGTGAGTTTATTTGACCCAAACTGACAATTGTCGGGAAACAAAACCTCAACAGATTGAAGAAATGCTCCAGAAAATGGCAGTTTGGCACCTTATTTTATATATTACAATCAAAAAAGGAGATGAAATGCCCTAACCAGTGTGACTTAGTTGGTTGGGTGTCATCTTGTAAAGCAAAAAGTCATATTAGTTTCAGGTGTACAACATAAGGATTCAATATTTGTATATATTGTAAAATGATCTCTATAATAAGTCTAGTTAACATCCATCACCATGCGTAGTTACATTTTTTTCTTGTGATGAGGACTTTTAAGATCTCTTCTCTTAGCCACTTTCAAATACACAATACAGTATTATTAACTATAGTCACTATGCTATACATTACACCCCCAGAATTTATTTATTTCATAACTGGCAGTTTATACATTTTGACTCCCTTTACCTATTTCTGATATAGCCCAAGAAAGACATGGCTGGAAGTCAACTCCATTGGTGATCTGTGTAAAATAAATCACCACTTTGGCACCTTAACCAATGTGCAAGGTTTCATGATGTTTGACCACCTATGACAAGTCAGGTTATCTTCCTGTGCTAACTGCTTCACAAATAAGATGAAGAATTAAAGGAGTGCAGAATTTCAAATGTCAAATTAAAATGTCACACACACACACACACATGCGCGCGCGTAAGAGTTATACATATTTAGTTTCTATAAAACATTGAGTAATGTCCAGAGATCAGACTCTCTTTCATGGTGTTCAAGTTTTTGGAGTAGGTGATGTTTGTCTCTATTGTCTTCCCTCTCCTTGTCCTCACCCCTGCCCCTCACAGGTCCCTGTAGCTGGAGTCTACTATATTCCCCTGTGTCTTCCTAGAGACCCCTACTAAAAAACTTAACTTAGGCTTACTCTGACTCTAAATTCACCTATCTTTTACTTCATCCTCTAACCAAAACTTCTTGCCCCAAGGACAAGAACCTGCAGCAGAAAACCTGTGGAATTTGGATTCAGGTACAGAGAGGAATTCCATCTTTGTGACCTTAGCTGAGTTGGTTAACTTCACTAAGCATTGGTTTTGAGGTTAACCACTGGGTTGTTGGCAGGGACAGAACATTTATGCACCTTATAACTTTCAGGTAGCAGCTTCAGTCAAGCTCTTTTTTTGTATGCTGAATAAAAATTAGTCCAGTTTCAAGACCTGGAAAGCGGGCTCACAAAGAATAGTGGTAGAGACTCAGAGGTTACCAGAGAGAGGACATAATGCCAACTAGTTTTTCTTTGTTTTGTTTTTAACACAGAGCAAGACTCATACTCTACCTGCCCAACACTACTTCCTCAAATCACCAAAGCAAAGAGGGTAAAGCTTCCCTCATTCCGCATACCCCTTTCAGGCCATATACTGCTCACCAATGAGTGGCAGTCCATTTTTGGGTTCCTTGGAATGTTGCCTGAGACCAGATTTTGAGGCAGGGCGACAGGAGGAAGAGGAGAACATGGTATGGTTTGCTTCACTCCACTGCCCTTTAGAAAAAGCCCTGCCTAGACCTATTCACACTAATAAGTTGGGAGAACAATCTTCCAAGAGGATTGTATTTCATGGCATGGTCACTAGCAAGCAGAGATCGACCCAGGACCTGCCTGGGTAGAGCTGCTTATTGTACGATTCAGCAGATTGTTCTGGGGATCTTCCTCTCACATTTGAAATAAGCCTCTGACAGCCAGTAGGTGACCTGCCTCTGCATGGGAGGTTTGAAAATGTTATCGGAAGCCCTGAGGTTTTGATGACGATGAAGAAGGGTGTTGGAGAGCAGAAAGGGCTTGAGTCACTCATTCCACTTTCATTTTGTAAGTTCTGCTTTGTTCAGTTTCATTTGTTACGTCTGAAGGAAATAGCAGTGGCAGAAGAATAGGATTTCGCTGCTAAACACACACACACACACACACACACACACACACACACACATGGGCAAAACCAGTCTTGGATAACCTGCTCAAGGAGAAATTAAAAAGGGAGAATGGAGAGAGGGAGTAGGCAGAGAGCAAGCAGTGACGCTCTTGAACTTGTCTGTACTGTGAGACTTTATTACTAGTAGTAGGTGTTCCCAGTGAAGTTAAGAAAATATATGTGCTCATGTTCATGGGTGGTTGGTGGACCTTTTGGATGAGTGACTCTTGACTCTGCTTGCATATTATGATCACCTAGGGAGCTTTAAAAAATACTCGTGTCTGGGTTTCACCCCACAAAGTTTCAAGATCCTTGGTTATTAACCCAGCTCTGGTGGCTAGTATTTAAAACATTTATCCATGTTGTAACATCAGAACAACTATGTATTATATAAATATACACACATATAAAATAAATGTATATTATATATAAAATTTTATAGGGAAATGGCACAAATATAGAGTTGAATTATTAAGAATGATTATCAATAATGACATTTTTTTGATATTTCCCAATTTTATATTCTCCTCTGCTCATGAAAACACAAGATAATGGCTATAGGCTTTCTTGGCATTGTGTTAGATAAAGAGAGACCATAAAACAAGCTTTTATCATTTTCTGTTTTTTATATCAACCAGAGTTATAATATACATTCATCTTTATGATCTATTGCTGTCTCTTGATTACAATAAAGAACAATTTAGAGAGCTAGTCTCTGAATGAATTTCTAATGTCAAGCACTTGCTTCACAATGTGACTACAAGGGGTATTGGTCATGGTCTTGGAACACACAAGGCTATAAATGTCCACTCTGCTTGAATTATGTTGTATGAAAGTATAAACCTTAAGTAACTTCAGAAGCCATGTATTATAAATTTACACCAAAAGTCTGTTATTCTTCAAGATGACAAAATTAAACAGCTCACAACCAACTGTAACATTAAAGTTTAAAGCAAACATAAGAGCTTCTTACTTTTCAAGTGTTTGAAAGGGCTGTGTTTCCTAAACTTATTAGTTTTTACTTTTAAAAATGGTGTATTGTAGAGCCATTAAACAATTTGTCCTAAACAATTCTTTAAAACCTATGGAAGTGAATCAGGAAATATTCATAACACACATGCTGGTCTTGGGGGGTGAAATTCTTCCCTTGTTGATGTAGTTGCTTTAAAGGGGGGATTCTTTCCCAGGAAGCCATGGCCCTTGTTATGAGCTAAATAATATTTCCCCAAGTCTATCTGTGGGTGCTGTTACTCTTCCATTGCATGGGAGTCTTTGAAAGGAAAGGGGAGAATCCTCACCTCATAGTGACTGTTCTATTTTGAGATTAACACAGGTTAAGAGGAATACTGTACTTCTGAAATATGGAAATGGTCATCCAAATTCAAATGTAGACATGCACAGCATACTTGAAAAAACTCTGGGAGAGATTGTTATGAGAACGTGCGTGGGTGTGTTGCGGGGGGTGGGGATGAGGGTGGGGTGGGGTGGAGGGGATGATGAAAGTTCAAGGGCTGTTCTTGTCCAGGACAAACTTTTTTTCTGGCTTCTTCGATCTAGAAAAGTTTTAGCCAAGAAGTCACAGACAGAATCTTTCTGTTCCTTGTGCTTACTAAGGTCACTAATGAATGGAAATATTTGGGGAAATAAATAACTGTGTTCTACAACCCTCTCCCCTTATTCAGCAAATGACATTTCCCAATAGGCAGGGAGGAAATGAACATTTCTTGAATGTCAGCTATAGTGCCGGCACTGTGCTAAGCACTTTTATATGTACTATCTCCTTTAATTCTTAGAAATACCATACGAAATGTTATTTTGCAGACTGGCAATTTCAGTTTTAGAGAAACTAGGTAATTTCAAATTGTAGCCTGAATTCTTTTTTTTTTAATTTTATTTTTATTGTTTATGCTATTAGAATTGTTCCCACTTTTTTCCTCCTTCCCCCGCCTCCTCCCAGCCGAAAGCCATCCCCACACTGTTGTCCGTGTCCATGGGTTGTGCAAGGATGTTCTTTGGTTGATGCCTTCACCATCTTTCATCTCATTCACCCCGCCTCCTTTCTGACAGCTGTCAGTCTGTTTAATGTATCTCAGCTTCTGTCGCTATTTTGTTCCTTAATTTACTACGTTAATTAAATTCCACATATAAGTGAGATCATGTGGTATTGTCCTGACTGGCTTAATTCACTGAGCATAATTTTCTCCAGGTCCATCCATAGTTTTGCAAAATTTAAGTGTTTCTTCTTTTTTAGTGTTGTGCAATATTCCATTGTGTAAATCTACCACATCTTTTTTTATCCACTTATCCACTGATGGGCACTTAGGCTGTTCCCAAATCTTTTGTAAGCTGAATTCAATGTCCCCATTCTTTTCATTATGTCAAACTGTGTTTTTTTTAAAAGCACAGTGAACTAAAACATATGAAACTAAATAAATTATAGAATCACAAAGAGTTAGTTTGATAGGGGGGTGGGGAGAGTGGGCCAGTATAGAGCAGTGGCTTAGGACATAAGCTGTAGGGTCAGATAGTTCTGAATCCCAAATTCTTTACTTAGAAGCCTAATCAGTTTGGGCAAGTTACATTCTTCAGAGGGGCTATTCTAAGTTTTAAATGATGGTACACAAAATAAAATCCTCGGCAGTGCCTGGCACATAGTAAGTGCTCAACAAATGCTGGCTATAATTGTTTTTAGTTTCAGGAACTTAAAGATTCTCTGTTCCCAACACCCCCACTGAAGTAAAAGCTGGGGTTCAGAGAGTCTAAGTGAAGTTCTTAAGGAGGATGTAGAATTAACCAGCGACAGAACTAGAACTGGAACTCAGATCTTTTGAGTCCTGATATATTCTCAGTGTCTTTTCCAAGACAATATATTCACAAGAGGATGTCAAGAGAGTTTTTGATACACACATGACCCATGGACATGAACAATGGAGGGGGGGTTGCCTGAGGGAGTGGGGGTGCTGGGTTGAGGGGGGTAAAGGGGCAAAATCAGGACAGCTGGAATAGCACAATCAATAAAATGTAATTAAAAACTAAAAAAAAAAAAAAAAAAGAGAGAGAGTTTTTGAACTAGTTCTCTTAATTATGACCATGTTTGTAAACCCCATGGAATGGAATCTTTGATACCATACTGTTCTTGAAAAACCCAGGTTGTGGACACTGTTAGTATCTTCAGAGGCATAACTTTCTCTTCTTCCTTTCCAGCACATCCCCAGTTGGTCCAGGTATCCACCCTTTCCCCATTGTCAGGGGTGTATTCTGTTTAATCTAAAGCAGACTACACAGGAAACTTGTTAAAACTCAGATTGCTGGACCTCACCCTCAGCATTTCTCATTGAGTAAGACTGGAGCAAGTCCTGAGAATTTGCATTTCTAACAGACTTCCAGGTTCTCCGAAGCTTAAGATGCTGATCTGGAGACTGAACTTTGAGAATCATGGGTTTTGAACAATCAATGCCATTCTTCTATTTGGGGGATGAGTGAATGAAGTGAATTAGCTGAAGATTCATATTCTTTGGTTGGAAGATTTACTGTTTCCTGATGTAGACGAATAATGAATAATTATTGGTAGCTGGTAGCCATCTTGTTGCCGCAAGGAGAGAACCAGCCTCTTTAATAAGTCAGTGCTGTAGACAGCAGAATAGAGAGAGGAACAGAGCTCAAGACCTTGATGACATTATTCTGCCATAGACTCAACCAAGCCAGAGGTTTGATCTTCCTTTGCACCTCCTGGTATGCAGGATTGTGCAAATTTCCTTGTTTAAGCTACCTTAAATCAGAGCTTCTGTTACTTTGGCCACATGTAACAATGTCCAATAAATTCCTAAAACTCAAAAAAATGCAAATACATGTATCTGAAATATGTAACATTTTAATTTAATGCCAGGTTTTCCTCTCCTGAATAACTGAAAATGTTATTTTCATTAATGAGATAATACATGTATAAATAATAATTTATTTCTATGCTTTAAATCACAGAAAGTACTCAATGAAAACACAACCCTATTCTTAATGCTTTCATGATATACTATGAGCAAGAAAAGAAACAACTTTCTTTCAGAAGATTTGATGAGATTAGTTAGTAGTTGTCAGTGAGAAACATACTCCAGTACATCCCTAAATTAAGAAACACTTGAAATCCTTAGACAAGATAAATTCCTTCTAAAGAAGCTGATCCTATCATCTTAATAATTGCAGTTTGTTAGTGCCTCCATTCTGTATTATAAATCCAGGTAGGAGCAGAGGTGAAATCAATTCCTTTACCTCCTTCATCTTTCATATTGTTGCCATAAGTAACCGCAACTATGAGAAGGATATTAAAAATAAAAAAAAACCCCAAAATTCTCAAATAATGTATTAGCTCTTCCTTTTTGCATCACAGAACTGGAATATTTATCCATTTTGACATCTCTTCCCTGTAGAAACTTGCTATTCATTCTTTATGACTGTAAGCAAACAACATTTTTGTCCTTGATTCTGATATATTTCCATGTAAAACTTCTCTCTGTAAAAGGTCATCTTATTGTGGCATGAACATTAGGTACTCTCTCAGAAAATGTGTGTTACCTAAGAACAGAACCTACCTAAGCCTTTCAGTTATTTTGAAAGGGGCCAATAACAAGTTTTTCTGTTTCCTTTAAACCAAAGATCATGATGAGTAGTAATAATAGCATCGGTTGCTACTTAGTACTCTGTATCCAACATCGGTCTAAGGGTTTTATAAGGATTATCTCATTCCATCCAATCATTAATTCATTCTACACATACTTGTGAAATACCTAACATCTGTGAGTTGGGTAATATAGACCATTTTGAGCTAGAATGTTCATCAGGGTGGAGAAGAGCAGCAGTCTGATTTGGGATCCCAGGGCACGAGCCATATTGCCCAGGAGGTAAGAGACAGAGAAATAGAAATCATGTTCTCCCCTTTTTACTCCCTGAGTTTCTGCTCTCAGTATATGTACTATGTTTCTCAAAGTTTATTCCTTGATATTTCCACAAGGGAATGATAATGGGTGTTATTTTAGGAGATTCTAGGACCAAATATTTTGAGGAGAAATATAGATTCAACCATTAAACAGAATTCTTTACTGTAGAAGGCCTCAGTGCCTTTAATATGCTTTTGGGCTCTCCAAGAAGATGCTGCATTCTGCTCTACATATTTCTCAGACTTATTTGACCACAACCCCCTCCCTCACCCTCATTTATACCCTGTGGAGGTATAGAGTGTTAGGGTTCCCTGGCACACACTTCAGGAAAGGCTGAGCCAAGCTATTTTGCTTTTAAAAGCTTTTTCATTTCTCTTTCCACTTCAAAGCTTTCTGGTGCTCTAAAAGCTCCAGTTTTTATTCTCTACAATTTCAAACTCCCCACTTCCCAGCCAATCATCTGCATCTTCAAATAATCTAGTTTTCAGACATCACAGACATTTCTAGTCAAGTCTGAGATATCTATACTAGACATTAAGCTTCTCAGATGCATTTGCTCATAGGTGATCCACAATGACTGGGGGAGGAGGGAAGAAGAGGACGTAGGGAGAAAGGTTATAATCAGAAAGAAAAAATGTGAATTTCAGTAAATAAATGAAAGTCGGTACAGCCCTTCTGAAAGAACTGCCAACTCCTGACTATAACTGAATGCATAAAAATTAAAGTCATGGATCATGATATCTTGGATGCAAAAATGAAAGGGAAATGTAGGAAACTGCCTGCATTATATGGTTATGTTTCAAAGTCAAGTCCAATAATTCTTATCGGAGGAGGTGTGGAGAGGGAGGGAATGGTCTTTGAAACTTGGATCCTGTAATTTGACATTTATGTTAGCCAAGTAACTTAACCGCTTCCAAACCTGGGTTTCTTTTGTGTAAAGTGTGTAGCTGCATATCGTTATGAGTTGCTGCTCTGATGAAGTCCAGTTAGAAAACAATAGTGTAAATAATAAAAATTTAAAAAAAAAAAGGAAATTCTTAATTCTGTATGCCCTTTCCTTTTGCAATACATCCATCAGACCTCATCATTCTCTGGAGATGAGAAAAACAGTAACAGTGAGCATCATTTAAAGAGATGGCAGCTTCCTTAAAAAAAACATATTTTATTTATTGATTATCAGAGAGAGAGAGAGGTGAAGGGAGGGAGAAAGAGAAGGAGAGAAACATCAATGTATGGTTGCCTCTTCCATACCCCCAAATGGGGACCTAGCCTACAACCCAGGCATGTGCCCTGACTGGGAATCAAACTGGCGACGCTTTGATTCGCAGGCTGGCACTCAATCCACTGAACCACACCAGCCAGGGCCGGCAGCTTCCTTTTTGAAGAGAAAGACTTTGCATGAGTCAGAGTCCTGGTAGGAAACTGAATTCTCTATTCAAAATCATTCAATGGAAAAGGTATTAATTAGTAAAGAGATGAGGGTGTGGGTAAGGGAGCCAGAAAGGATGTTGAGGTAGTAGTGACAGTGGGAAGCTATTACCCTTGCAGGTTTGAGGAGGCAAGGAGGGCTCCGGTGTTAGCAGCTGAAGAAGAGGTCATCCCCTAGCGGCTGGTCTTGCAGATGCAGGATATGGAAGCAGGAAGGAAGCAGGAGGGAAGCAGGAAAGAAATTTCTTGTGTTCTTTCTTTGTGTGTGTGTGTCTTTCTTTCTCAGTTCTCCTGCAGGTATCTCCCACTGGCCGAAACCAGACAGAACCAGACATCAAAGGAACCCAGGAAATGCAATGGGGTAGTGAGAGCCTCTCAGGGCCCAGAGCACCAATCTCTGGGGATGGACAATAACCAGGCCTCTTTGCCACACTTCTAACTTCTGGGTAAAAAACTTTGAGTAAAACCCCAATAGTTCAACTAAGGGAATGTTTTATATTCAGATCAGAGTCCAGTGACCTCATTTTACAGATGACAAAACTGGGATCCACAGAGCTTGTTCAAAGTCATACATCTTACACAATCCGTGGGAGGTTTCAACTTAATTTTGACCTCTATTCCACAATGCGTCTTTCCCACTCTCCCCCTCCGCATCTTTTAGACCCTCCAAGTCTACTCATGATCTTATTTCTGCCTCAAAATTCAGTTTCTCAGACCTTCTGCCTCTCCTAGAGAGGAAAGAGACAATGAAGAATTTCATCCAGGTAGATATATGCCATCAACACTAGGCTACTGACCTGAATCAGACGCACGTTGCATAGAAATGAAAATGTGATTATATTAAAGCCCACCTACATCTCTTTGGAAAAACTGGATGAATAAGAAAAAACTGGCTCACCAGGAGAGCTTAACTTGATCTTTCCAAACACACCGTAGGTAATAAATAATTAAGGTGGTCAAAATGCTGATTCTATTATTAGGTTCTGTAGTGGCTTTGGCCACCCAGGGAATGCAGGATACTTTAGGTTTCAATACTTTGGTGCCAGCCTTAGGGAAAACTGGAAAATGGTTGACTTTTGCCTTCTATCAATTCATGCCCACTCCTCTTTCCAAAGTTCCTTCCAAGGTTCCTTCCTTGCCTTCATTCCTTGTCACCAAAAGCTAGTTCCTGGATGACCCCCTTCAATGTGGCTCAGCATTTCAGATTGTCCTTGGTCCTTTGCTCCGTGGAGGTCTATCTGTCCTTTCAGTGAGATTTCAGGTGGAGATCTGCTGAACAAAGTTGTTTCACTTTTTAAGATTGTTACTTAGAGTGTAATGTGTTACTTTTCCCAAGCCCTCTCCTCATATTCTCATTCCTGGCCACTGTCTCCACATTTAGCATGTTTCGATCTGATAAATAGAGCCTATGATGGGATAATCACATACTCCAGTCAACCTGTGACAGGGGAAGGTCATCTAGCACCACTTCTGGGGTGAGATGCAGAAGATAATTTGTAGTCAGCTCTGGAAAAAACTCTGTCAGATGGGATTTGAGGTGAAGCTAAACCTTCCTTTGGATCTCAGAGGATATCATGCTGTCAAAAGTTTATCTGCATTTTCAGAAAACCTAGCTTGTCTAGGAGTCATTCAAAGAAAGATCTTTGGGGGAGATTTTAATTTCACAATGCCATCAAACACCTGTCAAATTTCACATTTCCTTTTGTTTATAAGGACTAGTGTTACCTGTATCATCATCCTCTTTTGTAGCTATTAGATTAAATTACTTAGTTGTAGAAACTGTCATTAACTATTTTCAAGCTGTAAAGTTTGAAAACCCAGCTGGTTTTTACCCTTCATACTTAACTCTTTTCCCATTTCTCTGCCTAACCCCTATTCGCACATTCTTTTCTCAGAAATATTCTTTCTTCAACGTCAGTGACAGTATACAGAGTTAAACCAGCAGGACTGACCAGAAATCACCCACACCAGAAAAATCTCTCACCGCCAACTTCAGACCATGTACATGAAAGCAACTAACACATAATCCGAGGCTCACATTAGGAACTTAATAAATGATTGTTGATCTTGAAATTAGTAGAAAAGCACAGTCACTATAGATAACATTATTGTATTATAGTCAACAGACTTGGTAAGAGTCTATATTTTAATTATTCCAACCAGAAAAAAATTAAAATTATGTGGCATGATGGAAGTGCTAACTATAGCTACAATAGTAATCATATTGCAATATATAAATGTATCAAGTCAAAATGCCATGTGCTTTAAATTTATACAATGCTAGATGTCAAATGTATTTTAATTAAAATGATTATTGATTCTAAATTAAAACATGACTGAGCAGTGATCTGCAGTGAAAGAGGCCTACAGAGATGTTTTAACATTGTAGAGCATGAAAAAGTCTGCATTAGTCATCAGTGAAATGCAAATTAAAACCACAATCAGATACCATTACATACCCACCTGAATAGCTGGAATTTAAAAGACTGGTAATATAAATATTGACAAGGATGTTGAGCAACTGGAACTTTCATATTCCACCAATGAATATGTAAATGATATAATTATTTTGCAAAATGATTTGACAGTAACATGCAAATAAGAGCACATGCTGACCCAGTAACTCCACTCCTGGATATATACCACAAAAGTGCCCATAAATGTGCCTTGAGAGTCATGTACAAGACTGCTCCTGGCAGCACTATCTGTAATAGCCCTCCACTGAAAAAAACCCAAGCTTCCCTCAGCTGTAGAGTTGTCAGATACATTGTGGCATATTCATATAGTAAAATACCATACAGCAATGAAAAAGAATAAACTCATAATCACAACAAGAAATATGGATAGACTCCATAAATATTATATGGAGACAAAAAGTCAGACTCAAAAATATATACTATGTATGATTTCACTTATGTAAAATTTAATAGGCAGATCCATTGAAGCAGTAGGAGTCAAAACCGAGGTTATTTTTGGGAAGGTGGGAGGGAGTAATGACTACGAACAGGCCCAGTGGAGATTGTTTGTCAATGCTCTTTTTCTTGACCTGGGTCAGTGGTTGCAGTGTTCTGTAACAATCTGCGGAGGTAATCATATTCTGTTTTCTCTAACTTTTATATGTATACTTCAACTAAAAAAATTACAGTTGCAGAGTGGCAGGAATGGTCCAAGTCAACATAACCTGCCCCTCCTTGATCCTTTCAGCATATATTTTCTTCACCAGTCTCCCTGATTTTTCTCAGCTCCTCTTATTGCCATGGGCTCCAGAGGGAGAGACCTCCCTAGGTATTGTTAGGCTCAGACATCTATCTACATTCCTTTCCTTTGCTCTCCCTATTTTCTTTCCTAAAGCTTTGTTCTTCTTTCTTAGGGACATCATCATTTAATCTTTGCTAATTTTTGATGACCGATATGATTTTTCATTTCTTGGTATAATTCAAATTTGGAAAAAAAGATCCTCAAGAGTGACTTTAGGGATTAGTATCATTTGTTCAGCCCATAGAGGTGGAGGTTTTTTTGAGATGGCAACCTTTAAATGACACAAGATGGCTAGGCCTGAACACGTATTCCATGTCTGTGCTGAGGAAGTGTCTCAGCTAAGTAGCGAAGTTCTAGAGAAGGTTTTCCTAGGTTCTGCCACCATAACGGGTATAAAAAAGACCAACTTGATGGTGTTCTTACTGCATATTGCTGATGATGCTGAATCTTCTCACTGAAACTTTTTATTGGCATAACTATCAGGGTGTGGTGATGATGACTAAGTATATGAGAACAAAATTAGAAAAATGGAAGTATTATTCATACATTGGACTCTCTTAACCCAAGCATTACATACCGGAATGAATGGACTGGTTAAACTCTTTGGAGGTGTGGTTCTTCCTGCCATTTCTTTTCATTCCTCTCCTTCCCAGACCCATCAACGCATTAACCATTACTTGTGCTGGTTGAATTATTTGGAGATACCACTTGGAAAGGGAACCAAAGAAGTGTTCGACCTGCTTGCTGCGTGCCTCTGCTCTCCAGGTGAGAGGTTAACACATATTGAACAATTTTGGAAATACTCAAGGCAATACACAATGAAGTGTTAAACTGAATACAACTGAAATACAACTTTGCTTCTGATGAACACAGTGAGTGGTCAGAAAGGGGAGAAATCATGTTTCACTTGGCCTATGGACTTGGAGATGGGTCTACAAACCTGAAAAAGATTCATAGACCAAACTAAGACAGCGGAGGAAACTGCCATCTTTTCATATTCTCCTTTAGCTTGTATTTCTGAAGTTCTTCTATGGGCCGAGTTGTTACTATTACTGTTGCAGAGACCCAAAGATGACAAAGCATAGCTCTGCTTTGAGCTGGTGATGTTTCTGTATATTACAGTTATCTATATATTTTTTCCTATGTGTTCTGTTATTTGGGCTCCCATTTGGAAGAGACAGTCTACATACAAGTTTGTACTTCCATACTAAGTACTCATTAGTGATGACTTCTGCTTCTAGCAGCAACAAGAGCTTCTCTGTGGAATTTCTGGGGCAGTCTAAAGAATTTTGAGTGATGAACTGGCTGAAAGTAAAAGGAAGAATGTTTAACCGAGGTTCACTTGGGCAGAATTAACAATGTGATGTTGAATCTGTCATCAACTTATTTTAAAAAAATAATGTATACCTCTTTTTCTGGTTTTAAAACTAACTCCTGTTTATTGTAGAACATTTGGTAAATTCAAAACATATGCGAATAAGAAAATAAAATTCATACATGATTTCTCTGTGCTTACATGTAACTGATACAGTCTTTTGACACAAACATTTGCAAAATTGTGACCATGTCATGTATATCATTTTGTATCCGTCTTTTTCATCTTTTTCCCAGGTCATAAAATATTTTTCAAAAACATGATCCATAAAAGCTGCATAACAAGACTCAGCCAACAATAATTCTCCTAGAATACATTGGTTAATAAAATGTCTTAGAAGATATATGTGGATATTTTTTCATTTTCAATCACCTGAGGGTAGCAGTTAGTCATTTGGTTTTCCACCCCTATCTATATGGCTTTCTTGTCAAGATAAACAAGATTGACTCCATTATTAAAAAACAAGAGAATGAAGACTTTTCCCTTAAAATATCTATTATAAATATATTAAAATTAACTTTAATGTATGAACCTTTTTTTGGAAATTGTGGAGAATATTTTCTTCTTTCTAGACGTTATTCCTAGAAAAACCTGTAACCAACATTGAAGTATAAAGTTCTCTTTGCAAAACACAATTGGTCCAGCTTTTTCACTTGGTCCACAATTCTGGAAGTCTACTTATTGGTTTATACAAGGTGAAAGGTACGATAATTCACTTAGAATATCTTAGGTCATGCAGGTGGGAATCTTACAGGACTCCTGGAAGAGCTGTTTTTGGTCTCACAGATGCTGAATACAAACACTGGGAACCGGAGAGATTCAGTGCAGCTGTAGAAAATGGGCGATCTCATTGTCCCCTAGACAGTGGGACTTCACTGATCTCCATCTTTGTTATAGTGACTCATTCTACTCTGTCTCTACTTATACTGTTCCTTTGTTACCCATTACTTTATCCTCTATATGTTTTTTCTCTGCCTAATGTCTTCAGTTCACTCATATTTTACTCATAACTTGCCCCTCTTGGGGTTTCTTCCCACTGCCTTACTTTTTAGCTTCTACTCCCACCAGGTAATTGATTTTCCCTTTCCATTTCCTGTTCAAATTCTTGGAAGAGAATGGGTGCAGGTAGTCACCATCATCCCTGTTTGGGTAGAGTGCTCACATCAGGGCACCTTCTAGACCTGGCTGCCTTTTGGTTACCTGGTTCTGTGAAGGGGGTTGTATGCACACATCGTGGTTTAGGCTGCTGCCTCAGCTCAGCGCACTGGCAGGAGTAGCTCCCTTAGAACTAGAGGGAGTCTGGCACAGCAAGACAGAATGACCTTAGTCACATTCTTTTTGTTCTGATTTTTAAAAAAATATGTTGATCATTAAAGTAACATATTTTTCTTTTTCAAGGCAAAATTCTCCTTATTCTTTCATTTAAAATAGTCATGTTAGATAGAAACAAAGCATAGGATGGTAGGTTGCCAAAGACTGGAGGCTGGGAGAAATGGGGAGATGTTGGATGAGTTCTGTGATGTAATGTACAGCATGGTGATAGTAGTTAATAATACTGTATTATATACTTGAAAGTTGCTAAGAGAGTAGATCTTAGGTGTTCTCACCATACACATGCACTACACATACACAGAAAGAAAAAAGGTAACTATATGAGGTAATAGATGTGTTAACTAACCTTATTAATCATCTCACCATATATATACATATATATAAAATGATCACATTGTACACCTTAAACCCACACAATGTTATATATCAATTATATCTCAATAAAGTTGGAAAAAATATTCATATTACCTAGTTATTTTCTAGCTGATTTTAATAGAAATATATTTGAGCTAAATTTTCTTAAAGTTCCTGAAATTTAATATTATAGATAAAAGTTCATGTTTTATAATGTTCAACTGACATTTTAATAAATCTATTTCCAAGATGGTAAATGCATTTTAATAGTTAATGTGGAATTGTGCCTACAGGTATCAGAGGCTAGCAAAGATGGGTAGGGAAGGTCTGGAATATGCTGACTTTAATAAAGTAGATTAAAAGCATTTACCTCTTAAAATGCAGTGTTCTTGGGCATTTCCCTGGTGCTCTGCTGCTAAAATATTAATAGTTATATGTAATGGTTAACTGCAGATTATTATTGTTGCTAATTATTTTTATATGCACAAATTGTGAGAAAAAGGAGAGTGGATTATAAACATAACTTCATGTTTTGGTTTTACTCTACAGGAAAGATAACTTAACATGGCTTCTGTATCATCCTACTACTGAAAAACGGGAAGTGAAGTCAGGCAGCAAACTGCTTCCTGTCTTCTTGCACAAAGGAAACAGATATGTAAATACACCAGGCAGCCTTCAGTTCCCTCTCCACTCAATCCATCCTGTGCACGGTCTTGATTTGCCATTACTAAAATGTTATGCTATCATTTCTATGTTCTTAACCCTGGGTGTGTGTTAGAATCATATACATCCTCCACCCCCAATTTTTTAATTTATTTGGTGTGAGTATGGTTTGCGTGCGTATTTGGTTTTTGAAAAGGCATCCTCAGTAATTCTAAGAAGCAGCCAGGAAGCCACTAGGCAAACGGACAGAGCCTGAACATATGAGGTTGTGTTCAAGGTGCTCTATTCTCTGTCACCCACCTAGCTTGTCAGGCTCTGGCAGCCCAAATGGCTTTTGGTGCCCTCTGTCCCTTGCTTGTGCTTTCTCCTCTTCTGTTCCTTTTCCAGGCATTCCAAGAGGCTCTTCTTCAAACATTTTTGTTTTCTTTTTAATTCAAATTCCTGTCCATTTTTCAAGACCCTGATCAGTATTATCTCTTCTGTGAAGCATTTTCTGACTGCCTTTGACTACAGGGCTTGCTCTCTCTTCTGAATCCACACAGCATTACTGCCTAGGAAATCATCTGAAAAATAAATCAGTCATGTACTGCTTTGTGTCATCTCTTCTATTGTTGTGCTGAATGATTAATCTTTGCTTAACTCTTTACCTGCTTGTTATCCAGCTACATATATTGGAAGCTTCTGGCATTTCTTGGTATCCTTGCCAAGCTGAATGCCTTGCACAGTGCAGTAAGTCAGTAAGTATCTGCTCTCTCTTCCATCCCTACTTCCACAGATGTGGTTCAAGCCCTCACCTCTCCTGGAGTTTTGCCCTGGTCCTAATGGGTCTTCCTGATACTAAACTCTCTGGCTCTTTAACTTCAGGCCAACACATGGTGGCTCACATGGATAATGGCCAGTAAAACTGATTGTGTGCATGTACTCTGTTCACTCTTGCTCTCTCCCTGTCTTGTGAGCTAGCTACAGACCCTTGGCTTTCTCTTTCTGGGCCCTCACTCTCCTACTCCCTATTCTTGCAGTACTTGATACCAGAATTCAGTTTCTCTGGTTTTGACTACTTGTGTTCTCTAAGATGTCAGGGTATAACAGACTTTCTACATCTTCCTGTCACCATCCTTTGGGTAAACACTTCCCCTGGCTAGGTTTTGGCCCAGTTAGCCTAAATTATCCTGCCAACCCTCCACCAATACCCTGTTCGGATCTGTCAAGATTCCTCTCAAAGAGAACAGATACTCTCTAAATTGGCTTTAGGATTTTCAACCTTCAAAAGAAAACTGATTGTGTTGTCCACATGATTAAAAAATTCTGTTTGTGCCTCATTGCCTAAAGTCTAAATCTAAGCTGTCCGATATGGGAGTTATTAAAATTCAAATAAAAATTGAGTTCTTCAGCTATACCATATTTGAAGTACTCGATAGTCACATGCGGCTAGTGGCTATCATATTGGACAACGCAAATATAGAACATTGCTGTCTTCGTAGAAATCTCTGTTGGACAGTGCTCATCTAAATACTTTAGTGTAGTTAATGAGGCCTTTTACACTCACCTCAACCTTTTGCTCTAGCTTAATTTTTGGCTGCTACTTACCTTTCAGTCCTACCCATTTTTTCAATGTTCCCCAACCTCTCAGTGCCCTTTTATAACTCCATGCCTCTGAACATGATGTTTTCTCTTCCTGAAATGCCCTTTGACTTTATTCTCTGGCAAACTCCCATCTACCTTTTAAGATCCAATTAAAACACCACCTTCCTTGTGAAGTTCTCTTTCTTAAACACAGTGATATCTTCCTGTGTGTTCTCCTTGCTTTTTGAACCCAGCTCTGTTGCCCTTATCACTGCAATTTCTTTTTATTATTTGCTAATAATCCTGACTATGCTCTTGGAAGGGGGATCTTGTTTGAATGTTCTATAAGTCTTCCTTAATGATTACCTGAAATTGTTTGCTTGATGCCCTTTTGATATCAAGTAATAAATTTTCTTAAAAAAAAAAGATTTTATTTATTTATTTTTAGAGAGAGGGGAAGAGAGAAAGAGAGTGAGCAAAATATTGATGGGAGAGAGAAACACCAATTAGTTTCCTGTCATATGTGTCCCCACATGAGACTGAATCCGCAACCTAGGTGCGTGCCCCGACCGGGAATCCCACCCACAATCTTTTGCCTTGCTGGACAATACCCAACCAACTGAACCACACTGGTCAGGGCAAGTAATATATTTTTGTGTTCATGTGTGGCATGCTTTAAAAGACCACTGGTTGCTTTAGAACCGTTCCCTTTTCTAGCAAAATCCTAGAATGACTTTCTGTCTCCCAGGGCGAAGGTCCATTTTTCTCTCATGAATTCTTATTGGATTGAGTAGGATGTGGCAGGAGGAGTTGAAAGGGTCAGAAAGAGAGGGTGTATATGTAGGAACTGGCTCAGATGTGCTCCGGTTCCAGTCGTTATTCAAGATAATGTGTGTTTGGGCGAAGAACAGGGAGGGAAGTTTGAAACAAACAAACAAAAAGAGCCCATGGAAAGAAAACTGGGAAATTGTCTTTGACTTTTTCCAGGCTAAGGCCAAAAGCAACGATATAATAAAAGTGGGAAGTGTTTTAATTACCATTTTGCTGAAACGTAATTTCTTTCCTTAGAGTTTGATAAGATTTTGATAAATTCTTGTGTCTCGAATTACTGGGAAGTAAATGCTTCTGATCAAGAAATTAAAATATCAGTTTCTCATCTGTGATTATGGTTAACATCATTCCGAAAGGCTTATTTTCTTCTGAGAGTGCCATAAATCCTAATGGGACCTTCACTGATCACTATTACCTAGCCCGCACTAGCCCGCACCGCAAATCTAACAGTCAATCATCTCCCCTTGGGTGCTCCGACCTCGCCAGCTGCTGAGGCCACGCCCACCAAAGTCGTCCTCCCTGCCTCCCACCTCACGGGGCCGCCCCAGACCCAGCAAAGGGAGATTCTCATTGGTGGAGAAGTTGTTCTGGTCCCGCCCCGGGCAACGGCAATAGGCCAAACTGGCGTGGGGCGGTGGTGGTTGGCTGTCTAGGGACGGGTCTCTAGTTGTGCCTGTCAGACTATCTGGCGGCAGTGGCGGCTGTCGGAGCTGGGTTGTCAGTCAGAGAGCGGAGGGGGAAGATGGCTCGTCCGGACCCGTTTTGTTAGGAAGAAGGGGGGCAGGTGCTGCTGCTACCCGGGAAAACGCAGAGCAGACGCTGTTGCCGTTGCTGCGAGCCAGATAAGTCGGGGTTCCGGAGGCGGAGCTCAGAGATCCGCTCTGGTGAGTCCGGTCTAGCGACCCACGGCGGGCCCCCTAGGCGGCCGACGACCGATAACTTTTTTTGTCAGGGAGGAGCCAGGGCGAGGCAACGGGGAGGGAGCCGGGACTTTGTCACCCGGGCGGCGGCTTCGTTTGGGGTAACGGCTTCCACGCGAGGCGCCGCTGGTGGGCGCGGGGGCGTCACGGGCTGCGCGCGGCGGGGCCGGGTGAGTGGGCTGCTGTCGGCGGCTGCTCGTCCCGAAGTTGGGCGCAGCCCTCCTGCTGCTGCTGCCGCCTGGGCGACTGCAGCTTTGTGCGCGCGGACTCGGGTCTTTCTTCTTTCCGGCGAGGAGCGGTCCCGACCCTGGGCGTGACTCGGGTGCCACCGCCTCAGGGGTCCTGGCCGCCCCTCCGCGGGCTCGACCTGGGGTGGGGGACCCTCAGCCCCCACGGCAGCTGATGCTCCGGTCCGACCCCTCCCATCCCTTTCTCCGAGTCCAGCGAGGCTACTGCTGGCGCGCGGTCCGGTCTAGTGGCCAAAATGGTCACCGTCGATCCCGCTCGTTCTTTGAAAGCTTTCGCTTCGGTCTTCGGTCCCCCCGCAAGACTTTGGTCCCCCCGCAAGACGTAGAGATTGAGAAAGCAGCCGTGATTCTTGCCTTGCTTATTCTTCTAGATCTCTTCTTCAGCACTTGCCTCCTTCTTTCTGTGAGTTATTCCTCTCCCGAGGCCAATCTTAACAGGCTTGAGAATCGTCTGGGTTTTGTCTGGAAACTGTTGCATTTCAAGACCCCCAGTTTTCACGCTTCAGCTGACCCGAGTGTCCGCCCTTCAGTGTGCACACTTGTGCTCTGTACACTCACAGCTGAGACATTTCTGGGGGGCTGTAATTTGGCCATGCGGCTTTGCCTGCACAGAATCGGTTCTCTGAGAAATACCCTCTCGCATGCTGGGCGCTGCTCCGCGCCTCAGGTAGGGGGAGTTTGTTCCGCCGGCAGCTGCCACTTATCTCGGAGAGCGTCCTGCAGGCGGTGGGACCAGGCTGACCTTTTGCAAATGGTTTGTCCTTAGAGTCACAGGTAGCTTTTGGAGCAGGTATATTACCACTTGGTGCATGTAACACTTTATAGTTTGAGATTTCCAGCTTTTAAAAATCTTCTCTGTATAAAGTCATAAGGATCCGTGTAACCTTGAGTCAATGTTATAGTCCTGGGAGGCTTGTTTTCCTTAAGAACATTCTCTTAACATCCAAACTAACCCCTCATCCCCTCCCAATTTCTAAGCATTTTTTCCCACTTTAGGTTGATACATTTTAAGGTTTGCAAGATGAATGTTAGTCCGAAGCACCATATTTTTAAAATGCAGGGAAGGCAAGAAAGAAAGAAAGAAAGAAAAAAAAGGCTTTAGGGTCTGCTTGGCCAATAGTAGCTTCAAAGTCAGTTATTCAAATAATTAATTTAAACAAAATGGCAAGGGAGGAAACCGTCACATATTTAGGAAACAAATTCTGGGTTTGGCTTATTTTTTGATTTACTATGATTATTACCAGAGAGGGATTATAAACCCTCTTAGTTATCAGCATTAATAGCAGCTGGATATAGACATCCAGATGAGGCATTGGCTAGGTCAGTGTGTTATTCCTTATATGTTTCCTTTCTTTGTTGTATTTCTCTTTTCTGAAATCTGCTCTTGGTTGCATTTTTTTAGAGTGGTGTCCTTTTGACAGTTTAAAAATATCTTATTATCAAGATATTTGACTGTCGTATTCAAGATCCTGTTGTCTGATATTTATTTTATAATGAATATTAAGAAATCTCTAAATAATGTTAGTATCAAGACCATTTTGGGGGTTTCAAGTTTACATTTTGTATATTATTGAAATTATGTCAAACATATTTATTTTGTTCTGACAGGCTGAATAGGTACTAGGGATAAAGAATTAATGTCATAGCTCTTGTTATCAAGGAACTTACTGTTTAATTTACAAGACAGATAGGTAAAGTAACAATTATAATACCATGTGATAAATATGATTAGAGATATGCCTAGTGTAGTAAGGGAGCAGAGTAGGAGATGGCTACCAGTTTGGTGTAGTAGAGTCAGGAGCACACAGTAGAGTTTTGAAGTATGATATAATTTTGCCAAGTGCAGGAAGTGGATAGCTTTCCAAGAGGAGAATATAATGAGTGCGATGGCAAAGAGGCATGAGGAACCATGACAATTTAAAGATGTCGGTCAATGATAAATCCAAACTCAATAGCATTGACGCTGCTATGATTTGAATGCAGAGGTTAGTAGAATGGTGGAATATGAGAATAGTGAGGGTGGTTGAGGACCAGACCAGGGTATTGTTTCCTGGCTAAGGGGATTGGATTGAAGGTGATCAATAAGAAGCCATTTAATGGATTTGTGTTTTAGACCATCACTATGGTAGAGTGAAGTAGAATCTGATACGTCCTGTCACCTTTGGGAAGAAAGAAGGAGAAATCAGGACCCTGAGGGTTTGACTTGGTTTCATTGATTGGAAATGAGGAATAAATGGAGGGAAGATGATGAATTCTATTTCTGACTTTTTAGAATTTGAGGAAGCTATGGAGCATTCAGGTGAAGATGTAGATATCTGGGTCTATGGATGTGGAATTTGTAAAGGAAATCAGGATTAGAGGGAAGATTGGGGGTTAAATGGAAGCTGTATTTATTTGGTCATGGTGAAATGACTCAGGGAAAGCCTTTAGCATGATAACAGCAGTCCCCAGAGAACAGACTGATAAAGAGCCGAAACAGGTAGAAGAATAGTGTGAAAGAGATAGAAGAGTGCTGTAGTAGTTAGAGAAAGGTGAGACAGCCATCAGGAGAGATGCTAAGGGTGGAGAGATTTTAAAATAAAGGGGGAATGGATCAACAATTTTGAATGCTGTAAAGAGCTGTCAAGCATGGAGAGGACCCAAGGGACCAGTGAATTTATCAGGAGTCCACAGGTGACTTTACCAAGTACAGTTTTAGCTGAGTGTGACACAGAAACCAGTCTTCAAAAATTGAGAAAGAATGAATGATGATAAAGTAGACATGCTTGAGTGAGGCATTTCAAGAAAACTGAAATAATGAATTGAGAGAGGGTATAAAGCTAGCTATAGAGCAGTGGTTCTCAGTCTTAGCTGTACATTTACAATCATCTGGGGAGCTTTGAAGGATCCCAATTTCCAGGGACCCCCATCCCAATTTGTGTGGCGGGGTGGGACCTAGACACCAGTATTTATTTCAACACCTTTATTAAAGTGTAATTGGCATTTAATAAACTACACGTATTTAAAGTGTGCAGTTTGTATGACGTGTTTACACTTGCAAAACCATCACCACAATCAAAATAATGGACATATTCATCACCTCTAAAATTTTTCTTGTGTCCCTTTGTAATCTTTCCCTTTCATCCCCTGGAAACTACTGGTTTACTTTCTATTACGACAGAGTAGTTACATAGGTGTTTTAAAGTTCCCTAGGTTATGCCTCTGTGCAGGCATGTTGAAAACCACTACAGAGGGATACAGGCTGAAAGGATGCTAAGTCTGTCTCTTTACATTCATAAGGAAAGCAAGAAATGAGATATTCAGGCAAGATTAGCTATTTATTGGAATTAAGTTCCTGGGACAATAGAAGTGGTTGGAATTTAGAGCCTTGACCAATAAGAGAGGAAGATAATTCTGGAAGCAATGTCTCTAACAAAAATTATGATGTTAAAGATAGTATATTCCTTTGTTATCAGCATCAAAGCTGTCATCATGTAGTATCAAGGTTGGTGCTCTCAAGTGCTAAAAAAAAATTAGCATCTTAATGTTGTGAAAATGGATACCCTTCAGAAAACCCCTTTAAATGGATCCCGAGATCCCTGGCACCACCATGTAATGCTTTGTCATTTTTTGCAGGGGAACAGATGGAATTAACAGTTTGGCTATTGCTTATTGTTGAGAGCCAAGTACTCGTCTTTTTGGCCCTCTTGGAGTTAGGCTGCATATTTGCACTGAGGAAAGGGAACATCTAACATTTGAAAATCTCCTGTTTACAACATTTTTGCTCAGAAGAAATCCTGCTTGCTTGTGTCTTGAATATATTCCTTTAAAATATATTGGAAAAGAAAATCATTCCTCTGTCTCCCAAATGAGACAGAGAAGGGTTGTGACTAGATGTGTCGAAGGCCCACACTTTTTATACTGAGAAAGATAATACCTATATTCCCTCCATTTACTTTTTAGAAAAAAATTTCTGGCTCATGATTTGGATGTAGGTAAAAGCTGAGCACTACTGGTTCTGAGGTCCAGAGCTCTTTCCTCACCTTTGATTCTTACCTTTGGCAGGGGGCTAAATGCAGAATGGCCAATATCTAAATATTTTTGATATTATACTTGATCATAAGTAAAGGTGCAGTGAAAATCTTTGTTTGAATGTTTTCTAGAGTTCTGAAAATTTCATCCATTCAGAGATGATCATTATTAACACTTTGGTGAATATTCTTATAGATCGTTTTAATAGGTACTTAGTATTTTTTAACAAAAAGAAACCATGGTGAATGAAGACGTTTTTTAAATTTGCTGTTTTGTCACTGTCTTATTTTTACTTAATAGAATGAATGCTTACCCAAGTCAATAAAATATTATTTGTTTCCAGTGTAACATAATTTTAAATGTCTAATATTCCAGCAAATGGGTTTACCATAATTTATTTAACCACTATTTCAGTTGTTGAAAATTTAAGCTTTCTCCAGTAATTTTGAGTGAATAGTATAGCAGTTAGCTTCTTCACAGATTGCTATAAAGATATTGCCCATGTCTTTATTTTCTTAGGATAAGTTCTGAAGCCAAAAGTTATGCATATTTAAATTATTTTTAATAGATATTAATTGATTGCCTTCCAGAAAGGTTCATCTAATATTCACATTTATTAATTGTTTTGAGAAAGCCAGAAACCTTGCCATATTCAGCACTAGTAATTAAAAACTACCACTATGAGCCCTGGCTGGTGTGGCTTAGTGTATCGAGTGCCAGCCTGCAAACCAAAGGGACACCAGTTTGATTCCCAGTCTGGGCACATGCCTGGGTTGCAGGCCAGGTCCCTATTTGGGGGCACACAATAGGCAACCGTATATTGATATTTCTCTCCCTCTCTTTCTCTCTCTCTTCCCCTCTCTCTAAAAATAAATAAATAAAATCTTTTAAAAAGCAACAACCCCCCACCCCTGCTTTTTTGTTATGAAAAATTGTGTTTTCTATAAATTTTATTTCATTATTAGTGACACTAAATGTTTGAATATTTTTGTGATTTATCCATTAGTGTTCTTTTTTTAAAAGATACTGAAGATTTTAAATAATTGAGTTATGAGAGCTCCCTGTACAATATATAAAAGGGTTAGACTTTTGTCAAATTAGATTGAAATTATTTCTCCAGTTTGTCATTTGCATCCTAATGTTGTTTTTGGTGTGGGTTTTTCTTTTTAAACAGATTTTTGACTTTTTTAGTGTAATTAAATCTATCGAAATTTTCTTTTATGATATCTGCCTGCTTAGGAAAGCCTTCTTAAATTTCAAGATTATATAACTATACACATCTATTTCCTTATATTATTTCCACAGTTTTTAAAAACATTTACATTTTTAGTGTATTTGGGATGTATTTTAATGTAGAGTGGCCAGTCAATTATTTTAATACTGCCTATAAACAATTGTCTTTCCTCAGAGGTTTTAAATGTCATCTTTATTATATAACAAGTCATATATAGCTATATATATATATATATTCCTAGGCTTTTTATTCTGCTTCATTGGGATCTTTATTTTTTTGATCCAGTAATTTCAAACTCCTAAGTATTGAAACTTTTAATAATGTTTAACGTATCTAATTATATGGTTGTATGAATTCCTATTACCTTTTCTAAAGGTTTCCAACATTTCTCATATATTTCTTTTTTCAGTTTACCTTTAATTCAATTATTAAGATCCCAAAACAACCCCATTGGAATTTCTAAATCAATTTTTAGATATAGTTGTGATATCTTTACAATATATTTATCATTTCTCCAAGTCATCTTTAATGACTCAGTGTTTTGTAGTTTTCTTCGTGTAATTCTGCCTATTTTTAAAGTTAATTTTTGATATTTTAAAACTTATTGTTACTATTGTGAATGGAAACTTTTTTTCCATTGTATTTTGAAGAGGATTATATTTTCTGGATGGAACATAGAAAAGTTGGTGGCTTGTGTGTACTCTTTTCTAGATGGTGATCTTACGAACTCTTAATTCCAATAATTTTTATTGGATTTTTTTGTAATAAGGCAGTTGTAATGTTGGAAATGATGATAATTTTGTCTTCTTGCCAATATTTAATCCTTATTTTATATTTAAAATTACATTAACCAGAACATTTAGAATAATGTTAAATTATTGTAGTGAATAGTAAACATTGGCTTGCTCCTCATTTAAATGAGAATGATTTTACAGTTTCACAGCTGTGTATTCTTTTTGAGAACTTTTTTTTATAGCATTTTAAGAAAATAGTCTCAGTTTCCTTTGTTTTGTAATTGAGATTAAGTAGAAGATCCCAGAATGGGAATGGGATAAGTTTGTATAATTCACTTTATATAATTCACACTTTAATTTATTGGATGTTCAAGATTAATTTGTATTCCTGAATTCTGTTTGGACCTTGTAAATAATGTTAAGTGCAACACATTTAAGAGACCAAGGAACTTGAGAAACAGTAGTTTCCCACTGTAGTTTACATATTTGCCATTGTTTAGGCTTGTATCAGGGTAGCCTTTTGGTAGTAAATGTTAAGTGATATTTGTTTGGTATGTGTTTCTTGAACAATGAGTCTTTTGTTCTGATGAACATTAGTTGCTTTCTCATAAATGCATAAGGATTTATTCAGTTTTTGCACTAGGCTTAATGAAAACATTGTATTTGAGTTCTTAAACGGTACTGTGAAAATTATTTGAGGTTATAAAGTGACTTATAGGCTTGGAAATTTAAGAGAACATTATAAGCCTTGAACGAGTTAAAATTGCACAAGCAATTCTGTACTTTTTTTTATCTTTTTGAGCTCTTCTGGGTTTTTTTTGCCCCTTTAAAATATAAATATCAGTTAGGGTATGGGTTCCAATCAACATACACACAGTACCGTACTTCCCTCCCCTGCCCATGTGGGGCAGAAAAAGTTGCTGGTCTGGCTTCTTTAAACTTGCTAGGCATATATATGCCCTTTATCTAAATTTCAAGTTTCCCACTGATTTGTTGACCATAGATATTACAGTGGTGGACAGAGTGACGATACAGCCCCCCAAACAGTACATACTTCAGGCAGTTTAGAAGAGGGAAATACTTTTTTAGGAAATTGTGAAACTCCAAGTGGGCCCTGATAAAGAAGTAGAGAAGAGGTGGAAGTATTTTAGAAATGGGTGGAGGGAAAAGCATCCAATAAGTAGGGAGGGTAGAACTATGCCAATCAAATGGACTGTTAGAGAAGTACAGAAAATCAAAAGGATGATTACATGGGTGATAGAATACTGAAGTCAGTGTTCTTCTTAGTAGAGTTTCAGAAAGGAAGACAGTTGTGGCAAGGTTAGAAGTGAAAGAATGAGTATTGAGAAATAGATTTATTTATAAGATCATGGAAAATATATGATGAGAAACAATATATACTGTAAAGGGGGTTAAGGAATAAATTAGTGGTGAGATAATTAAAGGTGGTGGCATCAGAACAGGCCACTAAATCAAAGTTAATCATAAAGAATAAATAAGGATGGAAGTAACTGGAGGACATCAGAATCTAATAAAGCCTCCTTCTCATCCTCCCTCTAACCTCTTTCCAGGAAGTGTAAGGTCCTGAAATTCATTCTCAATTGTCAAATTGATATTTTGTAACTGATAATTAGTGTTGTCATTATTGACACCTGTGATGTGTCAGTGCTTTATTTGTATTATTTTTGGTCCCTAAACATTCTGGTAAGGTAGATGTTATCACCTACTTTTCACAGTTGAGGAAACTGAGGCTTAGAAAGTTCAAGTGACTTGCTGAAACTTGGGAATGAGTTTTGGACTTTTTCATTATATCATGTTGCTTCTTTTATTTATTGAGCTGTGTTAAAACACTGGGGTAGGGTGGGGTGCTTAAAAAAGGAATGTAATGTATGATTCCTCTCTTTATAGGAAGGAGTGGGAGAGAAATTTTAGTTATGCTCACTATACTTTGTGTTAGCTGTATTTTCTATTTAAAGTGTTTTCTAAAAGGATGCCTTCCAATAAGCTTATCCACCATTTCTGTAATATTTAACTTTTCACAATTACTTTTATTTGGAGATGAGATATTATTTTCATCCATGATAATTATTGATTGAAGGGAAAGGTATGATAGGCCAAGAAAACTTCAAGAAAAGTAAGAATAAAATTTGCTTTTTTCACTATGAGAACTTCAAATATCTTACACTATTTTAGTTAGCACCTCAAAAAGGCCAGCATCTTCAATGGAAATCATATTGAGCTGGTCACAAGATAGTAATCAGTGGAGATACTCTTCATGTCTCCAGATTATGAAGTCCTAGTTTATTGTAATATAATGTGATTTATTGAATTTGATTCCATCAACCAGTAATTAGTTATTGGTGAAAAATTCCAAACAGGTATTTAGTTTTCTGTTATAAACCTTTTATTCAGAAACAGTGCATAATTGAAAAAGACATACTTAAACTACTCTAGGGATTAAACATTCTTATAGGACTTCCAAGTACTTTTGGAGGAACCAAAACAGTAATTTTTGCTGTACTTACTTTAGTTTCATATTCAGCTACAAAGCAACATCTAGGTTACATTTTGTAATATTACTATAAGATTAATATTATTGAAAACTTTATTTAAAAAATAATTTTATAATTCAGACTCCGCTGAAACAAACAAATCGACTATTACCCCAGTTAATATGCATCAACATGATCATACTTGAACTATTTATTTTTGCTTTGGTTAGTATAATTTTTTAAACCAAGAAGAACAACTATATTAATAGGACCCACTGAGTTTCTGGTGGAGAAGAATCAAATAGAATTTTGTAGTACAATCAAAATCTGTTGCTTTTGTTGGGGAGGAAAAATAATTTTTCTTCAACCCTTTTAAATTCTTCTCTTGGACTAAGAATCATATTAACATAAGACAGATTAACAGGAGGACAGCTAAATTTATTATGTATGTACATACAGGGCTTTCCTGAGAATATGAAACCCAAGGACAGATTAGGCAGCTAAGGTTATTTGCCAATTTGAGCTAAGGAGAAGGGTAAGGTGAGTGTGTGTGGTTTGTGACTTCAAAGGGGAGGAAGGCAATTCACATGGAGATGGAAAAGCAAATGTTTGTCCTTTGTCCTCAGTATGTTAGAGCAGGGACAATTGTCAGTTAGAATACAAAAAGTGTGGGTAAGAAAAAAATTCCCCCTTTCTTTGCTGGTTCTTTTGGTTGGTTAAATTATCAAAATGACGTGAGACAGTTTAATAAGAGAAAAATCAAGCTTAATTTTCTGTGCATGGGAACTCCTTGTACATGAGAGTCAGAGACAGAAAAGGAAAATGAGATAAATATGGCATTCTGAACAAAGAGTGAGGTCAGGCACCGCGGGGCTTCAGCAGAGAGGCAGGTCATTGCAGGAGGATAAGAAGAGCAGATGATTAGTAATTAGTAGTTTGCCTTGCTGTATAGGCAGGTCAAAAATATTATTTCTGATAATCACTTATTATGGACAAGGCTCCTAACTTAAGTTCTAGGTGGTTGAGGTGGGGGCCAGAAGTTTCTCTTGAGCCTGCAGAGTTTCTGTTGCCTTTAGCTCAAAATAATCCAAGCTATGGGGTGACTTGTTCTGAATTCTTCAAACGCTTTAAAGGAATTAAAGTAGGACTGTGTTTTGGAAAATGTATTTCTGTATGCTATTATTTTTGGGAAAGAGCAAGGAAGCGGGCAGGGCCAAATGATAGCAAAATGATTACAATACAATATTTACATTGGGTTTTCTTTCGCACTCCTCCTCATAGCATTTGTTTTTATTATTTTATTTGCTTATACCATGATTTGCCTTGACCTGTTTCAAAATAAATTAAAGGACACTCACTTCTGCTGTGTTTTAGGTTTACTTGTCTCTCCAAGTGAATCCCTTAAGTCAGGGACTATGTCATGTTCAGTTTTGTAAACCTGGTATCTAAGATATAGTAAATTTAATAATTTAAGAATAAATGGATGATACTTAAGTATCTCTAGTACAAGAAAAGAGAGTCAGATTAGTTCCTGCAATCCTAGTTTATTATAGTTTTGATGGTGTTAATGGGCCACATTGTGTCCTTCCCCCATTTATATATTGAAGCATAATCCCCAGTATAATGTAATCATATCTGGAGAGAGGTCTTTACAGAGGTAATCAAGTTAAAATGAGGTAATTATGGTGGGCCTAGTCCAGTTTGACTGGTGTGCTTGTAAGGAGAGAAAATATGGACATGACTTGTACAGATGAAAGATGATGTGAAGACACAGGAAGAAGATGGCTATATGCCACGGAGAAAGGTCCAGAACAGATCCTTTCCTTATGGTTCTCTCAGCAGGATCCAACCCTGCTGACATCTTGCCTCCAGAGCTGTGAGAAAATAAATTTCTGTTGTTTAAGCCACCCAGTCTGTGGCGCTTTTTATAGTAATCCTCGAGAACTGATACAGGTGGCTTGTATGCTTGGATATGGCAAAATCCCAATCCCAAATACCTTAAATATGCCTATCCCCAGGGAACAGTTTGCCAAGCTCAAAGCCAAAACCTTAAAATGTTTATACTTCTCCCAGGCAAGACATGAGAGAGAGAAATTTGGATGGTTTAATAGAGAAAGTAATACCTAGTCATTTTCACCCCCCTGCCCCATCCTAATACAGTCATTGGCAAACATCTGGTTAATTTTTTAGTTCAATTGAATTTGTTTGGTTTGGCAAAGAGGAAGTGTTTATGGGATATTTATGTTCTTAAGTGTTGAAGAGTCTATGCCAAGAGACCTTGTTCCTTTTTCAAAATAGAAAATGGAAGAGGAAGACTGACTAAAATACTTTTTAATATAATGTTCATTTGAACTAATTACTTGTGCATAGTTTTAGCAACACTACTTTGTCTGTATTATATTCAATAGGAGCAGAGAAGTGTGTCTTTTGATTCATGTATATTGCTTTGATAGTTGCTATACCTTCAGATCTGCAACCAGTCATACTTAGTGACCACAATAATTTTCAGCATTTTTTCATCACATGCTTTAGCCACAAGCTAAATATAGTATGTCTGTCCAGAAGGTATCCAGCCATGTAATATGAAAAATAGAGACATTTATTGAAGAAGATACAAGATACAAGAACCTTTGTACACAGGACAGTGGCGTCTCATTCCCCTTCAAAGTAGGCTTCTTGGGACCTCACATAGTTTTCCTCATTGCCATCAGCTGTCCCATTGTATTTTCCTGAATCTCATCGATGGTCTGAAATCTCTTCCCTTTCAAAGGTGATTTTAGTTTTTGGAATAGCCAGAAGTTGCAGGGCATCAACTCTGGGCTGTAGCCGGGCTGAATCACTTGGGTGATTTGATGTTTCAAAAAAAAACTCTTCATGAGATGTGATGCATGAGCTGGCACATTGTTGTGATGAAGTTGCCAATCACCAGTTGCCCATAGCTGTGGCCTTCTGAATCATCCAAATAGTTCCCGTGGAGGAGTGTTTAAACTTAACACAAAATTTGATGCAGATTAGTTGCTGTACTCGCTCAGGCATTCTGAATGCAATGGCCACAGAGTACACCTGCTCCCTCAATGGCATCTACTGCCCCCACTGACTAGTACAGTGAAGTCATCATTGTTCATGCATGTGCATTCCAGTCCACTCTCCTTGGCTGCCAGGTTACATTAATGTCATTTTAAATTTGGGTCATATATTGAATAGTGCTGTGTTTAGTAAACTCTTTTATAGTGTTCTGAGGTAGTACTTTGCTGAAAGAGAAAAATTTTGAACATACACAAAAATATACCACTTGCTCATTCGTCACTTGGAAGCAGTTCACTAGAGTTCTGAGAATAGGGTAAAAACTAAGTTATATAGCAAACTGAATAAAGATCTCAGTCACAAAGTTAAAAAAATGTGTTTGCTATAGAGCAAAGCAAAACAAAACTACAAAAACCTCTAGCATATGGGCAAGTAAGAATTTTAACCAAATTTTGGCATTTAAACTTCAGTCACATCCATACAGTTGGGAGCACCCTTGTTAATAGTCTTAGGTCATTGTGGTAAATACCAGTGATAATACTTTTTCATCTCTTTCTCTTCATCCCAGTTGTTGATAAAAATACTGAAATCAAGAATTTCCTCAAAGTCCATGCTAGCAAGTGGCAGAGCTGGGTCTGTGTATAAAGACTGACTCCAGGAACCTACCATGTTCTGTCAATGATCCTACAGTTTTTAATTCTAGTTTTCAATTTGGAATGAAAATATTAGTGAGAAAAAGAGAATAAAGGTAAATTAGTCATAAATCAGTATTATAAACTTTGAAGTGTTATATGCTGGGAGTAGGACTGTTGATAGCATGAACGGTGGTGACTGAGAATGGGGACTCTGGAGTTGAGCTGCTTGGAGTCTAATGCTAACTCAACCCCTTAGTGTATGTGGCTTTTTAAAATAAAGATTTTGTTTATTTATTTTTAGAGAGAGGGGAAGGGTGGGAGAAAGAGAGGGAGAGAAACATCCCCAAGAGAGAGAAACATTGATCAATGCCTCTCGAATATGGCCTAACCAGGGATCAAACCTGAAACCCAGGCATGTGACTTGCACCTGTGACTTTTTGCTTTGCTGCCCGACACCCAACCAACTTGAGCCACTCTGTGAGGGCAGACAGATTATTTCTTTAGGCTTCATTGCTTGTCTCTCCTTCCTTCCTTCCTTCCTTCCTTCCTTCCTTCCTTCCTTCCTTCCTTTCTTCCTTCCTTCCTTCCTTCCTTCCTTCCTTCCTTCCTTCCTTCCTTCTTCTCCTTCCTTCTCCCTCCTCCTCCTCCTCCTTCTTTCGTGAAGTAGAGATTATATTAATTCACCACTTAGGAAAGCTGTGAGGATTAAATGAAAATTCCCTTAAAGCACTTAGCATGGTGCCGGACACATAAGTGCTTGAGGAATGTTAGTCATTACCCCAGTATTATCCATGGACATCCCACGATTGCTATGTATGACACCTTTGACTCACACTAAGTGTTTTTCAGACATTATTCCCAATGACACTAGTTGGTTCTGAAGAGTAAAAGATTCAATGGTCAATGCACTTGGGAAAATGTTTCATTCTAAACACCGTTCTTAGAGATTTATAGCACAGATTTAGCATATTAAAGGCCCCAAGAAGTCCTTTGATTAAGCTAAAAGGAAACAAATCTCTTTAACTTTCTTGAATAGTTAAATTTTCACAGGGAAAGCCTTTTTTTCTTTAGTACCATTGTTAATGTCTTTCTGGATAGCTTTCTTATAAGTTCACAAAGCACTGCCTAAACTAATGTACTTGCATTTACCTCATTTGTGAATTAATACAAATGGTGATCTTTTTATTTTCCCTGAATTTACTGTACAATGACAATATGATGTGTAGTTGGAAGGATCTAGGAGTTGGGGATTCTAGTAGTATTTCTGTAGCTAGGAGAGTGTTCTTGTGTTTAACCTCTATATGCACCTTGATTTTCTAATGTGAGGTGGATTGGCTAGATCTCTAAAGTTCTTTTCTTCTGAATTGTTGGACTTTATAAGAGATTTCAAAGAATATCTATTTAAGAAAAGTAACAAATGGGATAAATGATTGTAAACAGTTATATTTGAAGAGACATGTCACTGAAACATGCCTATTAGAGCTGACACTTTTTCAGCCTCAGTACCAACTGTTATATGACCAGTCTTGCAAATATATTCTAGGAACAGGAGCTGAATCCTGATCAAGTCCCTGATATCAAATTAATTATAGAAATAGCCACAAACAAAACTACAACCTGGTTAATAAAAATTCCTTGAGTACTTCAAATTTCTCAAAAGTCTGAGAAATCTGGTTAAGAAAAATTGCTTGAGCAGTTCAAATTCTGGTAAAAAGTTTAGTTAAATATTTTTTTACAGACTTAATTTAGATTAATTCATCATATTCTGGTAAGTCTGTAGCCTAACAAATAAAAAGTAATAAAATCTATCCTCAGCTAGAAATTATTTGTTAAAAAATATTTCCCCAAATCAATACTAATAATGATACCTTATGCTCATTTATCATTCTACAATTTATAGAGTGGTTTCATGTTTGTTTTTTTAACTATTAAGTGTGGTATGTAGGACAGCTGTCATTTTTTGGTACTTCAATGTCATTTATCAGCCAAGTTTCCATATTTGCCATGTCACATTGGAATAGTTGGTGAAAAGAGTAGTCTGGCCCCAGTTGCTATTCTAGCTTTTTTATAGCATCCTTAGTATATCATGTTCTATTGGTGTCACTCACTTAACTTCCTTGTCCTACATATTTCCTATTAATGCAGCCCATGGCATTAACTTTTTTTGTGGTTTGTTACATTTTAAAATCCCTCTTACTGTTTTTAAGCACCTAAATTATTTTTTCTGTAAATCGTCATGTTTCCCCATCCTTTTTGTCCATGTTTTAGACTCATTACCTTTTAAGAGTAAGTGCATGATACCAACTTGTCATAACAGTGTGCTTTGTATAGGTGTTAGCAGGACTAAAGTGTTTATGTCTCTTTGAGTGTGTGAGGGGTGAGAGTGAATTGGCTCAGGTTACTTGTCTGTGGTAGTGATAGCTCTCAGTAATGAACTAAATAAGCAGTTATATTAGCTAATTAGGTTAATATTTAAAAAATATTATTGGATTATTTATTTATTTTATTTTATTTTACTTTTTTTAATGTGTTTTATTGATTACAGTGTTACATTTGTTCCAATTTCCCTTCGCTCTGCTCCCCTCCACCCGGTGGCCCCCCTCCCTCCCCTTGTCCCCCTCTTTTAGTCCATGTCCATTGGTTGTACATATAGTTCTTCTCAACCTCTCTGTCTATTCCATTCCCTCCTACGATGTTTCTTAATTCCTATACCATCTCCCTCCCTCTCCCCCTTCCCCTTCCCTGCTGACTTCCCCCCAATATGCTCCCCATACCTATAGTTCTTTTTCCACTCTCATTGCCTGTTTAGTTTGCCTTTGTTTCAGTTCCCTAGCTTTTGTTGTTGTTTCTTGTGATGCAGTTTTCATTTTAGTGTTCATAGTTTTGATCCTCTTTTTTCTAAACCAGTCCTTTTAACATCTCATATAACAGTGGTTTGGATCTAATGAACTCTTTCAGTTTTATTTTGTCCTGGAAACACTTTCTCTGCCCTTCTATTCTGAATGACAACTTCGCTGGATAAAGTATTTGTGGTTGTAGGTTTTGGATTTTCATTACTTTGAATATTTCTTGCCAGTCCCTTCTTGCCTGCAGGGTCTCCCTTGAGAAGTCAGCTGATAGTCTAATTGGGACCCCTTTGTACATGATTCTTTTCTTTTCTCTTGCTGCTTTTAAGATTCTCTCTTTATCTTTAACTTTTGACATTTTGATTATAATGTGTCTTGGAGTGGTTCTCCCTGAGTTCAGTTGTTTTGGAACTCTCTGTGCTTCCTGGACCTTCCCCAAGTTTGGGAGGTTCTGCTTTATTATATTTTCACTTAATTTTTCAGTTTCTAGTTCTTCTTCTTCACCCTCTGGCAATCCGATCATCCGTATATTGGATCTCTTATAGCTGTCCCAGAGGTTTCTGATCCTCTCATCATTTTCCTTGCTTCCCGTTTCCTCTCTCTGCACTGGTTGACTGTTTATTCCTTCTCTATGTTCTGGTTTATTGATTTGAACTCTGGATTTTATTTCCTCACCATCTGTCTTGTATGTGGTTTTGTTCCTTTCAGTGTGAATGTTTTTCAATTCTTTCTCATCTTTTTCCAGATCTTTTGTTAATTCTGTAAGCCACCTGATAACAATGGCCCAGAACTGAGCCTCTTGACAGGTTTCTTATTTGTTCATCTGTCAGATTCTTCATCTGTTGCCTGGTGACCTGCGCCACCGGGATTTCTATAGTTGTCCGCCTCATTTTGACAGATGCGTTTTGTTTTCTTGGGCCGGCTATAGGGGACAGTGCCTGTGTACTCGTCACGACCCAGTGACCAGCGGCAATCTGCAACCTTTTTCGCCGCTCTGTGGCCCTTTGTCGTCACAACCCAGCAACCGGCGGTGGTCCAGAAACCTTTCTGGCCGCGCTGTGGTGCTTTGTCGTCACTGCCCAGCGACCAGTGGTGATCCACAACCTTTCTCGCCGGCACTTTGTGGTCACTGCCCAGCGACCAGTGGCGATCCGCAACCTATTTCGCAGCGCTGTGGCGCTTTGTGTGGGGGCGGGGGTCCAAGATGGATTCCTGCAGTTATTCCGCTAGGAGACCGGGATCAGTCCTCCCGCCCTCTGAGCCTCACTGTTCGGGGTGATGTGGTGGTTGCTTTTCTGAGCGTTGGGGTCGCAAGCTGCCGGGGTTCGACTGCAGCTGAGATTGCTCTCTCTGCCGCTGTCCCAGGTGCAACCACAAATAGCACCGCCCCCTTTCGCTCTTACCTGCCCGAAGGGCGCCGCTGGTTTATAACTTCATACGTTGGGCTTCCGTGTAGCTTTATTTTCTGGAATTTCTAGTTATCTTTTGTTTTGAAGTAGTTGTATTCCTCTCTAGTTGTAGAAGGAGACCGAGCGTGTCCGTCTAAGCCTCCATCTTGGCCGGAAGTCCTGGATTATTTATTTTTGAAAAGTTCAGGAATCTTTTCATAAAATAACATTTTATAAAACGTGTCATCCTAGCAGTAATGCCAACATCTCTTCATATCATGTCCATGGTAGCAAACTTTAAACCTACATGTTTAAAGTGTTTGAATTGTAAAATATGACATGTTAATCAAATACAAAATTCTTATAGGTAAGATTAAATTGGAGATTAACATTGTGGTAAAATAAGAAATTTACCTGTCATACTGTTTCCGAACCCAACCAGTGTGTGTGTGTGTGTGTTTGTGTGTGTGGGGGGGTCCTATCACTTGTGGCCTTCCAGGCAGATATCTAAAGATGGAGGTTGATGGAAAAGAAAGGAATTGCTTATTTAATGGCAAGTTTCTGCCTAAAATATCTGGGTAACAAAAGTAAGAGGAAAAAAAAGAGTATATCTATTTAACTATTTGTCATTACAACTACTACATAGATTCAATAACTGAAAATAATATAGGAAGAAAAGTCTCTTCACAGTGCTATTATCACCAATGTCTTTGGAAATAATGGCAAATTTCTGCCTCAAAGCCTGTTCCTTCTAAGATATTCAAAGAAAAATTACCCTGTCACCCTCTGGCAGGTCAGTTCAAGGTTGCACCAGGAACCTCTTTTCCCATCCAGAAATATCATGAACATAGGTGACTGAACTGGTCTACAGTCGCTGTCCAGCTTCAGGCATCTTTTGGAGTCTGTACCCCCAGGCCTGTGCTCATAGGCCTGCACTGGCCACCATTGACAGGCCTGCTGGCAACCATTGACACGCTCTCCCTCCCCGAGGAAAGGAAAGAACCAACTGCCTTTTTACTTTCTGGTGCGCTCCCTTTCAAAAGTCTTTTCCCAGAATCCCATGCATGTCGAAAGCCAGTGGGAGTGTCTGGCCTTCCAAATAATGAGGCTCGGTGTCCGCCATATTTGCCTTTGCCCTTCTTCTGGCCGCCATGTTTAGCAAGGGGGCAAAATCTCCAGTCACACATGCTCAACTCAACCCCTCCCCCATTGCTGAGGGGGTGTGTGCCCTTCTGTTACAGGATGGGACAGTTATTTATAATTAACATGATTGTCTATCTAGAAAATCCAAGATAATAGACTAAAGAATTATTGGCTGTCTAAACAATTCAGTAAGATTGGTTGAAATGAAATAATCAGAATGCATAGCAAAATGATGGCTTTCCTAAATACTTGTAATCAGTAATTGTAATTACAAAAAAGCAAAACATAAAGTTAAAAAAAAAAAAAGAGCTCATTTGTAATAGCAACATGAACTAAGCCCTATCAGCTAACAAAATGGACTTGTAGCATAGACTGCTGGTTGTTCACAAATATTCATTTTTCAGTTCTTAGGAGTAGAAACCAAATTTTTAGCTGTGTCACCCTGCTAAAGATTATTTTGCTTAGCCTCCCATAATGCTGTATGTGGTCATTAATACTTAATTGTGGTCAATGACCTGTATGTGTAAGTTTGTAAAGAGCTCAGGAAAGAAAGTCTCCTTATGGGGCATTCTCTATCCTCCTCATCTTCTTTTATGGAATATGGGCAGGATGGCTCTATGTAGGAGAGAGTCAGAGACCCCACATACAGGAGAGGTTCAGGAACAGAATGTTAAAAGGAGGTATGTATGTAGGGTATTCTGAGCTAACAATGAGGTATGGGTCCTTGGGGCTTCAAAGGGTCATTGCAGGACAATAAGAAGAGATGTTCAGTAATTAGTAGTTTGCCCTGCCAAATTGATTGGTCAAGAAGGGCAATCTCTCATAATCTCTTACCATGGGTGATGCCCCTGATTCAGATTCTTCTAGTTAGTTAAAGGGGTTGAGGGAAGGGACAAAGTGTCTCTTGAGTCCACAGAATCTTGGTTGCCTTTAGCTCAGAATAATCTGAATACCAGAGAGACACATCTTGGGGTCACTTATTCTGAACATTTTCCTCCTCTGAAACTTCCTGAGAAGTATCACATTCCAGGGGTTGGGTTGATTGTTCCATGTTTCATTTAACCAGTCTAAGTCTCGAGTATAGGTAAGTTCAATTAAACAGTTGTTATTCATTTCAGGACGTGGTGATGCAGGTGGGCTCCCAGAATTAGTCCTATGGTGCAAGCAATCAAGTATTTAATAAGAGGCATCTCTATGGAAACAAAAGAAGAACAAAGGTTACTGACTGGAGCAAACTATAATCCCATTTTCTGAGTTCTAAAGGCAGCCAGTAGAGAAGATTGCTAGATGTCTGGCTTCAAGCATCTTCAGATGAAGTGAAGGCAGGCATGACAGTCTGAGATTTTTTCTGGTTTGCAGTTTAAATGTCTCTGGTGATCTTTCTGCAACAAGCATGAAGATTTGTCAATCAATGGGCTGTAGTAGTGATTTCTCTGATGTTTATATCAAGTTGTCCCACCTTAGCTTGCATAGCTTTGAGAGAAGAACAGTTTTGGTTCTCAATGATTCCAAGTCAAAGGATGGGAGAAAAATTGTAACTTTTTGTCTGGAGAGTCATAGACAAATATTGGAGAAAACTAGAAGAATTCAGCATCCAGTCTATTTTACAGGTAGAAAATGAAAACCTTGAAAGATAACAAACGGCTCTAGAATTTAATATCCACAAATATGTATATTGAAACATAATTTTTCTCTCTGAAGTCATATTCATTTGCTCAGGTTGGCGTGGCTCTGTTGGTTGGGTGTCGTCCCACAAAGCAAAAGGTCACTGGTTCAATTTCTGGTCAGGGCACATGCCTGGATTGTGGGTGCAATCCCGAGGCAGTGCACCTGCGAGAGGCAGCTGATAGATATTTGTCTCTCACACCAAGGTTTCTGTCCTTCTCTCTCTCCCTCCTTCCCCCTCTCTCTAAAAGTAAATAAATAAAATCTTTCAAAAAAAATTTACCTCCTCAATTCTCAGTAACTTGATGTAGCCTGGTTTTATTTGTGATAACTTTCCTAATTTACTAGACAAAACAATGGATAAATACAGAAGAAAGCTCACATGAATTTATATTTCCTGTGCTTCATTTTGCTTCACAAATATGTATAATAGGATAAAAATAAACAAATCCAGGCAGAAAGAAAATAAGAGTAAGAGTATAATCTAAAACAACAGGTAAGATTAATTTAGACCTACTTTTTTTTTGGACAGTGTTAGGCCTGAAACTTTGACTCCCATTTTATTAGAATCAAAGCAAAGAGAATCAGTTATGAAATTCACAGTATCCATAATGTAAAAGCAAACCAGTTACTCTAAAGGACAGTTTTTCCTGATATTGAAAACTGAAGATGTGAATTTTTTCCTCTGTTGAATTTAAAAGGGGTTAACATGGTCTAGCAACATTTTCAGTAACATTTTGGATATAATTCCAAAGTGCAGTTTATCTAAATACACAGTTCTATGAAATCAATAATATGGTATAAATATGTGGTTTTCTGATTGTCTGACTTGATCCAAAGATAAATTTTAGAATAAAAAAATAAATGGGGTATTTTTTTTTCTAAAAAATAAAATGTGTGTCTCTCAAGTAATTCTCCATGAATGTGTGTGTATATTCTTAACGTTATTTTTCACGGGAATTCAACAACAGGAACCTTAGAATTTATTTTTTAGCAAGAACCTTGTGTTGTTCATTAGGCATATCCATTATGTACTTTGATAGCTGAGTGGAGGCTGTATGAGTTTATATTCTTCAGTAATAATATTGCACAATAATAATACTTTATTGCCACGTACTGTAATAAATTTTTTATTTGCAATTTTTTGTTGAACTCGTACAACAACCCCTTAAAAGTAGATAGTGTGGTTATCCCTATTTCACAGATGAAAAAAAAAGGCAAATAACTTGCTCCAAGTAAGTAATAGAATCAACATTCAGTTTCCGGCAATTCAGCCTCAGTTTCTACTACTTGATAATGCTAATGAAAATTAAGCTTAAGGCAGGGTTTGTATCTGAATTAGGAAGTTGCGAAGTTCAGATAGAGCTAAGATTTTTCCTCAAGAGACAATTTCTAAGGATGGGTGAAGAAAACGACATTATACTTTGACAAGTTTTGCTTGAGATAAATTTATTTTGCATATTCTAAGCTTCCTTTTTTCTTATTTATACTTAAGTAATTCCAGTCTTCTGAATAACAATTGTTGAATATAGTTATTGTCTTGGATATTATCACTTTTACCTTTGTTTTAGGAATATTAAGCTTTTGGGGCACCAAATGACTTGCCTAGATTGTTATTCTTATAGATAACTGAAATATAAGCAAATTAAATTACTTTAATGCCTTCTATAAAGTCAATTTTGGATGCATTTTTCTTAAGATGCATGATCTATTTGAAATTATTTAACTGAAATTAGGAAAAAATTTCCAGTATATTATGCAGCTGGTATTCCTGAAAGATGAATGAAAATTTCAGAGCCAATTTCATCATATTATGATATACTTTTGTCAAAATTCTTGCATTTTAATGCTTGTTTGTGCACATTTTTTAAAAATTAATTTTTAAATTTTGGGGGGGACTCCGCTCTGTAACAATTCCTCCCTCTCAGACTTAAGACCCTTTATAATCTTATAAAGGGCAATGGGAGAAGGTCTCAAGCTCCTCTAGCTGCTTCAAGCTGGACATGGTCGTTGTTCTACCTACCCTTGGGTCCAGAAATCCCTAATAAGAGAGGGGTGTGGAGGGGAGGGTGGCCTTCCCACATGGGGAAGGATCTTGCATACTCCAGGTCAGTTGGCTGTCCCTAGGCAATGGCATGCTCAATTTAACAAGCTGGCATCCTTGTCGTATTCTGGGGGCAACAGATTTGGCAACAGGGTTAAAAGGCATCATTAAAACCATAACCCCTAGATGACAAAAGGCAGGGATAATTTTTTTCAATGCCCCAAGTTAGGAAAAAAAAAAAAAGGCTTCTTTGAAAGAAGGGGTGAAAGGCACGTCGCAACTGTCCAAAGCCCTTTTGCCCGCTATACTTAGTTTGGGCTGGGGGGAATATTTTAGGTTTCCCCCTCTCAGACCTCTGGGCCCTTTCTGTCCAAGCCATTAGGATAGAAAGGAGAAACCAGTTTTAAAGTGAAGCCCACAGACCACCCCATATTTCACCAACCCAGCCACTTAGTTCAGCCAAACCATTGAGTCCCAGGAGGCAGCAATGCAGACAGGATTAAGTGAGGCCTATACATACAGACAATCATTCATGTAATTAGATCATAGACTTATGCCTTATGAAAACAGAACATGCATGTTAATTTATGCAACATAACCCACAAACCAGTCTCTATATCTGCAAGACTGTCTTATTGGGAAGATATTCAGTTGCAAGGCACTTGACATTCTTCTTGCCTGTAAATTAAGCATCTTTGATGATGTCACAGACCTAGTTTAACTTTCAAATGAAAACAAACTTTAAATAAAAATAAACTTTAAAGACAGTTGTACTAGTTTATAGTCTACCAGTGAGCATTGTGATTTTCCTTGAATTGTGATTTTTCTCCTTAATATTACCCTCTTTGTCATTAAAGGGACTGCATTAAGTCCAGTTTTAATTTATCCTGTTCGTTTGCATACACACAACAAGAGCAGCAAATGATCACATATGATTTTTAAGTCTGCTTTGCTGGAACTTACACAAGGAACCTTTGGGGTGACTTTCAGTCTGCCCTTCAGGGACATTGGTTTTTATTTTTTATTTTTATTATTATTTTTTTACTTGCATTTCTATTCTTTATATTTTTATTTTTCCCCCCACTAAAAATTTTTCTGTTTGTTTGTTTTTCCATTACAGTTGTCTCACTTTTTTCCCCCTCTTGCTTCCCTGCACCCTGCCCCCCCTTCTTCCACATTTGGTCTCCACCCAGTTGTCCATGTCCATGGGTCATTTATACATGTTCTTTGACTAGACCCTTCCTCTTCTTACCACTTCTCTCCCTCCCATCTCCCCCTTTGTTACTGTTAGTTTATTCCTCGTTTACATACCTCTGGTTCAATTTTGCTCATTTGTTTGTGTTGTTCATTAGTTTCCTGTAACAGGTGATAGGATAAGGTAATTTTCTTTTGTTGCCTGGCTTATTTCGCTAAGCATAATTCTCTCTAGTTCCAATCATGTTGTTGCAAATGGTAGAAGTTCCTTCTTTCTTTCAGTACTTATTCATTGTCATTTTCCCCCTTTGTACTCGTGTTCCTCTCTGTCTCTCTCTGTTTCTTCATCTTCTTAAAGCAGACCCTTTAGCATCTCTTGCAATGCTGGTTTGGTGGAGATGTATTCTTTTAGCCTTCTTTTGTCTTGGAAACTCCTTATTTCACCTTCCATTTTGAATGAGAGCCTTGCTGGGTAGAGTATTCTTGGTTGTAGGCCTTTGTTTTTCATTGCTTGGAATATTTTTTGCCATTCCCTTCTGGCTTGTAGTGTTTCTGCTGAGAAATCTGATGATAGCCTTATTGGAGCTCCCTTGTATGTTATTAGTTGTTTCTCTCTTGCTGCTTTTAGGATTCTCTCTTTGTCTTTGAATGTTGGCATTTTAATTATGATGTGTCTTGAAGTGGGCCTGTTGGGGTTCATCTTCATTGGGACCCTCTGTGCTTCCTGGACTTGCATGATTCTTTCTCTCCTCATGTTAGGGAAGTTTTCTGTCATTAGTTTTTCAAAGAGGTTTTCTATCCCTTGCTCTTCTTCTTCTCCTTCTGGAATTCCTATGATACGGATATTATTACGTTTCATGTTGTCCTGCAGCTGTCTTAGAGCCTCTTCAGTCTTGTTCAGTCTTTTTTCGTTTCGTTGCACTGTCTGTGAGTTTTTGTCTACATTGTCCTCCAGCTCGCTGATCCGATCTTCTGCTTCCTCTAGCCTGTTTTTAATTCCTTCTACTGTGTTCTTCAATTCAGAGATCGTATTCTTCATTTCCTCCTGGCTCTTATTGATAGCTTCCATGTCCTTTTTGATGCTGGTATAATTCTCAGTAAGTTCCTTATAGTTCTTCTGGAGTTCACTGTAGTTTTTCTGGAGTTCTTTGTAGTTTCCGCTGAGCTCATTGAGCTTCTCCATAATCCATGCTTTCAATTCCATATCTGATAATTTGCTCCCCTCTATTTCATTTAGCACTCTTTCTGGGGACTCTACCTTTCCTTTCGATGGGGGGTTGTTTCTCTGTCTCCCCATTTTTGTGACTCCTATTGTTTGTTGGTGCTTCTTAGAATCGGGACATTGGTTTTTAAATGAACTAGTAATTTATGTTTGAAATTGCTTTAATTTTACAAATAGGAAGTAATTAAAATTTATAGGTTTATATCTTTCTATAGTAATCTAACTATAAAGAAAATGTACTTAAAGTTTTAACAATTATCTGTTAATTTTCAGATTGAAGGTTCAGAACCAATGTGGAAAGATGTTCACTTCAGAGAAAGGAGTTGTGGAGGAATGGTTATCAGAGTTTAAGGTAATATTTGTTTTAATATAATAATTTTATTCCAAAGAAGTTTTGTCTGGGGTTTAAACTCTAGTGGCTTAAAAAAAGAAAACAAAACTGGAAAGCTAAATATCTGTGGAAGCAAAAGTATGTTCCAAAAATCTTAATAGTAATCTTTTCTAGGCGAGAATTCCTTTTTTCTTCCAAGTGATTCAAACAGTTTTTCTCCCTTTTATGGCAACACCATAAAGAATGGTTAAAATGTCTGAAGGCTGATGTCATGCTTTTCAACTACCGTGGAAGTTCCAACTTGTGTAATGAAAGTGGTCATGATCAACAATGAGGAGAAGATGGGAAGATATTTACCCAGTTTTCTATCAGTGGATCTTGCTCTAGTTGGCTAACTCAGTGACTGTATAAAGGGTGTATTAACTTCTGGTTAGTTGACGAAAATAAAACTTCTGTTATTTCATGGACTTGTCTCTGTGATAGCTAAAATTGTGTTGCTTTAACCAGTTAATTACCTTCTCCTTGTCCTCTGGGTCTCATTGTAATACATAAGTCTGTCAGACTTTTTGACTTATTTCAGTGAGAGAGACTACATATCTTGCCAAACAAAGGAAAAGAAAATGGTAGGATTTAGAAAAAAGATGGAGTTCAGATGAAATTTAAACGAAGCTGTATTTTTATGGACTCAAAACGAAGCAGAGCTATGTGTAAGTGGGATCAAAATCTGGTCTCAACTTTGAAGTAGACCCAGTGTCCTGTTGTCTTGGAACCTACAAAGTTAACATCTATGCGGAATGGTGTGTTCAGAAACCCCTCCACTGAACCTCTGTACCTTGGTTGGAAATTGAGCCTGCTTCTCTCTGTCAAGGTGACTTAGATCCTTTAGGCAAGAGTGGGATGTTTCATTCTCACTGATACATGTTTAAACGACAAAGTTTTTGATAGCTGTGATTTTAGATAATAAGGCTTCTCAGTGAGTAACAATATGGTAGTCACTCAAAAAAGGAGGTTGTTATGACACTTTTCAGCTACAGTGTGTCCTTGAGAGAAACAATGTTTCCAGTTAGGTTTGTAGCTGACCCTATCAGTCATTATTATCTTATCATGATGAATAAATGGCTGGGCAGATTTTTACATTTTCAGCTTTTATAGTCATGAATTGTGTATCCTCCTATGGAACCTCTAACTCATCATAGACCGATGTAGAATATTATAAGAGTGCACTGTATAAAGTACTTCCTACATATTTTAATAGTTTGATTAAATCTTATGTTTTTTTTTTTAAGATGCATATTCTGTCTTTGTGAATAAGTGTTCAAGGTGTTTTTAAGCTTTTTTTTTGCTTTAAGAGTGTTTAATATAATTCATTATGTCATGATCTTTTTTTTTTTTGGAAGTTTGTTGGAAATTGTCAAGTTTAACAATTGAGTACCACTTCTAGGGGATTCTTATGTTTAATGGTGAAGTCAAATTTGCAAAAGCAAATATAGCCACTTAGCCATTCTTTAATAGGGGAGTTGTGGAAAGACAGCATATTAAAAGATGGAGTGTAGGGATCAACTATTAAGGCAAGTAATTGAAAATTATGACTGATTTCCTTCCCATCTGTTTGTTTATTCCCTTCTCTTCCTGGCTTGATTACAGAGAGATACTCTAGGAAGTGCAGCAGTGAGGGGTAAGGGGGTAGTGTAGCAGTAAGGACAGTAATGTGCCCTGGGCTTGAGAAAATGGGTTTTGGGGGGCAAGGGTTATAGAAATGGCATGTAGAAGAGTCAGCCAGAGTGGTTACATTGATAGGTTGATTACTTTGAGTAAATAAGTAATACAGAGGATAATGGGATTTCGATTTCTCTGTGTCTGTGAAAGGAGTTAATGACATAGAATGAAGAAAGGCAAGAAAGAACCCTACAATGTTGGATTGGAATTAGGAGAATCAGCATGAACTCATGGGTCTAAGTATGTATATAATATATTTAATGTGTATATCCATACATATATGGATACATATATTTTCTAGCTTTTTTCACTGGAGGGCCAAGAAGCAATGACACCCCAGTAGCAATGGTACACTATGCACATGTCTTATTTTCTAAATACCATTTTTCCCTTAAATAAACTAGGATACAAATAAATAGTATTATCTAAGTAATATTTTGTCAATATATACAGAATGGGACAAAAGTGAGTTTACAATTGTTTGCATAGAAAATAATACAGTAGTAAATAATAATATAAGAATAAACTCTTTCATGTACTTTTGCCCCACCTTGTATTATGTGGATAGTGATATTTTATTAAATTTTTTTATAAATTTAATTCAAGGGTAAGGAAACTTTCTAATTGTGAGGAGAGAAGTGAAATCCTAAGCCCCATGAAATAAAAAGTATTTTAATTTGATTTTTTCCTAATCCTGTAAGATTAAAATTGCCCAATTTTCAACTAATTTGGTAAAACAGATGTTTCAAATTATTGTCTGGTTTATATTTCAGCCAGTTAAAGAGAAGATGTTTCCTATTCCTTGGTTAATTTGGTAGGCATTCCTGAAACTTATTCTGAGTGTTATTTTGAATTGTGTTACTGTGTGTTACCTTTAGCTCTCTTTACTTTTGATAAGGAGATCAAGGTTATCAGGAAAAATCAGCAGCATACTATAGGTAATGGAATGTAGAAAAGTGCTTGAGAACAAACTTCTCAAGTACTTTTAAATTTAGAGTATCTTGTCTTTTGAAATGATTTGTGATGTTAATTACAATTTTGTTTAAAATTTGGCAAAATTTGAAGACAGGTGCTTCATACTAAAGTATCATTTGGCAGACCTTTTAAAGAAAATGTTAGAATGTGACATGGTTTGGGTGGAAGAGAATTAATGAAGATGGATAGATGGGTGGGAAACCAATAAATAAAACAACTCTGTTAAAAAACATTACACATAAGACTGAATTTTGAGTTATATGTATTTATATAACTATATATTTAGAAAAAGCCTCTGCTTGGTTGTTTAATTTAATAACCATGTGCTAATATGGGCAAGGTCATCATGATTGGTAAAGTGGTACAAAGTCAGAAACCCTTTGATCTAATTATTCTTCTGGTAGGCAGTTTTATGATGTTGGACAAATCACATGACGTCTTTGGGTCTCGGTATTCTCAGCAGAAAAATTTAAGTGTGGGTGCTCTGTGAGATGATTTAGCTCTGCAGTGATGCATGGTCACAGTCCCAACTCCTGACTTCATAACTGCATTCACCATTCTCTTAAACATGAAGACAACTCAATTTGCTCTGTGTAAATCTTTTTCTTTTTCTTTTTCCCTTTGGAAGAACCATTCAGTGCCTACTCTGACTTTGGGCTCTTTTTGTTAGTACTCTTCATATACCAACAAAATAATTAGACCAGGACTTCAGTATTTTAAGATTTCATGAATAGTTCAAGCTCTAGCTTTTCAAAAATTTATTTATAATGTATTTCTTTCAGATTGTATTGTGTTTTTCTTAAGGCTATATGTAGATTTATCTAGCAGATTTCCAGACTCCAGACTCCTGTTTTTTTCGATTTTCTGATAGTCACTGAATATTTTTATGTGACTCAAAATCCAGACTTATGTGTAACATTTTTGAACAGAGATGCTTTATTTATTGGTTCACTACCCATCTGTCTATCTTCATTAATTCCCTTCTACCCAAACCATATCACATCCTTACATTAAAAAAATAAAAAACCCATCTGTCATACTTTAGTATGAATCATCTGTTTTTAAATTTTGCCAAGACTAATTTTCCAACATAATTTCCCATTATTACGTTTTTTTTTTTTGTCTCAAGTTCTGCTTTCTGAAATGTGAGAAAGCTTAGCTGGTATTTAAGAAGGCCAGTACCTATGAACTGATACAATACAGAAAAATTTAAGGGTTTGCTGTAACAGTATTTAAATCATTAGGATATTTTACTTTATTTTTTAAAGATTTTATTTATTTATTTTAGAGAGAGGGAAAGGGAGGAAGAAGAGAGGGATAGAAACATTGATGTGAGAGAGAAACATTGATTGGTTGTGGCGACCAAACCTGCAACCCAGGCGTGTGCCTTGGTAACCCTGACTGAGAATTAAACCAGCAACCTTTTGGTTTGCAGGAGATGCCCAATCAATTGAACCACACCAGCCAGGGCTCATAAGTTCTTAAGTTTTCAAAGCACCGTTCATAAACACAACAATTATATTTTCTCCTCTTCTATAAACAAAATTAACTTCTCTTGCATTCACAAAATGAAATAACAGAATTGTGATAAAATGTAATTGTTCACCACACTAATTTTTAGGAGACCTGTCCTGTCATTTAGCAGTAGTAGCCTAGATCCAGGGTATTTTCTAGAGTTTGTCATTTCTAAGGAGTGCTGTCTTTTTGTCTTTGGCTGCTTCAAAGAAAATAGTTACCTCATAAAGGTTAATTGGTATGTAAACTAAAAGTTATAATAGTTCACATTTTTAATGAATGTTTCATTTTTAGCCTAAAATAGTATATATATATAATAATCTTTATTTTCACTGATTTATTAAAGATTTATATTTTTGTTCACTAAGTTTTAAATTTTATATTTATATACACATATGTATACATATATAATAATGTATTTTACATATGCAATTCAGGTTCATTTCCATGCAGGGGATCAGAAACCTATTTATTTGACTATTATTCCCTTTTATATAAACTGCCTAGAATTAGGTTACTTTTGATCAAATGACGGAAATGAAATGTTGCCTGGAGATCTTTTGTTACATGCTTTTGAAATATTGAAGAATGCCCTAATCTCCTCTTTATATAAACAGTTGCAGTAAAACTCCCCACCCTGCCCTGAGAATGGTAAAAGGTTCCCAGATAGTTCACATTTACTTACACTCTACTAAACAAAGCTATCTTATTTTTTTAAAAAGAAAGAATCTATTCACTTATATATCCTAAGGTGAAATGTGACCTATTTTTAAAGAATCTACTGAAGTGTAAACAGTGACTATTTTTATTCCATTCATCTATAATAAATTCCTTCAGCAAAAAGTTTGAATACAAGGCTTTGTGCTGAGTGTTGTGGATGGAGAGAGAATAAGATAGTTCTTGTACTCAAGGAGCTCACAGTAAAGTAAAAATAAATCAGATATTCTTATTATAAAATTTATGCTGTTTAATTTTTCTTTGTGTATGTAGGCATTTATACCATATACACTAGCAATACCCACTTTAAATCATGAAATACTGGGATACAAGACATGTAAAAAGTAGTATATATTGGAATGACTGTTAGCAATATCTTGAGACATTATATCTACTGCAGGATTAACATTGGTTAATTGATTGCTTGAAGAAAGTAATATGCATGGAAAGAATAATGACTTGGGAGACAGACATATGTTATTCAAAAAGGGGTATATTCTAGAAGGACAGGTTTTCTTATCATTTATTAAAATTAAGTGTTTTGTTTTTGTATTTTGTTTATGCTTTTCAGATTTCCCTACTACTTTTACCCCAAACCATCTGACTTTTCTATCTATCTTTTCTCATTCCTCTCTTGTCATGGCGTCCTTTCTGAATGGGTAGTGCTGGCAAGCTGGATTGGTTGTCTATATTTTAAATGACATTAGGAAAAGTGGCTGGTAGTGTGACTACCTTGTTCTGCAGTTCTGAAAAGTCTAAAATTTCCCCCAGTTCTGTAAGGAGAGCAGCCTTACCTAAATTAATAGTCACAATATGAAACTCCAGGAGAAGTACTTTGATAATGATCTATGGCTTTCAGTTTGAAACATTATTAGATCCTTATACAACAATGTTCATTAATACAATGTTTATCAAAAAGCAGGATCAATACAGTTAATGAGGTTTATAACTTATATAATACAACAGAAAATGTATCTCTGGCTTTGCACTCCCATTTCTAACCCCATACTGTTGTCAAAGATGAAGTGTTGATGTTAATTTATGTTCCTGCTGATGATAAGAGGATTAAATATATATTTTTGTTTTTTTTTTTGCAATTATTTTGTTGAGATATAAGTCACATAAAATTTACTGTCTTAAGGTGAAAATACAGTGGTTTTTAGTTTATTCATAATGTTGTGCAACTAACACCAGCATCTAATTCTAGGACATTTCTATTACCCTCAAAAGAAGCTCGGTACCTGTTAGTCACTCCCAACTCTCCATCGCCTAATCTCTGGCAACAGCTAGTATAATTTCTCCCTATGGATTTGCATATTCTGGACATTTCACAAAAATAAAATGTATTTTTTTAATTTGTTTAGACACTACCAGAAACATCTTTACCAAATTATGCAACAAATTTGAAAGATAAGAGTTCTTTAGTTTCATCTCTTTATAAAGTTATCCAGGAACCACAAAGTGAGGTAAGTACTCTTACAGTTTATTGTATTAGTACTACTGATTGTACTAGTCCAGTTGATTGATTTACAAATTTTTATTGTGAAATATAACATAGATACAAGAGTAAGAAAAGCTATGTGTCTAAAGAACTATAGTATATATTATGAAGTGTTAAGCTGATTACCTTTGGGAAATGGGGTGGAGGGGATAAGAGAAGAATACTTCATGTTAAAAAAATGGCAGAGCAAAAAAGAAAACCTGTAATAGAATGAACTCTAATGTACCCTCCCCCAGGCTAAGAATTAGAATTATTACCATATTCCAAAAGCCATCTCTGAACATGTGCGCTCTCTCTCTCTCTCTCTTTCTCTCTCTTTTTCTATCTCTCTCTCTCTTGCTGGAGGTAGCCTAGGAAAGTCTGGGTCACTACATTCATTTATTCCTTCATCAGATATTTCTATGTCCACTGTGAGACAGCTGCAATGCTAGGCAATAGAAAATCAAAGATGAGTAACACATGGTCTTTATCTCAAAAAGGAAAGGAGTAGAAAATAAGTAAACACAGTTTCAAGGCAATTCTTAACTGAATCTAGATAGATATGCTTGAATTTGCCAGGTGTGCAAGATAAAAGGATGTACTAAGCTGTAGGGATAGTATACGGAGGCCTGAAAAAATGTAAGGCATTTAAGGAACGGTAATCACTGGCTGGTGCTTTCCCCAGTCTTTCATTCTTTTCTCTTGCCTCCATCACCTTTTCTTTTTTCTTTTTTAGATAGCAAATTTAGTTTGAAGATGATAAAATGATCTACATTCCAGATTCTGGTGCTTATTCATAGTAGAAATAAATAAGGGTTAGAAATAGCATTGGAAGTAAAAAGGCATGGCATTTGGAAAAAAACCAAATAGGCTAATGAATAGTTAACAGGAGAGAATAGTGGTAGGAACTGACACTGGAAAGAGGTTTAGTTTGTAACCATGGTGGATCATGAAATGTCTCATAAGCAGTTTAGACTTTTTTTGCCCTGAAGGGGTGACTTGATTAGATTATTCTTTTAGGAAGGTGACTGTGCACAGGATAGATTTGGAGAATGGAAGCTATGAAAATAGCCTGGGGCAGGGGGAGCTGTTAAGAACCTGAGCTGGGGCAGTGTCAGCTGGAAAGGAATGAGGTGGAGTAGAGGGGAGGAATATGAGGTGTACTTGATTTTGGTAGAAGACATGATATGCTCTTACACCACGAATCTTAATATTCAGTGGTAAAATAACTTCTACTCTGGAGTCCACGCCTATATGAACCTAATGTGCCTAGCAACACTAGAGTCTTTGGTTATTTGAGTAGTTCGCCTTTTATGGAGGGAGTCTGGAATAACCCAGCTTCTGCTGGGCATGCTATAAAGTGCCTCATGAATTTTAGGTGCTGAAGGGAAAATTAGGGAGTATAGTGACAAGCCAAAAATATTAACAGAATAACTGAATAGAATAATCATATTTTGCTGTCCTTCTCTCTTCCGCAAAGCTTCTTAATTTGTATAGTATTTGTTAAGTTGTTTCCTTGAAGGGTTTTAGTTTTTAATGTGTTTGGGAAGAAATTTTCCATGCTTAGTTGAAAATAGAGTAAGTATGACCACGTGCTTTATTATTTTTAACAAGTTAAGTCTTGTTTATAATTTTGTGCTTAATATTTTTGAATGATTTAAAAATTATTCCTCTGATGAAATATACCCAGGCTACTTTGGATAGTTTGTAAGGTGAATTTCTGATAGGCTAGTTTGGTTCATAGCATTTCTTTTATTCAAATTAATAATGAATACAGCTCTAATGGTTCATAGCACTATTTCTCACACTGTGGTGAAAGACCAGTTTTTAAGGACAAACATGCAACTCACTTCACATGGGAGGTAGCACACAAATTTGATAACCCCTAACTGATCTATATCCTGTTCAATAAGTCTGCTAATCATCCACTTGGATATTGTAGCAATATACAGTTGCTATAAAAGGTTCTGAATTCTTCCCTTCAATCTCTGTATTTATATTGTTGGGGACTGGTAACAATTTGTTGATGGTCTTCAGTCCATGGGAATACCATTCAGAAGCACTGATTTAGAAGGTTTTGCATGTAAGTTAGAATAAAGTGGAATAACATAAGTCATCATTTCTCTCTCTCTTTCTCTAAAATCAGTAAATTTAAAAAAAGAACATAAGTGCTTCTGAAATATAACAGTGTAATCTTCTTTAACACCACACCCTTCCTTTTGTCATTTAGAATATGTGTCTTAATTTGGAGATATTACTAAAAAGTTGATAACATTGTCTTTTGGCATTTTCAAAATTTGAGACATTGGTTCTGTTGTTATTTGAAACTGGGCAAATTTGATACTTGGATTTTATTGGTAGTACATTTTCATTATTATGTTTAATTCATTTAATAAATATTTGTCGAACCCATATAATGTATGAGAAATCACTTAGAAATATAGTAGTGAACAAAATAGACTAGTTTCTTGATCTGTGAATTAGAATTTATATTCTGGTAGGCGAGATACATTGAACAAATATCTAAGAGTATAATACAATGGCAGTTAGTGATAGAACTATGAAAATAAATGGAGTAGGGACAGAGGAGGTGAAGGTTCAATCAAGGTCTGAATGAATTAGAGGTGCAGGGATTAAGAAGCATAATTGGTTGGTACAAAATAGACAGAGGGAAGTTAAGAATAATATAGGAAAGGGTGAAGCCAAAGAACTTATATGCATGACCCATGGACGTGAACTAAGGGGGTGGGGATTGCTGGAGGGAAGAGTGGTACGGGCGAGGGGGACAAAAGGAGAAAAATTGGGACAACTTGAATAGCATAATCAATAAAATTTATTTTTAAAAAGAATGGAAAGAAGGCACATGATGATTAGGTTCTCATTAGACTCACGAAAGCCTATTTAACATACGAAAATACACTTGATGTGCAGTTCTCTCATAATAGTACTATATAATATAAAACCTATCTAGTAGGTTTTATAGTCATTTTATTCTCTGACATTTTTCATGTACATTTGTAATTGAGTCAAAAAGCCTTGGCTCCTGATCTGACCTTTCAAAGCTGTGTGTTTTTGGTCATAGTAGAGAGCCTCTTTGTCTCAATTTTCTTATGTGAAAAATGCATAATGATGTTCTTCCTTACAGTGTTGTGGGAATTGAGTGGGTGCATGTATGTGAAAACATTTTGCAAGCTGTAAAACAATGCACAGATATTGGCTTTTATTTCTATTGGTTTGATATGTGTAATTTCATCTTAACCCATTGAAACACCTAATTCCTACATCTCCTTTGAGTATGTCTTCATTTAGTTCTACTTTCATAAAGCAAAAACCCTTTTAATTTTGGATTTTAAACCAGTTTAAGGCCTTTTGAGGGTGTTTTGATTAAAATAGATTGTGTTCATGCTGTCTGTTGAATAAAGTTTCAACATAATGTTTCATAATTTTGCAAATACTTGTTAGACTACATCAATTGATTTAATCAAAGCTTTCCCAGGTATTTGGAAATGAGGGATGTTACACCACAATACAAGATTATTGACACTGGTCCATAAAGAAATTTTTAAAACTCCACCTGAGAGCTAAACATTCCTTTTTCAGCCTTTCTTTGTTCCTACCACCTCCAAACCCATTCTTTTAAGTTGCTACCCTAAAAAGTTTTCTTGCTATCTGTGAATCCCCATGCCTCTAGTCCTCCAGATTCCTGTTGCCTTTGCCGTGCCACAGTGAACACCTTTTGCCTTGTAACAGCTGTTGTGAGAATGGAGAAAATATTTCTTAACTGTCAGAAGTTAGGTAATTTTTTATTAGGAAAGACTAATTTGACTTAGTCAATGTTTATTGAAGTGTGACTTTTGCTATACCTTATATAGATAATACTTTAATTATACCCAATTTATTTTATATATTTAACTTATTTGAAATCAAACATCTACAATAAATTAGTTTCTGTTCATTACAATTATTGGTAGTAGAAAATCTGTTTAGTAAGTTGACTTAAAATATTACCTGATGGTTTGAAAAATGAGCACTCTGTGAATCTCTTGACATACTTGTTTATGACAATGTGTGATCACTGCATATAATTTAAGATAATACTTACCTATAAGGGTCTCTTATCTTGACTTTCTGGTTTTAAAAATGTCTATTATAAAAATAACGCCATTAATGGATAATGTTAGGGATATGGCAGGAGAGGGAAGGTTGTAGATAACCTTCAAATCATATTTAAAACAAAATGACAGCAATGTTTAGGTTATCTGGTGGCGATTAACTGTGGTTACAATAGAGAACAAGATCTCGTCGTCGGCAGCCGTCCGTCTCGAGAGACGATGGTGTAGCTTCTTAAGAGCTGAAGCTACAGAGCCTGGGCAGGGTGATATGGAGGGTCTGCTGTTGCCCATGCAGCAGACCCCCCCTCTCTTCGCAGCTGAAGGGTCCAAGGGAAAGACGGAGTCAATACAGCTTGGCTTCAGGTGCGCCGCAGGAGTTGCCGGTGTTGACTACAACGTCAAACCGCCTTAGGGACTCCGGCTCCGGATTTTCTGTCGGGGTTTACTCCCTTCAGGGGAAAGGCTAAGGGAACAAGATCTAGGGGCTGTAGAATTATTCAGCTACTTCACACACCAGTCATTGTAGTCAGAAGTGCCTGATTGTAAGCTCAGGTGGTGACAGTAACTCCCTTGGATTCCCATGTCAATTTTCCATCCCGCTAGCCAATTATTTATATATTGGCATTTTTTTAATCAGGAAGAAAGGATATTAAAGATATTAAGAAAGAAGCTCTTACAACCTAGGGACTTTAAGAAGTTAAATAGATATGGTTTTAATAACAATACTACCTCAGACTTATAAAACATTTTGAAGTTTTTAAAGTGCTTCCATGTGTACTGGTTTTGCTTTGGTCTTCCAATAGAGTTCAAAGTTTTGCTAAATAGCTTAGCAATGAGTAGTTCTGCTTCCAAAAAAAAAAAAAAAAAAATGGATACACATTTATATATTTTGGTAATTACCGATCAGGGAAAATCTTTTCTATTTTATGTATCAGTGTCATTCAAATCTAATCCAGTCCTTGAATTAACATTTCATCCTTCTTCCAGTTGCTAGAACCTGTCTGTCACCAGCTCTTTGAATTCTATCGCAGTGGAGAGGAGCAGTTACTTCGATTTACACTGCAGTTCCTTCCAGAACTGATTTGGTGCTACCTTTCGGTCTCAGCCAGCAGAAATGTGCATAGCAGTGGATGCATTGAAGCTCTTCTTTTAGGGGTTTATAATTTGGTTTGTATTTAATGTGGTTAACAAACAGTCTTTTAGCAAGAGAAAATACATAACCTTCTCAGTAAAAGCAAATATCTAATAGCAACTACTTTTCATTTTTGTAAAGCTAGTATTTGTTTTTTATACATCAAATGACTCATAGCTCATTCTTCCAAAAACCTACTTTATGTAGGTTGAGGGCTATACAGGCATACATATAATTATGTAAATAAATCTTTAGGGATTGACTGAAGACTGAAAATCAGACCAATTTCTTTATAGAAGTATCTGAAAATATTGTTGAATTTTAAATTTTTTAAAACTGAAAATCCATCATCTATAAATTGTCTGTGATCTTCATCAGAGGTTTAGGAGAAAAGATTTATAATTCTGTAAAATCTGGACTGTTTCCAGAATTCACACCATTGATTTAACATGTAGTGTGAATTACTAATAGTGTTTTTATATTAATTAGTATGATATTCTAGATACTTAGGTTTCTGCTTTTTTCAGAATGGAAAAAAATCAAGGGCTTTTTCTTAAGTGTGTTAATTGATTAAAAAATGTAACTTTTTACATGAGAAAAATTAATGATTATTAAGACACTACATCTGTATTTCAGCCACCTTAAGATTATATGTTACTTATATTACTTATATTTTAAAAGTAGAAGGTTAACTGCAGGTGTTTATGAATAATCGATGAAAGATTATCATAATTTAAGATTTTAGTTGATTTTAAAATTATTTTCTTTTCAGGTCAATTTTTAGACTAACAATTTAAATTTAGCTTTTCAATTTATGTGCAAAAATTAAGTATTTTAATGTACTTTCTTTTACTTTTGTAGGAAATAGTTGACAAACAGGGACATAGTAAAGTATTGAGTTTTACAATTCCATCTTTATCCAAACCATCTGTATATCATGAAGTAAGTGACATTTTATCAAAGTATGTTTATTGTGTCTAAGATCTGAAACTGCTATAAATTAGGGTCTGGTTATTGAGACAAATTATTTTTTAAATCAATTTATTAGTACCTTAAATATAAAACACCAAATAAAGTATTTACTATTACCAAATTTGAAAGTAGAAATAAAAATCATTTAACTTTAAACTAAAATCTGATTGTAAGTGATCTGGTCAAAGTATTCATTTTGAATATTTTTTCTCTCCTTCCGATGGATAAGAATAGTATTTTTTTTTTTTTTGTAGCAGTTATGTAATTCCATGGTAGAAATTTTGAAGTTAAACTATTACTTCTATTTGTACAGTAGTTTGGTTGTTAATTATTTATTAAATATCTGAGCATAAAATTTAGTACTCTGTGTATTTTTAAGATATATAATGTTCATGGCAGTCATTCTTAGTATTATGTATCTTCTAAATATCACATTTTCAACAGAACTTTTATTTTCTTATTTATTCACATGTCTTTTCTTTAGCCTTCCAGCATTGGGTCCATGGCCCTGACTGAGAGTGCACTTTCCCAGCATGGTTTATCCAGGGTTGTGTACAGTGGACCTCACCCCCAAAGGGAGATGCTGACAGCACAGAACAGGTATACGGCGGAGACATAACCTACTGTACGACCACACTGATTTAAACATTTATTTCAGTAGATTTATAAACAATGTTTAATGAGTTGTGTGTAACAATTTTTAAAAATTTTGAGTCATTTTATTAAAAAACATCTTTCTGATTTGTCACTTATACTTTGCTTTGGATGTCATTGGAGACATGAAATTTTTAAGATAATTTTCTTATGGCTTTTACTTGGGAAGTCTTCTTTTTCCTTTTAGTTTTCGTACTGTTATTGCTGTGATTATTTTGTATGGGTCTTCTCTGTAACATAATATGCCTCCCCATTGTCTACTTAATTTAATTATTTTTGACTTCGAAGTCTAAAGATCTGTAAATATTCTTTTGGTTTATCTTTAGGTTTGAAGTGTTGACATTCCTTTTGTTGTGTTACAATGCTGCCTTAACCTATATGCCCAGTGTTTCTCTTCAATCATTGTGTCAAATTTGTTCAAGGTAAATTAAAATTTAAATATTTTTAATATTGAAATATATGAATCTATGACTGCATTTGTTACATAGCTATTATTTTTGTTTTGTGTAAACATTTGCTTAAAGCATTAAATAAGTTAATATGAAGTTCAGACTAGCCAACACATAGGAATTCCCTTATTAATTATAGTCACAAAAAACACAATGAAGATGGTAAAGTTGAATAGCATTTCAGTGGAATATTTAATCAGAAAAGTGTCATACTATATAATAAAAGGATGGAACTGTTATGACCTTTCACTTTTTAGCATGTGGTTGGTTTCTGCTTTGTTTGCTTTAAAAAAAAATTATTTATTTTTATTGTGCTCTAATTTTGTACCAAGAAATAAGTAAGAGATATTGGTGTTTTAACTTTCCTTGTTAAAAAAATAAAAGAGCCAAGAGGTTGGTTAAATAAATTATGATAGTTCTTAGGTATAGCATATAAGCATTTAAAAATTCTGATTTAAAAAGATATTCAATAATAAATAAATTATTATACTGTGATTCCAGCATTGACTAATATGACCAGAATATCAATAATAGTTATGTCTGATTGGTATAATTATGTAATTTTTATGTCCTTTACTAAATTTGCTGTGATGAACATGTTACTTAAAAAAAGAAAAAGGAAAAAAAATAAGATTCAGAGAATGCCTTGGTAATTCAAGTAAACAGGGAAAATAGAGAATTAAGGAACTTGTAGAATAATTTAGGTAGATTTGGGGAATTTTGAAAAGTTAGTAAGAGGGAGGGTGCATAAAGCAATACTTAGGATTCAAATAAAACAAAACAAGTAAAAAAGCAGGAGTTGGTACTGAATAGGATAAAAAAACTTTGCAGGACAGAGGGAGAAGGGAGGTAATAAGGCGAGGGGCTTATTAGAGAAGACAGAGAAGTGGAGAGTTTTGCAGGTGATTTTTGAATTAGTGTAGTTACATTTCCTAGACCTTGGAAGATGATACCAATGTGCCCTCTCTCCCATTTACTGAGTCTTTCTAATATGTTCTAATATCTTTTAAGTCACAGGTGCCCAGACTTTTGAATTGCACAAGACCTGTAAAATTTCAAAAAAAGGCTGGAGTGGGTGGAGTATCTATGGAGTACTGCCAACTTTTTATTTTGCCAAGTGATTATACTATACCTACCATCAACGTTATTTAACGAAACCCAGATTATTTTAACATCAAAAAGCAGGGAGAGCGGAAGGGAAGGACAATCATTTGTAAATTAAAAATTGGATGTTTAGCTTTCTTTGTTTCTCATTTCACTATGCTCCAGTAAAACTTTGTTAGGGACTAAAGTGAGAATAAGGACCAACACTTCAGAAACACTGGTTTAGGGAGTAACTTGATGCAGAAACTTTCACTTTTAGGACTTAGACTACAAAATCCAGCTCCTACTCTGAAGCAGTGTCTTAGATGGTGGGACCTGGGAAAGCAGATATAGAGACATCTCTACCATATATCTGAAACAGTTTTTATATGTTGAAGTTTATTTAATGACACCACCATCTGGACCACTATCCACACTAGTGTAGGAAAAATTATACACTCTTATTATTCCTTTAGCACTCCCCCTCCAGATTCTGCTTCCTAGATATGACTCCAGTCCCACCTTTGCTCCTTCTCCCCACGATTACTTTAGTTCAGCTCACTTCATCTCACTCATGGGATATTTTGACACTCTCCTCTCCTGTTTCAGTGAACTCTTCCAATATAACCCAAGTGATATAATCAAGAGACCAATCTGATCATGTCACTCCCCTGCTTAAAACAACAAAACAAAAACCTTTAGTTGCATCTCGTTTTACATGAAAAAGCCAAGCAGGTTATAAGATACTCTGTGATCTGACCCCTAGCCAACTTCTCTGCTATTTTCTAGCGTCCTTGGTGTTTCACCCCTTTTTCTTCAAGGCTCAGTTCAAAGGAATCCCTTTCTGGGAAGCCTTCTCTGAACTTCTACTTTTTCCACTAGAGCTTTCCACTCTCTCCTCTTGTTACCTCTGTAATTTGTTCATTGCAAATATTTGTTTACTATAGTCTCCATGATTATATTGTGAATCCCTGTAGGTGCTACAGCTTTCATCTATATCCCTAGTGTCTGACACAATATAAATGTTTGATAAGAATTTACTTAATGAATAAATAAATTGAAAAATTCTATCTTTCATATATTGGTTTTCTGTTATTTACTACTGTCCCTATCATAAAGGTATAAGGTATAAGAAATTAAAATGGTTCTAAGATGCTTCTTTAGATAATATAAGAGGAGTGTCTATTTTAGTTTGGATATAAGTGTTTGTAACAGCAAGCAACAACTGAGTTGGTTTATTTCATGTATAGCTACTTTTTCTCAGCTTCATAGTCATCTCAGGCAGCTATAATAAAACACCATAGACTGAGTGGCTAAATGATAGACATTTAATTTCTGACAATTGCAGAATCCAGAAAATCCACAGTCCAGGCATCAGCAGATTCGGTTCCTAGTGAAGGCCATCTTCCTGGCTTGCAGGCTACTGCCTTCTCTCTGTGCCTTCACATGGCAGAGATTGACCTCTGGTCTCTCTTCCTCTTCTTCTAAGGGCACTAATCCATTGTGGGGGCTCCACTTTAATGACTTAATTTAAACCTAGTTACTCCCAAGGGCCCCATCTCCATATGTTACCATACTGGGGAATTAGGACTTCAACATGAATTTGAGGGGACACAAACTTTCCATCCATAAGTATCCCTGCTCCCTTTTACTCTTGGTTCTAAAGAGTTGTAAGATCCTCTCAATATCAAATAAATTTATATTTACTCTTTATAGCTTTGAATTAATGTTATTTTCAGGGGAATATTTTTGAAATGATATGTGGTATACTTGGGCATGTTTAAGTAAAGGCTTGGATTCCTTGAGTAGAGGTAATATTAAGTTCCAGTTAGTAATTGCATATGGGCAGGGAGTAAATAATTATAATCTATTGACTAGTACTATAATAAATGATGGTTGTATTATATCAACCATAATATATTATAAGAAGACAGCTATTTTTCCATTTTATTAAAAGTAGAATCTTACTCTTTATTTTAAAAGCAGTGCATATTGATCATAGAAAATTTAGAAAATAAATATAAATATGTAGAAGAAAGCATATGTATAATCCCACAGCTCAGAGATAACTCTATGACTTTGTATATGATCTTCTTACAGTGACACATGCCATTCACCTATTTATTACAAAATCAGATTAGATTGCATATGTTGTATGATTTTTCCCCCTGTCATTCAAATAGACTTTCAAAATGTCATGTTTAATTATTTCATAATTTTGTCTGAATGATTTATTACTGGTCCCTTTTTTAAACTTTAAGTGGCTTCCTATTTATTTAATAAGTTCTCTTTAACATTAGAACTTCTTAAATATTCTTCACCATAATAAATAATTTTTAAAAGAACAATAAACATTTATTTTTCATATTTCTGGAGGCCAGGAAGTACAAGAATAAATATTCCTTTACATTTCAATTTTTTAAAAAGATAGTTGCTTTAAAAACATTGGAAAAATCTATTGATCTTTCTTTAGGATTCTACCTTTGTTGTCATGTTTAGGCATTCAAAGAATATGCAACTATTTGCTAATGTTTTATTTCTCTTATATATATATATATTTTTTTTTTAAAGATTTTTTATTTATTCTTAGAGAGAGGGGAAGGGGAAGGGCAGGAGAAAGAGGGAGAGAAACATCAATGTGTGGTTGCCTTTCATGCACCCCCAGCTGGGGACATGGCCTGCAACTCAGGCATGTTCCCTGACTGGGAATTGAACTGGTGACTTTTCAGTTCGCAAGCCTGCACTCAGATCCACTGAGCCACACTAGCTAGGGGCTCTCTTATAACCGTAAGAAATCTCTATCTATTTTTAGTTTATTAAGGTGTGTACTGTATGATGTTTGAGTCTAACCTTAGAGTATTTTTTTGGAGCCTAAAGTTTATGTCAAGAACTTTGTCAAGAACAGAGAATCATACCACAATTCTATTTTGATAAATAATGCTGAGTTCCATGTAATAGGTTTTACAGTGACCAAAAATTATTAGTAACTGAATTGGTCAAAATCAGTGAATCAACTCTGAGAATCTGGTTCACTTAATGTATTCTAAAATCCCTCTAACTTTATACATTTTCCCCCCAGTTTCATTTGCTCACATAAATGTTACCAACAAATGTTCTGTTTAGAAAGATTCTTTGTTTCATAGCTATTAGGTTTGTTTAGAGAAAAGAACATATCTAGTACACTGTTGACTTATAAGTGTTAAAAAGTAAATTACCTAAATTTTTACAAAATTATTTATTTTGACCTTTCTAGAATCTGTGTGTGTGGATATCCTCGACAACATGTAAGAAAATACAAAGGTATAAGTAGCAGGATACCGGTTTCTTCAGGATTCATGGTTCAGATGTTAACAGGGATTTATTTTGCCTTGTAAGTTTATTTCAGATACAAAGTAAACATTTGACCTGACCTTTTTTGAAAGTCATGTTTTGTTACTTTATCGTTACTATATACTAATCTCAATACATGAACAATTGGCATATTTTTGTGAAAGAATATCAAGATCTTGGTAATAGTTTTACTTTAAATATATCACTTAATGTTCTGGAGAATCTGTATCCAACTGAAATACTTCATCATTTTTTAAAATTTAAGGACAGAATGAAACACCTAAATATATTCACGGTTCCTTTCTCTCTTTTATTTGCTGTAATTTTCAAAGAGCTTTTTTCCCCAATAAATAATTTTTTGTATTCTAGAAATTTTAATTATTGAAAAACATTTTAGAACCTCTTTGATCACAAAATTTATTATTTATTTATTATTAATTTTTAATATTGATGCTCAGCCTTAATGCCTTAGATACTAGTATTTTTCTTTGAACGCTATCTTTTACTTTGTAATTCTTTTGATCACAAATAATTTAATTTATAATTAATTTATTATTATATTAATTTCCAACTGGTATATAATTACCTAAGGTACTAGTATTTTTCTTTGAATCATATCTTTTATACTTGGCAATTCTCTTACTACACATATCTTACTATATATTTTGTATTATATTCACTTGATACTTAAATTTTTCTTGTAGATTATAAACTTGTTGACTGAGGCAGAATTTATGATCTTTGGGCTAAATCTGACCTGTTGCCTTTTTTTTACAAAAATTTGTTAAAACACAGTCATATCCATTTGCTTTCATATTGTCCAAGGCTGCTTTCTTTTTCTTTACAAAAATTTGGTAAAACAGAGTCATATTCATTTGCTTTCATATTGTCCAAGGCTGCTTTCGTGCTATAGTGATAGAACTGAGTAGTGGCAATAGAGACTGTCTGGGCCAAAAGCCAAAAATACTCATTATCTAGCACTTTAAGAAAAAGTTTGTTGACCATTGTGATAGACCATTAATATTGGCCCACAGTCTTGGAAGCTCTGGTCTATTTTATTTTCTCTCTCTTTTTGCTTTGTGTTTCAGATCAAGTAATTCTGTTGGTCTATCTTTGTGTTCGTTGATTACTTCCTTCACTATGTTGAGTCTACTAATGAGCCCACTGAAGGGATTCTTCATCTCTGTTATTGTGTTTTATTTCTAGCCTTTTTATTTGACTCTTTCTTAGTTCCCATCTCTCTGATGAAATCTCCATGTGTCCATACATGTTGTCCATGTTTTCCATTAAAGCCTTTAATATAGTAATCATAGTTATTTTAATTTCCCTGGCAATTATGGCAACTGAGTCATCTCTTACTTTGGTTCTATTGTTTTTTTGTCTCTTGATAGTGGATTGTTTTCTTCTTGTTTTTTGTGTGCCTTCTAACATTTGATTGATCATCATTTTGTTCATGGGTAGGACATTAGAGACTGAGGTAAGTATTATTTATGACTGGAAATGAGCATGATTCTTCTAGGCTGCTAGTGGTGTTACTATAGGCAGGAGTGGTTGGGATTGGATTTTATGGTTGCTATGGTTACCTTCATGGCACCACCTGCTTCAAATTTCTCTCATGTTTACCTGGTACTTAGGGTGAGAGAAGCTGGACTGCTGGATTATTTTTCTCAATATTCTTGCTCCATCCTCAGCTTTCAGCTTTCAGCTTTCCCTGAGCGTCTGCATTTTGAAGCGTGTCTCTCTCAATGTTCTTGTTCTTCCTGTAGGAGTAGATTGTTTCTCCCCCCTGTTTGGGGAAAGGGAGGTGTGGTGTTCTCTGCTGTCCTGGTCCAGCCTCAGTTCTAAGTAGGCTCTATATTCTTGCATGGGGTGGGGGTGGGGAGGACTTCCTCCTTCCTCAGTGGTCCTGCCCCTCCTCCAGTGATTAGACACCTAGTGGTCTCAGCGTAGGACTACATACTGATCCTCCTCCCACGGATAAAGGTTTTCCCCCTTTTTCTTTACCTCAGCTACAGTTGTTTTTAACCTTTGCCATTAGGGTGAAAGCATTTTTCTCCTCTTTCCCCAAAGGCTTTAAAATTTGTTTCCTGTGAAAAAGGGGTCTGGCTGGATCTTCATGTCTTTTCCTGCTTGGTGGACACTCTTTTCATCCAGGCCACACTTACCAAAGGCAGCATTCTCTGGTCCCCTGTCTTGTTCCTTGTTTTTCTTCTAAATCCCTAAAGGAGGTTTGTGGAGAAGAGCTTGTGAGAGGGTGTGAACTCCCCATGTATCTGCTCCCAGACATATGTACTCTTGTTGCTAACTCACATTTTGGCTTTTAGCAATTCATTAAAAAGTTTAGCTGAATTTTTATTACTGGCCTGCACTGTGGCCTCTCTCTCCTTAGGGGCACCTATCTGCCCTTAGGTTTCAGGTTACTTGGTTGGCCTGTGATATTAACTCCTTTCTGGATTCATAAAATTTGTTTTGGTAGATTTAGCTTGTTTATAGGATAGTAACAATGCTCTTTCCATTTTTTAGACCTCGCCTGCACTCTTGATCTAATTCATACTTATGTATTTTGCTGACAGATGACCAAGTCATTATTTCTGTGTCCATTTTCATCATTTAGCTGACTTTTAGTTAGAATTGCGCTATATCTTGAAAATTATACTCACACACACTTTTTTTCCTGATATATTGCTGATATTTGCAACATCCATCACATGTACTTCTAAATGACTGTCAAAATGCAAAGAAGTAATTACTTAGGATTATAAAAGCCTCAGTAGTTGTAGACTCTCATTAAAAATCATGGCAGTTACAGAATAATCTGAACATAAAGTATTCTGAACGTTATTCTAAGGTATATAACTTATTATGCTTTGACTTGCTTCGAAAGTGTAAGAAGCTTAGCAATTACCTGGCTTTTTGATATCTGTTCCATAAATAGAAACGTTCTTTAGACACCTATACAATTTTCTTTTCTATTAATAGGTTTTCAAATACAATTGAAAGGAATTCAAACATTAAAAAACATGTTTTTAAGGAGAGTGGAATGCTAAACAATGAGCTAATCTGATGTATTATGTTCCTCAGTAAAGATATTGTAGTTTCTCATTTTATTTTGTTCAATTATATAAAATTAATTTAAAATAATTATACTTTATTTAATTTTATAGTTATAATGGAGAATGGGATCTAGCTCAAAAAGCATTGGATGATATTATATACAGAGCCCAGTTAGAATTATATCCAGAGCCATTACTGGTAAGTGCCTCATTTATGCAAATTTTTAATTAAAAAATTCTCAGATTAAAACTATAAATTGTGGTGTAGCCATTCATAGTACATTTACTATGTCATTAATACTCAGTGATTCATGCTCCTGTTATATGAGGAATATTTTATACTTGAAAAGAATATACATTATAAAACTTAAAAATTTCATCTGGCTAACTTTTTAGATACCTGAGTCATTTTAACTTACAAGAATGTTCTCCTTAACATGCTACAGCTACATTTATTAATTAGCATTAGGCATTTGGAAACATGATTCAATGCTTTGAAAATTTTAATTTTCATCACTTACATATTTAACTATAAGTTTTCTTCTGAGCTCTTCCTCTTTTTGCTAGAGGATTTACATATCATCCTATAAAATACCTGAGAGAAAGTATTCTTCTTTTAGAACATGTAAAAATTTAACTTCTTGTTTTATCTAAGGGTGAATAATACATTTTTAAATACCAATCTTAAACTGTATGCTTCCTCCTTAGGTTGCTAATGCAATAAAAGCTTCACTGCCTCATGGTGCCATGAAATCTACTAAGGAAGGTACAAGGTGTATTCAAGTTGAGATCACACCAACTGCCTCTAGAATATCAAGAAATGCAGTAACCAGCATGTCAATAAGAGGTCATAGGTGGAAAAGACATGGTAAGAAATAAAAAACCTGTTCACATTAGAAGATTGTTGATTCAATTACATTTTCCTCAGTACTTATGGTGCTATAACTCTGACTTTAGTAAATAGTATCATAATGGCATGGAAGAAAGAGCTATTGGGTCACCTTTAACTTCTAATTTTTCATCCATGAGTAACAGGCAATAAGGCAAATAGAGCCCCTTATGTTATGTATATGAATGCAAATTTATTTAAACTTTGTATTGGCTTTTAAATTATACTTCAACAGAGTAGAAAAGTAGAAAAATGCATTAAAAAATCATTCATATATTTTGGGTTTCTATTCACAATTAATTTGCAAGTATCTCTTAATGTTTCTGATTTCTCAACTTAACTTTCTAGCAGGTAAACTTGCACATTGAAATACAATGACTAATAGGCACTTGAACACTTTCTTCTGGACTTCCTGTAAAGGATGCCAGAGTATTGATACTACACTAAGCGTTTCTGTTTTCTGGAAGTTAATTTTCTTCCAACATTGTTTGTTTTAATATTCCTTCCTGACTGCTTCATTTTATTATTTAAAAATTGGGAAGGGGCCAAAGAACATGTATGAATGGCCCATGGACATGGACAACGGTGTGGAAATTGATTGTGGGAGTGGGGGTTGGATGGGCAGAGGAGGGCAAAGGGGGAAAAATTGGGACAGCTGTAACAGAATAACAATTAAAAAATGGTTTAATAAAAAACATTCTATTGAAAGTTAATTTTATTCACCATGCCTTTTCAATGCTTCCTTATTTGTCTTCCTTCTCTTATAATTATTTCTTATTTAATTTCTTATTCTTTTTATAACTTTCCTTCTACCTAGAAGTTATTGTAGTGACAAATTTCAGTGTAAGATTACTGTCACCTTTCTCAGAAGGTGACCAGAGAGTGGGAAGCAAAAAGCCACTTCTTTGCCCTAAACAAACATTGATTAGAAGTAAAGCAAAATCAATTCTCTGTTTTCTTCTTCCTATAATCTGATGAAAATGGTAGCTCCTTTTGGTGTATTTGGTTTTATTTGTTTGTATGGTCTCTAGAGAAATGCAAAAGTTAGAAGAATGAGATTATTTATGGTGAAATAGAAAATTGGCGATGAGAACCATTGTTCCTTCTCAGGGAATCTAGAAGATAGTATGTCAAATAAAGAATGATAGTGAAATTTTCCAACTTTATCAACAATCATTTTGAATCTTTTTCTTCTTTAATGTAGTGTGACAATTCTTGGAAATCCTCTAAGAAGGCATGGAAGAGATGATAATTTTTACCATTAGCAAGGCAAATTATGCTGCTATTTAAAATATACAGTCGATACTTCAGTTTCTTCAATGAAAATTATGCACCTATATTCACCTATTTATGCCAAAACAAAAAACTGATCTGTAGGGCATAAATAGGTGAATATAGGCACAGAGTCAATGAACCAGGTCATATGGGTCATTGTGGCCACAATGGCTCCCTAAGTACCACTATAGGGACTGCAGGAGTGAATTTTAATTCCTTTTCCACTTTCCTTTCTTGCTATTTAGGTGGACATATTGGGAATTAGGAGGAAAAAAATATAGGTCCTGCAGTTAAAAATGTAATATTGAAGTTCAGTTGTATTTGTGCATGTGTGTGAGAGCAAGAGAAAGTGTGTGGATGTGTCCATGCATGCATTTAACAGAATAAGGTGTGTACCCTGCAATAAAATAGAAGGCATTTTCCAGAAATAAATGAAAACAAGAAAAAAGACTCCTTGAGGTATACTGTATCTATTAGGTACTTACGTATTTTTCAGATTCCATTTTGGCCACCACTTGGGCAGGGGATACTGTGTCTCAGAGCTATAGCCTCATGAAAGTAAATTAATTGCCTTATCACCTATTCCCCACACTTGTTCAACCTTCACAGCTCTAACACTTGGGCAACTCCTGTTTATAGGAACCACAAAGTCACAGATGAGGATTTAGAAGAGAATGAACTATAAGAAAAAGTCAGGTTCATGGAGCAGTTACAGAATAGGCTTAGTCTTGTTTACCACTTTTCTGTAGGGTGAATTCCCTTTATTTCTACAGGTAGGTTGCAGTCTCCCTTTTTCAGTGTAGTCTTGGCTTTCGTTTTCACAGCTGAATTTTTCAATGTTACCTTGTTTTGCTGAATTAAAAACTTTTCTATTTTCAATCTTTGTGGTTTTGATTCCTGCTTGAGCACCTTATTATTGTTCTGGGCTCTTTAGCTGATGCTGGCTTCTTATGGGGAAGATAGATATCTTTGTTAGAGGGCTTAAATATGTAAATAATTCTCAAGTTATAAACAAGTTTTTAAATAAATTTATCTATATAAATTATATTTATTATATTATATTAATATATAAGATATATGAATTAAAATTTAATTTATCTATACATCATTTTTTTCAGAAATAATGCTAAAGGGCTTGTAGATTCCAGAGTGACCCACAAAAACCTTTTCATTCCTTAACATTTCTGATGCAGAGTACTGTAGACTGGAGCTTTAGTTTATGGCTGTGTGAAAACACATTTAGAGTTTTTTTATTTGTTGGAACTCTAAAGTGCATTTCCTATCCACCTATATATAATCTCTACTGCTCCCTTACCACACCAAACCTCCCAGGAGGAGGGATTTCCTCCCAGACCCTGAACTGTATCGCACATTAGGAACATGGAATATGCAACTTCAAGCCAGTGATGACTAGGGTTAGGGAAGAGAAGGGAAAAGAAGCATGAACTTTAAGGAATATTCTTTTTCTTTTTCTCCTTGCCTCTTTGTTACTGCAGTGCTGGGAAAGAAGAAAGCAATCAGCCTCTTTTTTCCCCTTTCCTTGGGTTTCTTCCCTTTTATTCCTCATTTTTCTTTTATTATATTAGTTCCAGGTGTACAACATAATGATTCAATATATGTATATTTTCTGAAATGATCACCACAGTAAGTCTAGTTAACATCCATTGTGATGAGAACTTTTCAGATCTGCTCTCTTAGCAACTTTTGAATATAAAATACAGTTTATTAACTGTAGTCACCATGCTGTACATGTGCATTACATTTCCAGGACTTAAAAAAACAAAACAAAACTAGAGGTTTGTACCTATTGTCCAATGGACCATTTTTCACCCATAAGCCACCCCTCAGCCCTGAATGTCCCCCCATCACCAATCTGTTCTCTGCATCTGTGAGTTTGGTTTTTTGTTTGTTTAGATTCCACATATAAGTGAAATCATTTGGTAATTATCTTTCTCTGACTTATTTCACTTAGCATAATTCCCTCAAGCTCTATCCATGTTGTCACAAATGATAGGATATCCTTCTTTTGAAGCCTGAATAATCCATTGAATATATACCACATTTTTTTTTATTCATTCATCCATCGATGGGTATACAGGTTGCTTTCATATTTATGGCCTCTCTCTCTTTTAAATTATTTTTCTAGCCTATTGGAGAAGAGGAAGAGGAGTAAATGAGGTTTTCCCATGGAAACAGCCAAGCAGAATTTTCTATATTTTACTTTTTTTCTTTCTATCTCTGCATATCATTAAGGAATATAGATAATTAAGCCATGTGAACACGTTAGTGTGAGCCACCAAAAATTATACATGCAAACAAATACATTAACTTGGAGCAATTAATCACATTTATTCTTTTCTCTTACTTGTAACAGAAAAATTTCTTTATCTTAACAGCCAAAACTATTTTAAAAATTAATTAAAATAAAATCTGCTTTATTCCCCCAAAATTAATTTAGAACAATTTTAATTACTTATATTAAAATTTTTCTTTGGGTTATCTAGAATATATTTCAGGATTCTCTGAGGCTTCACAGATCTGCTATTGTTTTGTTAAAGTTAAGAATTATCCACAGCTTATATTTTAATGGAAAGTATTCTTTCGGAAGGTAAGAAGTTACTTTAGTTCTGCATGTTTCAGAGCATATATTCCTTGTTATGGTCTTGTTATTATTGAATGACAATACAAATTTCTGGAATTGTATTTTGACCAGTTTTTTTATTTACTTGGCCCTGTATTTTTTTTAAAATTAATAAACTTTATTTTTAAGAGCAGTTTTAGGTTTGTAGCAAAATGAGGTGGAAAATACAGAGTTCCCATAGACCTCCTGACCACCTCCTCATCCCAGCACATTTTCCCCCATTATTAACATCCCACACCAGATAAATATATTTATAAGGCCCTGTAATGAATTCTCAAGTAGACTTAGTAGAATGATTTTTAAAAAATGGTTGGTTTCAACTGCCATATATTGGAGAGACATGTTTGATAAGTAGTATGTTTATCTGATTTTGTCCACTTTTTACTTAATTGAATGACTTTATAATTCTATGTTAATATGTATGTTTGGAAAGTAAAATTACAAAGTAGAATTGCTGCTTTTAACTTTTAAGGGTCATAATTTCAGAATTAATAATTTATATATTATTTTTAAAAGCATATTGTGTTTCACTTAATATGTCTTTTTTAAACCTAGATTTTAAAGCATTCTACAGTTTGAGGTCTATTTAGTATTCATAATTTGAAAGTAAAATGAAATTAGAGGAAGATAATAAACATTAAAAAGCATTAAATAAGGGAAGAGAAGAATCATTAGATTATGACCATAACATGAATCAAAATGAAAATTCCAATAAGAAAAAATATGACAGTGAAATAATCTGTTAATTTTTAAAATTAATAATAATAATGCAATTTTATCTTTAAATATTTTTTAAAAAATAAATAGTTAAAAAGGAAAACAAAGTATTTCTTTAAAATTATGCTTTATTTCTAAGTCATTCTTAAATGTTGCTTCTAAAGCTATCTTCATTATCTAACATATCGGCTACAAGGGCCCTTTTTATCAATTCCCTGTCTGATTCTTACAGCTTCAAGATTCTTTCATACAATCTATACTTATTTATTTCCCTGTACTTTTCCATTCCCTCTCCTCTTCCAGAGCAAATTTAATTGCTACTTTTTTGTCCTTTTACCACCACCATGACTCACTCTTCTACTTCTAAAAAATTATCTATACTTAAAACAATGTAACCAACTTTCCTCCTTTTTTAAAAAATAGTTGTTGAAATACCACTTCTTCATTCTATAAAAAGTCCCCTAATTAAGTTATGGTTACAAATAACAAGTGCTTATAGTTTTTGCCAACTAGTTACTTACCTAATAAAAAGGCTTAGTTCGTGAAATCCCATTCTGTATTACTGCCCACCATTTTTTCCACCCGTGCATTTGTGAGATAATGAGACACTTAAGTAAGTGGAAAGCATTTGGCATGCTTTAAAAGCTCTACATAAAGGCTGATTGTTAATTAAGAACTATTTAATTTGTTTTATTAGCGACATCATAATTATGTTCTTGATAAATTTGTATTAGCTAGACTGTTGTTCAAATAGTCCTGTGATTCATTAGCTTTCATATTTCTCAATTTGAAGTAAACATGTTTAGTTTGAGTGTAGTATGAAACACAGAAATATAAATAGCAATAATCCATTGAAGGACTTTTTGTACTTTCTGTAATCCTGAAGTCCAGTTCTTTAACCCTATTACCTGACATTTATATTACCATTACAGTCGTTATTTTTTAGAATGTTATTTTAATACCTGTTTTCTCAATCCCCAATTGATAACATGAAAACAGAAGAGACTGAACTTGTATTTTTCATTTATGTATGGTTACAACTGTTTGCATCAGTTAAGTATCAATAATAAAGGCAATACTTGTAAACTAGATCCTTTCATTTTTTTCCTACTTTTGGTCCTGGCATATATTAAACAGTTTATTTTTATAATATTGCATTTGATTATTTTGATTTAGGGGATCCAAGAGAACAAAGTTTTAAGTAGTGAAAAATAATTGAAAGTAGAAACCGTATATATTTTTAAGTTTTCTAACAATTATACAAAATAAGTACCATGGGAATTTTGGAGTATTAATTATATGGAATGTTTTAGTGAAAAATCAAACAAAATACAAGTTATATAGGTGAATTTTAAAATTTACGTAAGTGAAATTTCATGTTGTTATAGCAGTTTTATTACATTTTCAGTATTAAGTTTCTATTTAAATGATGCCAAGGTGTTTAAATAAATATAAATATTATAACAAAATTTTTTTTTTAGTGACAAAATACTTTATTTGTTTCAAATTGCTAAGTGATTTAGAGCTAACTTATTAGAAGAGAAAAAAAAAGGAACAATAAAAAGCAGCAGTTCATGTTGGAAAATACTTTTTAAAAAACTGATTGTTGATTTAGAAAATGTTAAATTTCTATTGTATAATACCATATTGATGAAACAGGACATTAATAACTTTCTAAGTGTTAAACAAATCTAAATAATTATAAGAAGTGTATTTTGGCTCTGGCCAATGTGGCTCAGTTGGTTGGAGTGTCATCCCAGAACCAAAAGGTTGCCAGTTTGATCCCTTATCAGGGCACATACCTAGGTTTCGGGTTCAATCCCCAATCAGGGTGTAATGTGGAAGGCAACCAATCCATGTTTTCCTCTCATATTGATTCTCTCTCTCTCTCTCTCTCTCAAAGCGATAGAAAAGAAAATGCCTTTGGGTGAGGATAAAAAATAAATTTAAAAAGTGTATTTCAATTAAATATTTTAAGTTATTATTTATAAATATTTCAAAACATTTAAAGTACTCTTCTTTCTAGATATTACAGTATCTTTCTAGATACTCATAAACCCTGAGATAAGACATTTATGTTGTGGATCTGATTTTTATGACTTTATGAGAAAAGTATTTAGTTGGAAAAAAGTCACTAATAGTTACAAAAGCATTTTGAAAAATGCAGAAGTGATTATTTTGAACCTAAAGTAGCAAACTTTAAAGAACTGGCTATTAGAATTTTACATCTGCAATTAGAAGTGTATAATGTTTATGTTTTTAATTTAAAAGTTTTCTATACTCATTAAAGACATTTAGAATAAAAACTAACAGTTGTGTAAGAAGGTTTTAATGTTTTCAGTATCATCTTGAGAAACTCCATTATTTTCAGATTCTTAAAGTGCTATTTGAGGAAAAAGTTTTCCTTTCCCAATATAGATGATAAAACATTTGGACCAAAATAATCATTTCCTTTTGGCCAAAGTTAACATTGCATGAATTTTAACTGGCATTCTTGATATGGAGGAACTTTATACTCATGAAGGATAAAATAAAATATTAGGAAATATTAGATGACTAAAAGAAAAAGGACATATTATCCAAAGTGCTAAAATATTATGTTGGTACAATTGACATATGTAAACATTAGGTTTAAAGAGGAATGAACCCTGGCTTAGCCAATTTTAGAAAAGAAGAAAAACATCTTAGTCTATTTCTAGGTAAAAGAAAATAAAATAATTTTCTATACAGAGAAGTAAGATATTTCAGAATTGTTTCTTTGTAAATTGTTGTTCTACATTTTTTTACTAAGGAAACCTTATATAATTCTGTAGTTAATGAAGTTATTATTTATTGTTACTTATTGAGTACTACACCCGTTATAGGAGCATTTGTTGCACATTGCACAGAGGAAGAAATAAGCTTGTATAGATAGTTTTGTAATAGAAGTTGCTTACCTGTTTTTGGTCTGCCTGGTCATGAGGATCTTTAATCATCCTGAAGGATTCACACCTGGTCCAGCGCATCCATGTTACAATTCTCAAAGAATTTTTTTTTTTAACTTGAGACTTAATAAAAATGACAAAAGAAGTTATTGAGAGTGACTGAATCCACCTCAGGAAGGAAAATTGCATCATTTACTATATACGCAACAAAAGCAAAGGACTTGATTCACTCTTCTTTACGTAAGGAAACTGGTAATAGCTCCTAACCACTGTGTCTATAAATAAATCATTCTGGTTCACACTGCGTTTTTCTCTATGCTGCTCTTTTCTTATCTGGAAAGTCTACCTTTGGCTTCAAGAGCCAGATTTCTTAGTCTTTATGTTCAGAGTGTAGTCCTTTAACTGCCACAATCTTATTCTGTGTTTCTATGGCAGCTTTGCTCTCCTCTAATCTGCTTTGCAAATTACTGCTCAGGCTGTGAATTATGACAGTGTTGTTCTTTCTAACACAGGACACACTTCATGCTCATTATTTTGCATTACACAAATGTGACTTCTATTGATTAAAAAATGCTAGTAAAGTAACGCAAATAGTGTATCTGTGTACCTGTCAATGGTTGTTCACTGTAATTAGAACAAAATCTAAACTCTACTATGGCATAGCTGGTGATATGATGTCCTACTGACTGCTTGGACCTCATTTGAAGATCACTCGTACCCTGCCTTCTAACCCTTCAACATACTAAGCCATTCCTGCCTTAGGGGCTCTGCACTAGCTATTTGGAATATTCGAGCTGATATTTAAATGACGAAAAAGTGCCAACTTGCATACTAACTCCACATCATTTTGTAGCCAGTGCTTTTACATCATTCAGATCTCAGCTCCCTTCCTCAAAGAGAGCTTTTCAACCACACATCTAAAGTAGACTTTCTCTCCTAGCACCCTGCTTTCTCTCTCCCATTATTCTTACTTTCTTTATTGCTGCTTCCAATATCTGAAATTCTTTTGTTTACTTAATTCCCATTCTATGGCATAACCTCTGTGAGGGAAGGGTCTTTGTCTGGTTGACTATTGTGTCTCCAGAGGCTAAAACAATGTCTGGCACATAGTAGTTGCTCAATAAATAGTAGTTGCATGCATGAACAAGTGAATGAATGATAAAGAAATTTATAATATAGACTGAGCAATTTGTTCCTTCTTTTCTTGTTGTATTGAAAAACAATGTAACAGCGTGATAATAAAATAGGTAGAAGGGTATTCACTTATAATCCCAGTACATAAAGAGTTATAATTTTACAACTTTTTTCATACATGTATGTATGTTTCATAGTTGTGCTCTATTCAAAATTTTAAAAATTAATTTTTTGTTATTTTTCTTTTGTTCAGTTAACATTATCAAACATTTTCCAGAGTCCTCCTAGTAACTCCAATTATTTTAATGACTACATAATACCACATTGAGTTGATATTCTATCATTTGTGTAACTATTCTCTTAATATATTAAGTAATTTATTTTTAACTTTTTGCTATTATAGATAATACTGCAATGAATAGCTTAATGAATATAAGTAGCGTTTTTCTTCCATTGAATAGGATACATTATAAACATAGTCTGACTGGATTAAAGGATATGAAGTTGTTTAGGTATTTTATGACATTTAAAATATTTATATCCTATAACGTGTAAAGAAATGCATACAAATTTCTTTGGGGTTTACTCTAAAATATTTTTAATAATTAATGTCAGAATTGTATGATGTAGACATTTAAGCTGTGGATTTTTTTTTTAAGCTTCGGCTCATTTTATTGTTTTTGCCAATAAATTTTGTAAGTTCCTTGGGTCATAACCAGATTACTTTAGACTTACAAAGCAGTCTGAGTACAGAGCTGTGTGAATTCTATGAATAAATAAATTGTTCCTTAATTTAAATTATTGCTTTTAGTAAATAGGGTGGCCTTGAAAACATAAAAACTAAAGCGGGGATAAAGAGTTTCATGAGTTATATAATGGAGTAGATATTTGGGATTATGAAATTACATAGGGGGAGAAATCACAGCTTTTCATGATTAGTTTTAATGATATTTGTAATTTGTTTCACCTTTCCCCCTCCCCCAAAGCCAGAAGAAATTTTGTGGGGAGAAATGATTTGAGTGCCTTTGAGAACCAATTTGGAAATGTCTATTAAAAGTATCCTTTAACTCTCCTCATTTCTGTATATGGAGAGAAGGTTACCTATTTTAGAGGCTATACAAATAAAATATTATCTGAGAAGTTTCTCTTTGGATCTTTTAAAAACTTTTCAAATTATTTGAAATCAAATGTAAGTATTATTTTTATAGGTATAGAACAATCATGACATCTTTTGTGTAGATTTTTAAGTTTTGGGCTTTTAAACAGATTCTGTTTTCTTATGCATTTATATTCCCTTAAAAAATGTTCTCTTTGATTTTCTTAAAGGATTAACTGCCTCTATTTGGCTCTGTATGCTATCCTATGGATTACATAATAAAAGAACTGTAAATTTTTAAACATTTTTTTTGATGTTACTAAGCCTACATTTAGAGGTGGCTACTTCACTTTTCCAAAGCAAAGAGCCTTTGCTTTTCTGTCATCCAAAAATTCTTATTGGCATAAGCTGTATGTATATATTTAAGTAATACATTCCTAGCCTACCTTTCTCATGTCTTCTACAAGTTTAACTTAAGAATTTCACCTCATAACAGAAAATTTATTCAGTTCATCTAACGAATATTTATTAGGTACCTACTCTATGCAAACTGCTTTCCCAGGTACTAGTTATACAGCAGTGACCAGACAAAAATCCCTGCCCTCATGGAACTTACATCTAGTAGACAAGATAATAATTGTAAGTTAGAGAGTGATTAAGTGCTAAGAATAAAGAACAAAGTAGGGAGGGGGTTATATGAGATATGGGGCATATTGAGGGGTGGTCAGAGAAGCCTTCGATAAGAAGGTAATTTTTGAGAGAAAACGTGAAGGAAGTAAGGAGGTGAGTCACGTAGCTATATGGGGAAGAGCATTCCAGGCCTAGTGTGAAGCTGTGTGTTGGGGGATTGGGTCACAGAGCTATATAAAGGAAGATGTTGGCAAAATAACGGAGAGCAAGGTCATGTAACAAATGTTTGTTGGAGTTACAAATGGCCTTTTGTAATATTCCTGAGAATTGTATTTCTGTTCTTTCTAGCTCTGTATAGGATTTTATGCTTTTTATGAGTTTACTTTAATAAGCAGTTAAAAACTTTGCCATTTTTACCATTTTGACTGATAAACATATATTAATTAGTCAAAACCTTGTTCTTGTGAAAAACCACATGATCCTTTTTTTTTTCTTCCATTTTCTATTTAATTTCATGTTTTGAACATTTAATATCATTGCTTCTTGGGCTGCAGCTCTTCACCACTATCCCAGTAAATGTGATTAGCAATCCAGTTGCCTAGTGCTGCTTTATATTATCATTATGATGATCATTGTCATTTTATAGTTTTTTCTTGTAGAATTCTAAATTTTCACCATTTGAAATTAATGAGTTTTTGACATCTTTTTAAAAAATGCAATTAAAGAGAAATTAACTTAGGTTTTCTTAGAGACATTTATTTGCTTTTCCTTCTGTTTAGCCAAAACAAATTATTTGGCTTCTATTAAATGACTATGAATCTAAGTAAATAAATTAAATTAATTGAAGGATATCAGAAGCCATTTAACTCAAACTGATTCTAATGAATTGAAGAGTTCGAATTTATAGTATGTTAGAACAGACATTTAAAGTCAAAAGATTTTTTTTGTTTAGCTCCCCACTGAATAGTTGTGTAGCTCTTTCTGAACTTCAGTTTCCTTGTCTGTAAATGGTAGTCAAATGTAACAATGTAACGTATTGTTTTGAGAATATAATTGAATAATACAATGTGAACACTCAGAAAAAACTGTTCAGTGGCATTCAATGTAAATAGTATTATTTTCTATTCTGTTAGCTCATCTTACACTTATCTTTTAAAATTTTGTTAAGTGTTAATATGCATTGGCTTTGTTATGTCTGGATAATTTCCACAATTTATAATTTTTTGGACTGATAGATCCTTAGTGGATCTTCTGTGACTGCTTCTACAGTGCAAATGGACAAGCCTTGGTTGTCACCCAATGATGCAACGATGATTTTACTCTCAGTTGCAGTGGCCTCTGGCATTTACATCAGTAAGATTTTATCTGTCTTCGCTTTGAAGACAGCTATTAGCAGTGGGGGGGTAGGCTGGGTTGGAGCTTTCTAGTCGTAGTAAACCTGTGTTATAGAGGCACCCAGAAGCAGCAGTGTGATGCTGCCTTACCTACATGCTTTGGTCTGTCTAAGAAATAAAAATTTCATTTAGGGAACCTTCAGTCAAATTTTTCTGAAGCACTAGGTAAATGGGAAATTATTATACCAACACACTGACCAACTAGCCCAGGGCAACATGAAGTTTTAAGGACTTCTAGAAGTACATATTCCTGCTGTATATGGGGTACCCAGGGCATCCATAATAACTTCTGTTTTAAGTTTTCAAAATTTAAAAGAATCAGAATAAAACCGTGGTTCCCAAACTTCGCTGTACATTAGTTACCTGGAAGCTTTTAAAAATCCCAGTACCCAGATCATCCTCATACCAACTAAATCACAATGTCTAGGGTGAGAGCCAGGCATCAGTAGTTCTTAAAGATCCCTAGGTGACACCAGTGTGCTACAAAGTTTGGGAATATGTGGCTCTGGCCTCTCTGGCCTCCATTCTTTTACTACCTGTTACTGTTTCACATGTTTAGTACCATTAGTGAGAGCATTATAATCTTATCATGAAAAATATTTGAAAGTTATAGGTAATGTCCCTCAGGCAGATTTGTGGTCTACATTTTTTTTGAGTATACAATGTTTTACATAGTTGTATGTTGTTTTGAACTTTAACTTCCATTATTGGCCCATGGTAGATATATTCATGTTATTTTTTCCCCCATTTCTTACAGATATTTCCTTGACAACTTGAAATAAAAGCAGACCTTTTGTGATTTAAGACACAGAATAAAATGTCTACAAGTATTAACTAGTCAGGAGGTTCATTCCTTTGTCTTGATTACAATGATCATTTTCAGAATAAAGGTCCAACACACAATTTGTCTTTCCAAATCCATTTTTTGTTTTTCTCCAGTTTAGTAATGAATTATTACAAGTTGGCATAAATTTGTGGAATTAGTATGAGTCTGAAGGAATAGGCAGTTTAGTTATATCACAGCTGCATTAATATTTACTAGTATACAAAATGGTTGGTATGTGAGATAAACAGTATACCTGTAGCATTATTAACTATATCGTAAATGAATGAACATTTTCCCAATATTGTGATTTATTAAGTCAGCCTCAATGTAATCTAATAAAAATTGGAATTTTAAGTGTAAAAATGGGAATCCCTATGTGGCTTGGTTCCTTTTGTTGACAAAAGCCAGAGCTTTGGCTGTGTATCCTTGAATATTTGCCTAGGGCTTTACAAATAAGTTCATAATACTGTTTTGATTTATAAAAAATTTCTGTTTCATAGTCCATGTCAAATACATGTGTGAAAAAATACGGAGCATTAATTGATGTTCTGTGAGTTTTTCATTGTCATTTAAAATAAAGATTATGGCCCTGTTGTCTTTCCAGTGCTGTCAATATTGTAAATTATGGAAATTTCTGCAGTGCAAATATTTGACTTATTTCATGACATTCAGTTGTCCAGTTTTTGTTTTGAATCTTTTGTTTTTCTTGTTTTGCATTTTTATTTTGTTTTGTTTTCAGCCATCATTTTGTCTTATCATCTTCAATTCTAGAGCAACCTGACAACAATAATGATACTACTGAATTGGGCATCCTTGTCATTCCTGAGATTAGTGTCACAAATGTGGCCGGAGAGAGAACCGGGAATGGGGAAAAAGGCAGAACACTAGGAGAGATTGATGCTCAGCATATACAGGGTGTGCAGGAAACAGCCACAGATCCTAGAACTGAAAGCAAAGGCTTGCCAGAGATCAGGAGGCAAAAATCTGTAAGAAAAATGATGGAGGATGGAATAACCTCACCTGGCAGAGTGCAGTTTTAGCACAGCACTTTATAGCTGCACTCCAAGGTATCTCATGGAAAAGGGCCGCATGTTTTAAGGGACAGTTGCATAGTCACAAAAATTTTGCATGTCATCTAATAATCAAAATGCATGAATTATGCACCATAATTTCTCAATGACTCTTAATGTTCTTTGGAATGCTCATAAGTATATTATCTCTGTGCAAATTATTATGAAAACTGAGGCAGAAAATTGCCTCCAAAATAATTTTCTGCTCATGTTTTGAGATAAAAAAATATTTCATGTTTGTATTTTTGCCATCTTTGATATAGAATTTTAACAAGTTTGAACTTCTGATACTTATAGTCTATTTTTTAATCTTTATAAATAATCTTAGACTATAGTATACAACCTTTGAAGTTTTTAAAAAATAATACTTTTTTTTTTTTTTAAGTTCCTTGGTAAGAGCTTTGATTTTCTACTGCTTTGTTACTGGAGGAGAGTTTGCCCCTAATTTTACTGTGTGGTATTTTTCCTAATTGTTTGTCATTTTTTGCATGGATAGTAAGAAAGCTCTTCTAAAAACACAGTGGGGTGTGGTTAATGGCATGCTTCATGTTTAATATACTGTAAATTATTATTACTTAATTATAATGAACTAATTTTGATATTTTGTAGAATATTTTGATTTATTCTTTGATTTTGGTTTATAGCCTGTTGCTTTACCTAATTATGCTAAAGCTTAATTGATTTAAAGTATAATTGATTTGGTATTAATCATGAAAAATAATTACTTAAAATACTTAATGTTAATTAATCTTTGTTATTTCTTTGTTTAGGAAATACAGAATTAACAGGTCAAGAAGAACTGATGGACATATCCGAAGTTGACGAGGGATTTTATTCCAGGGCTGCGTCTAGTACCAGCCAGTCAGGTTTATCAAACCATAGTCACAATTCTAGTAACAAGACAAGTGTAGGAAAGACTCAGAGACGGTCAGGAGGAAGCAAAACTGGAGGAAAAGAAAAAGAAACTACAGGGGACTCTGGCAAAGATCACTTCTCTCGAAAACAAACCCAGAGAGCTCAGAGTGAGAATCTTGAGCTTCTCTCTTTGAAGAGACTTACGTTAACAACCAGCCAGTCCCTGCCTAAACCTAACAGCCACGGTTTGGCCAAGACTGCCGCGACTGTATTCAGTAAATCCTTTGAACAAGTCAGTGGGGTCACAGTCCCACATAACCCATCCCCTGTTGTTGGCTGTGGGACTGGGACAGATGCCAATAGGTTTTCCGCTTGTAGTCTCCAAGAAGAAAAGCTCATTTACGTTTCTGAAAGGACGGAACTCCCAATGAAGCATCCATCAGGCCAGCAGAGACCGCCGAGTATTAGCATTACTTTGTCCACAGATTAACTTGTAAGAGTTTTCTTATGTGACCAGTGAATCTGGAAATATCAGTTTGCTGCTTTATGGAAGTGCCCAGGGTCTTTCATCCCTGTTTCTGACAGAGCTCCGATGTCTTAAATTCTGAAGGCCACCTTGACTTTATGAAGGGAATTAATGTCTAGGTTGCAGTAAGTTGAAATAAGGTTTTGTTATTTATTGGTTGTGTGTTTTTCTCTTTTTTTCTTTGTTTCTGTTGCCCTAAGATTGTCAGTGTGACAATACCTTTTGGCAGGTTGTCTGATTAGGTTGGTTACATCTCACGTGAGGTTGTGAGTTGATTTTCCCCTTAATAACTTCTATCTTGGTAAATGTAAGTTTGGCCTTCAGAGTAAAAGGAAATATCCATGTATGGGAACTGTTTTTTAAAGGATGAGGCAGAAGTGCAACTCCCACTTGACTTCAGAAATTCTAGTTTGGATCGCTATAATTCAGAGCACAAACCATTGAAGACTTCCTGCAAATTATAAATCTTGCAACACAGCTCTCAAGATGACAGTGTTAACCATATTATTTGTCTTCAAATGAAGGAAATTAGGTCAATTTTTTAATCTATAAAATGTTATAAAAAATAAAGATAGTGAAATATGGACAAAGTACATTTACATATTAACTAATTTAGGGTTATTTTTATGTTCTTAAATTTAAAATTATAAAATATGCAAAAGAATTAAATGTGTTTTTAATTTTATGAACAGACCTGTTTGAAATGTTTTGATTGTGATAGAAAGAATAATTAATGTAGTTACCCCCAACAAAAAATAAAAGTAAAAAAGGCAATATGATGGAGCTAAGCAAATTTACACGTTGTTGTAGGGAACTATATGACCTCTGCATGGACATAAAAGTTTGGTGTTTGCTAGTGATGGTCATTTTAGCTATGGTTCAAGTTCCTGGAAATCATGAATATTTAAGTAATAATTCAGAGTAAGAGAGAGAAAGCAAGGCTGAGGATGAGAGTAAGCTGCCTGGGAAACTAGGCAGAGGGAGCAGGCTACTTGCTCTGCTTCCCTGTTGTTAGAGAGTGGTTTTCTTATTCACGGTCCCTAGCCATTGTCACACTGAGACAATGCTAGTTCTCTTCTGATACCTGGTATGCAGAGCTCAAATATGTGAAAAATATGCGTATTGAGTGCTAACACATTTACATTATAAATGCAGTTCTGACCATAACTGCTTTGGCTACCATTTTAAATCTAACCATCCAAAAGGCATGCACTAATTTTTATCCATTAACCCTGAATAGAATATGGGTTTTAACATAAGTAAATTTGATTGTTGTAATCCAGTAATAGAAATGGAATAAGATCTATTGGCATAAAATTGTAGTTAAAAAAGAAAAAAGAAAGTAAGGCAACCGGACAGAGTAAGTTTATATAGCATTAATTTAATAAGAATCCTGTGTACAATTTAAAAAGTTTGTAAAATGTCACTGTGAATTTCTTGTTGTCTTTTTGTAACTTTTTAAACAAAGAATTTTCCCTAGGCATAGCTACTAATAATATTAAAAATCTTGAGAACTAATTTAAAAGATTGGCATTTTAAGCAAGTTAAGGTGTTTAGGAAATATTGTAGAATAAGTTTGTGGAGACATTAGATGGCACAAATGAGAGATGAGATTTTAATGTTCAACTGCTATAATGGAAACTCATTTTGATGTTATTCTAGATCATTGGCACTCATGTGGTCTGAGAACTGCTAAGTAGCATTGACAGCACCTGGCGTCTTGTTAAAAATGCAGAATTTCGGAGTCATCCCAAATCTGCGGAATCACAATCTGCGTTTTAGCAAGATCCTTAAGTGATTTTCATGTACAATGAAGTTTGAGGAGATAATATCAAAGTGCAAACAAATCACTTATCTAATATTTAGAATTCTCAGTGGTCTCACAAATATAGATGGCAAATTAATTTTTAATAGTGTCAATGACATGACTTTATAAGTTCTCTAATTTTAAATTTTTAATGATTCTCATTTATTTTACAATAAAAATGTAACATTTTATATTTTTCTTGTTAACCATAAATGGAATCAGAGCTGTAGATGTCTATAATTTTAAGTATGAAAAGAATACCATGTTTTTATACAATCCACAACTAATCTGCGTGTGTATATTCTTTTAAAAACTGAAGGCTTACTCAGCGGAGTGGTTCTGAAATTTTGCTCCAAGTAATTACCACCAGTTAATTTTCTGGAGTACGGGGTTATATTAACAGTATAATTCTTTATTAGTACCTTTGGTACCATTTCAAATAAGGATTATACATTTGAAAATTTTTATATCTATTATAAATACTGGATAATGCTAACTATAGTAGCAGTTGTAATTATTCCTCCTATTCTCTTCCCACTTCACCTTTCCAAATTTGAAAGTTCAGGTAGCTTTTGAAAGTAATTTGCTCATAAAGATGCTGGTGTGACCATTTGGTCACAGACCTCCTACATATACAGAATAATACCTTTTTATCATGAGAAGGATTCTGCACAAGATTGGGGTCTGAGCAGAAATTGTAGCTCCATTCCACACTTTAAACCTCTCACTCTCCAAATACCCCAGCACTTGGGGTATTCTAGTGAATCTGGGTCTCAGCATTTACCTTTTGGAATCCAAGTGGAGGGAGAAGAAGAGAAGACTTTTCAAGGGAAACAAAGTAGACTTTTCCCAGATGACCCAGAACAAGTGAGCATCCTGAAATCCTTTGTATACCACCAATGAACTTTTTAAGGACCCTCTGAGATTGTAGAGTAGAAATTCTCAGTGCTTAAATGATGACCAAGTTCATTTTGAAAAAGCAATATTTTATTGCCCTTTTCAATTATGATGTAACTGCTTAGCAAACATTACTCATTTAAAAACAGAAAGTTGAATTAAAGGGAAATATATTTCTTAAACCAAAATAGATAAAGATTATCCCAGTTTTAAGGGATTTTTTGTCTATTTTGGAAGAATAAAATTAAAGTGTTAAAACCTTTAAATTTAAGTTGTAGAGAACAGTGTACTCTGAGATAATTTTAAACAAATATTTAAAATGGCTGTTAACATTTGAGTCTATAGACACAATAAATATATACTTTATTAAAGGGAAGCACTGCAAGGGAATATATATGTTCAATAATGTAGGTGAAAAAAATTTTTTAAAAAAGCCATTGAAAAAAAGAAGGAATAATTTGATGTGTACTTAAACTGAGCATTGTAGATAGAAATTAATGTGTAATAGTGTTTTCCCAATATTTAGATGAAAAATAAAAACTTCAGCCCTTTAATTAGCATGATTTTATACTTTCAGATTTGTTGCTTAGTAAAACTATACTCAGTACTTTGAGTTATTCACATTTATGTTTAATATTGTTAGATTCTTCATTAGAGAACATGAATATGTTGTCTTCTATACTTTGTAACTTGTGCATATCTAAAGAGACTAGCAGTGAACATTTTGGAAGATGTTTTTGTGTTTTTTTCTAGTGGTACTCTAGTACCTGCTGTGTCTTGCTACGAAGTTCCTATTAGTCAACTCAAGATCCTATTTCACATATTGTTGCTTTCTCTTAGGTGGAGTTTATTGTGTACTTCTTATCTTCTAATCATGTAGTGGTACTAAGCTTTTCATAGTAAGTATATCTGTTTCTAATTGTATTCCTAGAGTTTACATTCCTAAAGAATAAACTATGACTTTGGATATTTATATGTGCTCTTGACCTTTTTAAGCCTATGGAAATAAACTGGAGTTTAGTTTTTTGAAGTTTTGTATATTTGTGTAAATGGTCTCCATAAGCAATATTCTATACAGCAGTGTTAACTCTTTCATTAAAATAAAAACTGAAAAATATTTTTTCCAGATAATTTTACTCATTAAAAAAATTGCCATTAAGCTTTGCAAAAATCATGATGTGAAGAAAAATATAAAGAAGACTTAGGTGAGTTGAGCCATTGAGAGAGAGCTTTTTGGGGAACAAGCCATAGGCAATGGCATCTCATTCCTTGCTTGTGTTTTACGTGGCTGAGGGATGAGAAATGCGACAGGTCCACTAGTGTCCGTCCAAAGGAAGATGAGCTCTATGAGTCATGTATCATTGGCTGATTATTTGTCATACCAAAAGCACAGGCAAATTTAGATAAATGCTTTGCCCTTTTATCTTTAATGAGTCTTTATCTTTTGAGTGCAGATTATATGCCCAAAGTACCTAGCATAGGACTTTTGCATGATAGGTATTGAGACATTTAATGAATGAATGTGTTACATTGGTGTTTGGGGAAAACATCAATGATAAGGTCTCCAATGTATTATATTACAGTAAAATTTTGGAATTTCATTTATTGGCGCTAGGAAATCTCCATAGCATTACTTGAATTGCATTACCATGTGCTTAGAAACAGGGCCCTCTTAGAAATTTGAAATAAATATTGTGGTGTGTAGTTGATTACATATTTGGGTAATTCCATTTCATCTAAGAAACTAAGTAATTTAGGAACTATTTTCTGAACTTCTATTAAAGGAGTATTCATAGGGAACCAGAGCAACCAGAGCAGTGATTTTGTAAGCAGTTGTTAGTCTTGTGGAATATACACTCTTCTAGTGATTTTATTAATCCCAATGAATAGTTGACTCACCTAATAGAATCTGACTTTGGTAATAACAACATAATTTTATCTTTATAAGGAAAACTTTTACAAAAAATCTTAGTCATTTGGTAATTTTCCTTGCATTATTATTGTGGTAGTAGTAATATTTGAAATTAAAATTATAATCTCATTTAATCTTCAAAACAATTCTATAAAATAAGTATAATCCCCATTTTACGAAAGAGGAAACTGAAGCTCTCAGTAGAGCAACTGACTTGCACAAGGTTACCTCGCTGCTGGGTGACAAACTAGGACTTGAACGTGAGACTTAGGACTCACCTTTCTTTCTTTAATATCACTCAGTAAGAAGAAGACATTAAGTAAGTACTACATAGTGGACATATATTTGAAATTTATCCTGTTTGTCTTGTAAGTGATAAAGTTTGAAGTTAAAAAAAGTTTTCAAAAATAAACTATGCTATGTTTTATAGAATTTTAGATAATTGTATTGCAGTGGTACAGTGAATGCTGGTTATTCTGATATTTAAAATATGGTAAAATGCAAATTAAGATTTTATTTATAATTTGCCTTGTCAGATAAATAAAGATTAAAAGGATTGATAGTAGTATTGGTAAAGGTATGGAAAAATCATTAGTATCCAAGACCATTGGCAGAACTATAAATTGGTACGACTAAATTGGTGAGCAATTCAGCAGGATATATCAAACTTTAAAGTGTACTTACTCTCTGACCTAGCAAGTCTACTTTTCTGTTTATTCCACTATATTTTACAGAAGTTTTAGTATGAATGTGTAAAGGTATTCATTGCAGCATTGCTTATAGTAGCAAAAAAAAAAAAAAAAAAAAAGAAGAAGAAAGAAAGAAAAAGAATCTATAACTGGAAGTTTGTACATTTTGACCCCCTTATGCATTTTATCCATCCCCCACCTCTGCCTCTGACTTACTTTACTTAGAATAATGCCCTCAAGCTCCATCCATGTGGCCACAAATGGCAAGATTCCCTTCTTTTTTATGGCTGAATAATATTCCATTTATATATACACCACATTTTCTTTATTCATTCATCCATTGATGGACACTGGGTTGTTTCTGAAAGAAGGAACTTCTTGAAGAGATCTTGTATTCAAAAAGGGGCCTCCCTAAGATAAAGCCAGTTAACATTTATTAACATCAGCAACACAGACCTGTTAGTAAAAAGTGAATTGGCCTGACATGAAAAAATGATCTACTGTATTGTTCACACCAATTAAATGAGCAGTCCTTTAAAAAGAAACTTTGTATTTGTTGAACTCTCCCAAATATCATCAGATAATTTGTTAATGAAGTAGAACTAAGTACTAAAACTGCAGTAAGAGAGTGCACCACTGTGTCTCAGAACCAGAAAACTGGATATTTGTGGAGCTTTGGGGTCTGTGTTCAAATGGCTTAAGGCCTGTCTGTGAAGACAGGGAACTGACTGGATTTATGGAGTTAATGAAATGGTTTAAGATTGGTGGAGACAGCAAACAGGGGTCTTAAAGAGTGTTGTGATTAGCTAGCTGTTTGCCCAGGTAAGCATATTACTGTCTCCATCCTATAGGAGTTTCTTTAGGCAAACAAAAAATTAGGGATTGTTTATGTTTGTTTTGTTTTGTCTACAATATTATCTTCCCTGGGCATAAACAATAAATCACGTTGACGTAGGTGGGCTAGGGTTTTATCTAAGCCACATCTGTACTGATGGTTTCAGCTCTGTTTCTCTCTCTCTATTCAAAGATTGTAAGTCAGTATTACAAATACAGCATACTGATATGTCTTCTGTGACTTCTTAGGGTTCTACTGATGAGCTCCAAGATATTTTTCCTGAAGCTTCTTGACTCCTTTCACACTTGGTTCACGCTTGTTAAGTGCTCTGATATAATCCTCATCGCATTGTACTGTGATTATCTTTTCACATATTTCTCTCCCTCACTGGACCATCGCACTGTGGGAGTTTTAGTATGACACCTAATGCATGATAGTGAATAAACATTTGTTTTACTAGACAGAATATGAGTCAAATCCAGTAAGCGGGTGGCAGCATAGGGGATACTGTGTCGTTCCTCTTCCATTCAAGAGATGCCTGTAAAGCTCCTTTGATTCTCTAATGCATGTCTGCACGGAGATGAAGATGAAGGCTGTAAAAGTTGACTACTTGAGTTCTTTAAAGTATGTGCATAAAAGTTTTTTGAGAATTATGACTTTTTTTTCATTTAAAGTAATGAATAGCACAAACATTTTCTGGGTTAATGTTTGACATTTATTTTTTATTTTCTGGAGTGTTTTCTTCTGTGTGTCTGTGGTACACTTTAGTGATATGCAGACTTGTCAGAACATAAAGTAGGAAGGACCTAACTTCAACACTACACATTCTCACTTCCTGCTTCGCTTGCTTCCTTTTATAGAAGTTACAAGTATATTTAACTTTTATATCTCAGATACACTACAACCTAATGAAGGCCTGTAGTGTATTTATTTAAAACTTTTACTCTCTTCATTTAGCCAAGGTTCTTCTACTAACGTCTTGCCCCTTGTACTTTATAATTTGTATGAACATTTTCTTCTACAAATTTCTTGAAATGGAATCTTCTGGAACAACATGTCACCACTTTCTCTTCTAAGTCCACTCCGATGTAGAATTTTGTTTCAATATTCACTTACATCCATCAAGTTGTATTTAATGAGGTGGGGTAGGTCTGAAAAAAAGGAGAAAACAAGCAAACCTATGAACTATACTTACAAAGGAGAGAATATTTTATTTCCCAGTTCACTTAGAAGTTAAAAATTGAGTCTGGTTATACAAGCAGTCTGACACAGTATGCTGGTGCTAGCTAGATGTCCACTGTGGTTCTACAGTGCCACTCAGCAATGATTGCGGAGGACAGTGAGGAAAGGAACTCTGCAGTAACAGTAAATCTGAGCACTATTTCTTGTTGTCTGCTCTGTACAGAAGGTGAGATATCCCAAGGTACAAATGACGTGATACATGGTTGACCAGGTGGTGCAGGACATGGACATAATAAGCTCAGAGGATGAGTGAAAAAAATTGGAATCTAGATTGTAAGAATAGTTGTTTCCTACATAAATACTAAACAAAGGTGAAGGGGATACTAAATCAGATGGTCAAGTTGATTCTAAGGATAGCAATAGATCTCTTTTTGATATCCCAGTCCTTTTTCCATTGGTTTATGAATAAAGTGGCTATACTGGAAGTTCGGGGCTGTACATGGACTTCAACAATATGGCCTTCCTTTCATCGAGGCTACCCTGATGACTGTCGCTGCCAGCAGGAATGAGCAACCCTAAGATATCATGCCCTAGGGTGACCAAATAGTTGCTTAGTGGCAGATGTATCGTATCACATCTCTTTTCTCGTGGACAGGCAGCCATTTGTCCTCATAAAGTAGACAGTTACTGTGAGTCTGGGTTTAGATTTGCCTTCCCTGTATGCCGTGCTTCTGTGTGCAACATTAAGCACCCTACTCACCATCATGGTTTTCTTCAAAATAGTGCATCTAAGGAACTTATTTTATACTATAAGAAGTAAGCTCGAGGGGGAATACAACTTCCAATATTGCAGACTAGATAATTGACATCAAAATTTCCATGGACAACCAGATAATCTGAACACAATTTTTCTTAAATATGAAAATCTAGAGAGACAAACTGAACACTGGGGTTGTGTTTTACTAGAGGTCTTGGCTGATTCTAGAAGAAGCACATAATTGATAAGCAGTGCTTTCTTATCAGCCCTGAAAGGTTGGGGGACAAAAATTAGATACTAATTAGTGCTTGCCAAGTCATGGGGGAGGGCTTAGAAAACCACCATGCTTTGATTCAGGACCCCAGAAAGCTCCACCAAAGTAAAAGTGGATTGGAGGTATACTCCCCCTGCCCCTCCCCACAGAATTCAGCACAGCCTTATGTCAGTCCAGTTCCTGATTGGATAAAAATAACCCCTTATATGCCTGGTAATTTTAAAAAGTACTCTATGAAGGAAAAAGAAAAGCTATCAAGTCTCAAGTTCTACGGTTTTTCAAATTAAATGTTCAACAGAGAAGGAAAAATAAGCACTTCCACTGGCGAGCAGCACCCATTGAGAACAACAAGCAACACTGGATATGATTTTTTAAAATTGGTGTCATTGAACTTTCAGGCAACTAGGACTCTAATGTCCAAAATTCCAGAGAGGAGGTATGCAGAAAAGAGTTAATAACAGGCATGAGACACTATCCTTAGAAAGCCCCGCTTGCAAGGTTGACCTTCTGGTAGGCAAATGGGAACTTGAATCACAGGAATGTTCCCACCATTCCCTAAATGATAAGGCAGTTTACTAATGTATTAACTCTATACATACACCAGGGTTTATGCTGCACACCTACTTTCCTTCTGAGGTCTGTAACTATGTGCTAGGCAGAAAATACCTATTTGGCTAGCTCCCAATACAAACCCCAAGTATTAAGTCTCTAATGAGTGTTCTCAGCCGACAACATTTTACAATACTGTCACAGTTCAGTACTGAAGAAATTTCCCTGTGTGTTTCCCCAGGGAAAGGATTCTTGGAAGCTTGTGCTTGTTTTTTCCTGGATTTCACCTCAGGCACTTTTTACCTTTGCTGATTTTGCTTTGTTTTTGTTGTAATAAATCATAGTGACGAGTATTACTGCTGAGTTCTGTGAGTGCTTCTGCTGAATTGCTGAACTTGAGCAGTGTCTTGGGGACTCTCCACACAGAAGGTAACCCCAGAAGTAAGCAAACATTCTGCAGCTACTTCTTCTTTTATAGAACTTGCCGGTTTTTATTGCTGAGAATCAGAGAAGCAAACAAAATTATGGCAACCACATGGGACTGGAGAGACAAAGTTTAGGGTCACCAAATCAACCAGCACTCGAGAGACCTAAGATCCCAGTAAGGCAAGAAGGTTCAGAAAAGTGAGCCTGACATTCTGCTGATTTTCCCCCTTGAGAATTTGCTGAACTCTTGGACTGCTCAGAGAAGAAATGGTTAAGAAAGAGGGTGGCGCAGAAACCTGCTGAAGGCCAAAGCAAAGGCATTTTGTTAATATACTCATATATTGCATCATGGTATAGGAGAGACAAAAATTGGATTTCAGGAACCATGAAGAGAGAGAGGCCCTAGAACATACCCCAGAATCTCAGAACTGTGAAAGCTACACCCTAGGAACAGGAGAGAATCAGAGTAAATTAAGCCTTATAAAAATCGCAACCTAGTTTCACTTCCATTGAATGGTATATTGGATTAATGTGATCTGCTTGTCACTACTCTGTCTTCCTACCAGGGAATAGGGTGATCCCTCTCTGTCTAAAGATAACATCCAGGGACTGCAATGTATTATATACAATATCTAGCATTAAGTCAAACATTTCAATGAGTGCCAAAGAGCAGAACCGTGAACAAAAGGCAATGAAACCAGATTCACAGATGACCCAGTTATTACTGTTATCAGAGATGGACTTAAAAATTGCCTTGATTAATGAGTTATGATGGAGACTTTCATGAGAAACAGAATATGTTCTTTAAAATCAATTTAAAATTCTAATATTGAAAGATGCAAACCTAAAACTATGAACTCAATATGTTTAAGCAGAGTAGAGAATGGATTAAACACTCAAGAGAATGATTGCTAGGCTGGATTACAAAACTACATGATGACTACAGAAAACGTACCTTAGATTCAGACACAATAGGTGGAAAATAAAAAGATCCAAAAAGATACCATGTAAACAGTAACCATAAGAGAGTCAGAATGGTTACATTAGACATTAAAACAAACAAAAAATATTATTTGAAATAGAGAGGCATTTTACAATATAATGACAAAAGCTTCAACCCATCATGAAGATATAACAATTATCAGCATATGCCTAACAACAGAACTCCAAAGTATGTGAAGCAAAAATGGATAGAACTGAAGGGAGAAATACACAATTCAATAATAGTTGGAGTCTTCAACACCCTACCTTCAATAATGGATATAACAATGAGGCAGAAGATCAACAAAAATTTACCCTAGTAATTCAAGGTTGGGGTATAATCTTCCTAGAGATGCTATAACAAGTCACCACAAATTCTGTGACTTAAAACAACAGAAATGTATACTCTCACAGTTTTGGAGGTTAAAACTTTGAAAAAAAGGTGCCAACAGTACAATGTCTCCTCTGAGGGCTCTAAAGAAGAATTCTTCCATGCTTCTTCCTCAATTCTGGAGGCTCCCTGAAGGTTTTGGCTTATAGTTCCATCACTCCCATGTCTGTTTCTGCTGTCATGTGGCCTTCTTCATATGGCCTTCTTATAAAAACACCATTCATTAGATCTTAGGTCCACCCTAATCCAGTATGATTTCAACTTGACTGCCTCTCCAAATACCCTATTTACAAATACGATTACATTCTGTGATTCCAGGTAGACATGAATTGAGAGGGAGGTGTCATTATTCAACTCCATACTCATAACTGATGTTTTTCTCATAGTTTTTTTAATTAACTCATTTTTTTACTATAGCCCTTTGAGTTTTTCTTAGTGGTTGCTCTAGGGCTCACGGTATACATAATAACACATTAGAATCAGTTTAAGGTTTATACTATTTTAATTCCATTCAGATATTGAGATCTTACGCCACTCCTTCCCCTCTTTTTGCGTAATTATTGTTATACATACTGAATTTTTATGTGCTACAAAGTAATACATTGTCATAATTATGTCTTTAATTATAAAATTAATTTATATAATTTTATGTCTATTAAAGAAGCTGAGGAAATAAAGGACAAAGGGTGTATACGTATAGCACTTGTTATATTTAAGTTCTTATTTACCATTTTGATAGTCTTTATTAGTTCCTGTTGGTTTGATTTGCCATCTAGTATCATTTTCTTACTCCAGTATTTTGTTCCAACCCATTCCTTTGTACTATTAGTGCCAAATATATTACATTCCTATATGTGACAGATCCAACAACACAATTGCATATATATTTTTATACAATTGCCTTGTAAATCAGAGAAGAAAGAAGAAACATGCATTTATACTGCAATATACTTTTATAATTACATTATTACTCTTATCCATATCTTTGTTTGCTTTCAGCTTGAAGAATTTCTTTTAAAATTTCTTGTAAATTTGATCTGCAAACAATGAATTCTTTCAGGCTTTGTTTGTCTGGGAATGTCATTATTTCAACTTTATTTTTGACTGATATTTTTGCTGGATATCATTTTTGGTTGACAATTGTTTTTTCCTTTCAGCACTTTAAATATGTCATCCCACTGGCTTCTGGCCTTCAATGTTTCTGCTGAGAAGTCAAGTGTTAATCTTATTGGGATTTCTTTGTATATGATGAGACATTTTACTCTTGTTGCTTTCAAGATTTTCTTTTGTGTTTATCTTTCAGCATCTTTATTATCATATGTTAGACTCTGTATCTCTGCATTTATCCTACTTAGAGTTTGTTGAGCTTCTTGGATGTGTAGATGAATGTTTTTTTCTACATATTTGGGACATTTTCACCTATTATTTTTACAAATATTTTTTCTGCTTTTACTTTTTTCTCTCATGCTGGTACTCTCATTACTTGAAAGTATCCTTAAAGGTGTCCCATATTTCTCTGAGACTTTTCATTTCATTCCACTTTTCTCTCTGATTGTACTTTTTATTCTGTTTTTCTCTTCTAGTTGTATATTCTCTATCAATGTATCTTCAAGTTTGCTGATTCTTTCTTCCATCAATTCAGCTCTATCATTGAGCCCCTTTAATAAGTCATCATTTTAGTTATTTTACTTTTCAACTGCAGAATTTTATTTAGTTCTTTTTTATAATTTCTATCTCTTTATTGATATTCTTTATTTTATGGAACATTGTCATCACAAATTCCTCTATGTTTTCATGCATTATTTTATTGAGTTCTCTGAATAGTTTACAATAGATACTTTGAAGTATTTATCTATTAATCTGACATCTGATTCATCTCACAGGCAATTTTATTTGTTCTATGTGTGAACCACATTTATCTGTTTCTTTGCATGTCTCAAATTTTTTGTTGAAAACTGGACATATTAAGTAATATATTGTGACTGTGGATACTGGTTTCCCTTCCCATCCTCTGGGGCTTATTTTTGTTGTTATTTGTTGTTGTTTGTGGTGTGTGTGTGTGTGTGTGTGTGTGTGTGTGTGTGTGTGATGAGAGAGAGGAGGAGGAGAAGAGAAAGTTTTGATTAAATTATTTTAGTGAAGTTTGTTTTTTCTCCCACTCTGTGGTATCACTTCTTGGGGGTGGTGCTGTGGGCATGCAGAGTCATATTTGGATGACAGTGGTTTTAGAAGGGCTTTATTTGTGTTTTCCCCTGGTCTCTCTGTCAAACTGTCTACCTCATTTGGCATCACATCCAACCTTTAGGCTTTATGAATTACTGGTGAATTCCTCTATTGTTTTCAACAATGCACTGGGGCATAAATTGTTCTTCAGTCTGATCCAATTAAATTCAGGTAGGACTACTTTTTGAGGGTAGTCTTTGAAATTTTTTCTGACTCCAATAGGGCACTTCTTAGCTGTCATTTTTTTGGTTCTCTCTGGAGAACTAACTGGCCTGTGGTTTAACTGTTGCTTTTAATTGAGAGAAGCTATTGTTTTTCAGAGCACCCTTAGGCTTGAACTTTCCCATGGTCTTTCAAATAAAGTCAGTTACTTTGGGGAAATCTTTAGAGCTTTCTTGTCTAATGAACAACCTCTACCCCTGAAGAAAAGTCTCTGAAGCACTACTCAGGGTGCCAAGTGGGGAAGTAGCCTCTGATCTTGACTTGCCTATCCTGGCATGGAAACTCTGCCTTTTGTGTGAGCTGGAACTGGCATAATTGGGGCCCTAGTATTCTTGGCCTGCCACATCCGGGGTAGAGCCTTTATTCCATGGGTATGTGCTGAGTGGAGCAATGGCACCCCCACTCCTTGGCTGCACTCTCCATGAATTTTTCCTGCTGGAGTTGGAGCCGATGAGAAATGCTGGTGGCCTGCCCTCCTGCTGAGGTATATTAACCTTTGATTGGGAACTTAGGTGAGAGGAAGCCCAGCATTCTTGGCCATATTAGAATGGAGCTTCTGTCAAGTTGATCTGGGAGGTGTAAGGGAGGGAGAAAGTCATAACTCACATCCCATGTGCTGTTTTTTTTTCTGTTCTTTCTGAGTTTTACTAGATTTTCTTGAATAAATGTCATCAACATTGCCATCAAGTTGCAAATGTTCTGTAGTTTCCTATGAACTCAATCACTATACTTTTATGGACATTTAAGAGATGTTTATTGTTGGGTGAGTATACCCAAGCAGGGTATTGGTAGTATCTGCTTAGAAGGTTACACTGCCAGTTTTCTATTTTAGCCTGTAAATGCTGCCCTCAAGACTGTAAAGGAGGAAAGAGGAAGGACATCTCTAAAATCAGAGAAGGAAAACTCTGACTCCAAAAAACTTCCGCTGCCTTGCGGCATACCTCTTCAGGGGAAAGGCTAAGGGAGTAAACCCCGACAGAAAATCCGGAGCCGGAGTCCCTAAGGCGGTTTGACATTGTAGTCAACACCGGCAACTCCTGCGGCGCACCTGAAGCCAAGCTGTATTGACTTTGTCTTTCCCTTGGACCCTTCAGCTGCGAAGAGAGGGGGGGTCTGCTGCATGGGCAACAGCAGACCCTCCATATCACCCTGCCCAGGCTCTGTAGCTTCAGTTTCACTTGAGAGGACACTCCAGCGTCATCGCAAGATGTCAACTCAACACGGGAGGAGACAGATACCGGTTATAAGCTCATCCGATTGGCGAAGGAAACGAGCGCCAGGGGTCTCCTCTGACGGTGGGAGAGGTCATCGCACCTCACTGGACAGCTACCGTCTCGCCATGGCTCGCCTGCCCCACTGGGTGCGTGGGGATCAGAGAGGCGCCTCTCGAAAAGTGGGCCACAAAACACCCGCACCAGTTAATTCCAAGCAAACAACAAGAAAGAAGCCTCCGGCTCTTCGCCTCGCTAGCTGGAACATCAGGACCATGTGCCCCGGACTTACTGCAGACCTTCCGTGGATCAAGGGTGCCAGGAAAACCGCTGTCATCGATAGGGAACTGGCACGACTAAACATCGACATTGCGGCTCTACAGGAGACCCGGTTGGCCGACAACGGAACTATCAGAGAAACCAACTACACCTTCTACTGGCAAGGGAAGTCTCCGGACCAACCAAGACAGCACGGTGTTGGGTTCGCTGTGAAGAACACGCTTGTTAACTCCATAGAGCCACCCACAGGAGGCACAGAGAGATTACTTACCCTCCGATTGTCAACAACTTTCGGCCCAGTCAGCATTCTTAGCGCGTACGCCCCAACCCTCTGCGCCACCACCGAAGAGAAAGAACAGTTCTACCATGCACTGGACGAAGCGTTATCCAAGATTCCCAGAAGTAACGCTCTCTATCTCCTTGGAGACTTCAACGCAAGAGTAGGAGCCGACCACATGGCCTGGCCCACCTGCCTTGGAAACTTTGGGAGAGGAAAGATCAATGAGAATGGTCAGCGACTGCTTGAGCTTTTGTGTCACCACGGCCTGTGCGTGACAAACACATTCTTCAAGTGCAAAGAGATCCACCAGGTGTCATGGAGGCACCCCCGCTCCCGTCATTGGCACCAGCTTGACCTCGTCATCACCAGAAGAATGGATATTGGCAGCACCCTCCTCACCCGCAGCTACCACAGTGCAGACTGCGACACGGACCATGCCCTCGTGGTAAGCAAGGTGCGCATAATGCCGAAGAGGTTGCACCACTCCAAGATGAAGGGTCGCCCACGCATCAATACCAGTTGTGCCAGCAACCCAGTTAAGACCCAACAATTCATCAACAAGATGGAAGATGCACTCGGCGAGGGTGGCGGCAGATGACATTATCGAATCCAATTGGCCACGTCTCCGCGACGCCATATACAACTCCGCCATTATTGCTTACGGGAAGAAAGTGCGGAAGAACGCTGACTGGTACGAGGCTCACTGGGAAGAAATGGAACCCGTGATCGAGGCTAAGAGGAAGGCCCTACTGGCTTACAAGGTCACGCCCACTCCCAGTACACTTCAAGCTCTACGGGCTGCCAGGAACAAAGTCCAGAAGACCGCCCGCCACTGTGCCAACACCTATTGGCTAAACCTGTGCAGAAGCATTCAGGAAGCCGCCGATATAGGCAACACACGAGGAATGTATGAGGGTATCAAGAAGGCAACAGGCCCAATCCCCTCCAAGATCGCCCCCCTTAAGTCCAAGACAGGTGAGGTCATCACTGACCAGGAACAGCAAATGCGGCGGTGGACCGAGCACTACCTTGAGCTGTACGCAACGAAGAACACCGTAACAGACACTGCTCTTAACGCCATCCCAGACCTACCAGTCATGGAGGAGCTAGACACCCCACCTACTGCGGCAGAGCTCGGCAAAGCCATCGACCGCCTTGCTTGCGGGAAAGCACCAGGAAGCGACGGAATCCCTCCAGAAATCCTAAAGAGCGGGAAACCAGTCCTGCTACAGCCGCTCCACCATCTACTCTGTCTCTGCTGGAAGGAGGGTTACATCCCCCAGGATATGAGAGACGCCAACATTATCACCATGTACAAGAACAAAGGAGACCGCAGCGACTGCAACAACTACCGGGGCATCTCTCTCCTCAGCGTCGTCGGCAAAGTATTCGCCCGGGTCGCTCTTGCCCGCCTGCAGACCCTTGCTTCCCGCGTCTACCCAGAGTCCCAGTGTGGCTTCAGAGCTGGCCGATCAACAGTGGACATGATCTTCTCCCTACGCCAGCTGCAGGAGAAGTGTCACGAGCAGCATAAACCACTCTACCTCGCCTTTATTGACCTCACGAAGGCGTTTGATCTGGTCAGTCGAAGCGGACTCTTCAGCTTGCTACGGAAGATTGGCTGTCCACCACATCTGCTTGCTGTGGTCATGTCCTTTCACGACAACATGCACAGCACGGTGTCCTACAACGGCGCAACCTCTGAGGCCTTCCCAGTCAGCAGCGGAGTAAAGCAGGGCTGCGTCCTCGCGCCTACGCTGTTCGGAATCTTCTTCTCCATGCTCCTCCAATACGCCTTTAAGGACTGCAGCGAGGGTGTCTTCATTCACACCAGATCCGATGGCAAGCTCTACAACCTGGCCCGTCTACGAGCCAAGACCAAAGTCAAAGAGGTGCTCATCCGTGAGATGCTCTTCGCCGACGACGCAGCTTTGACATCACACTCCGAAGAGGGACTCCAGCAGCTAGTCACTTGCCTTTCCCACGCATGCAAGGAGTTCGGACTAGCCATCAGCCTGACGAAGACGAATGTTATGGCTCAAGGCACGGGGACTCCCCCATGCATCACCATCGACGGATACACCCTGGAGGTTGTCAACGACTTCACTTACCTCGGGTCCACCATCTCGAGCTCTCTGTCAGTCGACTTGGAGGTCAACCGGAGAATCGCCAGGGCAGCCACAGTTATGGCCAGACTGAACCGGCGAGCGTGGAACAATTCCAGCCTCACTGAGAAAACCAGACTGCGCATCTACCAAGCCTGCGTACTCAGCACTCTCCTCTATGGCAGTGAGACGTGGACCACCTACGCAAGGCACGAAAGGAAACTCAACAGCTTCCACATGAGGTGCCTGCGACGCGTCCTGCATGTCGCCTGGCAGGATAAGGTCCCCAACACCGAGGTGCTGAAGCGAGCCAATATGAGCAGTTTGCATGCAGTTCTTAGCGAGAGACGCCTCAGGTGGCTCGGCCATGTCAAAAGAATGGATGCAGGCCGTATCCCCAAAATCCTCCGCTACGGCGAGCTAGCAGAAGGCAAGAGGATGACAGGGCGCCCAAAACTGCGGTTCAAAGACATCTGCAAAAAGGACATGACACAATGCTCCATCAATCTCAACAATGGGAAGTTCAAGCAGACGACCGCCTAGCCTGGAGGCTCGCGGTCAGGCAAGGTACGTCACGCGCGGAGGCTGCGCGCAACGAGGAGGCGGTCCAGAAAAGATCGAGGCGGAAGCAGCGTCAGCAGCAGCAACAACAGCCATCTGCCTTCACCTGTACCAAGTGCGGCAGGGATTGTCACTCCCGAATCGGACTGCACAGCCATTCTCGGCGGTGCAGATAGACTCTCAGGAAGCTACGCCATCGTCTCTCGAGACGGACGGCTGCCGACGACGATACTTTTATGATAATCACTAGCCAATCTTCAAATACATTTGCCTTTCTTACTTTACTGTTTGTTCCTTTTTAAAAAAGATGGATATCTTGCTTTGCTAAGTTGAGGCTACATGACAAGAAACATTTAGTTAGAATATACTTTAAAGTATAGTTCTAGAATTAAAAATATTTTGAAGATATGTAGATATGAGAACAGTAAATGATTTCTTTCCAGGGGCTATTTTAGGGTTAAACTATCTGGCTGCCAAAGACATTACTAAAGTTTTCATTTAAAGTATCAAGACTGATTATCAAAATTTGTCTGGTATATCCCTGACTGGTGTGGCTCAGTGGATTGAGCACCGGCCTGTGAACTGAAGGGTTGTGGATTTGAGTCCCAGTCAGGGCACATGCCTGGGTTGTGGGCTGGGTCCCTGTTTGGGGGCATGTGAGAGGCAACCAATCAATGTTTCTTTCGCACATTGACGTTTCTCTCCCTCTCTTTCTCCCTCCCTTCCCCCCTCTCTGAAAATAAATAAATAAAATCTGAAAAAAGATTGTCTGGTATAAAAACAGTATCAAACAGAACTTTAGTACCAGGACAATTGATTGTAATTAACAATTAACAAATTAGCCAAGAAAAACAAAAAATATAAAAACAAACCAACCTGTATCCTGCTACCCTCATTTACAGAGACCATGTTTACCTCATACCTTCTAAGGTTAAGTGTCTCTGAGCAGCCACCAAACTGATGGCAACTGCTAAGGTCCAATTCCAGTAATTGATGGCAGATGCTATCGTACAAAGGCAAAAGGTCATGAAATGCTTCTTGTCTGTTCCTGAAACCAAAACCTGTATAATGAGCACTTTGCATGTTTATTACTTTAGCATTTCCATGAAATGTTAATTTCTGTTAGCTTTTGTGGAAGTCCAAACAGATAAGCCCTAATTGAATAACTACTGTAACATAATAAAAGAAAAACATTGACATGAAATTATGAGAGCAATGTAACTGTTGTGGATTCTTGAAGGGTATTTTTTTGACATGGAAAACATTTATTTCTTTATTTTTAAATTTTTATTGTAGTTCTTCAATTACCGTTTATCCCCCTTATACCTCACTCCCTGCCCCCACAGCCACCACACTGTTGCCCATGTCCATGGGTCCTTTTTCCTTTTTGCTCAATCCCTCCACCCTCTTACCAGCCCCCGGTAGATGTCAACCTGCTCTCTATGAGTCTGTCTCTGTTTTACTTGTTAGTTCAGTTCATTAGATCCCACATATGAGTGAAATCATATGGTATTTGTCTTTCTCTGACTGGCTTCTTTCACTTAGCACAATGCTCTCCAGGTCCATCCATGCTGTTGCAAAGAGTAAAATTTTCTTCTTTTTTATGTCCAAGTAGTATCCCACTGTGTAAATGTCCCCTAGTTGTTTTATCCGCTCATCTACTGATGGACACTTGGGCTGCTTCTGTATTTTGGCAACTGTAAATGATGCTGCAATGAACATAGGGGTGCTTATGTTCTTTTGAATTAGTGTTCTGGGTTGCAAGGTATTTTTTGAATAAACATACCTCAGAAAGAGTAAGTATATGCTTGAGATGCCTTCTTACAATAACTCACTAGAAGTTAACTAAAATTAGTTGGCCAGGAAAATAACAGTGAAATGTAATGATATATTTTATTTCCCAAAGTAATTGGATTTCTAAAACAAATCTGCTTATGAATTTAAAATATGAAAAATTACACATTTTAGTAAAATTTTACACATCATAATTTAGAGCTCATACTCCTACAATTATACATGTGCTTCTTTGGTAAAAAATTTTATCATAGCAACCTTACCCTCACTTTGCATATTAAAAGAAAACTAGCCTTTTCTGGTAAATAAGGATAAATAATATTAAATGTTAATTAGACATTACTTGATATTCCTTGCTGGTGCTTATCAATGGCCTTATATACTTTCCACTCTGTTGTACTTCAGTTGTACATTTTTTATAGCCTGGTTTATTTCCTCTTTATTTCAGTTACTTGTGTTTATATGTAGTTCATTTGATCTATACACATGTACTAACACCTGCTATATACCAGGCACTCTGCTGGGTATTGGCAAAGGTGAGAAGGACATGATTATTTGTGCTAGGTATCCTGACTGAACTATGGGAGCACAATGTGTGAGGGGTGGGAGATACTAATTTTGTCTGAAAGAGGGATGTGGTGAGGATGCAACAAAAGAGGTACTGTTTAATTAACCTAAATCTAAGAATAGGGTTTTGCCAGATGAGTAGGGGAGAGGAGGCTCATGGGGACAGGAGTATTAGACAGAGGGAACTGTGGGATGAAAGCCCTGGCAGAATGAAAGACCTTGATGCATTCAGAGCATTATAGGCACATAAAGTTAGGGAGTCCCCAAGACCACCTTTAGATTTAATAAATCACTAGAAGGACTCACAGAACTCACTACAAGCTGTCACACTCATGGCTTAATTACAGTAAAAAGACACAGATTAAAATCAGCATGTAGAAGAGGTACATGGAGCAGAATCCAGAATTCCACGTGGAGTTTCCAGTTGCGCTCTCCCAGTGGAGTCCTGGACAACACTAACTTCTGCCAGTGATGATGTGCAACAGTATGTCTATTTCCTTCACCAAATTAGGGAAGTTTTCTTTCATTATTTTTTCAAATACATTTTTAATTTTTTGCTCTTCTTCTTCTCTTTCTGTCATCCCTTTAATTCAGATTTCGGTACGTTTGGAGGTGTCCCAGAGGCTCTTTAGACTATCCTCATTTCTTTGAATTCTTTTTTCTTCTTGCTGTTCTGGTTGAATGGTTATTTCTTCCTATGTTCCAAATCATTGATTTGAATCCTGGCTTCATCCCTTCCACTGCTGGTTCCCTGTAGATTTTCCTTTATTTCACTTAGTGTAACCTTCATTTCTTCTTTTATGTTGTTGCCATACTCAATGAGTTCTTTGAGAACCCTGATCACCAGTGTTTTGAACTCTACAACTGATAGGTTGGCTATCTCCATTTTGTTTAGCTCTTTTTCTGGGGTTTTGTTCTGTTCTTTCACTGGACCATATTTCTTTGTCTCCTCAATTTGGCAGCCTCCCTGTGTTTGTTTCTGTGCATTAGGTAGAACTGCTTTGACTCCCTGTCTTAGTACACCTGTTAAGTTGTATGGGGTGGAGCCTTGGGCATTCACCAGGGTGGGGCAACCCACTTAACTGCTTTGTGGCTCTGCGTTAGGGGAGGGTTCAGAGAGGGGACAATGTTGCTACCTGGCTTCTGGAGGTTTGCCTGGCACTTGCTTGTTTCCAGTCACTTCACTCACTCTCTGTATGTGACTGGTGCCCTTTCAGCTATTGCTCTGGTGCTGAATTCCAGAAGGGCTAGGTCTGCATGTGTTCTAAGTCTGTGTGGGCCCTTTAAGTGGAATCTCCTGAAAATCTAGCAGTTTCTTCTGCCACCCCAACCCCAACTGGTTTTTACAGCCAGAAGTTATGGGAATTTATCTACTTGGTGCTAGACCCCTGGGCTGTGTGGTCTGGCCTGGGGCTGGGATTGCTCACTGCCAAGGTTTCCCTCCTGAGTTTTATCCACCATGTGTGAATGCTGGACCACCTGTCTGCCTCACGCTGCATCTCCACACCTCTTTGTGCATTTCCACCTCTCTGCCCATCCTACCCATCTGGGTGAATGTGACTTCTTTAAGTCCTTGGTTGTCAGACTTCCATACAACTTGATTTTCTGATGATTCTGGGTGTTATTTGTCTTGAGGTCTAGTAGTAATTCTTTCTGTAGTTGTGCAAGGAGGCAAAGCATATTTACCTACACCTCCATCTTGATTGGAAGTCTTTTCTCTCCTTTTCTATTTTAAAAAGAAGGTAGATATCATAAAAAATTTTACTTATAATTTTGTTTTACAAAGCCTAAGTAGCATTTTAAGTATCTTTTATTTAATATGCTTTAGCACAACATGGATATACTTGGGAAAATATGCTTAATGAGGGGTAAAAAGAATTGACATTTGCAGTTTAATTAAATATAAAATGTTTGGTTTGTAAAAACCAGGCCTGCGAGTTTGAAAGCACATTTCCTACTCTCTTCTCTAATGGGAGCTTGTAGCTCTTTGTTAAGGATGATTGAATTTTGAATTCTCTAGGGCAGAGACTTTATGTTCTATCTCATTAGCGACTGGTGTGTACAGAGAGACAGGTTATTCAGCCTCATTGTGACTTATGTTTTAATAAATGCACACACAGGTATTATCTTATTGAATTTTCTTAACCTTTTCAGGATGCAGTTAAGGATAAGGAAGCCAAATGAATGGTATATCTAAATTCACATGACTTGTATTATGGGAGTTGAGACTGAAACCTAATCCTGAACCCAATACTCTTTTCTCCCCTGAAGCATCTCCAGGTCTCCCTGCTTTAATGTGTGATTGCCCTGGAGTGGGGCTGTGCACATCTTGCATGGAGGCAGACTCTCCTGCCATCTAATTGTTTCCTGGGGGGACAACATGGGCAGTTTGAGTAGGAAATCATTGTGCAGGCCTGTCCCATTTACCATCACTGGCCCTCACCCACTAAGTGCCAGCATTGGCCCCTGTCATTGTGACATCCAGAAACGGGCTCCCACATGGCCAGCTGCCTCCTAGGAAGTGGCTCTGTACAAGCGCTCTCCACCAGGCTGCCTCTCTGTCACAAAGGCAGGGCTCACAACCACAATTAGTAAAAAACAGTCTTGAGAAAGGCTTTCAAACATCTTTGACCAAATGCATTGAATGCTTGGCTGCTTTAGGACACAGGAGGAAATATGTAGAGGGGATAAAGGAGTGTTTGGAATCCCCTGAGCAAGGGGATTGCCAAAGCTTAGAAAAGGAGCTACCCATTGGGGTAGAAGAACTGTCCCAAAATAATCGTGATGATAACAATAGTAATGCTACCACTGCTATGTATCAGGCTCTATGTTAAGCCACTTATATTATCTCATTTAATTCTTCCAACAGCGGCAAGCAGTTGTTGCTACTATTATCTTCATGCTACAGAGTAGTGAACGACCATCACTCCTTGCTACACTCACTACTGCAACCCCCTTTCTTGTCTTTCTGCTTCCATGGTTACACCCAGACAGCCAGACAGCCCACAAAACCAACCAGAGCCATTTCTATCCCATGAAATCAGATCCTATCACTCCTCTGCTAAAATTCTCCGACTCCTTCCTGCCACTGAATGAAATCTAAAGTTCCACAGTGGCTCACAGGGCACATATGCACTGGCCCCATGGAACTCTCTGACCTCAACTCCTCCTACTTTGCCTCCCACTGACCTCACTCCAGCCATGCTGACTCCTTGCCACTCTCGGATCAGGCCAAGCTTGTTCCCATCCGCAGCCACTGTTCTCTCCCCCAGATATGGCTCAGTCTTTTACTTCCTTTAGTCCCTGATCCATCCTCACACCCAACGGAGCCCTTTCCTGATGGCTCGACCTAAAATAGTCTCCCTTCTTCACTCTCTTTCCTTCACCCTGCTTTACCTTGGTTCACAGCACTTTGTGTTACCTGACAGTATGTTAAATGGTCTTTACTCTTCTGTTCATTGTTTCTCATTTCATAAGAATGAGAGCTTAGTAAGTACAGGCTTTGCTTGTTCAATCCCTAGAATACTGGTTGGCTGCTGAATACATGTGGCTTAGAAAAGTTATTTGCCAAATGTTCAGAGCTAATAAGGGGTGGATTTGCACTCTGAACTCCCAGACTGTGGAAGAACACTCCTCTTTGGAAAACAATATGTGGCAGAGAAGCTTAGGATGGACAAGAACAAGGTCTTTCTTCTCTCTGCCAGGGAATGCCCAGTGAAACTTTTTTTTTTTTTTTTAAAGACCCATGCAATAACCAAAGAGAATTGTACAAAAGGCAAAACTAAGGTGCAGGCACTTTTAGATACTTTAGGAGTCTGCAGCTAAACTAGAACCAAAGCCCACTTCTCCTGGGCTGTGCATTTTGCTAGACAGCTGTATCCTTTAGCCTTGCAGCTTAATTGTCAAATGAAAAAAAAAAAAAAAAAAATTCATGCATCTGTGAACTGTGTGCCCTTAAACCAGCTCTGTAGGGGTCAAATTGAACAAATTAATTCAGGGTTAGTTCAGAAATAACTAAACCAGACTTGCAGTCTGCCCAACAGTGTTTGCTTTGTTCCATTGCTTTAGAATCATATTTGATTTATGAATTTTCCTCTTCCAGTTCTTGGCATTGTGTCCTCTCGTCCCTTGCTCTGTCTGCACCAAAGCTCTCAGGGAGCCTGGCTAGCTCTATATTAAATGCTTAAAAATGATATTTAAAAGTAATTATATAAAATTTTAAATGGTTTATCTTTTTGGCTAGGGGGAAGCAAGGGAAATCGACAGACTAGATCCTCAAGTGATATGGATTCAGTCTCTTGCTGGAATTTGCAAAGCCGATTAATCCGATCTTAGTTTTCAGAAGATTGTTTTTAAAATATAGAAATTCAAGAAGATAGCTTTTGAGAATGCAAATTTTGAAGAGTTTAGAATCTTTCTCATTTCAAATGTAATATTAACCATAGAGCTCATTAAGCTGGATATCACAGTGTGTACAATACAAAGAAATCACAATAATAAAATCAGCCTCTCTGCCTTGCTGAGGTTCGGTGCTCTCTTTGCCCGACTCCATTTCCTGCGTGTTACTGTTTAGAGAAATAGCACTGTACACAAGAGATCGAAAAGGTGGAAAATTAAATTATGACAACGAGCTAAGAAGTGATTCATGGATTCAGCAGATGAAACATGATGGGTGACTTGCAATGTGGAAATGATGCTTTTAAAACTTTTCAGGGTTGTTTGCCTCTCTGTCGGGGGCGGAATAAGATTTATGCAAGGGAAGAATGATAAGAATGCCGAACATCTCATAGCAGTTAGGGGGAACATGCAGTTCACAAGGAGGAAAAAGTGTAAGAAAGGCTGGTACCCTGGGGTGGCCCACATGACTGTGGGATTTAGGGGTCTGGGCACCAAAAGGGGTTTAGCACTTGGTAGGTCTCTCCCCTTGCCTATTTACATAGATTTTACATTTCTGTCATTTCTGCCAATACCACTGGAGATTTCGTTTTGCAAGAGAACATTAGCACATAAATGCATCAAGTAGAACTAAATTTTAATAGACAGAGCCTGGCACTGTAGAAAGGGTTATACATGAATGAAAAAGGAAGAAAGAATGTCAGACCTTTTATTCAATTTTACATATTTTTCTTTCCACCATACATAGAATGCTCCTAGATGCAGTAGAAATAAATTATAATTCTAAAGAAACTACTCTTCTAAATAAACACACTATACACATGCATTTTTAACTATTCAAAATGATTTTTTTGGTAATTCAAATATTTTCATTTAAAGGGGAAATTTCAAGATTAAGCCAGCTGAAGCTTTTTCTGACATCAAATTAACATAAATGGAATGATTTATCAGAAGAAGAGTGTCTGTATATCTGAGTAATCTATATGGAACATTTTATTTTCGAATTTCAACCCGCCTAACACAGACATAGTAGTTAATAACTGCTTTTAAAAGTTCACAGTATTTTTGCCAAAGTGTCTATATAATCCAGTTTCAATTTACTGATAATTAAACTTGTTTTCACTTTACATAAAAGATAATTGATAGCTTGTGTAGTCTGTCCTATCTTGCTGAATTGTAGACATATGGCAATTTTATTCCCTGATTTCAGCCCTCAAGTTTTGAGGATGAAAGGGATATAGGGAAATTTATAGACTAATGAATTTCCATTACTAGAATAATGAATTTCCATTATTAGTAGGACAATGTGGGGAGATTTGAGGTGCTTCAGAAAAACCTTACCACCTACAAAACTCCAACCCCTTTCACCCAAAAGAGTTTGAAATATACCATTAAAGACAAAGTGTTAAAAACATTGTTACCTCCAGGGACCCTCTTATACAGCATCTCTCCTCTGGGAGCTACAGGGTAAGCATATGTACCCGGGGCTGGAGATGAGGACGCATGCTTTTATCCCATCCTTTTCTTCATGATTCAGACTGTTACTGAGCAAAGGCAGGCTCATTCATGTGGTGCCTTAGTGTGTGACCCAACAATTACTGTTGAGAAAAACAGGTCTTTATTTACAATATTCTACCCTTGAGGAGCAGGGGTTTGGAGCACTTCAGCCCGGAGCCCTGTTCTCCCACAAAACCCAGCACTTCCCTTGCTCCCCAAAAGGCTAGAAGCCAAAACCAAGCTCAGTAGTTCCCCATTCCTCATCTGTCAGCTCTCTCCTTCTGGATCCAGGGAACGTACAGCAAAAGCATGTGCTGTGTTCCACCGGATCATGGTGAAGTCCAGGAAAGGCATAAGTCCTAAAAGCGTCCTCTCCATATGTTCTAAGTTCCAAGAGTCCAGACAGAGTCCGGGTCTGCAAGGCAGAGTCAGATGGAGCAGGCACGATCAGAGCAGCAGCATGCCTGCTTTCTTACTGGCCTAGGCTGCATGGCTGAATCCTGACTACAAGCTGTGTAGCTTCTCACACGGCTGCTACAATTTGCTGCTCCATCATGCTCCTCTAACTTACTTCTCCCATTGTGTTTCTTCTCATGGCAGATGGCAGCCCTTCGTTCTTTCAAACAGCATGGCCCCTTTCCTTATGGCTGGATCCTTTCTTTCAGGAAATGCTTGGCTATCTCCTTATCATTGATATACAAAGTATCTTAAGCAATAAATAACATCTTTACCAACCCAAGCTACCAGCCTGCCATAGATAGGCAAAGTACCTTAAAAGCTGTATTATTTCCTTCCCCCATCCCCCAAATCATGGTCTGTGGGGAATTTGGGGATGCCCCCCCACCCTGTTACAAGACCATTAACGAGGACCCTGGGAAGAGACACTGTGACGATAATGATGCTGGGAGGGCTCTCCTGCAGTGAGGAGCCCTAGAATCAGGACCCTGGCATCCAGGGCAGTGGGAGGGCACAGAAGAAAGTCATTGTAAGGAAATGGAGGCTGTAAAAAAAAAAAAAAAAAGACTACTTTACAGTTCTACTTAAGGCCACTACCCTGTTCTCAGCAGGCTCTAAACTTGTGATTAGTGTGGCGAGGCAGATGGGGCAGGGAAGAGTTGCTTAACCCTTCATGGATTTCTGTTTAGCATTCTATAAAAGAAAACTCTGGTTAATTCCAGTGCCCACTTTATAGCTATAACTGTTTGATGCAAGCAGGCAGGGAGTCTAAGGACTGGATACTAAGGATTGACTTCCTTAGGCAACTAGAGAGTCAGGTGGGGCTGAGAGGTTCTGTGCTTGTATCTCTAACTCCACAGACAAGGCTGACCCTGAGAGTCAGATAAGAAATAAGGCTGGGAGCCCCTCAACCTTGAAGCTCTGGGGCTACATCTAGGGAGTGAGGACATGGTTGGGGATGTAAAGTGGTTCAACAAAATGTGGGGTGTGGGGTAAAGGAGTAGAACTTAGCTTTCCTGAGGGCTCAGCACCTGAGCATGTGGGGCAGGTCATGCTATTGGCTGCCCAGGTCTTTACAACCTACTGCAGCTCGAGGGAGAAGGTAGGGGAAGCTTGGCTGGGTCTTCCTCTCCCCCTCATCCAACATCGCAGCCCTTACATTTAGCCCCCCTGTGCGTTCTGAGTTTTATCCTTGCCCATTCACACCATAACGGGTCCCAGTTTTCTGTTGAAAGACTACTTCTATTCTTAAAATATATTTCAGAAACACTGATAAAGAGTAATAATGTGGTTATTGTCAACCACCCCTTTCTCCTCTACTGAATGAAACATTAACAGTGGGGTTAAGGGAACCTTATTGGAAAGACGTGCTGACAAGCAGCTCTTCAAGGCTTTATCTGAACTCTTCATCAGAAAGGTAGGTTGGTGATGGATGGAGGAGCAATAGGTCTACTCCATTATGCAAACACCCTTTGGGTGGAGAACAGGCAATGGCTAAGATTTTAGAAGCACAAAGGCTAATGGTCTTGGTTTTTTAATATCCTCACTACTGGCCATAGTGGGCATCGAATAAATGTTGAACAAATAATTGAATGAACCTTTTTAGAGCACCCATCCCTCTCTCTTAGCACTCACTTCCCCAAATCTGCCCTCTAACCCCCTAAGTCCACCCCCCTAAACAGCCCAGATGAAATTATTGTCAACCAACTTCTACCAGATGAATTTGTGTTGTTGTGACTACTGAAAAATCAATCTTGACTCTTGTGGTACCCAATAAAGCCCACATACTATTAAATGCTATGCATATATTAAAAGAATGAGCCAGACTATAGTTTATAAATGCACCTAACTTTATGGAAAGCATATACTTATTAGTAGGAAGAACCTCTTGGGAAATCATTGGCTTCTGCCCACTCACGCAACTTTGTTTGTTCCAACAGTTAAACACTGATTACTGTACTGTATCAGCACTTAGAAACCGTGTAATCTAATTCTCTCATTAAATAGATAGAGGAACTGAAGTTCAGAGTGCCTTGATGGTTATCCCAAGATCTCACTTCTAATTAGAAATGCTAGAACCAAAGCACAAATCTCCAGACTCTCAACCTAGTGACATTTTCCCCACAAAGCAACTGCTTCTGGAACAGACAGAGAAGGGGCAAGGGACAGACTCTCGTTAAAGCCACTCACTCGGTTGTTAGGAATAGACAGGCATGGAAAAAAATGAATAAGATAGAACTATTTACATACCCTCACACGGAGACCTCTCCAGGCACTGTTGAATGAAAACAGCAGTTGCCATACAGTACATAGAGTTTGAGTCCATTTATGTGAACCAAAATGAATAGTGTATACTTTTTATGGAAAAGGTCTGAAGTGTGCAGTCCACCCTGGTAACAGTACGCACTTCTGGAAGGGTTCTAGAGTTGACAATAGTGATCAAACGAAAGCTTGTCCTTATCTGTATTGTTTCAGTTTTTATGAGGAGTATCTATTTATGCATATTCATTTAAAGGAGTAAACAATATTATTTTTCCTTGTGCTCTGTATCACTCTGCAGGGACTCAGTTTGTTACCTTAATCCCAGTGGAATATCTGCATTAATCCCAAAGCTTTAGGGGTGATAGTCTGGCATGGAGGGGAAGGAGAGAGAGGGTGTTTGTGGGCTTAATTTTATCTTTCTCAAATTTTACTCATTGCCTTCTTCCTCATGATAATTGCCATTTTGCACTTTTACCTCAGGTCAAGCCAAACTCCTTGAATATAATAATGATGATAATAATAATAATGATAATAATGAAACATGCAAATACTGCTAATAATAAATGACAATAGCTATGTTCTTTTGAGCACTAATTCTATCCCAGATACTCTTCTAAGCATCTTCATGCATTATCATGGTTTAAAAAGAAGTTGTTGTTTATGTTATTACTGTTGTCCTAATTCCTCCCCCTTTGTTCCCCTCCACCCAGCCCCCCACTCCCTCAGGCAATCCCCACGGTTGTCCATGTCCATGGGTCATGTATATGTAATATTTAACTAATCCTTTCATCTTCTTTCAACCAGCCCCTGCCTCCCCCACCCCCTCTTAACAGTCTGTTTCTTGTTTCCATTACCATGGTTTTGAATTTTGTAACCACTTGTGTTAAGCCTCACAACCACTGAGCGAGCTAAGTACTATTATTACCCCAATTTTAGAGGTGAGAAATAGGCTCGAAGAAATCAATGAGCCTGACGGCAGCCACGTGGCTGGTGAGTAGAGGCGCCGGGATCTGAACCCAGGTTGTTTAACTTGAGTTCGGGCACGGTATCAGCATTTCCTGCGCATCGGGGTTGGGAAATACAGCTGATCTGAACTGGACCGCGCCTCCCTTTGGAGAGACCTGTCTGATCTGGTTCCCCATCGCTTCCTCCTTGGGCCGTTTAGCCTGTCAACCTAAGGTTTCAGCTGTCGCTGCGCTACTCAATCAAGTGCGTAATTCTATCAGGCGATGTGCAGTGAGGGGGTAAATATTCTTCTCTGGAGAATAAAAACCCAACTACTCTCTTGTGCAAGCCTTGCAACAATTTCCCGGTTCCCAGTTCCTCTTCCTTAGAACAACAAGAAACATCTTTTAAGAGAGAAGGGCTGGCTCCCCAGGGACGGTGAATACGAATTACTTTTCTTTTCATATTGACTTTGGATATATCAGTTTTATTTCTTACAGGTGTGAAAAGCATGGAGTGGTACATTTTAAAAAGGTTTTTATAGTTTGTGTAGAGAAAGGTATTTTTTAGGAAGCTGTTTGTCTTATGCTAAATAAGAAACAGTTTTCTCACCATGCTCAACTTCTGACCAAATTTTGGGAATTGTTTTATTGTTTCACTATCCATGACCAAAGCACCTCAGATACATAACAGAAAGTGTGTTTAAATATATGCACATATACTTATGTATAGCCCTGGCTGGTTTAGCTCAGTGGATTGAGCGTCGGCCTGCGAGCTAAGTGTCGCTGGTTCGATCTTCCAGTCAGGGCACATCAGAGAAGGAAAACTCTGACTCCAAAAAACCTCCGCTGCCTTGCGGCATACCTCGTCAGGGGAAGGCTAAGGGAGTAAACCCCGACAGAAAATCCGGAGCCGGAGTCCCTAAGGCGGTTTGACGTTGTAGTCAACACCGGCAACTCCTGCGGCGCACCTGAAGCCAAGCTGTATTGACTCCGTCTTTCCCTTGGACCCTTCAGCTGCGAAGAGAGGGGGGGTCTGCTGCATGGGCAACAGCAGACCCTCCATATCACCCTGCCCAGGCTCTGTAGCTTCAGCTTCACTGGAGAGGACACTCCAGCGTCATCGCAAGATGTCGATTCAACACGAGAGGAGACAGATACCATGTCACTCCCGAGTCGGACTGCACAGCCATTCTCGGCAGTGCAGATAGACTCTTAAGAAGCTACACCATCGTCTTTCGAGACGGATGGCTGCCGACGATACTTATGTATATATATGTATGCATATACTATGTGTATATATTTATGTGTATATGTGCATTTCTAACACAATATAATGTGTGTGTATATATATATCATTGGATGAAAAATTATACAATTCTTCTCCCATTCCCAAGTACCATCAAGTTTCTGCCTCAAGTGCTGAATTGGCTTTTTTGACTTCTGCCAAATCCTGCTTAGGGAAGCCCCCTGCAGTTCAAAGTGGTGTTAATATTTCTATATACTTAGTGAATATTTTCCTTTTAGAAAAACAACACCTGCTCCTTTTTTTCTCCACATGGTTTAACACGTGTGCATTCAAGATGAAGCGGGGACATGTCTTTGTCATTCTCTGAGCTTCCAGTCCAGGGCCTAGTGCTATTGTTCTATTTTTATACTTGTGAAAACAGCAAACAGGGTCATTTCTTGAGTGCCTGCCCTTTGCCCAGCCCTGTGTCTGGGACCTGAGATAGGGACCTGAGATAGGGCAGAGGGGAGCCCTGTCCTCAGGGCCAACCTTTAGGATTCTCTCTGTGCTGGGCTTCCCATTTCCAGGACTACAGCATCTTCAGGTGGGTGAGGAGCTTTGACAAATGGGTGGTACTGTACACATTTCTTCAAACAAAGCCATTTATTTTAGGCTGAAGCACTTGCAGCAAAATCTAAATAATTTATCTGGAATGTGTCAGGTTGAATGCTTTCAGGATAGCTTTTTGCCTTTCTTTGGTAGAACATTTATAAAGTAAAAGCCTTGTTATCTTAGATGTTTCAACTAACTCCGCCATTAACTGCAAACAAGATGTATGGACTACACATGGAGGCAGGTCTCAAGACTCTGAGCCTGTTTGTAAGAAATATTTTAGGTCATTAATGAAGTAAATTGGGGCCTCAAGAATTTTTTTACTCAGTGCCCTAAGGTTTTGTGAAACAAAGAATAAAAAAGATTTTGCTGGGCCACAGCTTCCACTAGTTGTTACTCATTATGTTATGAACGAAAGAACTGGAAACATCCCCAACCCCACCGTCCTCCACCCAAGAGAAAATACTGATCCCTGAAATTGCTGCAAAAACCAGAATCCTTCTGGTTAGGTTGCGTTGCTCTTGGAAAGAAGGCCAATCCACCTAGGAGGACCGGCCCTGAACTTTTGCTTGACATGAACCTTTAGTAGCGTGTCCTCCTTTCAGAGCCTGGGCAGCGCCATTGCCCGAAGGAGTGAGGCAGCAGCAATGAGCATCGATGCCTCAAAGCCTTGAGGGGGGAAGAGAAAGATGCTGGGCAGCCTTGCCCTGGAAAGGCCTGGGGAGCCACGGCCTAAGGCGACACTAAGCAGGAAGGCGATCTGGGCACGTGTTGCCACTTACCTCTGTAGAGGGCCAGCTCCTGTTTGCCTCTGATTTCTGACATTATTTCAAAACAACACTTTCTTCTTTAAGAATCTTAATAAGTCTTCCTGCACGTGGCCTAGGTTTTTATGAGACAGAGATGTTTTGGAAATCTCCCGTCCTTGTCCAAGCTGAGACGAGAGTGGGGAGGGGTCTGCTTCTCCCAGTGCAGCGCGCTATAGGCCCTGAAGGGCCCCTGTCAGAGCACATTGTGCTGGGAGGTCAGGGGTGGCAGAAAATACCGGCCCCTCTCCCTGCAGCCCACAGGAAACACTGCACCTCCTGCACATTCCACGCAAAGCGGTCCACGGCAGCGATGCCCGTGTGTGGTTCAGAAGCCGTTCACTGAGCCGCTTCGTCATTCCTCTCCATGGCCCACACCTTCCTGCTCTCTGTGTTCGGTAAGCAGAGTGTTCAAGTGTGAGAAACTTCTTGTTTAACTCTGTTGAGAAGTAAAATAGTCATTAGCAGAAGCAAGCGTTTGCTTCATAGGGATATATGTTCGTAAAAACACAATGGAGCTTTTGTTTGTGACTTGCCTGAGTTACATCAAGTATAAAGTGGTCCTTTTGAAAAATTAAAGTGGGAAAAATAACATATTAAAGGACAAATTACTTACACCATTGTTCCTGGGTTGAATGGCAACACAGATAATTCAGCCAACGCATATCTTTAACCATTTTTTTTTGTGTGTGTGTGAAAAATTTGTGTCTCTGATTAGAGCTGGCTGACTGTTTCTCCCAAAATAATGGGCTTTGAGCATTCATAATAGGCCTCTATCTGTCAATAGCAATTGCCATGATTTTATTCAGATGCAATAAAGCCCTCATAATAGGCTACACAATTAACTTTCTGCAGTTGAAATGAATAAAACATTAATGGTTAGAGGAATCCAATTGGAAGTAAATTAAAACACTTTGGATTCTCCCAGTTTATGACCATAGTAGAGTAGTTTACATGAATTTTTTATTATTTGAAATCTTTTTCTCCTAGCATGGAGTAATGGTGGGGGAATTAAATGACACCACAAGTTTGGGAAGTGGGAAAAAACAAGAGTAGCAATGCAAGCACCAGGTGAATGAGGAGGGAGAAGAGTCATTTAGGTGAGTCTCTGCTTAGACACCACTCTGAGAAGCTCTGCTTGACAAAGGGGACACAATGCTGCCACATTCACATCAACCACCTGAAATTGCATAAGCCCTCTAAGCATTGTGGTTTTGATGAAGTCAAACAGGAGGTTTTTAAAAAGCAAAGACAATCAAGCAACATTTGTGCTTTTACATAACAAAACTGTACAAAAAATTCAATTGATTTCACCAATTTAAATGTCACAAAACAATTTGCTTTGTTTTCTTTTCTCTCCTCTTCCAGAGTGTAGGTGCCTCTTAATTTTTCCTAGTTATGTTTATAAAGAGTGCTGATGATTTCAAATACACAATTAGTGTTATAATGACCACAACTGTGGCTAAAAAAAAGAAAATGTCACCTATTTTTTTTTTTTTCCAGACCGTTTGTTACATGTCTGTTGTGGAGTGGAATGTGTAGGGCCTTTTGGGGAGGAGGGATAAAGTGAGGTCCCCAACCAGAGAAGCTTTACTTCACACTGTCTAACTGAGAAGACCATCAGGATACCAGGAGAGCAATCCCCCAAAAGTCACCAATGGGAATTCTTTCAACACTTTTTGAAAGGCATGTGACTGAGTCTCTTGGGTGATTTGGTACAATCCTAACTCCAAAGCTTAATTCAAATCTTCCAAGGGCTCTTCTGGGCTCAGAAGCCATGGAGGGCTGGAGAATGAAACTTTTTGGTTATGGTAGAGGGAATGGTGAATCTTTTATTTGTTTACTTATTTATTTTTGATTAAATGAAGAAGAAAAATTAAAACAAAATTCCAAGTCCCATGTGCCTCATTTAAATGGAAGTTTTCTCCAATCACAAAAGGATAATTGGGGGATACTAGGAGAAAATGAGTAAGGACTAGCTCACCGATAATATCAGAGAATGAGTAATATTTTTAGAAGGGATAATGGCATTGTGGTCGTGCATGGGCAACAGCAGACCCTCCATATTACCCTGCCCAGGCTCTGTAGCTTCAGTGTCATCGCAAGATGTCGATTCAACATGGGAGGAGACAGATACCATGTCACTCCCGAGTCGGACTGCACAGCCATTCTCGGCGCTGCAGATAGACTCTTAAGAAGCTACACCATCGTCTCTCGAGACGGACGGCTGCCGACGACGACGACGTGAAGGAAAATGGGCTTATTTTTAGGAGATATGTGCTGAAGTGTTAGTATTTGGCATCTACAATTTATATTCAACATATATTGAAAATACACATACAGAAATAGAACAAATGTGATAAATACTAGCAATAGTCAAATTGAGACAGTGGGTATATGGACAGTCATTGAACCAATATTAAAGGGTGTGTCTTGTCAGTTGGAAATGTTTCTGGCTGCAAGCAAAAGACAAGGGCTGAAACTTTAACATTCATTACTTAATAAACTAGAAGTCTAGAAGTTATCAAGTCAGGGTGGGTTCAGCAACTTGGTGATGCCACGCAGACCCTGCCTTATTCTGCCCATCAGCCTTGTCACCCTCAGCTGATTGGCTTCTGAAGCTATAGATTCGTGATGGCAAGGCAGCTGCTGCAGCCACATTCAAAGGCCAGTGGGTCCTCGGGAACAGCCAGAGCAAGCTCTCTTGCACTTGCCTCTTTTCTTAGAAAGCTAAATCTTTCCCAGAAGCCCTTAGGAGACTCTGGCTTGCACCCCAGTGGTTAGGACAGTCAGAGGCCAATCTTAGCCACAGGCAGTCTGGGAAATGGGGTCAGAGTGAGTGTACATCCATGATGACGCATCCCCTTGGGCTGTGGGTGCGCTGTCTGAGCACAATCAATGTTCTGTTAACAAGAGAAAGGGAAATGGCAGCAAAAAGGGAAATGGTAGCCATTTGCTAAGCAGACGCCTTTTTTCTCTGGAGGGGAAATTGTTCTGTTTTTACTAGGTAACAGAAATGATTTTAAATGAAACTAAAACAAAAACTCATCTCACACTATATGTATCATGAGGATGTTTAACAGAAAGATAAATGGTGCCCAAAGGACTACTTTTCTTGTCTTCCTATGCATGATCTGTTTACCTCAGTGAAATACAAACTTTTTAGCCATCCATGAAAACTATCTTTTGTTTTCACTTTCAAGTTTGGTGACACATGTTAAAAAACAGTTTACTTTTGAAGATGGTTCTCATTGTGATAGACATTATGCAGCAGAACAGAATATATAGCACTATTCAACGTATTAGCCACAGTTGATCAAGTGTCTTCTATATGCAAGGTGGGTGACATGTTCTCTCATTTATGCAAAAAGGGTGTGCTTGGCTGTTAACAAAAACCCCCAATTCAGTCTGAGTTATCAGACTTAATAAAGAATGAGAAAACAAAAAGCTTTCAGCAACTGTTTTAATTTCTACTTTTTTCCCAACCTGCAGGAGGCCCTATAATCAGACACCCTCAATATCTGAGCTCTTTAAATGAAAGCCAATGATTGGTCTTAGCAAGTAATAGTCATAACTAGAGTCCCCTTCCCTATCCCTTGGTCCAAGACCAGGCTTTCTTTTACAAAGATGCTGCAAACTCATTGTAGAAGTATTGGAATGAGTTCCCAAACCATCAGGAGCCATAGTCACATGTCCTTGGAAGGCATAGAATCGTATGGACTGGTCTCCAAAGGTCTTCAAGTGTCCAGAAGTCCCTCACTACCACAAAGGCCCATTTGTCTGATGTTTTAGCATTTGGTGTTGATGGCTGACATTGTGTTCAAATACATCGTGACTGGCTGTTTCCTGTTTCTGGGTAACCTCTGGGATGTAATTGATATGACATTGTCTCCTACATGGAGGCTTTCCTGCAAGATTGGCTTGTAACAGGTCCAAGAGCCCTCCTCTTCTATGCCAAAAAGGCTGACCAGGCTCCCTGACTCAAGTATCTTATTGGGGATCTACCTGTAGCCTATGGCTTGCCTATCTCTCTGCAGTGACCCCTTGGAGCTGTCCTATCACTGATAGAAACCAGGTGACTGTCCTATATCCAAACAGATTTCATCCTTAGGATAAGTATTTTTTAAGTGATTTCCTCCAGTGTTTTATATGAAATATTTTCTTTTGATTTAATATTAATAAATAAGGAGACATTACTTTTTAAAAAGAAAGGTCCATGTCTTAGAGGAGGTGAGAGAGATGTGGTGAGGAGCTGGCTTTGCAGGGAGTATGGATGGTACCCATAGGAACAGGAGGGATGGTGGAGCACAGGTGTGGGTGGTGAGCAGGTGCTGTGGTGGGAACTCAGAAAGTCCTCTCCCACTGCTTTTATACCTCTTTAGTGACAAAGGAAACAAGGCCATCAGCTCAGAGCAAGGGTGAGAATGATTTCAGGACAGAAGTCAGGATAATGGGGAAGTCGCTGTCAAGGAAAATGCAGCAGGGGAAGAGGGTGTATGTAGCCTATTGTCAGTGAATGAATTTGAAGTGAGATCAGCCAGGGTGGGGTAATATACTGCTGGCCAGACCATCCCCCCTGGGTAGGCCAGAGGGAAGATCAGAAAACATCTTAGGAATTCCTGATGTGAGAAGCCAGCTCCCAAGAAATTCTTGATACCAGCTGGGGGCCAGTGGGGCTGACCTGGGGCAGGTTGTGGTACCAACCAAACACCCTGCTCTTCATTGCAGTGCCTGTCACTGAAGATTTGTCCAGTGCTGGGGTGTGATGTGGATAGCAAAATCCTGGTGCCTCAGGCAACGCTGAGGTGGTAAAAGACGGGGCTGTACCTGGGGAGGCCACAGGATTGGGCATCTCTACAGGGGTGAAGGACCCAAGACACTAGTCTTCCGGGTTTGGGACATGTGGCTGGGTAGTGCTCCTGTGTCAGGGGGATGCTATGTCCAACTTTGACGTCCTTCCTTAGTGCCTTATGCTGCCTCTTGGGTTCCAGAGGGCCTATTAAATAGGATTTTAGTTTCTCTGAGTTAACTGGCAAAATCTGCTGTAAATAAATACACGTACTTTTACTATTTAGTAATGTTTATCATTGGTATATATGTTTTAGAAGCAACTTTGACCTACCTCATGAGCCCAAGATTTTTGTTTATGGAAGCTGTGCCTTATTAATATGGGTAAGATGAATCAAAATGTAAGTGCTCTATTTTGGATGGTTAAGGGAACTGTCATAGACAATTAGAATGTCTCAAAATATCTGACGCAAAATATGTGTATATTTTTGTTAAAAATGTTCTTGGATGACCAATAGAGAAAGGTGCATAAAAATATGTATCAGACATGATTGTAATAAATAATTACGAAGCAAATACCATGCAACCACTGGTTCGATTCCCAGTCTGGGCACGTGCCTGGGTTGCGGGCCAGTTCCCTGATTGGGGGGCGTGCGTAAGGCAACCAATTGATGTATCTCTTGCACATCAATGTTTCTCTCCCGCTCTTTCTCCCTCCCTTGCCCTCTCTCTATAAACAAACAAACAAACAAACAAACAAATACATAAATCTTTAAAGAAATCTAGGCTTAACCAACACCTACGGAGTCCCCCAGGGAACCCTTCTTCATCACACCCCCTCCTCACTAACGAAATATAGCCACGAGCCTCCCTTTCATGGCAACCACTTCCTTGCTTTTCTTTATGGTGTTATCAGTGGGGTAGGGCATCTCTAAATGATATTATTTAGTTTAGTGCAAGTTTAGCATGAACTTTCTATAAGTGAAACCCTAACCTACGTATTCTGGGTGTTTTTTTTTTTTTAAGATTTTATTTCTTTTTAGAGAGATGGGCACAGAGGGAGAAAGAAAGGGAGAGAAGCATCAACGTGTGAGAGATACATCAGTCAGTTGCCTCTTGCACACCCCCAATTGGGGACATGGCTCACAGCCCAGGCATGTGCCCTGAGTGGGAACTGAACCAGGGACCTTTCAGTTTGCAGGGCAGTGCTCAGTCCACTGAGCCACACCAGCCAGGCCTAACCTATATATTCTGTTGTCTTGCTTCTTTTATTCAGCATTGTGTTTGTAGTTCCCATGCTGTTGCAATTTGGTTTCATACTTTCCACTGCTGTGTAGTATTTTATTGTATAATATACCACCATTTATTTTATTAGTTTTCCCCCAAAAGCCAAATTTTGGCTTTATTAAGCTTTTCTACTATATCTTCATTTTTCTAGTTGATTCATTTCTGCTCTTACTTTTATTATTGCTTTTCTTTTATTTCCTCTGGGTTTAATTTGCTGCTTCTTTTCTAAATTTTTCATATCTTCTATCTATATGAGTTTAGACTTTCTTTTCTAATATACATATTTAAGACAATAAACTTCTCTTTAAGCAGTCCATTAGCTGCAACTGACAAGTTTTGATATGCTTTGCTAAAAATATTTTATAATTTTCTTTATGATTGCTGTTTTGACCCGTGAGTTATTTAGAAGTGTATTCCTTAATCTACAAACATATAAGGAGTTTCTGATTTTTTAAAATCAATTCTAGCTTAATTGCCTAGAGGTCAGAGAACATTCTCTATATGGTCCAATGTTTTGAAATAATATTTGCTCTATGATTCACTGTCTGGTCAATTCCTACAAATGTTTCATGTGCTTAAAATATGTGTGTATTTTGAAATTGTTGGGTACAGTGTTTTTTTATGTAATATTTAGGTAGAACACACACATAAATAATATATGTATATATTTAATATATATTAAAAAATTTTTGTGTGTCCTTTCGATTACCAAGAGGGATGTGATACATTAAAATCTTCCACAATGATTGTCTACTTCCTCTTTTAATTCTACACTTTTGACTTATATATTTTGAGTCCTTGTTATTAGGTATATACAAAATTGGAATTTTAATATTTTCCTAATGAATTTAGCCTTTATCACCATGAAGTGACCCTCTTTATTTCAAGGAATGCTTTTTTCTTTTCTTTTCTTTCTTTCTTTTATTTTTTTTTGGCCTTAAAGTCTGTTTGTCTGATACCAATTTAAGTGACACAGATTCTTTTTGGCTGGTGTTTGCATAATATGTCAGTCCATCCTTTTACTTTCAATCTTTCTTATTCTTTTGTTTTAATGTGTCTCTTACAAACAACATCTGGTTGTATTTTAAAATCCAACTTGTCAATATTTATCCTTTAACAGGAACATTTAGTTCATTTATACTTAATGATAATTAATGATATATTTAAGCTAAATATATCATGTTATTTTTTGTTTTCTATTTGGTCCATTGTATTTTTTCTCCTTTTTTATCTTTATTTTTTAAATATATTTTTCCTCAATTTGTTTTTCTGTATTTTATTGTGAGTTTTTCTTCAGACATATCTGCAGTTAATAGATTTTTTTTAGTTATAATCTGTATTGAACTTATCAAGGGAATTTAAAATTTAAATTTCTATTGCTTTATTTTTCAGCCCTAGAGTTTCTATTTTCTTTTTTAAACTGACTATGTCACTTTTTATTCTTTCCAATTCTCTGCTCAAAGTGTCAGACTTGGCATTTATTTCCTTAAACATAGTAAGCATTATTATTTTACAGCCTGTGGCTGATGATTTAAATATCTGACATCTCAGCAGGTCTGTTCCTCCTGTCTGTTATTTATCATAGCTCTTGCTCATAGTGCTTCATTTCCTTGTACGACTGGTGAGCTTTGTGTGCTGGGCATTGTATTTTATCATCACTACAGGTGCATTTTCAAACCTCAGATGATTGTATCTTCCTTTAGAGAGGATTCTGATTGGCTTCTCCCAGCTGCATAGGGGGCTGTAGCTGTTGGGACCAGTTTCATCCAGTTGCAAACTTTAGGTGTCCTGGACCCTCTGGATGAGGAAAAGCTGGATTACAAGTTCGGGCCAGGGTTGTCTTCCTTGTAGTTTATCCTTACTCATCCTGTGGGCGGGTTTACATGGAATCTCAGCTTAAAGAGGAAACCATTTTATCCCTGTCCTCACTTTTGATGAGCATGGACTTCTACCATCTGACGTTCTGAAGCCACCAAAACTGCAGTTGTGTTTCATAGCTGGTTCTTGTGACGGAGGCAGGTATCCCAGGGTGACTTGTGTTCACTTCTTGAGGTTCTCATGTTCCCACAAGTATTCATCTGGTACTTTCTCACAGGATTCTTGGCTCTTTGATGCTTTCAAAATTTTAGAATATATTCTGTCCAGCTTTTAAAAGTATATTGTATTTGAAAATGCTATAGACGTACTGCATAAAAGTATAATTTTGACATTCTGGCTTTAAATCTTGCATATTAAATGCCCTTTGGGTGAAATGCATCTTTCTGGTTTTTAACTCTGTTCCAGCCTTTAGGTCAATGACTGACATGGGCCTTGCTTCTGCTGCCTTGCGGGGAGACCGAATGTGGCACGTTGCCATATCTGTGTTCCTGATAAAATTATATGGACACAAACAACCTTCTTCTAACCTCAGTGTTTGGCTTAGTGGTGGCTGGATCCTCATTAATATTTGGGGTCTTAATTGGTGATTGGACTGACAGGAAATCGAGGAATAAAGGTAGTTCTCTTGTGTATGGCATGTACAATGATGTGGTGAATTATGATCTCACTTGCTCGTTTGGTTTATTTAGTTAAACTTTGTGTCATTCTCTGGCACTACATTTAAAATGCTTTAATGTAGTTTTAGATTCTTACCCATCACAGATTTTTAATATTAAAATCCTGAAATCATGAAAAAAAAAGAAATTCTGACATTACCTGTCTATAAGATACTCGTGTTATTTTTATTAAAGGCAATTTCTATGTGTAAAAGATATCTTTGGACCAAGTCATCTGTTTAGACTATGAATTAATATCTGGAGACTTATTGTTCAAATGCAGATTTCCTTTTAGCTTTTGGCTCTAATATCTTTTGAACCCTCCTTTCCCCAATAGGAGTGTAAAATTTCCTAAGTGTTTCCTACTTTTTTGATTACTAGTCAGTGTGATTGTTTTCAGTCTATCTAGGAGGCTTGGAAAGACATTCTCTAAAGCCACATCCTCTGAAAAAGGCTAACTTATTTAAACTCCGGAGTACTGGTTGTTAGGCCATATTGATAACTTCAGTTACAAATGAAATCCAGAAGAGTATGATACAGCAGCAGAAAATTTTAAGTTCTTTATCTAGTATCCTCCTTTTCATATCATTTTTCTCTCAAAGTATGTTTTCATTTACTCGCAAAGCCCAACTTGTTTTTTCTTTTTTCCTTTTGGTTGCAAAGGCTTTGCCTTAGTGAGCCCATGAGCCTGCTCTTTGCTTCCTTCTCAAGCCTGCAATTGCTGATAGAAACAGTAATGGTGGTTGGCACAGCAGTTTGGTCAAATGTAGTTTCAACTTGTCTCTGAAAACTGAGAGTAAATCTTGTTTCCATGCGCAGTGGCTCAGGCCTTACTCTTCATTCGGATGCCTCCGCCACCGCCTGCTGTGTCGGCCTGATGTTTGTGTTCCCCTGCAGAAGGGAGGTGGACCAGCTCTGGCACGGCTGGCGCCCTGTGAGTGCCCCCTCTCCCACTTGCTCCAGCAGAGTGCACGTCAGAGACAAGACCCGAGTGTCCCTTGTGTCCCTCGGTGAGTCACGGCCCTGCCCACTGGTTTTGGATCTGGCCCATCTTCCGCCACTGTTCTCCTCACCCCTAATTTGTGAATCAGAGCCTGAATTCCACAGGCATGAAGTCAAAAGAACAGCAGAGTCTCTGTCGGCAAAGTACCAATTAGTATCAGATCTGGTGCTAGTGGGAAGAAGAAAATGCTTAGAATCAACACAATAATAACCTTTGGCTCCTAACCTACATCGAACCTCTTTCTCTCAAAGGGTTTTGTGTTTAGATGTTCCTGGAGCTGTCAGATAAATAACTGTATGTACCACAATGGGCTGAGAAAGTCTATTCTTGGCTTCCAAGCTCCCTTTACCCTCTTTCTGCATGTGGCCTGCTCTGCAGCTGTGATTGCCCTGGCAGCTTTGGCCAAGCAGACCAGCACGGCACTGACTATCACCATTTAGAGGGACTGGTTTGTGAACCTCACAGGTGACAACAGAGGCCAGCTGGCTGGTGAGCTGTGCCACCTGAGGCATCCTGGGTCCTCTAAACAGCGGAGAAGTAGGCCTGGCTTGGTGAACACAGTGAATGAGCCAGCCAGTCAGGCTCTGAGTGAGGCAGTCAAATAGCCTTTAACAGAAAAGTATTTGAAGTCAAAGAGACCTAGATTTGAATCCAGTTAGGTGATGGCTCTTACCAGCTGCAAATTGTTTAACTTCTCTAGACTTTACTTTGCTCATCTGTAGAATGGGAGAAATAATGATAACTCTTGTTCCCCTTCTGCCAGCTCAGGTTTGGGAAGGATTCTGTGACATACAGGATTTGTAAAGCCCTTAGCACGATATGTATGCATAAGAAGCACTTAAGAAATGGGTGATATTGTTATTATCAAAGGGATATACAAACTGTACTTTTGGGAAAGAAGTCCCTCAAAATACATTATAGAAGCTCCTTGGCAATTTTAGACATAGAAAATCATGCATTAAAAGATTTAAAAATTCTTACCACCAGTGATAAGCTTCCATTCCCCTCCAACCCCAAATTTATCCCAAATGTGACTGTTGATCTTCACTTATCTGAAAGTGAGAGAAAGAATTTTTTTTTTCAGTAATGGAACTAAATGGAAGAATCTGGCATCTTCTTTGTGTTCTCTTCCATTTATAAAACTTGGATCATCACATTGTGATATATTCAGATTGCTAGCTTAAAGCTGGAGATCTTGTTCCATCCTTTGTCTGTGCAGTTGGCACTTTTGGCTGGAAAATATTCATGACTGTTGATAGCCAAGATAAAGGAAGCTATTATGGAGGAGTCTGTTAAAATATGCTTCTTATAAAGAGTAGAAGCCCCTTATAATCATGTTTTCTTTTAAGCTACCCTTATTTGGATGTAGTGTGGCTTAAATAATACCATCTGGAATAAAACAGCTATGTGGGCAAAAGCTGGGTGACGTGGCATTAAAAGTGTCCCCTCTCTCTGGGTAAGAGAAAATCTTCCGAGTCTCTGTTAATTAATTTTAAAGAAATCTAAAATAAATCACGGATCCTGGTTGGAGGTTCATTATAATTTTTAAAAACAATCTTGTAAATATATTCTTCAATTACGGTAGGATAATAGTTAAGAGAATAATCTTTGGAGTCAAACTACCTGGGTTTAAATGCCAGCTCCACCCTTTACCTCCTCTGTGACCTTGAGCAAATAACTTTGTGCCTCAGTCTCCTAATCTGTAAAAGGGAGATCCTATCAGCTTCCTAGAGTTGTGAAGATGAAGTGAGATAAATGTATGTAGAAGGCTTAGAACTATGTGCCTGGTACAGAGTATTCAACCAATTCTGTCCTTTATATCCATTTGTTACGTTTCTCCCCTGCCAGCATGCTTGTCGTAGTGATGCCTATTAATATTCCTGTCGTTGTAAGATAGTAGGGTGTGATAGAAAAGAGCGCTGAGACGGAGCTGAAATAATTAGCTCCCAAAACCCTCGTGTCTCTAGTCCTCAGTTTACTCATCTGTTAATTGTTCACATTCCAACAACTGACCATGAAGGCCTTTTCCAGGCTGAAAATCCTATGATTAACCAATAGTTAGACTGAAAGGAATCTTCGCTGTTTTCACCATTGTTCACCGTGTACATGGGTAGCTAATCTAGCAAATACATGGCATTATTGACCAGGAGGAAGGACTGATTCAATGACATGCACACTTTCTTTTCTGTCACTTACAGGGATGAACGCCGTGGTCCGGCGGCTGGACCAGATCATTGATATATTTGCTTCCCTGTCTGTGAGCCAGGTGAATCTGGCTATCTCATGTGATCGGTTGTGGTTTCATTCTTGGATGGAACTTGGCTTCACTTCTTGTAGAGTTTCTATTTCTGTCCAGGGTTTACCAGCTAGTTCCCTAACTGGCTGTAAAATCCCAGCAACAAGCAGGGGGACATTTCCTAGAAAGGCAAGAGGAGGCTATGAACATCCAAAGTAATGCACACTCAGAGACAGCTTTTTTTCTTTTTTTCTCCTTTATGTCAGCGTTTCATTTCTTCTTTCTAGGGCTTGTGTCTGATCGTAATCTCAACATTCTCCTGCACATGTACTTAGAAACGTGAGAAACGAGTAGGCTTCCGCTGTGTCATTGGTCCTGCGGTTCACGGGGCTGAGCTCATTGGCCGGGGCAGGTGGGGCTGCCGTGCGCAGTTACACAGGTTGTGCGCTGCACAGCTCCAAGGGCGCCGTTCAGAGGCCGCAGGGTGAGTAGCGCCCCCACCAGCCTGTGCAGCGTACAGCCTGCACAACCTATTCCATGGTCCTGGGGGCAGGTTACTCTTTCCTATCTCATTCAAAACATCCTCCCTGAAGATGCTAGGCTAGAGACAGCTGTGTTGGGGAGTATGGTCTGCTCTTCCTGACGGGTAGCTTTGCTCTGAGAAATCACCTGGAGACCGTTATAAACAGGTTTATTGAGGAGGGAGGAGGAAGGGGGTGGGGTGGAGGGGAGAGGAAACTCCCAAACTAGCTCGAAGGCCCATAGGAACCAGGGAAATCGGGAACATATGACTCCTGGTCCACCTTGCAGGCCTGTAGGAACTGCCTCCCTGAGCTGTTGCAGGCACCTTCGCCACACTTTGACAAACATGCATTTCGGTTAGGGTGAGTTTACCCATCAACACATTCAGCAGGTCATTTACATCTCCCTGCTTTTCCCCCACCAGGCCAGTCAACATATCGGGCTAGGTCTCTCAGTATTTCTTCTGGGAATGAGCAAAGTCCATTTTCAGTTCCTATGGGAGGGGCTAAGACCAGGTTAATTCGCATACCATTCATTTGCATACATCAAAAGTCCAGGTGGGCATTCCAGCTGCCTCCCTGTTCTGACACTTTCGTCAAGACTATATGATGAATTGGCTATCACTGCTATCAGCCATGATTTTTTAAAAAATTTTATTAGAAATTCCCTGACATTGGGGTGAGAATGGGAAGAAGGACTGGCCAATCAATATGACCTTATTCTCCAGAGATGAGAACTAGCCCTACTACCTATTAACAATGTTGCCCATCTGCCTGGTCAGAACAGCCCAGCCATGGCTTCTGACCTGAGTTTCTCTTCCTGAACTTCTCATAATTAATTATCTTGTCTCTAAAGTTGTTTTTGCAATTGCAGCCCTCCAGATCTCATTGCATGAATAAAGTGTGTGTGCTTTTAGGGGTAGGTAGATATGTAGATACTCCTATTTAGATGATGGATGGATGGATAGATACATGATAAATAGAGCTATACTCTTCACTTATGAGCTGTGTGACCACACATGGTTATTCATTCAGATTCTGTGTGTCTCACTATCTGTAAAGAAGGAATAACAATAACAGCACTGACCTCATGGATCTTGTGACAATTAAATAGAATAATCTGTGTAAAGCCCTATTTTGCTCCCTGTCATAGAGTAAAACTTAAGTCAATGTTAGCTGTTTTTTAAACATCTCTTAAAAAACAAACAAACCCTGCTCTGGAAATAAATAATTTTCCATAACCAAGAGCGTCACCTTTCCCACAGTTCTTGGTCTGGAATGGATTCGGCCTACCTGACCCTCTCTCCTGTCCTCACAGACCTATTTGGCTTCTCTAGTCCTTCACAGAGCTTGTCTTAACTTGTGCTAAATACCTCTCACAAATGGTTATATATTTAAAATTTTTGTTCACAATCATTGCCTATTCTGTCCTGGAAGACTGAAAGTTATTAATCATTCCCTTGTCATGAGTATCTGTTTCTTCAGAAAAATACCCAAGGAAATACCCATCACTGTTCCCGAGAGTTTACTACCAGAGGCCTCCCTTGTATCTTCCCTCCCCTGTCAACACCCACCTTCCTCATGTCACCACATGACTTAGTTTGGGTTCTCTTAAGAGCAACCCTTGAGACAAGGATTTGAGGTGAAAACTAATTTTTGGAAGGTGACCCCAGGAAGCATGGTGAAGGGATGGGGATGGAGACAGGGAAGAGAGAAAGCGTATTAATGTGCATGTTACCATTGAGGGTGGGCTCCACCCTGCTGGGGCCTCTTAGAGACTGTGCAGGGCATACCTCCGACTTGTTCCACCAAGGGCCAAGGAAAGTGGGGTGTTTCTCCACCAAGTCTTGTCACTCATCCATCAAGGGTTGTTCACAGGGACATTGACTTCTGTGTCTGTATAGCCTGCCCTTATATTCCTGTGGCTGGAGAGAGACCCATGGGCAGCGACACAGCTGCTGGGGACAGGAAGCCACCCGTGTATACAGGAATTGTCCAATGTAGAAGCAGATGAGGTTGGGAATGGGCTGAGGGTATGTGAGCAGGGAACTGACATAAACTTATTTGGACTCTTGGGAAACCACTGACAGATTCTTCAACAAGCCCCACATTTTAGAAAAGCCAAAGGACCACAGGACTCACTTTGAAAGATGGCAAGCCACAACCTCAGTGTTTTCCCTCTGTCTTCAGAACGCGCAGAGGCTGCTGTGCACACGCCAGAAGGACTGGGAAGTCTACTGCAGGCAGACTGTCTTCCTGGCTGCCTTGGGCTTGGCCTTCCTCTATGTGACGGTGCTGGGGTACGACAGCATCACACCCACTATGCCTACACCCAGGGGATTGAAGGCTCCCTGCTTAGCATCCTCACAGCGCTTTTGGCTCTCTCTGGCCTGAGGGGTACAGTTCTCTTCACCAGGCTCAGGGGGTACTACAGCTTGGTCGCCATGAGAATCATAGCCAGCTGTCTCCACATGGGTTGCCTGGCGCTCTGCGTGTTTTCTGTCTTTGCCCCTGGAAGTCCTTTTGATATGGCTGTTTTCTCACTTCCATGAAGCAACAACTCTACTTCAAACCATGAGGTACTAAAGGAGAATCAGGTACATGCTTATTCCTTTGAAAGAAATATGAACCGACCTATCCTTCCTGATCACTCCTCCATCCACTGGACCGAAAGCACAGTACTGTTTGAAGGTGAGCAGGACCCCAAGTATCCTGAGTCTTACATCTCCATCATCTTGCTTTTCTTGGGTGTGATCCTGGCCAGAATAGGTGAGCAGGCTGTGATGTTGCTAAGTAATCTTAGAAGCGTTTGATGGACTTGCCATGGTGTCATTGTAAGTCTTCATCATTTGTTCATTGAGAATCCATTATGTGACAAGACAGGGATTCTTTATGTGATACTGGTGTTACTAGAGTGGTTGAATCAGACAAGGTCTTGGCTCCATGGAATGGGAGACCACTAAGTAGTCAACAACAGTCAACACTAAAAGTAATATGAGCTGTTAGGGAAGGACAGAATTATTGGGAACATGGAAGAGGGACACCTAATCTCATCTTGGGGATTAGGGAAGGCTTCCTAGAAGGTGGCACACTTAAGAGATCCCTGAAGGGCAAGCTAGACCAGTGACATGGAGGGGGAAGAGTGCTCTATGCCAAGCAGACCATTGTGCAAAGGCTGAAGAGTGAAAGCACGCAGAGTTGGGGCAGTTCTTTCCTAGGCGTCAGGCATGTAAATGCTATGGATGGCATCTACATTAAAGAAGCATTTTGACCTGGATCCTTTCTCCATGGAATGGAGATGGGGATAGGGGGACGAGGGCAGCTTGGTAGAGCCAAGGCTTTCTTTAGCTGCACGGGTGAGGGCAGTGAAATCCCTTCCCAGGGGCAGGGTGCCTAACATTGAGGGTCTACAAGCTTGTCTGCCCCAAGAACTTGGTCTCTGAACTCTGCCACCTACCATATGTCATCCTACCTGCAGTGAGGACATATCTGATTTAAGTCACCACAGCTCAAAGCCAGCTGACCCCCAACATCCACGACAGAAACGCAGAGTGGAAAGTGTGGTGGTGGTGGTGGTGGTGGAAGGAGTGGATCAAAAACCAAACATGTCTTTCTCATTCATTCAACAAGCATCCTGTTTACCTCTTCCATGTGCCTCACTCACTACTCCAGGAACCAGGCTTCAGCAATCTCCCCCCTCCTGGGGCTCAGAGCTTCCCCTTCTTACCTCTGGGGCCACAGTGCAGCGGAAGCATATGTTTCTGATTGTTGCCATGGAGACTCAGAACTGCTTGATCTACAGAAGCTGTGGAGGTTGGTAGAGTGGAAATGAAAGTTTGTAGGTCCAATGTAAGAGGTTGTAAAACCATGGGCTGGCCTTGGAACTTTATTTCTCTGCCATAACATGTACGCATAAGAAAGAAACTGTGTTCTTAATTCTAAGTAGCTGATTTAGAAACCTGTGCTTTTTATCTGGAGATTGTCTAACTTCTAAAATATTTTAACTATAGTACTCGATAGGTGGATTATCTTTTATTGGGGTATTTAGCTTGTACTTCTGGGCTTTAATTGCATGAACAATTGGGAGCAGATTAGCCATTTAAGGTTTATTCAATTCACATTATATTATGATAATCAAGTATTTAGTTCAAAAAGAAGAAAAAGAAAAAGTCCACCAGTGACTCCTGTCCCCAGGTGACTTGACTCCCCGTGGTGCAAAGGAAATGATCACATTGGGAAATATGAACTTTCATCATCAGTGCCTGTGATCTGGAAGAGCACTCAGTACCAGAGAAACTTCAGGCTTTTCTAGATCGCAGTAGCAGTTCATTTTGCCGACCTTGATGAGGATGCCAGAGATTCCCGGCACTCATGCGGGAGACAGCTTGAGGCCTGGGGCCAGGCGGCCTGATGGGGCTGGTGAGTCCCTAAGCTCTCCACGCCCCAGGCTCCTTCTCTGTAGGACAGGATAATAATGAGATCATCCCTGTAGGCCATGGGGTTAGCACAACACTTTCACAAATACAGGAGAGACTCGTTCAACATTGGTATTAATTCCCGTCGTTAGTCATCATTGTCGTTCTTAGGTTTTGGCTGCAATTCTGGTGTTTTCATGAGCGTTGCTGTGTAGGGGTACAGTGTGGGGTGTGCAGCAAGGCAGAGAGAACCCCAATGCTGAGTGAAATGGATGTTGTGTGGCTCCCACACACCCAGCAGCAGCAGGTACCATTTACAACTCTTCCAGCAGAATCACAAATGACCTGGGGGTGGTGGTGTGGGGTTGACACCGCACATGTTGAAAGCACCGGGACGCCATTCTGATGGAAACTAAACTACAAAGAACTTTGGCTACAAGACAATTTGGCACATGGCCATAAGTCACTTTGCTTTACCAAATCTAAGGACTATATAACTCTTTGTGCTCTCCATTTAGGAATAATTCTGGCAAGGCACAACTGGCCCTTACTTCTCTGAGCGCTTCACACTGTGCCACGGCAGCACGCTGCAGACACTTCCTAACTCTAAGCACGGCGTGTTAGGCGCCCGGCGCAGGGCTTCTACAAATGGGCTTCAGGTCAGTGTCCAGTGCAGGGCACGGCCTTTGGCAGGCCAAGCCCCTAGAGACTTAGAGGCCATAGCAGGATGTCAGGACAGCCCAGGAGGATGAGGGTCCTGGCCAAGGGCTCTGGGGCCACAGCAGGGAGACAAGGGCAGCCCATTAGGACAGCAAGCCTGGCCATTGCCCTGCAAAGGCAGACACTGGAGGACACAGCACATTCACTCCAAATAATTCTTGAGTTCAGAGCTGAGTCCAGGGATCAGGACAGAGGGTACCAGGAGGCTTCTGAAGGGCCAGGGCCAGATCCTCTCTATTGGATTGTGGAACCACTATTTGCATGTTTCCACGAATATTTTGATTCATGTGTTAAATCAGCACTGCCCAATAGAAATATAATGCAAATCACATTTATATAGTTTTAATATTAATTTACCCCAATATGTATATCCAAACTATTATTATTTAACTCGTCGAGATATTTTACATTTTTAACATTAATTCTTCCAAAGCTGTTGTTTTTTTAACACCTCAACGCGTCAATTCAGACTAGCCACATTGCAAGTGTTCCATAGCCACACGTCGCTAGTGGCTATGGTATTGGAGTGCAGTTTGGACTTTATGATGATTTCCAAAGTTCCATATATTCCTCCATGACGGGAGGTCCATAAATGATACAATGGGTTCTCTTCTGCCTCAGAGAGTGGAGGTAACATGCCAGGGCATCTGTCCAGCTGGAAAACCAATGGTATTAGGCTTTGTTCCATTGACTACACCATTCTCCTCTGTTCCCAAGAACAGTTCATGGTGACACACATCACACTAATTTGACCGGATTTTATCTCTCCCTCTCTGAAACAGATTGATGGGGAGCTGTCCTAGAAATGCAACTGCCAACGGTGGAGGGTATCCCCAGACAACTGGCCCCTTGCAGTACAGATAAATCCCACTAGGGGGCCTTCTAGTCATGGTTGCCTAGCTCCGGATTGTGATAAATCACTTTATAGTAAAATACTGGAATCAGAACTTTTCAGTTTATGAATACAAGGCACATTTTGAAAAAGCAGCCTTTATGAGTACAAAATAAAAATAAGCCTTTCAAAGACATCTCTGGCTGTTTATCTGTTCACACAATCTCAACATGGCTTTTCTCTCAAGAGGTGTAAACCCCGACTTTGGCTTGACAACCAACCAAGTGGGTCCAACCACGCAGGGCTTGACTGACCTCACTACTCTGGAGTCCAATGCATCAGTTTCCACTATATCTAGATCCCTTTTAGTTGTCTGGACAGACTTCTCTGTTTCCTTCAAGGTACTTGAGATCACGAGGGGGGAAAAAGCATCTTCTCACTTGGGTTCTAACAGCCTGGAGTGCAGATGACTCTGCCTCTTCCTCCTTCTCTTCCATTTAAAGCTTCCAGTGCCAAATGGAGAATTTGCCAACTGGCTCTTTTCTCTGGCTCCTAGGAGGCTCGGAGCTAAATTGGCAGAAGCCGAAAGCACGGGGTCAAATGGCTTGTTTTATAATCCTGCTCTCTTCTTGCTGAGCCCCCATTCCCTCTTCTAATTATTGCATTGTTTGCCACTGTTTATAAGCCACCTCAAGTCATTCTGGAACTATAGTGGTGGTGCATACATAGAGATTAAGTCTCTTCGCAGTATGGCCTGACAACTGAATCTTTGATATGGACTCGGATGCTGGGTGAAATTATTTCTTAGAACAGAAGTCAACTGATACACATTCTAACTGGCTTCATCTTATATGGTGATGTGGGTAAATCACATCGTGCAAACTCCATAGTCAAGAATCATCTATCAGAAAATGCAGCAAACGGGGAAGACATAGTAAATATTTGCCAAATTCTATAAATATTTAAGGCTTTAGGAATCTCAAAAAATACACACCTTAGTTTGGAATATTAACCTGAGCTACAAAGATTTGCTTGCTTTTAAGAAACAAAAACTACCTGTTCTCAAGGGTTTAGGAACACTGTGGAGTACCTGTCAAAAATGGGATATGCCCATTCTTGAAATCAAATTGACTCAGTACCTGAACTGACATAGCAATAGTGTAACAGGGACACTGGGCAAGTCACATCTGGGGAGGTGAGTGGTGATGGGCATTCTTAAAGAGTTCCCATTTTCAATGAAATCATAACCACTAGTGTAAAACTATTTTCAGTCACATTTTCTTTTATAGTCATAAAGATTGTCTTCATGCCCAAGCTTCTCCCTTGGGAATAAGTCCTCTTTGAAAACATTTCATTCAAGTCAATGCGCTTCACTTCCCGGGGCACTTTAGCACAGAAGGGCCTGGTCACTGGGTCACACTGGCACCTTTCCGTGCCTGCTTTAGCTCTGCCCAACACGCAGGCATGTGCCGTGCCATGGAGGCCAAGCTGACTGCAGAGTCCTGGGATAGCTCCACTCCTCATCCCAATTTCTTTGGTGATGTTGGACTTATTTTACTTAATCAAGGTATGGACAACTCTGTTTTGTCATGATAGAGGGGAGGCAGTTGGGAGGAGATGGAGCAGGGAATGTACCAAACATAAAACCACAAGCGGGCATCGGAAAGGCACTGCTTGCTCCTCCAGGCAGAAGCACCCGTCCTGGGGACAGGGCTCAACAGACTCCGAGGGTTAGACCTACAGAAAAGAACTATGGCTCACCACCAACGCTTGGCCTATCCCTCCTTTCAAAAATGCCTTCGAACGTCCCAAGAGAAGAAGGGACAGAGTTCAGACTGAGTCTTCCAGGAATAAACCATGTGGCTTAGGCAGCAAGCTTTGAGATCTACCAGAGCCCAATTACTCAGCACTTCACCTCATTTCCCTAATTCCCTGCCTATCCAGCTTTGGCCAAGGTCATTCAAATTTTTCCTGGAAGTGAAAATTGCCAATGTGGAAAGCAAGGCTACAAGGAACCCCAGTAGTGCCAATAAAGTTACAAGGCACAAAGAACTTCTGCACTCCAATTTTCTGCTACCATGTGGCCCCTAGAAGGGATTGTCAAGAGACTGAGGGAGAAGTGCCATCCCACAGGTGAGATTTAAAATGCAGCTGGTAAGTTGAGGAAATCTTGTTGCCAGAAACATCCACAGAGAAATTGTATATCCTTGATAACTGAGCCAACATATACCTCTTGGTCCTGTTTCTCAGGTATATATTGCATACCAGAGTCACTTATGTGACTTCTACTCCAAAGGGATTTTGATGTTGTTGACACTTTTAACATCCCAGGACATCATTCAAGTGCTGACCCAAGACTGTTGTCCCACAGACTTCATTGGAAATGTCATTAAGATGCCAGAAAGGGTAAGTTTTAGAGTCATGTTTATTGAAGCATAATTTACATTCAGTAACACTCAAATTCGAACACTGCACAATAACCACTATAATTAACAGTTCCTCAAAACTCCCAGTGCCTCTCTGCAACCAACCCCTCCCCAACCCTGGGAATCCATTGATCTGTTTTCTGTCAAAAGGGTCAAATTTAATCATTAAAGTGCTCTATTATAGAAAAATCTGTAAGGATATAAAAGCAAGTTTTTAAAAGGATACTTTGGAACAAATAATCTTTGTAACAGTCAAAAGAATGGGATTTTAAAATAACCTTGTAAATTAAAGCACAGTTGACAAAGTTGTCTTACAATAGTATAGAACTGCTAGTCTACTTACTGTGTCAAGCTGCAGGCTTGGGCTGGGTGGTAGAGAAGCTTTAAATAATGGAACTGAATTCTATGGAAATTCTCCATGGGGTAGATGGGTCTTAGAGAGAGAGTTGGCACCTCAAAACTCACCCCTTCTCTTACCATGAAAGAAACCAAGAAAGCAAAAACCGCTATTTTGCATATATCAACCGTCACAAGTTCAAATACACCTTATCTACTTGAAAAGCTTCTTTCAAGCACCACAATTCTGTCTTTCAAGGACCAGCCCTGTAAAAGAGGTATCACAGTGGGTAATTAGATTAGCAATTACTAAATGCCATGCTATAAAACAGCTTGTTCACAAAGCTGTGTAGATAATAGAATTCCCTGCCATTTAACACTGTCAACTCAGACACAGTAATGTTCTGACATAAAAAAAAAACAATTTTTAAAACTCAAAATCCCATCTTATTAATGCTAACAATTCACCTCAACCTTCTTTCAAACTCAAAATGGTCTCCATTGGAAAAACATTTTGAGAGATTAAAATGTCAATCACTTAAACATACTTTTTAAAGTGGGAAGGGATGTGACTGCATTTAATAAACTCCTATCTAAGTTGGCCTCAGGTAAATCCTTTAATCCATCAGAGTGGAAGTTTATCCAATCAGATCAGAGTTCTCATCCTTGGCCAAGAATTCTCTTCAGCTATTTAATAACTTAATCCAAATTCCTTCTGTTTACCTTAAGTTTGTCAGCATCTTGAGCCGGACTGAGCCTGGTAAAAAAGTGAGAACAATGTTAAGAATATCACATGGTAACTTTTAATGTTTTGTTTTGGTAAAGAATGTCTTTTACTGTGGCTATTTACTAGCTACTTTTGATTTTTTTTAAAAGTTACTATTGAATAGAATTACTATTTTTTTAAAAAGCTACATTCTCCAAATGCCCTGACACTTGGGAATCTCCTGTAATTTCCAGCCAGACGTAAAATGAAGAATGAAACCAATTCCTATACTCTAGGAATCCATTTCACAGAATGCCAGCAGCCACCATTTTTACAACTTTATCTTTTTATTACATTGGCATGAAATAAGATCAATTTTAGAAAAAATATACATTATTGGCAACAGTTATCTGCCTAGGGAATAAAAAAGAAAGCATTAATTGATTTAAAAACCATAGAAAGCCAGAAACTTCTTTGCCCAGAGGCAGAGGCAGAGAGAGTCCAGGGGTCCTCACAGCTCAGGTTCCCCCACGCATAGACACCGGCCCGAGCCACTGCCTGTTTGAAATGCTGCGTGGATTTAACCAAACACATGCGTCTTTCTCCGACAGAATTGTTTAAACCATTGCGCTCAACACCTGAACGTTGCATTTCCCTGTGTCCTCCTGCTATTCACCAGAGACTGAGGAATTGAGGCAGGAAACGTGGTCCGCGTGCTTTGGGCCTGTACGTCTGAAAAGCGGTGCTTAGAACACAGCCTGCAACACCCCCCACCTCTTTTCAAAGCATGATTAAAAATTGACGGTTGTCTAATCAGTAAAGAGATCTTTCACAACTGAGGCCAACATGGCTCACATTTCAAAAGAAGATTCCTAAGTGGTACCGATGATTCCTTCCTTCCCTCACTGAACTCTAAATTTAGATCTTGAAATACGGAGAACAACCCCTTCTACAGCAATATGTGACAGTAACGAACCCTTAAAATGCCCAGTGAGCTGAAGAGCGCCTCCCCAAAACGTAGTGCTTCTTTGAGACAAAACTTTCTCCGGGGCGGCCTTGCACGTTTATCTCAGGGGACGCCAGCAGTCCCGATTTTCTCCCAAGACTGGCTTCATGCCCTGAAAAATGCCACCCGCTCCCGCAAGACTCACCCCCAGGCTCTTAGAAAGCCCTACCACCGCGCGAAGTGGCAACCGAAAGGCATTTGTGCCGGGAGAATGGCTGTGTGGGCGAAAATTGCCCGTGTGTGTTGCTGGCACCGTTATTACATGGCTCGCGCGGAGACTTAAGAAGAGTTTCAGATCCATGATCTCAGCCACTTCCTAAACTGGCTAAGTCCCGGTCCCCAGAACCCCGGGGCGGGCAGGGCCGCCGAGGGCGCCCACTACCGGGACACCGCCCCGGGCTCTGCGTCTCCGCCCCGGCTCGGGTCAGTCGTATATTCGAAATGCTATCTTTTCCTTGAAAAGGAGCTTGAAGCTCCCTGTGGTCCGATCCCTTGGGTGTCGGGGCCACAGGCACGAGGGTTGCCAGGCGCGCGGGCAAGGGGGACTTTGGGCGTCACGAGGGTACTTTCCGGGGAAGAAGGTTCCCCAGCACCATGAGGGTGTCCCCACCCAAGAGGAGCCATCAGAGGCCTCCCACTGGGGCTCCTTCCCCCGGTTGGTAGGGCCTGTCCCGAGGAGTCGCCGAGGTGAAGCCGAACCCCGGCCTTGGAGGCTCAGACTGGGCGAGCTCGGGGACAAGGAGGGGCGCGCCCAGTGTCAACAGAGAGACCCCAGGCCACGTGGCCGGCTCCGGCGTCGAGCCACTCGGGAGACACTTACCGAGACGCGCGCCACGGTCGAAAGGGGAGGGCGCCGGAGAGGGCAAGTTTAAAAGGGTCTGGGCTGTCAGCACCCGGAGGCAGCCAACCAAAAAGTTGCCCAAGTGCGGCTCCCTGCCCAGCATCCGCCCCCGCCCAGCACCCCTCAGCTGCGGCCCCGCCTGTGGCGCCCGGAGGCTCTCGCTCGCCCCCTGCCGGCGGCCTGGGGAAAGCGGGCGAGCAAAGACCCAGGACCACCAGCCCAGGCCTCAGAGCCTGCGGACTCGGGAAAACCCACCCCGAACACCTCCCTGGGTGTGATATCCATTTACCTTGCTTCAGGTTTAATGAAATTCCTGACACTCAAATACTGTTAACTACCCGCCGCGACCCACATATCCCATGCCTTCCCCCAAGGTGGTCTGCAAGTCACAGAAGCCCCGAGGGACAGAACTCGCCCTCCCCAGGCTTGCTGTTGCATTTAGTTTTATATTTAATCTCTACTTGGAATTTGGAGATTTAGGGCTTCCTAGAAATGAAAGCACTTGAGATAATTTTGGTTGGAGGGACTGTTTAGTGCAACAGATATTTATTGAGTGCTGAGTGTGCCAGGCATTGTGATGGGTGCTGGGGTGTGAAGTTGAATGAGAAACTGCCTCTGCCCTCAAGGAACTGGTTAAGTGAGGTTCACCAGCTGATAGGAGCCCGCATAGTGTGCCAAGGGCATAGCACAAAGCTGACAAACCCAGCTAAGGAGTCCGTGAAGGCTTCCTGGAGGAGGGGGTACCAAGGCTTAGACTGGTGTTACCAGCAGGAAGCTGACAGCACATCAGATATAGGAGAGGGGAACTCAAAGAGGTCCAGAGAGTTAAAGAAGATTTATAGAGTAGAAAAGATGTTACAGATCATCCAGAATCTTCTCTGGTGCAGTAGAGCCAGCCCTAGGCTGTTCTCCAAAAGCAGAATTGTCCTAAGGATGGACTATAAGCCCCGGAATTCAGCATAGTATCTGGAATATATTTGGGTAAGTGGGAAATGACTCCAGGGAAAGAGATTTGCAATTTCTCCCCCAAAGTAGTTGAGTATCACATTATAAAATTCTTCTAGGCTCATAATGACAGTATTTAGTGGTGGGGTTTTATATAGCTTTCCTGGGTCACCTTGGGTGCGAGTTTATCCCTGCACTCCCAGTACTTGGCCTAAGCCTTGGTGCAGCCGGTGCTTGATAAACCTGCTGAATTTCCTCTCTTGGTGTGTATTTGGCCTGCTTTTCACACATGCTCTCTTGGTGTGTATTTGGCCTGCTTTTCACACATGTGATGCCTGCTCCAGAGCTGGCACCCCAGGGCATCAGGTGTTAGGCACCACTCTGCTGCTAGAGGGGAGACCTCCCCACCCACCCCTGACATCCCCACCGGGCCACCTGGCCATGTTTCTCTGTGGAGGAACTTCGGTTGAATAATGCCCCTAGCCTCTACCTACACTTGCCTCATTCTCTTCCAGAAGAGGAAGGAATTCCAATAAATCCTGTGCTAACATGAATTTTGAGAACATGCAAACTGGTGTAGGCTTGTTGGCTTCCATCCTCTGCCTTTCCCCTGTTCCCAGTGATACAGGCTAAGATTCTTATCTTCTTTGATGGGAGGGGAGTCTGGGGGTAAGAAGTGAGCATCTGAAAGCCATTGAGGGTTTTCTAGGTGTGCAGGCAGTTGGAAAATTGTAAGTGTCACTACCTTTACCTGTGTGCCAAACCAAGTTAGCCCTGCAGTAACATGATTCTGCATTTAACTCACTCTAAAGTTTTGGCCCCCACATGTTATGGCAGGTGATACCCAGTGACTCATCTGTCTCAAAGAACAGCAAATCCATTAGAAGGATATCAGCTGTGCTGATACATGTTCTTTTTCTTCCCTCCATGCCCAGGATCAGTATAAGAAAATGGTGACTCAAGGTATGGACTGAAAAGAAGGATAGAACAGACTCAGCTCTAAAGACTCAATCTTATCAGTAGTAAAGCTAACACTTTAATTTCCATTCTGTACTTATATCTGAGTTGGTTCTGAGCACGGGAGGGGAAGAATGCACATGATTTGTGACCCTCCCCAAACCCTGCAGTTGCCTGATCCGTATTTCCAGGACATCCAAAGACTCCCTTGTTCTCAATGGACTAACGTCAGACAGATGTTGGACATGTGCTTTTGCAAATTAATGGGCCCCTTCAATTACTCTTGTCTCTGTGTTTAATGTGTATGTTATTGTGTTGTTGTAGTATAGAGTCAAAAGATAAAACAACCACCAACATTATTTATGATTTAAATGATCACTCTAGTCAGGCAACATTTTATTTGGTGTCATTAGGCTCTTAGCTGCATGCAGTTCTGGGCCAGCAGCCTGCCTTTTCCAAGCAGCTATAGGCTCGTTGGTTTTATCTGCCTAAATAAACTGTGTGGCTGATCAGCAGTTAGAGGGTGTGCAAGTTAGTGTCCTGGAAACCCTGGAATACAGATGCGCTTGTTTCTCACCCCAACATGGGCTCAAACAGACTATTAAAAAAAATAATAAAATCCCTGTTCTTGTTTTCTTAGTTTGTTTTTTAGTTGAATCATAGATAAGGAGAGTATTTTGAGGGTTGCAAGATGGGAGGGGGTTGTGGGGAAATGGGTGAAGAGGTGAGGGGATTAAGAAGTACAAATAGGCAGTTACAGAATAGCCATGGGGATGTAAAGTACAGGATAGGAAGTGGAGCAGCCGAGGAACTCATATGCATGACCCATGGGCATGAAGAATGGTGTGGGGCTTGTTATAAAATAATTAAAGTAGAAACATACTTTAACTCCACATCTTTCTGCAACTAACCTTGTATTTCCTTGTTTCTTTTTGTAGCAAAACTCCTCAAAAGCATTGTCCACGTTTGTCTCCAGTTCCTTTCCTCCATTCTTTTCTGAATCGAATTACATTGGGCAGCCTCTGAGATGGTCTCCAATGGCCCCATCTCCTGCCATTCATGCTCTGGCGTGATTGCCAACCCCTTGAGCATGGGCTGGACCTAGTGAATTTCTTTTAATGAATAGCATCAGCAAAAGCGATGGGACGGCATATGAAAAGATGCCCCACATCTTATGTCATTAGGGAATTGCAAATTAAAGCAACAGTGAGATACCGTGAGACTTTATTGGAATGGCTAAATTCTGAAACACTGACATCAAATGCTGATGAGAATGGAGAACAACAGGAACTTTTACTCATATTCATTGCTGGTGGGAATGCTGAACGGTGCAGCCACTTTGGAAGACAGTTTGGCAAAACTAAACATTCTTTTTTAAAAAGATTTTGTTTATATATTTTTAGAGAGATGGGAAGGGAGGGAGAAAGAGAGGGAGAGAAACATCGATGTGTGGTCACCTCTCATAGGCCCCCAGCCAGGGGCCTAGCCCACAACCCAGGCCTGTGCCCTGACTGGGAATCCAACAGGTGACACTTTGGTCATATTGGCCAGGGCTAAACATACTCTTATCATACAATCCAGCTATTGTGCTCCTTGGTATTTACCCAAAGGAGTTAAAAACTTATATCCATGCAAAAACCTACACACAGATATTTATTGTAGCTTTACTTATAATTGCCAAAGCTCACAGGCAAACAAGATGCCCTTCAGTAGGTGAATGGATAAAGAAACTGTGGTACATCCAGGTGATGGAATATTGTTCTGTGCTAAAAATAAATGCTCTATCAAGCCATGAAGAGACATGGAACTAAGTGCATATTCCTAAGTGAAAGAACGAATCTGAAAAGTTTACCTACTGAGCAATTCCAACTGTATGACACTTTGGAAAAGGCAAAACTGTGAAAGCAATAAAAAGAGCAATGATAGCCAGAGTTTTACGGGGAGGGAGGATGAATAAGTGGACGCATCAGAGGTTTTTAGGGCAGTGAAACTACTCTGTATGATACTGTAAGGGTGGATACATGTATTGTTCATGTGTCAAAACCCATGGAATGTATACCACAGAGTGAACCCTGTGGAAACTATGGACTGTGATCTATAATGCTGCATGCAGAATATTGGTAGTGGGAGAGTCTGTGTGTGTAGGGAGGATGTGGGACGTGTCCTTACTTTCTGCTCAATTTTTCTGTAACGTAAAAATGCTCTAAAAAATAAAGTCTTTAAAAAAAGTGATAGGGCGTCAGTTCAGAGATTATATTACAAAAGATTGTAGCTACCGTCTTGGGATGCTCTCTCTTGCCTCCTTTCTCTTAGATTTCTTGCTCTAGGGGAAGCAGGCTGACATGCTGTGAGCTGCCCTATGGAGAGACCCACTTGGCAGGAACAGATGTCTTAGGCCAATAGCCAGCAAGAATCTGAGGTCTGCCAACAGCCACATGAGCAAGCTTGGAAGTGATCCTTCCATGGCAAGTGTAAGACTCTAGCCCTGCTGTCAGCTTTGTTGCAGCCTATGAGACATAGCTCCCAGCTAAACCCCACCCAGATTCCTGACTCACTGAAGCCTCAAGATAATACATGTTTATTGCTTTAAACTGCTAAGTTGGGGGGGGGGGCATTTGTTACACAGCAGTAGATAACTAATACAGCAATCTGTCACTCCATGAAAACTGCTCTTTTCAAGGTCCACTGTGATTTCAGTCTTGAGTTGTCCTGTGAATTTGAAGTGTGAGCAGCCTCTCCTCCTTAAACTGCTTCCCATTTGGCTTCCAGGTTACTACACGTTCTTGGTTTTTCTCCATCTTCACGCTGCTTCTCCTCAGTCTCTACCACTGAATCCTTTTCATGTCCCCACCTCGACTCTGTGGAGTTCTCCAGGGCTCAGTCCTCACACCTCAGCTCCCCTTGATCTGTCCTCTCTGGGTGAAGACTTCATCCAGGTGTACAGGTCTAAATGCCTTTTTTTTTAAAAATATGAGATCTGTGATTTACTTTATTTTATTTTATTTATCTGTTTTTAGAGTGAGGGGAAAGGAGAAAGAGGGAGAGAAACATCACTGTGTGGTTGCCTCTCACGCGCCCCCTATTGGGGACCTGGTGTGCAACCTAGTCATGTGCCCTAACTGGGAATCGAACCAGTGACACTTGGTTCGTAGGCCTAAATGCCATTTTTACTTCATGACTCTTACATTTCAGTTGCAGGCCTCGGCCACTTCCTGACCCCGAGGCTCATATGTCCAACTGCCCAATCAATATTTGCTCTTGGGTTTCTAAAAGTTATTTTGCAATTAACTTACCCAAAACTGAACTCTTGAGTTTTCACTCCTCAAAACTGATCTTCCCACTGTTAACCCCACTTAATAAACAGAAGTTTCATTTTTCAAATGCCTATGGCAAAAACCGTGGAGGTGTCCCAGATGCCTCTCCTTCTCTTGCACCTTACACCCATCGCTCAGCAGCAAATCCCATCAGCTCTACCTCTAAATCCCAAATCTGACCGCTTCCCAACCACCTAGTCAAGGCTCCCTTATTTCTCTCCTGATTATTTTAACAGACTTCCACTTTTCCACCTAAAGTCTGTTCTCCACACAGCAGTCAGAGTGAGCTCTTTAAAACACAGGTGAGATTAGGTTGCTCCTCTGTTCAGAAGTCAAGACACCTCTCCTTTTTCTCAATGTAAAGGTGGAGTCCTTTCAATGGCTTACAAGGCGACACCGGTCCTCCATTTCTTCTCTGTCCTACCCCCTGACACTCTCCCTTTGGCTCGTTCGCTCCAGCTGCACTGGCCTCCTCACTGTGCCTCCAACATGCCAAACACAGTCCTGCCCCAGGGCCTTAGCACTTGCTGTTCCTCTGCCTGAAATGCTCTTCCTCCAGGTTGCATTTTGGCTTGCACTGTCTCCTTCTTCAGGTCTCTGTTCGTAAGCCACTTATTCCGGAACTGTGTTTCCTAAAAGTCATATGTTAAAAGCCAAACCCCCAATGTGACTATGTGTGGTGATAGGGCCTTTACAGAGGTCGTCGTCGTCGGCAGCCGTCCGTCTTGAGAGACGATGGTGTAGCTTCTTAAGAGTCTATCTGCACCGCCGAGAATGGCTGTGCAGTCCGACTCGGGAGTGACACGGTATCTGTCTCCTCCCGTGTTGAATCGACATCTTGCGATGACGCTGGAGTGTCCTCTCCAGTGAAGCTGAAGCTACAGAGCCTGGGCAGGGTGATATGGAGGGTCTGCTGTTGCCCATGCAGCAGACCCCCCCTCTCTTCGCAGCTGAAGGGTCCAAGGGAAAGACGGAGTCAATACAGCTTGGTTTCAGGTGCGCCGCAGGAGTTGCCGGTGTTGACTACAACGTCAAACCGCCTTAGGGACTCCGGCTCCGGATTTTCTGTCGGGGTTTACTCCCTTAGCCTTTCCCCTGAAGAGGTATGCCACAAGGCAGCGGAGGTTTTTTGGAGTCAAAGTTTTCCTTCTCTGATGTGCCCTGACTGGAAGATTGAACAGAGGTAATTAACGGTAAATGGGGTCTTAAAAATGGGCCCCTAATCTGATAGGATGGCTTCCTATTAGAAGAGAAAAAGACACCAGATATTACTCTCTCCCACCGCACCCCTATCTCCATAAGAAGAGGGATGAGGCCACGTGAGAACACAGTGAGAAGGCATGGTCTACACTCCAGGAAGAGAAGCCTTACCAGAAACCAACCCGGACAACAATTTGACCTTGGACTTGCATGCTCCAGAACAGTAAGGAAATAAATTCCTATTGTGTAAGTCTGTGGTTTTCAGTGATGGCAGTCCTAGCTGACTAATAGACCACCCAAGAAGTAAGGCCTTGTCTGACCACCCAGTACAAAGGGCCAGAGCTGCCCCACCCCCATCTCACCCAGCACGCCTCTGCCCCGACTCTGTTTTTTTCTTCACAACACTCTAACCTCCTTTTCTCAAGGTCTTATTGTTCCTCTCCCCTGCACAGAGCATCAATATCCACAGCCCCCAGCACTGTGTCTAGCACATCTTAGACCCTCACTAAATGCTCGTTAAAGGCTCAAGATTGAACTGGGCAAACTCCCCCATGCTAACACTGCTCCAAATTCCTCACACAACTACAGGTGTTTAAAAGGAAGGAAGTGCTGTCAAAAAGTGAGCTCCGATCACAGTGGCCCCCTAACTTAGACAGCCTCACCTGTATAATTCTTCGAATCAATCAATTCTTGGCTGCACATACTAAATAAATATATTAGGGCTTAACTAAATAGCGGTTTTATTTTCCTCACATAACAATTTAGAAATGGTGCAAAGGGCCCCAGTTTCTTTCTATCTTTCTATTCAGCCATCCTTAAAATATAGCATTAGCCCTTCTGATTGAATCCTTGTGGTCACAATATGGCTGCTGCACATCCCTCAGCTCATCTGCATTCCAAGCAAGAAGACTGGGAAGGGTGAAGGGCACCGCAAATGCCAATTGGGGTAACTCTTTTAAAAAGCATTTTCCCAGAAGCTCCACTTGATAATTTCCTCTTATACCTCATTAGCCAAAACTTGTCACGTGCTCTCCTTTAGCTGCAAGTGATACAGGGAAATGCATTAAAAAAAAGAAAGAAAGTTGGGCACATTATCACCTTGAACAAAAGTGTGGTGGTTTTGTAGAACAGAAGTGGCAGAATAATGAAAATTGTCTAGGTAGCCAGCCAGGAGAGCCTCTTTTGCACACACACACAAAATTTCCTACGTCTCAATTCCCAAAAGAATGTAACCCCAACACCATGTTCCATATTTCTACTTTCATCTGGATGAGGTTTCAGGTATGAGAACAGCGTGGACAGAATTACAGAATTCCTGAGTGGCTGTGAGAAAAACCCTCTCTGGGGCTGGCTCAGTGTGGGTGTGTGGGACAGAGAATAGTGACAGATGGCTTTTGTTCGGTTGTACATTTCTGTGATTGTTCCAATCAACATTGCTAGGTTTAAGTTTCAATAAGGTAGGAATTGTGACTCAGGAGCCTCATGCAGGCAGCTGCTTTTAAGTGCCTTTCATAGCAGTGATGAAAAATATGTGAAGCTGCTTGATTGCATTATCCTTTCTGATTAATGCATACTTATGACCCTTGTGTGGATGCCTGGAAGTAGCTGCCAGGCCCATCTGAGCTGCTGGGCTCGTCCAAGTTTGTGCTGGGTAATTGAATGCAGCATTGCTACAAATGGCTTCTCCTAAAATCATGCCTTAAGCTTACAAACAATTAGAGTAAAAACAATAAATAATCTGTTTGTTCTCTCCAGAGATGTACATAACATGTGTGCTTCAGTCCTAACCCTTGACGTGACTAAATATCTGTGCGATCATCACTATTCCGCCTTGAAAGAGAGCAACAGGGTCTGGTTAGCTCCTCTTGCTACCATCCTGTGTCCTTTCTCGTCTCCTTGCCAAATGCAGCCTTCAGGTGGAACAGTGGCATTACAAGGCTGTGTGGAAAGCAGGATTATTCTGTGTTTTCCCCTGCTGAGCCTGCGCCCTTTAGAGCCTGCGTTCTGCTAGACAGGGTGCGAGAGGCCTAGGGGACTTTATGGGTTAGTCAGATAAACCTATTCAGATGCGATCATTTAAACAGGCTTTAGAGGTGAACGTTCAGTCTATTTTTGTAAAAAGCCCAGTCTTTCCAGTTTCTGCTCCCCTTCCTTCTCCTCTCCAGGACATCTGGGAAGGTGTGTGGGGAGGTGCTAATGTGGCACCGGGTGGGGGTGGGGTGGGGAGACAGGCAGACACTAATCGGCCTTCCCATTGGCCTTTGCTGCACTAGGGGCTGCCCTTGGACAGTTACCCCTGAGATGGGACTGTTACCAGCCCTGGGTCCTCTCTGCAGTTGGCTGCTGAAACCTGGGACCTGGTCACCCATGGTCACACTTGCTCTTGGTTTAGGCAAACCTTGGGAATCTGCTCTGGACAGCTATAAACAAACCTGCACTCTGATTTCCAGCCCAGATGACCCAATGCCATTCTGATCAGTGCCATTCTGATTGGTAGAAGCTAATATTTTGAATATCGTCCATGAGCGAGACCCCTTTCGAATGTCTCGTTTTTAACTAAAATTGCTGCTTCATGTTTCCAACAGGGTGATTTGCCTGCAAAATATACTATTACCAAGGGGTCGACTTCATGGATGGTTTGTTCAAGCGAGACAGAGTAGCTATTAAATGCAAATATTTTATTTATTATTATTACCGTGTAGTATACCTTCTGACAGTCATCAGTGACTGGGCTAGAAAACAGAGGGATACAGAAAGTCATTTGATTTTAAATAAAAAATAATATGGATTAGGATACAACTCTCTTTGGCATGCCTTAAACTGAGATCAACTTCTGTCACAAGATACCTCCTACTACTTCTGGTTGCAGATAGAGGATTGTAATACAGGCGCAAGGCGACAGTCACACTTGCCAATCTTTTATTTGCACAGTGGATTTGACTAAAGTAAATAGTGCTCCATCTGTCATCTCATCTATCCCTCAAGATAACTGAAAGGTAACCAGGGCAGGTAATCCCAGGGTTGCAGACAAGAGAGCCAGGACAGGAGTGCCAAGTGACCTGCTCGAAGTCAAACAACCAGCGAGCAGCCACCTGGGAAGAGAAGTCAGTCTGATTTCCAGCCACAGATGTCCTGCTAGAATCTTTATTGCGGTTGCACATTTGGGTGCCTAGACTATTCTTTTTTTTTTTTTTAAGTATATTTTATTGATTATGTTGTTACAGTAGTCCCATTTTTTTCCCCTTTGCTCCCCTCTGCCCAGTACTCCCCTTCCCTCCAGCAATCCCACCCCCACTTAGTTCATGTCCATGGGTCGTGCATTTAAGTTCTTTGGCTTCACCCTTTCCTATATTATTCTTAACTTCCCCCTGTCTATTTTGTACCAAACAATTATGCTTCTTAGTCCCTGCACCATTTCCCCATTTCCCCCCTCCCCTCCCAGCTGATAACCCTCCAAATGATCCCCGTACCCATGATTCTGTTCCTATTCTGGTTTGCTTAGTTGGATTTTGTTTTTATTTTTTAGATTCAGTTGTTGATAGTTGTGAGTTTGTTGTCATTTTAGTGTTCATAGTTTTGATCTTTTTCTTAAGTAAGTTCCTTTGACATTTCATATAATAATAGCTTGGTGATGATGAACTCCTTTAGCTTCACCTTGTCTGGGAAGCATTTCATCTGCCCTTCCATTCCAAATGATAGCTTTGCTAGATAAAGTAATCTTGGTTGTAGGTTGCTTTTTATCACACTGAGTACTGCTTGCCAGTCCCTTCCTGCCTACACAGTGTCCTCTGAGAAATCAGCTGCTAGTCCTATAGGCAGCCCCCTGTAGGCAACTCTTCGCCTCTCTCTTGCTGCCCCCAGGACTCTGTCTTTATCTTTCACCTTTGGCATCTCAATCATGATGCATTCTGGTGTGGACCCTCTGGGTCCAGCTCGCCCGGGACCCTCCGTGCTTCCTGGACCTGTATGTCCAACTCCTTCATAAAATTTTGGGAGTTTTCCTCATTTTTTTCAACTCTTGCTTTCTCATTCTGCACTGGTTGACTGTTTTTTTCTTCCTTATGTTCCAAATAATTGATTTGAACCCCGGTTTCCTTCCCTTCACCATTGTTTTTGTGTGGATTTTCCTTCGTTTCACTTAGCATACCCTTCACTTCTTCTCTTATCCTTTTGCCATACTCAAGTATATCTGTCAAGCCTGTGAGAATCTTTACCACCAATGTTTTGAATTTTACATCTGTTAGGTTGTCTATTTCCTCATCTGTTAGGTTGGTTATCTCCTCCTCACTTAGTTCTCCCACTGGAACCTTGATCCATTCCCCCTTTTAGGCTCTGCTTCTCTGTCTCCTCATTCTGACAGGCTCCTGTGTTTGTTTGTCTCTGTGTCTTAGGTAGAGCTGTCGCTCCTGTTATGTTGTAAGGGGCAGAGCCTTGGGGATTCGTCAGTACAGAGTGACCTGTTTCATTATGTTGTGGCGCTGTATGTGGGGGAGGGGTCCGAGAGGGAACAATGCTGCTTGCCCAGCACTCACCCCTTTTCCAGGCACCTCTCCCACTTCCACACTGGACTGGCGCCCCTCTAGCTGCTGTCCTGGCCGTTGTTCCCAGAGTGGGTAGGTCTGCAGATGTTATAGGACCATGGGGGCCCTTTAAGTAAGTGGACTCTGCTGAGAGACCAGCAGTTTCTGCCTCCACCCCAACCCCCACTGGTCTGCACAGTCAGAAGCAATGAGGCTTGATTTTCCCCTGTGCTGGGACTGAGCTGCGAAGTCTGGTGAGGAGCTGGGAATGCTCCCCAGGTGTCCCCTCCTGACTTTTAAAAACATGTGACTGCGCTTTCCGCTGGCCTGCCACAGCTGCCGCCACCACACCGAGTCCTCTCCACCCGAGCTCCACCCCTCCTACCTGTCTGGATGAGTATTTCTTCTTTATATCTTTGTTTGCTGGAATTCCATGTAGTTTGATTTTCTGGAACTTCTGGTTGTTTCTAGTTTTGAGGTAGTTGTATTCCTTCTTAGTTGTGGAGGGAGACACAGCATGTCTCTCTACACCTCTATCTTGGCTGGAAGTTCCTAGACTAGTCTTAATCACAGAGTCAGAGACTGAGCACACGCAGGTGGACACTGTTATTAACTTTTAGTAATTTTAAGAAAATCTGAAATATTTTTCCTCCCTAGGAGACAAGTTAAATAAATTATTTATTAAAAGTACTACTATGAACCTATTAAAGGGAACTTAGTTATGTACTGATATTGAATAATCAATAAGAAATATTCTTAATACTTTTCATTTTTGACATACTTTGAGACTTAGAAGAAGTTCCAAAAATTGTATAGAGAGGTACTGTGTGCCAGTAACTGTCTTCCTCCAAGGATAAGATTATACATAACCATTATATATTGTCAAAACCAGGAAATTGACAATGGTACCATACTATTAACTCCAATAAAGACTTTATTCAGGGTTCTGAGAAATATTTTTATATGAAAAAGTGAGATAGTGAGTGTATACTATGCATTATAGTTGTCTATTTGAAAAGAGAGGAGAAGGATGTGTGAGTGTGTGTTTATGTGCTTGCATACACCTAGGGTATCTCCAGAAGGTACCCAAGAGATGAAACACATTGAGTTGTCACCTACAGGGACAAGAACTAGGAAGCAAGGTGCCAAGAGGCAGAGAGAATTTAAGCTATGTTCTTTTGTACCAATTCATTGATCTTTTTAAAAAAAGGGAATGAGGAATTTTTATATGACTTCATACAAAATAATTTCTAAGTTATGTTTTTAAGTGACAAATACAAGGTAAATAATTGTGTATGCACCCCATTTACAAAAAAAAAAAAAATCGGGAGGAGGAATGTGTATCTTCACTTCCACATACACAGATATTCCTGGGAGGACATACAGGAAGCTGGTGATATTGGTTTGCTTCCGAGGATAAAAGTGGGCAGCAGGAGACAGAAGCGGGAAGGAGACCTTTTACAATACGCTTTGTACCTTTTAAATTCAGACTATGCGAATTTATTTCTTCTTCAACAAAATTAAAAAAATAAAACAATTAAACCCTAAAAATAAATTACTTTCACCTTGTAATATTTTTCCCCCTCTAAAATATTCGGCGGCTTTCCAGCTACTCTCAGGCTAAAATCCAAATTTCTTGACATTTATGTTCTTTTTATAACTTCAGCTCATTATTTCCTGCCTGGAGCTTTCTGTTCCACCGAAAGCGTCTCACCATCTCGACTCATAGTTGTGTGCTTTCTGGCATTTCTTTATTCTTCTCTCCCTCTTCTCCAGCCGTCAGAATGTAGCTCAGGTTCATGTCTGTGAAGTTTTCCTAAGCAGTCTGGCCCTCTGTGAGTTCTCTTCCAAATTCCTACAATAACATATTGTCTGCCCTGCACATCTGGCCCTTACCCCATACCCTCTTTCTTATCAAGCTTATGTGCACTCTGTCCCTAGGTAAGATGACCAAATCCAGTGGGCAGTGTCTGAGTATGACAGTCTTCTGAAAGTCCCTATTTCTGGCAGAGACTTACACCTGGTTGATGTCACAGTGGTGCTTTTTTGACTAATCTCTTCTTTGTGGAAATTTTATTCCATGCATATGCTTGCTGATGTACTTAAGAATCCTGGGCTGTTATCATGACAATAAGAAATTGTATATCCACCCAAAACCACCATAGCAGAAATAAGAAGACAAAGAGCTGAAATTCCAGGAAGCACATGGTGTTTGAACAGCAATGTATTTTTAAATATAACCTTGCTGGAAAACAAGATGCATGCTAAAATTTTTCCTTCTTTTTCATTTGGCTGCATTTGGAGACTAGGCCCTATTTTTCCGGTAACCATGGTGAATTAATTAGCTTTTCTGATATGTCATCAATTGGTTCTTGAGGCTCTCATTTTGAGTAAATGGAAGAGTTGGATTTAAATCTTGGCAGGTCTGATCTCAGACCCACTTGACTTCTAAGCTGCATTGCCTTAAGATTTAATACAGACTAAGTGTGAAATATATTCTTCAAGGAGCCTACGCTCAATTGCATATTGCATCAGTCTGTCCTCTATCCACTTTATAGCTGTGTATGTAGCAGGTGCAGCCATTTCCTGGGGGGCTTAGAATTAGAAAAAATACTCCTGAAAAAGATTAATCTTTGAAACTCAAGCCAGGAAGAATGAAGAAATAAACAACAAACCATCAACAATAATAGGAATAGCTTATCTTTGCTTAAGTCTTAGCTAGGCATTATATTTCAGGATATTATCTCTTTTATCTTAAAAGAACTGACTGAGATGGGCATTATTGTTTACCTTTTTTTGCAGATGAGAAAAGAGACTGAGAGAGGCTAAACTACTTGACCAGAATCATACAGCTAAGTGATAGAACCAGAATTCAAATGCAGAACTTCTGCCCCTGGGTTGCTGGGCCTAATCTTGACTTTATGTTATTGTTTTTCCAAAGATTAGTCATAAAGCCTTTATGTGGAAGATTGCACCTCATTTTCCTATGTTTTCCCATAAATGATCCATAGCACAGGGACATTGTCAGTACTCAATATTCCAGAATTAATAAAAGCATAAATGGCTTTTATGGCTTATAATGTGCATTAATAAGATTATGATGTTCAGGTTCAAAATTCAACAAACCAACTATGTCCCAGGCAGTGTGAGGTGGTGCAAAGAGCATGAGTTTTGGAAGAGCTAAACGAAGTCTGTAAAGTGCTTGTCACACAGAGACACCCAATACCTGGCACTTTTCTTGATACATTTACATGATCTGATTTAATTTTTCTCCCATGCAACTTTGTCAGGTAGAGGATTCATCAGTTCAGGCTGCCATAACAGAATGCCACAGACTGGGTGGCTTAAACACCAGAAATTTATTTTCTCCTAGTTCTGGAGGCTGCAAGTCCCAGACCAAGGTGCAGGCAGGTGAGGCCTTGCTTTCTGGATTGCTGAGGGCCTCATGCTCACCGCATCCTTGCATGGCCTTTCCTCTGTGTGTGCAGATGGAGAGACAGATCTCTGGTGTCTCTCTTTCTATAAGGACACCAGGCCTATCAGATGAGGGTCCCACCCTTTTGGGACCTTGATTGTCTCATTTAACCTTAATTACCTACTTGAAGGCCAGATCTCCAAACCCCTCCAGTGGGGGTTGGGGCTTCAACATATAAATTTGGGGAAGGGGTGTTGGGGCACACGATTCAGTTCTTAACAAGTAGTTTACTCTCTTCCCATTTTACAGATGTGGACACAGATATTCAAAGGGATGTTTCCTGTACTTCCATGAAGCCTGGTCGTGCTGTCAGAAATGTCCACCACCCATATTTCCATAGGTTTCTTTCCTTCTTGCAACCTAATCCTCTCCAGAGGTAATTTTTTTCTAAGAAAACAGTCTGTAGCATCTTTGCTTTGGATAGTGCTGATGAAACCCTGACAGTTGATTTTCCCCTGAGTTCTTCACCTATATGTTCACCTCTCTTGTGTTATTTTATAATTAGCTGACACCATGGGGTTATAACAAAATGCATTAGTTCCAATTTCTTCTATCATACATCACAGAACAGGAACCATGCCATAGCCAGGCTTACCAACTTTGGAACAAAGCTGGGGAAGGGAATGTTGTTCAGCATCCAGCAAACTTCAGGTGGAATTCTCTTGTTGTCCTCTCACCAGAAAGCATGGTATTCTCCAGCTGATGACTTTGACATCATTTTAACTCAATATTCTTTACTTCATATTTCTGTCTACTCATGCCTTCTACTGCTTCATGCCTTGTATAGTCTGCCTTATCAGCTTCAGTCAAATTGTTATTTCTTTGTGCCTTGAATTCAAATCTCACTTAGAGAGGGTCTGATTGGTTCAGCCAGTTAGGAAACCGTTAGGTCCCTGGGCAGCTTTTAGTCTAATCGTATGTGTTGCTCCAGGACAATGGGAAGAGTTTTTCTATATATCACAGCTTCAGAAAAATATTCTTTGAGAATACACCGTGGCTTTCTTCTAGACCTTGTTTACTTCTTTCTTCTAAGGCTGTGTAGTGTTGTGGTTAACGTTCAAGTTCTGGGGTAAGTGTCTGGATTTAGACCCTACTACTAGCAGTTACCAGCTATATGAACTCTGGCAAGTACTCCACTTCCCTGTGACTCAGTTTCCTCATAGATAAAATAAGGATTATAACAAATAGTCCCTACCTTACAGAGTGGTGCAGATTCAATGAGTTAAGGCATGTGAGCACTTCCGGCAGTGCATGCAGATGGGCCCTGTAAGTTTTAGTTTTCATTTCTAATTGATCGTCTGAGTGTTCTTGCCCACCAGGAAGGACAATGTCAGTTATTTTGCTAAGGACAACTCTAATTTAAATTTACAAATAAGCATTTAAGGTATGTTTTGTGGCTGATTAAGTAACACGATTAACTAAGGCTGTTAGTTCCTGATGAAATTCACCATTCCACAGGTGTTACTTCCAGTCATTGGGGATGTAAGATTAATGCCTGTTGTCTATTTAGAGAGAAAGCCACGTATATAAATATTGATGAGTCAACTGCAGCGTAGGGGCACCGCCAGGAAGTGCTTATCTTGCTCTGCACAGGGGCAGGACAGGGAAGATTGTATATTGGAGAAGATAACTTGACTGGACCTTAAAAAGGGATGTGGGAAGGCATTTCTGGCAGAGGTAACACCAAGAGATAAGAGAGAATATGGTGCTTTAAAGGAACATGTGGATCTTGAATCTTTTATCCAAAAAACTAGTCCTTTTGAATATAATGTTCCCCCTGTGTGAGGCAAGGAGCACTTGAAGGTGTACTTTAAAAATTGGGTAAGTGTGAAAAGAGAGAGGGCGTCCCAGACTGAAGGAACGGTGTGTCTGATGCCCTGCAACCAACGAAACCAGGCGATTGCTAAACCGGAAGGTGAAGTTCAGCCTCCAGCGAGCAGAACTGACAACGCATGCGCCTTCAGTAGACCGTGCGGGAGGAGCGAGGCAGGTTCAGGACGATGAATTACGACCTCTGCTGGCGACGTCACGACTCTTGCCGTAAAAGCCGGGTGTGGCGCCTGCGCACCTCCTTTCCTTGTGTGGATTGTCAGCGCCGTCGCTGCTGTTGTGGGTCCTCGCTGCGCCCCCTGGGCCGTCACCATGGTGAAGCTGAGCAAAGAGGCCAAGCAGAGGCTGCAGCAACTCTTCAAGGGCGGCCAGTTTGCCATCCGCTGGGGCTTTATTCCTCTCGTGATTTACCTGGGTTAGTGAGAGAAGACCCTGTGAGCAGACGGGAGGCAAGGGGGGCGGGGCCCGCGACTCCATTTTTGGCTTCTAGCGCGGGGGAGACCAACGTGACCACGCTGAGCGGGGCCTTGGAGGCCGTCTGGTCAACTGGGTATCGTTTCAACTGCGGTTCGAAATCCTGTTCTACCTTTTAGTATCTTTACGGTCTGTTGGAAGTCATGGAATCCCTCCCGTTCTGTTTTTACATCTGTAAAATGGAGGTGACATACTTTTCAGGATTGTTGGGAGAGTTAAGACTGCCTGACGTTTGTGAAAGCGACGCATTTCACTCTTTGGCCGTAGGTGGATTTGCAGGGCGTTTGTGCTCACCTGGCCAGGTGGGCCCGAACAGAAAGAGGCCTGTAGACGTCGGAATGTGCCACTGCCCGGACGCGTGATTATGACAGTAGTTGTTGGATGCCTCTGCTTTCTGAGCTGGGCAAAGTGGCGTGGATGCTTTTTATTATAGAACCCATTCTACAGGCGAGGAAACCAAGGCATAGAGAAGTTTTGTCCCTTGCCGGAAGGCTACACAGCTGTTAATTTGGGGGGCGCTATGAACTCAGGCAATGGGACATCAAGGCCCATGCTCTTATAAACTTGATGCTGTACTGCAAAGACTTGTAAATGCTCAGGCAGTTATTTTGACGTAGGGCTGCACATTGGGACTTGATCCCATTTCTAGCCGTGGGTAGTTTTTTCTTTTTAATCTTATTGCGCAACTCAGGCAACATGGTGAATAGGAAAGAGCCCCAGCTGTCAGTTTGAGCATAAAGTTTGACATTTTATAAAATTGACGTTTTAAAACCCTATGCTTGGAACAAGGTGCTGCTTTCTATTTGTTTTAGGTGTCATGCATTGCCTAAGAGAAAGGACATCTTGACAGCCTTTGATTATGCTGGAGGTGGTTCAGGCAGCTGTGGCTCCTATTTCCTCATGAATTACAAGCCAACTGATAATTTGGGAATACTTAAGTATTCATTCAGGACTTCAAAAGATCGTTTTTCTCCCTTATTTTGAATACTTTTTTTTTTTTTAAACATTACTTTCCCAGATTTTAGTGGCTTTGTAAGTATCAAGGAGTAGAGTAATTGACAGCCTACTGTTGCAGGCTGTGCAGTTCCCCCTCTTTCTCTCAGGCTCACCCCTCCCCAACTTTCAAATGGTAGAAGGGCCCAGATTGGATAGTGAAACACTGGGACTAGCTCTCCTTTTAGTAAAGAAAGGGAGGGGGGCTTTGGCCCTCCCCCTTCACTGTGCCATTTTCTTTTTCCATTGTAAATCTTTTCATCTACCTTTCCCTCTTTCTCTTTTTGAGATTTCTGCTTTCCAGAAAGCTGTAGCTGCTCGCTACAATGTGCGTATCAAGAGCTTTGGTCTGAAGAGTAGATGATGCTTTTCTTTTCCATCCTAGACTTCGTTTTCCTTTCTGTGCACATGAGCTATATTCTCTTTCCCAGGATTGCCGTTATGGTGATTTTTACCCTAGCATCCAGCTCAGGTTGAGATTGATGTTAACGCTGTCTTTTCAGTACTTTTTCCTTGTTAATCATTTGTCTTTTCTCTTACACTATATATAAATTTATGTCTAACGTAGCTTCTAGGTTTCCCCCCCCCCCCTCCACCTCACCTCTCACTAAGACCTGAAACTGCACATTGAACTTCTTGTGTAACTTAGGTTAAAACATACCTTTTTAAGTCTTCAGGAAATATAGTGGGATTCTAGTGCTATAACATAGGACAGTCAGAGAAGGAAAACTCTGATTCCAAAAAACCTCCGCTGCCTTGCGGCATACCTCTTCAGGGGAAAGGCTAAGGGAGTAAACGCCGACAGAAAATCCGGAGCCGGAGTCCCTAAGGCGGTTTGACGTTGTAGTCAACACCGGCAACTCCTGCGGCGCACCTGAAGCCAAACTGTATTGACTCCGTCTTTCCCTTGGACCCTTCAGCTGCGAAGAGAGGGGCGGTCTGCTGCATGGGCAACAGCAGACCCTCCATATCACCCTGCCCAGGCTCTGTAGCTTCAGCTTCACTGGAGAGGACACTCCAGCGTCATCGCAAGATGTCGATTCAACACGGGAGGAGACAGATACCGTGTCACTCCCGAGTCGGACTGCACAACCATTCTCGGCGGTGCAGATAGACACTTAAGAAGCTACACCATCGTCTCTCGAGACGGACGGCTGCCGACGAACATAGGACAGACAGTGACATAATAAGGAATCTGTTTTGACATTTACCAACAAAAAGATTTTAATGAGTCACCAGTTGAAAGATAATTTTCCATTGTGTGTTGAATTTCTACAGATCTTGTGAACAAAGGCTTTTACTATCCTTTGTTCCATATTATCTATTTAAGGATGTTTGTAGAATGAACAGCCTTGGAAAATAGTACTTACCTCCAGAACAAAGGGGAGACATGCTTACTGCCCATTATAAAAGATTCTGGTTCCCTAACTGCAGGGTTATCTCTTAAATGATCGTACTCTGATGATGGCTATAGCTGGGAGTAATACATTTTTCTTTATTTCTGACTTGGAATCTTGAGTCTTCTATCAGCATCTGTGAACTGACAGGCTAGTTTGTTGTCTTGGAAATGGGGTAAAATTTTATACCCCTCAGTTCTTGATGACAACTGTGATTTTAATGAATTATTTCAGCAAATTAACATGTCCTATTAATAAATACATTTTAAATGGTAAAAATGTTAATTTAATTGTGTTTGCAATAAGAGTGTTGACTTAATTAGGTTGTTGAATAATAACATGATTTTTTCCCCCCCCTCTTTTTTGCTTTATAAAGAGGCTCATGGGGGATAAATTAGGATAAAATCAGATATTCTCAATTTTTTTAAGTTTCTTTAAAAATTTTTTTTGCTTTTTGTAGTCCTTTATACAGTGTGATTTGGTAGTTGCAATATCTTTTTTCTGGGTAATGACTAGTAATGAAAGATAGTGCATGCTGAGGGCTACTGTCCTGATTTTGTATAGTAGGAAGAAGGTAGTTTGCCTTCCCTATTGATTAGTCCTGGACATAATCTCCTACTCTAGTGAAGACTGGAAACTGTTCTGTAGCACAGGTAAATCTAGATAAAGCTGGTAGATTCAAGTATCGTTCTAGCTACCCCAGGTTATTGAAAAATCAAGTCTTGATTGCAATTTTTTGTCTGCTGGGGTTTTAATTAGTATTTATTGTCTTTCTCTCTTCTTCCTTCCCCTCTCTCCCAGGATTTAAGAGGGGTGCAGATCCTGGAATGCCTGAACCAACTGTTTTGAGGTACAGTTCTTACAAATAAACATTTCAGTGCAAATGTTCATATATTAGTACTGAATCACTGGGAAGCAAAGAAGCAGTGGTGGTAGGCATTGTAATGGAACTTTGCCAGTCGATATAGTTTTGGGCTGTTGGGAAACTGCAGTAATTTGCATATCAGTTTAGGTTATGTTAGCAGGTAAGTACTTTCTCTCCCCTTCCTAATTTTTATTTACTGTACCATGTTGTAACTATGGTGAAGCATATATATATTTTAAAAGAACTAATTGATCTTCCTACACTTTAAAAGGTAAACTTTCTAATTTCCCATATTTCTGTCTTATTTTTATTCAGATAAATACAACTTTTTATATCATTCTAATAAGAGTACTTAGGATTTTATTTTCTTCACCTCAAATTAGAGTTGATATCCCATATATTTTTCAGTTGTTGATTAATTAGGTTTTTCAATTTTTCAATATTATGCATAACAATATAATGAGCATTTTTATGGATATAGATTTTATAGGTTTTGATTTATTTCCTTATGGTAAATTCTGATGGGATTAATAAGTCAAATGTATGAACACTTATGGCTCTGAAAATGCATTGTCAAATTTCTCTCAGAAACAAACGTGCCAGTGTTTGATAAGCATTTGTGAAAATTACACACATACACAGCTACAGAGTCTTTAATTCATACCCTGGCACATGCATGTATATACATATACTTATGAAAATATTCATTTACATGTGTGCACACACACATATAAAGGCAGAATCTAGAGCAGGCATGTTTGCTTGTAGGAAGGACTGATGCTCGTGGCGCTATGATGACCAGGACCCCGCACAGCTGCTGTGAGATTTCAGCTTGACCCTCTGTCTTACAGACATTTCTTGTGGGTTGCCCTAACAGACTTTTCCCTGGCCATTCTAGTTCTTCCATTTTTTCGGACTCCTACTCTAAGCCATTTTCCCTAGAATGGGCAGAAAATAATAATGACAATATTACTAGCTATTTTTAGCCGTCACTTCACAATGCATCACCCACTCTTTTAGGTGCTTTATATACAATATTTCTAATTATTACTTCAGTCCTTTGGAGCAGGTCACAGTGTGTAGGTGGTGGAGTATGTCTGTCTCCGAAGACTACACTCTTTCCACTGGCTCATGTGGCCTCGCCCGGATAATCTTACCTCTTACTTACTGTACTTAGCACAGTGCAATCTGATAGGAATTTCCTTCACCCCCTCAGCCTGGCCAGCCTCTTTTCTAAGAGGAAAGGGTTTTATTTTTCCCTGAAGTTACCACTGTACGTGCCTTCAGCTTGTCCATTTCTGCAATTATTCTCTTTTCCCTAAAAAGGGCTTTAATAAGTGGTCTTCACTCACTGCTTCCTTTCTTTACTTCCCTACCCCCTTAACTTCGTTAACCTTCATCCTATGGCTTCTTGCAACTGCTTCCAGAGATCGCCACTAAGTTCCTTTCTGTTTAGCCTCTACTCTGCACTGCCAGTTTCCTTTTTTTCAAATGGGGACTTGAGGTAATGGATCTGCTATTTACTAGTGATTGACCTTAGACAGGTGACTTCCTAGGGAAACATTACCTTAGGAAACATCAGAGATGGGACTACCTGGTCAGACGGAACATTTTCCAAGCACTGGGAGTTACTATCAGATATCTTTCCCCAAGAGGCTATTAACCTTTGTAAGATGAAGTTTCCTGTTTTATAACTTGGGCATAATACCTACTTCATATGATTGCCATGAGGGTTGATGAAGAATATTGTATGTAAAGTAGTAACAGTACTTGGCAAGTAATGTGAGAGTGGTAAACTGTTAACAGTAATTTTTAATCTTACGTCATCTTTAGCTCATTTCCTTCTTCTCTAAGAACTGTGCTCTAGCTGCAAGATACTGTCTGCCGCTCCCAGAGTGAGTGTGGATTTTCACGCTGTCATCTGTGTGCTTGTGCTCCCTCAGCCGAAGGCTCCTGCCCCTCAGTTTCCCCCGGATGGAAACCTGCCTCCAGAAAAACCCAGTGTCAACTGTCACCTCTGCCCTCAATTATTTTCCCCTTCTCCAGCTGAAACCGCTCTATTTCCTGTGTTCCTGTAGTGCTCGTTTCTGTCTTTGTCTGCCTTATATTATGCTTGTTTTGGATTTACATTATATTTTGTCCTGCAAGTACCTCAAGTGGCTGCCAACAAGTGTTGAATTAATCAGATGACTTAATGTCTTGGTGGTCTTTTGGACAGCAGTCTTTAGTATTACATCTTGTGGTGCAATTTTTTAGATTGGACCTGCATGCTGGAAAATAGCATTTTTTCTGTGTCCCAGGTCACCCAGGATCCAGAGGTGGGGCTAGAACATACCTCTCTGTTGTACTTGTGGCTTCATTGATCTCACCAGGAGTTGACCCTATAGCGGACTGGATGAAGCAGTCATCCCCTGTTCTGCATTTCTTCACCTTACTGTCTTCTCTCCTCTTCTTTCTGGTGCTGACTCTTCTTTGTCATTAGGTGCATCTCTGGTTTCCTTCCAGGGGTCCTTGTGGTTAGTAAACAATTGACTGAGTGCCCGGAAGAGTTCTCCAGTTGTAGCATTTCGTGTGCTTTGCTGCTTGTTCTGGGGAGACTGACTACGGAGCTCTTCCTGGGTTGCCTAGTTTGTACCTTGAAAGACAGGGAATTATATCTGCTAGGCTTTATTAATGTAAAATTTATTGTTCATTAATATAAAGTGTTTATATATGAATTTATTTATATAACACTAATGCAAATAATATGGTTCATGATTTACTAGTCTGTTTCCTTTGCTAGTAGTTGGTTCCTGGGGATTAGGCCCGCATTCATGTTGGTGACCTTTCTCACCCAGGATGATGCATTTACGTGGTTGGGAAATGTTGGTTGATACAAACTCAGTGCTTTAATGAATAAGGACAATATCTTAGCAAAACATTACTGAGGCAAACTATATCAATACTAATGTTAACTAAGAGAATCATTGTTCCCATTATTTGTATAAGGCCAAGGAAACTTTTATTTTTATTTTGAATGCTCATTACCATTGAGAAGGAGATCTTAATAGATGAATAATGTATTTTCCTATCTTAACTACATTCAGAAATACTTGGGTTTAATGGGAAATATTAATACACTTGAAAATTGGCAATAGACACATATTCGTTTTTTTTCTCAGGCGAAAGGAAAATACTTAAAAAAAAACTTTCCAGAATGCTCAAATTGTCATTTTGTAATGCAATTTTATTGCCATGTTACTAGAAATCACATTTTTAGTCAACAACATTTGGAAATAAAACACCTGGATCATGTTGCTTAGTCAGCAAATGATTCAGGAGTTTGCGTTAGTAGCTGGAATGTATGGAATAAGAATTAGTTGAGGCAGTAATGAAGGCTGGTTGCTTTTGGGATGTGTGTGGACTAATGACCAAGAGTACCTGGGTCACATCTCACTCTGCCACTTAAAATATGTAACCATTTCAAAGCCTCTGTTTCAACATCTTTAAAATAGGGATCATAAGCAGGAGTTGTGAACTTTCTGCAGTGTCTGTTCCATGGAAAGCATCGAATAAATGTTATTATTAATTTTACTGATGTTGGATCTAGTAATTATATAGCTTTATTTTCTGGGTTCATCAGTCCTTCTTGTTAATGAAAATCATTAATCATTTATCTTTTATTGGCCTCAACTTACATTTTCCTTTTTGTTTATATAGTAACTACTCTCAAAACTAACAAAATTGTGTTTCTTTAAATATAGGTCTCTATGTTAGATTTTTTTTTTTGTTGTTGTTCAATGAGATTGAGATCCTTCTAGTAATTCTGGATTTGGTAGACAAGTAAACACATGAATGTATAAAATCTTCTAGTTCTTAAACTATGTTTAAGAAGTTTTTACCGTGGGGTTTAATTTATTTCTCCTCTTCACAAACATTTTAGCTTACTTTGGGGATAAAAGACTGTTTGGTCACCTGGATTTGGAAGCAGTCAATGGACAATAACAACATGGAAGGTGTGCGTTCTGGCTGGGATAAGAGATGGGACATCGTTCAGACGTTCACCGGTTGAATGGCACAGGGCTCTTCTCATGCATCTGTGGCAGAGTGGAACCTCTACTGACTTATTTATGGTAGACTGTATCGAAATAAATGTCTTTAACAATGTTATGTGTTGAGTCCTTTTTCAATTGAACACAGTAGGACTGTTAGGTAAAAATTTAGTCTTTTAGTACTTTTCCAAAACAGGGAATCTATATTTGTGCCTAGATGCTACCTTAAAAAGTTAAAAATTCCCGAGTTCATTTCTTAACACATAGATTCCAGTTTCCCTGTGCATTGAATTAATAAGTTCCTTGGGCTGTTCTGATGTAGGGAAAGTAGAAACAGCTCTCAGTTTGTGAGACACTGGGCCCTTTCTTCCTGCCCTGAATTGGAGCACAGTTCTGATAGAAATAGGGGTTCTCTGGCTCTTTTGGAAGGTGATGGGATTAGCTTTGGGGAGTGTATGTCTGATTTATTTGTGAGTCAGATGTGAGTCTAAGATTTCCCTTGGTGTTCGGAAATGAGAGCTGGCTGGGCCAGAGCCCATGAGAGCCACACAGAAGGGTAGCACTTCCTGTTTTCGGATAGAAGAAAAGGCCGCGAATGGGAACGAGTTTGCAGTTCCAGGCGCCGGTTTCCTGGGAGGTTTACCTGTACTTGTAGCCTATTTATAAATAGCTTTTTCTGTAATTCTAACAAAATATATTTACTTAGTTTGGGGAAGTGTAATTAATGTAGGAAAGTAGGCCTGAAATAAGATAGGACACAGTTTGGGTTGAGCGCCTTGGTTTGAATGTTTTAAACATCCGGTGTTTAAGTAGATGATAATTAGGAGTGTGAAATGTAATTTCAGGTGACTGCAGCTGTCATTACCAGAACGTTCTTATTTCTCATGTAAAACCCTCCTGGCTATTTAAACCTGTTTCCTTACTGTCACCTTTGCTGTGGACGGGTAGGAGACTGCTATCGAGGCTTACTGCCGACGTGGATTTTAAAAGTGGAATCTTTGAGAGCTAACTGCCAGAAAACCATTTTTGGTAAGCACTTAATATAATTGCTTCAATATCATAAATGTCTGCACATATGATTTTGCTAAAGAATAAAACACACAACACACCCCCCCCTTTTAGTTTAAAAAAAAACTTCGATTTAAACCTCATAGAGTTGCTTAAGATTGTGGCTCCTCCCCCCCACCCCCCACCCCCGCTCCCACCTCCCTGCCATCATTCCTTTCTTAAATTTTAGTGTTGTCAGTAATTTTTTGTTTAGATAGAGTTTTGGTGTATATTTTATTCCCTTTCTCATTTAGGATTTCTAGAAATTGAGGAAGTAAAGCTACAGCAGGTGCCCATTTTTTTATAGAATACTAACATGGATAGTAAACATGACTGGTTTTATATTTCAGGGGTTAACTTGTAGCAGTCTATAAAACCTAGTAGATTTTAAAGAAAAGAATCAGGAATTAAGTTGTAAGGGATCAGTTCCCTGATCTCACATCTGAGGAAGTTAAGAGAGTTTAAGCTCTTGTTCCAGACACAGGATAAGAGCTGATACTAGTATACACTTTAATGTTTGTGTGTGTAGACAGTATATAATATCTTAAATATGTGAAATGGGTATGGCTAAGCTACATTTTATTGAATTTTAGTTTTTAGGGCAGTGCAGTCTGTTTCAACAAGAATTGGTCTCTGTCCTGTGCTGGGCACTAAAAAGAGTTCTTAAAGTTAAGATCATTCCTGACCCTGATTTGCTTAGACAAAAACAGGACCTGACTGAGTCCTGGCCCTGCTACTTAGTTCCTACCTTAATGGAAAAGTCCTTTAATTTTTAGGCTTCAGTTTCTTCCACAGAATAGGAATAATACTTGTCTCAAGGTGTTATTTCGTAAACCAGTGGTTCTCAGCTGATCCCAGACAAGCATCACCTGGTTATAAATGCACATTTTCAGGTGTGAAAACGTAATCTGTATTTTACTTTTTTTTTTTTTTTTAAATCCTCACTGATCTTAGAGAGAAACATCAATGTGAGAGAGAAACATCGATTGGTTGCGTCCTCTATGCACTCCCGCTGGGGGTCAAACCCACAATTTAGGGGTGTGCCCTGACTGGGAATCAAACCTGCAACCTCGTTGTATTGGGACAATGCTCCAACAAACTGAGCCACCTGGCCAGGGCTCTGTGTGTATTTTAATGACTTCAACCATTATTTTAAATTAATCATTTTTTTGTGACAGTTATGGAGTTGCATGCAGTTTAAGAAATGGTAAAGATCCCTGTGCCGTTTACCTAGTTTTCCCCAATGGTGACATACTGCAACGCTATAGTAGAGTATCAGGATATTGACCTTGATACAGTCAGAACTTTTCCGTCACCACAGGGATCCCTCATGTGGCCCTATTACAGCCAACCATCCTCACCCACTCCCTAACCCCCTCCCCCAACCCCTGGCAACTAGTAATCTGGTCTATTTCTATAACTCATTTCATTTACACAAATGGAATAAGTAACCTTTGAGATTAGTTCTTTTTCACTCAACACAATTCCCAGTAGGTTGATCTAGGTTGTGTGTATCAGTTTATTGCATATGTGTACATACAGCTTTTTGTGTACTCCATGTGTGTTTTAACAAGCCCTCTGGGTGACTGATGCAACTCAAGTTTGGGAACTGCTGCCTCCGACCTGCAGTAGCCCTCCTAGTTCCCCCTGCACATTAAAGTTGTTTCCCACTTAATATCCAGAGTAATCCTTTTAGGTCAGCTCACAGCACACTTTGATCAGAACTGTCCAGTGGCTTCCCAGCACTGGGAATAAAACCCTGAGTCCTTACCTTCCATAATCTGCCCTTATGTGCTTTTGATGTCTTCATTGCCTGTGAAGTCCCCCCCTGCAGCCCCATATTCACTTGCACGCTTCCTTTTTGGATTTCTTCTTGCCCCTCAAAAAGGCCACACATGTTCTTACATTGGTGTTAGCTCTTTCTTCTGGTGCTTTTCTCCCAGGTATCCACATACTTGGCTTCCTCTCTTTATTGTAATCTGCCCAAATGTCATCTTGATGGAGAGGGCTTCTCTCGTCCTTGTGTAAAGTAGCAACCGCTTCTCCTGTCTTCTCCCAGTTATTCTTTCTCTTAGCCTCACTTTTCTTCAAAGAACTTTTACCCATCTCGTTTTACATATGTATGTTCAGTATTCCCTCCCTTATCGCGGGTATTACATTCTAGACACCTGTGATAGGTGAAAATCCACGAAGTAGGAACCTTACATTTATTTTAGTATTTATATATATTTTAAGGCTTTATAACCCCTTCCCACACACTTATAAACCATCCCCAGTCCCTTATTAACTTTTCCCACTCCCTTATTAACCTTTTCCACACTTTTATAAACACTACTTATGTTCTTAAACATATTCCACACTCTTAAACCTACGTAACTAACAACATACATATACAGTACCTCAAAATCCTGCAATATAGCAAAAAATCCACGATAAATAATTAAATATAATATTTTTAAAAATCCCACGATTCAGTGAGGCCGCAATAAGTGAATTGTGATATAGAGAGGGACTGCTGTACATAAGAGATCCTCGTCTCTAGAATGTAAGTCACATAAATGCAGGACTGTATTTTTAGAGGTTAACACAGGTCCTGGTGCATAGTATATATTTAATAAAAATGAATGAATGAATTACAGGATTGTACGAAGTGTAAAAATGCTTTGAGATTGGAAACTTCCATAGCATGAAACATTGTAAAGGGCCAGTATTTTTCTCTGCCTCAGTCATAATTGGTAATACAATCCAAGCCAAGGATTGTACATCAAAAGATGTTGGGAGGAGGTGATTTTGGAAAGGGAATACTTACTATGACTTGGCACTTTATTCATTTAATGCACAACAGCCCTGTGAAGGAGGGCATTATCTCCATTTTGCAGATGAAATGGAGGAGGGTTGGGTCATGTCCCCCAAATCACAGAGAAAGCTTGGATTTGAACCCATATCTGCTAAGTAAAAGCTCATGATCTTATTAGTGACACATGCCACGTTTAATTTTTTTCTTTTTACAGCTGATGAAATGTTATAGTAGACGATTTCAACAACTATAAAATGTTAGTTAGCATTTCAAGTTCCGTAGAGAGGGCCACAGTCGTACACAGAGTAGTCAAATTCACATCATAAATTTAACTTATTTGGAATTACCATGCCAGCTATAATAAACTATTTCTTTTTGTTGTTCTCTTTCCTTGAATTGTCTACATTTCTAGGGAGGTATATTTTACATACAATAAAATGAGCAGATCTTAAATACACGGTTCGATGATTGTTGTCAATTGTATATACCATGTAATCACCACACCAAGGTGGGGATCAGGATCTACATGAACCCTGGACACTTAGTGTATCACACATAGTAGGTGCTCAAGAGATTTTTTTTTAAAACTAAATGTAACTGACTTGTGAGGTTGACACAGAGGGAAGTTTGGATTGATGTTCTCTTTCCTGTAAGAAGCAAAGACAATATAAAGTTAGTCACAAACAGCTTTAGAACTTTACTCAAAACTGGGATGATGAGAAAAAAGGTGCTGCAGCACTTTCTGCCCAGTTGCATCAAGGACAACTGGAGGGACATGGACACTGGGACAAAAAAATACATTTTATTTTCCTGAAGAAAACAGACTTTCACCACTGACAGGAAGTGGGCTGTGAAATGTCAACAGCTGCAGGGTGTTCTCTAATACCTATTGAAGAGCACGCCAGGGACAAGAAAGAAGCTCCTAGAGAGCAAAACTAGAGGCCCCATCAAGAGTTTCCTAGAAAGTGGAACTGAAGGCCCTCGATACTGCCAAGAAGTCTGTTTCTGCCCCATGGAATTTCACATTGCTTCTAGACCAGTGACCACCGCAGTTTTGACATAGTTACCTTGCTCCTACTCCTCCTTGGTGTACTAGTTAGTTGGAGGCAGTTAACTTGTCTTAAGTTCTTGAGAGTGCTGGACAACAGGGAGCTGTCTGCGCCAGATGGGAGATGCACATTTCCCAGAATTCCCTACCCTTGATCTGGATACAGTATCTAGATGAGACAAAACTGTATCCCTGGGAGAGGATTCATTGTATTCTATATATGAGAATTAGTACATATGACTATTAGGTCAGTAAAGAAATAGATGAATGTTAGTTGCTTATCAAAAATCCACCTTCTGTTTCTTAAATTGTCACATTTAGCTACTCATATTGCAGCCATGCTGAAAGGCAGTCCTACTCCCCTTTGCAGTTTGGTGTGGCTCTCTGATTAACAGTTGACAATTGAAATGTGAGCAGAGGTGTTGTGTGCTACTTCTGGGAAGTTTCCCTAAAAGAATGGACATGAAACGAGTGGGTTGCAGCTGTTAGGGACCGGAGGAGTGACTGAGTGGCATGTTAGGAGGAGCCTAGGTCTTTGAAGGCTTGAACTGGAGAAGTCTGTTGTTCACACCTTCACTGACTTGTGTTATTAATTTTCCTGTCTTTCCAAATAGGTGAAGTTTTAACTAGCATTTTTCTTATGAGTGAGGTAGAGCATCTTTTCATATATTTGAGAACCATTTGTGTTTCCTTTACCCCATTTTTCTGTTGGAGTGGTGACCTTCTATAGTAACTTGCAGGTACTTTAGATTTCTGGAAAATTATATCTGTGATATGGTGAGTTGTAGATATTTCTTCCAATATGTCATTTGACTTTGCTTATGACTGTTCTTGCAATGAAGTTTTTGAGTTTTATTAACCAAATTATTGAGTTTTTAAAGTGCATTAAAAGCTTTATATGATATTTACAAACTTTTCTATCTTGAGATTAGAAAAAATATTTTCCCAAAGTTTCCTTTGGTATATTTTGGTTTACATTTTTATATTTTGTTTTATATGTAACTTATAATTAAGACAGTTTCTCATTTTATTTCACTACAACTTTTCTTAATGACCTTATCTACTACCCTGACTTCAGGTTTCAGGGAGGAGAAAGGATTAAGGGGATTTTATTTAGAGTAGACAAAATCAACCAGAGAAGATGTGGGTGAAGTGAAATGCAAAGAGGTTTTAGTAATAAATTCTACATGGAACATGTTAGTTTCTTGTGGGGGTCAATTCTTCCTCACTATTACACTGCTCACTCCCCTAACCCTCCCATTTACTTAGCTTTCTCATGGTAGAGGCAAGGACCTCATTGAGGTCCTGAGAGGTAACCTCTCAGCCCTTGGGATACCATGTCTGATAAGAGTGTATTTGTATACCTTTGGTCTTGGGAGATATGCCAGATAGTTTATACCAACAATAAGATTTATGGTGAACACCTGCTTTGGTTCACCTGGGACCCTGGGCTGCACTGTATCAGCTTGACCTCTGGTGGGGACTGGAGACTGAGTAGCTAAGGTCAGTCATGTGGGTGCTCCAGAGGAAACCTGGTTATCCACCCTCAGGTGAGCTTCCCAGTGGGCAGCACTTCACATGTGTCACAGAGAATCAAGCACTGTCTGTCACTCCACCGGGAGAGGACAGCTGGAAGCTTGGACCTGACTTCTCCCGGACTCTGCCTTGTGTGCCTTTTTCCTTTTCTGATTTTAATCTGTATACTTTCAGTGTAATATGTAATAAACCATAACCACGAGCGTAATAGCTTTTCTGAGGGCTGTGAGTCCCTCTAGTGAGTCATGGAACATGACGGCTGTCTTGGGTACCCCCAAACGCTTTCCTGTTAAATGTCTTACAACAGTTGAAATATTTCACTCCACTCTTCTTGCTTGCGTGGATTCTGAGGAGAGGTTTGCTGCCATTTTTATTTTTCTCTATATAGAAGGAGTTCTTTCCCTCTGGCTTTTTAAAAAAATTTCTCTGATTCTTTACAGTATGACTATGATATGCCTAGGTGTAGGTTTTTTTATATTTATCCTGTTATTCTCTGAGCAACAATCTGGCCTTCAGTGTCTCTCATTAATTTTGAATATCTCAGCCATTATTAATTCAAATATTTCCCTTCTTCCAGATTGGTTAGGCTCTGGTGAAACCCAGATTAGGTTCAGGCAAAATAGTTTCCCTTGAGGGCAGACTTCTGTTAGGGAGAACAGAATTCTCTGTGTGTATTTCAAAATGATTACATTTCTCCTCCCCCTGCTGGAAGCACTAGGCAATTTTTCCTCTAGTCTTTACTCTGAGAACTGAGTGGGGGTCCTGGAGGTAAAATAATGAAAGTATGGGGGCATTCCTAAGACTGTGCCCCTCAGAGTTTTTAACTCTCAATCTGGTCTACACTGCGCCTCCAGCAATTCATCAATTATAGTTTATGTGTTCCTACTGGTACTGTTTCCAACAGCAGGCTTCTGCTCCTGGTTAGTCGTGATTCTATTTGCATGTCTCTACTATTTTGAGGGCTGTATTTTGTCCTGTGACCTCAATTGTCTGATAGATCTAGGAAGGGTTGTTGATAATCAGATTGTTCTGTTTTTTTTTCTTATTATATATTATTGGTTATGCTATTAATGTTGTATAATCTTCATTTCTGCCTGGGTCTTTTTATGCTGTTGAGGTCTTCACTAAGTTATTTGAGCATCCTTATAACAAATGTTTTGAACTCTGCATTTCATAGATTGCTTAGCTCCATTTTGTTTAACTCTTTTTCTGGAATTTTGATCTGTTCTTTCATTTGGGCCATGTTTCTTTGTCTCCCCGTTTTGACAGACTTGCTGTGTTTGTTTCTATGTATTAGGTAGAGCTGCTTTGACTCTGTGTCTTTGTAATGGGGCCTAATGTAGTAGGTGTCCTGTAGGGTTCAGTGGCGCAGCCTCCCCTATCACCCAAGCTGGGTCCTTGAGGTGCACCCTTTGTGTGGACTGAGTACACCCTCCTTTTGTAGTTGAGCCTTGGTTGCTGTTGGCAGATCAATGGGAAGGATTTACCCAGGCCAGTCAGCTGCAAGGACTGGCTGTGACCACTTACCATCAACCTCTGCCCTCTATAGAGGATCCGTTATGTAGGGGCAGGATGGTGGTGTGCCAATGTGGTCTGTAGCTGTCCGCCGGGTGCGCTGGCCCTGGAGTGTCCCAGGTGGTGCAGGGCAAGGTCAGCCCCCACCTGTGTTTTTCACGAGCCACCCTGCCTGAGCTATAAAGCAATCTGAGGTGGCTGCTACTTGTGCTGGGCTTGGAGATTCCCAGGCAAAGCCATGCTGTGAATCTAGGCTGGCTGCTGCTAGTGCCAGGCCTGGGGCTCACTGAGGCCAGCTGTTGCTTGTTTGAGAGGATTTGGGAAGTTGTGCAGTATGAGCCAAGACCAGGCATTCATATGGAAAAGCAGCTTGGGTGGGCCCATAAGTTGGGTGGGGCAGAGTCTCTGAGGATCTCCAAGGTGGATCAAACTGTATTAGCCAGGTTGATGGAGTCTCAGATATGGCACCAGCTTGCTGGCTCTGTGGGGGGAGAGTTTAGAAAAGGCACAGTGGCCTCTGCTCACCTTGATGTCAGACACTGCAGTTTCTCCCTGAATGCCACTGGTGCCTTTCAAGCTGCTACCTTAGTGCTGGAGCTCAGAGGGAGAGAGTCTGAGTAGGTGAGTCCTGTGTGGGTTCTTTAAGAGGATCTGCTTGGGGCTCCAGTAGTTTCTTCTACCGACTCAATCCCTGCTGGTTTTTGCAGCCAGAAGTTGTGGGGACTTATCTTCCTGGCACTGGAACCCTGGGTTGGGGGGTCTGGTGTGGGCCTGGGACTCCTCAGCCCCTAGATGTCCCTCCCAAGCTTTTATCCACCACATGTAGGCGAGGGACCAGCCCGTTCTGTGTCTCTGCCCCTCCTACCCATCTTGATGGATGTGATTTCTCTGCCCCACTCCTACCAGTTTAGATGGATGTGGTTTCTTTAATTCTGTAGTTGTCAGACTTTCATTCAACTCCATTTCTGATGGTTCTGAGTGATGGTTTTTCTATATTTTTGTTCTAATTTTGATGTGGTTGTGTGAAGAGGCGAGCCATGTCTGCCAACACCAGCATCTTGACTGAAAGTTGTTCTGCTTTTTTTTTCTTGTGAGGACAGGAGTGATGACATAAGCTTTTAAATGTTGAACTAGAAACCAGAAATCTCTTATTACACCTCTGAATTAACATACATTTGCTTCTTAGGTTGCCTTCTTAAAGCAACATGGATTCTGAGTGGACTTTTCTAGTTTTCCGCAATGGGAAAATGTGCGTTATAATGATAAGCAAAATAAAACAGCAATCTACTTAGAAAAGGCAACATAAACTCCTAATTGTGTAGGATGATTGTGGAGAGCTGTGGGCAGATATGCTGCTGCTCTCAGGTAGATGTGATTTAAGAATAATGAAATTTGTAACTTAGTTGACATTATTGAACTGCTAGTCAAAAGCAGGATATCAAAGTATATGTTGATTGAATGTATATTGCTGAGATTTATTTCTGAAACTCACCTACTCTGATGCTAAGTAATTCCACCACATCCCCTCCTTATGCCCTATTCGAAGTCAGTAACTTCTAGAAGCGCGTTACAACTTCATCTCCTTGCTGTTGTCTTTTTTGAAGGGTGCTCAAGAACAGGACTAATTTGAGCTCATGACATCTTCCTGACACTTTTTCTTCGTGATATGTGAAATATGTGTCTCTCTTTAACACTAGAACGCAGGGCCTACTATTTATGTCTGTCCCTTCCTCTTAGTCCTTTTCTTCCCCTGCCCTCACTGCCATTGCAGGCCCTCCTCTCTTTGGCAGTCATGACATTTCCTGTCTTCACCTTCATTGTTTTCATTGCGTGCCTTTGCATCGTCTTCAGTAACCTTCCTCAGACGTACTATTAATAAACCTTGGACAGCTCATTACTGCCTGGCTGTTAGGTTCCATCTGACAGAGCACTGTAGAGTCCCACCTGTCTTTCTAACCTCAGTCCCCACTGTGGCAGCTCATCCCAGGCTGCAGACAAACTGGAGTTCTTGGTGTCTCCAGCACCCTCCATCCCTCTGTGTCTCCACTCTTACTTTAAACTGAGCCTGGGAGGCCCTCTCCTCATTTCTTCTACCCCAAATCTTACTTGTCTCTAGAACCTGGTCCAGCATGTACACACTTATGAAGCCATCAGTGATCTTGTTCCCCCTTCCACCTTAGACCCCAAACCATTTTACTTTCCTCTACAATCCCATTGTTCTTTCTCTGTAAGGCTCAGTCTATGCTTTGAAGCATAGTTATTCTCATGCAGGCTTATTTCATCCACAAGTTTATAAAATTCTGCAATGATTGAAACTAGCGTTGTCATATTTTTCTCTTCACAGTGCTAGACAGGCATTATCACTTATGAATTAATTAGCATAGCACCTCATGGTTTCCAAAGTGCTTTGATACACATTTGTTCTCTCCTTTGGCTCAACCAACTCTAACAAGTAGGCCGAGCAGGTATTGTCATTATTTCATAGGTGAAAGTCACTGGGTGCTGAGGGAGAAACAAGAAAAATTGCCTGCTGAAGGCCAGGCACTGTTGTGAGTACTGTCTCATGCAATCTGTACAGCAACCATATGGGGTGGGTATTATCATCTGCACATTTTAGATGAGAAAACTGAAGCCCAGAGAAACTGAGAAACTTTTCTAATATCAAGTGACTAGAAAGTAACAGAACGGAGACTCAGATGCCCCTTTTCTGTTGAGTGGTTCATGCCTTTTCCCACTGAGGAGTGCCCCTCTCCCTGCTGTGTCAGTGAAGGCAGTGAAATGTGATTAGCAGGGGTGGCTTCTCCTTCATGTTTAGCCTATGCATTTTGAGGCATAAGTGGGTGTCAGATCAGCCTGGGGCTGTGGACTTGGGAAGAGTTGCAACAGGTCATTGCCGTCCAGCAGGGGGAGTGGGAAAGCAGCATCTGCCTGGTAAAAAGATTAGTGTTAAAGACACTTGAACATCAACAAACACAAATACGACCTACTGAATGGGAGAAGATATTTGCCAATGACACATCTGATAAGTATTACCAACTTACACCAAAGAAAAACCAAAAACAACCCCACAAACAAACAAACAAAACAACCTGGTTAAAAAATAAGCGGAGAACCTTTATAGACATTTCTCCAAAGAGGAGGCAGAGACGGCCAGTAGACATGAAAACATGCTCAACACCACTAATCATTAGGTAAATGCGAATTAAAACCGCACTAAGATAGCACTCCTCATCTTTCAGAATGGCTGTCATGGGAGGGGTGGGCAGAGGTGGAAGAAGGTATAAGGGGAATAAATAGTAATGGAAAAAATACAATAAAATTATATATTAAAAAGAAAACCAACAAATATTAGTGAGAATGTGGAGAAAAGGGAACCCTCATGCACTGTTGGTGAGAATGCAGATTGGTGCAGCCACTGTGGAAAATAGCATGGAGGTTCCTTAAAAAATTAAAAATAGAACTACCATATGACGTAGCAGTTCTACATCTGGATATTTATCCAAATAAACCTGAAACACTAATTTGAGAAGATATATGCATCCTTGTGTTCATTGCAGCATTATTTACAATAGCCAAGATATGGAAGCAACCGAAGCGTCTATTGATAGACTAGTGGATAAAGAAGATGTGTATACATATGTCCACCGGAGTATTAATTACTCAGCCATAAAAAAATGAAATATTGTCATTTACTACAACATGGAGGGACCTAGAAGGTATTATACCAAATGAAATAAGTCAGAGAAAGACAGATACCATATTATGTCACTTATATGTGGAATCTAAAAACAAAACAAAACAGGAAGAAACTCATAAATACAGAGAACAAACTGATGGTTGTCAGAGGGGAGTGGGGTTGGGTGAAGGAATTATGAAGTATAAATTGGAAGCTATAAAAATAGTGATAGAAATGTAAAGTATAACAGAGAATATAGTTAATATTGTAATAACTATGTATGGTATCAGATGGGTACTAGAATTATTGGGGTGATCATAAGTTATATAAATGTCTAACTGCTATGCACCTGAAACTAATATAATATTGCATGTCAACTAATTAAAAATAAAAAATTTAAAAAAGATCACAGTGTTGTCTTTGCTATCTTAGTATTTCACTTGGCTTCTGCCTAGCAGTTCAAGATCAGTGCTTTGCTTTTGTTTTCCTTTTGGTAAGAGAATTTTGCCTCTGCCACTATTGTTGGCCTGTCTTCGGAGGGACAGGAATTGTTGTCATAGAGCAGCACTACCTTTGGATCCTGTTATGCTTTGTAGGGCAGATCAAATCCCTGTGAGAAGCCACATGGGTTAAGAATCCCATCTGATGAAACATGGTAGGATCAGAGAATATGTTATCTTAAGTCCTTTCTGGAATAAGGCCAGTCATAAATAAATGTTTTAAAAAAGGAGACAGTATAAATTAGTTCTTTAATGGCATATTACATGTGGGAAGACTGGGCCCCTAGTAGGTAGAGCATAGAAAGCAGATGGTGATGGGCCAGAGGAGCTCTACTGAAAAGTCAGGAGGCAGGCTGATGAACCCATGAGGGTCTAGAGAGGAGCAAAGGGCTGAATACCTTGAGACTGCGTACCTTGGGAGCTGGTAGATCAGATTTGGCCTGCAGAGATGAGGTTGGAACAGAGATGGTGGGGATGCACTTGTTGCTGAAAGCTAAGACTAGCTGAGTAAGGATGCAAATCTCAGAACTATGGCTGGATTTGGCTGTGAGCTAGTGAGTGGGAAGTCTGGAGAGATGAACTGGGGCCTGACTTTAAACTTTTCAGGGTAGGGATGGGGATATTTATGAAATACACATAGGGGAATATTATGGGATATTTATAGGATAGAGAGTACCTGGAAGGAGGGAGCAGACACCTGTGCATAGCAGTCCTATGCATTATGTCACAGAAAAGGCATTGGGTTAGGGAGCCATGCTTTGTGCCCCCGCAACTGCGCAGTGCTAAGTATTCTGATTACTCAGAAGGCTGCCATGAAACAAGGCCACCCAAGACACCTGGTGGCCACCTTGAATTGTCTCCCAGAAAGATTTGTTTTCTTTTTTATTTCCCAGTCTCTGGCACAAATGCATTCTTCTCTTGACTTGTGGCAGGCTGAGGAGTAAAAATAAAGTTCCCGTTTCTTCTATTCTTGATTGGGATTCAGTCATAGGTTCAAGCTTCTCTGATGACCTGGTGAATGGCTCCATGTATTTCATGGAAATGAAGCAACTATTTCAACATGAGTTCCACAGCATTTATGCCCAAATAGCTGGTGAAATCAGTAAGCATTTTTGGTTACTGATGTTAAATTAGGAAACTCATGTAAGCCAGGACTTAATCACCATTGGCTTATCAAAGTAATAGTTTTAAAAATTCAAAGTATTGAAAATATTTTTATTAAAGCAAAGCTGAAGAAATGTTAAATTTTTGTGATTCATGATGTTTTATTAAAAATAACATTTTTCTAATTTTAAAAGTGGTAGATGCTCATTGAAGAAAAAATTGGAAAACATGACAATGCAAAAAGAATATAGGAAATATCACATCTATTTAGAGATAACCACTTAATATTTTAATGGATTCTTCTTGGGTTTAGTTTTCAATGCATAATTTTTATGATCACATTTATACTTTATAATCAAATTCACAATCTGGTTTTTGTTTTTACCCCCACAGCGCTATATGATGAGAATTTTCCAATGTCATGAAGATTATTTTAGAACATTTTTAATGGCTGCATAATCACTGTATGAATATACCATTATTTAAAATTTTTTATTAAATTCTTTTTATCTTGAAATAACTTTTTTACCAAAAGTTGCAAAAATAGTACAGATTTTCAGTATACCTTTTACCTAGCTTTTGCAAATGTTAACATCTTACATAATCACATATAACGGTGAAAATAAAAAGTTAACTATGATAAAGTACTATTAACTAATCTCCAGACTTATCCAAATTTTACCAATTGTTCTGCTAATGTCCAGGATGATGCATTGCATTTAGCTGTAGCGTCTCCTTAGTCACTTCCGGTTTGGAATAGTTCCTCCATCTTTCTTTGCCTTTCGTTACCATAACTTATTTTGTGGAATGTCCTTCAGTTTGGGTTTGTCTGGTATTTTCTCATAATTAAATTCAGGTTATGCATTTTGGGTAAGAATGCCACAGAAGTGATGCTGTGCCCTTCTCAGTGCATCCGTTTAGAAGGTGATGTATTGTGTAGTTTATGAAGCCCTTCATCTGTAGTTGAACACTTCGGCAGTTTTCTATTTTTACACATAATTCTGCTTCTCTGTGTCTGATTATTTTCTAAAGAGTAGTTTTAAGAAATGGTTTTCCAGAAAGGTTTTGTTCATTTTATTGTTGTTCTAGTAATAACAGAATCCTTCCCTTTCTCTTCTTGCCACAACTGAATGCTATTAACAACAAAATAAAACAAAAAGCTATTAATTTGGTAAGTATTGAGGCTGCTCACTTTTACATATATATCCTCACTATTTTTCATTCTGATTTCAAGACATACTTACCAAATTACTCTCAAGTCCTTTTACACAGTTCTAAGTGCTTGACACATACTCATTTGATCCTTCTAGGATGATACTATTATTTATATTTACAGATTAAGAAATTGAGGCTCAGAAAATCTAAATAATGTGTCTAAGTTCAGGCAGCTATTAACTGGTAGAGTCAGAATTAGAACTCAGAACCTCTGGCTTAAAAGTACATGTAGTGCCCTGGCTGCTGTGGCTCAGTGGATTGAGCATTGACCTGCAAGCCAAGTGTCACTGGTTTAATTCCCAGTCAGGGCACATGACTAGGTTGCACGTCAGGTTCCCAGTTGGGGGCGCGAGTGAGAGGCAACCACACAGTGATATTTCTTTCCCTCTCTTTCTCCTTTCCCCTCTCTCTAAAAATAAAATAAATAAACAAACAAATAAATTACTTTAAAAAAAAGTACATGCAGTAACTGATGCTACTCTCTTTCTGGGCTACAGAGTATTTTCTTTAATCATGACAGTTATATTTAATACTTCCAACATCTTGCAAAATAGTAAGAGAAACATCTATAGTGAGTGGTTTAAAAAGCTCTAATAAAACAAGAACTGAGAACTTATCCTTTTCATTTAAAATCTATAAATTGGTTGGACTCCTAAATATTGATATTGGGTTCTTTTAATAAACTTAAAAAAAGATTCTTTGTTTTAAAAATGAAAAAACTTCTATTCTTGCCTCCTTTAACTTTAGGAATAATATTCTTATTAAAAAACGAAAATAAATGGTTTGTTCATTTTGTTATTCAAAAGCATAAAAGACAGTAGTAACTCCAGACATTGATTTGCCTCTTCCATTTTAAAAATGCTATTCATAGTTGAATTGCCTAATCTATGAGGAGGCAGAATTTCTATCTCCATGAGGAACTAGACACTAAGAAAAGTTGGGTGATATCTCCAGTTTAATAGTTAGTTTGCAGCATATTTGGTACCTAAAATATGGGATATGTGTATTCCAACTCTTTTGACTAGATAAAACTAATTCTAAGAGTGAGCTGCGAAATACATTCTGAACACTCCTCAAATTTCTTTTTTTTCTGAGTAAGAAAATCATATTCATTTTGAATAGAATTATTTTGGTAAGTCATGAGTATATCTCAAAAACATGTCAAAAATAAAACATTTTTCTTCCTAAACCCCATTTCTCTAAACTGTCAGTAAATACCTTCACTACCTTTTCATTTGCTTAAGCCAGAAACTTGGAAGTCACTTTAGCTCTTTTTCTCTTTCATCCAGTCCCTTTGCTCTGTGGTTTTGCCGTGTGAGAACTCTCTAATGCATTTCCTTACCTAGTTTATATTACTACAGTATAGTCTTTCCTGAATTTCACAACAGTTATCTAATGTGACCTGCCCTTCCAATGTTGTCCCCCATTCTAATCCCACCCTTCCCTGTGCAGCATTCACAGTGTCTTGGCTGTAGGCCAATAGCACTTGGCCACCCAGTTGGTGTTTGAGTAGAGCAGTTCTCAACTGGCCACCCCCAGTGGATATAGTATGGATGTGTATGGGGGCTTGGATGTGATCGACATCCCCTTACTGTAAGATTCTTTTTAATTATAACCAACTTCATCATCCTGTCTTTTCATATCAAGGACATACTAAAGGGGTTACAAATGAATGGATGGATGTACAAGAGATAGGGGAAAGGAAAAAGAGAGGGAGAGAAACATCAACATAAGGGAGAAACATTGATCAATTGCCTGTTATACATGCTTCGACTGGGGACCAAACCCCACAACTCAGGCATGTGCCCTGACTGGGAATCGAACTGGCGACCTATCAGTTCTGGGGACAACAGCCAACCAACTGAGCCACACCAGTCAGGGCTACAGGGCTATTTTAAAATTAGATTCACAGACATAAAATTACATTAAAAATAAAAAGGAAAAAAGAGACACAGAAGCTGTACACACTCATTGAGCTTGCACATATAGGTGATTAATATAGAAATTGCTGTACGCTCAAACTGTTGTCTTCTGCAATTTTAACTAATCAAAGTTATGAGGGAAATAATAATCTCCAATGTGAACACTTTAAATGTACACGTGTTTATCACCGTTAAAGTATTTAACTGACAAATCTAGGATGGATTGCTGAAAATGTAACAGGAGATAACATATCTAAGTTGTATTTATTGTTTTAATAACATTCATGATAGAGTGTCTTGAGGTATGTTGACCGAAATGGAAGAAGAGATTTTAAAACAATTTCTGTATACCCAGGACATTCATTTTTAACACAATGAAGCAGATGATGCATTATTTTCAAAGTGCATTTCTTTTGTTGGTAATGAGTTCCAACCATATATAGTGTGAAATTATTATTAAACACAAATTATACTTTGATGAAAGAAATGGTTTGGGGATCCATGAGTTTCTTATACATTGAACTTTTTTGATAGAAAATAAATCAAAATGTATCAGATTTGTAAGGTATTTGATGATAACTTTTCACAGATGTAAAATATCAAGATTATTACTCCCTTTATTGAAAATTATTAGCTTTTAGAAACTTTAGAAAAATTATTATTTATTTTTAAAATAGAAATTAAAAAAAAAAGATTTTATTTCTTTTTAGAGCGAAAGGAAGGGAGGGAAAAAGAGAGGGAGAGAAACAACAATGTGTGGTTGCCTCTCACGCGCCCCCAACTGGGGATCTGGCCCACCATCCAGGCATGTGCCCTGACTGGCGACCCTTTGGTTTGCAGGCTGTCACTTAATCCACTGAGCCACACAGCCAGGTGTATGTTTTTGTTTTTTGTTTTTTGTTTTTTTTTTTGCTTCCAACTTTCCTTTCGCCTTTCAGTGCATTCCTTCTTTGTATGGAAGTATGAAGATCATTAAGAATATTGAAGATGCCAGACAAAAAAGCAAGTCTGGCTATCTCATTCACATCTGTAAAATATTGTGGCCAAATTAAATTTTTATGTTTCAGGAGCCCTAATAATTTGTTCATAGCTCAAACATTGTCCATGTTTTCCTTTAGTAACTATTATAGCTCTGTAGCAATAACAATTCATTATAATTAGCTTTCATGTTTTCACATAATAAAGATTAATATCAAGTTTAATGCATTATACTTCATGCGAGTCAAAATTTTCACTGGGTCACTAAGCACATTTAGTTCTGTTGACATTTACTCATAATTTTTATTTATTTATTTTTATTTTTTTATATAAAGGAAGCAATGCATTGAATTGACATTTGGTGCAAGCTCCATAGTCTGAGTAACAACCCCAGAGTGCTTCTCTGCCATTGCAGCTGTGCCATCAGAATATACTTCTCCCTGAAACTTAAACTGCAAGCCACATTCGCGGACACTTCTTTCACAGTCCTATATAATTCAGAGCCAGTTGTATTTGTTGACAATGAAGATCAGAAAAAGAATTTTTTATATCACTATTCCACTCAAATTTCATATGTATGAAGGGATTCTATGTTAAGTGTTCTTATCATGCAAAAATAAGTAAATAAAAAAGGGTGAGAGAACACTTTGAGAGGTGATGGATATGTTTATGGCATTGATTGTGATGATGGTTTCATTGTGTAGTGATTGCCAAACTTATCGAGACTTATACATGAAATATGTACAGCTTCAAAAAAGAAAAAGACTACTGCCCTGGCTGCTATGGCTCAGTGGATTGAGCATCGGCCTGCGAGCCAAGTGTCGCTGGTTCGATTCCCAGTCAGGGCACATGACTAGGTTGCATGTCAGGTCCCCAGCTGGGGGCGCAAATGAGAGGCAACCACACAGTGATGTTTCTCTCCCTCTCTTTCTCCTTTCCCCACTCTCTAAAAATAAAATAAACAAATAAATTATTAAAAAATAAATAAAATAAAAATACATGTTAGATACATCTGTGTATTCATCAGTTTGCAATGAAGAATGTTTTGCTAGATTTATTTATTAAGTTAGTCTTTCATATCATTACTCAGTTTCTGAAGATGTCAATCTATAGTACCACTGAAAAAAAATGGTACCCGAGATACATTTTTTGCTATACATTCATCAATTTGAAGCAAAAAATCTTTGATTCAGTCTTTCACTGAATGTCCTTGATTGATGTCAATTGTACATGGCTTGTTAGTTTTAGCAACCTGAAGTTCTGTTTTATAAGAAGCACAAATGTTTATGTATGGAATACTTGCATATGTCGACTTTTTAATCCAATACTTTTTTCGTAGATTTTTTTGTTTTGAATTTATTTATTTATCTATTTGTTTATTTGAATTTATTTTGTTTTAATGCAAATATCACTTAAGTTTAGGAGTTTAGGTGGCTCCATTGCTTCATTAGCTATATGTTTCTACAAATAACACAATGTGATTTTAGCACTTGACCATAACTTACGGCTGTAAAACCAAACAATCCCAGTATATGATGAATCATATTCTGAGTAAAACAGGTACAAACTCTTCTAATTATCTCTTTCTGGAATCACCTGCATTGTCATCATTTGGTTAACCACAACTGCGATATTCAGAAAAACTATTTTTTTTTTTCAGAAAAGTCCAGTGAAGCTTATTTAGTTACCAGCTTTTTAAAAAGGTTGACTGATATTTAAATTAATTATAAAATAAGTTATTAACAATGCTTATGTTTTTCAGGTTTTTATATACTTGCGGGTTTCAGTTGACAAACTAACCTGAAAATAAATGTTCCTACTGCTGCTGGCCAGTGTGACACTTACGCCACATGCAGCTCATCTCATGAGTTCACTAATGCTGACTGGTCTCTATACTTTGCTCAAAGGAGCCACTGGTTGCATACTTGGATGATACAGCAATATCAAATTGCTGTTTCCAGCGGTTTTCATCTTATTGTGGACCTGTAACGAAGAGTTCATGGGCCAGCGCGAGTTCATAGAGCACACGTTGAGCATCATGGAGCTGACGGAAACTACAGATATGTAGAGCACTGTAGAGGTGTAAGAGCTCTCACTCGAATACTGCATCACAGCCTACAGAGCATTGCCACACGCACTCTCTCCTTATCAGCGTAACTCAAAATGGGTAATATTATTCTCATTCTGCCTTCAAATCTCCCACAGCTAGGAGGTGACTGCAGGGAACTGACACCCCGAGTCCAATGTGCTCTCTCACCTACAATTCCCAAATACCTACAAAAGAACCAAGTACAGAATCATATGTAGTTATTACTTCTTTCCAGTTATTTGCTGTGATGGCTCAGTTCAGGATGGATAAGTAGTCTCTTTTGATGACTCATTTTCTAAATAGATATGAGCTGATTTTATTTGTGATCCTATAAAATGTTCTAGAGTTGATTTTGTTCTCTAAAGGTATTGCTATTCTAAGATACGATTAAAAAGTAAATTTGCTGTCATTTTTGTAAAATGTCGCATTATAAGAAAATGAAATCTTTTAAAATCTTTCTTAATGTATCTGAAATTAAATATATTCTGCCCCCATCATTTGCATGAATGAAAAATGGGAAGTTAAAAACAGGTGTCTTAGGATTACTACCCTTCCAGTAGCTTATAGATTAACTTCTTCGTTTCTATTTTTTGACCATTTCTTATAAAAGAGGTTGAAAACTAAAATGCTCACAGGGCCAAGCAGGTAAAAGTAAGGAGGTAAGTAGGTAGGGTAGGCCAATGGTGAATTGTCCAGGCCATTATGTTTAAATAGGGAAGCTGCTGGCTCTTACCTTCAGCTCCCTGGTTTTCCAGAAAAGTTGGAGATCTAAATTTTTATTATATATTTTTTTAATTTTTAAAAATTGGGAGCAAATTAAATCTTTTGAAACATTGGGTAGCCCAATGAAACCCAGCTGCAGGATCTCAGCTGCTAGCTAATCATTTACCGCTGGCTTGTGTAGAGATAACTGATATTTAGCTGAAGGTTCTCAGCCACTTGGGTCATTAGGAGGAAAATGAGGTCATAAGTTTTAGAAAGATTTTCAATAAGAGGTGTAAAAAGTTTTCTGCTTAACTCTTAACTTTGCCAGAAAATTTAGTTGACAGAGCACCCTCATTCTGATCCCTCTGGTGCTTGCAGTGTGTATTCTATTAAAAGTTTTAAAATTGTATAAAATATACATAACATAAAATTTACCACTTTAACCCTTTTTAAATGTACAATCTAGTGGCATTAACTATATTCACATAAGAGGAATCACACAATATTTGTCCTTTGTGTTTGGCTTATTTTAGTTAGCATGTTTTTAAGGTTCATTCACGTTGTAACATATATCACAATTTAATTCCTTTTCAAGGCTGAGTAATATTCCACAGGCATACATACACACTGTTTTTTCTCTGTTCGTCAGTTGATGGACACTTGGGTTGTTTCTACCTGTAGGTATTGTGAATAATGCTGTGATGAACATGGATGTACACTTAAGTGTTTGAGTTCCTGCTTTCACTTCTTCTAAGTACCTATGAGTGGAATTGCTGGATCATTTGGTAATTCTATGTTTAACTTTTGAAGAGCTGCCAAACTGTTTTCCACAGTGGCTGCGCCATTTTACATTTCCACCAGCAGTGCACAAGGATTCCAATTTCTCCACATCCGCATCAACACTTTTTATCTTCTGTTTCTTCATAACGGCCATCTAAATGAGTATGAAGTGGCATCTCATTGTGGTTTTGCTTTTGATTTGTATTTCCCTAAGGGCTAGTGATGTTGAGCATATTTCCATGTGCTTATTAGTCATTTGTGTATCTTCTTTGGAGTCCTTCAGCCATTTTTGAATTGGATTGCTTGTTTTTTTGTTGTTGAGTTTGTAGGAGTTTTTGTATTGTTTATTATTGATAAGATCCCTGAGGTACAGAGGTGATAACTGGTCGTACCAAGATGCCTCTGAATCTTGGGGTGAGTTGTGGAAGAGGAATGGGTGAGAATTCTTAGAAAAGCTGGATTCCTAGCCCCCCACCCCGCTGCTGAGCAAATGCCCTGTCCAGCCCCAGCAGGAATTTAGGGGTTAAAGGGTGGGTTGCAGAAGGATCATGTTATTGATAAGTTCACAGTAATGATGGTGTGTGCCTGAGACTGACTAGTGAGACAATCAAGAGGTATGTTCTCATTGTTAGAAATGCTCACAATAAAACACCAGACACAGGACTTAAGCAGCAAAGCGAGGCGCTTATTCATGAGTCTGCAGAGTCAGGTGCACAGCCAGCCAGGAGCATGGAAGTGCGAAGTAGACAAAGTAAACTGGTTTTATACTAACGCAATTAGCTCCCCCTCCTCTCTCCTTCTCCCCCCGTTTCTCCATTACTGGTTAATCCAGGTTCACAATCTAATGCAATTAACTACTTAACTAAGGGTGTGATTAACTAAGGGTAATCTAGTTATAGGTCTATCTCCAACTTATTTGCAAAGTTATCTAGCTGCATAGTCCCATTTCTCTGTGTTTGGTGGTGACAGTCTTCCGCCTTTTGATCCCAGGAATATGTGTCAGTTGCTGCAGAATGTCATTTCCTCGCCCCTTTTCCATGAGTCATCTGTTAATTATCTCCTGTTGGTTTGGGAGTCACTGGCTCCTTTGTCCCTTACATTATGAATGATTCCACTGAAGCCTGGTGCTTCTTGTTCAGCATCGTAGCTTTCTGGTTCTCATAGACTGATATACAGAAAAGAGACAAATCTGCCCTGACTGAGGGGAATGCACTGGTCAATCCACACATGCTCCCATGTATGTGAAATACCTTTGGGAGGCTGTGTAAAAAGTGGGCAGTAGTGGTGCCTCTGGTTGGGTGAATTCATGAGTTGAAGCCTGCGGTGAGGAAGGTTCCTCACTCCTCACCCTTTTGTGCCTTAAATTTGGTACTGCATGCTTCTGTTACTTTTCAAAAAATGAATAAAATATTTTCCTCCAGCCCTCTATTAATGCATACAAAAAAATCAGATAATTTAGGACTATCATCTATTGGGTGGCCCAAGGTCGTCGTCGTCGTCGGCAGCCGTCCGTCTCGAGAGACGATGGTGTAGCTTCTTGAGAGTCTATCTGCACCGCCGAGAATGGCTGTGCAGTCCGACTCGGGAGTGACACGGTATCTGTCTCCTCCCGTGTTGAATTGACATCTTGCGATGACGCTGGAGTGTCCTCTCCAGTGAAGCTGAAGCTACAGAGCCTGGGCAGGGTGATATGGAGGGTCTGCTGTTGCCCATGCAGCAGACCCCCCCTCTCTTCGCAGCTGAAGGGTCCAAGGGAAAGACGGAGTCAATACAGCTTGGCTTCAGGTGCGCCGCAGGAGTTGCCGGTGTTGACTACAACGTCAAACCGCCTTAGGGACTCCGGCTCCGGATTTTCTGTCGGGGTTTACTCCCCTAGCCTTTCCCCTGAAGAGGTATGACGCAAGGCAGCGGAGGTTTTTTGGAGTCAGAGTAAGCTTTCAATAAATAGCTTTTGAACAAATGAACAAACTAGGGAAAATGTATCACCCACCCGCATGCCTCAGAGGTAAAAACCGTGGTTGGCATTTACCTATACCTTTGATGCATAGCCATTTAAACTCTTTTTTCCCTGTACATGTACACATTTTAAAGAAAAATAGCAACATGTAATGCATAGTATTCTGCAATTTTATTTTGTCACTCACGCTTATTTAGTACACCTGGCTAAATGAGAATAAACACAGCTATGCCACTCTTCAGTGGTAGCCCAGATTTCATTGAGTAGATGCACTGCAGTTATTTAATATTCCTCTAACTGGTAGAGATTTTTTTGCTATCATTAAGACGTTTTTAGTGAACACTCTCTCTCCCTCTCTCTGTAAGGTGAAAGCTGTATCTTCACCTGAAATAAACAGTATGTTAGGTCTTCACACCTGTTCACTGGATCTCCAGATACTAGAGTGACAGAGCCATGCACCACCTTCCACAGGGCAGTTCTGAATATGTTGGTCCTGCTGAACTGGCCACACAGGACATGGGAAGTTAGAAAAACTGGCAGAAGCCTTAATATGTGTAAACTTTTTTATTTTTGATAATAGAATGTAGGCCTTGCTAACTTTTTTTCTGGAAAAAAAATTATTATACTTTTCTAACACCAAGAATGAAGATTTTTAACTTAAAGGACAAAAAAGGGATTTGGATGGGTTTTTAACGTGGCAGGGGGTCATTTTCCCTGAAAGAAATTGTGATTCTCAGTCATTTTGGGAGTGGTTAATCCTATGGCAGGGAAAGAGGTGACCTTGAAGCTGGGACAAAGTCTGACAGGATTCTAGCTCAGAGCCTTACTTACTAGCCATGGGGCCGGAGATTGAGGTCCAGCTTCACCACTCACAAACTGTGTGACCTTGGGCATGAAATGGTAATACTGACCTTTACCTCAGAGAGTGCTGAAAGGATTAAAGTAAGACAGGAGAAATGCTCAGCATGTACTGGATTTTAGAATGAGCACTCAGGAAACATCGTCTGTTATTGTTATTGGAGCCTATATTGTCTTTAACTTTTTCTTATGGGCTCCCATTTTGAGAGGTGTAACACTTAGAAGGGTAAACTGCTAAAAGGGCGTGTGTGTTTGTGTGAGTGGGGGATGGGGGTATGAAGGGGATGGGGTGGGGTAATTATATACTAATCTCTTAATCCCTGGTCAATGTAGACTGGGGACTTCAGGGTTTGGAGAGAGTGTTTCTCAGAACAGAAGATTTAAAAAAAAAAAAAAGAACAGAAGATTTAAGTTTCTAAACTGCTCAGATGCTGAATTACTGAGGACTCCTCTATAAACTCCTAAATTGCTTAATTCTTATTTAGATATGGTTAATCTGTGACTTATGTGACTATGTCAATACAGTATAATACTTGAAAACTGAGTATTCAACTAGCTAATTATGACTACCATTATATACTATTCTATCTATTCTACTCCTGTAATGAAAATAAAATATTAAGAATAAAGATAAAATTGATAGAAACAAGCAAGTTGGATTGGGTGAGTCACTTGGTTTCAGGGAATATTTCCCTTGTGTAAATGAGGACACTTCTTTGGATGCCAATCTGATAGCCCTCTCAGTGATTCAGGTGATCAGACACAAATGAGGTTACTCAGGCTTGGGTTATCAGACATTACCCCTGAGGCCCGCCTTGAAGCTGACTTGCTTTCGTTTTAGGGAGAAATGAGTTCATTAAAAAGAGAACAGCATGTGTCATACTGATTCCAGGAATCTTAAGTGTTTGACAGAATATTTTTGAAGATAATAAATTAACTCAAATATTTGGAAGTCAGGCTCTGGGAGGCTCCTCTTAAAAGTAGTTACAAGGCTGCACGAATTAAGGTTCTTTAGGTTGTAAGTAACAGAAATAGACTGGTTAGCTTTAGCCAAGAGAAATGTATTGGACAGATACAGGATTATCTCGTTCACCTAAGAAACTGATGACCAGCCAAATCTTGAGGACAGGAAGTAGCAGGAATTAGCAGAATTCTGCTATCAGTGTCTCTGCTCCAGCAAACCCTAGTCTCAGTTTCATTACTGGAGAATTGAATAGGGCTGGTCTGAGCCATTGTTTGAGTTTCTCCTTGGACCAGTCAGCTATGGCCAGGGGTAACGTGTTCTAGTGCAGACAGTAGAGCTGAGCACCCAATTCACTCAACCCCCCAGCACCTGGAGAAGTGAGGCAGGCAGCCATAGGGGTATCTACCACAGGGTAGCCCACCTTTGACCTACTTTGTTTTTCTTCCTACCTTTAAAGACCTTGGTAAATTTTTGTTCCACTCTTTGCTCAGGGAAGTTAAACGAATGCTTGCTCTATTACTGGGCACTTGATCGATGACTTTCAAGAGGTTTTGTCAGTATCAGCAATTCTACCCTGGAAATCCATTAACAGCAGTCTTTGGCTAAGTTCCTCTTGTGATGTGTTTGTCACCAATTCTTTGCTTATTTTTTTCTTTCTTGCTGGTTTTGTAATTTTTATGTATAGGTTCTACATTGATTGCCATGTGATTATTAAACACCTTTGAATGGGATGACCACCAGATGGAGGGAGTGGGTGAGGTAGTGAACTGGGCCAATCTGAACCCCGATTTGGTTATATTGTCTCAAGCATCCTCTCATCAAATCTGTTACTGCTTTTGTCCTGAAGGAACATTTTCCCTCAGTTGTCTTCTCTCCCTCCTGACTACTTCTTCCTTCCTTCCTTCCTTCCTTCCTTCCTTCCTTCCTTCCTTCCTTCTTTCCTTCCTTCCTTCCTTCCTTCCTTCCTTCCTTCTTTCCTTCCTTCCTTCCTTCCTTTCTTCTTTTTTAGAGACTTCATTAGGAAGGTATTTATTTCCTCATTTAAAAAATTATGAACTGTATAATTCATACACAAAAATAAAGAAGATATATGTCTTATTAGCCTTTAAAAATTAACAATAAAAAGAACACACATCTATATAAAACAGCCAGTATCTTAGGAATCCTGTGTGCCCTGCCCTGATCACAGTTTTTTCTCTAGTGGTAATCATTTGCTGACTTTCATGTTCCTAATTTCCTCACTTAGAAACAATGTTAAAATCACCTATGTATGTATGCATGTATAAGTATACATAAAAATATGAGTGATCAGTACAAACCTAGCTGAAGAGGGAAAGAGCTATACTGTCAATGCTAGGGGAAAGCTTCTAGGATATAAAAAGCTTGAACAAAATCTCATGGATATGGTTTATAAAATATCTTTCTGGAGAAGTCTGTGGGCAAAGAGTTCTCTACTCTATCAACCCCACAGGCCAGGAATGTGGGCCAAGGATGTCCAGAAGAAAAATAGGTAGAAGGAATGAGATTGTCTGTGTTTTCTCTCCCCAGCTCACCATGACTAATCCCAAAACTCAAAAGCAGATATAGAACATGGTATGCTTCCATGACCAGAGGCATCAGTATCATCTGGGGACACCTAAGAAATTTTAAGGTCTCAATCCAGACTGACTAAGTAGAATCTTTGGGGTTAGGGCCCAATAGTCTGTGTTTTAACAAGCCCTACAGACTGGCTGGTTTGGCTCAGTGTATTGAGCGTCGGCCTGCGAGCTAAGTGTCGCTGGTTCGATCTTCCAGTCAGGGCACATCAGAGAAGGAAAACTCTGACTCCAAAAAACCTCCGCTGCCTTGCGGCATACCTCTTTACGGGAAAGGCTAAGGGAGTAAACCCCGACAGAAAATCCGGAGCCGGAGTCCCTAAGGCGGTTCGACATTGTAGTCAACACCGGCAACTCCTGCGGCGCACCTGAAGCCAAGCTGTATTGACTCCGTCTTTCCCTTGGACCCTTCAGCTGCGAAGAGAGGGGGGGTCTGCTGCATGGGCAACAGCAGACCCTCCATATCACCCTGCCCAGGCTCTGTAGCTTCAGCTTCACTGGAGAGGACACTCCAGCGTCATCGCAAGATGTCGATTCAACACAGGAGGAGACAGATACCGTGTCACTCCCGAGTTGGACTGCACAGCCATTCTCGGCGGTGCAGATAGACTCTTAAGAAGCTACACCATCGTCTCTCGAGACGGACGGCTGCCGACGACAGCGATTTTGATACATGCTAAAGATTGATACACACTGGATAGAAGCATATACTCTACACATCTTCCAATGATTTAGGTTGTAGAGCATGCTGAAGAAAGTAGGAGCTCAATTAATTAGCATATGATCAAGATAGGCTAAGGATAGATAACACTAGGTATATGTAATAGCCAGGCTCTCTAAGTAGGCGTTCTGTCCTCCATTAAAAAGGCAACAAGTATTCGAAGGATGGTAGCCCTCATCGTGGCTGTCTTGGGTAACACTGCTTCAATCTTGACTATTGTCCTCTAAACCTGGGATCTACCTTCATCATTCCACCTTGAGTTTATCTTTAATTCTCTTCTCTTTCTTCTCCTCCATGTTTTCCCTTTTCTTGGTTTACTGTCTTGTTTTGGTGAAGCTCAACATTCATTAGATTCTTCCAAGAGATTGTGTGGAATTAAATTTTTGGAGTCCTGGTGTTGTCTAAAAATATCCTCATTCTTTCCTCATACTTGATTAATTGTTTGGCTAAATTAAAGGAATTTTGAAGACATTGATGTGTTGTTTCTTGCTTGTTCTTGTTTTTCTTTTTGCTTCTGGTGTTGCTGTTGAGAAATCCAAAGCCATCTGATTCTTGTTTTATTGTAAGTGACCTGTTTTTTCCCCTCTGAAGCATGCAATGTCTTCTATTTGTCTCCACAGTTCTGAAATTTCACAAGAATATTACTTGGTGTGTGAGTTCTTTCTTTTTCTTCCTTCCTTCCTTCCTTCCTTCCTTCCTTCCTTCCTTCCTTCCTTCCTTCCTTCCTTTCTTTTCTTTCTTTCTTTCTTTCTTTCTTTCTTTCTTTCTTTCTTTCTTTCTTTCTTTCTTTCTTTCTTTCTTTCTTCTTTCTTTTGATATGGAATTAAAAAAATTAATTGGGCTATGCATTTAGTGGCCCTTCTAATTTGGATACTTTCATCTTTTCATCCTGGGCAATTTTCTTGAATTTTTTTGTTGACTTCCATTCCACCATTTTCTCTGGTCTCTCTTTCTGTAATTCCAGTTTATTTGTTTGTTTTGGATATTTTGTCTCTTAGGTTGATTGCCTTTAAAATTTTTGTGTTTTAACTATTTTTTTCCCTCTTGGGATGGTCTCTTTTTTATAGCTTCCCATTCTTGTTTCATGAATGCTATGTCCTCTTTTAGCTCTCTGTGGATGTTAATATTTTTGGAGTTTTCTCTGCTGAATGGTATCTGTTTCCTCCAAATTGCTTTTTAATTTTTGTTGCCCTTAGATGTCTCACTTGGTTGTTTGCTTATATTGAAAAGTTAAGAACTAAAAAGCTGATTGAAAGCTTGAGCATGTGTGTGCAGGGCTTTTCATTTTTGAACTTCACAAAGTAATGGGTGAATCATTTGTTGAAGAGCTTCTGATATTAGTATTTTCACATCTTTACCCTTATCAAGTTCTCCAGAGAAGACTCTTCAATTATCCTCCCTGGCTCCCAGAAAACTGGGACCTAAGTCAGGGATGAGGACTGAGGACTTAGCATTCAGCTTCTCGGACCTCATTCATCTACTCTTCGTTATTTGCAAACCCCTGCACCCCAGTTTCTTTGGCTGGGATGCTGAGGGTTGACAATACGCGTGGTGTCTCCTTCAGCCCTTTCTTCTCTGCCATTCAGTGGAGTTGAACTGGGTCTCTCTGTTGGCCTAAAGACATTTCTGCTTTATCTATTACTTAAAAAACTTATATTCTGCAAAATCATTCTTCTGGGAACAATAGGGTTCAGAGAACACTATTTAAATTTTCATAATTTTATAATCAGTGCAACACAAAATCAGTAACAGTTATAATAAACAGTAGCACAGTTAAATCTCATGTGCATTTGCTTCCAGCATCATGCAGTAGGTTCTCTGCAGCCTTAAACAGAGGTGTAGGCCCTTGAGAGTATTTACTTCTAACAGAGATTGGTATCAGAATGAAACTCTGATCTGACCCATGTCTAAGTTCTCTTCATTGGTGTTTTTTAAGCACAGGGGAAATGCCTTTGCAGTTCTGACGTCTGCACTCTCAGGTCCCGCAGATGGTTAATGTAGTAGGAAATGTTCAGGTTCTTGAAGTTATTGAACTAACCAATACTAATAGTAAAAAAAAAAATTCTTAAAGGATTTTATATACTATTCAGGCTTTCTCTTTAACTGTGAGAAATCTCACCCCTAGTAGTTTCAAAATGCCTGTGAGAGGTCATACATGAACCTACACAATCATACTGTATCATTATACTACATTATACTGTATCCTCCTCCTCATTACCAACGTGTTAGAATTAGTTCTCATTAAACAGACTCATGATATATCTGAACAGACGATACACCTCACTTCAGTGGGCCATTTCCACCCCTGGGACGTACTGCTGTAATCTCAAGATCCCAGACAGGCCCCTCAGAACGCTGGCAGTTCCTTCAGCAGACGTGTGTGCTGTGCAGGAGCTCCACCCCACTTCTCCCTCCAGACTCCCCAGGCTTAGGGTGGTGTGCTGTGACCTGCAGCTGCGTTCATGTCCTTGTTTCACCAAGGATGTTGTTTTTCATTCGCCCCCTGAGATTTTTACTTTTGCTGTTTTCAGGACAATTTAAGAGAGGGCAGTGTTGTAGAATATGCCACTCCACTGTCTTTATCCAGAGGTCTCCAAGGGCAGTAGTCTTCACGGAAGGTGAATCAAAGTTTGCTGGACTTTTATAGGTTGAAAGTTTTGCTTCAGCCTCAGGAACTCCTGAGGGAAGAGAGGCTGTGAGGATGGGTGAGCTAGAGGAACAAAGAGATAAAGGAAGCATTTTTGGAAGCAACAGAAATATGAATTGTCTTTTGGTCTCTTGACGTGATTATTACTTTTTTCTAAACAAAATATTTGACTTACATGAAACTCAAGTTTCATTTTCTTTTGTGGCTCTTTTTCAAAAGGTGGAGTTTTTGTTTTGTTTTGTTTTTTTGTTCTAGTTAATTGATTATTTTTGGAGCAGTGTTAAGTTTACAGAAAAACTGAGCAGAAAATGCAGGGGTTTCCCATATACTCCGTTCACATAGTGAATTTCCCTTTTAAACATCTTGCATTAGTTTGGTTCATTGTAACAATTGATAAAATAATACTGATACATTATTATTAATTGAAGTCCATAGTTCACATTATGGTTCACTTTTGGTGCTGTACATTTCTTTTCTTTAAAAAAAATTAATTTATTTTTTCGGTGGAGGACCCCTGGTCTGTAACAATTCCCCCCTCTCAGACTTAAGACCCTTTATAATCTTATAAAGGACAATGTGCGAAGGTCTTGTGCTCCTCTAGCTGCTTCAAGCTGGACATGGTTGTTGTCCTACCTAACCTTGGGTCCAGAAATCCCTAATAAGAGTGGGGATGTAGAGGGAAGGGTGGCCTTCCCACATGGGGAAGGATCGTGCAGACTCCAGGTCAGTTGGATGTCCCCAGACAATGGCGTGCTTGGTTTAACAGGCTGGCATCCTTGTTGTATTCTGGGGGCGACAGATTTGGCAACAGGGTTAAAAGGCATCATGAAATCCATAACCACTAGAAGGCAGGGATTAATTTTTCAGTGTCCCACGTTAGGGGTAAAAAAAAAAAAAGACTTCTTTGGAGGAAGGCATGCAAGGCAAATCACAACTGTCCAAAGCCAAAAGGTGGAGATTTTTAAAACCTGAATTGTCTGCCTTGTACAGAACTACATCGTAGCTCTTAGTTTTCATGGCATTTTGTGGTTATTGTACTCTAATAGAACTTCATTAACAATTGAAGTTTGTGAATATGCTTAACACAAGTTAATTTATTTGTCAAAATATACTTAATCTACCAGCTCTACTGAAGAACAAGCTCTGTTATTTGAATATTTCTGCTCGTTTGCCAAACGTTTTTATTTCATGAAACATAGGCTCTCAACACAAGTATGTAAGCCATGTCTATTTATTTATTTATTTATTGAACATAAGTTCTATGTCAAGCCCTCATTTTTTAGAAGTTTAACCTCAGTTAAATCAGGATTTCTTCAGTCAGTTCAGGCCCTTGTTTCCCCTACTGTCTGCCCACACACCCTCAGGATTGAGAGTTGGTCCTAGGCATGCAAGGACTTCCTGGGGAGTGGGGTCGGGTTGAGGTTGAGGTGGGAGCAAGCTGCCTGCCCTCAAGTGGTTGTCATATGTTATGTTTTGAAGCTGTTGAATGTAAATTGGGTCTTCAGTCATCAGACACAATATTGCTCTCGTGTCTGCCTTCTCCCATCCCAAGTCCTCTCCAGGCTCTTACTTCTGTCTTTCGGATACACATTACATATGGATGCCCTTCTCAGAGATATTTATCAACAACTAACTCTCATGGTTTTCCATCTTATGATTTCATATTTTCCACAGCTAAGGAAATCTGTATTTCCTGTAGGATAGGAAAAACTGGGTTTTTATAATTATTCATTCTCTTTAATACGATTGGGTAATATATACTTTTTATTATACACTCAAAAGATCAGGCTATTACAACTAAAAAAATGATCTGCTTTTCTATAGAAGCATCCCTCTTGCAGGCAATAGATGCCTTAATGTTCACTTTGAGTGGGGGAAGGGTCATGAGGCAAAACATTGCTGGTAATGAAAATAACATCATTTTAATATATGAAAACATTGCCCACAAACATTATGTTGGAACTTGGAATATATATTAATATCTATTGTGTACTGTAGAGGTTTACTTTTAATTTGGCATTATATTTTTCCTTTATGAATATTATTTCCACATGTCCCTGTGGGGAATGGAAAGCTGGTGACAATGAGATATGGCACACTGGCATGGACTCTGTACGATGAAGATGTGGTCTTGCAAATCTGAATTTGGGTTAAGTACTGGGAGTACTTGACATTAGCACACGGTTTTTTAAAGAAAGTTTATCTTCTGCTTCCAGGAAGATGCAGTGGACATACTTTCTCCTATTCTTCTTACTAAGTATAACTAAACCCCTGAAAATTATATGTAAAACAAACATAAGAAGACTTTAAGAGAAGAAGATCAGCTAGGAAGCTTAGGACCTGGTGAATGACACAATGGTGTGTTCCCTGGGTTTTCCTTTTGCCTCATATATTTCAGATTCAATACAAGAAAAGACAGCAACCCAGAAAATGCCAATGGGTGCAGACAGAAAAAGAAGAAAGTCCCAATAAAAGCCTAAACTTGCTAGCCAAAGGACTAGAGAAGGGGCAGTTTCAGAATGAGGAAAACTTTTAAATAATAATCACATGACTCCAGGAAAATATCACAGGAAAACAAATAAACACACGAAAAACAGTCCCACTATCCCGCCTCCAGCTGAGACCAAGTGAGGAGCCTAACTTCACCCTGTGCAATGAGAACGAGGCAGGCACCCCTACAACCTCACTGGGCTGGTGTCAGAGAAGGCTAGGTGGGGAGCTGGGACTTTCATCCCTGCCAGGCAATAATGAACCACCACCCGACCCACCCCCAGTACTTGTGATGTGAGTGGGCCAAATGCAGAGCTTGAAATTCCACTTCCACTTGATGGTCAGCAGGCGGCCTTTCCCTTTCAAACTAAGATGATGTCAGACGGGCCCTAATGGAGACTTAGAACTTACACCAACACTCAGGGGTAACAAGGCCACCTCTTTCCCTTACCATGTCAGTGAAGTCTAAGTGGAGAGTAGTAATGAGGGACCCCACTCCAGCCAACTTGAACCCCCACCCCTGCCTAGTAGTAACAAGAAGCTCCTCCTACCCTGGGTGTCAATTGAAGAAAATGGAGGACACTACCTTCTTTCCCTACCTGAAAACTAAAGACAAAGAATAATTCTTGAAAGTAGCTAGAGTTAAATGACACATTACCTATTATCCACAGGGAAAACCAATTTGAATGACAAGCAGATTTCTCATCAGAAATCAATAGAGGTCAGAAAGGAGTGACACAACATTTTTCAAGTGTGAAAAGAACAGTCAATCCAGAATCCTATATCCGGTGAAAACATCCTTCAGGAATGAAGAGAGAATCAATATATTTTCAGATGATGAAAACTTAAGACAATTTGATGCCAGCAAATCTACCCTAAAAGAATGGCTAAAGGAAACTCTCTAAACAAAGGAGAAATGGTAAAATGAGGAAACTTGGAACATTAGGAAGAACATGAAAAGAGCAAAATAATGGGTAAATATAACAATCTTTCCTTCTACTCTTGAGTTTTCTAGATTATATTTAATTATTGAAGTAAAAAATTTTAACAGCGTAATGTGGTTCTCAATGGAAGAAGAGGAAATAATTAACACAATGGTATGGTAAATAGAGGAAAGAAATGTAAAGAAAACGTTTCTATGCTCCAAACTTAAAATGTTGACACCAGTGGACTCTGATAAGTTATGTACACATAATGTAATGAATATCTAGAGGAAACACTATAAAAGCTCTACAAAAATAAACACTCAAAAATACTATAGATAAATCAAAATGGAATGCTAAAAAATGTTCAAGCAACCTACCAGAGGCAGGAAAAAGAAAATAGACAAACAAAAATACAGAGATATCAAGCATACAATAAAAACATAAAGTGGCAAATTTAAGTCTTAATGTATTAACAATTACATTAAATGTAAATGATTTAAACATACCAATTAAAAGACAGAGATTGGTACAGAGGATTTTAAAAAGTGACCCAACCATATGTTACACAGGAAACTCACTTCAAATAGTTCAAATGATACATGTAGATTAAGAGTAAAATGATGGAAAAATGTATACTATGCAAAACTTCCACAGAAGAAAGCAGAAGTAGCTGTATTAATATCAGATAACATAGACTCAGAGCAAAGAAAATTACCAAGGATAAAGAGGGACATAATATAATGATAAAAAGTCAATTCACAAAGTAAACATGGCAATTCCAAGTGTGTGTTCAACATGTAACAGAATTGCAAATATTTAAAGCAAAAATAATAGAACTGAAAGGAAAAACAGACAGGTCCACAATTCTAGTTGGTGACTTCAACACCTCTCACAACAATCAATAGAACAATTATAGGGAAAATCATCAAGGATATAGGAGAGCTCAACAACACCTATTGATTGATACTGACAAGACCTAACTGACATATAAAACACTCTATCTAACAATAACAGTACATATTCTTTTCAAAAACCCATGGAACATATACAAAAATAGAACATATCCCGAGCCATAAAACAAGCCTCAACAAATTTAAAAGAATTAAAATAATATAAAGTATGTTCTCTAACCACAATGGAATCAAACTAGAAATGGATATCCGAAAGATAATAGAAAAATCTCCAAACACTGGGGACTAAACAATAAACTTGTAAATAATGCATGGCACAAAAAATTTCAAGAGAAATAGAAGAATGCATTGAACTGAGTGAAAAAAAAACTGCAACATATAAAACTGTGAGACAAAGCTGAAACAGAGCTGAGAAAGAAATTGATAGCATTAAATACTTACATTAAAAGGAGGTACATAGGCCCTGGCCAGTGTGGCTCAGTTGGCTGGAGCATTATCCCGTAACCAAAGAGTTGTAGGTTCGATTCCCAGTCAGAGTGTATACGGGAATCAACCAATTGATACTTCTCTCTTACAGTGACGTTTCTCTCTCTCTCCCTTCCTCTTTCTCTAAAGATAATGAAAGAAATGTCCTCAGGAGAGGGTTAGAAAAAAATAAATAAATACGAGGAAGTATTTAGATTATTTATGTAAATTTTTCCTGAATGGTGATGCAAAAAGGCGTTGGTAGAGTGAGAATTGAGCCTTTTAGATCCTGGGAGGCCCTAACCCATATGGACAATGTTACCAACAAGTGTGTTCCCTGATTAAAGACCTCAGCATCAAGGGAAGCTCTTCTCCTAAGATATTCTGAATCTGCTTCTGAATCTGCTTCTGTCCTGCACAATTGTTTTGCTTTCTGCATGTTTCTTATCCTTGGTTTAAAATAAATTGGGAGCTATGTTAAGTTATAGGGCAAGCTGCTGTACAATGATATTCCCAAATATGGTTGCTTAAATAAGATGAAAATATATTCTTTTATCATTTAACAATATAGTGCTTGTTGTTGGTCCAGTTTGGTCTCTTCAGCTCCAAACTGGAGGTTCTGTTCATCTCTTGGCTCCAGTAGGGCTCTCTAGCAGGGGATTTCTGTAAGGAAATGTATCTGTACTGTCCAGTGGGATAGCCACTAGCATGTTTGAAGTTGGGAGCCTTAATTTTTAATTTTATATACTTTTAATGAATTTAAATATAAAATTAAACACACGCAAGTGGCTACTGTGTACTGCATTAGACATTGTAGCTATGGATGCTGCTCCGTTCTGCATGATTGAAACGGATTCACCACTACATTTTTATTCTAATCCACAGAAAGGTGAAAGATCAGAAATGGAAGGCAAGTTATATCTTTTAGGGCAAATGAAAGTAAAATTAAATCAATTCTACTCACATTTCATTGGTGTAAGCTTAGCCACTGTATCAGGGGTCCCAACACTACAGTCCAGTTCAATGATTTATTAGGGGAATGCACAAGATTCAACATCTATGAGTCACAGGCTATGGTTTACTATAGCAAAAGAATACAGAGCAAGCTCAGCCAAGGGGAAGGCAGGCTGAATTCTGGAGAAAATCAGGCACAAACTTCCAAGAGTCCTCTCCCAAGGGAGTCGCACAGGATGCACTTAATTCCTCCAAGAATGAGTTGTAACAACATGTGTCTACCAGAGAAATTCTTTAGTAATTGAGTACCCGAAGTTGTTATTGGGGCACCCTCTGCTTCTCACGTAGTAAAATTTCAGATTCTCAGCAGGAAAGGTGTTCGTGTAAACCATATTGTTTGTGCGAACACTTTAGACACTCTTAACATGTGGAGAAACTTTTATATTGGTATCGGGAACTGTTTACTATTCAAGTTCCTGGATGTCAGCCAAGGGATGTGCTAGTAACCAGGCTTTTGTAAAATAGCAGCTTCAGGCCTGCTATGTTCTTTCTTCAGCACAACCACACCTACCTGCAAGAAGAATGGTGAATGTAGTAGACTCCAGATGGGTAGACACATGCCTAATTCAAACTCGATCCTATGGAAGAGGTGGAGAATGGATTTGAAAGAATAACTGGCAGTCTGCTATGAAATTTACACACTTGATGACTTTGCACAAGTTCCTTAGACCCTCAGCTCCTTTGTTTAATATGCATGCCTCTGACATAATACATACATTGAGCTGTGTTTGGCACAAAGTGCTCAATAAGTTAATTATGTTATTATTATCATTGTTGTTATTAGTCTGTTACTAGAGCGTGTGGGATGGGTTTTTTCTTCCTTTCCATTCTTAACCCATCAGAAACTCAGAAGTTTTGTCACGAGTGGAAATTGAACTGCTGCCTTCCTGCAGCTTTCTCTCTCTTGCAGATTTTGGGTCATTTTCATAGTGTAATTGAAGTGCCCCAGGACCCTGACTTTTGTAGGTCATCCTTTCCTTTAGCAACCAAATATAACAAGCAGTGTCTCCACCTCAAGCCTTCTACTGGAAATTCAAACCTTCCCCAAATCTTCCTGAGTACTCTTGATTTTGTCTGTGGGTTTTCTCTATAAAGACTTACCTTTGATTTCTCTTTGATCCCTTCTCTGACTCTTCCCGTGTTTTCAACCATGCATTGTCCATTTTGCCCCAAAAGGTGGACATGAACCCCCCTTTTTCTTCACAGCTAGGCTAGCACAAGGCTGCTATACATTTACTTTGTGTTGGTGCATAAAGCTCATGGAAGTTTTATGAGTAAGACAACAGAGTGTCAGAAGTCACATCTGCCACAGGTGCGCCTTCTCGTCTTCTCTCTTTTTTGCCTCTCACCTCCCTGGTCCTATCTGCTCTTTTGCTGGAACCTGCTACAGGAAACTGGATCTCTTCTAGATACCATCCCTGGATCCCCACCTCCTTACCCCATGCCACCAGAAGAAATGGAAAAATCCCTCAACACTTAAAAAACAAAAGCAAACGAACAAAAGAAATCCATCTTTCTGTTATGTTAATGATTCTATTTAACCACCCTCGAGGCGTTATAACTCAGATCCCACTGCTTCAGCTTCATTTCCACTACTTCTCCCTTTGTGCCTCAGCAATGTAGGATTCCTTCAGTTCTTCCAACATATTCTCTCCTTCCTCTGAGCCTTCACAGGTGCGATGATCTCTGCTTGCAGCACCCCCACCCCCACCTCTCTAACTGGCTCAAGCCTATACATTCTTTTGCTGTAAGCTTAAATATCATTTATTCTGGGAAGTCTTTCCTGAACCCTCAACTTTAGATTAGATTCTCCTACTGTGTGCTGCCAAAGGAGCAGTAATAGTTTCCTGTGGCTGCTATAACAAATGACCACAAAACAACAGAACTATCTTTTCTTATAGTGTTGGAGCCTAGATATTGAAATTAAGGGGTGAGTAGGGCCATGCTGTTTCTGAAGGTTCATGGGGAGGATCCTTCCTGGCCTCTTCCTCCCTTCAGGAGTGGAATCTGGACTGCTAACTCTCTATAGCTTTCTCTCTTGCAAATGTTTGGGTCACTTCCATGGTATAACTGAAGTGGCGGTTGTCTGGTTGTCTGCAATCATTGGTATTCCTTGGCTTATAAATCCATCTCTCAGATACCTGCCTTCATCTTCAGAGACTTCTTTGCTGTGTGTCTGCCCATCTCTTCTCTTCTTGTAAGCCCTACCCTAATGAGCTCATCTTATCTTGGTTACATCTGCAAATATTTATTTCCAAGTAAGGTCACATTCATAGATACCACCATTAGGATTTCAACATACCTTTTTAGGGGACACAATTCAACTTATCATAGTAGGACACACGCTTAGTGTACAGCATAGTAGTTATTTCTTTAAACTGTTTTCCCTAGGCTGTAAGCTCCTTCAGAGTAGAGACCTAGTCTGTCTGATTCACCGTGATATCTCCAGGGCCCAGCAGAGAATCTGGTACATTGCAGATTTTCAGAGAATATTTGAATGAGTGAATAAATGAATACTCTCAAACCTAAAACTCTCTGTGCTCTACCCTGCCATCCAACCCCTACTTCTCCCCTCTCCCAAAGAGATGTCCTCTGGAACTCCTGAATTTTGGTCACTGATCACCAAATCCTACTGAACTCACTCGTAGATATCTTTTGTTGATGGCTGGCCTCGTTTTCTCTTTGCCAGGCCTTACCACCACCCTAATTTAGAACATTGTCACCTCTCTCCTGGACTCCAGTGAAGGCCCCTGGCATGTTCCTCCAATGTTCCTTGCCAGCCCCTTTCCTATCCATTCTCCACACTGCAACTTGAGCGGTCCTATCAAAATGTAAATCTCATGTCATTCCACTACTTAAAACCTGTCAATGCCTTCTTACCACACATGGGATAAATTCCAGAATTCTAAATATGGCTTCTGAGGGTTCCAGTCTCCCTCTTCACTCCTCCCTCTCAATTACCCTCTTTCTTGTTCTTTACACTCTGGATGTAGTTTTCATCACCTCAACCACAGTTAATGCTCTTCATTAATTTAGACCGTTGCACATGCCATTCCATCTGTCTGGAATATTCTTCCCACCCATCTTGGCCTGGTTCGCTGTTGTATATCCTTCACATCTCAGCCCAAACCTCTCTTCTTCAATTAAGGCTCTGTGACTGCCCTCCCTGATCTTAGTTAGGTTCCCCCGCTCTTGGTGCTCCCCAAAGAGGACAGTTTTCTTTCGTCAACCTCATTGTACTTACATTCTTTGTTCGGTGTCATCTTCCGGGCCTCAGTGTAAACCCCATGAGAACAGAGGTCGTGCCTACCTTGTTCACCTCTGCATCCCCAGCGTTACCTGACATACAGGTGCTCAGCACATTTTTGTTTGAGGAATGGCTGCATTGGTCGCCTGCTATTTCTCTTTGTTCTTTGATTTGGCCCTAACTTCAGGAAGCCACTTGTGAAGCATGGTTTCTGAAAATCAGAGTATGTGGCTCTTTTCTTGCTTAGCTCCTCTCAGTTTGACTTCTGTGGACTTCCCCTGGAGGAAGAAGTGTATGGTGGTTAGGGCGGGGAAGGCTTTATTAGAACATAAAACTTTTATATTCCTGGGGTTGAAAAGGGGAAATCGTGACCAAATTCCCAACATCGTGTTGAGGTGGGACGGAGAGGCCATGTGCAGCTCCCCCGACTGCCTCTCTCACCACCACTCTTGAGGGCGTGAGGGGAGAGGGGAGAGGGGATGGAGACTATTACTGTTGGGAAGGAAATTGTGATAGATATACATGCACTGACTATGCATTGCCTCTTCTAGAAGTTCTTAGAAGGCTTCTTTCTAATTCTTGCTATTTTCCTCAAGATGAAGACTCACAAGTGCACAGTATTTCTAATTCCCCTACCCACTGACTAACAGCATATGTCCCAGGGATTGAAGTATCTTATATTTGATCATCTATGCATGGTTTCTTCATTCAACAAATGTTTATTGGGGTCTCCTATGTTCAGGTTCTGAGCCATGGGCTTAGGATGCAATAGAGTCTGCCTTCTTGAGGAGCCCGCATGCTGGTTGGAAAGAAAAATCCATCGATTTAAAGATGTGTTACAAGATGGTAGTGGCAGAACTTTTATATTATTTGGAAGCTTGCACATTGCTGTCTTAATCAAGTGGTTGTATCATCTCAAATGCTTTTAATTGCATCTTGAAATGTTTTCCCTGTATTAACATGTTCTGGGCTTTTTGACATTATCTTTCAGTTTCCTGGGCGGCAATGGGACCTAACGGTTAAGAAGAGGGGGCCTGGAGGTAGGTAGACCTGGATGTCAAAGCTGGGCCTGTGCCTTACCTTCCAGCTGGGTGACTTAGGGAAATTACTTCCTGTCCCACGTCCATTAAAGAGCGTGCAAGTGTCAGGACTATATGTAATGGATGCAACACATTTAGCATGGTGTCTGGTGCGCAGCAGGAGCAGGTGCTCAATTACATCTTCCTCTAAGTGGCTGTAGCTGTTTGTGGTGTTGGTGGTGGTGACAGAAACTTTTTATATTAAGCTTTACAGGACTCACAGAGGCTTAGTTGCTGATTTTTTGAAAAGGCCTTTACTTGTATAAAAACAATTTAAACATTATATAAATACACTATAAATATATATATTTAAAACCCTGTATAAATTAGCAATTTATTTGAGGTAAGCCTACACATTTCGAGAAATGATCTGGCTCTGAAATGAGGGTATTCAAGCTATATAACTATTTTGTTATTCTTTTGAAACTAACACATAAAATATTTCAAGTGGCACTTCATAAAAATATAAATATCACTTACATAAATTAACTCAATATCACATATTTAAATATCAATAAATTAAAAATATAAAATAGTGTCCTAACCCCCATACTTTTAGTTCTTCATAGAGAACAACATAAGTTACGTGCCCATTGGACAGCTTTCTGAGCAGAGGAAGGAATGTCCATGAATTACAACCATCATAGATGCCCAGGTTACATTATCCGAACAGCCCTCTGGGTGAACTGCAGGAATTCCTCAAGGCTCCGCAGGATGAGGTGGATTGTTGTGGTCTTCAGCCACTCGCTCTGCGACTGCATCTTCTCCAGCAGGCTGGAGTCTGTGGTGGGCTTAGGGGTGGTTTCTTCAACTGGATTTTTTCTCTGCAGGGAAAAGAAAACAAAAAGAATGGTTGAAATATTGAAAAAATCCTTTTCAGTGGAGGGATGTTCTGAGCTGTGGCAAGAGGTTCAAATTTGAGGTAAAGAAGACTAAGTGGGGCCACCTGCCATGACTAGCCCCGACAGGCGGAGGTGCTTTTCCTGCGAGCCCACCCTTTCATGGCAACTAAATTCCAAGCATCCCTTTACTGCTCTGTGTCCTTTAGGTCATAAGCATCTCAGGGCAGCTACAGTATTTATTTGTCTTCTGTTGTCCTCAGCAGTGCCTTGGCACATAGTTGGAATTCAATAAAAAATGAAGAGCCTATAGCTGGAGGCATTTCAATTTAGTTCTTGAGTGGCCTCTGACTCTAATATTTTTCTTCGCTTTCTCTCTCACCCATGCATTCAGCATCTATGGAGAGCCCAGCGATCTAGTGGTGTAGGAGGACTAGGAAACATCTTTCCTTAGACCACTGACATGAGACACCTCCAAGTGTGGTTCTGAGCACTGCTGCGTGGGCATTGGCTGGTGCTGGTTAGAACTGCATCTCAGTTCCCCCCCCCAGACCTGCTGAATCAGGCTCTGCGTTGGAACAAGATCCCCAGGGCATTCAGGTGCCCATTAAAGTGGGAGATGCCCCAGTTTAAGGCAAACAGCTAGGAGTAGAGGCAGGGGAGCACCCGTGGGCTTCCCCATCCAGGGCCCTTCTCAGTAGTTCTGTTTGGCTCATGCACACACTGTGCCAGTGAGCCTCCGTTATGTGGCATTCGCATGGCGGGCTGGTAGTACTAAACACCTTGTACCTGTTCTTCCAGACTTTAGCCATTTCCCTCCATTAATTCTTCTGACAGAAAGTCGGGAAAAAGAGTTGAAACCACCATAATGACAAGAATGTCACTTGGCGATAATTAATATATTAAAATAGTTCTTGTGCTCTCTCATTTGTTACTGTGGACCCCTGAGCAGGGTTTGGTGCCCTTTCTTCTGCCTCTATGGATACTTCTTTCCTTATATCTTAAGCTATTAGAAATTGATGTTAAAATACACCTCATTTAACATAGTTTTAAATATAGTTATTGATGTTCTTTGTGGAAGAGAGCCCAAAAAAGTTTTAACTACCAGGAAATATTTCTAGATCTTTTCTTTTGCATGTGGCTATCTCTTTTGAATTGGCTTTGCATTCCTGAGATGTCTGAGCTGCTTTCTTTGAGATTTTCTCCCCCACACCAAGTGAGGAGGTGAAGTGACACCCACCTTTTGCTTCAGGATCTGAACCAGGGCTTTGGTTCTCATCTGCATAGCCTTGGCATTTTCCTCATATGTGATTTGGAGGTACTCCAGGTATACCTGGAACTCCACAAGACCGGTGATGAGTCTCATCAAGCAGGTCTCCTAAGAGGAAAGATGGTAGGAGAATTGGTTATTGCCAGGAAGATATCATTGATTTCAGCCTCTCACCACCACCTGCCGGGAACTTCAAGTACTTTTTAGGCATCAGCTGCCCTATTTTAAGTATCTGGACAATCAGAGATGCCACTTAATCAATTTACCCAAAGCCCAGCAGGTGCTAGAGTGTTGCAAGGGGTCCTTCTCTGATTCTCCCTTTCATGCCCTTCCCTCTGACTGAACTCCTGCCCTTGTCAATGTTGGGCTAACACCTTTCATGGAATAATCAGAAGTCAGCGCAGGTTATCTCATTGCCCGGAAGGAAAAAGGTGTAGAGATTGACCTCAGCAGCCAAGGAGGAGCAAGGTCACTGAACCACCGCCTCACACAGGATAAACTAGCTAAACCTGCTGGGGTTTCTAACGTTTGACCATTGTAAAAATGCCAGTGCAGGTAGGCTGTCTCTGACCATGCTGCTCAGAAAATAAGTTGCCTTTCCAAAGATTTCAGTTGGCCTCCTCATGAAATTTACATGATGTCCTTTACACCTCCCGCCTTCTTATTTGCCTGCCCTGTCTATGTAGACAGACCCTGCCTGCAATGCCGAGAACTCCTGGCTAAGGAATAGCTAACAGCGAACGTGGTGTGTTGGTACCTGATTGAATACGGATTGGTAGCACCCATCTTTCATGGTCAGTTTTGGAAGGTTCAGGTTGTTTTCTGTCAGTGCCTCCTTGCTGTTTTTACACGTTTCATCGTTGCCACACATCTGGGAAGAAACACCAGAACTGTTGTTAAGTGCCCCTAAAGCAAAGACCACTAGGGGGCCTATTCATGTTCTCCACGGTGAGGAAGTTCTCTAAGAAAAATGAAGTCACAGCCCCTTAGCATCCAGGCAAGAAAGATGGAGTGAGGTGGGCACATGTAGGTTCAATTCTGGGCTCACCTGTGACTAAAGGCTTGTTACCCATCCCGAGTCTCAGTGTCCCTCTCTCTAAATTGGGGATAATGAGACACCTCCCTTACAAGTTTGTTGTGAGGATGAGACATAATATTTATAAAAATTATCTGGCACATAGTAGGTACTTAATAAATGACAGCAATTTTGATGATATTTGGGTGACTATAATTCAAGCCATAGACCATTCCAGTTGGAAGGACCTGTGAGATCACCTAGTCCAATCCCATAATTTTACAGGTGGGGCCCCGCAGTGGTAAAAAACTTGCCCAAGACTACAAAGCTGGTTCAGCAGAACTTGAAATAGAACTGGGTTCTTTCTTTTTTAACAAAACAGAGCCAAACTACCTTGCATTTAAAGCTGGGGAGCTGCTTTAACCCACCTATGATGTATCACTTCGGTAGGCTATCAGGTTGGCCTTTTATAAAGTGGAGAGACTTTGGAGAGTCCCCAACTACCGAACCTGCACAACCTAAAAGTACGGTGACTGTCCTGAGAAGCTGAACATTCATTTCAGGTGGCACTTCTCTAATGCTTCCAAAGTCCAAGGGACACAAATATAGGTTGACAGCCCAAATTTTTGGGGTAGAGAAGAGGGAGTCCTAAGAAAGAGTGACCCTTAGCTCATGTCTAGTATGGAGTTGGGGATGGGCTGGGGGGCATGGATTCTAGCCCCATTCTGTATTTTCCAGGAGGGAAGGGAATTCCCTCAGACCAGCAGCAGAGGAGAAATGCAGAAGGCAGTCTGCCTCTTTGGCTTCAAGTCTCAACTGCCCCAGAAGAATCCAGCAAAGACCTCCCAATGCACAAGCCCCTGTCCCTACCCAGGGCCAAGGAGATGCATATCCAGACAGGTCTTTAATCCCCCTCCATTGAGCTTACCCACCTTATTTCTCACTTCAGAGATTTCGAGGGTGATGGACTTAATAAGTTTTTCAATCTGCTCTGGAGAGGTGAGTGGTGAGTTCTTTGAGGTGGTCTCAGTTTTGGAATCTTCTCCCAGAGGAACCGGGGTAGGGAAAGCGGTAGCCATCACCAGGAGCAACCCCAGGGAAAAGGCAAGCGGACTGAAGGTGTCTGTGCCGGAGGGAAGGGAGAGCAGCAGTGAGCAGACGGCCGGCTGGGGAAGCGGTCCTTCTGGCTGCTGGCCGCCTGCCAGCCCTCGTGGCAGGCACACCCCCCACCCCCCTGCTCTCTCACCCAGGCACTGTCTCCAGGCAGTTCCCAGGCTAGGGATTTCCTTCACTTACTTGTGCAGAGGGAGTTCATAGCTGGGTTCCTGGAGGGAGATGGAGCTCTCTTTTCTTCCTGGTGGGCTCGAGGACAGAATGAGTCTCAGACATCCTCAGCCTCATATTTATTGGGGGTTGGGGGTTGAGACTCTAATATTGAGACTCATGGGAAAATCCCACATTTGATAAATCTTTGTTGGGGGGGTGGAGGTGGGGCCAGAGTGGGTGGGGCTGATTGGAAACCTTACCAAAATTTCACAACGTGACGTGACGTCTTTAGCATCACAGAAATCACAACCATGGAAAAGTGCCTCGTAAGTCCTGACCAAGGAGCCCTAAGAAGCAGTATCACTCTACTTTCTTTTCCGTTTTTTTTTTTTTGTTTTTTTTTTTTTTTTAGTGACTCAGCATTTTGGCATATGCAGAGAAGGAAATTAACTCTGAAGTCATTCACAAAGTTTTCTAGGGGTGGCGGGGGAGGGTGGAGAAGCTAAGGCTGCCTGTAATTTATTAAAAAAAATGATTATCAGATTATCACGCTAGGATTCAGTTTTCTAGTTTATTCGTATTTGTGAAAACCTAAGGGGCTCTGACCTGCGCTTCCTCAGACCAGAACAGCCCATTAGGCTGCGCTTACACAGAAGGTTATACTCGGAACCACCCGCGGTACTTGCCTTTCCTCCTGGCCCTGTGGTGACCGGCTGTTGCAGAAACGCCTGCCTGCCCCCAAGTCTCATGCAGTTAGTCTCCGGGAGTCTCCAGGTGCAGTGTACGGTACGGTGCCTACATGAATGATTCCTGTTTGCCACCACGTGGCATTTATCAGTTTCCTCCTCACCTGCTCCATCTCACTGCCGCTAGGTCAGCTAACAGCCCTGCTCTCTCCCAGCTGGCCCCCTCGGAGACCCAGCAGGTTAAGACTTTGATCTCTGTGCCAAGGGGGTTGTCTTGGGCTGCTGGTGCTGTCCCCCACTGCTAGCAGTGGGGTGATCCTACTCCCACAGAGGAGCCCCGAGGGGTGCTGGATCGACTGGAGCTTTCAAGTTACTGACACCCCTCCCTTGGATCAGGACAAAAGTGGGGAGAATACTACTCACCTCTTCGATGGACTATCAAAGGAGGACCTTGTGGCATTTTCTGGAAGTTGGTGTTCACATCTCCCTCCTGCTGTATGACTTGATTTGAGTCCACAGGCAGCTGGGAAGAAACCTACTGTAGACCAGGCTCTAGGCTCTGATCACAGTTCCCCTCCAATGGCCCAGCCCGTCTTAGTGGCCGTGCTGGAACAGGCTCCCTCAGCCCTTATATTGACGACGTCTCTTGCAGGAGAGTCCTTGGTCTCATGCAAATAGGCTCATGACTAGGCTGCCCTATCAGTCTCGCAGACACCCAGACAGCTCAGAAGATTGGCTCTAGGCTAAAATAGGACTCTTCTAGAGCACCAAAAAAGAAAAAAAAAATTTACAAAACACAGCGTTATCTTGAAATCGGCTTCTTTGCTTTGCAAAGAGGATCTTGTCAGGATTGCCAAAACAAGGGCCTCTGCTATGGTATTTAAAATATGAGTAGATTTACTCACGTCTTGTTTTGCACACAACACTGCAGGACCCACCTGTTGGAGAAAGTGAAGTCATCCATTAGTTCACCGACTTTCTAAACAGAGGCACGTCCGGCCGGCCGTGGTGGCAGCAGGGGTGTTAATTCGAAAATGAAAATGGGAGAGTATGGTTGAATGATTTCCTTTTTAGTAGTGCTCTTGGGTCTTGAGCAACACCGACACCCCTTGCTGAGTCCTCTCCTGCAACAAAGGAAGCCACCTCTCTTGGCTCCCCTGTGATGCATGTGAGAGGCCTCCGTAGTGTGAGATTGCTTTTTTTTCACATATCTGGTTTTTAGAAAATATGACTCAGTAAATTTCAAATACAGATTTTTCTTTTCAATGAAAAGTTTTGAAAATAGGAAGTACGTGTATATTATAAAATATTCAAACAGGACATCAGGGTATATAGGAAAAAAGAGTCTCCTTCCTTTCCAGCTTCTCTGCCCAGAGGTAGCCCCTGACTCCCAGTATTTTCAACTCAATCCGCTGTTACCCTACTCTGGGTTAGGCTTTCTTGGCTACTCAAGTAATCACCTCCGTATTTTCATTATTGGCTTCTGGATTATGTACCCACATACACTCATACCCAAATACACACATGCTGCAATTTCCCATTGTCTGGATGTCACCTAGGCAGTGCTCCATGGGAGGGCACATGGCAGACTGCAGGCTTCTGAGTCACACCCCAGCTTTGCCACTTGCTATTTGACCCTGGCGATGTTCCCCTAAGGCCCTGTGCCCTTTTTCGCTCACCTATAAAATTGGGGTAATAACAATTCTTCCCATATTGCTGTTGTGCAGACCGAATGAGACAGTGTTTACAGTGTCTGGTGCAGAGTAATCCTGCAATAAACGCCTGCTCTTTGTAACATTCCTCGGGACTCTGCCTGGGAGAAGGCCTGCAGCTGAGCGCGCGGTGTCTTGCCTATGAAGAAACTGTGTGTGAGCCAGGCCACTATGTTAGAGATCAGCTGGTCACCCGGTCATTCTTACCTCTGAAGAAATGAGGTCCTATTGTTTGTCGAAAATACTTTATGGCGAACGTGAAAAATGAAGGGGAAAAAAGTGATTTCCCCTCTTGTTTCTGAGAACATTGGGATCACAAACCTGGTCTTCCAATTTAAATAATAATGCCAGCTTGTGCCTTGTTAATACACTATTTCCAAGGCTTTCTGCAAAGTGGTTTTATGACAGAATCCTGCAGCCTTCCATGTCCATGGTCATTATCATTATTCAAAATCTTGAAGGCCCTCAAGGTTGAGGGAGCCAGACTTCATCCCAGGTCATATGCTTCTGGCATCCAGGAAAGGTCAAGTTGTGTGGAATTGGAAACACACACATGATATGTGGGGAGGCTGGGGAACATGGCCCCCCACCTTGCCTATCCTAGCTTCTAGGGTCTTTATCTTGCTTGCAGGAGAGATGGGGTCTCCTTTGCTCCTAAGTATTAATGCAACATCCATAACTCCACCATGAGAGCTACCTTCCTTTGGACGTCAATGGGTTGTCCACTCGGAGAGTTCATTCCTCATATTTTAATATGTACAAGTGACCAGGAAAGGTCATGCTGTCAGCATTTATTAACTAATGTTACCTCAATGGCTGGACTTGAAGTGACTGCCAGCTGAGACCAAAAGAGGCAGGACAAATGGGAATGTATGGGGAGGAAGAAGAGAAACCAAGGTTGCTTTGCTTTCATTACCACCATACCCTGGGCTGGCCAGTCCGGCCTAGGCCCTCAGAAATACTGCCCATGCCTGCTTTCCTACGCGTTGGCAGAGTCCAGTCTGGCACATCCATCAGTGACTTGTGGGCAAGGGGGAAAAGGAACTTCCATTTGGTCTTAAGCTCTCGGGAGAAGAGGTATTTCCCATACCTTGCAGCTTAAAACGTGGCGTTGTGTTCTTTGTCTTCATTTTGGGGGTTTGGAGGTGGGTGGATCTGTGATTTAGCGGGAGGGAGTATCCCAAGAAGAAAAAGAGAAGTCACTGGGTACTAGGGAACTTGCAGTTGCTGTCAGATGTGGTTTCATTTGTCACTAAGTCGTAAGAAGTTTGTAACTGAAACAGTGGGTTACTTAACAGCCAAGTCTCCCTGAGCAGATACCAGGACTCTAAGGCTCTGGGAAATGTCTCTGCTTTGGGAAAAGCAGTGGTATTATATGGAGAGGAAATACTGGGGACATGGGGTGGTCTACTTGGAAAGGGCCATCTAATCTTGGAGCGCAGCCAGGCCTGGAGAGCAAAGTTCTGGATCATTCCCCACTGGGCCCAGGCTCAGTCCTGGACCTCACAGCCCCAGGGCTGATGTCCTGCTGTGGCTCCTGGTGACTTCCCTGTGTGGCCTCAGCTTCTCTGAGGGGGCCGGTGTGCTGTGGTGGGGTCCTGGCTCTCCTGAGGTCAGGGAAGGGGCGCATCTGCCCTGCTGGGTTTCTCATTCAAAACTGTACAGGGAAATCATCGGTTCTGGCCCTCCCCGTTGTGCTATGTGCTCAATTGCCTTCCCCTGATGAGGTGGAAAATCCCAGGCATCTTGGGAAGAAAGTGACCTCTCCTGGGGCAACAATGTAGACTCCCTGGGCCTTGGGTACGGTGCCCCTGCTCATGTGCCCTTTCCTCGGGTCTCCAGGCTTGGAGGAGGGTTCCCAGCCCTCCAGAGAGGAGTAAGCCAGCTGCTCTGAAGCTGGTTTGGGGGTGAGAACTTGCTTTGCCTACCCGAAGGAGCCCCGCTGTCCCTGCACCCCAGGGCTGGGGAGGTCCCTGAGGCTGAGTTTCAGTGCTCTATCTCTTCTCCATCTGTGGGGTAGACCTTCTCTGTTCGTGGCTGCTGGTTCTGCTTTACAATTAGGAAACATCAACTTGTCAGCAAAGAGCACTGAGTTAATTTATCCTCACAAGTCATCTGAACCGTCTTTGGGTTCTCCAAAGGTCGCAGCTCTCTCAAATTCAGTGTCTTAGGCAGAAACTAAGCATGCAAATACATTGGCTGGTTCCTTCTACTCTTTTCTCTCAAAATTAAGGTACTAAGAACCCATTTGAAACATCACATGTAATGGTAAGATCAGGGGATTCTGCTGGCTGGGATATGACGTATTTTACCTCCCTTCCCTGCTCTTTTGGCTACTTTTATTTAACTAAAAAAAAAAAAAAAAAAAAAACCCAGAGTGTCTTTGTCTTTCTGAACTAAGCTTCATGTATGTCCTCCTTAGCAAGCTGAATCCATGAAGGTAGGGAAGGACTCTTTAGTTTCATGGTGGAATAATTTCCATGATATGCTTTGGACATAATCGTGAGACAATGGGGTTTATTATTCCTGAAGAAGGGTCCACCTGGAGTGACTGAAAATATTACAGAAGAATTCAGATCCAGGTAAGCAAGTCAAAGAATCAGAGGTGGTTTCTTCAAGCTCTTGAGTTCCGTGTACCTGTGTGTGACTGTGCAGATGTGCAGCACAGAGTGGAATCCTTGACCTACAGACCATAGTCAAGGCTCCAGGGGATGCTGCCCTCACTGTGTAAGGGTGGCCTTAGGAGCCTGGGTACCCCGGAAACGCAATTGCTGGTCTGCCATGAGTTTGATCTGCCAGGCCTGTGGCTTCTTCGCCTATGCTGTGGGACCTCCACAGTGGTGTGTGTCTGAGCCACAGTGTTGCATCCACCAAGGGCTCTGTGGTATGTTGGTGCTATATCCCCCACCATAGAGGCCATGTGCTACTTTTCTGTGGGTGAGAGGCAGTGACGGGAGGGAAGGCACCTGACCAGGATGCAGGGAAGTGATTTCCTCCACACTGGCATTTGACATTGTCTTTTGGTGATCTTTTCTTGGGAGGTGATTGCCTTTTAGGAGGGGAGAACGCATTCCTAAAGGTTTGTTTCAGGCTTTGGGGCCTAAGCAATTGCTGCTAACCGTCTCAGATTCTCTTGTCCTTCCAGGACAAGAGAAGGCTTAATATATTCTTCTTTCCCTGTGGTAAGTCTGTTTACGCTAGCCCCAGTAAAGCTATTGAAGACACCAGGTAAGTAGTCTAGGGAAGGTCAGGAGTCAGAAGAGATTCAGGTTCTGGGCTCTTTCCATCTGATACTATGTGGCTACTTTTTTAGCCTGGGTTATAAAGACCCCTCTGGCTTTCTTGACTTGCCTTAGATCGCAGGATTCAGAATAAGATTGGGGCTTTTTGCTGGCAGCAAAAACTTGGGGCCAAATGTAAGATTTCCCTGAATTGGGCTTGTTCTTTCACTGCCTTGTTGAATCCTTAGTTTCTTGCATTTTGCAAAGGCTATTGTTGGCAGGTATGAACACTGAGTTGATAACTAATTGAAGGACCGGCGCAAAGTACCCTCCCATCTCAAGGATCTAGTAGAGAGACACTCTCTAAAATTCCCTCCTGGCTCCAGCATTCTGTGATTCTGTGGTTCCTCATTAGCCATGCTTAATAATGCAGTCTGCTCTTAGTGAAACTATTTCTCTAAATTGAGAAATGGTCTTTGAAAGTCTAATAGTCTGATGCCGTCTTCCCGTTCACGTCCAAGACCTGCAGTGGCTGGTTGGGGTGCCACTGTTCTGACACACCCAGGCTTCTGGTAGCAAAGGGCTGATGAAGCTGATTTGGAAGATGCCAAAGCTCATACATATCAACGTAAAGAGATAGCAGATTTCTTAGTTACGATACAAGCAGGAACAGATTAAGATTCAAAATTCTAATTGTCTTTAATTTAAAAAAGAATTACACAAGTAATACATGTTCATTGTAGAAAACGGAGAAATAGAGATAGGCAAAAAGTAAATAAAAATTAAAAAGTAAAATATCACAAGACCTTATCACCCAGTGGTGATTATTGTTATCATTATGTTATAATCGTTCTTGCCATTTTTTATTGGAGCTCTAACACATATAATGGTGTTTTATAATCTGCTTTGTAAAATACTGCTTTGTATGCATAACGCTCTGGGTACTTCTCTGAGTAGAGGTGATGTAAATAATGGCTACACGTATACCACTCAGAGTTGGGAAGGGAGACATCAGATGAAGTTACAGATGACTGCTGTGCATGCATGTATGTACACAGTCCATGTCACAAGGTGCAGAGCAAGAGTTCACATCTTAATAAGGATAAGATGCATGTAAAGCAATCACCGGGTTTCCCAGGGGGGTTAACCTAGTTGTTCGCGGCGTAGTGTAATCTCTAAATCAGTAAGTTGTGCAGCTTCTGTGTCATCATGAAAGCGAAATTTGCAGTTAGACTGACACTTGCTTTTCAGCTGGTTCTGGTAACAACCCAGCCAAGGTGTGGTGGTGGGCACCAGCAGCACATTGCTCTTCTTTGATGTCAGGGTGCATGGGAATTGTCACAGGGAATGGCGTTATTATCTCTCCTCATCTTGTGCAGCCCATTTCCTCTGGTACCTTGAGATTCCTTATTGAGACCTATTCTACAAAGAGAAAAAAGAAAGTATATCTTGATAAGTGATTTTTTTAGTCTTGCAACATTTCTGTCCTCTCTGTCTCCATGTCCACCTGTGTTTCTTTCCCAGTTCACCTCTCATCTCTTGTGACTATGCTGCTTGTACAAGGAAACTGCATTTTCTTTGGATGATGAAGTTAGACCCACTTCCAAACAGATACTCTCCCTTGATGATGGTTGGGGGCAGTGTTTGGGTGAGAGATAGGCTGCCATGGCCCGTCCTCAGAGCTCTGAGATGCTGCAGTGAACTCTCGACTGGGTATTTCAGAGTCTTCCCCACCTCCCCGCCATGATCTTTTTAAAAGTACATTCATAAGTGCCTGTTTGGGAGAGTTTGGATATAAAAGGCAATGTCCTAGGAGGACATCTGGCTATTGGATTTCATAATCACAGTAAACTTTTCCTTCTAAGGTATTTTGAATAACCGAGGATTGACATGTTGGATCAACAGGTATTTGGTGAATGCTAGGTCCTGGGCTTCACACATGTTAATTTATTTAAATCCCATTCTAAGGACGTGGCTTCACTTTATGAAGAAATGAAGCCCAGAGAGGTTCAATGACTCACTAATATCATGCAGGCTCCCAGAATCATGAAGAAACTTGCTGATGTTTGGGTGGGGAGGTAAAAGATGAATGATTGATTGGGCATAGCATTGCCAGAAAAAAAAATACAGGATGCCCAGATAAATTTCAGATATGCAACAAATACTTATTAGTATAAGCATATTCCAAATATTGCATGGGAATGCTCATGCTAAAAAAGTACTCCTTGTTGAGCTGAAATTCAAATTTAACTGAGCATCTCTTATTTTCATTGGTTATATCTAGTAACCCTTATTTGGTGGACCAGATTATGGAGGTGGTTCTGAAAGCAAGGTAGAAGAGAAGGGAACAGGGAACCAAGGAAGATGGGTTGAGAAGGGCAGTGACATCATGAAAGTGTTACTCTGAGAGAGGAAGGAGAAGGCTCTAGGGGACTGGAGGAGGAGGTGGGCTTAGAGGCTATGGAGCAGCCATCTCAGCGTAAGACCAGGGTGGAGCTCAGGCAGGTGCGATGGGGTTGGCTAGTTCAGGCTCAAGACAGTGACTGTGCTCATCTCTTGCCAACTTCGCCTTCAGGGATTCCTATTGTCAGCTTCATATTAGACAAGGTGGGAGTGCTTACACCATGGGAATTGGCACATGCTACAAACCAGGGCCCCTAGAACGCAGGTTGTTAAATATCGTCCAGCACACCAATGGGTCCAAGGGAACAAAAGGATATTTTGAAAGTAAAAATATATGTAATCTAGAGCTTGGTTATTATGTGGGTCCTCTTTAGGGAGTGTAGGAAAAGCATGTATCAAAGGCATTACTTGATCTTACATTTCAAAGGCAATTGACTATAAGCCCTTTTAAGGAGAAAAAAGTTGTTCTTGCCAGAGCTTGCTACTCCTATGCCTCAAAATGAAGACTGCTACTTATATAGACAAGTAGGCACAGGCTACCAGCTCAGTTTGGGAGAGTCAGACTGTGTTCAGGGTGGAATTTGTGTTCTACAGAATTAGAAGCCCTTGAGTTTTCCTAGCCAGGTCCTTGGTAGATAGGGCAGAGGCTGAGCCAGCTCTTGAGCCATGGCCCAGTTAGGGATAGAAGACTCATCACCAGGAGAGAACTAGACACAGCAAGGCAGCAGCCCACAGGTCTAGAGATTTCTGCTTTGTCACTCTCCCATCCCAACCAGAGCTGATGAGTCAAGTCCAGCTTTGAGGCCCTTCATAATCAGGATGAACCCTGAAGTGTTTATAAGGTCCCCAAAGGGTTGCTTCTTAGGTCATTAGTGTAGCTCTTAACTGTACCAGAATCCACGAGGACTCACTTCTCTTACTGTTATTCTTGGCATTGGGTCTTAATGTACTGCATTCTCCTTGTGACTCAGCCCAGCAACATTCTATTGCACATGTCTAGGATGTTGCATTAGGAAAACAAACGGTGCCATTAAATCCAACCCCTGCTAACAGTAACTGTCTGATGACAGGAACCTGGTTGATATTTGACTGTGCCACAGCCAAACTTCAGAATATTGAGTAAAATATAAAAGTCCCTGACAGAAATTTGGTCCCCACTACATGGCAGAACTCCCAGGCAGTCACATGAGGCTCTATGCTACAATATTTTTTTTCCTCTTTTTAAAGGATGTTAAGTCTTTTCATAACAGTTTCAGTGCAGGATAGAATGTCATCTTACAGATGTCATGATACCTCTCCATTCTGAACTTTCATCAAGACTCAGACTGTGCCTGGACCCTCCGGGAAGCCTTCACGGAGCCGTTTCCGGGAACAGTGAAGGTTCTTCTCCCGGCTCTCCTGCAGTATCATGTGCTGTATAATCAGTTCCAGGCAGCGCCGTGACGGCACTGGCTCTGGAGCCAAACTAATTGGGTTCAAAACCCTGCTCTGTAACCTACTGGCTGCGGTCCACTAGGAAGTTATTGAATATCCCAGATTGACTTTTCTCATTTGTAAGAAGGGAAGTAACAATCGTACGTCAAGTCATACAGTTGTTGGAACCTACGTAATGTGCTTAGCACGCTGACTGGCACATAGTAGGGGCCCAAGAAACATAAATATTACTCTCTCTCTGTACGTAACTGAGAGTTTCTTGAAGGCCCCATCTTTCAATGCCAGTGAATAGCAGCGCAGTTTTGAACACTTGCTGGGAGCTCCGGGCTGCTTAATGAATAAAATGTGGGTCTCCTTTCAGCTGATTTCTCAAAAAATAATTCAGAGTTTAGAAATAAAAATTAGTTTAATTCATAAATGTATTTTTGTATGTGTGTTTTTAAAAAGTCATAAAATATTCAGCTCACTTCATTTTTAAATTAGAAACAAAGACTATAATACTTTTTTCAATAATTAATACATATATATGTATATATATTTTTTCCATATTGCAGGCAGTACAGTTTACTAAAAGAAACATAGATTTCAGAGACAGATCTGGTTTAAATCCCATTTACTGGTCTTGATTTTGGGCAAGGCTTTTCAATCCCTTGTGCCTGAATTTCCTCATCTGCAAACTGCGGCAGAGAAAACTTCCCTTCTGGGGGTAGTTGTGAGAATTAAAGGAAATCACACCCATAAAGCACCCTTATCAGTATATTTCATGTCCTATATTGTCAGCAGATCATTTTATTCTTTTTTTTTTTAAGTTGTTATATTAGACAGATGTGGAGCAAGGGAGAAAAAGGAAGGAAAAGGGAGATAGAAAAGGATCAAAGTAGGCAGGAGAAAGACAGCTAAAAATTAGAAATGACCATGAAAATAAAGACAGAGTGGTTTATGGGTTTAATTTTGTTTTAAAATACTATCTTCTTATTTTTTGCATGGGTAGCACATACCCATGGCACAAAATTCAAGAATTACTAAAGAATACTCAATGAAAATGAAATCACTTCCATTGTGCCCAAGCCAAACAGTTTACCTCTTTGGGGGCAACTCCTTCTACTGTTTTTTTCTTGTGATCCCTCTATAAATATTCCATACATTGGTAAGCAAAATACTCATATTTCCTATGATTTAATTTTATTCTTCTACATAAGTGGTGTTGCATCAATTACATCTCGCTTTCTTTATTGAATGTGTGTTAGCAATCATTGCTTCCCAGGAGACACAGGGATGTCTCCATCCTCTTCACCAGTCCCCCATGGATGGAATTTTAGGGTGTTTCCAATCTTTTGTTATTACGGATAACACTATAATGAATAATATCATCGATATGTGATTTCACACATGTGAATGTATTAGTGGAATAGTTTCCTAGAAATGGAATTACATACTCAGAGGATATGTGAAATTTTGAGATAGATAGATAGAGGTTGTACCAATTTAGTGCTTCCTTTGGCAAGGTGTGAAAGAACACCTGTTCAAACTCTCATCAGCACATGGAACTATCAGTCTTGATCTTTGCCATACTGATGAGGGAAAAAGATATTTCAGTATAGGTTTAATTTGTATCTCTCTTTGTATAACTAAGACAGAGCATCTGGCCAGATATTTGAAAAACATTTTTTTTTCCTCAGTGAACTCTACATTCATATCCTTTAACCGATTTTCTGTTGGTTATTAATTCTTTTCATATTGTTTTGAAGTTTACCAAAAGGTAAACTTGAGTTTTTCACATGTGTTTTTAATGTAGCACTCGTTTTTCTATTACTCTATGGTGGTTAATTTGCTATGCTGTAGATTTAGATTTATACGAAGCGGATTTTATTTCATTTCTTTCATGGCTCTGGATTTTGTGACATACTTTAAAAAGGCTTAGTCTATTGTGATATCATAAGAATATTCTAAGTTTTCTTTGAGCATCTTCAAATAATAGGTTTTCAAAGTTTTGAGCAAATAGAGACCATGCTTGTCACATGAGCAAATGAACTATTTGTGTTCACACCCTGATATAAGTAAATACACATACATAGAGAAAATGTAGGTCTCTCTGAAAGGTGAAATAAGCACTGCTGCCCCCCCCCCCACTCATTTGCACTTCTTTTTGCTTTCTGCACTGTTTATGTACTGCTTTGATGCTCAGAAAGATATTAATTAAATAAACATTTACTTTTCCCACCTTTAACCTTCTTTTAAGATATCGCTTGATTCCTGGATCTGTCGGAATGCTAGCAATGCTGCCTTACTTTGCTTTGGAAACAGTTTGCCTGGCTTCCACCCTGAATAGTTTTGGCCCAGACCTAGCGATTTTCTTGTTGCTAAATCCAGTGGAAGCATTTTAATCCTAATCTTCGTTTCCCTCTGGCATATCTAAAGCTCCTGACCACGCCTCCCTGATTGGCTTCAGAGCCTCCTCACTCCCTGCTGTTCCTCACTCCCTCCTCGTTGGGCTGCTTCTCCATTCTGTGCCAGCTGCTGAGATACTATCTCATTTAGTCCTCACTACCACTTTCTAAGGGTGTTATGATATCAACTGTATTTTTCAGATGAGAAAATGGAGAATTTAAAAAGTTAAGTAATAAACCTAAGAGCAGCCAGCTGGAAAATGGGTAGAGCCAAGACTGGAACCCAAAGACTCAAGCTTTTAACTGTGTATCTTATGAGTGCACTAAGCTCAGGAACCCTTTTCTCTGTGCCTTTGGTGGCCAGCTCATACCTGTGAGGCTTTACTTACCCTTTCTCTTTCATACAAATGACTCTCAAGTTAATGTGGCTCTAATCTGTCCCCTGTTTTCTGGACATACAGTCTAGACATTTTCACTATTTTATCCACTATTTTAGTGGCTATTTCCACATAGATCTCTCACAGACACCTTACTTTCAGCATTCCAGTATCTCCTAAGATTGTACATCTTGAAAGATGGGGGATGTTATTTTTCATCGTGCCTGGTGCAAAGGGCTGGCAAATGAGAAAGGGTATTCTAAATCTGACGTTAGTGCTTTTCTTTAATTTAGATTCAGTTTCTCAGCACCTACTATAGGCCTTGGCCCCAGTCCTCAGAGAACTTTTAGAGATCCAGCTTGATTTGCACGCCCTTGGTCTTTTAAGGCCAATAATTATTTTTGGAAGATTGGTTGCTTTTTCCCCACAGCCTATTTGCTTATCCTGATGGGAAGTTCCATTCATTTCCTAGAAGTGAACAGGGCTTCCTATCATGGAGTAATTAACACCGGAGGCCTGGATCCGTTGGAATCTCTTGAGAGTCTCCATGCAATTAGTAACCACAGAGAACTCCAGGTAAGTCATTGACTTTAAAAACAGATACATTCCAGCTGGATGAGGAATCTTCTAGCTGAAAGGTTGGTTTTAATGTCTTTGCAATTGATAACAATTACTATAGGAAAAGCATTACCAATTCCAGTTCTCCAGGGCAGTGTTTTTCTTTCTATTTCTCTATTAAAAAAAAAAATGGAAGTAATACATGCTGACTGTAACTGTTTCATGACCACTGTTAACAGCTGCCATCACCTTCCACACCCTGCCACAGGCGCCATGATGGACACGAACAGGCGCCATAATAACACGTCCAAGGTTGGGTTATTTATTTATTTTTATTTTTTATTTTTTTATTGTTGTTCTATTACAGTTGTCCCATTTTTTCCCTATTGCTCTCCCTTGCCCCTCCCCCACAGTCAATCCCCACCCTGTTGTCTATGGCCATGGGTCATTTATACTAGTTCCTTGGCTAGACCCTTCTCCTTCTTTCCCCCCTTCTCTGAGTGCTTGCCCCCACCTCCACCCCTGTCACTGTCAGTCTGTTCCTTGTTTGCATGCCTCTGGTTCTATTTTGCTTGTTTGTTTGTTTTGTTCATTAGGTTCCTTTATTAGGTGAGATCATATGGTATTTGTCTTTCGCTGCCTGGCTTGTTTCGCTAAGCATAATACTCTCTAGTTCCATCCATGCAGCATTCAAAAGGACATAGAAACTATCAATAAGAGCCAGGAGGAAATGAAAAATACAATTTCTGAATTGAAGAACACAGTAGAAGGAATCAAAAGCAGGCCAGATGAAGCAGAGGATTGGGTTATTTATTTATTTTTAAAGTAATGAAATCATACAGTGTATATTACCTTGCAGCTTATTTTTTCTCACTTGCTTTATATCACAAATACCCCATCCAGATGAGTTAACAAATCTTTTAATTGGATAAATCCATGATTCATTCAACCAGTTTCCTCTTGAGGAATACTCAGGTTGTTTTCACTTTTCTATCTCCACAGGCAAGACTGCAGGAGATGTTCTTGTACATCCATTCTGACATAATGAAATATTTATTTCTAAAGAGTCCTAAAAGTAAGATTGTCACTACAGGGTTGGCTGGTTTTTAAAACTACATTAAAATATGGGCAGGGGAGGGAAAGGGAATTGCTGTATTTCTGTCTGCCAGGTACTACAGTCGGTACTTTCCATAAGTTGCTTAGTTTCATTTTGATCTCCTGCCTCTAGTCCTGCCCCAATCCTTCCTCTACGTAAATAACCACAGACGAGCATGTCACTTCTTTGCTTAGAAGCCATTCACGGTTCCCATCTCTTTCAGAATTAAGACCAAGCTAGCATGCCCCACAAGGCCCTCCACAGTTGGCCTCTGTGGCTTCGGTCCCTCTCTTGGCCCTTCCCTTCTTGCTCTGCATTCCAGCACACACAAACCATTTGGAGTTGCCCACCTAACCAGGCCATGGCAACCCTCTAGGCCTTTGCTCTGCCTCACTCTCTCTTCTGATGGTCCTTCCTCATCTCTTCCCTGGGATCTTCTCTCACACATCTGTTAGCACTCAGCCAATCTCTGGCTCTTTCAGAATGTTTTTTGGCTAGATCATGCCATAGTGACTTACAAGCCATAGATCTCAATGGCTTAACACAAGTTCATTCTTTGGTCGATCAAAGTCTACTTCATGTCTGGGTCATTCTCTCGAGTAGCTCCTTTCAGTGACCTGCCTGAAGGAGCTCATGGAGGTGTCACCATCCTATAATTGTACCATCCTGAAATCTTGGCTTCTCTGTTGATGTGGCAGGAGCAGAGAGTACTGAGTGTATCATGCTGGCAGTTGAATGTATTGGCCCAGAGCTGACCATGTTATTCCCATTCTCAGCCTACTGGCCAGCTCTGTTACACTGCCTAATGATAATACAAGGGACTGGAAGGAAAGGAGAATTGGATATAGGTGAATGCTATAAGCCGCTACTACAGGTGAGATGCCATCACTCTCTATATGTCTATTGGAATTATTGTGTAGTATTAGAATGATGGTTTATGTGTGTCTTTCCTATGAGAATGGACAGTTCTGGCAAGTAGAGGACTTTATCTTGTTCATCTTTATATTTCTGGTATCTGGCATAGTGGCTGGCACATAGGAAATAGCCAAGAAACAGTTGTTGAATAAATTTATTCATACAAATCAATAATCTATCTTTTATAGATGGGACACTAAAATTCAGAGAGGTCAATTAACTCATTTATAATCACACAACTAGGAGGTAGCAAAGACAGATTCAAACCCAAGTTACAGATTCTAAAACACATGCTTTTAGGCGAGAGTCTAGAAGTTGATTCCCAGGTCTGATTCAGGACAACAAGTAGCTCACCCATGGGGAATGACTTCAATTTTAGAGATGTAGAATTCCAATAGCTTCTTTAGAACCCCAAGTCTGGGGTGCCCAGGAGTACATCTACCAGGGTACTTCTCTTTTTTGTCCTGGGAGCATGTTGAGAAGTTAAACAGACCTTTGTGACTCAAGATTCTCCCATGCAGGGACTTAAAAACAAAGCAAGAAAAATCAGTCACTATCAGAGCATTCCTCTGTTCTTTCTGAAGATTGCTGTTGCTATTGGGGGTTTTTTGTGGTTCCACGTAAATTTTTGGAATATTTGTTTGAGTTCTGTGAGCTACGCCATTGGTATCTCAACAGAAATTGTGTTGAATCTGTAGATTGCTTTGGATAGTAGGGACATTTTAATGTTAATTCTTCCTATCCAAGAAGTGGAATACTTCCACTTCTTCGATTTCTTTCCTCAGTATCTTATACTTTTCCAAGTACACGTCTTTTACATTCTTGGTTAAGTTTATTCCTAGGTATTTTATTCTTTTTAAAGCAATTGTGAATGGGATTGTTTTCTTAATTTCCCTTTCTGATAACTCATTATTGGTGTATAAAAATGCAACTGATTTCTGGATATTAATTTTGTATCCTGCCACTTTACTGAATTCATTTATTAGTTTTAGTAGTTTTTTTTGTGGAATTGTTAGGGTTCTCTATATACAGTATCATGTCATCTGCAAATAACGAGTTTTATTTCTTCCTTTACAATTTGAATGCCTCTTATTTCTTCTTCTTGTCTGATTGCTGTGGCTAGGACTTCCAGGACTATGCTGAATGAGAGTGGTGAGCTCTGGATGACGTGGTTCAGTGGATTGGGTGCCAGCCTGTGAACCAAAGGGTCACCAGTTAGACTCCTGGTCAGGGCACATGCCTTGGTTGTGGGCCAGGTTCCCGGTAGGGGGCGCGTGAGAGGCAACCACACATTGATGTTTCTCTCCCTCCCTTCCTCTATTTCTAATTATAAAAAAATAAAATCTTAAAAAAACAAAAAGTGATGAAAATTACATCCCTGTCCTGTCCTCAGTCTTAAGGGAAACACTTGTAGTTTTTACCCACTGAATATGAGTTTGGCTGTGGGTTTGTCATATGTGGCTTTTATTATGTTGAGGTATGACCCTTGTATTCCCACTTTGCTGAGAGTTTTTTTTTTTTTTAATCATAAATGGGTGCTGGATTTCATCAAATGCTTTTTCTGCATTTTTTATAATGAAGGTTGGGCTTTTATTTTACATCTCCTTCCTGCCTGCTGGAGACTTCTGTGGCATATCCTCCTCCATCCCAACTCTAGTGCTATGCCTTAGTCTAAATGGGAAGTGCAGAATTCAGGGGGAGAAATAACTTTGCTGATAAGGGAAATACTTTGGGATATACTTTAGAACTGACACCTGTTACCTGTACACATATTTTACTTAGTTTAAGTTATCGGAGTTAAGGTTATACTACACATAATGTTCTGTTTCTTTGGTTTCAATTTAGTATTTCTTGAAGGTCTTTCTATACACACACATACACATCCATACCTTATTCCTTTTTAAGAGGTACATAATATTCTGTAAAACATAATATAATTGATTTAGCCAGTCTCCTATTGAAGGACATTAATTAATTTTCAGTCATTTTCTATTCAAACAGTGTCATAGTAAATAAACATTATTTAGTTTTGGTTTTCTTGCATATTATATGAGTATATCCTTTCATATCTCTCTAGTAATAGAATTGCTTTATCAGCTAGTGTGTGCATTTAAGATTGTCTAAAAATGTTCAAAAACTTTACAGTCTTATCCACTGATATGCAAGTCACACTTTTCCCTTAAGATAACAGCTTTTATCAATAACATCAAAATGGCAAGGACTGTTGTTGACTTGAAGGTCACATGAGAAATGTGCTTTAACAATTCTTACTGTTGTCAGTATTGTGAAATAATTCCTCTTAATGATAAGAAGCATTGGCTTCTATGCTATTCTTCTTTTCTCTCATCATCATATCTGTCCCGCCTCCCATTTCCCTACATTTTCTCAAATAAATTACGTTTCAATATTTGATTTCCTTTTTTGGTTTAGGTCTGTGATTAAATCTTCTGATCAAAATTAATTTACCTAGTACCCTTTTATGAAGTTTTACTAGAAAATTATTACATTATTGCTTTTCTTAATCCAGGCCCATAAAAATGACCTACATTTTTATCATGTACAATTTGATTGCGTGAATTTCTTAAAGGAAAAGCTTGTTAGACTATGGGAATAAATTCAACATGGTAAACCATTTTTGAGATGGTGTTGTAACAAGTAAAGAGAACAGCTAAGGAATTACAGAAAAAAGAAAGCTGAGTGGAGGATTTGCTCTAGGTATCACTGGATTAGAATGAGTTTAATATTAGCTAAAACTGTTTGAAATTTTTTAGATAATTAAGAGATTTCTATTTTTATCTTGAAAGTACATGTAGTAAAATATCCAAAAACACTAGGCTTGTGATATAGGATTTATGAGCTTTGGTGGATACACCCCTCCCCACCTTTCCATGGTGAATTATCACTAGCAAATTCCACAAATTTGGATAGTATGCCAGCCATATAATCAAGTTTATTTAATTGGGGGGGTGGTGGTGGTCATTGAATGTATGTTTACAAGAAATGAAAAAGACAAGATTTATGAGATAAACTTTTGAAAACAGTACACTCTTGCCAGCTGTTATCAGCTGGTATTTCTACAAGTCCAGAATACTTTAAACCTGATTTACTAGACCTAGGAACTTTCAACATGGTCTAATTAGTTGCTCAAAGACATAGATGTGAAAATTCTAAGCAATCTTCTAAACCTCTTTTTTAAACTATGAATAAAACATTGACTTAAAGCATAATACATAGAAGGATTAATTAGAAATAAGAGTGTTTGAAATAAAACTTGGGCCATTTTGCGTATGCGCATCTAACTTGACATTGAGTATAACATCAAGCTTTTGTAATTTGAGTATAACATCAAGCTTTTAAATATTTAAAATATTTAAAGGCAAAAGTACATCACTAAGATCCTAAAAGACTCATTTTTATATTTGTTTTACATGTTTTAAATAGTTGCAATGGCTTATAAAATGATCATTTAAAATGTTGCTTATAATATAGTTTTGCTTGCTAAATTTTCCACATTTTGTAATCTGTTTTATTTCTTTGGGCATAAAGCATTTTTGCTTTGTATTATGATATAGTATAGGTTTTGTGAAATAATGTTTCAGTGCATCATTCAGCTTTGGCTGCTGAAATCATACAGTTGTGTAGACTTCCCTTTGTTTCTGGGAGAATGCTTTTCAGTTTTTCAGTTCTGTACTGAGTGCCTTCAGTGCTGCACAAAATGTCACTTCTTCCTATAAGGTTGTTATATATATATATATATATATATATCGTCGGCAGCCGTCCGTCTCGAGAGACGATGGTGTAGCTTCTTAAGAGTCTATCTGCACCGCCGAGAATGGCTGTGCAGTCCAACTCGGGAGTGACACGGTATCTGTCTCCTCCCGTGTTGAATCGACATCTTGTGATGACGCTGGAGTGTCCTCTCCAGTGAAGCTGAAGCTACAGAGCCTGGGCAGGGTGATATGGAGGGTCTGCTGTTGCCCATGCAGCAGACCCCCCTCTCTTCGCAGCTGAAGGGTCCAAGGGAAAGACGGAGTCAATACAGCTTGGCTTCAGGTGCGCCGCAGGAGTTGCCGGTGTTGACTACAACGTCAAACCGCCTTAGGGACTCCGGCTCCGGATTTTCTGTCGGGGTTTACTCCCTTAGCCTTTCCCCTGAAGAGGTATGCCGCAAGGCAGCGGAGGTTTTTTGGAGTCAGAGTTTTCCTTCTCTGATGTGCCCTGACTGGAAGATCGAACCAGCGACACTTAGCTCGCAGGCCGACGCTCAATCCGCTGAGCCAAACCAGCCAGGGGAATATATATATATATATACGACTAAATCTGTCGTATTTAGTCGATTCATGTTGAAAAGCATCAGAAAGTGACGTCCGATACCATGTAGCTCTTAACTTCCTTGAAACCCTTATTGCCATTTTTTAAAGACTAATTGGAGTGTAGGTGGGACTATAGTATAGTTTTGCCAGAACAGTTTATTTATTTTTAAACTGCTTAAGAGACTAATTGGTGTGTAGGTTCAACTATAACATAGTTTAAGAGTAGCAATTTGTATTTAACCACCCCCAAATCTCTATTTTGAAAAACTTTAAGCTGAGGCAAGAGTACAAAAAGCACTCATAAACCCTGTACCTAGATTTAATATTTAACATTTTGCTAGATTTGCTTTCTTTCTCCCCATATATATAAAAGAGTTCAAAGTGAGTTGCAGACATAATACTTCATGCCCCTGGCTGGTTTGGCTCAGTGGATTGAGCGTCGACCTGCAAGCTAAGTGTCGCTGGTTCGATCTTCCAGTCAGGGCACATCAGAGAAGGAAAACTCTGACTCCAAAAAACCTCCGCTGCCTTGCAGCATACCTCTTCAGGGGAAAGGCTAAGGGAGTAAACCCCGACAGAAAATCCGGAGCCGGAGTCCCTAAGGCGGTTTGACGTTGTAGTCAACACCGGCAACTCCTGCGGCGCACCTGAAGCCAAGCTGTATTGACTCCGTCTTTCCCTTGGACCCTTCAGCTGCGAAGAGAGGGGGGGTCTGCTGCATGGGCAACAGCAGACCCTCCATATTACCCTGCCCAGGCTCTGTAGCTTCAGCTTCACTGGAGAGGACATTCCAGCGTCATCGCAAGATGTCGATTCAACACGGGAGGAGACAGATACCGTGTCACTCCCGAGTCGGACTGCACAGCCATTCTCAGCGGTGCAGATGGACTCTTAAGAAGCTACACCATCGTCTCTCGAGACGGACGGCTGCCGACGATATATACACACACACACACACACACATTCATATATGGAATTGTGTTTTTAAAGAAGAGCATTCAAGTATGACAATAATAGTATCTGTGTTTCTCCATTCAAAGTGCTGTTTAATAGTTGCAACAAACTCTTTAACGTCATATAATAAAGTGATGGAAATGGAGAAAAAATAACGATGCCAGTGATTATGAGAGGATGAGAATACATTTGGAAGAGAGAGAAAAAATAGGAAGGAAGGAGATGAATCATTTGGTCAAGTAGCTGTGTCATGTGGGTGATGGGTTCATAGATGCTGGGAATCATGCAGCCCTGGGTCGGATTCCAGCCCTGCTGTTTACTATGTGCCTCAGCTTCTCCATTTACATTCGTTGTGAAGGTCAAATCAGATAATATGAGTATATGTAAAGTATTTAGTATCCAATAAATGCTTACTCTCAATACTACTATTTTGTACCTGGTACTATGCCAGATGTCTAACATGTCCTAGATACTAAAGAGAATGCAAAAGGAAGCACTAGACTTTATTCCAGAATTGGCAAAAAAACACAAGCCCATTGGAAACCATCAGGAAACAGTGAAGACCTTCAAAAACACCATGTGCCCCAGATACTCAGATCTACTTTGGAGTTGAATTTTGTGGATACTTTTGAAAAATCAATTCCAACGAAATTATTTCTTCTTGGGAGTTTGATGCTTTTGAAGAGCTGTCTTTAATTTTGCAAGACTTTCTTGAAACCATCTCATAAATCATATGACAGGTTATGTCAACTTCATCTTTAAAAAGTTCAATTACATATTTGTTGTGGTTTCCAGAGAGTCAACATCCTGAAATTCTTTAAAAAATCTTATTGGTATAAGGGTTGAGAAATAGCTTCAGAGTAGAACTGAGAGAGACTTTGGTTCTTGTAGTGGGTTCCAGAGGGAAATTTTAGGCTTCTTTTTAGGATTACTTGGTGAAATTTCTCTGGTTGAGGGTGCAGTGGTGCTGCTCTGGGGCAATAGAGGAAATGACGAAATAATGAAACTTAACTGTGCACTGTGTGACCAGGGCACAGAGGGGATGCTAGTGCTATCCCCCAGCCTGGCCCTCTTACATCAAGACATACCACTACTGATACTGTGGAAATTCTGTTTGGCACCTTCTCCATTCTCTCCTCTATCACTCATCTTTCACAGTTTTAGGGTGAGTCAGATGTGGATCTGAGTCCTTCCCCTTCTGGCTCTTATTACCTGTATGACCTTAGGGAACTCTTCTGAATATATACTTTTTCATAGTCCAGTGGGGAAAAAATGTTCATAAACGTGCATTTCAATAAACACTTTGGGAGGTTCTGATATGGGAGGAAGGGGAACTGAAGTCTGGAGAAGTGGACTGACTTGCCTGAGACCATACGACTACTCAGTGGCAAAGTCCAAAATCGACCCAGGGTTTCCTGACTTCTGGTCCAGCATTGTGTTCATAAAAGCAGTGGCCTACTGGGGGGTGAGGGGATGGGGAAAGCATCCTCTAGGGTTTTCTCCTATCCTAAGCTGCTCAGATATTGCTCTTCAGAGAGACAGACCCTGGATAGACTCACCCGTTCAGCTCCAAGGTACAGTACCGGACCTGCTTCTCCTTCCTTCCAGCTTTTCCCAGTGCTACTCCCTTCTTCCTCAGACTATAAGTAAATACCTAGGAGCCATTGCAGATGCCTTCTTCTCCCTCATCCCATATGTAATCCTCAAGAAGTCCTGTTCATTTTCCCTTGTAAGTTTCCAGTAATACCTCACTTGGACCATCACTTTCCATGTGGTCTCAAACTGAACTTTTCACAATGTGATTCTTTTTTCTCTACTACCTGGTTTTAAAATCTTCAATGACTGTTAGGTTGGAGGTACAACACTATGTGACCTCCAGTGCCCTACAAGACCTGACTCTTCAGTCTTATTTTGTACCATTCTTTTCTTCTCTATGCTCCTTCTTCAAATTCCCTGAATGTGTCAGCTCCTCCTTGCTATAGGACCTTTGTACTGCAGTTCTTTTGCCTGGAACATTTTTCTCTCTTCTTCTTCCTTTGCCCAGTTAACTCCTACTCATCCTTCAGAGCTTAGCTCAAAGCTTACTTTCCTAAGAAGACTTTTCCTAACTGCTTCCAGTTTGTTGAGTTCCTATTATAGGCTCTATTAGAACAATTCTCCCCCTGCTATGTATATCAGTCTGTAATTCATAGATTCATTTGAATGACTACTTGATTAATTTCTATCTTTCCAACCCTACTGTATTTTCCATGAGAGCAGATAACATGACTGATTTTGCTTACTATTGTTCCTCCAGTGTCTGACATAATGTTCAGCACATAGTAGGCCCTCAAAATTTTTGTTTAATGAATGAATGAAGCTTATTTTCAGTTCTTCCTTAAATTTCCTCTTCATCTATCTCATCTGGTTCCAATCACCCAAGACCTATCTTTCATATACTTACACTTAATTGTGCACATGTATATACATATGTGTCTTTTACGTTATCTTTATATAAGGTTACTTCTACATTTCATCTTGGCTATCTTCAGTGATACTTTCTAACCTGAATGTCTCAGACAGGAAATAAAAAGGGCCTCATGATTGTAGGGAAGGGAAGTACTTAGTAAATTACCCTTCCTCTCTCTCTTTTACTGAACTGCTGGGGAAATCCCTTTGACCATGAAAACCAGGGACAGAGTCAGGCTGAAAGCCACAGACTATCATGGTTTGTTTTGTATCAAGGCTTGAAGTATAGATAACTCAGGAAAAGAAGGTGAAAATCCATACTTATCAGAGCTCACTGGATTCCTTTACCTCTGGAAATTATAGTATAAAGGTGCTCTCTGAGACCTTTTGGTTGATCATCTCAGGGATTTCATGCCATTATAATTACTGTGAGTTGATAACATACATCTAGACAAGATCTAAGATTGATAGGTGCTTGGTTCTGTGGTGAAGGGATACCTTACCAAATGTGTGTTCAGCAGGCTAAACAAACTATTGACCTGAGGAAGAGAAGGCTTGGAGATATTCCCTGGGGCATCTGGGGTGTCCCCAGGAATCAGAAAGTTGGTATTGTGAAACTAGGGACTATCCAAGATAAGGTATGCAATGTCTTTGCACTTAATGCTTAGTAAATATAAGTAATTCTTTTATTACTGTAGAAAGCAAATAGGCACTTAGGCTTTCACTGGTGAAAGAAAGAAGAGGCACATCTATCCCTTTCTCCAGGCATGGGCACAGTAGAGTCTGCTATTTGTTTATTAAGACGCTCCAGTGGCCTGTGGCACTCTTATCAAATGGGGCCTTTCTTTTAAAATGCAATCCCAAGTAGAAGAATCTATCACATGCTTCAAATGTTGGCAAAGAGGAAGCTTTTTCTGAGTAACTTTTGTATAACCACTAAATTCCTGCCTAAGCTATAATATTTTTTTGAGAAACAGCTCTCCATTGTAACCTTTATTGCACTTTTATTTTTTCTTTGTGGATCCTGTCACAATGAGTTATTTGTTATTTGTGAGTACAATTTAAAAAAAAAATCACATCATTCCTATTTAGTTATATATAATCTTCATGGGAACAGGAATCTCTGTTTTGGTGACTTCTGTCTATATCCATAGGTCCCAGAACCATCATCTCTGGAATAGGGTAGCTGATTAATAACCATCTACAAGTATCAGTTTACTTAGTCCTCACAGGAGCCAACAAAGCAGCTGTTATTATCATCCTCATGTTATAAATGAGAAAGCTGAGGCATAGCAAGTTTAAGTGATTTGCTGGTAGAGTCTGTAGTGCAACCAAATCAGTATGAATGTGTTAATCATTATGATATTCTGCCATGAACAAATGCCTGTTAGAAGAACGAAGGCTCCATGGGAGTAGACGTGGAGCAGCTTTGGCTACGCAATATATGAATCACTCAGACAGACATGGTCAGCACTTCAGATGGTGGGAAGGCCTAACCACAGTGTACTGCTGAGCTAGGGGGGAAGGAGGGACAGGGGGACAGGTGAGGATGTGGTAAGTTGTGTGGGCAAGTCTAGTCAGAAGTACTCAAAGAGCCAAGGTGGTCTCATAATACTCCTCTTTTTCTGGATTGGAAATCAAGATCCAGGTCATTTCTATACTTGGAAGCAGAATGGCCTAGATGGGGAGAGTATTTTCCAAGACTCCTAAAGCTAAACTTAGTGCTTGTGTGCTTTCTAGCTACTAATCTGCTTCTGTCCTATCTGATACCATTGCAGTAATGAGTACAGGGAGATTGGTGCTGGCCTGCGACAGCCTCTTTTTCTCAAAGATGTCTTTATTTTTTTTTTAAAGCTAGGTTTTTAAAGTGTATTTTTAAACAAGTTTTTATTTTTTTTTAAAGCAAATTATCTATACTTATGGTTTAAAGGAAAAAAACTAACCAATATTAAAGGGCATGAAGTGAAAAGTGAGAGTACCCTCACCCAGAAATCTTTTATGTATCTCCCAGTCTATATTGAGTCTGACCTGCCCCGCCCACAGAAATCTTTTAAGTATCTCTCAGTCTATATTGAGTCTCACCCCGCCCCCCCACCCCATAAATAGGAACATGTTACATTGTGTTCTGATTTTATTTTAAAAATAGATTTATTTGGGAGAATTTTGGAGTGATATGGCAGATTGAACACAACTTTTCTGCTTTCTAAAATTCCACTAAAACTACAGAAATGGGTGTCCTTTTAAGTAAAAAGTTTATAAAGGTGGAACAAATAGAAGAGGAATCAACAATTCTTAACATTTTGGAAACAGAAAAGCTGGTAGAAAAGTGGCAACTGGTAGAATAGACCTAGGAAAGCGGAACCATAAAGTGACCAAGGAGAAAGCTGAGAGCCACCCGCTCTAACTCAAGATTCCCAAAAGCTCAGCAGCTGACAGCTGGAACCATGTATATTATGACAGTGAGGAGCGGGGAATAAGGGATGTAGTGATCAGGGTGCCTGGGCGGGAAATGTAAGGCACACATGAAGGCACGATCTCTGTACTAAAAGGGGGGTATTGTGTGCATAATAATGCATATCCGTACTGAAATTTTTTTTCTCATTTGGCTCCCTGAGCTTAGCAGTCAGGCCTTCATTGTCCAGATAGGGGCTAAAAGAGTGTACCCTAGTCAATCTGACCTGTGCATGCAGAAAGATGTAAAGATATGGACACAGAATTGCCCAGATCATTCTACAGTGAAGCCTAAAGTCAGTAACTCCATCCTTAAACTTAAAGCTTCCAATGCAGCCTTCGCCCCTTCTTTTAAACGCGAGCAGGCTACCAGCTATGTGAGGACAGCATCTGGCATGAAAAAGTCCAAAGGAAAAAAAAAAAAAAAGCAAAACAGAAAATCAACTTAGGGGAACCAGATTGTACAGTTAGAAAAAAACCTGACATTAATATCCTCAGGGAAAATATTTCTTCCATGAAAGAAGAATGGAATGCTATAAAAAGTAATGTTCGGAAACTAAAATAATCCTTGGATTTTGGAAACACACCAGAAGCTTTAAAAAAAAAAAAAAAAAAGGGCTGGGTAAAAAGTTGAGGAAATTTCAAAAAAAGTGCATCAAAAGAAGAGTTGAAAATAATAAAATGAAAAGAAGAAAATTAGAGGATAAGTCCGGGAGATCCAACAACCCAACAACAGAAGTTCCAGAAAGAAAGTGCATAGAGAACATGGAGGAAAGAACATTTTTCAGAACTAAAGGACATGGATTTTGAGATTAAAGGGGCCCAATGATTGCCTAGCACAGTGGATGAAAAAAAAAAAAAACCCTCTGGCATAATTGTTAAATTTCATTACATTGAGAATAAGGAAGATTCTACAAGCTCCCAGAGAGAAAAGACAGGCCACATACAAGTGATCAGCAATCCAAAGGGCTCTGAACTTTGCAATAGCAGCACTGGATGCTAGAAGACTGAGGGCAATACTTTTCAAAAATACAAAGGATGTTTATTTCTAAGCTAGTTCTCTATAGCAAGCTAAACTATGAGTCAAGTGAGAAGGTGAAAAACGATACATTCAGACAGGCAAAACTTAAAAAATTGCAAAAAGTCCCCCTACTTGGGAAGCTCCTGGAGAATACTCTCTGTACAAATGGGTGAATAAGCCAAGAAAGAGGAAGGCATGGGATACAGAAGATCCTTCATTTCAGGGAAGGGAAGGGAATCTCCTGGAGAGCAGTGAAGGGAGATCCCAGGATGACAGTTGTGCCTCAGATGTAGACAACAATCAGTGCACCCTGGAGCAGCATGCTCAGGAGGTAGGTTGAGGGCTGCCACCACCAATCTGCTGTCATTGTACCAGTCTTAAAAAAAAGAAAATCATCGTGGTAAAAAAACTCTCAAATTTTACAATCTTAACCATTTTTAACATTTTGCATTGTTTTGAACTAGATTTCTAGAGCTTTTTCGTCTGGCAAAACTGAAAATCTATACCCATTGAACAACTCCCCACTCCCCCTCACTCCACCATTCTATTTTCTGTTTCTGTGAGTTTGACTACTTCATATAAGTGGAATCATGCAGTGTTTGACTTTTGTGACTGGCTTAGGTGGCTTAGCATAATGTCCTTCAGGTTCATCCACATTACAGTATGTGGCAGGATTTCCTTCTTTTTAAGGTGTATGTATACACCACATTTGGTTTATTCATTCATTTGTTGATGGTTATTTGGGTTGCTTCTACCTCTTGACTTTTGTGAATGATGCAGCTATAAAGCTACAAGCACGGTGTACAAATATCTCTTTGAAACTCTGCTTTTAATTCTTCTGGGTATATACTCAGAAGTGGGATTGCAGGATCATATGGTAGTTCTAGTTTTAATTTTTTAAGGTATTGCCATACAATGGCACCATTTTACAGCCCCACCAACAGTACATAAAGGGTTCTAATTTCTCCCCATTCTTGCTAATACTTATTATTTTCTGGATTTTGTTTTGTTTTTTTTTTGGATAGTAATCCTTATAACAGAATATCTCATTGTGGGTTTGATTTACATTTCTCTGATGAATAGTGATGTTGAACATCTTTTTATATGCTTGCTGGCCATTTGTATCTCATCTTTAGAAAATGTCTATTTATTTCCTTTGCCCATATATATAATATATAAATAAAGGTCCAAATTTATTCTTTTGCATATGCATATCCAGTTTTTCCAACACCATTTGTGGAAAAGACTGTCCTTTCCTCATTGAGTGGTCTTGTAACCCTTGGCAAGGATCTTCTGATCTTATCACAAGAGTTCAGTTCTGGGTTCTCTATTTTATTTCATTGATCTATATATCCAGTTTTATGCCAATACTTTATTGTTTTGAATACTGGAGCTTTATAATATATTTTGAAATTAGAAAATGTGAGTTTTCCAAATTTGTTCTTTTTCAAAATTATTTTGGTGGAAAGATACAAGATGGCAGAGGAGTAAGTGGAAGCTGAATGGATAAGAAAACATGACCCACATATATGCTGTCTACAAGAGACCCACCTCAGAATAAATATCTACACAGACTGAAAGTGGAGGGATGGAAAAAATATTCCAAACAAACAGGCATGAAAAAAAGCTGAGGTAGCAATACTTATGTTAGACGAAATAAATTTCAAAACAAAGTCCACAAAAAGGGACAAAGAAGGGCACTACATAATACTTAAGGGTATAATTCATCAAGAAGATATAACCCTTGTAAACATATATGCACCCAACATAGGAGCACCCAAATATATAAGAAGAATCTTGGAGGACTTCTAGAAAGATATTGACAGCAACACACTCATCATAGGGGATTTTAATACCCCACTGTCAACATTAGATAGGTCTTCCAAGCAAAGAATCAACAAGGATATTGTGGCATTGGACAACACTCTAGATCAAATGGACTTAATTGATATATACAGAACCTTTCACCCCAAAGAAGCAAAATATACATTTTTTTTCAAATGCACATGAAGCATTTTCAAAGATAGATCACATGGTAGGACACAAAATAAGCCTCAACAAATTCAAGAAAATTGATACCATAATAAGCATCTTCTTGGATCACAGAAATTAGAAACCAGCATCAAAACTCAAAAACAGTCAAATTCATGGAGACTGAATAACATGCTATTAAATAATGAATAGAATAACAGTGAGATCAAGGAAGAAATAAAAAAGTTTCTGAAAACAAATGATAATGAACACACAACAGCCCAAAACCTATGGGACATGGCAAAGGCAGTCCTGAGAGGGAAGTTCATAGCAATATAGGGCTACCTAAAAAAAGAAAAGAAAAATCTCGAATAAACAACCAAACCCTACATCTACAAGAACTAGAGGAACAACAACAAACAAAGCCCAGAGTGAGTAGAAGGAAGGAAATAATCAAGATCAGAGAAGAAATAAATGACATAGAGACTAAAAGAACAATTCAAAGGAACAATAAATATAGGAGCTGGTTCTTTGAAAAGATAAGCAAAATAAACAAGCCTTTAACAAGATTCAGCAAGAAAAAAAGAGAAAGGATCCAAATAAATAAAATCAGAAACTGGAGGGGAGAAATCACAACCAATACCACAGATATACAAAGGATTGTAAGAAATTACTACAAACAACTAAATGCCAAGAAATTTGACAACCTGGATGAATTCAACAAATTTCTAGAAACACATAATCTTCTAAAACTGAATCAAGAAGAAGCAGAAAACCTGACTAGACCAATAACAACTAGTGAAATTTAAGCAGTAATCAAAAAACTTCCTGGACTGACAGTTTCACAGGCGAATTTTACCAAACGTTTAGGGAAGAGCTGACTCCTATCTTTCTCAAACTATTCTAAAAAATTCAAGAAGAAGGAAGATTCTCAAACTCTTTTTATGAGTCCAGTATTGTCCTAATTCCAAAACCAGGTAAAGACACAGCAAAGAAAGGAAACTACAGGCCAATATCACTGATGAACATAGATGCTAAAATCCTCAACAAAATATTGGCAAACTGGATCCAGCAATACATTAAAAAGATCATATATCATGATCAAGTGGGATTCATCCCAGGGATGAAAGGATGGTAAATATTTGCAAGGCAATAATCTTAATACACCACATAAACAAAATGAAAGACAAAAATCACAGGATCAGCAATAAGACAAGAGTGTCCGCTTTCACCATTTTTATTCAACATAGTATTAGAAATTCTAGCCACAGTGATCAGACAAGAAAAGAAAGAAAAGGCACCCAAATTGGAAAGGAGGAAGTAAAACTCTTTATTTGCAGATGACATGATAGTGTACATAGAAAACCTTATAAGCTCCACCAAAAAGCCACTGAACATAATTGGTGAATTTGGCAAAATAGTGGGATACAAAGTCAAAATTCAAAAATCAAAGGCATTTTTGTAAACCAACCATAAAATATCAGAGACAGAAACTAAGGAAAAATCCCATTTACTATAGCAACAATAAAAATAACGTACCTAGGAATAAACTTAACCAAAGAGATGAAAAACCTGTACTTGGAAAACTATAGAACACTGAAGAAAGAAATTAAAGAAGATACAAATAAATGGAAGAATATAACCTGTTCATGGATTGGAAGAATTAACATAATTAAAATGTCCATACTACACAAAGCAATCTATAGATTTGATGCAATTCCTATTAAAATACCAATGACATATTTCACAAATTTAGAAGAAATATTTTAACAATTTATATGGAACCAAAAATGATCTCAAATAACCTCAGCAATCTTGAGAAAGAAGAACAAAGTAGGAGGATCACAATACCTGGTATTAAACTATATTACAAGGCCACTAATCAAACCAGTCTGGTACTGGCATAAGAACAGACACATAGATCAGTGGAACAGAATAGAGAGCCCAGAATAAACCCCTATATCTTTGGTCAGTTAATATTTGACAAAGAGGGCAGGAGCAAAAAATGGAGTAAAAATAGCCTTTTCAACAAGTGGCGTTGGGAGAACTGGAATGGTACATGCAAAAAAATGAAACTAGATCACCAACTTACACCATACACCAAAATAAACTTAAAATGGATGAAAGACTTAAACATAAGCCATGATACCATAAAAGTAATAGAGGAAAACATAGACAGTGAAGTTTCAGATATCCCACACAATAATATTTTCATTGATATATCCTCTTGGGCAAGGGAAATAAAGGAAAAAATAAACAAATAGGACTATGTCAAATTAAAAAGCCTCTGCACAGCTAAAGAAAGCATGATCAAAATGAAAAGGGGACCAACCCTATGGGAAAACACATTGCCAATGATATCTTGGATAAGGGTTTGATCTCCAAAATATATGAAAAATTCATAGGACTCAATACCAGCAAGACAAATAATCCAATTAAAAAATGGGCAAAGGACCTGAACCAACACTTACTTCTCCAAGGAGGACACACAGAGGGCCCATAGGCATATGAGAGGATGCTCAACATCACTAGCCATCAGAGAGATGCAAATTAAAACCACAATGATATACCACCTCACACTGGTCAGAACAACCATCATTAACAAATCAACAAACAACAAGTGCTGGCGAGGATGTGGAGAAAAGGGGACCCTAGTGCACTGCTGGTGGGAATGCAGACTGGTACAGCCATTGTGAAAAACACATGGAATTTCCTCAAAAAACTAAAAATGGAACCACCTTTTGATCCAGTGATTCCACGGTTGGGATTATACCTGAAGAATCCTGAAACACCAATTTGAAAGAACCTACACACCCTTATGTTTGCAGCAGCATTATTTATAATAGCCAAGTGCTGGAAACAGCCTAAGTACCCATCTGTAGATGAGTGGATCAAAAAATTGATACATTTCACAATGGAGTACTATGTGGCAGAAAGAAAGAAGGAACTTCTACCTTTCAAGACATCATGGATGAAACTGGAGAGTATTATGCTAAGTGAAATAAGCCAGGCAGTGAAGGACAAATAGCATATGATCTCACCTATAAGAAGAACATAATGAACAAAACAAACAACTGAGTGAAATAGAACCAGAGGCATGAAAACAAGGAACAGACTGACAGCAAGCAGAAGGGAGAGAAGAGGGGGAAGGGAGAGAAGGGGGGAAAGAAGGAGAAGGGTCTAGTCAAGGAACTAGTATAAATGACCCATGGCCATGGACAACAGACTGGGGATTGACTGTGGAAGCAGGGGTGGAGGGTGGGCAGGAGAGAGCAATGGGGGAAAATTGGGACAACTGTAATAGAACAATAAAAAAGGAGATAATATAATAAAAACATTATGTTGGCTATTAAAGGTCCCTCGAGATATCACATGAATTTTAGAATAATTTTTTTTATTTCCGCAAAAAAAAAAAAATAAAAAATAAAAAGCCATTAAGATTTCACAGGATTGCATTGAATTTGTAGATTGTTCTGGGTAGTCTGAACATTGTACCCTTCTTTTTGACTGTATGAAACCACTAGAAGGTGAGTTTTGACAAAAGTGAGATTATAAAGCAATCAAGTGGAAGATGAGAGACCCCTGGGAACTGATAGATGACCTGCTGGGACTGACCAGTGGGACATTGTAAAGAAAGGCCATTGGACAGTGTGGAAGAATTAGTATAATAGCTGTAAAGATATTCAAGTTCATTAAAAAATGAGATGATTATTAAATTTGGGGGAAACAAAAAATCAAGAAGGAAGCATTATCACAGCACATGATAGCACGTGGCTATGATTAGCATTTGCATGAGCATGTAGTGTGAATATTGAATATTTGGTTAATCAAAAGTATAACATATGTTAAGTTGTGAAAGAGAAAGCACAGTATGAAGAGAGTTAGACCTTCATTTGTTCATAATAAGAAGTCATTAATGAGCTAAAAGATAGCAACATTGTTTGTTTAGTGGTATGCTATCCGATATAATAATTGCTAGTCACATGTGGCGATAGAGCCCTGAAAATGTGATTGGTCGATCCTGAGATATGCTGTTAGTATGAGCTACACATTGAATTTTGAAAACTTAGTACAAAAAGAGAACATAAAATATCCCATTAAGAAATTTTACATTTTAAAATGTAGCTACTAAGGAATTTAAAGTTACGTATGTGGCTTACAATATATACCATTTGGGCAGCAATGTGATGTGTAAATGGCAGAAGAAACAAGTAACAGTGAGAAGTTGTTAGTATTTTTCTGTATTTTGTTCTAAGCCTTTTAATATCATTTGACTTTTCAAGTAAGTGCATATAAAGTTTCCCTGATTAGCCCATATAGATTTTTCTGTTCTTTTAGAAACTACATAATATTCTCCTATGTGAAACAACCATAATTGCTATATATAGGCTCTTTTATTATGAATACTTAAGTTGTTTTCAATTTTTTTCTTTTTCAAGGATCTTTTAATGAATATCTCTGAGCCATATCTTTGCCATATTTTATCTGTAAGATAAATATCTAGAAGTGGGCTCTGGAGCAAAGGGTATGTGCATTTAAAGTTTGGATAGACCTATCAAATTTCTCTTTGGGGAAGTTATGCTGTTTACCCTCCCAACAACAATACCGTCTCCACACCTTGATCAAAATGGAAATAATCACATTTCTTCCAGCCATCACTCTTTTGCTATTTGTGATCTTAAACATCATGTGTATGTTCTACTGGCCAGCGTCCTCTCTCTTTGTTCATGTCCTTTGCTCACTTTTGTCTTGGATTGCTGTCTTTTTGTAAATAATTTATGAGTGGGTAAAAACTTTCTCGTTAGGTTCTGAGGGTTATTGTAGCTGGAAAGCTTGTTTGTCCTCCTGAAAGACAATCCAGAAGAGTCTGATGAGGGTCAGATGAGAATGTCTATGTCGGTGACAGTTCATATTTGGCAAAAATACCACACATGTTCCAGGAACAAAAACAACCAACCAATCCTGCTAAACCTGTGGTTAATTATTAGGATGATAAAACATTGTTTTGAGGAAGAACGTAATTTTGTAGCAAGAAAGAGGTAGATGATGGTGCAAGTCAACACAGAGAAGTAACAGCGGAACCCAAAAATAAGTATCTGTCCACTGTGTATAGAAACATAGGACCAAAAAGCCCCATAAAATGTGGATAGCACAGGTCTGTCACTAGGGTGGTTCCTCCTCAGCTGCCACAGGAGGTGGGACTGCACTCTCCTGCTCTTAAACATCTTGGGGGGGGGGCGGGGCGGGGAGGTGGGGAGGAGGGCTCCATGACCATCCTTGTAAAACCACCTGTCAGATACTCCTGCAAATCGGAAGGCTCTTACTTCACTTAGTTGAGATCATTTTGTTTTCTGTTCTTCATGAATAGGGGAAGAGATGGGACCAATCTTCACCTAATAATCTTGCACAGGCTTCTTGTATCACTTCAGTCCTGGCTTCTTCAAATTCAAAGAATCCTCCTCTGTGATACATTTTTTCCTACATCCCTGAATAATTTCAAAGCTCATTTCTGATTTATCCGTCCATGTCACAGTAAAATTATTCTCTTTCAGTGTTGAGGTTTGCTCCTGAGCACTTCATTATTTTAATGTAACTGGTGGGGGGGATTGAAAGTGACGGTGTTGTTTGGTCATTGCTAACAGGCTTCTTTTTCTCCAGCTCCAACAACCCGTTTCCTGTGCTTATGATATAAAGTCAACAAAATTTATGAGTGCTGGCATTGTGCCAGAAGCTTTTTCTTATGAACGACTAAAATCTAGACTAATTCATTGATACAACAGCATTTTCTGAAGGTTTGCCAAGAATTTTGGTGTGAAGTCTATCAGGGCTCATTCAGATATATGGAGGAACCTCTGTCTTTAACCTCTAAAGATAAAAAAAATGTCACCTGCAATTAATGGAGTATATACCAGGGAATTAGACCTTGATATAATTGACTACGCAGTTAACTCTAGCTTAACTACGTACAATACATCATCACTGATTTGCCGTTGGGTTCTCATACCAACTTTCTGTTCCTCCTGCCTAAGGCATTAATGAATTAAGTTCTTACCCAAGAAGGGTTATGAGAATTGCCTTCCTCCTATTCTGGCTTAGATCTCTCCTCCAGATTCTTGTGTTGTGCTAGTCAGGATGAGGGTTGCCAAGATCTTGAATGCAGAATCTATTCGTATCCTCTGCTTTTGTACTCTGTCAAAGTTCTTTCTGGAGATTTTGCCAATTGCACAGCTAAGGAGGCTAGCCTCCCATTAAAGGAGTGAGCATTAAGCCTGTTGCTTGCCACATATTACTGAGAAATAGCTTCTCTTCTCTATACATACATAGCCTTGTTCTGCTCTCACCTCTTCCTCTGGTCATCCAACATCGTTCTGTTTATGCCCCTTGGCTGGAAAAATTAGTTCCTGATTTATTTATCCCCTTTTTTTAAAAAAATGAATGTTGTCCTCCCTATTTTCAGAACATGCATAATGGAGAAAATCTGGAAAACACCCAAAAGTACAAGGGAAAAATATTCATAATTCTACTATGCAGACATCAACACTCTATTTTAGAATATGTACACATACATGTGCAGGGTGGGCAAAAGTAGGTTTACAGTTGTGAGTTTGCAAAACAGAATTTATTCTTGTATTATTATTTATTATCTCTTGTATTATTTTCCCTATAAAAAACTATAAACCTATTTTTGCCCCACCCTGTATGCATGCATTTTTATCTATATTACCAAAAAGCTATTACACGGTGTTTTCTACATTATAACATTTTACAGTTTGGCAATACATTATATTCATCTTTCCATGTTGTTTATGTTAAGAAAATATTTTACAACATTTTTATTAATAGATTTTATTAACTCAATTACATAGATTATTTCCATCTTTTATATTACATATAATACTGTGACAAACAATTGCACAGACATTTTTTACACTCATTTGATGTTTTCTTCAGAATAAAATCCTAGAGGTGAAATTGTAGGGTCAAAGGTCATACACATGTTAAGCCTTTTGATAAACATTGCACATGTTAAGTCTTTTGATAAACATTGCCATTTTGCCCTTCCTAAACGCGATATCAGTTTGCTCTCCCACCAGCAATGTAGGGGCGTGTCCATTTCTCAAGTCTGTGGTCAACAGCAGGCACTTAACATTTTGATCTTTTTCAAACTGATAAATATAAAATCGTATCTCAGTGTTTAATATTATGGCATTTCTTAGGTTATGAGTCTGAATATATTTACATGTGTCTCATAGTCAGATATATGTACTTTTTCGTGATCTGCTTTTTTAGGTCTTCGGTCCTTTGTTTTGTCCGTCCTTTTCTTGTTTCTTCGTGTTGGATATATAAACTCTACTCATTCACTGGCAACGTGGTTGAGCGGTTATTAGGCTGGAACTGGAGTGCCTGGGCCCAGTCCCGCTCCATCCCTTACTGGCTGTGTAACCCTGGGTAAACTACTTAGTCTCTCGGCCTCAGTTCTCTCACCTTTTCAATGAAGAATCATGCCTGCCTCAGAGGGATGTTCTGAGAATTCAATCAGTTAATATATGAAAAGCACTTAAAACACTGTCTGGCAGTACTAATTGCTAAGTGTGAATTATTATAAATACTTAAGATACTCTGTATAGTGAAGATACTGACCCTGTGTTATATATGTTGCAAATCCTTTCCCTTCATTTTAATTGTATATTTACCTTTTTACCTACAAAATTCAGTATATAGTTCCTACCATGGTGTAATACATACAATATACTTCCTTTTTTATTCCAGAATTATGTAAATATCGCCATATTTCCATTCAGAGTTTTGTTTACTTTCTCATTTACTTGTTTCATTTAAGAATGTTTAATTATTTAACCTACATGGAATTAATTTTACTAAATAGAGTGAGTTAAGATACCAATTGCATTGCTTTTAAAAATCCCAATACTATTTATTGAATAATCTCCCATCTTCCTATTTATTTGAAACACTACCTTTATGGTGAATTATCATATATGGTAACTACTTATGTATACTTATTAGTTTCTGGACTTTCTATTCCATTTCATTGAGCTCACATAGCAAAAAATATTGGCTTGTTAAAAAAATGTAGGTTCTCTCTCATTCCTTTTAGATTAATTCCTGTGTTTTATGTTTTTGTGGTGCTTTGGGAATAGAATATTTTTCCACTGAACATAAAAATTTGCTGTTATTAAAATTTGCATCATAAGTATGGTGATTATCAGAGGGAAAAAGGGGTAGGAGGAGGTAAAAGAGAGTACAGGGGGAATAAATGGTGATAGCAGGAGGCCTGACATGGGGTGGTGAACACACAATACAACATACAGATGATGTGTTACAGAATTATAGACCTGAAACCTATGTAATTTTATTAACCAATGTCACCCCAAGAAATTTAATTTAAAAATTAAAAAAATAATATGTAAATAAAATTTGCATCACATATGGAAGAAAGAGTTTTTGAATATTTTATAACTGGTTGTCTTACCAAACTGTTTTATGTATACAAATAGATGTTGTTACTTGATATTATATTTACTAGTAACCCTATCATTCAAATAATACCTTTTTGGCCCCTCCTGTGACACATATACTTATTTTTTTCTTGTCTCATTACTGATCAGACTTCTAGAATGTTAAGTGCTTGCAGTGGTTCTGAGCACTTTGTCTCACTTTACTGAGCGTTTTGGCTGTTGATTAGGGGTAATGAGGCCACATTTGGAGTTATAACCAAGAACAGATTTTTCACTGAGCAAAGTCACAGAGGCCTATCATGTCTGTGATAAAATCATTCCCTGTCTCTGCTGGTTGTAATTGCCCAAGGGTGAAACTGTTTAGCATTTTGTATCCAACATGACTTAATCTGCATGCATTACATGATTTAATTCTCTGAACAGCTCTATGAAGTAGATTTTGTTATCCCTACTGTCAGAAGAGGAAGCCAAAATTTAAAAGAATCTATGAGTTGATTAATCCCATGTCACCACAAGATAATAGCGACATTTGAGCTAATTTTACTTATTTTTTCCTAATGTTTTACAAAGTGATGGGAATAGTGGGACTTACAGACTTCATTACTCTGTGAAGTCCAAAAGAAATATAAATAAATACATACAGTCTTAACTCAGTGGCTCTCAAATTTTAATGCTCATCAAAATCACCTAACATCAACAATTCTTCCTTCCCTCCCAAGACTATAGCTAGCTCTCACCTTTAACTGGTCATTTTCGCTAAAAAACCCATTTCTCACAGAGTACCTTACCCTAAACCAGTTACTTATTTTTTCCCCTTCACTGTCATAATAAAAAAAAAATTATGAATCACTTGAGTGGTTTGCTGTCATCTCCTCATCTCCTTGGCCACTTCCTCAAACACTCTGAGGCCTTAGACGCCTGACATTCATACCCCTACCATCGTTTTGGGGACCACTAGTGACTACATAGCTGATCCTTCTAATGATCTTTTTCTTGGAGACCTCCTCAATTCCAACAATCTTCACCATTTTTGCACTTCAGCTTTTTACACCATCGGCTCCACCTTGGTTTGCCATCTAGCGGGGCTGCTTCACCCAGGAAGCCTTAAAGGCCAACACCCCACTGTGATCACAGCTTCTAATCTCCCTGCCCTGTTGCTGCCTTTTTCATTACATCAGCTCTTGGATTTCACCAAGTCCTTCAGTTCGTTCCACATCAAGTGGATCAGTCCTCTTTTGATTTCACTTTCTTGGTCAAATAGACCTTATTGTGTATTTGTGTGTGTGTGTGTGTGTGCTTGCTGGATTTATCTTGTTTCAGATTATCTATTTTTATTGATACAGAATTTACATGCTCTATGTTACATGCAGGAAAATGGACAACTTAGTCTCAGATATATAGCCTGAAGAATTTTTACATATGTATCACCTGTGTAACCACCAACCAAATCAAGATGCAGAACATTTGCATTACCCCACAGAATTTTGTCCAGCTACTCTCCAGTTAGTAATCACCCTCCGGATGTAGCCACTACCATGATTTCTAATCAGCAGAGATCAGTTTTGCCTATCCTTGAGCTTCCTATAAATGGAAAAGTTGCTGCTAAATTAAGATTTAAATAAATTTTTACTGGTCACTACATGATGTAAATTAGATTTTTTAAAAAAAGATTTTATTTATTTATTTTTTTAGAAAGAGGAGAAGGGAGGGAGAAAGAGGGAGAGAAACACTGTTGTGTGAGAGATACATCGATTGGTTGCCACTGGTATGCCCCCAGCTGGGGACCTGGCCCACAATCCAGGCATGTGTCCTGACTGGGAATCGAACCTGTGACCTTTTGGCTTGCAGGCCGCCGCTCAGTCCACTGAGCCACACTAGCCAGGGCAATGTGAATTAGATGTTTAAATGTGTTCCATTAGTCACACATGCACGCACACACACACAGCTATTATAATAAAGAGAAAAAAATCCTTTTTCTTATACGTTACTGAGATTTTGTCCTTTCCTCAGAATCATCTGTCCTTGGAGACTCTACTGTGTCACTCTTGCCATCTTGCATCATTTAGTTCAAGGTCGTGATGCTCAGGTTTCATCGTCATATTAAGCTCCAGAAAAGGGCAACTGTCTGTGTGTCTTTCTTCTCTGACTCCACCCTTACTCAGAGAAGAATGTAACTGGGCCCAAGCAAGTACACAAAAGATGCTTTTTGGGAGCCAAGCTCCTGTATAAAGAGAGCAAGCACATTATACCTTAATTTGGGCAGAGAAGAAAACACAGTTTGCTGTCATTTTGACTGTGCATATTCCTGTAAGCCTTCCAACATAACAATGTACAAGATATTATTGGTCTGATTTGTCCAGGACCTATCTTATATGAAAGAGAAGATACAGTGTCAGGGTCCAAAGGAGTCACCACACTTATTGTTTGACTCAATCTCCGTAGTCTCCAGATGTGCTAGTGTTCTCAGAATCCACCCTTTTCCCCTCCCTACACACACACACACACGCACACACACACTGTCCCTAAGGAATTTCATCATCTGCTCTGGCTTCAGCCATTATGTCTATGGGTGTGACTCCACCTATGTTTATTTCAACCCAACCTTGGGCTGAGCCCTTGACCGTAGTCCACACTTCATGGATATCTCCACGTGCATGTCCCACAGGCATCCTTCAAGCTGATAGGTCCCAAAATGGACTCAGACCCTCCTGTCCTCCAAGTCTGCTCACCTGTATTGATGATGTGAGTCTGCCCAAACCCTCACCTGTGAATTCTGCCTCATCAAATTCTCCTTGATCTGTCCCTTCCTCTCCACCTGCACTGTCACTACCCTAGTTCAGAGGCCACCATCTCCTGTCAGATCTTGCCTTAAATCCTTCCCATTCTGTTTCCCTTCACCTATTCTTCTACTAACAGGGGGATCCCAACTACCCCTGATTCAAAATGCTTCAATGACTTTCCATTTCAACCTCTCAATCTGGTGTGCAAGCCTTTCATGATCTGACCCCTGCCTACTTGTCTAGACTTATCGCCTTCCTACTCTCCCTTCAAACTTTGAGCTTCATTAATGTTGAACTATCACACTTTCTCTGAGTAAACTATATGCTATGCCTCTGTGCTGCTGTTCACTTTTCCCAAAGTGCCCTCTTCCTATTACCCCACTGGGAAGAGCAGGGCAGCCTCAATGCTACCCCCTCTGTGAAGTCTTCCCTAATTCCCTTTCTTAAGCTCCCTACTCCTACACACACACACATACACACACACACGAATCCTGCAAACTACTTGTGTGAGCTTGAAAGCCGCTCCATGGGGGCAAGCACTTTTCTGTTCTGAATTGTCTACATTCTATCTCCTACTCATCTCTAAGCCCCTAAATGCTAGAGTTTCTTGTTCAGCTGTGTACAGAGATGATGCTTAGTGTCATTTGTTAAACAAGTGAACAAATAAATAGTGTAGTACTGTGCTGGGTACTTTGTAAACAAGTTGGACACCACTTCTACTCTCTTTAGACTTTTTTTGTGGAAAGAATGATGAAGACTGCAAAGATTTAAACAAGAACAACCGAACAACAAATGGCTCTTCTTTGGGAAATGCTTATTTGGGTTTTGAACAATAGATTCAGGGCCTTTTAGGTGAGTGTGATGGGAGAAAGACTCCATAAAGTTGCCTCCTCTTTCTGATTCATCAGTGGAGTCTTGACAATCAGAGATGCTGGGACTTGGTGACCTGGGGCAAGAGTGGTAATAAGAAAAACCTCTCAAAGGGCAGGGAAGGGTTTTCCAGGCACTGGGTGTGTTTTTGGAAGAGGCTCCTTTGGCTCTTCTGCATGAATGAGTAGAACGTTGCTAGGAAGGCACTTGGAGCAGATGTGCCTAAGCAGTGGCAGGTCAGCAGCAGAAGAGAGAGAGACGCAGTGGGTGGTGAGAGAATTCAGGCACAGCGACTATGAGGCAGAGTCCAGATTGCTTGGGTCTAGTTCCTTTCAAGTGTGTTCAGACAGCTCACCCTTGGGGATGACATCTAATTCATCTGTCTGCAGTGTCCTTTCCCCAGGGCCACTGAGGACAGAAATTAAGTCAGGAAAAGCTTGCTCTGCCCACTTCCCACCCAAGTTGCATACACATACACAGGGCCACTCACTCTCTCACAAACTCATAGTATTTCAACTTAGAAGCAATATGAGATTACAGTATTTAGAGAAAATTTTGGGAGAGGTTGTTTGATGTCATCTCTAAGGACATTATTTTCTTTCGGAGTGGAGTCAGTGGAGGAAAGTGCACACACATGTTCATGCATATGTGTATTCAGCTTATATAAAGCACAAAGTTTGCAAACTTTCTGATGGCATTATTAGCTTCCTATAATAGAAGAAGTAATTGAGCATCAGAGATATTAAGTGACTTGCTTTTGATCAGAGAGAAAACTCTGGGCAAATAACAAACTTTCTGAGGCTCAGTTTTCTCACCTCTATAATGGGGTTGATAATACTCTACTGGATATTGTAGTTATTGCCCAAGGTTTATTCTGTTCCTTTTCCATTGTGTAGCAACTATCTTTTTTTTTTTTTTTTTTTAAATAAAGGAGTCAGAGTAGTTCTCAACCTTGGGAAATTATTCCCCCAGAGGTATTTGAAAATGTGTGGAGACATTCATAATTGTCACAATGACTGGAGGGAACACTACTGACTTTTAGTATAATAGATTCACTCCTGACTGTAGACTGAGTCCTGATGAGTCCAAATCAATCAGGATTAACCTTCACTTGCCACTGAGAAAAATGGATGTTCCCTTTGCCTTTAACAGAGTGCCTTCCAAAATGGGATATTTTAGAGGAGCCATAGCAACAGTGATAAACATTAACAAATGGTATCACTTGTGGTAGAAGAAGTTTGGCCCTTAGTCAAATTCTGCCTTGTTTTGTTTTCTACTGTTTCTGGTGGCTTCATCTTATCCACTCCCATTCAATGTTCTTTTATTCCACATACCATCGAATCCAATGCTTTGTGCATGATGTATTGTCAGTAAATTACTGCTGAATTCAATTGGATAAATTTGGGGGTTAAGATCTAGCCTAGAAGTGTGGGCTTAGAAGAGTTTCTAGTTAATAAAGGCACTGCTGGACTAATATCATCAAAGGTACGGTTGCGTGGGACAAGTAATTTTTTAGAATCCCAGGGTTAGAAGAGGTCTACAAGATTGTGGCTTCCCACCTATGCAGCTGTTCTGGGTACCGTCTTTTTAAAGAGTCTTAGTGGTTTTCAACAAGGGACAGTAAATCTCTGCATTTTCTCCAGAGGTGTTTAGAGATATGGTGGACATTGAGGCATTTTGGGTTGTCACATGCATAGGGGGCACCTACAGACTTAGTGGACAAGGGCCATAGATTCTAAATGAGCCCAAAGCACAATGAAGAATTGTCCTGTTCTAAATGCCAATGGTTGTCCCTTGACAAACACTGTAAAACTGGAGCTCATTCAAGGAAGAGTTGCCAGGCGATGGACACTATGGATAATTTTTATATGAGACACATTTCAATTCAATACAGGGCACTTTCGCTTTTTCTTCTTGCAGCCTTATATTCCCCTCATAAATATTAATATGACAGTGAAACTGAAATTAAACAAACCATATTCACAGGCCAGAGATTGCAGTCAGTTTTTTAATCCATATTTAACATGAGTAGGTAACAAAAGAATACCACACCTCTGAAAACAGCCTCAAATGAAAGGTCAAGACCAAATTAGTCAAAATGGAGAAAGAAAACCCAGAGGGTAAAAAAAGATTTTATGCAAGAAGAATAAGCACTCTGGAAAATAAAAACTATTATTAATATTTCTAGAGCTATAAAAGAGAATACTATAACCATAAAGTAAAAATAGGGTGCTAGAAAAAGCTCTTAGAAATTAATAAAATGACGTCAAAAGTGAATATTTAAACAGAAGAGTTGGGAGATCATGTTGAACAAACACCTCAGAAATTAGAATAGAAAGAAATGAGGTAAAAAGCAGGGGATAAAAAGTCGTCATCGGCGGCAGCCGTCCGTCTCGAGAGACGATGGTGTAGCTTCTTAAGAGTCTATCTGCACCGCCGAGAATGGCTGTGCAGTCTGACTCGGGAGTGACACGGTATCTGTCTCCTCCCGTGTTGAATCGACATCTTACGATGACGCTGGAGTGTCCTCTCCAGTGAAGCTGAAGCTACAGAGCCTGGGCAGGGTGATATGGAGGGTCTGCTGTTGCCCATGCAGCAGACCCCCCCTCTCTTCGCAGCTGAAGGGTCCAAGGGAAAGACGGAGTCAATACAGCTTGGCTTCAGGTGCGCCGCAGGAGTTGCCGGTGTTGACTACAACGTCAAACCGCCTTAGGGACTCCGGCTCCGGATTTTCTGTCGGGGTTTACTCCCTTAGCCTTTCCCCTGAAGAGGTATGCCGCAAGGCAGCGGAGGTTTTTTGGAATCAGAGTTTTCCTTCTCTGATGTGTCCTGACTGGAGGATCGAACCAGTGACACTTAGCTCGCAGGCCGACGCTCAATCCACTGAGCCAAACCAGCCAGGGGAGGATAAAAAGTAAATATCAAATAATTAGAGGATCAGTTGAGGAACCACAGTTTCTGAATATATGTGTCCTAAAAGAGGGAACAGACAAACCATAGGGGGAAATCATGAACAAAGCAATTGAACCACGTTTCTCAGAACTGGAAGACATGAGTTTCCTGACGAAAATTGCCTATTGAGTGCGCCACACAATACTGGAATAGACCCACACCCAAGGCACAACATTGTGAAATTTCAGGACACTGAAGACAAGGAGACAATCAGGAGACAATGCTATATGCTTAAAACAAGAGTGGGAAACTATAAAGAGGAACATTCAGGCTACAAAAAAAGAGGTATTGGAAATTAATAAACATGATGGTAATAATGAAAAATTCAAAAAAAGATCAGAAAAAAGTTGAGAAATTCTCCTAAAAAGGAGTAAATGCAGGGAGAAAACAGAAAAAAATTAATAATGATATTAGAGGACCAATTCAGGAGTTCCCGTATCTGATTAGCAAGAGTTTCAGAAAGAGGAAACAAAAAAACTGAGAATAGGAAATCATCAATAAAATAATGCAATAAATTTCTCACAAGTAAAAGGTATTGTGAGTTTCTAGATTTCCTGAAAGGGCTGTGTACGTCCCAGCATAATGGGTGAAAATAGGCTCATGCCCAGGAACATTACTGTGAAATTTCAGAACACTGGGACAAAGGGAAGATTCTTTTTGCCTTGATTACTAGAGGATGTTCTTCACAAAAACAAAAGAGTAAACCAAGAAAGAGGAAGAGAAAGATCTGGAAACAGCCCAAGCGCCCATCAGTAGATGAATGGATAAAAAAGTTGTGGTACACTTACACAATGGACTACTATGTGGCTGTAAAAAAAAGGGGGGGTGGGGAATCTTTCATTTTGTGACAGCAAGGATGGACCTGGAGAACATTATGCTAAGTGAAATAAGCCAGTTAGAGAAAGACAGGTACCATATGATCTCACTCATATGTGGAATCTGATGAACAAAATAAATGGATGAATGAAATAAAACCAGAGGCATGGATACATGGAACAGACCGACAGATCTCAGAGGGGAAGGGGGTTGGGGGAGGAATTGGAGGAAATTAGCCAAAGAACATATATGCATATGGACATGGCCTATGGACACAGACACAATGCGGTGAAGGCCAGGGTGGAGGAGGGCAATGGGGAAGAGAAATGAGGGACATCTGTAATAGTGTCAACAATAAAAAAAAAAAAAGAAAAAAGAAAGAGGAAGAGATGAGGAATCCAGCACAGGAGAAAAACATAGGAAATTCCAAGGCTGATAGAGGAGGAAAGTCCCAGGTTTAGGGTTATGGTTTTGTCTAGGTTCAAGTGTTGAGTGTTAGAGGGTTAAGGTATAAGGGTTAATGTTAAAGTTGATATTAGGGTTGGGGTCAGAGGCTTAGGATTAGTGTTATGATTAAGTGCAGGGTTATGGTTAGAAGTTCAGTTTTATGCCTAAGTTACAGTTAGGGGTTAAGGAATAGGAATAAGGGTGAGTTTAGGGGTTTGTTATTTGGGGTTTGGGTTTAGGGGTTATGGGTTAGTGTTATGGGTAGGCAGGTTAGGGTTTAGTTTAGAAGTTTAGGGTTAAAGAGTTAGGACTAGTGTTAGAGTTAGAATTGAAAGGGCAAAGTTAGAGTTAGGTTTACTGTTAGAAGTTTATGGTCAGGTTCAGAGTGAGATGGCTAAGGTTAGAATTAGGGATAGAGGGTTAGGTTAAAGGTTAGGGTTAGATAGTAAAGTTAGATGTTAAGTTTAGGGTTAGGGTTTAAATTTTAGGGTTAAGGTTTAATTTTAGGGTTTAGGGTATATGGTTTAAAGTTTTGGTAATAATTAGGTTGAGAGTTAGGATTAGGGTTACAGTTTGGGTTAGGGTTAGAGTTAGGGTTTAGTGTATAGAGATTAGTTTAGAGTACTTATTAGGGTTAGTGTTAGTGTTCAGTTTAGAGTTAAGGTTAGGTTTAGGATTAGGGATAGAATGTTTGGGTTTGGGGTAGGGTAAGATTAAAAGAAAAGAAATTCTGAAACTGTGGAATTGTCAATTCAAAAGACCTGTTCTTTACTTGACCCGAATGATGTTCCCTTTTAGTGTCACTGCAACATAAGGATACTTAAATGATCTGCAGCAATACCGTTTCCACTGAAAATCTAGGAACTGGTTGGTGACTTTGGCCATAGCATCCTGCAGTGGCTCGGTAGATGCCTCATGGCAAGCATCTAGGCTCATACCACTGGTTCAGATGGACACTTCCCAGGACACCGACGCTTTTGCTGCAGTCTCCACTCGTAACTGCTAAGCTTTATAGTAAAGAACAAAGTGTCCTCTGATATCCCCATTTTATTTTTCTGTTTTCCCCCTGAATTTACTCTCCTTTTTAGGAAAATACCTTAACTTTATTTTTTTTTCCATTTTTTAATTACAGTCTTTTTTTTTATTTTGAGATCATTGTAGATTCAAATCAGTTGTAATTCACAAAGAGACCTCATGTATCTTTTACCCAGTTTCCCCAAAAGTTGTTTCTTGCAAAACTGTAGTCACAATCAGAATATTAACATTGATCCAATTTACCCATCTTATTCAGATTTTCCCAGTTTTACTCATACTTGTATATGTGTGTGTGTGTGTTTTGTATGCTTTTATTGATTATGCTGTTACAGTTGTCCCAACTTCTTTTCCCTTTGCTTCCCCCAGCCAGCACCTCCCCTCCCTCAAGCAGTCCCACACCTTAGTTCATGTTCATGGGTCGTGCATATAAGTTCTTTGACTTTACCCTTTCCTGTACTATTCTTAACATCCCCCTGTCTATTCTGCACCCTCCTACTATGCTTCTTAATTCCTGCACCATTTTCCTGCCTCTCCCTGATTCCCCCTCCCAGCTGATACCCATCCACATGCTCCCCATACCTATGATTCTGTTCCCACTCTGGTTGTCTGCTTAGTTTGTTTTTGTTTTTTATTTTTAAAATTCTGTTGTTGATAGTTGTGAGTTTGTTGTCATTTTAATGTTCATAGTTTTGATCTTCTTTTTATTAAATAAGTCCCTTTAACATCTCATATAATAATGTCTTGGTGATGATGAGCTCCTTTAGCTTTACCTTGTCTGGGAAGCACTTTATCTGCCCTTCCATTCTAAATGATAGCTTTGCTGGACAGAGTAATCTTGGTTGTAGGTCCTTGCCTCTCATCACTTTGAATATTCCTGCCAGTCTCTTCTTGCCTGCAAAGTTTCTTTTGAGAAATCAGCTGATAGTCTTATAGGTACCCCTTTGTAGGTAACTCTCTGCTTTTCCCTTGCTGCTTTGAAGGTTCTTCATTCTTAATCTTTAGCATTTTAATTATGATGTGTCTTGGTGTGGTCCTCCCTGAGTCTAGTTTGTTTGGGACTCTCTGTGCTTCTTGGACCTGTATGTTTATTTCCTTCCCCCAAATAAGGAAGTTTTCCTTCATTACTTTTTCACATAATTTTTCAATTTCTTGCTCTTCCTCTTCTCCTTCTGGCACCCCTATGATTCAGATATTGGCCAGTTTAAAGCTATCCCAGAGATTCCTAAGCTTCTCCTCATTTTTTTCAATTCTTGTTTCTTCATTCTATATTGGTTGACTGTTTATTTCTCCCTTGTGTTCCAAAACGTTGGTTTGAATCCTGGCTTCCTTCCCTTCACCATTGGTTTCATGTGGATTTTCCTTTGTTTCACTTAGCATAGCCTTCATTTCTTCCCTTATGTGTTTGTCATACTTAATCTCGTCTGTAAAGTCTGTGAGCATTATTATCACCAGTGTTTCGAACACTATGTCTGTTAGGTTGACTCTCTCCTCATTGCCCAGTTCTCCCACTGGAACCTTGATCTGCTCTCTCCTTTGGACCATACTTTTTGTTTCCTCAACTTGACAGCCTCCTGTGTTTGCCTGTGTCTTAAGTACAGTTGTCTCACCTGTTACATTGTAAGGGGAAGAGCCTTAGATATTCGTCTGAGCAGAGCAACTGGTTTCATCACATTGTGGCACTGTATGTGGTGGAGGAGCCTGTGAGGGGACAATGCTGCTTTCTCATCACTCGCCCCTATTCCAGGCACTTCTCCCACTTCCTGTATGAGACTGGTGCCCCTCTAGCTGTTGCCCTGGTTGTGGTTCCCAGAGTGGGTGGATTTGTGGATGTTCTAGGACCATTGGGGCCCTATAAGTAAATGGATTCTGCTGAGAGACCAGCAATTTCTTCCACTGCACCAACCCCCACTGGTTTTTCACTGTCAGAAGCAATGAGACTTTATTTTCCCTGGTGGTGGAGCCATGAACTGCATGACCTGGTCTGAGGCTGGTATTGCTCCCCAGGTGTCCCTCCCAACTTTTATAATGTGTGACTACACTTTCTGCCGACTGGCCACAGCCACTGCCTTATTGGTGTCATCACCGCTGCCAACCCCACCACCACAGCATGACCTCTCCACCCCTTCTCCACCCCTCCTACCTGTCTGGATGAGTATAGCTTCCTTATAGCTTTGTTAGACTTCCATGCAGTTCAATTTTCTGGTAGTTCTGATTGTTTTTAGTTTTGAGGTAGTTGTATTTCTTTTTATTCTTGTGGAGGGTGGTGAATCGTGTCTACCTATGCCTCCATCTTGGCCAGAGGTCCTCTTAATTTGTTTTAATTTTTAAATATTTTGTCTCCTCCAAGTTATCTACTTGTTTTCTTCTTGTTGGTTCTAGGCCTTCCATAGAAAACTGGTAATCCTTGAATGGCTGCCCAAGATTGGAGAACTAAAATGCTAATTGAAAGCTCTGAGTTTATAGGTGGGGCTTGTTGACTTTGAATTTCACTCTAGTGATCTTGAATCACTGTTTATTTTAGGAAACTTCTGATTCTTTTTTTTTCCCTCATCTTTTTTCTTGGCTGGTCACATTGTCTGGAAGGAAACTTCTTATCCCTTAGTGTGGTAGTTAATTGGGGAAATAGGGCCAGGGAAAGAACTGGGAGTTCAAACATTTTATAGTCACTAAATGCCCTCATTTGTGGTACTGTTCACATACCAACAACTGGGCCAGTTGATTGCCAGTCTGGAAAGTGTCCCTTTGAAGAACAACCCTGGTATCTTCATGGAGGTGGGGAAGAGCAGCGTGCCAACCAGGGGTGCAGAGCAGGGAGGGAACAGAAGACCTGAACTACCCAAACAGCCTTCACTCAGCCCTTTTGAGGTTGGTTTGCTTCATCTTAGCCCTCAGCTTCTGAAATACCTGGGACTGCCATATCCTGGGTCTTTGGGGCACTCTGCACTGAAAATTTCGTTGTTTTTACTCTTTACTCTTTTCGGCATAGAACTCAACATTTTATGGTATACTAAGTTACCTCAGCCCCCTCTCCCTGTTTTCTTTATGATCTCTTTCTGGATATTGGTTCTTCTGGATTGATCCTCTATTTTTTTTTTTTTATACCACTTTTTTTTTCTTCTCTCTTTTTAATCTCTCGTTTTCCTAGTCTTTCTGGGAGATTTACTCAGCTTTATTGTTTAGCCATTCTGTTGAGCTTTTCATCTTTGTTATCATTTTTAGAATTCCCAAGAGCTCTCTTTTTAAAAATAGTGTCTTGTTTCATGAATATGCTGTCTTCTTTTATCTGAGGAAATTAATATTAGCCTAACACATTTTTTTCTACCCTTTTAAAAATTTCTCTTGCATTTTTTCTTTCTGTTAGTCTGTTCTGGGCTCTTCTCAAATTTCTTAGTAACTTATTTTTAAGGAAAAGGCAGCAAAATGCTGATTGGATGTTTTATGTGGGTGGGGCTTATTAGCTGGTGGACTTTTTTGGAGTGGGATCTGGCAGGCTTCTCAATTTTTCCTTTGGAAGACCTTTAAATGTTGGTATATGCAGATGGTTGGGACAGTCTTCTCTTGGGGTATGCAGTGTCCCCAAGAGAAGACTTGTCCAATCTCTTGTCTGGAAAACATAAACCTGCCATGAAAGTATTTTGATAGCTGAGTCTGGAAGAGGTTGGCAAAAGGTTGATGTTGTTATGTGTGTGCCTAGGCACCTGCATGCATGTCTTGTAATCCAGTGAGACTCTTCACTTAATCTCCCCATTTTCTGTTGATATTTCACGCTGCCCACACCTGTGGCTGAAGTTCCATATGCAGACTCTCTTGGCAGCTAAGGATATTTTTCTTTAACAACTTTTTTTTGAGGTAATACCATTTTAATGGGGTTTGGGGGCATACATAGAAATCTTATGATTCTTTAAGTGAAACTAGAAGTTCTGTCTTTATATTTATTCTGATTTACTCTAGTCAAGTTTTGTCCTCTCCCTGAACTTGTGTAATTATTTATATGAAACCTCAATCCCCCCGAGTCTCGTTTAATCTGAAAGGGCATATTGAGATTTTGATTCTGCTAGAGTGAAAGTACTTAGATGTGGGGCTAGTCTTCATCGGAATTCTGTAATATGGGCCAATATGCCAGTTTCTGGAGGAAAGTTATGGGGAAGAAAAGGGAGACTGATAAAAGGAACAGCATGCATGCTATGTGTGCGCAGCCACAATGGCTGTGGTGGGACCCAAACCGATGTGTAAGTTGAACTCACACAGCACACGCTCATTTCAGCCCGGAGCCCCTGGAAGCTTCTGTGCCCCTCTATGAAGCTGTGTGGATGCCCTAGTTTTATGCTTCACTCTTATTTGCTTTTGCAGATTGCTAGTTGCCCCTTCGTCCTGGAGCAGAACTTCTTAAGAAAGCCTGGGTGATCCAGCTTTTCCTTCTTCAAATCTTGCATGCAATCGATGCACTAATAAGAGGTCATAACCTAATAAAGATAGAGTGGATGACAGTAAAATCGACAACTCAAACACATTGCTATTGTGTTAGAATAATGAAAAATAGAATTTTATAAAATAAAAAAAGAATTAAAAAACTGACATACAAAAAGCTTAAAGAACAAATGGTTTTCAAGCTCTATTTGGACATTTTAGAACTTAATGAATGACTACATTGAAAGTCACGAAACAGTCCTTTGTTGGCTCACCTTTTCAAAATCACATCATGGTTTTGAAAGTAATAAAACTACTTTGAAAAACTGTTCTATAACTAACATTAGAGCACAAAGGAGGTTTTCACCAATTCAGACAAACCATCACTCTCTTAGTTCAAAATGATCCATACTAGCAAGCAGATTCTAAAGTTTTGTTTTGAATGAACCAGTGGAGCATGGAAGGTTTGTTTCCTGCTCTCATCCAGAGCCCAGGAAGCTGGTTTAATGTCAGGGCCAAGCTGGGGTGTTGTGGGGTGGGGACATAACAGCACTCTGGTCAAAGTTAGCATGGAGTCCCCCTCTCTCTGCCCCCATCTCCTTCACATGCCCACCAGTCTTCATCCACAAGGCAGGAGGTGAGGAAACGTCAGCTTATGCTGGCCTGAGTGTATTAAAAAATGTCTGCTAAGAGAACAGTGTTTAATTAGGAGTAGACTACTTGAGACCTTGAAGTTGTGTAGGTGGAATGTGGAGTTTTTATAACAGTTCTTAAGAAGCCAGTGTACTTTTCACCCCATGGTTATCTGCAAGCATGCTATACATTATTATTAACTTTGTAAGTGTTAAATGGAGTTTTTTTTGTGAGGCAGCAGTAATATTTATAGAATTCATTTTCAATGTTTTACTTACATGTGCTGTGGTTTAAAGTTAAGATAGTCAGAAAATAATCGTTGTATTGCAAAACTCAACTACTGTGACATCATCATTTATTAATATGTTTTCTAAACATAGGAATAAAATTTACTTCCAATAATAATAGCATTGCAATGATTTTTTAAAACAGTTTTTAAAATTTAATTCTCACCGGAGGATATGTTTACTGATTTTAGAGAGAGAGGGGAAGAGGAAGAGAGAGAGAGAGAAACATCAATGTGAGAGAGAAACATCGATCGGTTGCCTCCCATACAGGTGCTGCCTTGGAATTAAACTTGAAACCTAGATATGTGCTCTGATGGGGGATTGAACCCACCACCCTTTGGTACACAAGATGGTGCTCCAACCGACTGGGCCACCTAGCCAGGGCTAGTATTGCAATTATTAATGTCTTTAGAACCTTGGCCTTTTTTTTAATTAATTTTTTTTTTATTGAATTTGTTATGGTGACATTAGTTAATACAATTACTTAGGTTTCAGGTGTAGAAATCTGTAACACATTATCTGTGTATTGTATTGAGTGTTCACCACCCAAAGTCAAGTCTTTCTATTACCATTTATCCACCCTTTACTCTCTTCTACCTGTCCCCACCCCCCTAGAACTCTTGCCTGCAAAGTAAAAGGTAAAAAAGAACATCAGAATGCCTGTTAATATAACGTGGTGAGATGAAGTCTCTTTATGAAAATATTGGTGCAATATAAGATGCAAAAAGAAATTGAGCTTCAGTTCTAAGCAACTGAGCAAAATAAGCTGGATTCAGGGCCGACTCAGGCAGCTGGAGCTCAGCGTTCAGAGGTTCCCTAGTCGCGGAGCCTTAGGGTGGGGCGGAAGAGGAGAGGGTGGAGCAGCAGAGGTCCAACAGCAAACTTTTCTTTTTGTAGTGTTTATCATGGAAAATTTCAAGCATATGCAAAAGTAGACAGACTCGTGAAATGAACCACCAAAGCAAATTTTATTTATTAAAAAAATTTTTTTAAGTATATTTTATTGATTATGCTATTACAGTTGTCCCGATTTTCCTCCATTTGCTCCCCTCTGCCTGGTACCTCCCTTCCTGCGAGCAATCCCCTCCTTAGCTCGTGTCCATGGGTCATGCATGTAAGTTCTTTGGCTTCTCCATTTCCTATACTATTCTTAACATCCCACTGCCTATTTTGTACCTATCAAGTATGCTTTTTAGTCCCTGCACCTTTCCCCCCTTTCTTTCCCTTCCCCCTCCCAATGATCGACACATCTATGATTCTGTTTCTGATAACCCTCCAAATGATCTCTGTATCTATGATTCTGTTTCTGTTCTAGTTGTTTGCTTAGTTTGTTTTTGTTTTTTAGATTCAGTTTTTGATAGTTGTGAGTTTGTTGTCATTTTAGCAAAAAATGTTTGTAATCTAATGCTGTCAACTCGGTGAGGAAAAAGCCAAGTGGCAAGTATAAGATGTTCTTATAAACATGGTGGATTTTAAAAACCATGGCAAGAACCTATTTGCTTGGTTGCCCAGGTCTACTCCTTCTCCCTGTAATATAACAGCACATATAAATACCAGCCAGGGCAATGCCACATTTTTTAAACAACAAAAATGTTTTCTGAACTTTTGACAGTGACTTATTTTTTATTTTATTTTATTTTTTCTGTTTTTGAAGGACTCATGTTAATTTGATAGAGGTCAGCGCAGGCTCTTGGGAATGGATCTAGGTATCTGATGTCACCAGCCACCTGTCCTGAGTCGGGTGTAGATGAGTCAATAGTAAAAGATACAGGAGGAGAAGCTTATACTTAAAAAGGCACGTGCCCATTGCAGCCTGGGGAGAGCTATCAGCACAGGGACGTGAGGGCAGGTGGGGGCCAGAAGGAAACTACATGTGCCTGGAATTCCCACTCACCTTTCAGGCTCTCAGTTACAGCTGCGGCAGGTGAGTGCTCCAGGGAGCAAAGACTGTGCATTCCTTTCTTAGAGGAATGCTACTGTTTAAGTTACCGGCAAGAAAGGCCCCTGAAACCCCCCCGGGGCTTGCAAAAACAGATGGGATTAGTCAGTGGTGACATTTACTGGGTATTTTTCTACCCTCCCCCTTCTCAGGAATAACAAAAGTTTTTCTTCTCTCTACTTAGTAAACTTATCTCCCTTGAGGATTTTCACCTTATGAAAGAAAGAAGACACGGTCAAATTCTATACTGGATTTACTGGATTTTATTGCAAAAAAAAAAAAAAAAAGTCTAAATTGCCATAACCAATTTGGTAGGAAGGTGTTTTAGTTGCATTGATCATGGAATGGGCTGACAGGGAAGCTATCTGTTAGGAAAAATGGGGTTAATCAGGAAAGTGTTTGAAGGCATGAAACCTCTCAAGAAGTAAAAGTTTGACATTTCTCAGCTCTCCATTTGTAGAATGACTGCTTTCCTGGCAGTAGAAACCAAAGGAACATTTAGATAAATACCGCAACATTCTTGTCTAACCACAGTGATAGGTGTCCAGGACCCACACCTTTGTAGACTGCGGAAATGTAACCACATGTGTCTGGTGACAAGAATGTGCCAATTGAAAAAGAAACCCAATGAGACGCAGAGTGCCAGTGATCAAGGGTAGGGCTGGGCTGCCCACGTATTGGTCTGTTCCTCCCTCCCTCCCTTCCTCCCTTCCTCCCTTCCTCCCTTCCTTCCTTCCTTCCTTCCTTCCTTCCTTCCTTCCTTCTTTCCTTCCTTCCTTCCTTCCTTCCTTCCTTCCTTCCTTCCTTCCTTCCTTCCTTCCTTCCTTCTTTCCTTCCCTTTTTTCCTTCTTTCCTACCACAAGGACTTGGGTCTAGTGAACACTTCCGGTACAGTCACTACTGCTCTTCCTTCAGACCTCAGCCAAACTTCAGCTCCTTAAGGAACCCTCCTCATCCTCCTCACCACCACCTCCACCTAACAGGTGGGTCATATTCTTCCTGAATTAGTCTCTGCAGTGTATAATAGATACTCAGTAAATATTGGTTGAATGAAAAAACAAGCTAATCCATTCACCATGCATTTTCCCCTCTGTCTCTTTACTAAGCAAAAGTTTGCTGAACACCAGCTGTGCAGGAACGCTGGCCAGGTGAGTCAGATTGGGTGGGGAGCTACCTTTCACACCTGAGGCCTCAAGTCAGGACGGAGCTTCTTCAGAACTCAGGGGAGCTGAGTGAGAGTGAGGTGGATTGCAGCCTGGGTCTAGGCATGGGAGGTGATAGAACTAACCCAAAGAGACAGAGAGAGACAGAAAACAGTGAAAACTAAGTTTACACTGGTGTCAAGCTTATGTGACTCTTAGGACCAGAACTATCCTTTTCCTGGTGAAGGAAGCTGTGACCTAGAGATATTAATTGATTTACTTTGAAGTCAGAAAACTGATGAACTTCGGTCACTGAGATTTCTTTGAACAGATTCGAAGCAGTGGGAGATCGAATGAACCTGAAGCACGTTTTGTTTCCTTGGATTTGAAGGGGACAAGTTATTTCCAGGTAAGTGAAAGGACTCAAAGTATGGGCTTTCCTACGCTGGCATGGGTGGCGGGTACCAGCAAAGCTGGCGGGTACCAGCAGCCCCACCAGGAGGGCATTCTGGGAGGCATCTATTTCTCCAGCAGTTCATTTAAACCACTGAAGAGTCTCACCAACAAGTAAACTTGTGTTGATTGTGTACTTTTGAAATAACTGCCGCATTTGCAGGGTTTGGTAAGTTCAAAGCCTGTTCATGTGCGTTAGCGTGCTTGGTTCCGTGACATCATAGTGAAGACATTAAGACTAGAGAACCGTGGTTTACAGGACAAGTTAGTGGAAGAACAGGACTTGGACCTGGTCCCTGACTCAGTCCTATCCTGTGCACTGCAGGTGGCTCATGGGAGAGGGAGGGTGTCTCCAGCAGGCTGAAGACATGTAGCAAAGCGTGACACGGGCTTTGAAAGCACCCGGATTTTATTCTTAATACACAGTCTGTGCCATCCTTCTCAGAGTCGTGCCTTACTTACCTGGCACTGTTATGTCTCAGCACACGCCCTAGCAGAAGATAATAGAAGTGAGCAGCCACCTGCAAGGATAACGATCGTAAGCAATCAATTATACAGTGTTTACACAGTGGCAGACTCCCTGCACTTCAGGTACATTATTTCACTTAATCTCACAATAAATCTGTGAGACAGGTACCTAGTGATCCTCATTTTACCAATGTGAAAACCCAGACTCAGAGGCAAGAAAACCTAAGGTCCTTCAATGGGTTTAGTGTCCCAAGGTCTGTCTTCTTAATTAATATGTTTTTTTTTTTCTTTTTACCTACTGACTTTTTACCTATAAGATTATGAAGCCATTTGAACTCAAGGTAAAGGCCTCAATATTACCTTCTGGAAAACACTCTGAAAACTGCCCCCCCCCCCCCCAAACACAAAACTTCGCTTATTTTCTAGAAAATGATGCTTCTTGAAGAGGCAGCTCATATACACAGTACAACTTACAACTACTAAAGGGTGTATGAAAAGGTCAGTCTCCCCCTCTCCCCCCCACCTCACCCAGCTGCTCTGTTCCCCTCTCTGGAAGCATCGGCTGTTAGCAGTTTCTGGTGTTGAAAATGATACTTGGAAATTTACTTCTTCACTTTAAGTAGAAAGAAAGGATGCCCAGCTCGGGCCTTAGCTGTGTCTCTGCCAGGACTGAAGCCCATCTGGGCCCTGCGGCACACCGGCTGGCCCGCAGGGTCAGAGGTGGGCGGAGTGAGGGACTGTCTGGGAAGGAGCAGTGGCTAGGGGAAAAGAAGCTTGGCTCCACATCAAAGCTTTTAGACTTGGAGGAAGTGGGGGAGGGAGATTCTGAGGAAGAGGGGAACACGTGGCAGTTTTCTTGACTCCTATGGCAGAGGCCTGCCCCCCCCCCCCCAGCCCCCCGTGGAGTTATTTCTGAGTTCTTTGGTTTGGAGGGAACCCAGTTGTTTCGGGTAAAGCCTGTGAGAGCTGTTTCTTTGAATATTCTGGAAGACATTAGGCACTGCCTTGGACCCCTTGCCACAGCAGGCCATGGTCAAGGGGAGAGCCTTCTTCCTCAGCTCCCCTCAGATCACAGGACGATGTTGGCACCTCTGAGTGTTCTGGAACTGGTGATGGCAGGGAGGGTGTCACCGAAGCAGTAATGCCTTGAGGAGGTGGCTATATAGTGAGTGTTAGAGAGAGAACTTCCCAGGCCAACCTCTGGGGGTGGGGTGGGGGTGCTCCAGAATGAGAAAGGAAAGGAATGTCAGGCGCAGCTCCCCAAAATGGAGTAAGAATGTTCGCTCATTCTCTGCACAGGGCGTTCTCTTGTTTCTTTTTTCAAATTCTCTTGACTCTTGGTGCCTACTGTTCTCCTGGCCTACATTGGTCTTTTTCTTCCCTTTTCTTGTTCAGTTTCTGCTATCCTCTAAGACATGGTCAGACAACTCCTTCCCTACATCCCTACTCTACTCCCAGCCCCTGGCTCTGTATATATCATTACCTAACTTGTGTTAGGGTTATCTGCCTATGGGTCTGTCTGAGACTATGAACTTTGTCTGTTTAGGGGAGGTTTCGATCAGTTTTGTGGTTCTAGTGCCTGGCTTTCAATAACTATATTGAGGAAGTGTTGAGTTCCTGTGGGATGCTCTGAGCTATAAGAGGCACCATTGTCCTTGCAAAAGATTCCTCAGTGACAGTTTGGGCCATCTAATGTTTTTGTTTGCTTGGCAAACCAGATAATCTGCCTTTTGGATGAGGGTAGAGTTAAAATGACAGCTAAATGCCAGGTAATTTTGGTTTGAGAATAAGCATATCTGGATGAGGCTGCACTGGACAATGAACCACATTAACATGTCACCATAACCATTTAATCAACTTAGATATTCACCAAAGTCCTGGCTGGATTACTGAGTTTGAGTCGCTGAAAATTAAAAATGCTCAGTTGAGAAATCTCATCCTGTTTCTGGGAGGGAAATGATCTGTGAGAGTATGTTGAAATCTTCTCAAGAAGGACTATATTATTGTTATACTTTTCCTTTCATGCTATTCTTCTTTTTTTCTTAATGTCTTTCTCCAATTCAGACAGAGTGCTTTAAATAATTTGACTTGGGGGCAAGATTGTGATAGGTAAATGCCTTAATTGTTTCTAGGTGACTGAAGGGAAATAGACCATGACTGGTTGGCAGGTAATCCTTTCCATCCCATTAGAAGGTCATCAGGACAATAGAAAAGGAGCCTGAGTTCTCTTTGCATAGTTCAAACTAAATGAGTTAAATTTGTGCTTTAAGTTTGCAAGTCTATAGCTAACAGTGCAGGTTGAAGGTTTTATGCTGTGTAAAAATGGTAATTTCCCCCTTTGGAAGGCAAGGAGACAGGAATGGGAGGGGTGGGTGGGGGAATCAGTGTGTGGGTCAAAAATTTGAATTTTAAGTGCAATCTTCTTAGTCATCACTTTCATTTCTGTCTTCTAGGGAAATCTGACACAGCTAGAAAGCAATGGAAAGCACTAGGGTTGCATCAGATGTTGAAGAGGAACTGAACATACTATGGAGAGAAAAATGATCTCTTTAAGGGGATTAAAAAAAGCTGGGTATTGAGAGGTAGCAGCCTTTTGGGGGAAAGCTAACAAGGGTTCCAGAGGCCCATTTGTCCCTTGTTAGCAATATGGACCCCATGCTTGAATGAGGAATGGATGTGTTTCGATGCTATTCCTCTTCCTCTCAGTGTAGATTTGCAGAAGTGTGCTGCAAATGAATTTCCATCTCTTTTCAGGACGTTTCCCCATAGAGAAGGTACTAGATCCGCTCAGTGGAATAATGTCCACGATAGGTTTATATGTGGTTATAATTTTGCCTTAATTCTGTTGGGTAAGTGGATTTCTTTTATTCATCATTACCTCTGCCCCTAACAGTAGCTTACAGTGATACTGGCACTATGGGTGACCCAGGGGAGAGTTAGAAAGGAAGTAAAAGATGTGTCCTCAGAGAGCTCATGGGGGAGAAACAACACAATACTAAAATTCGTGCAATGCTTGAACATGTGAAAATCACTTCCCATTACTGTGCCTCATTAGTTCTCTCCACAAACACATTGCGTAGGCTTTACTACCTTCATTTCACAAGTGAGGACCATGAGGCTTGGTGTAGTTATGGGACTTCCCTGGGATCACAGTCCAGTAAATGGCAGAGTCTCAACTTAGAAATAGAAGTCTGATCCCAAAACTGTATTAGATTCTATCGAAAACCAGCAATTCAAGTCCAACATTTGTAAAAGTGCATGCTGATAAGGCTTTGTAAATGGTCAGGGTGGAGTCTTGGGGGAGGATGCAGTGGGCATGGATTATTGGAGTCAAAGGAGTCCCTGCTGTGGGGACAGCGGTGGAGAATGACATGGAAGAGGGACAAGGGCAGGAATGGGCTGGGCATGTGGATAAGGGGAAGGAGCGAGATCTTCCCAAGCAGGAGAATCATGGTTGGGGTTAATGAGAGACACATCCAGGAGCCATGGGGGTGGTGTGCATATTAAGGGTAGGAAAGCAGTAACACCTGGAATTTTCTTTCCATTGCCTCAGGGGGCCCATGGCAGAAGGGCTATGAGCAGGCCTAAGAACATGTTTTGCACTGGTGCCTCGATGGGTAGAAAAGGGGGTTGCCAAGTGAGTTATATATGGAAGTTGTACAAGGGAAGTTCTTATGCAAAATGACTAAACATGCTCCATTGCCCTGGCTGGTTACTTATAAACATTGCATATGTACAGAAGTTGATGGGAGTCCAGACGTTTTAATCTCTCAGAGAATAAAATGAGAATAAAGTTGTTCTAAAAGACAAAGGGCACCTGGGTCACCTGCAGTAGTTTATGACAATCTGTCTCCCTGTCACAGTGAAGACAGTTTTAGCACATTCCCATCAAACATTTCCTGTATCTAGCAATGCCACCGTGGAACTTGGGGGAGACTGGGTGACGGAGTCTTACTCAAGGGAGGGACTGAGAGTTGGAGGGTGGAGAGGGAAGGAAGACCTGGTGCAGATCTGGGTGATCTCTATAGTTTCGCAACTTCCTGGTCACAAATTACTTATTAAACCACCGAATTCATAGGACCAAGTCACTGTGTATTTTGGTCACTGTAGTTCACTTGAAATCTGGAATCCACAGGGCTGCCGCGAGGCAGCTGGTCATGTCCGGGAGACCCCTTGTGCAGCATCACAGACACAGAGATCTTCGAACTCGTGGGAGACAAGCCTTCAAACCCACAGCAATCAAGTAGGGAGGGAAACCCAGTTACAAAAGTTCTCTCCATTCTTTCTCTGCAACTTCCAACTGGGTCTCAGGAAGCACACAATGGAAAGAGACTTTCTCAGAGTCAGTGCCTGGCTGGCTGCTCCCAGAGTCTCATTGGGGATATAATTGCCCAATTCTAACACAGGAATTAGAGTTTGCTTATCCACTTTGATTAAAAGCCTAGAATCTAGAACCAGGGAGTGTGCAAGTTTACTAAAGCTCTTAGAATCCAAATCTCCTTGTTAAGATAAGGATAATAGTAAAACCGATCCAGTTGTCCTGGGGCATGAATGAGATAATATATGTGTTGCAAATTAGGTTCCTTGGAATGCAGAGTATGAGATAAGGTTTGCATGCAGGAAGGTTATTGGGGAGTTCTCTCGGTATCAATACCTTTGGGAAAGTGAAGATAGCATTATTGGGCAGAGAGACAAGGTAATTGGGATGCAGTTGTAAGAAAGGCCTCACTAATCCCACGGGCAGCTTTATAGCTGCACTATAGCCCTTCAGAGTCATCCCTAATTGAGACAAAGGGCGTCGGTCTTATATCCCCGTGTTGACCAGTCATTGGATGTGAGACATATGCAGGAAGGGTATGATCTTAGGTAAAGAAACATCAGCAGAGGGCAATGTATTTATGGATTAACAGCTGATAGATGTTAGCTGCCAACACTCCCAGCAAGCAGGGGAATGAGTCCTTGCGTCCTGCAGGAGGTGACAAATCTGGGTGATGCACCACACATCCAGTGCAGTCCTCTCTGCACCGCAGCTTTACTTGCTTCATAGAATAAGTTCTGAGGACAGCTCTCCCAGGATTCTGGTGGACTTTCTTTTCCTTGGGAAACTTACAAGAGGAAGGTGAATGGAATGAACTACAACCTTTACCAGAGTCGTCAGCAGCCGTCCGTCTCGAGAGACGATGGTGTAGCTTCTTAAGAGTCTATCTGCACCGCCGAGAATGGCTGTGCAGTCCGACTCGGGAGTGACACGGTATCTGTCTCCTCCCGTGTTGAATCGACATCTTGCGATGACGCTGGAGTGTCCTCTCCAGTGAAGCTGAAGCTACAGAGCCTGGGCAGGGTGATATGGAGGGTCTGCTGTTGCCCATGCAGCAGACGCCCCCTCTCTTCGCAGCTGAAGGATCCAAGGGAAAGACGGAGTCAATACAGCTTGGCTTCAGGTGCGCCGCAGGAGTTGCCGGTGTTGACTACAACGTCAAACCGCCTTAGGGACTCCGGCTCCGGATTTTCTGTCGGGGTTTACTCCCTTAGCCTTTCCCCTGAAGAGGTATGCCGCAAGGCAGCGGAGGTTTTTTGGAATCAGAGTTTTCCTTCTCTGATGTGCCCTGACTGGAAGATCGAACCAGCGACACTTAGCTCGCAGGCCGATGCTCAATCCACTGAACCAAACCAGCCAGGGAACCTTTACCAGAGTACCTGCTCTTAAAGCTGCAACTGATACTTACTGTCTTCCTTTTTTACTACCCATTCTAGCTCCCCCTTACCCTTATCTAGTCCAAGTGGCTTACTTGATGGGTGCAAACTAGGCTGTGGCTGCTGTACTTAACCATTTCCCGGTAAGAGACATCAAGCCCAGGGTGCTTAGCACTCTCTTCCCTGCGCCCCATCTGTAGAAGCAGCACTATCACATCCTGACTTTCAGGGTCAATTTCTCATGACAGAATGTTGACTCTTTTCCTTGTTTACTATTTTCTTGATTTGAAGAACATGAACTGACTGGGTGGCACCCACACGTTATGATTTAATGGGAAATTTACTGTGCCCCCTGGGGGGAGCAGCCCCCCAACAATGCTGTGAGCATGCGTATTACCAATACCTTCAACATATTGAATTGGCCAAAATATTGATTTGGTTTTTTTCTGTACAATGGCTCCAGTAGCGCTTAGTTGGCTTTAACCTCATTCAAAACAATTTTGTTAAATTGTACTGTGACAGCTGTCATAGCATGCACGTGCATTAAAAAAAACTTATCAAAATTGGTGCGCAATTTTGTGTAGCCATTTTAATATTGAAGATGGAAGAAAATATACAACATTCTCAGCATATTATGCTTTATTATTTCAAGAAACGTAAAAATGCAGCTGAAACGCAAATAAAAAGATTTCTGTGGTGTATGGAGGTGCTGTGACTGATCAAATGTGTCAAAAGTGGTTTGTGAAGTTTTGTGTTGGAGATTTCTTGCTGGATGATGCTCCACATTCAGGTAGACCAATTGAAGTTGATAGCAATCAAATCAAGACATTAATTGAGAACAATCAATGTTATACCATGCTGGAGAGAGCCAACATACTCAAAACACCCAAATCAATAGTTATTGGTGAAAATAAAAATGTGTCTTTTATTTTACAGAAAAAACCATATGGACTTTTTTGCCAACCCAATACTTGCCACTTCTCACTTCTGAGGTCCAAATAACATACAGTCATGAGTACAGTGAACCGATACAATGTTCTGCAGGATGTCTAGGTGGCCCAGGTTTCTTTGGACTATATTTTTTCAGAGGATGGGAGAGTTAAGACAGCCCCGGGGCAAGGCTGTAAATGTATATTCTCGCCTGTCCTGAGTGAAGGAAAGCTGCCTCTGATCTTTCTTTCTAATGACAATTGAAAGGATGCATTTGTCAGATCCATAACTGCAAACCATGCACCTGAAGTAACATGAGTCTTTTCTAGCCAAGGTCTCACTTCTGGCTCCAACTGGGGCTAGTGCTTGATTGAGTTTGCACTAGTCTACAGTCATTCTCCAGGATCCACCTGGCTTTTGTAGAGGCCGGACTGACAGATTAAATGGCAATGTGATGGGGATCAGCATCCCTGCATCCTTTAGAGTTGGTGTCCCCCTGGGATGTGATACTGTTTTCAATTTACTGTCTCAGCTAGAGTAAGGAAGGACAATTCAGAGGCTTCCACTTGGCTTTTCCATTATGATATGTGAGGTATGGCCAAGAACCAAGTGTGTCCATTCTAGTTACATATTCAGATACAGGGAACATGACTTCTAGATGGGTCTGAGGACCCAGCGGACTGAGCCAGGATCCAATTTATTAATTGGCCCTTATAAGCTCCCACTCTAATGGAGATAGGATGGCTATAACAATGCTTTGGATCCCTGGGTTTCAGTGTCAACACATGTGCTATGTCTAACACTTCTCAAAATGTTTATGATTTCTCCTTTTCCAAATATATAGTTACCTGAGTAAATGACTATAGATCCCTCTAGGGAAGGACTGAGGTAATCATTACTGTAAGTACTTACCACAGTGTTATATGGTTCTTCCTCCTAGAGACCTTGCCTCTTTTTCAGTCAATAGATTCCAGGTCAGAATGCTAGCTCAGATCCAGAAATTGCACTAGGGATCATGACTTTTCATTAGGTTGCCCTTAGTCTCTTGACCATTCATCCTTGATTTCTTTGGTTTGTAGAGATTAAACATTGCTCTTACTTCCATGATGGAAATGGCATAGTGTAATCAACCTACCACCATGTAGCTGTCTGACCACCTCAGAGAACCATATAGGGGACTCAGTGTTGGTCTCTGCTACAGGTGGATTGGGCATGCAGTGGTGGCCCTAGCCAGATCAGCCTTGGTGAGTGGAAGTCTATGTTGCTGAGCCCATATATAACTTCTATTCCTGAAACCATAGCCACTTTGTTCATGAACCGTTTGGGCAATGGTAGTGTTAGCTTGGGAAAGAGACTTACTGCTATTCACAGAATGGGTTATCCTGTCCACTCAAATACTAAAATCCTCCTCTGCTGAGATCACCGTTTGGTGAACATTTACATGGGATGCAAATATCTTTGTGGATTTTTATTGTTTCAGTGAGGTCTATTTACATACTTCTTCCCAAAGTTTCTTTGTCACCAGTTTTCCAATCATGTTCCTTCTGAGTCCCTGATCATCCAGGTAAACCATTGGCCACAACCCATAAATTTGTACATCACTTCCATCTCTATATATTAGCAAATAAAATGGAGCTAGCCAACCCATCAGTTGCAGAGTTCAAAACACTGATAATCAGGATACTCAGAAAACTCACTGAGTATGGCCACAAAATAAAGGAAGAAATGAAGGATATACTAAGTGAAACAAAGAAAACTATACAGGGGACCAGCACTGAAGGGAAGGAGGCCAGGATTCAAATCAATGATTCAGAACAAAAGAAAGAAAAATACAGTCAACCAGTACAGAATGAGATAACAAGAATTGAAAAAGATGAGGAGAGGCTTAGGAACCTCTGGGACAACTTTAAATGAGCCAACATCTGAATCATAGGGGTGCCAGAGGAGAAGAGGAAGAGCAAGAAATTGAAAACTTATTTGAAAAAATAATGAAAGACAACTTCCTTAATTTTAAAAAGGAAATAGAGCTACAAGTTCAGGAATCATAGAAAGTCCCAAACAAGCTAGACCCAAAGAGGGCCACACCAAGACTCATCATAATTAAAATGCCAAAGGTTAAAGATAAAATGAAAATCTTAAAAGCAGCAGGAGAAAAGCAGAGAATTACCTAAAGAGAAGTTCTCATAAGATTGTCAGATAATTTCTCCAAAGAAACTTTGCAGGTAAAAATGGGCTGGCAAGAAGTATTCAAAGTGTTGAAAAGCAAGGACTTACAACCTAGATCATTTTTTTTCCAGCAAAGCTATCATTTATAATATAAGGACCAATAAGTGCTTCCCAGACAAGGTAAAGCTAAAGGAATTTATCACCACCAAGCCTTTAGTACATGAAATATTAAAGGGGCTTATTTAAGAAAAAGAAGTTCAAAACTATGAACACTAAAATGACAACAAAGTCACAACTATCAACTACTAAAAAACAAAAACAAACTAAGCAAACAACCAAAACAGGAACAGAATCATAGATGTGGGGATCATCTGGAGGAAAAGGGAAGGGGGAGAATGGGGTGGAGGGGGCGGTGCAAGGATTAAAAAACATAATTGGTAGGTATAAAATAGACAGGGATGTTAAGAATAGTATAGGAAATGGAGAAGCCAAAGAACTTATATGCATAACCCATGGACATGAGCTAAGGCAGTGGGGGGCGGGGGGTGGTTAATGGAGGGAAATGGGATACTGGGCAGAGGGGGCCAAAGGTGGAAAAACTGGGACAACTGTAATAGCATAATCAATAATATATATATATGAAGAAAACTCAAGTAATTTTTGTGTAGTATAGTGCACTTGCACATGGCTCACACTTGGAACATCACCCTTAGAGGACCGCTGGGACTTGAGTTATAGATCCAGAAGCAAAGAGGAGTGGTGGAGGTGGGTCCTGAGAAGAACAACATTGTCTTGTGTGACTGCTTCAGAGGAAGCCATTAGTTTCATGGGCAATGCAGAGCTAATCTCCTCCGGCAGAGGCGGAAGGTCTATACCACTGAGGTGGGGATGATACTGCCACTGAGGATGGGGAGGCTTCTTCCACTGGCAAGGAAGATTTATCAGAATTTAGGGTCTCAATGTCCGTGGCTTCATCAGGGTCTTCTCACGTGTCTCCACCCCAATGTACAGGATTCCATTCTTTCCTAATCAACGCCCTCACTTCAACCACAGATTCCCTGTGAGCCTGAGTGGTCAGCTTGGACTGGAATTTAACCAGTTGCAGGATGAGGTCTTGCATTTGATTTTAAGCAATTTCATCCCTGTGACTGCAGGAAATTGGGTTTACTTCAAAACACATAGCAGCTCTTAGGTTATCTATGTGGTGCTTTAGCTGGAAATTTAAATCCCTGAGTTCATGCTTTTCTTTCACCACTTGCCCAGTGACATGAGGGGCAACCAACCAATGTCATTATATTCATTAATTTTTTTAAAACTGTTCAAAAGTATCAGATACAGAGTTACCTACTTTGTTGCATCTTACAAGTGGTTGATTAGGAGTATTCAATGCAGATATTTTGCATATCTCTAAATAGTTCATGCCTGGACTATCTATGTTCTCTTCTGGAAGTAGAATCATCAGCATCTTTAAATCTAATCCTGTTAGAGAGCCCATTTCTGAACCTTTAGAGCCAGTTAGAGTCGGTGTAACTTCATGTTATATAACACAGTAACTGTTCTTATTACTTAAGTGACATTTGGTTATTTCCTGTTACCTGAAACCAAAAGCATTTATCATGCCTGATATTGTAATGTCAACTAATCAGGGCCATTAAAGCACAGCGTATAAGGTGATGAATTGCTGAAATAATTTATTCCTATCATTAGTGTATAATTTACACAAATTAGCAGGTTTATTGTGTGCTGTCTTTATCAAAATATCAGAATTGGTCCAGAGCATCACTCACATTCACTTCAGACCTGACCTATCTAGAACCAGAGGGAAACTTATATTTTAATAATCAGTCCTTACTTGAATAATTTCATGTCTATTCATCCTTTAGGAAATAAACCCCAGAAAAGAACGAGGAACTACAAAGCTGACCAGAGGCTGGACAGGGTAGGTCTGACTAGAGGGTGGGTCAGAGGAAGGCTCAGGAGAAGAATACACTGGAGAGATCAGATACAGAACATCAAGCAGACCTGAGAGATGAAGGAAGGAGGCTGAGAGGACTCGATGCTTTAGCCTTGGGTGACGATTCCTCCTGAATTCCCATGACATGTTGCTGTCCTGCCTGTGGGCAGCTCCGCCAGTGCAGCTCCATCCTGCTCAGGGAGTCACTCCTGGACTCGGTGCTGCTGTTGCCTGATGTGTTTGTCACTGCATCTCTCTCTCATGGGAGAGCACCTTTGGGGTACCTGTCCACCTCACAAGCCAATAAATTCCCTGTTTGGGGAATTGCTCCTTCTGTCCCACATGGTCCACAGGCAGTCAGGGACCGTTGATAGCTCTCGGCCAGAACTGATGAGACCCTGGATCCAAGCCAGACGTGTCGTTTCCTCTGTTGGGAATTTGTAGTCATGACCATGAAGGACAGGCATTCTCTGTAGTTCCATCTGTGACTTGTAAACTTGGGAGCTGTGGAGTGGCCTTCTGCTCACCAAGAAAATAAATAAAAAGAAAAGGCCAGTCTGCAGAGAAGCCCAGTTTTCTCCTTGCCCCCTGTCTTCTGGGTCTTTCCCTTGAGCATCTGTTACACAGTTTTATCCTTGCCCCTCATTTGGTTACTCTGTCACATCCTAGCTTGCATTGACATTGCTATTTTGTACTTGTATCGCTTTTCTCCCCAAGTATGTATATTCCGAAGGCTTTTTTATTTCTTGAGGTAAGACCTGCTCTTATTTACAATCAGCAGCCAATTAGAATCATCAACTAGGATGTTACAAATGCTGTTATTTGAGCACACAAAGACAGTACCAGAGCAGAGAGCAGAGAGGAGCTGCGGCGCCTGGCGTTTTATGAATACTCTCACTTTACCAAAGGGCCCATTGTTCTCACATTCCCAGGGTGTGTTTTTCACTGTATTTATGTTGGTTCTCTCTGCTCCTGTTGTGTCACAGTCTCTGTGTACCACCCTGCTCTGGTACTTTCCTCTGGGAGCTCTGTTTCCAAGAAACAAGGAGAGGCTAAAGCCCTTGAGAAACTTGGCAGGAGAAGGGACAGGAACGTTGGCAGACATCAGGTGTGCTTTGGGCCTGTTTAAATCCACATCAGAAATAAATTTTTTGACAACACCAAGAAGATCCAAGAAAACTGGGAAGGAGGCAACAATGACTAGGGTGGTCAAGTTATTCTGTGTCAGGAGTTTTACAGTAACGGGACTGGGACTGATGCTCAGTCCTTGGCCTGAATCCTGTGCCATGGTGGTTTGGATTCAAGCAAAGGTTGCGGACAGCAATGGAGAGTGGTTTGGAAACACTGGAACTGATCTGTGCCCTTGACAACAGGGTGACAGGTGCTTACATTTTAATTTTTGTCTCAAGTTATTGTAATATTTAAATAAAATTATTTTTGAGGTGGAAATTAGGCTATCATATTCACATGTAAGAGTGGTATCCAACTAAATACCTTAATTTGCCATTATTTCTAAAATTTTTAAAAATAATTAAAGTAAGTTCCATTTGTATACATTTTTTCTGGTAGTACAGCAGCCCCTCTCTATATCGCAGTTCACTTATCGTGGACTCACTGTATCGTGGGATTTTAAAAAATATTATATTTAATTACTTATCACGGATTTTTCGCTATATCGTGGGATTTTGCGGTACTGTATATGTATGTTGTTAAAGTTACGTAGGTTTAAGAACGTCAGTGTGTATAAAAGTGTGGAAAAGGTTAATAAGGGAGTGCGAAAGGTTAATAAGGGACTGGGAACAGTTTATAAGTGTGTGGGGAGGGTTTATAAAGACTTAAAAATATATATATAAATACTAAAGTAAATGTAAGGTTCCTACTTCACGATTTTCACCTCTCGTGGGGGGGAGGTGTCTAGAACGTAATACCTGCTATAAGTGAGGGAATACTCTATTATCCTCCCACTGCCTCTCATCCTGCTTTACACCCTGTATATTAAAGTAATACTTGCATCTATGCATAAATGAATACCTAACTGGCAATTTAGAAAAGTGATTCTCAAATTTTAGTGTTTATTAGAATCATCTAGTAATCTGGTTAAAATACAGATTCTGCTTCATTCAGTAAATCTGGGTGGAGCCTGAGAATCTGAATTTCTAACAAGTTCCTAGGTGATGCTGATGCTGTTGTTTGCTCTATGGACTATACGTTGAATAGAAAGACGTAGAACACTGGAAAGAAAGAGATTTGTATAGACCAATACCATTTGGTGTTTTCCTTCCTGTATTCAAGACAGCAGTAAGACGAGTTGAGTGGTGAATGTAATTGGAGGTCTGGAGACCTAGGTCCCAGTCTCAACCCTGTCACTAATTAGTTCCACGACTTTGGGTAGATTACTTGCCCTATTTGGATTTCAATTGCCAGCCCTTAAAATGAGAGAGTGGGGCTGGATCATACCTCACGCTGTCCTGAGGAACCCTATAACTCTACGGAGAAGCCTCGGGTCCCACTCCATCCCTGCCCTCTTCCCAAGAAAAGAGTGAGGCTAGTGAGAGGAGGAAGAGGAGCAGTGAAGGCAATGGAGAAGGAGTCATTATTTAGAAAGGTAGGAGAACAACCAGGGATGTGTCCTGTCACTAAGAAAGTGGCTTGAAGAAGGATGCAGTGGTGGATTGTGTCAAATGCTTTGTGCAATTGTTATTCAACACAGTATTTAAGGTCAGCGTGTTTCCCACTCCTGGGATTTTAATGCAGGTCTTGTTCTAAAGAAGTCTGAAAATCAATTTCAGACATTGTTCCTTACTTGTGGTAACTAGACTATTTAAGACCATCCATAATGGCAAAGGAAGAGGAAAGGGAAATACCAACCGAAAGAGTCATCAGCTACCAAAATTCTAACACTGATCCCAGGGGACTGAGCTACTCTCCCTCCCTCCCTTTGGTTTTCTCAGTGGCAGTTTTTCTCCTGATGGATCCCTGGGAACAGGGAGATTACTGATTCATTCAGCTGTCATTCCTGGGCAGAGATCCAAGGGGAAATGGTGTCCAAAGTATGACCTGGGCATCGTGCAGAAATGCTTTTGATGTTCTGTTTCCAGGAATGACAAAAGGGGAAGGAGAAAGGAAAACTTTCCAACAACCCATTTTTATAGTTCAAAATGATTTTTATTCTCAACCATACCCTGTGCATTAGAATCACCTGTAATGTTTTTAAAAATACCCCTCACCCCAAGGTTCTGATTTTATTGGTGTGGAGGGGGACTCAGGAAATGTGTTTATTTGTTTGTTTGCTTGTCCGTTTTCTAGAGTTCCCCCAGTGATTTTAATATGCAACTAGGAATGAAAACCGGTTTAGCACTTGGGCACAGCATTTCCCCTGTTCTTTCTGTCTGTCCACGGGCAATTTTCTCAGAGCACAGAAATGCTCAGTAAGAAGCCTGTGATGGATATGGATTTTCTATCCCATGATCACCCTGACCTGGACAGAATGGTTAACTTTCTGCAGGAAGAATGTGCTCCTAGGCTCCTGATATGTTTCAGCTTCTAGTCCTAGGTGACCTATGGCTCTGTGGGGGAACTCCAAGGCAGAACAACGCTTTGTAGGTAGCAGGGGCTTCAAGCTGGTGCTCCAGGGCCCCAGCAGTGCTTCCCCTAACTTCATGGAATGTTTTAGCTAAGCGTAAGCTCCCGGGATGGCAGGGATTGTGCTGGTCTCCATTCACCAGACCTTAGGCAAACGTGCTGGAAACTGGCTGCTGTATTTTTTGCCCAGGAGTGTTATTCAGAGCCTGATCTCATGGGCTCTGACATTAGGCTCCACAGTGGGGCTCAGGCATTGCCTACTGTGACCTCATTCAACTATGATGTTGTCTCTATTTCTACTACCTTGTCTCTCCTCATGGTTTTCAAGGAGGTCAAAAGAGGCCACCCCAAAATATGCCCATTTGGCATAAGGATTATTTTGGGCTGAAGACATCTGAGATTCAACAGATGCAAAAAGAAGCCTTCCTGGAGCTTCTTTTATCTGACCAAAGCAGAAACTCCTAAACAAGAAGGGCCACCCTAAATCCCCTCTCCTGGGGAAGTTTTAATTGGCCATAAAGATGGAAGTTGACACCAAGGTGAACCTACACAAACTAACCTTGCTGAAAACATCTTTACTTCTGTTAGCTCCTTCATATATTTATGTCCTCAATAGTTTGCAGCCCCTAGAAGCCTGAGACCCTTCTCCTTTGTCTTGTAATTTCTCTACAATTTATCATTCTTGGCGAGAATTGGTGTATAAGCTCTAGGGAGATGAAGGGGCTGTATCACATTGGGCTTGTAGGTCATGGTCAAAGTGCTGGATTTAATTGTGCTTTTAAAAATCTACCTTCTTTTCCACTTTCCTAGCCACATTCTTGGTCAAGATCTTGTAACATTTCCTCCAGACTATTTACCGTCTAAGCTTTTCTAACTCTTCCTCCTCCTCAGGCTTCTTAGCTGGCTCTTCTTTCTCCTGCACACCTCTTCTCTCAGCATGCCCCACGTTTCTCTTCTGTCTTTTTCAGGTGGGGCACACTAGGCCTGCATACCTAAGCTTCCTTTTTGCCCCCGAGGAGCAGAGTGTCTACTTAATCATCTTCCTTGGGTCTTGGCATATTATTATAATTAGAACCAGCAAGTGCCTCACTTGATAAAAGGATTGATTTCCTTTTCACCCCACTCTCCTTTCCCTCACCCCCATTTCAGTATGTATTTTTAAGATTTGGTGTGTTGTTGTAAAAAGTGCAGTTTTATTTTTGTGCATTTATTTTAAATTTTGTAAATGACATTGTTATATACTGCATTCCCTTTATTGATATTTTTTGTTGTTGTTAAGTATTGTTTTTAAGCTCTATCCAGGGGGCTGTGTATTTCTAATCTGTTGCTCCTGACAAATGATAGTATTTCATCGTGTACACATTATTAAAGGTATGCTGGGTTATGCTGAACTAACAAACAACCTCAAAATTGCAGTGGTTTAACACATGTAAGTTTATTTCTTCTTCACATAGAATCCTCTGTAGGTCTGGTTGTTTTTCGGGACAGCTCCTTTCTAAGCTATGATTCCAGAATCCTCCCCATTTGTATTTCATAGCTATATCACTGGGAATATATGACTTTCAGGGTTGCTGAGGCAGGAAGGAGACTAGAAGTAGCAGAAGTTGCTGCCACTCACAGCACATTGACCAAAACTGTCATATGGCCCTGACTAACTGTGTGGGGGATGGGGAATGCAGGGAACACGTGGGTAGTCAGTGAGCTGTAAATGTCTGATACAATGAGTATCCACCATATTTCATCTGCATACTGTCCAAGGAGTGGGCATCCAACTCCCAACCACCACAAACAAGGCTGCAGTGACTATCTTTGGCTTATACCCATGTAAACCGAGGTGAGAATTTTCTGGGATGTCGTAGTGGGTTGAATGGTGACTCCCCAAAATATATGTCCACATCCTAACCCCTGGAACCTGTGAATGTGGTCTTATTTGGGAACAGGGTCTTTGCAAATATAATTATTAAAGATCTCTAGATGAGATAATCCTGGATTATGCAGGTGGGTCCTGAGTCCACAGGTAAGTATCCTTAGAAGAGACAGAAGAGAACACAGAAAGAGAAGAAGTTCATATGAAGGTGAAGGCAGAGATTGGAGTTATACAGCCAAAGGAACACCTGGAGCCACCAGAAGCTGAAAAAGACAAAGAAGGACTGTCCCCTCGTGCCTTTAGAGGAGCACAACCTTGATTTCAGACTTCTGTCTTCAGAACTGCGAGACGACAGATCTCATTGCCTGAAGTCACCCATTTGTGACAGTTAAGGCAGCCCTAGAAAACTAACACAGATTTTGCTACATGGCAATAGGGTGCAGCTGTAACAAGTACCTAAAACTATAGGAATGGCTATTGAAGTAGGTAATAGCCAGAGGCTAGAAGAATTTTGAGGCTCATTATAGAAAAATCCTAGGTTCCGGTAAGAGCTCATAAGGGAGTGATAAGCTCAGTGGAGAAAGCTCCTATGGTCTTAGAAAACACATATATTGCCACGTGTAGAATATTGTTAGAAAAATGAACATTAAAGGTGCTTCTAGCAAGTGTGCAGAAGGAAATGAGGAACGTGTCATTGGAAACCAGAGGAAAGGTTATCCTTGTCATACAATGGTACAATAGAAAACTTGGCTATGCTGTGTTTTCTTTGTTGCTTAAAAAAGCAGAACTTGCCACCTATGAGCTCGGATAGTTAGCTGAGGAGATTTCTAAGAAAAGCTTTGAAAGTGCAGCCTGGTTCCCCTTGCTGCTTATAGTGAAGTACAGGAGGAAAGATAAATTGAGGAAGGAACTATTAAATAAAGTGGATTTAGCATGTTGATTGAGAGAGATTCCCAGTCTACCCAGATTACAAAGATTGCTAAAATTAGAAAACTCACTGTTGGGAAGTGTGCTGTGGAGAGACAGCTAAGGGGGTTAGTTAAAGTCTTTTACTAAAGAAATTAGATGGAGCAACTCAACCATCTCAACAGAAGCTTGGAATAGAGATAGGGTTATGCACACAAGTTCTATGGAGGACCCTCTTATCTAATGGCATGGACCACTGTGTCATGTGCAGTGGCCCACCGCCAGCATGGGCTGAAACAGGCAGAGAGAGAATGATATGAAGGAAGGCTATCATCTCCAAACTTCTACAGATAAGAAATGGACTGAAAGAATTGCTCAACTGAAAATATTTGCTATCTTTCAAGAATAAAGAACAATGACTTTGAGGTGCCCTCATAGGCCCAAAGGATAGGGGCACTGCTGGCCCAGAGGGTGCACAGAACCACAGAGGATTATTCTCAAGCCTTGACAGCTAATGCAATTTGCCCTGTCAGGCTTTGACTTTCTTGGGACCTTTATTTCTTCCACTTTTTCTCCTTTTGCAGTGGGAATTTCTATCATATAACACCCGCTATTGTATTTTGGAAGCAGATAACCTATTACCCAGTTTCACAGATCTATAGATAGAGAGGAATTTTGCCCCAGGATGGACCATACCTCAAGTCTCACTTATACCTGATTTAGATAACTTAGATGAGGTTTGAACCTTTTCAGTTGATTCTGTAATGGGTTAAAATTTGGAGGGATGTTGGAATTGGGTGAATCAATATATTTTGCATATGAGAAGGATATACATTTTAGGGGATCAAAGGGTGAACTGTGTTGGGTTAAGTAATGCCCCGCCCTCCCACCACCAAAATCATATCTACTTGGGAACAGTGAATTTGGAAGTAGAATCTTTGCAACTATAATCAAGTTAAGAGGAAGTCATAGGGGATTAGAATAGGCTTTAAATCCTTCAGCTAAAGTTCTTGCCTTTGACATGGATATTGCATTGTTAGTTCTGGCTACCAGAATATTTGGCAAAGTTTCCATCTAGATTTTGTTTGAGGAAGGAATGCTCAAGTTAAACATTAAAATTCATGAGAATATTTCAGTTCCTTGTAAACTTTTCTAATCACAATTACTTCAAGGGAGATGTCCTTTGTGGCTCTTCACTGAGGAAAAGTTCTCCTGAGGGGACTTCCACCAGTTAATTTCAGGAGATCTCTGAGTTTATGGTCAAGTGCAATGCATCATAAAGCAGGCTGATGCTCATGAACTGTTTTTCCTAGTTCACGCCCCTTGTGATTGCTTGGGATCATAAACTAGGTCCATAGAAAACTGAGTGTTTCTCACCCAGTTATGCCTGAGTTCTTTTTTCAGGTTTTCCAGTAAATGACAAATCAAATAAAGAAATTGAAACACCTCTTTCTTTTAAAAAATACTTTCCTGTAACGGTTTTTGGGAAAATATTCTGGGGTAAGGACTGAGTGTCAGTTTAACCAGTGCAGAGATCTAGGCATAGGAGAAATTTGATAGCTATATGCTGCCGCTGCTGCTGCTGTTGCATTTTTTGGCAGACCAATGCATGGCTTCTCTTTATAGAATGATCTGGGGGAAAAAACACAAGAAGGAGTTATACAAAGATAAAGCCCATAAGTGCGAGTGCATATTTTGTGGCCCAGTCATCATTTCTGTTAGTCGGGAACTCTGGTTTTGCATCCATATCTCGAGGCTGCCTTTTTCACTTGTCATCCTGCTCCCCCTGGACACCAAGTAGTGATAGACAAGGAACTGAGTCTACGGAACTTGAATGGACACCATCAGACCTTTGAGACTAATGCATGCATGGGTGGGCCCCCTCTGGGATTTTTTTGCTCTTTCCCCTTTTGTGATCATTTAAAAGTGCAATGCCAAAAGAGTCTGGGCAGCCCTTTGTTTGGTCTCTGGTTTTGCTTTCATAGGTCTTTCACGTCTTCTTGGCTGGGTGCAGCTGAATCTGGTTTTACAAGAAGCTACCAATAAAGCCCAGAATGGGGAAAGATGAGTAAACTCTTGCCCTGAGGGCCAGGTTTTGTGGAAAGGAAGAGAGGGAGATCCCCTTCCCACTTTATGAGAATGCATGATTTAGCAAGGCTCTACTTACAGTTCTCCTGGTCAGCCACCAGCTACCTTCTTGTACTTAGCCTCACCGGTTGATTTTTGAGCCTCTCACTATAATTCTGTTCTTTCCCTGAATGGGGAGGATAACAAGGCTTGCAAATAACATGAAGAAGCATGTGGTAGGCAGAATTCTAAGGTGGGCCCCATGGGTCTGCACCTCTCTCTTCCAGATAGATATCCTGCATGATGAGTGTGCAGCGCTGTGACTACAGTGGATCTTACTCCTCTCATGAGGTTATGTTATGTGGCTCAGTTGACTTTAAAGGAAATTATCTGGTGGGCCTCACCTAACCACACAGGCCTTTTAACAGCAGGGAGTTTTCTTCAGCGGGTCACAGAAGCAGAAGCAGAGGTTTGAAGTAGGAGAAGAATTGGACTTGTTGCTGACGTGGTAAGGAATGTGGACAACCTCTAAGAACTGAATGTAGTTCCCAGTTGATGGATCTCAGCCCTACAACTGGAAGGAAATGAATTCTGCTAAAGGAAGAGTTCGGAAAAGGACTCAGAGGTGTAGACGAGAATGCAGCCGGCCCCACCAGACACCTTGATTTCGGCCAGGTACCATCTTGAGAAGTGAATGGAGACACATCTTGTGTGAAATATTAAATTTGAAAAATTTTAAGCCACTGAATTCGTGGCTTACACTTCCTATTCCACCCAATAGAAAATGAATACAAAGGAGGAGGAAGCCTTTGGGAGAAGCATGCTAAGTGAAACCAACATTCCTATGTTTGGTTTTAGAACAAAGTTATTCTGATAGTTAATTATATGTATCATTTTGGTGAGACTGTGCTGCCCAGTTGTTTGGTCAAACCCTTTCTGTGCAGGTAGTTTGTAGATATAACATTTAAAATATGTTGACTTTATTTTTAAAAATTTATATTTGTAACCTGTTGACTTTAGATAAAAGCGATTACCCTCCATAATGTGGCTAGGCCTCATCCAATCAGAAAAGAAATTCTGTAAGACTGTAGCAACAAAATCCTGCTTGAGATTCTAGCATGCTGGCTTGCCCTATGGGTTTCAGACTGCCCAGCCCCCACAGCTGCATGAGCCAATTCCTTAGTATATATTTATGCTATGGTTCTGCGTCTCTGAAGAATCTTACCAACACAGTCATAAACTCAGGTGCCCTCAGGGACCCCTCAGATGGGAGAGTCCTCTCAAAGCTTCAGTTCATAGACAGTGCCACACATTGTAACCAGTCAGCACGCAGGCCTAGCACTGCCAGGTCCTTTGATGTTTTTCGAAAGAAGCCATAGATCCAGAATTTTATACAAAATTGCCCAAGTTTTAAATGCAAGTTAGTAATTCAAATATATGTATTTAAAAACATTGAGTGAACCATAAGGAAACACTCCAGAATATGGGTTGTCCTCTAAGACATACCGTGCTGGTTCCTTCAGTAAGTCCAAGTTATTGAAACAACAGCAACCACAAAAAGAAGAGAGAGCCAGGGTTGGGAGACTTGTAACTGGGAAAGATGAGAAGAGACTTACAAGACCTAAAAACCAAATGCAATGAGTGCCTTTTGTGATTGGTTTGAAAGATCACCTATCATAGACATTTTGGGACAGGTATGGAGTATGAACTGGATATTAGATAATATTAGAAGTTTCTAGTTAACTTATTTTGGTGTAATAATGATATTGCGAATACTCGTATATAAGGGAAGCTCTTAATTTTCTAAGACATGTATGCTGAAATATTTAGGCATGAAATATAATGTCTGTAATTTACTTCAAAATTCCTTTTATTCTCTCCCTCAGCACCACACGCACGCGCACGCGCACGCACACACACACATTAAAAAAATGATTTAATTAGATTTTGGGCATAGGTGTGTTTATTGTACTATTCCTCATATTTTTCCTGTAAGTTTGAAACATTTTATAAGTAATTTTTTTAAAAGCCACTGAGTGGAGTAAGTAACACATATGTCAGTGGGTCTCAGTTTGCAGTTGTGATCTATAAGCTTGGATTAAAGAACTGTACCTAATTTACAGGTTAACTAGTCTTTCTTTTCCGTACTTCTGTGATGGTGGTGTGGCCATCCTATCATTGTTGTGTATTTATGAATGTCTCTCATTCTAGATGTGAGTTCTTATTGGGCTGCAACGGGACCTTACTCACCTATGTATTCCTGTTCCCGTATGTGAGCATTCAATACATTTCTGGGGAATGGATAAAGTAAAGCCCAGGAAAGCTAGAACAACCATAACAATGATGAAAATAATAACAGCTAACATTAACTGAGCGCTTAAAATGTTCTAGGCTAAGAACCTCACAACAATCACATGAATTAAATTGAACTAGATGCTAAAGGTAGTAGTAGTTGGTCCCCTTTTACTAATACAGAAGGTAAGGTCCTCAGGTGATTGGAAATTTGCTCAAGCCCACACAGCCAGAAGTTGGGCCCAAGCAGCCTGGCACCAGAGTCTCCTTTGGAAACAATTCCCCTTTGTGCCTCTCAAGTTTCCTTAGCTCTCTAACACACAAACCATCATTAGAAAAAGTTTTACCACATTCTGTGGGACAAACAAGGAAATTTCAGTAAGGACCAGTCATGAAAGAAAGGAGGCTGGACTGTGGTATCCTGTGCACTTTCTTGGATTTCACACACAGCCGTGCGTGGGTCACCAGGTGCTGGCCATGCAGAGGCCTGTGTGACCTCAGCGGGCAGGAAGGATGAGCATGTGGAGGCAGGAGCGGAAAGAGGTCAGTTGGCCCTTGACTCCTGCACTCGGGCAACGTGACTAGGACATGGTAGGTGAGGTGAGCTGCCTCTTACTCAACTAAATGGCCCGGAGCTCTGTTTGGACCCAGGGTGGTAGTATCGGCCCTCACTGAGTGTTTACTAACTTCAAAGGGGACAGTTCTACTGTCACCAGGCTGCTCTTGGGGTCTATTGCAGGTCATCTCACTAAGAAATGGGACAAAGACTAATTGTGTTGTCTTACCCCCCAGAAAGCCACCCCCAGGCACATTTTAAAATCACTACGTACATAATTGTAGACACATTTGTCAGTGGGGAAAATCTGTTTAATTTTTTTTCTTTCTGTTGGCTAGTCAGGAAAGAAAAAATAGAAATTAGTGTCAGGGATTAGGGTCTCCACGACACTATCTGTTGGAGTTGACCTTTTTCACCTTGAACCTTCATTGTAGGAGAAGCTGATATCCCACAGTGATCCCCACCCCCTTACCTTGGGTCTGTCTCTTCTACTGCAAATATGGTTCCTTGTGCCCATCAGTTCTTTCCCAGTTCACCTGCCCAGAATACTGCTACACAAAGCTCCTCACACACAAAGGAGGCCCATATGGAGATTCCCTTTTTAAGCGACTGAAAATGTTATTTCACACTTAGTTTGGGCTAGTATTCGTTTCCTGCTGCTGCTGCTAGTACAAAATATCACTAATTTAGTGGCTTAAAACAACACAGATTTGTTAACCTAGAGTTGTGGTGTTCAGAAGTTCAAAATCAGCTTCCCTGGGTTAAAGTCAAGTGGTGGCAGGTCTGTGTTCCCTCTGGAGGCCCCAGTGGAAAATTTTTTCCTCTTCTTTTCCAGCTTCTTGAGGCTGTAGGAGTTTCTCAGCTCAGAGATCCTTGCTCAGACTTCAAAGCCAGTAAGGGAGCACTTTGGGATCTCTCACTGGCTCTAGCTCCCTGCCAGTCCTCACATTTTCTTCTCTCACTTGGCCTCCTGCCTCCTTCTTATACGGATCCTTGTGCTAATTGAGCATAATCTCAACATTTCAAAATCCTCATTTTAATCACATCTGCAAAGTTTCTGTTGTCATGAAAACTAATGTATTCAAAAGTCCCAGGGAGCAGGACCTGGACATTTTTGGGAGCCAGTATTCTGCCTAACACAATTAATGTTTGACCACTTCAGAAAAAGGGTTTTTTTGCTTCTCCTTGGAAACTATTTTCAGATGGTGACAAGTCCAGATGATTCGTAAAGGATGGCCTAACAGTCCTTTGCATTCAGCACTGCAATCTCCCTGCTGTAGTAGCTTGATAACTTGCAAAGTTTTTTGCTTTTGTTGTTTTATCAGAACTGCTTTTTCCAGTTTCTAAGTTTTAATCTGTTCCTCCCCCACCCCCATTATGAACTATCTTCCTGTGCTTTTTCTTTTTTTGCAAAATTTGAGCACAAAACTTAAGAGTTTAAGTACTTGAATGAAAAATGAGTAAGATTTTTTTTAAATATAATCTTTGATGAAAGGCTAGTGCCTAGTTAAAATCTGTCAAAGTATGCATATTTGCCATTATGTGTTCAGATAGCCTTTTTTTTTCTTTCTGTGAATGAAAGAACACAAGAGCTTTAAGTTTTCACCATAATCAAGGACAAATAATATCCTTGCAAAGGTAAAAGCTGACTTGATGTTTTGACATTTTTCAAGTAGATTAGAATGTTAGAATTTGATATCTAAGGTCTAACTCCAGATCAATTCCAACCAAGTGTTGAGTGAAACATGCATCTTTTTTTAGCTTCATAAATAATTTATGTCTATATAGTGAAATGTAAGATAGAAATATCTGTTTTAATAAGCAAAAGGGACTATTTGATATGAGATATATTTCCTTTTATAAAATATCTTATCTATTTCTAGAAGTGAAATGCAAGGTCTTCCATTTACAGAAAGCAGTAAAGTCCAAGCAAACAGACTGGCTATTTGTATATTGGGGGAGACAAGGGAAATTCCTATGAGAGTTGCTTTTTCCAAATTGAGTATTGGCATAAAATTTTCTTCAGTTCATAAATTACTATTGACTATGTTTTTAGTTCAAACAACTCTTTTTCCTCGTCACAAGTCACCCTAATGTTTTCCTTGGAATTTGAATTAATCCAGGCTGAAGTGTTATCGAAACATTTGGCAGAAATTCAAGAAATGGCCCTCAAGCATTTTGGCATGTGTAAATTCACAAAGGATGCAATGAGACAGTGTTTGGTGGCCTGTGGACAGCATATTTCTGGGATTTTTCAACTCTCTTAACATAGCACCTGGAATCTACAGGAATCCAAATGTGCCCATTTTTTAAAGCAGTATAATTCTTCCATGGCCGGCCTTCTTTTGCATTGCCCCCAAACACCCACATTCCATAGACCCTCAACCAAACACAGCCAGGAAAGGAATGTTACTGTATTCCTTCCAGAGCAGAGTGTCAAAGATACATCACTCGTCTGGAATCCCTAACAGGAAGAGGTCAGCTCCTAAAAATATGATAAGACTCTAGTTAGCACATATTTGAAAAAAGGATCACAGGTCTCTGAGAGATGCTCGTTTTCTAGGTTGGCTGTTCTGCTAATTATTATTTGGACTTAGGGAAGGCATGACAAAAATAGGAGGGGGGCCATCTAACCTCTGCGACCTTTTCCCAGTTCCCTCCCTTTGACCAGGATCTGAAGCAGAGAGAAAAAAGAAGAGACCATTTGGCAGATTGCCAATACTATTGTTCATTCACTCATTCATTCAGTCATTTAGATTGGAGATGGGATAGGTAAGAGCTTTTTTCAAATGTTTGAAAAGAACAAAAGCTAGATTCTTATATTCACCCTTCACTGTAGCAGATAAATTCTAGATGGTGAAAGATTTATGTAAAGTCAACAACAAAACCCCCAAAGAATGAGTATTTTTATCATGATGAGCTAGGAAAGGCCTTTGTCAGCGTAACGTAAAACCAAGAAGTCCTCAAAGAAAAGAGCAACAGCTTTGATCACGTGAAAATTTAAAATGTCAACGTGGAAAACTATGCCCTGAACAAAGATAAAGGACAAATGAAAAATGGGGAGAAAATGTACATCATATATAGCAAGTCAAAGGGTTTAGATTACTAATATACAACAAATAGGAAAAAATAAAACCCAACTAGAGAAGAAACACTAATGAGCAATAAACCTGCTAATATAAAAATGTAAATTAAAACACAAATTTTGTATGCATGGATATATATATATATATATATATATATATATATATATATACACATTGCAAATCAGATTTGACAAAATAAACCATGTGATAATGTCAAATTTCTGATGTGGGTGAGAGTGGGAGAAAGTCTCATTGGTGCACGTATTAATTCTCATAAACCTTTTGGAGGGAAATTTTATAATGTTGTTCAAAGGTAACAATGTGATTTCCCTTCTACCCACAATTCTCCTTCTCCAGGTAGATGAGAACTCAACAGGGTGTTGCATCAGGCAAGGAGCTCAATCTTTTCATGTTTATTGTGCCCTGCAAAGCCAAGAATCTGTGTCTAGAGTAGAACGTAACATCTGTTTTCTGGTTGCGAAGCAGATCTACTTTTCATAGTCCACTTGCGTCTCCACAGCTGGGATAAATTTTTAGGGACAAGTCCATCAGGAGTGAGTCTGCTCAGAGGCTGCCTGGTTTTATCCTCAGTTGTCAGGACCCCATGTAGATGTGGGAGAGGATGAAACTCGGAGTGGAAAGTATGTCCTCTATATGCTGGGATTGAGGCAGAACCTCCCTACTCTGCTGACAGGGAAGGGGCCCCAGGAAGCTTAGCGGTTCCTGGGAGAGTGACATTATCATCTCTGAATGGTTTGGTTGGTGCCAAGATGGCTCTGGGTAACTTTGTAAATAATGGGCCATATGGAACATTAAATGCCATGTGAACTTGGCGGCTATCTTCAGGGCTACTTTTACTCTTTAATAAATACGGTAATTAACCTTAGTGTTTTATTTTGCTCTTTTATAGATTAGCATTTTTAAAATTCTATGTTCGCCATGGAGGTGTTAGTACCACTGCAGTGGTAATCACATTGCAATATATAAATATCAAATCAACACATTGTACACCTTTAACATATATAATGGTATATGTCAGTTAAGAAAATCTACAATGCAAATTTTAAAATTCTATGTTCCCTTGAGATAATAACTTGTTTGTTATATCCCAGCGAAGACAATTGTAACTAAGAATTTTCAGGAGCCTATATGCCATAAATGCCATAATATCCCTTTTTCTTCTCCTCCCCTCCCATCTCCTTCCTCTTTTTACCAGTCCAGGCACGCTTGGAAAACACCTAACTGTAGTATTTTTCTATTACTACAGTCAGAAGCCCCCCTCCTAAGATTTCCATTCCTTTCAGATTATTAACCTAAGGGAGATGCAGACAACATTACCCATCATTCATGCACGGACAGATGCCAATCATTCCCCAGCCACCGCTGGAGCCGGGTCTTCGGGCTGATCCAGAGCGGGAAACACTCTAGGCAAACGAGAGTTAAGGAGTGTACTCAGACTGCATTGCTAAACCCTTGAGCAAGAAGCCTGCAGGTGCAGAGGAGCTTGGAAACATTTCTGTAACCTATTTAAGCATTTAAAAATTAAATTAAATAAAACCAGTTCCCCTCAGGGATAATGTATCCCCAAGCTGGGGACCACAGTGGAATATGGGTTATATTTTATTCACTGCTTGTGCAGCCAACAGCCTTGTAGTGATACACGGTCGCCCTGCTTCCTCCTACTGGTCCTGACCTGCAGTATAAGAAAAATGAACGGTTAGGAAGAAGGATGCGTGTGGTGCTGGGAGGAATAATTTATGGAGGTCAGATGCACTACCAGACTGCGTCTGGCCACAGCAGCTACGCTGACTCTGCATTCACCCTTTTTTTTAAAGGTATTTCCTAGAGATTGAAATAGCTGGACTCTTTTGCTCTCAGAGTTCTCCTGGCGGTAGCCCAGCGACCACCTCCACATGATATAACAGTAGTGGTGAGACACCAGGATTGAGGGCATCTTTGGAGGGAGTTGTCAGTAGGGAGGTGCGGGGGAGGGGAGGGACTATTTCTGTCATTTCAAACCAACTAAGGGGATCTGCAAGAGAAACTAACAGAGAAGTTGTCATGTGTGCTTGCATAGTGAGGGAATGCCTAAAAAGTCTGCCAAGGAGAGATGCTCTCTAGCTGGCTGCTTTGGACCCGTGGGGTAGAGAGTTCGTTGCTCATGAGTTGTGCTTCTAGAGTTTGGTGGGATAACGGTGCTCCCCCCTTAGTCAGATGAGGACCCCATGGCAGGGCTGAGACTGGGTCATTTTGTAATGATAGAGTCTGCCTGGAGAGAAATGCCCCCCAACAGAAGGGGGTGTCTTACCAGCACCCATGGGGTGGGAGTCCAGCTGCTGACTCTGGGAGATACTGGCATAGGGCAGGTCCTTGAAGAATATATAAAAATGCTTCAGAAGAGAGAGAATTGGCATTTAAGTTCTATGCCCTGAAAAGACATTGATGCCATGTTACAAGTAACTAATCAAATAAGGTCCTTTTTTTTTCAACCTGGTAGGAGCAGTAGCCAGCAGTCAGACTGGTTCTCCCTCCACCACTGATCATTTCCTGGTGTGAGGTAAGCCAGAGCTGGGGGTGGCAGAGTCCTGCAGTTAAATACATCGTGGAGCTTTGATACTACATAGGGTGCTAACCACACTCAATGTGTTTTTATTGTTGTTTGGGAGTTCTGGAGATTTTTTTTTTTTTATCCAGCAGCAAGGAAGTACACATGGAGAGGACGGGGGTCAGGCGTTGGTGGCAGGAAAGAACAACGTTGCTCTCTGTTTCCACCTTTTCAAGTTTCACTTTACTTTCTGAACTAAGTCTGTGTTAAATACAAAGGTCTGACTTGCAGAGAAGTATAGGTATGTTCCGGATCCCGTCCCCTCTCCCCTTTTCAAGGATGTCACCCCGCTCAGTTGCCACCTTCCTCTTGTGCATCGTTGACTTCTCCATCTCCACTGGACCCTTTTCACCAGCATATAAAAATGATTTATTATCACTCATATTTTGAAAAAAATGATCCCATGTCCTGTTTAGCAACTGCTCTGTTCCCTGTTGCCCTTTGCTGAAAAATTCTTTGAAAGAGTGAGGTAACTCAGCGATTTTCAACCTTCTTCATCTCCTGGCACACGTAAACTAATTACTAAAATTCTGCAGCATACCAATATATATATATATATATATATATATATATATATATATTTTTTTTTTTTTTTTTTTTTTTGCCTGTTTGACCAAAAAATAGGTATAATTTTGATTCATTCACACCAGATGACTATTGTGTTGGCTGTTCCTATTTTTTTAATCTGACAATCTTAAAGGAAAAGAGGTCAGTGCCCCTGACTAAATAGTCAGATATTGTATGCTTTAAAAATTTGGAGGGCACGCTGGTGGAAAATCGCTGAGCTAACTTCATGGTCCATGTTTCTTCATCTCTCCTCCCCTCCTCAGCTAATCCCACAGGCTTTCATCACCGAACCACTGAATGGACCCTTAACAGGATTACAGTCCTCTGTTTCCTTCTTACTTGGTTTCTCAGCTGCACTTGATATGGGTGGGCAATTCTTTCTTCTGGAGGCATGTTCTTCTCTAGGGTTCTGTGGCATGCATTTATCTGGACCCCTCCTTTTCTACTGGCCACTCCTTGTTTGTCAGTTCTTCTTCTTCCACCAGCTCCTGTCCTTGGCCTCTTCTCATCTCCTTCCAATTTCTCTTCCTAAACCACTTTATTCATTCCCGAGGCTTTATCAGATGGTACAGATATAAAGCATTCCCATCCCTACAGAAAGTTTTACTTGCCACTGCTGAGCTAAAAGAAAAAAAATCTTATTATAATTAAAGCAGACTTTAATCAGGCGCAAAAAAAAAAAAAAGGAAGAAAGAAAAAAGAAAAGAAAAAAACCGAATGTGTGTGCGTGCGCACGTATGTTCATTTAGGAAAGCATTCTTTGGGTCTGAAGTGACAGAAAACCCAACTCAAAGTATCTCATAAGAGAAAAAGAAAGTATTGGCTGATATGAGGTCTGTCCAGAAAAAGTCCAACCATTGTTAATATAATGAGAACAGTTTGCATGACATTGATGTAACTTGGTGGCCAAGGAGAGTGAACTGGAATGCGCGTGCATGAACAATGACGACTTCACTGTACTAGTCAGTGGGGACAGTAGGCACTGTTGAGTGAGCATGTGCACTGTGTAGCCGTCACTGAGTAGAGCAACAAATCTGCATCAAATTTTGCATTAAGCTTGAACATTCCTCCCCGGAAACTATTCAGATGATTCAGAAGGCCACAGCTCTGGGCAACTGGTGATTGGCAGCTTCATCACAACAACGTGCTGCTCATGCATCATGTCTCATGCAATTTTTCGGTAAAACATTTAATCACCCAAGTGACTCAGCCTCATTACAGCCCAGATTTGGCACCCTGTGGCTTCTGGCTTTTCCAAAAACTAAAATTACCTTTGAAAGGAAAGAGATTTCAGACCATTGATGAGATCCAGGAAAATATAATGGGACAGCTGATGGTTATTGGGAGAACTGTGAGGTCCCAAGGTGCCTACTTTGAAGGGGACTGAAGTGTCATTGTCCTGTGTACAATGTTTCTTGTATCTTTTTCAATAAATGTCTCTATTTTTCATAGTACATGGATGGATACTTTCTGGACAGGCCTTGTGTATATTGAAAGGTACAGGGGAGCTTCAGGAGCAGCCTGATTGAGGGCTTAGCCAATATCCCCAGGGTCCCTCCCTCTAAGCTGCCTCCACTTTCAGCTCTGCCTGGTGACCCCTTGTTCCAAATACCAGCAGCACAAAACACACGTTGTCGTAAAACTCAGGTAAACTCAGGTATGCTCATTTCCTTCAGGGCCGATAGATTGATTTCTACTCATTATATTTCTTTTCTTCCATTTTCTTTGGGTTTAATTTGTCTGAAATGGGAATTAGGCTTACTGTTTTTCGATCTCCACCCCCTGCCTCCATCATATGTACTATGCATTTGGAGCTACAAATTTCCTTTTTGGCATCACTGTTTAATATGTCACTTTCATTATCATTCAATTTGTAATATTTTCTGATTTTATTTGATTTATCCTTGATACATAATTTCCCAATAGTTGGAGAATTTTCTAATTATCTCATGTTGTTGATTTATATTTTAATGCCATTTTAGTCAGAGAATATATTTCATGTGACTTGAATTTTTTGAGAAAAAATTAAGACTTCCCCTAAGGCCGGCATAGAATGTACTTCGTTAATGTCTTCTATTAACATGCTGTCTTTTAGTGTCTACGTGGTATATCTTTTACCATCCTTTCACCCTCACCTTTTCTGTACTTATATTTAAAGTGATTCTATTGTTGACAGCATATAGTTGGGGAGTTTAAAAAAATCATTCACTCTGATCTTTAAAAAAATTTTGATTGGCTCATATTTAGTACATGGAATAAATGATATAGTTGGGTTAAAGTTCACCATTTTACTATTCATTTGTTCATCCGTTCTTTGTTCATTTAATCCCCCTTTTGGATTAATCAAGTGTATTTTATTATTTCATTTCTCTAAGTCCATAAATAGATGGTTCATTATAAATTATTGTAATTTTATGATTTATCTAGAGACTATATATGTATCCTTGATTTAATACAGTGCATCCTAACTTTTGTGCTATTGTTGTGATATATTTTATTTGTATATTATAAATCTCACAGACAGTACTATTAATTGTTACATGAAACAGTCAACAATATTTTAGGTTTACACATGTATTTACATTTTCTGGTGCTCTTCATACCTTCCTTCATTTCCAGGCTTTCATGTGATCATTTCTGCTCATTGTTTTGATAATGTGAGTCTGCTGGTGAAAACTTCTCTCACTTTATTTGTCTGAAAATTTCTTTGAATTTTGCCTTCATTTTTTGAATATTTTAAATGAGTATAGAGTTTTAGGTTGACAAACTTTTTTTTTTTTTCACTTTGAAATGTTATTTTCATTACATCCTGGCTTCCACAATTTATATTAAAAAGCCAGCCATAAGTTTTATTGTTGCTCCTTTTAACTTAATGTATCTGTCTTCCGTGGCTGCTTTTAAGATTTCCTCTCAATCCTTGATTATTAGGAAGTTGACAAAATATGTCTAAGTATGATTTTCGTTTTACTTGTCCTGCTTAGAATTTGCTAAGTTTCTTGAATCTGTGGGATAATGCCTTATCAATGTTGGAAACTGTTTAGTCATTATTTCTTCAAATATTTTTTCTGTTCCAATTTATTTCTCCTCTTCTGGTAGTCCAAGGAAATATGGTAGACTTTTTAAGTTTGTTCCATATGTCTCTAATATTGTTTTTTACACATTCATTCTATCTGTATTTGAATTTACGTATTTCTATTTTCCTATCTTATAATCTAATAACTTTATCTTCTTCTGTGTCAAGTCTGTTATTAAATGCATCCAATGTGTTAACTTCAGATACTGTGTTTTTCAGTTAGAGAATGTGCATTTGAATTTTCACATAGAACTCAGTTCTCTGTTGCTATTCTTCATCTTTTCATCCATTTTTTCTCTTTTCTTCTATCTCCTGTAATACATTAATCAGTTAAAGGCTTTGTTTGCTAGCTTCTATATCTGGATTATCTGTAGGCCTGTTTATATTGTTTATTTTTTCTCTTGATTATGATTATTAGTCACCTTTTCCTACTTCAGTGAATGCCTAGCAATTTTTTTTTTATTGTTTGTCAGATATTGAATATAAAAGTACTGTGCAGAGGCTCCATATTAAATCTCACAGTAGAGAGGATTTCCACTTTCCCTGGTAGGCCAATAGAATGAGGGGTTTATCTTGATAAGCAGGGGTTACTTTGAAGCTTTACCCTGGCTGGTTTGGCTCAGTGGATTGAGCGTCGGCCTGCGAGCTAAGTGTCGCTGGTTCGATCTTCCAGTCAGGGCACATCAGAGAAGGAAAACTCTGACTCCAAAAAACCTCCGCTGCCTTGCGGCATACCTCTTCAGGGGAAAGGCTAAGGGAGTAAACCCCGACAGAAAATCCGGAGCCGGAGTCCCTAAGGCGGTTTGACGTTGTAGTCAACACCGGCAACTCCTGCGGCGCACCTGAAGCCAAGCTGTATTGACTCCGTCTTTCCCTTGGATCCTTCAGCTGCGAAGAGAGGGGGTGTCTGCTGCATGGGCAACAGCAGACCCTCCATATCACCCTGCCCAGGCTCTGTAGCTTCAGCTTCACTGGAGAGGACACTCCAGCGACATCGCAAGATGTCGATTCAACACGGGAGGAGACAGATACCGTGTCACTCCTGAGTCGGACTGCACAGCCATTCTCGGCGGTGCAGATAGACTCTTAAGAAGCTACACCATCGTCTCTCGAGACGGACGGCTGCCGACGATGACTTTGAAGCTTTAGTAAGACTTAGTACACTTCTGGTTTTTCTCTCTTCGTCAAAGCTCTTCTGAGCTTTCAGTTAGAGCCTGCAGGATCTCTGTACTCTCAGTCCTAAAAAACTGGCAAATTTAGCACTGTACTTTGGTGTTTTGAACTTAGCTCTTTTTAAAATATATCTTTTTTATTGTTGTTCTATTACAGTTGTCCCAATTTTTCCCCCTTTGCTCTCCACTTCCCCACTCCCCCACTCCCACAGTCAATCCCCACCCTGTTATCCTTGTCCATGGGTCATTTATATTAGTTCCTCAACTAGAACCTTCCCCTTCGTTCCCCCCTTCCCTCCCCCACTCCCCTCTGGTCACTCTCAGTCTGTTACTTGTTCCCATACATCTGGTTCTGTTTTGCTCATTTGTTTGTTTTGTTTATTAGGTTCCTGTATTAGGTGAGATCATATGGTATTTGTCTTTTGTCACCTGGTTTATTTCACTAAACATAATAATCTCCAGTTCCATCCATGCTGTCGCAAAAGGTAGGAGTTCCTTCTTTCTTTCTGCTGCATAGTATCTCATTGTGTAAATGTACCACAGTTTTTTGATCCACCTATCAAGGATGAGTAAACTTAGCTCTTTATTGTCTCACTCCTTGCCCCAACACAACTTCAAAGTTTGGAAGATGTCCTAAGGGTGCCTGACTACATATTTGAATGGCAGGATCTCTTTCTGCAGTTAGACTTTTTCTCCTTAGCACTATGAAACTAGGTGAGATTGTGTTATGCCTTCTTAAGCCTGTAGTTAAACTTCCCAGCCTTCTTTGCATAGCCCCTGAACTCAGAGGAGGTCCCACGGGGAAAACCAGTTGTGTGTTTAGCACTTCTCAAGTTTCTAGTTTCTCTCACTAGCCCCACGTGACTACCAAAAATCTCTCTGGTTTCTCTTTCCTTAAGAAAATTCTTCTTTACAAGCCAAGTCTAATTCTTGGTTCATGCTCAGAACTGTCAAATGTCCCCGAGGAAGAAAACAGCTGGTGATTTATGTAGCCCTCCTTGCTTCCTCATTTTCAGAGACCCTTAAAAATGTAACTTTTGTAACCTGCCTGGCTCTTCCTAGTTGTTGTAATGGGAATTGTAGTCTGCCATGACCTACTATATTTTACTCAGAAACAAGTACCCTATTTTCCAGAGGATAAAGACCCACCAATATGGTTACAGCTTTAAGAATTGAAAAGAGCCTGCCTCTAGTACTTGGATTCCAAGAGGCGAAGGCTACATTGATGGTCCAGACTTACTCTCCATGGCAAAGGACCTGAGCAAATAAGTAGCATGGCCTTGGGAGCTGTTGCTAGACTTAACATGGAGAGAACAACTATCAGAAGGAGTGGCTTTGGAATGAACCGTGTAAGCTTGCGGCAATAACCATTGCTAGCAGCAACTGAAATTGACTGAAAGCCTAGATTTCTCCATTTTCCCAGATATAAATTCTTACATGATTCAAAGATAGGAAAAGACTCCTCCCCCTTTTTTGTGGGTGCTATTTAAAGAAGATAAAATTTGACTTAGAAAATTAGTCTGTATTCTTTGACAGAGGAAAAATACCTATTAACACTGTTATTTCTATTACTATGACTAGGCAACCAGATACAAAATGGATTCAAAAATGTTTGTCTATGAATATGAAGAAGTTTTATGAATACCTTGATAATTTTATTTGTTTATATTGTCTTTTTTATTATGTATTTATATATGCACAAATACATATATGTGTTTGTATATATATGTATGTATATAATATATATATTTTTTACTATCTCCCTTTTCAGTCATTATTAATATAATATGGGGATTATTTATTTTTTAAATTATATTCTTTTTCAAGAACAATATTGACATTTTAAACTAGATCCAGACCTTTTATACCACGCCTTTAGTAGATTTTAGTTCATTTTAAAATCTTTTTCTTCATGGTTTGGTCAGTTGAAGGATACCTCCAAATTATTTCCTGTAGAATTATACTGGAATTTTGTATGTACTTGCATGCCTGACTGTGACTCTTATTGTCTTCATGAATAAAAAATACCCATGAAATTCTTGAGCTGCAAATTTTTGCTGCCAGACTTCTAGAGCAGTGGTTCTCAACCTTGACTGCACAGTGTCATCTCCTGGGAGCTGTATAAAATGTTGATGCCTGGGTCTCATTTCTAACAATTCTGATTTAATTGATCTGAGATGTGGCCTGGATATCAGGACTAAAAACAAAACAAAATAACAACAACAAAAATATGCTCGGCCTCTACTCTAGGTCACTTAAATCAGGATTTCTGAGAGTGAGGCTTGGGCATTGGCACACTTTCTTCGGCTTTTTGTGAGGAATTCTCATGCTTGCCAATCATGCTGTGAGTTTCCAACAGTGTCAGTTTTATTTTTTATTACCATCAATGTGGGTTACAAGTTTGTTTTTACGTGTTCAGATTTTTTTCAATCCTTTCTTACCTGTCATCTCCCTTTTCATCTTAATCTGGAGCCTCTTTATATCAGCTGATCTCTTGTTACAGTTTTCCTCTCTTTCACTGTGGAGGGGAGTCATTTTACATCTTATGAAACAGTTTTCTGAAATTTTCTTTGGTGTTTTGCAGATCACTTTTGGAGGCTTGCTCTTCCTCTCTATCTCCAGAAGGATGATCTCCTTCCTTTTTTTCCATTGGGTTTTTGGTCAGACCCTTATTTTTGTGGTTATTGTGGTTTTGGTTGTACTTGCTTTCTTTTTTTGTACTCATCTCAAATAAGGCAAAATTGATCTCATTGGCCGCACTCTCGCACAGTGTGGATGACAGGTGATCATTTTCTCAAATCCCTTCTGTAGTACACTTGTAGACATGCCCATCTCCCAGTACAATTGCAAGTCTAGGAGGCTTTTTCTTTACCTTGTGTTGCTTTATGAGGAAACATCTTCTATCTCTATTTACTGGCCCTCACATGCTCTGATCAAACACAATGTCCTAAAAAAACACATTTTCAGCATTCACTCTTATCATGATGTTTTTCTCCATCATCCACCCATGGTGCTTCCCTTGTGGGGACTGCTTTTCTTGAGAAATTATGCACCAATGCCAGAACATGCCCCCCACTTTACTTCTGGCCTGGTTGTTTTCTGGGGCTTTTCATGTCTGCCAGATGGTGATGTGACTAAAGAACAGTGGCTACCCCAGAGTACGACCCCAGTGGGCTGACAATGGCTGACATGCTTCCCTGTGGGTACACAGCTGGCTCTCTGAGCCAGTGGCTTTTTGCGGGACTAATGAAGTACCTCCCCATCTTTACTTAGATGAAATAAGTTGGGTAGGCTAATCTCAATTCACCGGTGTCTAGATCATAATCAGTATGATCCACAAAGCTCCATGGGTAATTCTGGCCTGTCCGAGGTAGAGAATCATTGTTTTTATCAGCAGTTGGATCAAGCTGCAGGAGGGACTCATGGGCACCATTCCAAACTGGAAACCCAGGCTGACCCTGAGCAAAGTAACTCCAGACTCCATGGAGGTGGGATTCAAGGGGAGGCCAAGAACATGAGTGAACAGATTTTACACTTGCCCACATAATGGTGTGACAGGGACAGTGGGCCAGAGGAGGAAGAGGGGAGGGCACACGAGAGAAAACATGACGGAAGTAGCACTGGCAGGAGCAGGATCCTGAGTAGTCGTAGCAGGAGGAAAGGGACAGAGCGGCAATGAAACCGATGCCGCCATCCTCCTGGTCTGTAGGCCCAGAATAAAAAAAAGCCTGTCTGGTCTTTTTAGAAATGGTATATTAATTTTGCAAGGTGGCAGCAGTGATTATTTAGCTTTATTGATTCACTATCATGTATTTATTGAACATCTACAATGTGTCAGGCATTTTGCTAGATCCCGGGGATACGCTATTTAATGAATAAAGATGTAGTCCTTGCCCTCACTGAGCCTTTAGTCTGGATGCCTTAGAGACAGTGCCAACAATTAAATCACAACAATGAACATGTATTATGACCTGAGGGGAATGCACTGAAAGAAACAAACCACCCCTGCTATAACAACATATAATAAGGGAAGCTGAGGAAGGAGAAGAGGGAGGTCTGGGACACAGCATTCCGGGCAGAGAGAACAGGTGACACATTTCCTAAGGCTCCAGGTGATGGAGGAGCCCCAGTGTGGCAGGAACTTACAGTGTGATCAGAACAGTTCCCAAAGAGGCTGGGCGGGTGAGCAGTGCCTTGCAGGACTGAAGACCCCTCCTTTCATTCTGTAAGTACTGTATTGCTCATTTCTACCCGCATAACAAACTTGTAAGGAAGTGCTGATCTGCTTAGCCAAAGTAAGCCAGAAAGTTTTTAAAAAATTTTGTATTCTACCCGTGAAATTCTATAATATATGATGATTAATGAAATACATTTTTTACATAAAATTGCTATGAATATTTAATCTGGCTTGGAAAGTCAAAAGTGGCCTGATTACTATATTATAAACTTGACTAAAGCCATCGCTTCCTGTACATCCAGTAGATTTTCCAGTGAGAAAATCCCTTCATCAGACGTCATCTCTATCTGAAAATGAGCAGGTAAGCTCTGTGGGCCTGCACCCTGCTTCTCGGGACTCCAAAGCCTCTGCCAACTTGCTCACCAGACAAATTTATTCTGACCTGTGGCCACAAAGGTGATTCCTCTTCACCTGTCTTTCTACTTCCTTTCCTATTTCCCCACAAAGTCTATCATAAGCTAGGTTAAGCCAAAGTGGAAAAATGAATAAATAAAACACCATCAGAAAAAAAAAAAAAAAGAAATCCCAACCTTCTCTGCTAACAAATCTGATGTTTCACTACTCATAGTTCCTCAAACAGGGTTGCTAGCTCTGTCAGAATTACTGCAGGCTCAGTTTTCCCTCTGTTTTAAATGATTTTTTCCTACTAAATATTTGATTTTATTGATTGATTTAGCCTGGCTTATTTCCTTAAGTTGAGCCTTTATGTGACTTTAGCCCCAGTAGAACTCTCTACCTTTGCTACTGGGATTCCCAAGTCTCTGTGCGCACGTGCGTGTGTGTGTCTGTCTGTCTGTCTCACTCTTGCTCTCAGTCTCTCTTTCTCTTGACACTTCTCACATTCCTGCTTTTGCTCTGTTCTTGCCCTAGACCCTTCTCTCTTTCTTAGTCACACTTTCTCCCCATTTCCTTCTTTCACTCTTGCTCCCTCATACTCAGTCTCCCTCTCTCCCTCTTATTCTCTCTCCTGTAATTTCCAAAATGACCTCTGCACGTTTGGTAGCTTCAGCTACCACCTGCACAGAGGTATCTTCTCTATATTTGTAGTGAGGGGGCTCTTTGAGTTGCTAATAACAGAAACCAGCTCTGACTGGTGACAAAGAAGGAGGGGAAATTTATTGGAAGGTTACAGAGACATCTCACAGAATCAAGAATCAAGAGGTGAAAAACCATGAACAGAAATGGCTCTAGAGTCCACTGCTAATACATGAATTTGACACTGTTAATTCCCAATCTCCTTGTTTTTCATTCCTGGTTTCAAATTTCTGAGAGCTAGACCTTGACCGACTCAGATCTCACTGTGGATCCGTCAGCCCGGGATAGACGTGCGGAGCTGTGTTACACAGGTGAGACCATGTTTGGTCTGCCATGTCTATTGCAGTTTTGCCAGTGCTCACAAAGTAGGCAGCAACCCCAATGGTGGCATGCTGAAATACCAATCCAGTCCTGGTTTTCTGATTTCAGGATGATAGACCCACTTGGATGAACCATAGTAGTGACTGAAATTCTCATTTTTCTTCTAAATACCATTCATTGTTCAGTGGAATTCAGTCTCACCAAGACAACAGTCTCTTGCCTGGTCCTCTAGCCTTGCTGCTATTACCCATTTCTTTCTATCCCCACCCCATGCTACATATTCAGTAAAAATCATACAGACCCAAATTTGTGCGTAAGGCAAAAGAGAGCCCAATCAATGAGAAGACATAAACCTCAGGGGATAATACGAATAATTTACGAAGGTTTTCCAACTAGAATTGGGCTTTGGTTACAGTAAATAGAAGAGTTTACTTAAAATGTGAATTGCTGAATTATTCATTTATATGTTAAATATTTCTGAATATTGATTCTGTGCTGGTTTCTACTGGGGGCCATGTGCACATGGTAAGCCACATTACACACGTTCCTGATCTTATATCCTCTGGTTTAGCAAGGATGCTCAGAACCTAATGAAAGAGCCTCCCCGAGCTGTATGTAATTTACAACCATTTTTAAGTGCTCCAGTGGAAAAGTACAAAGGTCTCTGAGCTAGTTAACGGGAGGCCAGGGGGGCCTTTCCCTGAGGAACTGATGCTTGCTCTGAGATCAGAAGCCTGGGAGTGGGGGTGTCAAGGGGGAGAAATTGAGACAAGCCTTCCGGGCAGAGGGACCAGGGTGTATGTGGGCTCCAGTCCATTTGAGGAACTGGGAATCCAGTGTGCCATGGGAGAGCAGAGATGGATGAGGGGCAGGGTGGGAGGCAGAAGGGACAACAGAGAGGGCCAGCCCTAGGGAGCAGGTTACAGATTTCAGCGGAGAAGCCATGGAGGCCCTTTTAAGCAGCAGTGTAACAGAATCAGATTTAATTTTAAAATGATCATTCTGGCTGCTGTTTGGAGGATGAATGGGAAGGGATCGAGAGAGGATATGGGCAAAGTGAGTGAAATCTGGAAACTGCTATTGTGAAATGTCTGCCAATTTGTAGAACTGGCAGAAAGCCCAAATTCTTGGATAATTTTATAGCTATTTCCATTTTGAACCTGCCAGTCATCATAGTTCAGAGGTCATAGGAATAAAGTAGTAATAACGTCAAGACAGAAATGTTAAGTGACTAGGATTTGCCCCAGATGATGAAACAATAACACTGTGTATGAATCAAGGATAACTATTTGGTTTATGGTTTGAGGAATTAGGTAAATTTTTGGCATGACTGCCTCTGCTGTTTCCTTTATTTATCTTTGAGAGTAACTGATCCAATGAGAAGAAGCCATTTTGGTTATGCTTTTTCTTCAGTTGGTCAAGTTCCCAACTCAGTCTATATATTTAATAAATTTCTTTTGTCATCCACCATGTTATATATATATGTACCATTGAGTCAGCTCCTACTCCTGGCAACCCTATGAATGAGCGGTGTCCACAGCAGCCCTGTTTAGCTCCTGTAGGCTTAGACCTGTGGCTTCTTTTAAGGAATCTCTCCATCTTATATTTGGACTTCCTTTTTTGCTACTGCCTTCTATTTTTCCCAGCTTTATTGTGTTTTTGAAGACAATATGCTTTTTTATGCTTGCGTTTTTAAAAAATGCCTTAAAAGATCATATAAAGGTGACTGCCAGAAATACCAAATTTAGGTACTTAAGTCATTATGAAAGACATTCTTTAAGATTCTTTGGTAGTTTATGACTCACTTTAACTCAAGTTTATGAAAAACATAATGAGACGTTTTAAAAGTCGCCTTTTAAATGTTGCTTTTGTTTATGATGATGGGAGGGTCAAAGGCAAACTGAGTATCCATGGCTGGAGAATGGGGAGGCAAACATGGTGAACACAGAGGGTAGAAGGAACGACCTAGATGTCCACACAGCAGGAGCTGTGTTCAGGCCACAGTTATTTCAATGAGGAGGATGAGCTTCAATGAGGATGATGAGGTTCAACGGGGAGGATGAAAATTTTAGACTCAACAATAAAACTAAATTTTTCCACAAGATTTTAATAATGTATTCCTTCCTTCTTCCCTCTTTCAGTTCTGCACTCATTCAATGTTTTTTGAGTCTCTGCTGCTGCGCTAGACTCAAGATACTGTAAAGAACAACATAGATGTTGTTCCTCCCCACGTGAAGTCGGGAGACACACAATAACAAACAATCACATAAATACAGATATGGGTACAAACTGTGATGAATTCCTTGAAGAAAATATATAGGTGGCTAAATTAGAAAGAGGTAAAGCAGGGGAGGACTCTTTGACCATGTGACATTTGAGACCTAAAGAGTGGTATTTCTGGAGAAGAAGCTGAGAGAAGAACATTTCAGTTCACAGGAATGGTATGGACAACAGACCCCAACAGAAAAAGGGCTGGAGTCTGTAAGAGAATGAAAGGAGGTCAGTGTGGGTATTGTATGAGGGAAGGGGACCAGGGTGCAAGGTGAGGATGGAGAAACATAGAGCCCAGGCCATTACAGGCTTTTTAGGCCTTGTTACTCATTAGAGGTTTACTCACAGACAATTGGCATCTGTTGAAGGGTTTTGAGCTAGGGAGTAGAATAATTTGACTGACATTGTAAAACTATGTATTTGACTGCTATAAGGAGAAAGGATTGGAGTAAGAACAAGAATGGATTGCAGAAAGAACCATCAGGAGCTTTTTCAGGAGTTCAGGTGAGAGGCAGCTTGGACAAGGGGAGTGGTAGTGGAGATGGAGAGAAGAGGGTGGAGGATGGAGAGAGATACTCTAATGGTAGAATAAATAGAACTTAGTGTTCCATTAGCTATGATGATAGGAGAAAGGAGGAGTCAAAGATAACTCCTAGTTTTCTGGATTGAGCAATTAGGTAAATGTTGGTACCATTTGCTCAGTGGGACAGGCTAGCAGAAAATCACATTTTCAAGAAAAGATCAGGAGTTCCATTTTGGACATATAAAGATTGCTGTGTAGTTGTGTGCAATTGCTTATATGGGTCTAGAGCTGAAGGAGTAAACAAGGTTGGATAAGTAAATGTGCTAGTGGCGTACCTGAGCAACGTAAGACGTATTTAAAGTCATTAGAATGTATGAGTTAAGAAAGAGGGATAGTGTACAGTGGGAGAGGAGAGTGCCCAGAATAATGCCCTGAGGACATTCAATATTAGAAAAGGAAGAGCCAGAAGAGGATGCTGAGGAGAGAGTCTGGGAGAAATCCTAGAAATGTGGTGCCATTAAGGTCAAGCGAAAAGAACAGTTTGAGAAGAAAGTGTTTGCCCACTGTGTCCATTGGATTTGAAAACATGGAGAGCATTAGCGACCTTAAGAAGAGCAGTTTGGGGGATAGAGAAAAAAGGGAAAAGCCAGTTTATAGGAGAGTTAATTGTAAATAGGAGGTGAAAGAGTAGAAGTAATGTATGTACACAAGTCTTCCAAGAAGCAGGACTATGAGGAGACATGAGGAAATAAGTTAGTATATGAAGCAGAACTGTATAGGACACCTCTTTTCTGTCACTGCACACCTTGTTTCCATTTTTAACTTCAGCCATTGCCTTGGTTAGCTCTGAGTAGCAGTCAACCAGCTTCCTGAAGATTTACCTTCACAATGCCTCACCTTGGTCTCCTCCTACTCTTGAGCTTTTCAGCTGTGTGGCTGGAAACACCTGAAGGCCACTTTTCTTAATTCATGCCCAATGCAACCCAGAAGTCAGGGGTTATAACATCCAAGGATGAACCTTGACCGGAGGGTAATGGGAACTGATGGATAAATGCTTTCCTCTTTCATCCCTTGGGTGGATATTTTGGGACACATTTCAAAAGTCTACACAGAAGAATCCATTGGACTGGAAATCTGATGCCTTTAAAGAAAATATGTATCTGTGGATTGGCTTTGCTCCTTTCCCTGTTTTATCCCTCTTTTCCCCTTCCTGGGATCACTTCTAGATAAACCACCTACCTATATGCAAGCTTTCGACTCATAGTAGAACATAACAGGAAAGACCCAGTAGAAAAGTACAGATGAGACACAGAAGAGGGAAGGGGTAACTTAGAGTAAGACCTTTGAGAAAGTGAGAGGAGATGGGACCCAGAATGCTATGCCGTGACTGGCTGTTACACAGGAGGGAGGATATTTCCTTTGTTGTGAGACGGGAGAGCAGATGAAGATGAATTTGGGGCAGGTCTGTTTGTAGTGTGGGGATTGTATGGATGAGAAAGTTCCCGTATTAGTCAGGGTTTAACCAGAGAAGCAGGTCAGTAGGAGATATATATGGGGAGTGGGGGTAGAAGGGGGAAGAGAGATTAATTGATTGATTGCAAAGAATTCACTTGTGCGATAGTGCGGCATCTCCAGAATCCACAGGAAGCTTCCATTCTGTTCTTAGTTCTCCCCACTGATTGGATCAGGCCCCCTCAAATTACCTAGGATAATCTCCTTTACTAAAGGTCATTTGATTATGGATTTTAATCACTGCTAATACCTTCAGAGCAACACTTAGGTTAGTGTGCAATAGAATAGCTGGGGACTATAGCCTCATCAGAAGACCAACATGCTATCTATATTTACCTCTAGAGCTGTGCAATCTAATAGAAAATTTTCCAGTCATGGAAATGATTTATAGCTGCATTGTCCAATACCAAAGCTACCAGCCATGTGTGGCTATTGAACACAGGTGCCTAGTACAATTGAGGAAGTGAATGTTAAGTTTTATTTAATTTTAATTAATCTACATCTATATAGCCATGACTGCCTAGTGGCTACTATATTGTTATGCAGCTCTAGAGCATAAGGCAGGGTTATCAGTTGAGCATATTATTACTAGCTAACAGTAATAAATAGGTTGACCAAAACTGGCTTTAAAAAAAGCTTAGATTAGGGGAAAGGGGGACAACTGTAATTGAAAAACCAAAAAAAAAAAAAAAAAAAAAAGCTTAGCATGTTTCTCATTTGCCTTTCAAGTAGTGATTACTCAGTCACAACTATTTTTTCTGATACTGACCTGGCAGTTTGCTCCTATCGCAGTTTGCAAACACTAACAGCAAACATGAGATCATGATTGTGGCTGAGCAAGCTCATCACTTGAAAGAGGTGTGCATTTCAGGATGGAGCAAGCGATAGGCTTGCTTCTTCTGTGCACAGAGCCTCTTCCAGATGGCGAATTGCATTCTAAAAACAGCAGTCTGTGTACTGCGTCATGTTCCCTGATTAATGGGTTGCATTATATGTTATCACCATAATAAAAACACATGAAGTAAGAAAAATGCCCTTTCTATTATAACAACAAACAAAAAAACCTCAGTGGCTTCTTAAAAATAGAGTGTGTGGGCTGCATTCCCCAAACACAATGCAATAAAACTTGAATTTAGCAATAACAATAAAACTATAATTGGGAATATAAAAACATTATTCTAAATAATTCTTGGACCAAAAAGAACTCAAAACAAAACTTCCGATTTATTCAAATAAATGAATAGTGGGATTACTATATATTAAAACACAGGAGATGCAGCCAAAACTGCATTTAAACATTTTTCTTAGAGAACTTTAAGATACCTTAGTAGAAACAGACAAACACTGAGAAAAATCTCCCCAAAGGGTTAATTCAGTTTAGTCAATCCAAGTCTTAGAATTGTCACTTCATTAGGACTATGCATTGAAACTCAAGGCCAATGGTTAAATTTATTCTGATTGTGACCCTTTTTGGTAGTTATTGGGAAAACTATGGGCAGCAGAACCAGTGTCCTTATGAGACAGTCCTATGATAAAATGGTAAATATCGCTGTTGCTAGGAGACATATTCCATAGTCTTTTGCTAAGAGAAGGAGAGATGCCCAACAACCAATCAGGTCAGCTAATGTTCAGAAAAGATTTTAGTTCAATTAAAGGCAGACTTTTCCCAATTCCAGATCATCCTTGGAGAGACTATCTAACTTCCCTCTGATTCCCTCCCAAGTCCCCCAGGGCAGTAGCATCCATGTTCTGTCACTGACAGTCATCTGTGGTACCTTTGACTGTGGAAGCAGCTGGTTTATCCGATGCTCTCAGCTACCACAGACAGGCCTACTGCAGCACTCCCAAGTGACAGATTTGAAGCCCAGACTTAGAGAGAAATGGCTAGAAATAATATTAAAGGCATCTGCAGGGAAAACTTCAAGTCCTCCTTCATATTGTGGAGCCAAGGAAAAGGAGAAAAACTATCCTACGGTGGCATAAACGAGCTTCTCCATTTGTGCATTATTGTGTCTACAGATCACATCTGACCACTTCGTAATTATTTTTGGCATGCTTTGTAGAAGGGAGACATTAAGGCATTTGAAAAACTCATGTAAAAGCCTGGCACTTGGTTGGTAAGAAATTTACCCTTCGTTTCCCCTGGAAGAAATCTAACAACTCTGGACTGTTGACAAATATTCCCTTTAGGTGTCCCTACTTCTCTTGGAGCCAAAATGAGGTAACTGAAATTTTCCAAGCAAATATGTGATCACTCCAATTTGCATATTATTTGCATATCTAGGAATACAGAGATTTTCTTCTATGGGAGAAACCCAACCATAAAACTTTGGATTTCATCGTGTGTTTAATTTCCTGTCTTAAACACACAGTGATGAGAGAATTTTCCCAGACATATCCTCCCATCTTCCAGCCTTCCTTTAATATCCAAATTAAATTACTCTAGCCCTCATCCTGCTTCCAGAATATTCCAGAGGACTCCAGGGAGTGATTTCTAACTACGAAGTAACAGCTTCTGAAACCTTTTGTTTTTCTCTTTTTGGGCTTTGCTCCAAGAATTCAGTTCCTCTTTCGTTCTCTAAAGCATTGCTAACGCAACCTCAACTGCAATGGTTAATCAGTTTCCTAAAGATGAAGATAGCAAGGAGAGTTACAAAACACAAAAGAAACACATAAAGCTCTCAAAAATATCATGGTGCTCTTCCTGTGATTCCATTTCACACTGAGTCCTTCCTTCTCCTTTTCTCCTCAGGTTCTGATTACTTCCTGGGGCCATTGTTTCACTCATACCTTTGCTCTTACCCTGAATTCCCAGGAAAATCCATATATTAAAATAAACTAATAACCGAGAAAACACTTCTCTTCCCCAGAAATCCAACCCACAACTCTCTGTTTAAGGAAGACTCCTTTTTACTCTGAGATAAAGTTTACCTTCTTTTCTAACAATTTTTTTCCATTTCGAAATAGCCTAAGCCTTATCTTAGACAAAAATTTATTTAAAGCCTTTCTAACAGAAGTAGGTAATTTCTTCTGAAGGTGATTCAGCCTCTCCCACCTGGCAACTGCAGTCATCTGTAGGCACATTTTTATTCTTGAAACAAAATCATTCTGAAACATTTACTTCCCTACTAATTACAATGTCCTTATTTATGTTAAATGAAATGGGGGCAAGCCAGGTATTGGTAGGAGTAACAGGAAGAATGCCTATCTATGGAATTAGAGAATGTATGAAGGAGAAAAGAGTGAACAAAGAAATGCACTATAAATATTATGCAAACTCTTTAAACCATGTAAAGGAAGATAGTGTAATGGAAGAAACTGCATGCTCAGGTCTCAGCAGATGATAGACCTGTATTCAAATTCAAGACTAGTAACCATTTACTCTGTATTCTTGGGCAAATGACTAACTTCTATAAGAGAGGAGTCGTCGTCGTCGTCGTCGTCGTCGTCGTCGTCGTCGGCAGCCGTCCGTCTCGAGAGACGATGGTGTAGCTTCTTAAGAGTCTATCTGCACCGCCGAGAATGGCTGTGCAGTCCAACTCGGGAGTGACACGGTATCTGTCTCCTCCTGTGTTGAATCGACATCTTGCGATGACGCTGGAGTGTCCTCTCCAGTGAAGCTGAAGCTACAGAGCCTGGGCAGGGTGATATGGAGGGTCTGCTGTTGCCCATGCAGCAGACCCCCCGTCTCTTCGCAGCTGAAGGGTCCAAGGGAAAGACGGAGTCAATACAGCTTGGCTTCAGGTGCGCCGCAGGAGTTGCCGGTGTTGACTACAACGTCAAACCGCCTTAGGGACTCCGGCTCCGGATTTTCTGTCGGGGTTTACTCCCTTAGCCTTTCCCCTGAAGAGGTATGCCGCAAGGCAGCGGAGGTTTTTTGGAGTCAGAGTTTTCCTTCTCTGATGTGCCCTGACTGGAAGATCGAACCAGCGACACTTAGCTCGCAGGCCGACGCTCAATCCACTGAGCCAAACCAGCCAGTGTACTAACAGAATATTGACTCAGATTATTTTAAAAGAATACTCACTCAGCCTGTGTTCTAAGAGAATACTCACTCAGCCTGTGTTTTAAAAGGTTGTGGACTCAGATTTTGTTCAAAAAATACCCATTCAGTCTGTGTTCTAACAGAATCCATATTCTGTTAGAACACAGGCTGAGTGAGTATTCTTTTACAACACAGGTTGAGTGAGTATTCTGTTAGCACACAGGCTGAGTCAGTATTATGTTAGAACACAGGCTGAGTGATTATTCTTTTAACAGAATCTGAGTCTACATTCTGTTAGAACACAGGCTGATGAGTATTCTGTTAGAACACAGGATGAGTGAGTATTCTGTTAGAACACAGGCTGAGTGAGTATTCTGTTAGAACACTGGCTGAGTGAGTATTATGTTAGAACTCAGGCTGAGTCAGTATTCTGTTAGAACACAGGATGAGTGAGTATTCTGTTAGAACACAGGCTGAGTGAGTATTCTGTTAGAACACTGGCTGAGTGAGTATTCTGTTAGAATACTGGCTGAGTGAGTATTATGTTAGAACTCAGGCTGAGTCAGTATTCTGTTAGAACACAGGGTGAATGAGTATTCTTTAAACATGGACTGAGTCCATAAGAGAGGAGTAAGCATAGCCATATGCCACAGGTTGTTATGAAAACTGAGCAAACGTATGTAAAGCACTTGGTATCTAGAAGGGGGGCTCCTGAAATATTCTTGCCTTCCCACTCAGACTAGTAAACTGATTTTGTTAGTCGATACAAACTGGTGCCTCGAAGACCTTATGATGAACCAACTGAATAAGAAAATGTTCCATCAGGCAGTTTAGAAGCCAAGCCCACTGAACCTCTCTTCTATTTCCCTGTCTTGTTCTTTTTAGCATCTCTCCCACCTCGCCTCAGTTCTTCCTTCTCCCCACTCTCCTTTCTCCTCACTGTCACTTACCCCTTGCTGCATAATGGGAAAGTGTTCGCTGGACGGAGCCAAAATATATTAACACTTATTCCAATCACTGAATAACATTTTATATTTGCTCTTTCAGAAGATCTAAGTAAAAATTTTCAAGTCGTCCTTCTAGGAAACAAAGAAAATAAATGAACTGGTTTTAAGTGTGTTGATCTCACTTGGTTTGGGGAGGTGGGTGGGGATGGGGGTTGTTGGTTCTCTGTATCAGAGGGAACACTTGCCTTATACCACTTTGCTTTTTATTTTGTTTGTTATTATTTACTCAATAATCATGCACCTGCACACTTTGCAAAATAAACAGAGAGAATCACAATCACTCTGCAGTTATCCACTGTGGTGTTAACCTAGAAGTCATCCTTGATATCTCTCCTTTCTTCCTAGCCCTCAGTATTCTATCAGGAAGGCATTTTTGGTTCTACCTCCAAATAAATTCTGTGCCCACCCACTTCCCTTCCCTCCTGTAGCTTCCTGGACTTCTCAAAAAGCATCCCTCCCTCAAAGTCTCCACAACAGCCAGAATGGGGGTGCTAGATTGAGCAAGTAAAAATACAAGATATCTAGTTAAATTTTAATTTCAAATTAAAAGGCCAGATACTAAATATTTTAGGTTTTGCAGGCCATACGGTTACTACCTCAATCTTAGCTTGGCCCTCATAGTGTGAAAGCAGCCACAGATAATACAGGAGTGGATGTGAATGGCAGTTGCCTTAGGACACATCCTGCTAACGAATGCATAAGATAAATCGAGATAAAACAGACACGCTCACAGACAGAGTCCAGGTTATGACTGCTTGATGCTGAGATGCTCAGCATAGTTCCTGGGGAAGGAGCTACTGCCTAAACCAGAGGCTGGGAAACGGCAGCCGGTGGGCTGCTGTCTGTCTTTGAATAGCCCATGAGGTAAACATGGTTTTTACACTTTTAAGGTGTCAAAATAAAAATCAAGAGAGCTGTTAGCTCAGTGCTGCTGCTTTCTGTCTCCAGCCTGTATTCTGAGTCTCTGTTCTCCTACAGTTTCCCTCCCAACTGCACACGGGCCTCCCCACCCATCCTTCCCATCACCTCCCAGGCGCTTGTGCTCTGTGAAACTCCTGCTCTACAGACAAGCCTGCCTGAATTCTAGCCAATGGCTAGTCCATTCCCTCTCTCTCTTGGCCTGATGGCTAGTCTGGCCTTCAGACTTCTGGAAGCCCTGCTGAACTTCCCCAGGAGGTCCTCCTCCCTTCTTCTCGGGGCTTGGGGAGGATTTCCTCACTCTGCGGGGCCAGTTCTAGATCACCAAAACAAAACCCCTGTCTCTTCCTTTCCATTTCATCTTTTGCCCTCCATATCATCCATCCACACTGCCCTCTTCAAAGCAATGCTGCAACAGCCTCCTGTCTGCCCATGGCCACCTTCCATGCACCTTCACAGTGTGCTTTCTTCTCCCAAGCAGGCCACCCCTTCATCCTCCATCACTCCGCATCTTTTTCCTTGTCCTCCATGATGCCTCCGGCCTCCTTGATTTTCTATAGTAGAGACGCAGCATCCTGACTTTCTGGGCCTCCTCCTTCTAAAGTCCCTTGGGGAATCTTCCACTTCTGAAATCACACCTCAGACTTCTCCCTTTCTGATTACATCTCTCAGTTGTGTGCCCTTCGCGCTCTGATCACCACAGAGAACTTGCTCAGTGCCCCAGTCCCCTCTGTCTAACCTCCCATTGTGGCTGCCACACCCAGTCCCAGCCCCACATCTTCCCACAGTGGCAGTTCTCCATCACCACTCTCTTCTGTGCCTTCTGTTGGTGGAAGCTATAGACTAGGTCTATTCTGGGGTCCTGCTGTCTTATTTCAATCTGTCATATGCTATAGCTTATCAGTCTTTTATTCCCCAAGGTATCACAAACAGTGATTTCATCCCTACTTTCTCCTTTAACTCTAATGAAGTGGTTCTCTGACTTTACATTTTAGAATCACTGAGGGGGTGGGCATTTATAAGTTCTGATGCCCAGGTTGCACCCCATACCAATTAAATCAAAGTTTTATTAAAGATGTTCAGGTGATTCCAATGTTCAGCAAAGTTTGGAACCATTGCTATAGTGTTTCTGTTTCATGCTCACTTTTAAGAAGACCCTCAATGTTGAGCATCAAGACCACCTACATCAACAGAGCTTAAATGTCAGGACTGTGCCTAAGACCATCTCTGTCAGCATGCCACCTATTCTTTCCAGGAAATTCTTGTCTAGGAAGAAAAAGCTTTAAGCCAAAAATAACTACGCTTTTTGCTTTTATCTGGGCAAATAGTTCACTTGTCAAACACTGGTTATTTATCTAAGAGTTGGCCTTCACCTTGCTGGGTTCACCTATACTAGTATATCATGTCATGAATTTTGCTCAGTCCCAATCAGATCTCCCCTTACAAGACCCACCTTAAACCACTTGAAACAGACCCTTAACTTTCCTTCTCTTAACTTTATTTAATTAAAACATTTTTCTATGGTCTTTTGGAGAGTTGTCTTCTGATAATGTAACTTTATTGGCCTTTCATCTGAGGTTTGTGACCTCAGACATATGAATCCCATCTTTTCTTATCAATCCTGGCCCCCTACCCCTCCAAGTCATTCTCTCCTTTGGAACTCCCTCTTTGCCTTGGCAACCACTCTTGTGTTTTCCTTTACCCACACACTCATAAGACTTCAGACATCATCAGATGGTGCAGTTTCCACCCATCGAGCAGGTCTCTGCAACACCAGCTGAGTATCCTATAATTCAGTTCAATTCTGACACCATCTACCTGGAGTTAGCCTCAGATCTCACAGATTATGGGCTCAATCCCACAAAACTGCCCCCACTTCAGGCACCAATTACAAATCCCAGGGTGTCACTTGTATTTCTGACCCACTGGCTATAAATCAGGATTCCCACAACCTCCTACTTGGGTTGATAATTAATATGCTAGACTGGCTCACAGAATTCAGAACAATACTTACATGTACCAGTGTGTTATATAAGATGTAGTAAAGAATACAGATGAACAGGCAGATAAAGAGATGCATAAGGCAAGGTTTGCGGGAAGGGCATGGACCTTCTACACCCTCTCTGGGCACACCCCTCTCCCAGTACCTCCATATGTTCACAAGCCCGGAAGCTCTCTGAATCCACTACTTTGGGGATCTTTATGGGCTTTATGACATAGGCATGATCCATCATTAACATAGTCTCCGGTCCTTCTCCCCATAGGAGGTGGGGTGGAAAGTTCCGGGCTTCTAATCATGGCTTGCTCTTTTAGGCGACCAGCCTCCATCCTGAAGGTATTCAGGAGCCCACCAAGAGTCGCCTCATTAGAACAAAAGATGCTCCAAGAGACTTGTGAAATTCCAAGGGATTTAGGAACTCTGTCAGGAACCAGGCAAAAACCAAATATTAGAACAAATGATGCTCCTAGTACAGTATTCCCTCACTTATTGCAAGTACTATGTTCTAGACAGCTCCCACCCCTGCGATAGGTGAAAATCCATGAAGTAGGAACCTTACATTTAGTTTAGTATTTATATATATTTTAAGGCTTCATAAACCCTTCTCACACACTTATAAACCATTCCCAGTCCCTTATTAACCTTTCCCACTCCCTTATTAACCTTTTCCACACTTTTATACACACTACTGAAGTTCTTAAACATATTCTACACTCTTAAACCTATGTAACTTTAACAACATATGTATACAGTACTGCAAAACCCTGCTATAGAGTGAAAAATCTGTGATAAGTAATTAAATATAATATTTTTTAAAATCCCACGATATAGTGAGGCCGCGCGCGATAAGTGAACCGCGATATAGAGAGGGACTGCTGTATTCTCATCACTTAGGAGAGTATAAGGATTTTAGGAGCTCTGTGCCAGGAACTACAGATATACAGAGAGTTTCATACCCACCCTCCCTCCTGACTCCCTCCCTCCTCCCATCAGGTGTGCTTAGATTCGCCCAAATTGAAAATATCTTCTTTGATCCTGATACCCCTTCTCTCTACAGGTTAATAAGTCTTTCCTGTCTAAATCCTTGAATATGCAAACTGCCACTACTGCGTGACCTTCCTGGGAAACTCCATCTTCCCTGGCTTTCTTCTTTGACTCACCACACAGCTGGACCTTTTCTCTCACATCATACTCATGACCTCTTTATTGCCACATGTGATCGTCTTTCATCAGAGTTGCTTTTGATGATGTCACTGGATATGACACTGTTAACTCATTTCTCTCTCTCTTTTTTCTCTCTCTCTCCTTTTCTACTTCCTCTTTCTCTCCCACTTACCAACTGTGCATGTCCTCTAATATTCCAGCCTACTCACACAGCCTCCCCAAAGTCATTCAGTCTCATGGCCTCAACTCTCATCTCTGAGGACAACTTCTACATCAGGAATTCAAACACAGGGTAGAACAGGTGCCTCACAGACAAATGCCCTGAACTAATTGAATAGCTGATGAGGATGAATCCATCGTTTCCAGTGAGTGTCTCATGGGAACAGCTGTAATTGTCAGCAGGGTCTGTATCTGGATGTGAGCAGGGAGGAGTGCCCAACAGAGGACCTAGAGCAGAGACTGTTCCAGTGGCTCTGTCACATCTTGGAGACCCTGGGGCTCCATTCCCATGACTGTCAATCCATCCCAGCAGCATCACCTACAGAAAATCAGCCAGAGGTCTCTAGCCAATCCTCAACATAACTGGAATGGAATTAACAAAAGGAAAATGGGAAATACTCTTTTGAGGGTGAGAAAGTGAGATATCAGAGTGACAAACCTTCGCTCTCACCCTCCCTAGTGATCTTTCTGCTCTAGTGGGGACAGAGAGGCTACTTTGTGGTGTGAATTAGAGGTAGAAGAGAAACTCCTCACAAGGCACATTCATGAGTCACCTCTGAAATAGCTCTGGAGACATTCAGAACTGCCCTTGGGCAAGTCGTATTATGTTTTATTGACCCGTTCAGTTTTCATTGTCTAGCAAATCTGTTTACATCAACACTCTAGCAGGCTTGGTACTATGGTGTGCTGGCGGTACATATGTCAGTTCAACTTGTCCCCTCTGGTCCCCACACAATCACATTTTAAAGTAGGGTGACACAGACTTAGACAGGCTTTAAGAAAGATGGTAGCAAAGAGCTACCGTATCTGTAATAGTGTTTCAAGTTTCCCCAGGTGTTTTCACATTCATATCTTCAATTAATATTCATAATAGTCTAATAAGATGAACAGAGAATATGCTGTTGACTCCACTGCACAGAAGAGACAGCAAGGCCTAAAGGGTCCTGTGCGAAAGGAACCCCGGTGGCCGGATGACTTTCTGCTTTCCTCATGCTGCCCTCTGACTCAGCGTCCTCGTCTGTACAAGGAACGTGCTAGGCTGGGTGTCTTTCTCCTGTAGTTCCTTTAACTACGAGATTCTCTCACTCCAGAACAAAGGCCCTCCCCCAGAAAGCTCCCAGTCCAGGGGGGACAAATAGACCAAGAAACTAACATCATTGTTCCCCTGTCTACCTCATAGGGTTGCTGTGAAGATTGCATTAGTCCGGTGAAAGCACTTTGTGATTCAACAAACCTCAACGCAGTGATCTCCGCGCTTCATATGGATGATTTTGTAGCATAATTTCCCAGGTTCTCATTAGTTTCCCAAGTATCTGTCTCCCAAGCATGTTGTACCCACCATCACTAAGAATCACGTGCTCAGTGAGGAATGTTGAGGGAATAATGAATACGATGAGATGCGTTTGATGCTAGAGAGGGAGGTGGCTGGATCCATGCCTCGTAGTCTTTTCACCTCACGGCACATTTCTGTGTTTCCCAAAGTACCTAGTTTAGTATGTTGGTGAAAGTTCAGTGGCCATGAAACGGGGGGGGGGGGGGGGGGGGGCAGATTTTTTGAGCGAGGGAGAGGAGAATGAAGAAGAAAGGAGAGAGGAAAGCGACCGTGTCCAAATTCATCAGATGTTTCCATCCCCATGATGTCAGCGCCAGGACGTAATCTCTCTTGCACGCTCGTATTTTCTCTAACGAGCGCCCCAGCTCTCCCGTGGGAGAGGACGTCTGGGAGACCTCGTGACGCCATTACGTTCCAGGAAATTGGGCTGCGGTCACAGCAGCGGCGGCAGCAGCAGCAAAAGCTCCCCCGTCCCTCCGCAGGGCTGGCCGGAGGTCTGCTTTGTGTTGGTTTAGGCCCTCTGGCTCAGGAAGTCTGTTAGATGGAAACACGCCACGCACCCCGCCCCCCAGCTCCCAGTGCTGTCTTGTCAGTAAAGTGAGTGCAGTTCGTGCCTCTGAAGAAATGTGGGACAGGAGCAGTGTGGAACCCAGCCAGGGAGACAGCGGAGGTTCGTCAGCAGGCTCGGAGACAGGTGGCAGAGGCCAGGAGCCTGGGGAATCACTTACAGTCAGGAGGTTTCTTTCTCTCCCGGCCTTTGTCCTCTGATGGGAATGAGGTAGTGGGAAGCCAAGCCACACACAGGCGAGCTGGGCGAAAGACGTCTTGGGCAATTTACACACGAGTTTCCTTTTTTAAATAACTACACAGTAAGTCAATATCTCTGGGGACATTTGCTTATTGGCTGCCTTATTAGTGTTTTTTTTTTTTTTTAAGCAAATCTCTAAAAGACACTTCTCACAGGCTTGTCTTACTCATGTAGTACTGAGGTTCTACCGTTCGGCAGTGAGGGAGGAGCTGGCTTTGAATTCGGGAACAGGAGCAGCAAAAGGTCGAGGAGACTATGCGGAGTGTCAGAAAGAATGCCAGCCATTGTGGGAGAGAGACTTGAGGGACTGTATCGGCAAAATGGGTTCCAGCTGGCAGCCCCAAGGCAAAAAATTGCGAACGAGGGTCACCCCTCATCTGAAATATGGCACCTACGTAGATCGTGAGTTCCTCCCACGTGGAGCTAGGCAATGGCGTGCTGGAAAACCGGCTCTTTGGAAAGAGAAAAAAGAAAGGGCTGGTTTGTGATATTAGCTAATTTCCGCGGTATAAAAATACTCTACTGTGGCAAATTTCCAGCTACCACAAAATTCCTGACTATTTAACACAGCTCTCCAGAGCTGGCCCCAGCAGCTCCAGCCTACCACCAGCTAGGGAACAAATTTGAACTTCCTACATCCAGGCCACCGCTGGGTCTGCCCATCCTTGCCACCCATACCCCACCCCACCCCCTAAAAAAAACAGGTTGGCCCAGCTATGCCACTTAGTAAGCGTTTTACTTTCCCTGGAAGTTCTTTTTTGGTTTTTTTTTTTTTGGTTTTTTTTTTGGGGGGGGGGCGGGGGCAGAAGGGGCATTTGCTGGCTCATTTATTAATTTATTTTGCTTTCATTTTTTTCCCCCACTATAATTTTTTGTTTGTTTGTTTTTCTATTACAGTTGTCCCACTATTTTCACCATTGCTTCCCTGCACCCTGCCCATCCCTTCCCCTACAGTCAGTCCCCACCCTGTCGTCCATGTCCATGGGTCATTTATACATGTTCTTTGATTAGACCCTTCCCCTTGTTACCCCCCTTTTCTCCACCCCCCCCTTGTCACTGTTAGTCTGCTCCTTGCAGTTCTCTTTTTTGACAGAGTTCAGGCGATGCAGAAAATGCCATTTGGAGTCTCTGCCAAGCTCACAGCACTCTGAGACCTGCCCCTTTGTCCTACGTGGCCACATGGTGCCACACTTGCATTAGGAGAGTCAGCACCTGTGGCCTGAGTTAATTAAATCAAGTGACCCCATAGGAGTCCATTCATTAACTAGTCAGTGGCCAATCAGATGGCTCTTTTGATTGTTTGAACAGACCAATCTTGAGCTTGGATCTGGGAGTGGAGAAAAAGACAGAGATGCGGGGGTCATTCTGTGTCCCCTACTGTGCTCCTCCATCAGCCTGCTGTTGGCCTGATCACTCAACTTTATCTTGGAGTCTGGGAGATATCCCAGCTGCTTCCAAGAAACTGTCTTCTGCATTCAGGCCAGTACGAGTAGGATTTTCTAAAAGGGCATGCTTTCTTTTCAAATTAATTTGTTCGATTGAAAGCCAAAAAATAACTTATATTGGTAAAAAAAAAAAAAAAAAAAAAAAAGAAATTTTATAAGTAACATGTATTACTTTTACAACTTGAAAGAAATTATATCCAATGTCTCTTTGTCCTTTTCTAAAATTTTCATTTCAGTTGGCCAACACTGACATCTCTAAGACCAGCTTTGAAGAAAGAAGAAGAAAATACTGCCAATAAGGAACAGAAGTGGAAAATAAGCACCAGATAATTTCAAAATCGTGAGTCATGTAGGAAAGGAGACAGGTAACCCAGATGTCATGTGATTTTGCATTGGAGAAGATTTCACAAAATGTGCTGCCAAACATCGAAATGACTAATAATTTCTGGCAGTAGGAAACAGTGCTCTGATGACCGGTTTGCATAAGTACAGTAAAAAGTGAAACAGGAAACTTTGATTTAACCTCATCTTGACACACCTACTGTTTTCACTGTTAGGTTTGGAAAGATAGGAATTATCACTACAACATGACCTTCAATAGGCAGTTTGAATGGGGAGGGCTCACTTGCAGGCTGGTTGTTTGAAACTAACATGTTGTTTCCTATGGAAAAACCATTCTGTTGGAGGGCAGATTGCAGGTTGGCCAATGGAACCAGTAACAGAACAGAACTGTAGTCTGGTGGTAGTGCAGGTCTCTGAGGGCGGATCCCATGAGGTGACCTGCACTGTAGCCGTTCCCTCATTGGCCTCCAGAGAGCAACCCATGAGCATGGTGGAGGGAGGGGAATGAAGGCAGGCGGGGGGGTCCTCTAGTAGAAGGAATGGGGGCACCCCTTGCAGAAGCATAAAGCATAGGGGGACTGAGGGTGAAGGGAGGCTCTACAGTTGAGTGTCCTTACTAACTTAGTAGTAAGTTAGATAACCCAAAGTGGGACGGCTCCTCCTTGCTGTTGTAGGCTCTCACACTGGTGTCAGCCTCTGAAGCAAGTTTGCAGAGCACAGGGGTTATGCTTGCTGGCTCTGCAGTCAGATTGATGCTTGTTGGAATCCCAGTTCTACCAGTTGGTTACCTGCAGCATGACTATGGGCTAGTTACTAAAATAGGCTGTGTCTTTATGTTCTCATTTGTAAAACTGAAATGATGTTATTGAACGGGAAGAGTTTGTCCACCAGTGCTACCAGAGTCAAACACCAAAATACAGAGAACTGCAGTGGAGAAATATCTGCTACTTTATTCTGAATGGCACAATTTACAGAATGGAAGCTAATGCTCAGAAGCCTGGGCTCCCTGATGGCATGTTGGTTACAAATTATATAGGGCAAGATCACAAGACACCATGGGTTAGAGCATTTGGGGTCATGCTGGGAACTGACTAGTCAGAAATGAGGTAAGGTTAATAAATTATTTCTTCAGGTCTTGAGGACAGTCTGAGGTCTTTTCTGGCATCCCTCTGTCCAGTCTCAAAAGCAGACAGGGGGTTGTTTCATCTTAAGGCTCAGGGTCGGACACATAAATTAGGTCAAGATGCTATCTTTTGGTTGCCAGAGGTCTAGGCCATATGCTCCTTAGTCACGTCTGGGCTACTGTCTTCTGCTGCCTTGGGGGCTGTTGATTATCTAGGAGAAAGGTTAGGTCCCCAAGGTGGGGCTTTAAAGTCAAATTCAATCAAAGTCATAAGGACCCTGGTTTTTAATAGTGATGATGATGATGATGATGATGATGATGATGATGATATAGGGTTTCCTTGACAAGGTCGTTGTGAGAATTCAATGAGATAATGCATGTAAAGTACATAACACACTGAGCATTTACTATGTCAGATACTATTATTTGCAATTTGTCCCTGAGACACTTCAGTTGAATGATTCTTATTATTTGAAAAAGAAAGGGATGGATCAGAGTTCAGTCAGAGTGGTTGATTAGCTAAGACATGGAAGAAGTATAAAGATGACTTTAATGGTTGTAGGACAGTCCATCTGCTTTCCTTTGTGAGCCAGTGTCCCACACCCTTGAATCTTCACAGAAGGTTCTACCAGTTGAAAATCTGATTAGAAGCGTGTTCAACAGGAATTTAGGAATTCTAGAGAAACTAAATATAGGAAAAATGTCCATAATAATTCACGATGAAAAAGGGATGTTTATTATTGTACCACTTCTTTCCTTCAATATAACTGCTGTGTGAAGGTAATGGGATTTAAAAAGAAAGACAAAACAGAGCAAAAACAAGCCCTGCCCGAGAGCACTGGGAAACTGCCTGAATCTATTTCGTCATGTATCTTGCTCTGCTGATAACCCCAGTTGCAATATTTATGACTGTGGTTTTTGCCTTCGTTGTGCTGGCTAAACACAGATAATACACTGCCCTTTGGGGCTTTAGAAAAGTTTTGGCCTGAAGAGTTGCAGTGGTTTGGCTCTGACACAGGGTTTCCCAAGGCCCTCGCGGTGTGTGGGCAAAGCAGTCCTGTTTACGTGGTACTCAGTGCGTGTGCTGGCTGCCTCCGCTGTCATAGAGAGAACACTACCGAGAGAGGAGCCCCTGAGCCTGACACATGTGTGTCCCAAGGATTCGGAGCCCTTCCCTGTCTGGTGCTTCTGACTTCCAGCTGGGCGGCTTAAGTAGGTTCTTTTGGTGGTTTCTGTGTATATGGCAAACGATTCCATGCCAGTAACCGTAAAGGCCAAGTATTTAGAGTAAGGAAACAGACTCCAAGAGAACGTGGGTCCTTGTCCCACACAGAGTTTGGGAACTCTCTAGCTATTTCTCTGGGTCTTTCCTGGTCTGATGTACATTCTCAGACACTGTGTGGGTCCCTCAGGAGCGCCAAGGTGATGGACTCAGGCACTAGAGTGAGCCCAAGGCAGTTGCCGGGTCACACAGAGACCAAAGCTCTGGAGTCAGGAGGCCAGGGGTTCTGGGTCTGGCTGGCGCACTTGCAAACAGTCATATGACCACTGCCAGGCAAGGAGCATCTCCAGGTAGGGTCCAACCTAAGTGGTTTTCTGAAGGAGGATTTTGTGCCTAGAAGGCTCCCCATAGATGTCTTACTTTGAAAGCAATGACCTTCTCTGCTAACTCTCAGACAGACCCTGATGAGATGGCACCTGATCTCTTGCTTGGGGTGTAAAACCTCTTAAGAGCAATCATGTTTTAATGAGAAACAATTTGAGATCTAAATAGAATATTAGCCAAAGAAGTAAATCTTTTATGGGTACAATGGCCATTGATGTGGAACATACTTTGGAATGCACAGTCCTTCCTGGTGGTCTGAAATGACTGACATTACTCTTGTCTAATTGGACTGAGTTTTCTCTTCTATAACATGGGGACAGCAACACTGGACTTTGGTGACTCAGAAGAGTATATAACAACAAGAGGAAATAGTAGATGGGAACTTTTAGAAGTGTAGACACCAAGCATTTTATTGTAATTTTTAATAGACATCAATGCAGTATTAAGGAAAAAGCCTAAAATTTTGAGTCAGATATGGATTCTGTCTACTCTATTAGTTGTGTGCCAAATTATTAACCCTCTGTGCACTTCCAGTTTTTAAACTATAAAGTAGGGATGATGGCCCCACCTCCAAAGTTTATTGTGAGAATAAGGCACTATTATATACACTTCATAGTGCAGGGTACCTGGTTGACACCAATAAGGACCATGGAAATTTGAGGTTTTATTATCTACAAAGGGCAGTTATGGCAGGAAATCTGGCCTAGTCTCAGGTTGGTGAAAGGCTTCAGGACCTTTGAGGATCCAGGGAGCTCTGTTTACCTCCGGAGTTCAGTCTGGGCTGAACTGAGAGAGCTGTGTGCTCCCTGTCACACCCAGAGGCTAAGGTTCTAGGCCACCTCCTGGGCACCTCTGGCCATTACTCCCCACCTACCTTATCTTTCAGGCATCCTTTAAAATGCCAGCTTTGAGTAGATGGAGCCCCATCTGCCTTATTCCTGAACGTATCACCAGCCCTTTGTACAGGGCCTGGCCACAGTAGGGGATCTACAGCCATTTATTAGACAGATAGATGAATGACCAAGGTTAGCCATCTGGACTTGCATGGGCTGCTACACAATCTAGTCTGAACCTGAGCTCCAAGAAGTTAGGATCAGGAGAAGGATTTGGGGTTACATACTGAGAACATCTAGTATCCAGGGTGGAATACATGGATGACATGTCTTCCTTTCCACCTCATTGCAGCCTAGAGAAGTCATGTATGTGTCTTGATGTTCAGAGCAAGAGTCAGTATGGAAAACATTAGCTTACATGCCAGGAGGGCAGATGCAAGTCACTACTTACTATCACTGCTGAAACAGACTCAGGGATTGTTCCTTTACCAACAAATGTTTATTGAGGGCCTACTAGGTGCCAGCACAATTCTAGGGACTGATAATAAATATGTCAGTAAATAAAGCAGATAAAATCCTTGTCCTGTGGAGTTCCATTGAAGTGGGGGAAATAGACAGTCAATAAAGAAATCAATGGCAAGTGTGGGTGGTGGGAATATGGTGGAGAAAGGCAAGGGGAACTGTTTTAGCCAGAGTGGTTAGGGAAGGGCCTCCCTGAGGGGGAGCAGTGTGCACAGAGACATGGATACAGAGATCCTGCTAACATGTCAAGGAAGAGTATTCTAGACTGAGGAAGTAATGAGTGTAAAGAACCTGAGGAGGGGTATGATTGACACATTCAAGAGGGCCTGTCTGGCTGAAGAGTGTGCAAAGGAGCCAGCAGTAGGAAATGAGTTGGCAAGGAACCAGGAGCAAGATCCTGGAGTACAGTTAAGGCCAAGGCCAGGACTTTGGGTTTATGCTAAGTGTGAGAAGAGGATTTGGAGTAGAGTGCTTTCCGTGTCTAAAGGAGCCCCTGGTCACCTGTCATGTGCAGAGGAACCACTGGAGGTGAAGGTGGAGGCAGAGAGACCAGTTCAGCAGCTATGGCATAAGCCCCAGTGAGAGGTGACTGTAGATTGGATAAAGATGGGAGGGGGAGAAGAAATAATAAATAACAAAATTTGGGATATGATTTAGGGATTGATCCAGAAGGATCTGCCAATGGATTGTATGTAGCATTTGAGAAGAAGAGAAAATCCAAGATGATGCCAAGATCTTTTACCTAATTAAGTGGAAGTTTCTCCTGATACACATGGGAGAAGTAGGATTTGTGAGTGGAAAACAAGATTTGGTTTGGGATACTATGACAGTCATCTGTTGCTGCGTAACAAACCATCCCAAGACTTAGTGACTTATAACTACAATCTGTTATCATCTTTCATGTTTCTCTGGGCCGAATGGGCTTATCTGGGTGATCCCTGGTTGTTTTTTTTCTGGCGGTTGCAGTGAGACATCTGAGCAGCATCTGCTCACTCAGATGCTAGCCATTCGCTGGGAGCTCAACTGGAATGCCAGCCCATGCCACTTGGCCTTCTTACAATAGGGCAGTTGGGTTCCAAGAGGGAGTATTCCAAGCAGTTGCTTTAGAAGAGAGCCAGGTGGAGGGTCCTAGGACTCTTATGACCTAGGTCTACAAGCACCCAAATGTCACTCCTGCTGTATTTGACTGACCAAGCAATCCACTGAGAACAGGGTGTCCACAGGAAGGGAAGGCAGATTTCACCTCTTGTTGCGAGGAGCATCATGCATGCACAGGAAGGGAAGGAGCTGTTGGCAGCCACCTTTGGACACTGTCTATCACTGATACCCAAAGTATTGATGAGTATTGGTATTCAAGTCTGGACCCCAGGGAGAGATTGGGTCTATGAAAACTGTACAGGAAATCTCTCTTCAGGCATTGTTTAGATGGTTAGACTTGATACTGTTAAATTGGAAACAGATTGCCCTCCTAACTTTTATTTATTTATTTATTTTTTGAAGTGACTTAGTTAGGACTATGTTATTCTGTTAGGTATACCTGTGGTAGCTAATAAATAAACTGCATTCTTTTAAAAATTATCAATAATATTTATCAATTACTCAACACATGTCTGATACCCTAGACACTTAACAAGTGTTAATTATTATTATGAGTGATTAAATTATTTTTTACACTTCCTTTTTCACATTCTTTCTAAACTAGACAGATGTCCCATGCTGTGCCTCTGTGGCATGCAGTGGTCTGGCTTTATTTGCATTGGGCTGGTTGTTTCTGATGCCATAATATAGTTCAGGTGACCCATTCTTCCATCTGACCTCATTAATTAATATTTGTACTGTTTCTCAACCTGGAGCCTTCTGACATATTTTTGAGTCCCCCAAATCTATAGGAATTACAGTAGTTTCTCTCTATATCATGGGTAACTTATTGCGGCCTCACTGTATCACGGGATTTTTAAAAACATTATATTTAATTATTTATCATGGATTTTTCGCTCTATAGCGGGATTTTGTGGTACTGTATACATATGTTGTTAAAGTTAAGTCGGTTTAAGGTGTAGAATATTTTTAAGAACATAAGTAGTGTTTATAAAAGTGTGGAAAAGGTTAATAAGGGAGTGGGAAAAGTTAATAAGAGACTGGGGATGGCTTATAAGTGTGTAGGAAGGGTTTATAAAGCCTTAAAATATATATAAATACTAAAATAAATGTAAGGTTCCTACTTCGTGGATTTTCACCTATCACGGGGGGTGGGGGGGGAGAGGGGGGCGTTGTCTAGAATGTAATACCCACAATACGTGATGGAATACTGTAAACAGTTTTGGATTTTCATATTTATAACAATCTTAAAGTAATATGAACACATTCTGAAAATCCCAGGCTACCTCCTTTAATTAAAGTAACCCAACCAATTTCAGAAGAGCACTTGGATTAAGTGTGTGGTCATATTAGTGCCAAGTGAAGCCAAGTTACATTGCAACATGCACGCTAGTGTTTTGCAGTCATTCTGTAGAGAAAGGTGGTGGGAGAATGGAATGGCCCCTACCATTGGCATGTGAAACCATCTGTTCGTCCTCACAAAGCCAGCAGCTATGTTGTGAAGTCCTGTCTTTGTATTAGATGGCAACAAATGTGATAGTGAAAAATAAAGAATTTTTTTGTTAAACATTATTTTTTCATTTCAATATTGTATTTTGAAGTGTGCTGACCGGCTTTTCAAGATAATGGATGATTGTTAACAGAAAGCTTATTGTTTTAAAAAAAGGGCAATGAGGTTGATAACAGTAATGGTTCTAACAAGTGAAACAAAACACACCAATTCATATTCTACTAGTGAACCAAACATCGAATCTAGTGTCAGCAAATAATGTCATCCCATTTATGTAAATCAGTGTTGATAATTTGCATTTTTTGGCTCTGTAGCTTAGTTTGCATTTAATTCGTAAACTTGATTTAGTTGTAGATTTGCAGAAGAGCTATAGGCATAAGGCATTTACACTTCCTTCATCTTAAAGAAACATTATAATTACTACGATTTAAGTTAACTTTGATGATTTATAATACTTTTCCTTTAAAGGGTTGCTTCATTACTGTGTTGAAGAAACCTAGAGTTAATTAATAAGCTCCTAGGAATCAAAGAAACAGCCTCATTTATTCTAGGAAAAGGTAAAAAGCAAAAACACTATGAGGCCCATTTTTTTCTTCTCCCAGGGATGTTTATAGGCTTGTAAAATTCAGGGACTAGTTGTTTTTGTTGCTGTTCTTGTTATCTATTTGTAAAAGACTGTTTGTTTATTTTGCTTGTGCAGAAATAGGAGAAATGTGAACATACTTCTCTAGACATGTTCTATGGTTTTCTAGAGAAATTTTCGCCTGTGCTCCCATTATACCAGTCTACTTTCAGTTCCAAGAAAACGCAAGCTCTTTGACACCTCAGAAACTTTGTGTTTGCTGCGTCCCCTCTCTGGTCTACAGCACCTTCTTCTGGCTTTTTGCATGACTCATCCTACTTAATCTTTAGGTTTCTGTTAAATATTTCTTCCTCAGAATGCCTTTCCATGATCCCCTCTGTCTAAAGGAGGTCCTTCTAACTTGCCCTCCTCATCGTCTTTATTTCCTTCCTAGTAATTCCTTTATCCCTTATGATTTAAGATATTTATTTTACTTGTCCACTTCTTACCTTCCCCATCAGACTGTAAGTTATTAGAGAAAAGGCTGCATCATCTGCCTTTTTGGACCATTGTACAATCTAGCACACTGTATGGCACACAATAGGGACCCAATCAGCATTGATTAAATTTGGGAATATGGTAGTTGTTGCTTTTATGACTTAGTGTCTTCCTGGAAACGCTCATCTAGGAAGTCACTGTGAAATTACTGATGTTAAAGAAATCAGGAGAAGGTCTGGGTATATTGGTTGATCTGAGTGGTGCAAAGCAACAAAAACTAGGGATCAATTTCCCAATTGTTTGAGCTACAGATACTCCTGATTCCCATGGATTGCCTTTTCCCCATGGTTTGATGAGGAAGTAAGAGGGAAATCATGATCCTTTAAAGCCCTGATCTGTCAGACCATGGACAGGTTGAGGGCCTTAGGATGAGAGCTAGGCAAGTGGATAAATAGTGGGGTTAGTGACTGTGAGAAATGCTCACAATAAATTACCAGGACACAGGATTTCAGCAGCAAAGTGAGGCATTTATTCATGAGTCTGCAGAGTCGGACTCACTGCCAGCCAGGAGCATGTGCACACGAAGTAGACAAAGACAACTGGTTTTATACTAACATGATTAACTCCCCCTCCCTAACGCGACTAGCTCCCCCTTCCTTCTTCTCCCCTATTTCTCCATTACTGGTTAATCCAGGTTCACAATCTAATGCGATTAACTACTTAACTAATGGTGTGATTAATAAGGGTAATCTAGTTATAGGTCTATCTCCAACTTATTTGCAAAGTTATCTAGCTACATCTTCCCATTTCTCTGTGTTTGGTGATGACAGTCTTTCTCCTTTTGATACCAGAGATATGTGTGAGGAGCTGCAGAATGTCATTTCCTCACCCCTTTTCCATGATTCATCTATTAATTATCTCCTACGGGTTTGAGAGTCAGTGGCTTCTTTATCCCTTAGATGACTAAAATAATGACTAGTTTTTAAACTTTGGATCTTTCTTGTTGTTGATTTTTTAAAATAATATTTTATTTTTTGATTACAGTTGTCATACATTATTAGATTATTTTCACATGTACACACAGTGATTAGACATTACGTAACTTATTAAGTGATCATCCTGATAAATCTTGTATCCATCTGACACCAAACATAGTTGTTGAAATATTATTGACTATATTCTCTATCTGTACTTTGCATCCCCATGACTGTTCTGTAACTTCCAATTTGTACTTCTTAATCCCTTCACCGTTTTTACCCGTCATCCCAACCACCCTCCCATCTGGCAACCATCAAAATGTTCTCAAATCTATGAGTCTGTTTCTGTTCTGCTTGTTCATTTATTTTGTTTTGAGATTCAATTGCTGATAGATATGTATTTATTGCCATTTTGTTGTTCATATCTTTTAATCTTTTTTCTTTCTTCTTAAAAAAAGACTCTTTAACATTTCATGTAATACTAGTTTGGTGGTGATGGACTCCTTTAGCTTACTCTTGTCTGGGAAGCTCTTTATCTTGGGTGTAGGTCCTTGCTTTTCATCACTTTGAATATTTCTTAGCAATCCCTTCTGGCCTGCAAAGTTACTGTGGAGAAATCAGGTAACAGTCTAATGGGAATGCCCTTGTAGACAACTAACTGCTTTTCTCTTGCTGCTTCTAAGGTTCTCTCTTTGTCATTAACCTTTTGCATTTTAATTATGATGTGTCTTAGTGTGAACCTCTTTGGGTTTATCTTGTTTCGGACTCTCTGTGCTTCCTGGACTTGTATGTCTTTTTCCTTCATGAGGTTGGGAAGTTTTCTGTCATTATTTTTTCAAATAGGTTTTCAATTTCTTGCTTTTGCTCTTCTCCTTCTGGTACCCCCATGATGTCATGTTGGTATACTTGAAGTTTTTCCAGAGGGTCCTTACACTATCCTCATTTTTTTAAATTCTTTTTCCTTTTTGCTGTTTGGATTGAGTGTTTTTTGCTTCCTTATGTTCCCAATTACTGGCTTGATTCTAGGCTTCATCTACTCTACTGCTGATTCCTTATAAATAATTCTTTTTTTTTTACTTTGTTTTTATTGTTAACACTACTACTGATGTCCCCATTTTGCTCGCTTTACCCACCTACACCCAACCCCTCCCTCCCCCTGTAAATTATTCTTCATTTCAATTAGTATATCCTTTATTTCTAACTGGTTCTTTTTTATGATTTTCATGGCCTTTTTTATGCTGTTGAGGTTCTCACTAAGTTCATTGAGCATCCTTATAACCAGCGCTTTGAACTCTGCAACTAGCAGATTGTTTGTCTCTATTTTGTTTAGTTCTTTTCTTGGAGCTTTTTTCCTTTCTTTACTTAGGATATGTTTCTTCGTCTCCTCATTTTGTCATCCCCCTGTTTTTGTTTCTATTTATTAGGAAGAGCTTCTATGTCTCCCAGACTTGGTAGAGTTGCTTAATGTAGTAGGTATCCTGTAGGGTCTAGCGGCACAGCCTCCCTGCTCACCCAAGCTGGGCATTCCAGATCCCACCCCCCACCCTGTGTGGGCTGTATATACACTTATGTTGTATACTTTATGTGTACAGCCTTCTGTTGAGCCTTGATTGCTGTTGGCACATCAGTGAGAAAGATTTACCTCTAGGCTGATCTACTGCAAGGACTTGTTGTGACCATTACAGAGGATCAGCGGTGCGGGGGCTGACCCCTCAGAGTGGGGCTCTGGTGCACGATGAGTCTGCTCCTTGAGTTTGTTGCTTGTGGAGGTGGTTTGGGTGGTGCTTTGACATGGTCTGGAGCTCTATACTAGGTGTGCTGGCTCTGGGGCCTCCCCAGAACTGCAGGCCAGGGTTAGTGCTGCATGTGTTCTGCCTGGGGTCACCCAGCACAAACAACAAAGCAATCTGCAGGTAGCTGCTTCTTCTTGTATTGGGCTTGGACGTACCTGGGAGAGGCCAAGCTGTGAATCAAGGCTGGTTGCCTCTAGTGCCAGGCATAGGGCCACTAGTAAGAGGTATGGGGCATGCTGAGGCCAGATGTTGCTTGTTTGAGGGACTTTACGGAAGTCTGAAGCATGAGCCAAGACAGACCATTCCTATGGAAGAGCCACTGGAAACAACATGGGTAGGCTGGGAAGTTATGTTGGGCAGGGGTCTCAGAGAATCAACAGGGTGGAGAGAGCCTTAGTCAGGGTGATGGAGACTCAGATACAGTGCCGACCTGCTGGCTATGTGGTCTCAGAAAAGGAACAGTGCCCTCTGCCAGCACCCTTGTCTGGCAGAAAGCTGCCCCCTCAGCTCTCGCCCTGATGTCTGACAATTCACTTTCTCTCTGTATGTCCCTGGTACCTTTCAAGCTGCTGCCCCAGAACTGGAGCTCAGAGGGAATGAGTCTGAGTAAGTTTGTGTGGGGTCCCTTTAAGCGGAACTGCCTGGGGCTCCAGAAGCCCTCTGTCTCACCCAGCCTCAATTCCCTCTGGTTTCCACAGCCAGGACTTATGAGGACTCCTCTTCCTGGCACTGGAATCCTGCCTGGGCTGAGGGGAGCCTAGTGTGCAACTGGGACTCCTCTATCCTCAGGAGGGTCCTCTGCAGCTGAGATATCCCTCCCGATTTTTATCAGTGCACATGTGGGTGTGGGACCAGCCTGTTTTGTCCCCATCCCTCCTACTAGTCTCATTGTGGGTTCTGCATATTCTTAGTTGTAGGACTTCTGTTCAGCTAGATTTCAAGCAGTCCTGAATGAAGGTTGTTGGGTAGTTTAGTTGTAATTTTGATGTGGTTGTGGGAGGATGTGAGTACTGTATTTATCTACACTGTCATCTTGACAAGAAACCCAAACCTTGGATTTTTCATTCAGTCATCTCAAAACTCTGTTGAGTTATATGTCAGATAATTAGCATTTTTCATTAACTCTACTATGTACATTTCCCCTACCTTTTAACGTCTCTGAAATTGAGATGCATCTTAACAATTTATGCCATGTCATAGTTTACTGGGTTGCCTTTCTCTTTTTAAATGATACATAAAAGAGTGTGCTTGCTTCCATGGTAACAGGTAACCGAGAAGGCAACAGAGTTAGGATTTAAGTCCTATGAACTATTTTCTCAATTTCCCCCAATTCAGAACAAATGATCCTCCTCAAACAAAGAGATTTCCTTCAAGGATATGAGCCCTAGAAAAATCGTTCCTGTTCCTCCCTGTTCAGATTTTCCCAGCGTGGATAACAAAACAGTCCAAGACGTGCTGTGAGAAGTCACACCTCAAAAACAAACCCCGCTGGCATCACCATTTTCTCAGATCACCTTCTCACACACGATTGTTTTCCACTCAATGCGAAGCTACTTCATTAAGTATCTGGGACTCTTCAAGGATGGTCTCTGCCATCACCTAGTATAAAACTGCATCATTACCAGGGAATCACCTCCAAAAATGTCTTATTCTTCGAAATGAGAAACAATCACCGAGCCACGGCAATTCTGTAAGAGAACAAACTTCAAATGACAAGTGTGGTTCCAGACTATGGTTAGTCAGAGAGATTGATGTGGATCTGACAAACCTCAGAGCTACTAGGACATGAGATGTGTCCCCCAAAGCCATAATCAGGGGGAATAGTGGAGGCATATTTCTTGAGAACTGCCACTGAGAATAATAGGCCCTGCTGACCAAGCAGGATATGCTCAGTGTGTGCAGCAGTTTCTCAATCGGAAGTATGAAAATCAGGAACATTGCAAAAGGGAGGACAAGAACTATGAAAGATTAATATCTGGTGAGGGCGAGAGGAAAAGTTAAGCTATTGACTCTGCAGTAACAGCTTCAGAGTGAAAAGCTATTCCGGTAGCCAAGTGTGGATAAAACCATAGGCTCATAAAACCAGGAATGTACACAAATTCATTAGCGTGGTTTTTCTAAGTTTATTTGCTTTCTGAAGAAATTTTCCTCTATTGCTCCATGATATATGAGCGTATGTGTGTTTGTACTTTAAAGCACGTTTTCTATTAGATTTTATTATTCCTATCCCACAGCTTAACCCATGTCTATAATCCAATCATTATAATGGCTTTAGTGTGTCTTTAAAAGTAAACAGTACTTTTTCCCTTTGTGTCTGCCTAACTTTCTTAATGGAACACTAAAATTAATGGGCCTGAATGCCATAGGACAAGTGCAGTGGGAAGCACTGGGCATTCAGGGAGAGGGAACTTTTCAGGTGACCAGGGGTGCAAAGCGTTGCTAGAAGGGGACCTTTCAAGGTCAGGGTCAGTCCTATTTTCAGAAAGAAGATGAGGGCATTCTCCTGGAGACTTTGTCATATAAGACTTTCTCTGGGGTCTAGCTGGGGTTCTAAAGCCTTCCATGAGTCCAGATCATCTGTCATCCAGAAAACCCAGAGAGCCAGTTTTCCTTCCTCTGGAACCTGTCTAGACAGCTATCTCCTGATGCACAAAACCAAGATGAGGGTCAATTCCACCCTTATTACAACTCTGTGGGAGTCATATTTGCCTTTGGATTGCTACAGAACATCCGGGAGAGAAAGAAAATTATGAAATGGAGTCATTACCAAGAAAAAGCCAACCAAAAAGGAAAAGAGATAGCGGTGTCAGAAAAGTTCACCCTGATAGGTGATGCCACGAATTTCAATGAATTGAAATGGGACAGGAAGAAAGATATTCTTTACGTAGGAAGTACAAAAAGACATTGTCATTTTGTCATTGTTGCAAAGACACATTGATCGACACTCAGATGGCAATGCCCTACTAAGGCTTCCTAGCCTTCATTCCAGACCCTGTCAGCTAACCTGGGTAACATGCCAGAGCTTATGGGCTGTGCATTAAAAAGTCCTCATTTGAAGCTAGAAGAACCACTATTTGGTTTTTCTTCAAATAAATCTAGAAAAAAAAATTTCACTCTTTTGTTCTAGCAAAGGGAGTAGGGGAATTCACAACAAATCAGAGACCCAAAGTTGAGTTTCCTGGGGTGTTACCCTTCTCTCTTGACAGGAATAACTTAAAGTAGTTTAGGGGGTGGGAGTGCAAGAGGTCCTCGTGACTTCTCCCCAGTCCCCAACATTTCCCCTCACATCACCTGAGTGTTTTCACTTCTCTTTGTGACACTGCTGAAGAAGCACCTAGCAAGCCTACTTTTAAAGATGCAAATGGCCCTGGCCAAGGAGGTGGGGTGGCAGGAAGACTGGTTTCATCTCAGGGCTAAGCACAGAGTAGAGGGACAAGGCATGGCTCAGGAAATGTATCCTGAAGGATGAATGTATGTAGGACATTGATCTGGCTGGGGCTCCCAGTTGAGGCACCAGAGGTAGGAAAGTGAGGCTGAGGAGAAGGGCAGCTGAGTCAAGGGATGACATTGGAAATCAGGGGCCTCAGTGACATAGGACAAGTGCAGTGGGAACAGAGGCGGATTTAATGGCGGGTGCACCAGGTGCGTGCCCTGGGCCCCAACTTCTGAAGGGCCCCGCAAAACCCCAACTTTATACTTTTTTCTAATGACACCAAGTTTGGTTTCATTACTACACTGCATTAAATACGGTTAACATGTATTTTTATTTTCCCTGTCTCTCTCTCATTTTTTTAAGGGGCCCAATATTTTCTTCTGTGCCCAGGGCCTCAACCGACTTTAATCCGCCTCTGAGTGGGAAGCACTAAGCATTCAGAGAGAGGGTACTTTTGAGGTAGCCAGGGGTGTGAAAAGTTGGTGGAAGGGGGCCTTTCAAGGTCGGGGCCAGCCCTATTTTCAGGAAGAGGATGAGGGGCATTCTCGTTTTTTCTTCTTTCTCCATTCTGTGCCTGGGGTCTAAGACTTAGGCTAAAACTATTGATCTCCAGACTTAACTTCATGGTGGGGTTCTTTAGCATTTTTGGCATGTGTGGACTGATCTCTTCAAACTCAGTCACCCTTGTTCACCATATTCACATGATATTCTGCAAACCACTGGCTTAGCAGAACAAGTTGTGGACTGCTTTAAAGGTGAGGCTGTCTTTGCATAAGCTAAGATTCGCCAGGATCAGTCTGTCATGGTTATACCCAGAGTCCTGTTAACATCCAGCCCCTTTCGTCAGCACAGAGAAGCCACAATTTGCTAATCAGGGTTAGACTTGAAACAATTGGGCAATGAACCAGCTTCCTTTATCATCCTTTGCATTGTCAGTGGTCATCATGATTCACATGACAGTTCCTTGAAAGACCAAGAGAAAAAAGACAAGTTCGCAGAATGAAATTTAAAAATTATTTCCTATTGCTTATGGTTTATGAATACACATTTTAATGTCATTTAAGTGCACAGAAAAGAGTATTTGGGTCTTCATAAACTGAACTATGTCTGGTAATTAAATATAGGTACTGGGGAATTATAGTTGTTTCTAATTTATTTCTTTTAACTAACTTTCTCACTGCAAACAAACTGCGAGATAGCAACTTTTAGCACAAAGCTGACTTCTCAAATGTGGGGGTAAAAGAGTTAAGACTTTATAGGTATGTACATGACACAGACAAATTTAAATTTGTTTAATATTATGAATTAAAATCTTGAGGTTTGAACCTCCTTGTAATGGTTTAGTTAGAAGAGAAGATCCAAACAGGCTGCCACACAATAATAAACCTCTAGTCCACTGGTCCCCAAGTGTGGCCAAGAGGGCCTTGGAGGAGCCATGATTTCTTCCCAGGAGATCCACAAAATTCTCGCTTTTGCAGCAACATATCTGTGTAAGGCTGGGTTTTCTTTATATACTTCAACTAAAACAGTATAACTAACAGATTAAATGCAGGAGTAGATATGAAGTTCTAGCTGTCATGTCTGAGGTCAGACATTAAATAAATTTCAAAAAATATAGCACAATGACAGTCCCCTTACCACATTTTTTGGGGGGACAAAATATCATTAAATTTCATGAAAAATATGTTAGGTATGTTAACGTTTAAAGGGTTAGTTATTATTACATTGAATGAACACATTACAAAATGTTTTTTTGGTTTTAATTTCTAACGTGGTTAATATTAATAGATATAAACCACAAAACCACAGAAGCAGAAGCTCTTTAAGGTCCTCAGTAACTTTTAACACTGAAAAGTGTCCTGATACTAAGATGTCTGGGGGGTGCTGCATGAATCTGGGCTCATTTTTCTTAAGCTAATTCTCTAAACTGTATATAGTGGCTTAAACTGGTTACCACTTCATTGGCTTCCCAATTGCCTCCAACAGCATGCTCACGCACAAAGGTAATATATGAATATTTTGTAACTAGCATTGTGTGGAAACCCACCATTCAAAATGTTCGCACAGCCAGTGAGCAAGGATTGTGGCTGAAAGACCCAGATTCCATGACCGTCTCTGAGCTTCCAGGGCCTCCCACTTGTAAATTCCGCCTGACTGTGCAAATGTGAGAATTCCCTCTCCTGCCCAGAACGTGTTCTGCTCACAGGTGAATCCCCTGGCTCAGCACACTGCCTGGAACACTGCCAGGGCTCTGCCAGAACTTCCGCCTGTGCCATATTCACCTGTCCTTGGTGCGAACACATTGCCTTACCTACTGGTATCACTCCAACCAACTTGGAGGAACATGAGGTAGGACTTCCCTGTGATGACAAGATGGAAACAGGTCACCAACCACCTTCTTCAGTATTTTAATTTGCGCCGTAAAGATGGCGTTTCAGGAGGTCTAATATCATCCAATGTTGTAAACACCTGGATCAGATTATTTTAGGCTAAAGGAATGGGTGAAATGTCTCAGATCGCAGCCCAAGCAAGCCACTTAAACCACTCTAGTTAAAACCTAGCTCGCACACTGTATAGGGTACAGCAGAGTGAGCTTTTCCTCAGAAATGCACGGAATGTACTTACATGTCTTTTTCGGTGGGATGAGATTGCAATCGTGAGGAAAACCAGATGCTGGGGATTTCCGAAGGTCTGAGGCTAAGCAATGACTGCCAACTCTGCACACTCGGAGGGAAGTCTCCTGGAACGTGGACTTCCGGAGGCACTCATTCTTCCCCTCTGACTTGCTGTTGGGGGTTGATTTGTGTCTCTCCATGCCCCACCCCCCCCCACCCCAAATTCAGATGTTGACATCCTAACCCCTGGTACCTCAGAATGTGACCTTGTTTGAAGACAGGGTCTTTTCAAAGGTAACCGAGTTTAGAGTGAAGGCATTGGGGTGGGTGCTAACCCTAGATATGACCAGTGTCCTTATAAAAAGGAAACATTTGGACCCAGAAGGAAGACAAGGTGTACATATAGGGAGAACACCATGTGAATTTAAAGACAGACATCTGTAAGCCAAGGAGAGAGGCCTGGAACAGATCCTTCCCTCGCCACCTTCAGAAGGAATCAACCTGTATTTCAGACTTCTCACCTCCAGGACTGTGAGAAGCTAAACTGCTGCTGCTTAAGCCACCCACTCTGCGGTGCTTTGTTAGAACAGCCCTATGCGAACTTGCCTTCAGGTTTCTAAATCACAGACCTGTTTTCTGTCAAGGGAGAGAACTTTCAGGGGAGGATTCTAAGGAGTTCTTTATTTGAATAAGTGCGGTATAAAGGAGGAATAAGCATGGCCCTCTGGTAAAGCTCTGGCAACTCCTTCAGCCACCATGGCTTGTCAGGTTGGCCTCATCCTCCACCTTCACACTGGGAGGGGCTTCAATAATTAACAAGTGGATGTGTTTGTTCTCCTCAGTGGTGGGAACCAGGGAGCGTGACCTGACAGCCATGGAAACCAGGCCCCAGCATCCTCAACACGACCCTCATGTGGGGATCTCCTTCTTAGAAAGTTCTGCTTCTTAGCTTTGCCAGAACCTGACCCCAATGTTTACTGGGTCCACGCATTCTGTTCCATCTGCACCTTCTCTAACCTACAACAGCAGGAAGCTACCCAGTGCTTTGATGTTGCTGCTGACCTTGGCATGCCTCAATCCATACTCACACTCTTCCACACCCTCTTCCGCTCCCTACATCCTAGTCCTCATTCTCCCTTCACATGCTGATCACAGAGTCATCTTTAGTCACCCCTGCGTTCCTCCTGCTGTATCTGTTTTGTTGCCAAGTCTTATGGATTGCTCCTTCCCGTTTCCTCTCACTCTGCCTTTCCTTATGTGCCTACTAGCAGCACGCTTGGCCAGGCAGGTCAGCGGAGCCCCATGATGTGGACAATGTGGCACTGTGGGACACCAGAGATATTTTGTTTTGGGGGCGCCTGGAAGGAAAGGGTAAAGGATATAGTGAGGTCTAAGGAGGAATGCAGTGAGAGTCAAGAATGGGCTGTGGATGGACTAATTGGGGAGTGGGGTGGGGGGAATGGGACCAGGGCATCTAGTGCACATACGATATCTGTCCAGAAAAGGTCCTGCCAATGAGAACAGTTTGCGCGACATTGATGTAACCTGGGAACCAAGGAGAGTGGACTGGAATGTGCATGCGGGTACAATGACAACTTCACTGTACTAGTCAGTGGGGGCAGTAGACACGGTTGAATGAGCGTGTGTACTGCGTGGCCCTCGCATTCAAAATGACCGAGCAAGTAGAGCAACGAATATGCATCAAGTTTTGCGTTAAGCTTGAACATTCATTCCTCTGTGGAAGCTATTCTAATGATTCAGAAGTCCATAGCTATGGGCAACTAGTGATTGGCAGCTTCATCATGGCAATGTGCCCTCTTATGCATCACATCTCATGCAGAGTTTTTTGGCAAAACATCAAATCACTCAGGTGACTCAGCCCCCCATCAATCAGCCCAGATGGGTGCCCTGCAACTTATGGCTTTTCTCAAAACTAAAATCACCTTTGAAAGGGAAGAGATCTCAGACTGTTGATGAGATTCAGGAAAATAGATAAGGCAGCTGATGGTGACGGGGAGAATGTGTGAGGTCCCAAGGTGCCTAGTTTGAAGGGGACTGAGGCATCATTGTCCTATGTACAATGTTCCTTGTATCTTCTTCAATAAATGTCTCTGGTTTTTTATATTACATGGCTGGATACCTTCTAGACAGACCTCATATTTCATGCTAATGAAAATAAGTTGAAAATTTAGTAGTTTGTTTGGGGAATTACAAATTGGTATGAATGTCAAAATGTCAACAACTATCACAGAGTGTTGGTATCAGAATGTCATGGATTATTGCAGAAGCCTCCTCCTGGTGGCTTGAATTTCCTTCCTCTAATATTCTACATACTACTGTCATATTTTAGTATGTAATTTTGATTAAATGCACCATTTCATATACTCATATAGTCAACAAACTTTTACTGAGTACAATAGCTTTCTCAATGCTGACATTTGGTAGGAAACAAAACTGACTGAGTCTTTCTTATTTTCCTACCATCCTCTCAAACAACCCCTTCTCCAAATATTTTTAAGTTGATTATTAAACAGTCACCAAATATATGTGTATGCATACATACATACATATGTATGTACATACAGAAAATATATTACTAAAGCCTCACACACAGACTTTTAACTCATTTATTATAATCAACATGAAGAAACTAAAGAGTAAAGTTGATCAATGATTACTAAGTGATGAGCACTGTGCAAGTAGTATTAATATATATATATATATATTTTTTTTTATCTTCACCAAGGATATGTTTACTGATTATAGAGAGTGATGAAGGGAGAGAGAGGGAGAGAGAAGGGGAAAGAGAAGAAGGCTTGTTCAGTTGCCTCCTGCTGTGCCCTGACGGGAGATCGAACCCACAACCTTTGGTGAGGAGGACAACACTCCAACCAACTGAGCCACCCGATCAGGGCTCCTCTTTCATTTTTAAACTTGAGAACTTTTAAGTTTCCTTGTCAAAGTTTATGTGAGGAGAACCAACTTAGTTGCTTGGCTTGGTATTCTTCTAACTCCTTGATGTTGTAATATAAATAGCTTTCTTTTTTATTTAAGTTTTTATTTTTCAATTACGTTGACATTCAAGATTGTATGTTTCCAATATACAGCACAGTGGTTATACACTGATATAATACATGACGTGATCCCCCTGATATTGTTTGAACTAGAGACAGTCTCTGGACATCCCACTTCATGAAAAGAACACCATTCTTCCGCTTGCTCCCCTCTGCCAGTACTTGTTCCCTGTCAAAGCTGGTAATATTCCAGTCTGTTCCATAATCATAATTAGGTCCCTGCTTTGCCTAGAGGTGTACTCTAAAAATGGAAAACCATAACTAACATTTCCATTGTAGCAATCATTGAAGTACTGTTCACAGAACAGCCTGGCTGAATGCGTGACTGCAGATCCACGCGCCCATGTTCAAGCGGAGTCCCTTTCCACACTCCCGGCCACTCTGCAAAACCAGGCGCCCTCGGAGGCTGCTTCAAAGCATACTTTCCTCTTACAATTTGAAACGTTTGTTTCCCTGTAGTTTCTGTTTACGGTTGTTTTTTCTTTGGGGTGGGAAGAAATGTATGACTTCCAGATGATGTTACTAATTTCCCCCAGCTTCTAATACCATCTATTGCTTAGAATTCGCTCTATTCTTCTGGAACTCTACTCACTTAGTCTAATTTGGAAGATGACCGGCCTCCTGTGTGGACCATTCTGGTAGAGTTTATCTTCATTTATGTTGTTAACCTTCCCTCTTCCTTTTTCCTTAAGGGATCTTGTGCCCACTGTCATTGCCTACAGTTTGCTGGTTTTTTTTTTTTTGTTTTTTTTTTATGTGCAAGGATTTCTCATATATTTCTGAGAATTTCCAGATTGTTAAGCTTTGTTCCTTGAATTATCTATTTCCTTGAGAGTCAGCTTTTTGTTATGTCTTGGACCTTTTTGTTGTTGTTACATTATGTCTGTCCGCAAATACTGATTTCTAGCCGCTTACGTGTGTTAAAAGACAAGGCACTGGAAAGACTGGCCGGGTCGCTTTGCTCGAGGGCGCGCCCGCGGGTGGGCGGAGGTCCGCGGTCCTGCCAGACCTTGGCTGCCGCAAAGTCGCGCTAAATATGTACCTGGAGGTGGGTGTTGCGAATCATGTCGGCCACGGTGTAAACTTACGGGAAGGTCACACGCAGCCGCCGGGCCAGGTCGCAGACGGTGAGCAGCACGTAGAGCCGGGCAGAGGCCGCGGGCGGTCGCCCAGCGCGCTTCCTCCCCCACCCCCGTCGCGGCCGCACCGCCAAGCCCCGAGGGGCAGTCGCGCTGTTCTCAGTCTGGTGTAGCCTCCTGTACAGTTCCCAGACCCTAGCTTCCAGTTTTTAATTTTGAAAAACCCAAGAGAGAAGCAAGTGCCTCCGTCCGTCTCACAGTCCTCCTTGTTCAGATGCTCCAAAACCCCAATGATATAGGAAACGTCCCCTCTCCTCCCATCCAACTGCAAGAACAATTTCTCTCATGTTTACCCCCCTTCAGAGAAGTCAATCCGTTCAAAATATCGTATGGCATTTAAAAAAAGAAGAAGAAGAAGAAGAGTAACCACACAGACCTCACCAAGAGGTCAGAGATAGTAAATTATATACTGCTGGGTATTTTCTGGATTTAAATAAACTAAAATAAAAGTTTGGTTTTTAAGGCACGCATGAAACTGAATGTCACTGTGATTAAGTGCTGAATTCGTTACAACTCCAAGGGTCCTTTCGGCCATCCGCTTGCTTGTATAGACTTGGCAAGGGTTCAAGGGAAGGAGTGGGGTGAGGAAACCATTGGAAAATGCCCAATTTTCATTATCAATTCTCCTAAAAGGTTAAGGCTTGTCTGGACTTCTCTGATATGGAGAAGTTCTGATTGCAGAAGCAGGAACTTATCTAGAATGGCCCCGGGGTCATAATTAGGAGGGGACAAGATAGCGATGCCTTTGGTGAAGGTGTCTATATACATAAGCATGAGGACACCTGGGGTCGGGAAGGTGGGTGCCTGGATTCACCTCTTATCTGGACACCTGGCCTTCCCTTAGCACCCTGGGACTTCCTGGTGCCTGGGTCAGCAGTTCTTTCCCTGTACTTTTAAAAGTCAAACTTTAGCGAATGAGCATTACCAAGTGCCGGGCCCCAACTGGTGCATTTTGCAGACATCACTTGGTTGAGTCCTCTTAGGACAGCGGTTCTCAACCTGTGGGTCACGACCCCTTTGGGGGTCAAACGACCCTTTCACAGGGGTTGCCTAAGACCATCGGAAAACACATATATAATTACATATTGTTTTTGTGATTAATCACTATGCTTTCATTATGTTCAGTTTGTAACAATGAAAATACGTCCTGCATATCAGATATTTACATTACGATTTATAACAGTAGCAAAATTACAGTTATGAAGTAGCAACGAAAGTAATTTTATGGTTGGGGGTCACCACAACATGAGGAACTATATTAAAGGGTCGCAGCATTAGGAAGGTTGAGAACCACTGTCTTAGGACCTAGCGTCTACTCAGCCACCCTCACTGAGCAGGTGACATTTCAACAAAGCCCTGAAGGAGGTCCGAGTATAGTCAGTGTGGTGGTCCTACGGTGGGAGGTGCCCAGTGTGCTTGGGGAACAGCCAGGGTCCAGTGTGGCTGGAGTGGAGAAGGGGAGGTCAGAGAGAAGCAGCCCCCCAGAAGCCCTGGGCGAGATTGCGAAGACAGTGAGACAGGAGGGCTGTGGAATGTAGGTGCCAAGAGGTTGAGTTGGGACATGTCTGGAAGCTGGCAGACGCTTTGGTAGAGGGCAAGTAGGGCATCAGAGAAGGAACATGCACAGGGAGGGAGGGGCGAACTGCCTGTGGGATCCTTTGTGGGGAGCCCAGGCATTCTTTCTAAACCAGCTAAGTTAGGAGAGGCCATTAGGCACCCAGATGAAGAGGTGAAGTTGGGACTCAGAGACATGGGCTGGTGTGCAGAAGAGAGGTCTGGGTTGGGGGTCAAGTTTGGGAATCTGTGGCCTACAGATGGTCTGGGTGGTATCACCGAGGGAATGATGTAAAGAAAAGAGGACCGAGGATGGAGCACTGGCCCCTCAGTGTTAAAAGGTTGGGGAGAGGCAGAGTGTGGGGTCCCAGGGACAAATGAACACAGTTTCCAGCAGCAGTGTCCTGCTCCGTCTGGCTGTCCACAGTGATAGCACACCCAAGTGAAAGTCATGTCTGTGCCCAGCTCAGGGTCAGGTCAGCCGTTAGTCAGGCAGCACGGTTCTCATGGAGAGAAAGAAACAGCTTCTCTTTTCCTGCCACGAGGAGAGAGAAACGTCTGCTACTGCTACTTGCATAACAGGGTCCTATGAGGAGGGCAGCAAAGAGCGGAGATTTCAGCCACATCCATGAGTCAGTCACTCACTTCGTCATTTGCTGTGTACATGTGGTTTCTAACCAGGCTGGAATTTGTTTAACAAAACATTCATGATCTCCGCTACCCCCAAATCCTTGAATCTAAAGATTATGTTTGACATGGTAGGTCATGCTATAGTGCACTCCTAGAGATGTCTTATTTTCATTTTCCTAATTTTATAGGAAGAGAAATAGATAGGGGTTGTCAATGAACAAATTTGAAATCAAAATCAAATTGCTGTGTTCACCAATATCTTCACTTTCTTATGAGTCCTCAACACGTATTCCAGCCATCTAGTCCTCAGTGCCTCCCAGCTGTTCTTACGGGATTATGATTTAAAACTGGTTCATTCTTTGAACTGTTTCAACACTTTCTCATGCATGCTCCCAACCGCTCCTTGGTTTGGATGGGATCCTGAAGGAGCTGGGCTTGGCTGCGTCGCAACATGGGCTTGAGACAAAGGGAGACCAACGTCTCAGCTGTGAGGAAACTTTGGCAGGAGGCGTACCTGAAGCCCTAATACTATGGAGTCCTACAAGGTCTGAGCATGGGCGAGGCATCCTGGAGTGCAGAGCCTGGAGCCAGCCCCAAGGTCATGTGCTCCTTGGGGGCTTGCAGCCACACCTGTGAGCAGAAAGGGAGCTGAGAACCCTCCAGGTTCATTTACTGAATGACTCCTATGTCTACTGTACTTGGTTTCTTCATGAATTCACAATATACTTATTTTATTACATTGAGGAAGCCAGACATAGCCTAAGAATGGGAGGTCTGGAGATTAGGGTGGGGGCATATGGCACCATTTATAGGATCAGTCTGGCTAGGGTTCAAATCCTAGGACCGGCCAGGGTTATGAGGTGTTGCTTACCCTCCTTGGGTCTCAGTGGTCTCTGTTAAAGGGTATATTCTTTGAGGAGCAGTTGTGAAGAACACAGATGATATGCACAAAGTACCTGATACAGCGATCCTCACATGGCAAGGACTCAATTTATTGTAACATTATCAGTATTTTATTTGTTGTAGCAAGACATACATGAAATAAACAACCTAAAGGAGCCTTACTGTGCAGAGGCTGAGAATCTAAGAATTACTGAGGTGGTGGGTGTTCTCCATTCAGGCTATTATTGTTCCTCACATTTTGTCTTGGACAGAGATTGATAAGCACTCACCAGCCTCCTTTCATTGAAGGGTGGCCAGAGGGTGGCTTCAGGCCAGCAGCGATGAACTGGAGTTTGCTTGTGAGGTGCGACCTCCTCCCACAGTCACGCAGAGCAGGAAGCCAAGGGGGGCTTTTCTTTTCTTTTTCTTTTTTAACATCTAGGTCATTTTTTGTTTTACTTTTTAAAGATATTTTAAAATTTTTTCAGTTACAATCAGCATACAATATTATATGAGTTTCAGTTGTATAATACAGTGATTACATATTTATATAACTTTGGAGGTGATAACTTTGGCCTTGACACCTTTTTAAATGAGGTTATGGGATCTGACTCAGACAGCCCCCAGCAGTGAAAATCAAGCAGAGTATCTTAGCCTAATGTCCTCTAGAGCAGTGTTTCTCAACCTTCCTAATGCTGCGACCCTTTAATACAGTTCCTCATGTTGCGGTGACCCCCAACCATAAGATTATTTTCGTTGCTACTTCATAACTGTAATTTTGCTACTGTTATGAATCATAATGTAAATATCTGATATGCAGGACATATTTTCATTGTTACAAATTGAACATAATTAAAACATAGTGATTAATCACAAAAATAATATGTAATTATATATGTGTTTTCTGATGATCTTAGGCGACCCCTGTGAAAGGGTCATTCGACCCCCAAAGCGGTCATGACCCACAGGTTGAGAACCACTTCTCTAGATCCTTCCATGTTGTGGCAGATGTGAAATCTTAAAAACAAAACAAAAACAAACAAACAAAAAAAAACACCTGATTTGTAGAAACAGAGCTCAAACTGATGGTTGCCTGAGGGGAGGGGGTTGGGGGGCTGGGTGAAAAGGTGAAGGGGAATATAGCCAATGATATAGTGTGATAAGTTTGCATGGTGACAGATGATGACTAGATTTAGTGTAGTGACTACACAGTAAGGTATATAAATGTCGTATCACTCTATTATGCACCTGCAAATAATATTATGCTGTACACCAGCTTTACTTAAAAAGAAGGGTCTTTAAGCCTCACAGGCAGCTTAGACCACAGAAGAGGGCCCTCAGGCGGGCACACATTTAGAAAGAAGTTTGAAAGTCTCTGATAGTCTAGGAAGTCAGCCTCCCCTGGGTTCCGAGGGTAGATGCCACTTCTCTCCCTCGCTCACCTGAAGCCCAGCCCTGCCTGGACTCTGGGGAGACAGCAGGGAGCAGGGTCCCCCGCTTCCTCCTCCAGTCGCAGTCCCACGGCGGTCAGAGCTGGCTGGCAGGGAGGAAACAAGACGTACATCCACTCCCGCTTCTGCAGGTGAAGCCCGAGCGTGGTCTCGCTGCTCCCCTGAGGTTCCCACGGGCTGACACATCTCGGCACCAGCGACATCCGCCCCTGCCTGCAGGCACTGAAAGCAGCTCCATGCGCCAAACGCGCTCTTCATTCCCTGACAGGAAACCAGGGAGGGGTGAGAGCCAGAGGGTTCTTGGTTCCAGAGCCCTGATTTGGCCCGACCTGGGCGCTTCTGCTGCCCCGCCTGTGTAGCCGTTGGCTCAGCCATCCCAGGCCCTCAGCAATGATATTTCTCGATATGGGACTTCTTCCCACGGTGCTCTTTCAAAGACACAGGAGAGAAAAAACTACGAGGAGAGCCTGCTGCTTCTAGACCCCGGACAGGTCGTTCCATGTTCCACAGTCCCAGTCCCCTCCGCAAACAGGCGTGACGGGAGAGCAGCACACATTTTGTGAGATAGACTTTGGAGAGGAGCAAACCCAGGGCCGAGCACAGAGACTCATCAAACTGGTTTCACTTGACCCTATGGCCTCTGAAGCCCCCCTGGGAGAGGCAAGAGGGGCAGGAACCCTCCAAAACCCTGTGAGGAGTTCACTGTCTTCAAGCCTGATTCAGAAAGACTGAGGAGATAAAACTTGAATGAGTCAATTAAGCAAGAATGAGATAAGATAAAATCGTTTTAAGCTCACTGATTAATTATGGAAAATAAGAAATTTCCATGAAAAAAGCAAGCATGGGCACAGATAAGATAACCCTGGGTGGATGGATACCACAGAAACTTATCTCCTATGCAGAAGTCTTACTTTCTAACAAGGAATGCTCTGCTCTGTACCCAGAGCTGTGGGCAGGCAGCCTTTTCCACGCATTCACTCATTTAATAATCACACACATGATGTATTAATTTCCTCATCTTTCAGATGGCACCACAGTGCGATTCAGTGACTGCTCCAGGTCGCACAGTAGGGAATGGAGCTTGACTGTGACCCCAGGTAGTCCTGACTCCAAAACCTGGCCTCTTACTTGGCTCACCACCCACTTCAATGATTGCAGATGCATCGAGAGAGCCAGAGAGGACAACGTCCATCAGCTCCTTTCAATGCCCTTGGCCTCCTCTTTCTCTAGGTCATTGGTTCTCGGGTGGATCCTGTGGACAAAAAAAAAAGGGGCTTCTATGAAAAGCAACCTCACTGGGTGATCGGATCATAAATTCCTAACTGGGCAGGTCATGGTGGGTAGTCACAGCCCAAGCCTATAACTTCTTCAGTGAAAGGCTTTAAACACTCCCTGTCCATTGTTCTTGTGCATCAAGGTCAACACACCTTTGAGATGCCAGAAGTAATCCCCCTCAAAGGGGGTATTAACCCTCAGGAGAGCACCTAATCTTGGTAACTATCCCGTAATCCGACCCAGTCCCCGCCTCGCATTCTCCCAAACTCCTTAATTCCAAATGCAGAAAAGACGCTGCAAAGCTGTTCTTCTCCAGAGCGTTTGCTGTCTTGCTCCCCAGCACATGTCATCAGTGTGACTGAAATAAACGCTTCTCAAAATTCTCTACAGGTTTAGATGTTTCTGCATCCTGAGGTTTGGGTGGAACCTGAGATTCTGCATTTCCAACACGTCCCCCGTGACGCCGGTGGGGCTGGCCCCAGGACTGTACCGAGGACTCCCGCGAGGGCCAACCCTGCCGTTCTTTCTTGGAGCACAGTACTCATACTTCAGAGAGGCTATGTGAACACGCTCTTTCTCATTGTAGTAGCTAAGTAAACAACAAATACAGTTTTGTTTCATCAGCAGCAGATTTTCTCGGTTGCAAACGTACAGTTGTTTGGCTATTGTACAGGTTAAATAGGTCCTGGGGTGGGGACTGGCGTGGGGGGCCCACCGTCCCACAACCATTTGTACTAGTGGCTCTGTTTTCCTATGTGAAGCTGCCCTCGGAGCCCAGGCAGGTGGCTAGCACCCAGTCCGGTCCAGACTCAACCTGTCGGAGAGTGGGCGTTCCCGGGTGCTTACAGCTGGCTGGGGCTCGGGCTGGGAACAGTCACGAACGAGCCGCTGCAGCTGTGCAGTGGCCGCGGGGTGAGGAGGGTGCCTTCTCCAGGCCAAGCTGCCAGGACGTGGTCACACGTCTCCCCCGGAGCCCCGCTGTGCTGTTTCCCACTCCCTGTCCCCTCCTCTTGTTGAGGTTATTTACATTCTTAACCAGCGCTGTCCAGCAGAAAGAGATTGTGAGTTACGTATGTAATTTCATTTTTTTAGTAGCTACATTAAAAATACTTCACATTCTCCACCCCTCCCACCCCCCGGTCTTTGAAATCTGGTGTACCTCCCGCTGATCGCACGTCTCAGTTCAGAACAGCCACGTTCCGGGCGCTCAGGAGCCACACGTGGCTGACGGCTTCCGCAGCGGACATCGTAGCTCTCCTGCGTTCGGAACTGTCGTGAGGTCTGAACCTAGCAAGAGTCCCTTTGTGAAAGGCAGAAATAGACAACTACTCATGCCTGAGCGTTGCTTATGTTTATTAGACATATATGTGTAAGTAGCCGAAACATGTCTGTGCCTCAGAATTGACCGGGACGCCAGTCAAAGATATGCCTGATTCAGTTCATTAGAATGGGGGGGTGGCGGGAGAGGGATCTGCACCTTTAATGAGCTCCTAGGGTAATTTTGTAGCATCCAACCCAGGACTTTCCACGGAGGGACATTTCCAAATCATCAGACAGAGAAGTATGAAATCCCGTTTAGGGGTGTCAGGCCAGGGGCCAGACGCAGCGCACATCCAGCTCCTTTTTCTGTCAAATGGTGTATTTTGCTCGTACCTGAAGCCTGATTTTCATGGGCATGTATTCCTAATAGAGACACATTTTGATCATTTGTCGGGATTGTGTTATCATACACTTTGTAGAAAAACGCTGCTTTCTTGTCTTTTAAAACTTATGGTAGACTCGATTGCAGAGATGTGTGTGCAGGTGCTGCCACCTAGTGGTGAGAGATGCTATTGACACACATTGGAATGAAGGCGGGCTTGCCCTCTGCTGGTCAAGACTGGTGCAGTTTACACACGGAGTTCTGCCCATTTAGGCCTATTGATTGCCGCTGCGGACGTTGCACAGCAGAGGTTCTCAAATGTGGTTCCTAGATCAGCAGCAACAGCGTCCTCCGGATACTTGTTAGAAATGCAGATCCTTGGGCCCTACTTCGATCTGCTGAATTAGAAATTCTGAGGGTGGGTCCAGTCATCTGTGGTTTAATCAGCCCTCCAGGTCATTCTAACACACGCCGAAGGGCCAGAGCCTAAAATACATGGTCCTTGATCTGGTAGAGGCATGGGCAGTTGCCCTAGGGAAAAAGGTAGAAAGGCATATACATCAGACGTTTGCAACCGCTTTAGGAAAGTTTATAGACCACGTGAAATTGGATTCCTGTTGCAAATCCCATGGAAGTTGGGATGGAGTAGAAGTAAAGAATGGTCCATCCTTCTCATATGTGGTGTCAAGAAAGACACTGATGTAAAGATCTATGTCCTGGTTAGACTGGGTGGGTTTTAGAATATTGGAAGCCTTATATGGTGGCTTTGACTAGATTAGAGAAATGTGACATTACTCACTTAAAATCATGTTTTTTAAATTAGCATATTTTTACATTTTTATAAAAAGTTATTTCAATATTACAATAAACACACAGTTTTAGTTCTGTATAAATTAAATCAAATTATTGATGATCCAATACTAGAAAGCCTAAAATTTTCATCAGCATAATTAGGAATCTGATATCACTATGACTTAATTCTTTGTTTTAAAATAGTTACTTCTTTGCTTTCAGTGCTTACTTGCTCCCGTATGTCATTTGCTGCAGAGATCATGGTTATAGCTGACAGTCTTTCTGTGAACTTATAACCTCAGATATAGTATTAACTTCGGTGGTTTTCTTAAATAAAATTTAATTTTAAGAAGCTCTATTTCTCATGGACTATATACCTCACTGGCCAAGTTAACTATCTTCCCGAAAGTTACAAAAGTATTAGGAAGTTCCTGGTGAACTATTGCTGTAAATATACTGTCTAAAATAGATGCATATTAGACTTTAGAAAGCAATTTAAAGTTTTCAGTTTCTCATACATGGCAATCCATCAATATCACATCCCCTAAGTGATGTTAATTTCAATTTTATAAGTTAATTTCGATAGCAAATTTGACATTCAAAAGCAATGGTATCGTCGGCAGCCGTCCGTCTCGAGAGACGATGGTGTAGCTTCCTAAGTGTCTATCTGCACCGCCGAGAATGGCTGTGCAGTCCGATTCGGGAGTGACACGGCATCTGTCTCCTCCCGTGTTGAATCGACATCTTGCGATGACGCTGGAGTGTCCTCTCCAGTGGAGCTGAAGCTACAGAGCCTGGGCAGGGTGATATGGAGGGTCTGCTGTTGCCCATGCAGCAGACCCCCCCTCTCTTCGCAGCTGAAGGGTCCAAGGGAAAGACGGAGTCGATACAGCTTGGGTTCAGGTGCGCCGCAGGAGTTGCCGGTGTTGACTACAACGTCAAACCGCCTTAGGGACTCCGGCTCCGGATTTTCTGTCGGGGTTTACTCCCTTAGCCTTTCCCCAGAAGAGGTATGCCGCAAGGCAGCAGAGGTTTTTTGGAGTCAGAGTTTTCCTTCTCTGATGTACCCTGACTGGAAGATCGAACCAGCGACACTTAGCTCGCAGGCCGACGCTCAATCCACTGAGCTAAACCAGCCAGGGCTTACTATATAATTAAAGTAGCTAATTTCTATCTTAATTTTTCTAATTTTATGTCATCTAGAAAACTGGGACATCTATGATAGTCTTTCATTATTGTTAACCTTTCTTTTAATAATGAAATTACTGTATCTAATGTAGAAAAAAGAAATTGATCCTAAAATTGAGTTTGGGGTCATAGAAGGCCTGATCATGAGGTTTTCAACTGAAGATCTTCCTCTTTTTTTGAAGAAGTTGGTGTCAAAATCAAGAGATTCTGCAATTCGTTTAGCATCAATAACAGATCTTTGATGAAAATAATCACTGGTTTTCTTCAATGAGTTTTTTAATTCCTTTGATGTTTTCAAGAGCATTATGCACATTGAATGTGGTTCCTGAATCATTGTATCACTAATTTTACTTCATAAAGCATCGAAATTTAGTACTGAGTAAATAAACTTTAAAGTCTGTATTTTCAGAAGCATACCTAAGTGACTATTGCATACTTCTCTTTTAACTCAGCTTTTCCATTATGCTTTTGAAAATGGCCTTAAATTCAGGTTTGGTAAATATATTTTTAATGCAGTTCTGTATTTCATGTAGCTGTAAAGGTCTTGAGCCATGTTTTAAAAACTCAAAATATCAAAGATTTTTTTTCTTCTTATCCTCACCTGAGGATACTTTTTCATTGCTTTTAGAGAGAGGAAGGAAGAGAGAGAAACATTAATCGGTTGCTTTCCGTATGCGCCCACACCAGAGATAGAACACACCTGGGCCAAGGATCAAACATGCCTGGAACGAGGATTGAAACCTCAACCCACATTTGTGCCCTGACTAGGAACCTAACCCATAACGATGCTCCAACCAACTGATCCACACCAGCTAGGGCAAAATGTCCAAGATTTTTGCTGCAGTATTCACATACGCGTGAACTCAGAATAAGAAATAGAGAAGTACTTCAGAAAGTTAGAACACAGAGGACAGTCACCACAGAGCTTTTCAAAGAGCCCCGTGCAGTTGTCCCACCCCCAATGCTCTTTTCATCCTATGTGCGTGGGGGGAGGAGAGGGGCATGCTGAGTGGGTGGCACATAGAAGATTCGTTCTGATGTTTCTGTCTCCCTGACCCTTTGCTAGAAGGTTCTGATGATCCGCTCTGACTGTAGGCTACTGCTGAAGGCAGAATAATTGCAGATGGAATTAAGGTGCTACTCAGCTGACCTTAAGATAAGGGATGGGGGAGATCCTGCATCATCCATGTGGTCCCAATAATCACAGGGTCCTTAAATGGAGAAGAGGAAAACAGACAAGTCAGGGTGAGAAAGACGACGTGTGTGAGGTTTCGACTGTCTGTTGTGACCTTGAGGATGGAGGAAGGGGACTCAAGCCAAGAGATGTGGGTGTCAGGAAGCGGTAAGAAAACAGATTCTCCCCTCAAGTCTCCAGGAAGGAATGCAATCCTGCCAACACCTTGATTTTAGCCTAGAGAGATTAATTTTGGACTCTGACCTCCCAAACTTAAGTTCCAGATAACACCTTCTATTGTCGATGCTCTTTTCAGCTAATTGATATTTGGTCATTTGTCACAGCAGCAATGGGGCTCAAATACAGCTACCGTTGGCCCCGAGTTTCAACTTTATATATCACTCCCAGGTTCTAGAGTCAACATATTGCATTCCGAATCTCAGATGAATATATGTGTAAAAGTAAATGTAGCCTTATCAAGTCTGATAGTCAGCAGTATACTAGTAAGTGTTTAACAAATCAGCAATCCGGGAAAACATAAATCCCTGACTAACAGCATTTGCCTGTTTCCAAGTTGTAAATATTCTGACTATTGCTCACTTCAACCTATAAGCTTCTCATGTCTGGACACAGATTTAGGAAGAGATGCAAACTAGCCCACCATTATGTAGTATTTTCGTTATATAGATATGGTAGAGGCAAATAACCTTAAAAGCATAGCTAATGGTAAGATGTAATGAAGATAACTAGGAGAGATGAGTTGTGAGTATTACCTTTATTATTTTTCACATAGTGATTTGTCAGTTTGTATGACTTAAGTTTTAATTAGGGCTATATTTAACAAGTATCTCATAAAATTCTTGAAAATTTAATAATTGTCTGTCACAAGCCCAGGCCAGCCAGCTCTGGCATACTACTATTTATATTTCATACTCTTGTTTATCACTTGGAATGCGTTCTTCTGCATGCTCCCTGGACTCTTGCCGCACACATTGATGCAGTCAGAGCCAGCCTAGTTCGCCTGGGCTACATTGGGATCTAATTCTTCTGGCAGGGCTGGAGGTATACCCTGGTAGTCATTGCAAGATTTCACGCAGGCGTGGGTAGCTTCCTTGGACGGTAGAGGGATCGTCTCTGAAGACAAGGAAGACTTAAGGGTAGCTAGAGGTGGTGGTTCAGGGTTCTCAGTTTCATCCCTGTCTGTGCGAACGTCCCTACTCCTTTCCCACCAGAGCCTTACGTTGGTGCAATGGTTCTCAAACTGTAGCCTGCGTCAGAATCACCCAGAGAGGTTGATAAAACACGGGTATTGGCCCGCCCCCTAGGGGTGGGATGTTGTAGAGCCAGTAATTTGCATTTTTTAACGAGTCCCAGCTCATGCTGTTGCTGCTGGTGTGGGAACTACACTTTGAAACTGTCTTACTTCAAGAGACCTGGTGGGTTTGAATATTCATTTATTGCTGCAATTTTGCAACCCTGATAGCTGCCCTTGGGCTTGGCTCCCCGCGACATCTGCCTGGGATTACAGGAGATACTGGAGTCTTTCAAGGCTGCCCTAGAATTGACTTCTCAGTTCTGTTCTCAGTTGGACATTCATGACCTTCAATATCTCCTTTTCCTTCTGTACTCTCTTTAGTTCCATTAGAAAAAGCCAGGGGACCTTATTATTTCAGTTAACCTTTGAAGTGTAATGAATTACCCAAAACAGAATGGTTTAAGAAAACAATCATTGTCTTTGCTCACAATTCTTTTCAGGCCTGAGCAGCTTGACTGGCCCTGGATGGTCTAGAATGTCATGTCTGGGGCTTCAGCTGGGACTTTGGAGATGCCTGGATAGCTAGGGCCTATCCAGGAGGCTGGCCCAGGGGTTGTCACAGGATGGCCCAAGGGCTGCTAAAAACAAGAGAAGGCACCACAAATGTGCAAGCACTTCTGTAGTTTCTGTTCATCACATTTGTTAATAACCCAATGGCCTAAGAAATAAATGGCGAAGGCCAGAATTAAGGTAGAGAAATACTCTACCTCTCAATAGGAAAAACTGCAAATAATAGTTGACCCTTGAACAATGCCAGGGTTAGAGGTGCTGGCTCCTGACCCCCAATAGGTAAAAATCTGAGTATAACTTTTGAATCCCCCAAAACTTAACTACTAATAGCCTATGGTTGACTGGAAGCCTTAACGATAACATAAACAGTTGGTTAGCACATATTTTATTTGTTATATGTATTGTATCTTGTGTTCTTGCAATAAAGAAAGCTAGAGAAAAAATGTTAAGAAAATCATAAGAGAAAATACAGTTATAGTACTGTGCTATTTTACAAAATTGCTTTAGCCCTGACTGGTGTGGCTCAGTGGATTAAGTGCCAGCCTGCAAACCAAAGGGTCACCGATTCAATTTCCAGTCAGGGCACATGCCTGGGTTATAGGCCAGGTCCCCAGTAGGGGACACATGAGATGCAACCACACATTGATGTTTCCCTCTTTCTCTCTTCCTTCCACTCTCTCTAAAAAATAAATAAATAAATAAGTAAATAAAATCTTTTTAAAAATTGCATATAAGTGTACCCATTTCAAAACAGTGTTCAAGAGTTGACTGTATTGTGTCTACTCTTTCCAGTTTTATTGAGATATAATTGATATATAAAAATTTAAGGTGTACAACTTAATGGTTTGATATTGTGAAATGATTGCTACAATAAGTTCAGTTATCATCCATCACCTCATATAATTACAGATATTTTCCTTGTGATAAAAACTCTAAAGATCTATATCTTCACAATTTCCAAATATACCTACAATATAGTATTGTTAATCACGGTCACTGTGCTGGGTACGAGGCCCCAGGACCTATTTACCTTACAACTGAAAATTTGTGTCTTTTGACAACCTTCACTCAATTCCCCCACCCAACCCCTGACCTGTGGCAACCACAAATCTGATCTCTGTTTCTGTGAGTTCACTTTTTTAAACTCCACATATAAGTGATATCATATAGTACTTGTCTTTGAGTTATTTCACTGAAGATAATGCCCTTGAAGTCCATCCATATTGTCACAACTGGCAGGATTGATGTCCTTTCTTTTTGTGCCTGGATGGTATTCCTGAGCTTTTTGTTGTTGTTGTTGGTCTACCAGAAGGACCACAATCACATGACTTCCCAGTGTCTTGCACTCCACCTGGATGCCGCCCCCTGTAACCATTGGTGAATAATCCAGGTAATTGTAATGCTGCTATGTGAACTTGCTGTGTTCCATTTCCCTCAACAAGGGAGTTTATCCTTGGAATCCTCAAATGCATGAGCAAAACATGCCCACTCTTGCACTTTGAGGCAGTTTTGTAGGGCCCCTTTCTAAACTAATTACTGACTCAGAGGCCTGGCAGCGCAAAGAGGACATAATCAGGCTGGAGACTATGAGGAGGGGTCACTAAAGGGGTCATTTCCCATGGTGTAGGCAGAATTGAGGTAAATCGGTCATGATGGGTAAAGTCCCTCAGAGTCATCCCTTGCATGGTACTGTTACATCCTAAACCTGAAGGAACAAGGGAGGTCTGGAAATACTGGGATTCTGAGAGGGTAGCTGTATGGGGACAGCTGCCTGGTGTTAGCTGAAGCCTTCTATGGGTACAATCAGCTCCTGATGACCCAGAGGTGAGGCAGCCAGGGTCTCTCCCTTCTCCTGCCCTCTGATCTGCTGTTGGTGCCCCCCTTGGCCATACCCAACTGATAGCCTTTCCTATGGCTCAACCTCCCAAGGCACAGAGATGAGGCACAGAAATGACCTCATCTGAGCAGTCTGTCCATGTCTGTGCAGATGGACAGTCCTATTAAAATAATGTATAACTGCCACCCTTTCCAATTGATAGGCCATGCGTCCATGCCTGAACTCATCGAAGATGCACATCAGTGCCGAGGAGGTTGGTGGTGCTCCCATTTCATAGACAAAGCTATGGGGTAAGTAAGTTTCTGGAAATCTTTGCGCTTTAAAGGCACACAGCTCGTTAGTGCTCCTGGGGTGTATTACAAGTGCTTCTATCCAGCTGAAGCTACAATATAAGCAGGCGCTTCAAATTATATTTAATGCCTATGTTAGTTTGCTAGGCTGCTTTAACAAAGTCCCACACAGTGGATGGCTTTGAACAGAAATTTATGTCCCACGGTTATGCAGGTGGGAACAGGTTGGTTTCGTCCTGAGAGAGGACCTGTTCTATGCCTCCCTCTGAGCTTTGGTGGTTTGCTGGAAATCCCTGGCATTTGTTGGCTTATAATGATTACCCTCAACTCCGCCTTCATCTTTATGCGGTATTCTCCCTGTGTTCATGTCTGTCTCCATGTCCAAATCTTCCCTTGTTACAGGACACCAGCCCTATTGGGTTAAGGTCCACCCTAATGACCTCATATTAACTCGATCACCTGCAAAGACCCTATTTCCCATTAATGTCTGTTGTGGGTACTGGGGGCTAAGACTTCAACATCTTTTTGGACGATGGACACAATTCAGCTCATTACAGTGCCCTATTATCAGAAATATCAACTATATTTATTGAGGGTTCTGCACCAGTATAGTGTGAGGAAAAGTCAATTTACAGTGCACGAAGAATTTAATGGTGTTTGAGTATTGTGCTTTGGCTGTATTATGCTCTCTGAAGACTACTCCAAGAATGTTGTAATAACTCCAAAGTCAAAATACATTATTAACTAGAACAAGCACTTCCCTATCTGCACCAGGTAAATTGGAAACCCCACAACGACAAATAGCAAGGTAACAACCCGTGATGCTGCCATTAGGGAGAAGTCCCGTTTTCTACTTTCCTTTTACGGGTTCGAACCCGTTTGAACGGCAGGTGTCGCTGTGGCCTACTCTGTGAATGTTCATTCTCAATGAAAAGCCTTGGGTAGAAGAAACAGCAAGACGTGAACTAGAAAATGTATCTGAGGCTCCTGCGACCCGGGTCTGCAACTGCTCCCCATTTTCTCGTTCACTCCGCTCTGTGACCCCTTTGGGTACTTGTGTGTGGCAAAATGTAAAACCTTGTGAGCTTTCCTCTGGGACTTGGCTCAGTCTCTGCCTTTGCGGGTGCTGGCTCAAGGGCCAGCGGACTGCAGGCTGCGTGCCTGGGAGGTTAGGGACAAGGCCCAGGCAATGCAAGTCGCTGTGTCCTTGTGTCCCTGTCGCCTCTGGGCAGCGGTCAGCAGCGGTCTCTTCACACAGGGCTGCAGGATTTTCTTTCTTCTGTGATGCTGCTGCTATGAAGCATGGTGAAGACTATCATGAACCTTAGTCCCCATCTTCTTTTGTTAGAGCAAAGGGGTTTATTTTATTCATTTTGTTCAATTATAGTTCACATACAATATTCTATCAGTTTCAGGTGTACAACATAGTGGTTAGACGTTTGTATAAGTTAAGAAATGGTGACCCCAATAAGTTTATCATCCGCCTGGCACCATGCATAGTTATTACAGTATTATTGACTATATGTTTTATATCCCATGACTGATTTTTTTTTAACTGGCAATTTGTACATCTTAATCTGCAAAGGGATTTATTTAAAATTCCCGCTGGCTCTCCATTGCAAGACAATTAATATTTTGAAAGTGCAGCACAGTGGGGCTGAGGAGGAGGAGGGTAGGGTCTCCTATTCAAACACTGGTGCCCATTGTCCGTGGGCAAGGAGCCTACTTGGTGACCAAGTCATTCAAGGACACTTGCCTTTGCTCTGGCTCCTAGGATGACAGATGGCAGGAGGTGGTGGCTCAGATAATAATGTTCTTCCTTTCTCTTCTACCCAGTTAAGCATTAAAAAAAGAAAAGAAAAAAGGCATGGCCCCACAGGAAACCTGCAGAAGGAATCCTCGGCTGGGGAAGGATGGGAGGGGCAGGGGATGAAGAGGAAATCACATCTGCTTGGGCGAGTTGCAGGGAGGGGCTGGGAGGCTGAGTGCTTGGGACAGCTGGGCCTGGGAGTGGCGGTTGAGGAAGGGCCCAGAGAGAAGGGAAGCAGAGATCAGGGCTGCGTGTGGCTGCCTGCTGCAGAGGTCAAGGCCGGTGGCTTATGCAGCAGCAGCCGCTCTGTGGTGGCCCGTGGGAATGGAGCTGCCCCTTTTCATGAATTTCCAACTTTAAGGATGATTTAGGATGACTGTAACCATTTGTGGGGGGCGAAGGGGTGGCGGTGGTTCAAGGACAGTTCTGATCCTAATCACTCAAAGAGATGTCAGTATTGGTATCATTTGCTCAGTTTTATATTTCTTTGCCTGTATCATTTTCCCCATGCTGGAAAGGTAAATGTATAACAAAACATGCTATGATTTTTATTCCTTTGGGAGAATTTTCCAACCATCACATAACTGAAAGATCTCTCATCAAACTATCAGTTCTGATTTTTAGTTCAGGTTAGACCTGAGCTTGTGTTCACATTTGAGGAGGATTTGCAACCTACCAGATGTAAACGCCTTGTACCAGGGGACACTGTTTCCCCCTTCTTCATTGGATCTATGTAGTTCCTGTTATCAGCCAAGATTTTTTTCTTCCTTCCCCCGTGTGGTTGGAGAGACAAACCAGTAATTATGATGACCTTTAGTTATTGTTACAGCCTTTATCATAACTTGACCTTTAGGGTGGGAGCAGGGCCTCAAGGTCATGTGCCTGGGGAGGGAGCTGAAATGGCTGAGCAAGAGTCAGAGGGTGGGAGAGGGTCTTAGTTTCCAGTCACCTACGCAAAGGCCCAGAGAGGAGGGAATATGAGTACCAATGGCCAGGGACTCTGCTGAGCAAGTGCCTCATCAGGAGACAGGGAGCAGGCTGTAGGCTGTGCTGAGCAGTGAGTGAGGAGGGCTGGAGAAGGGACCTTTGGGACTCTGCACTGAGAAGGTTGGGATAGGTGGGAAGTGGAGGTGACAAAGCCAGGCCTGTTTGGAGGAGGTGGATGATGAGGTGCAAGCAGAGGTATCAGGGCCCAGTTGGAATCTTCCTGAGCTACACGTTTCTCTGGGCCCAGCCGTCTCATGAAAGGCCAGGCATGCCCACAGGGCCTGGGTGTGTCCTTCCAGCAGCAGTGGTGCTGGTATCCCCGAGCCTCTTGCTCTGCTTTCTCCAGAGGCCGTTAGAATCTAGAGAGTGTCCTGTGAATGTGAGAAGCTCTCTCTCTCTTGGCCACCACAGACTGTGGTGCACCTGAGCCGCGGCTGCGCACTGGCTCCAACTGGGAGCTTATAGCAGCAGTGATGTCTGGGACCCAGCCCAGAGCTCTGTCCCACGCTCACTGGTCTGGGGTGCGGACTGGGCACTGGGACTTTACAGGCTCCCAAGGGGATTCTAATGTGCAGCCAAGTTTGAGGACCATTGAGAATTGTGGGCCTACATATGCCAGCATTATACTAATAGCCATGTATGTGCGTTATCACACTCGGGACTTTTATCCAGTGGTTCTCAAAGTGGGGTCCCTGAACCAACAGCATCGACATCCCCTGGGAAGTTGGTAGACATGCAATTCTTTGGTTCCTATTGAATCAGATTCTGAGGGTGAGTCCTAGCAATTCAGTGCAACATGGAAGAGAGGGAGAATCGACTCTAGTTGAGAACCACTGAAGTAATGCAAAGGAATAAATCTCTAATGGTGGGATTTCAAGTATCAGTAAATGTACTGGGGACAGAAAAACCTTCTCATTGCCTCTCAAACAATGCCCATATGCAACTTTCCACATTCCCTACTCTTCATGGGAGACACCGTGAACATATTCCGTCTGTACCCCTCATCCTTAAATAGAATAAAAATCTATTAAACATGGCAAAACAGAACTTTGGTGACTACTTCCTTCTAAGATGACTGACTTTGTTTCCAGGTGTCAGAATGAGCACAGTCGATTTTGTCCTTTCTTCTCAGTGAGAAGTACGGAGGTGGACACTTCTTTTTCTCCACGGTTTTTCTTTACCAAAGGCAAAAAGAGCGATTGCGCTCCCAATTCCTGAGCCTACCGGACCCATTATGATCCTCTCATGTTACCAAGAGCTCCCCCGTGTGGTAACTTCTGGGATAACCGGGACCCACGTCTTTGCTCTAGGCTCTCAATTTATTCCAGGTGTGGGTTTCAGGTAGCAGGAGGCAGGCATGGTGTGAGGGATTTACTGGGTAACAGACCTGACAATAGCCAAGTGTTACCCCTTTAACTCTCTTTAATTTCTTGCCCAGAAGAAACTCGCAATGGGGAAATCAGAGGAACCAAAACAGGCTCACTGGTGTAGGTATTACAGGGGGCTTCCCTTCCCCAGGTAACTACTTTTGGCCTCCCTGCCCTCTTTCCCCTGAGTGCAGAGCTTTCTCAGCACTTTCTGGTGCCTACCCACAGGACTCCTGCTGCTCTGCAAACCAACACATTAGCAAAAAGCTGGTTTCTTCACTGCAGGACTTTTCAGAACCTTTAGAGCGCAAATGGGTATTGCAATGCTCCAAAGAAATAGCTACAGTGTGCAGGCTTTTCCTAACTCTAACAAGGGTTGCCTATAAGACTGGTGTTCTGTGGACCACACTCCAGCAAAACTCGCTCATTGTAGCTGGCTAGGAACTAGTAGTGACCAGCAGTGGCAGTAAAGAAAAGGGGGACTCTGAAGGCGGGGCATGTGGTTCCTATGGCCTTATGGCTGGGAAAATGGGACAAATCTTCCCTCTCTTCCTACTAGCCTGAATTTTTAACTATTTGGTCCCAAAGATTCCTGTTCACCTCTAGTTTTCTGCGGGGCTTTAAATGTGACACATGTGTAGCAAACACAGCACCAGGAACCTCGTCCACTGCTTCTTATGTGAGATGTATGCCCTCTCTGTAAGCCATGATGTTGTTTTATATCCCTGAAGTGACGCTGGCTTAGCCAGCCAGGAGCAGACTACCAAGTCCTTACAACCTGGAAGGAGGGACCTGGGAAGGAAGCTTTTCTGGTGAAACAGTACTCTGTTCTGGAAGTTTCATGAAGAGAAAATGCTCAGCCCAGCTCTCAGAAACCCCCAGAGTAAACCTAAGTTGACCGATACTGCGCTGCTGGCATAGGTCTGGCAGTCAGTGGATCAAGTGTGCTCCCACTTTTTGAAAGCCCCACTTCTGTATCTATTCCCAGTGAAGCGGGAATAAACGACCCAGCTTAAAACCATCAAGATGTTGACTTCATAAGAGCCCCAAGGATGCCAGCAGGAGGGACAGACCATGGCCACAGACTGAGTGGCCCCGAGGACGGAACACAAGCCCTGTATGGGCTCAGACTACAGTCAGGGCCCCCGCCGAGCCTGCCTCCCTGCTGCCTGTCCTGCTTCTCTTATTCCTGGTGTTGCCAAATCAAGCAAATACAAATGCCAGCACCCACTTCGATGTAAAATTTAGACCACCAATGAATAAGTTTTTAGTTTAAGTACATCCCATGAACTACTTGCACCATGCTTGCACGAAAGTTGTCTGTTGGTCCTCGGAAATTAAAATTGAGCTGGGGGTCCTGTATTTTATCTGGCATCCCAGCCTGTCCCGAGAGCATGCCCGCAATAAATATCTGAAGACGAACACAAGTTTCTGTCTCAAGCCCTGCTTTGGAGAACCTACTAAGGAAGCGGGGGTGGGAGGGCAGGAAAGGAGCAGACATGGTTTGGGCCACTCAGGACCCTCTGTTCAAAGGTGCTAAGTTAGCAGCTTCTCCGGCGAGGAGTCCGGGCATCTGAGCACCAGACACCAACGTGTGTGGCTCCTCTGAGGAGCGGTCGGTTCCCACAGAGACCACAGTGGCCGCTGGTCTCCCAAAGCTGGATTTGGCTGCTGGGTTTGACCTTATTCGGCATGAAATATTGGTGGGAACAAATGCCAGCAGATTTCATTTTACTTAAACGATGCTTCCTTCCCCGACCTCAGGGGTTACAGGAATTGTGCTGCTAAACTTACCTCATTGACTTGAGTCCTAACAGCAGCAGTTTAGCTTCATTTCATCACCTTTCAGCACAGTGGTCCTTTGGTTTTACGTGGCTGCATTCATCTGAGTAGCACCCCAGCTCTCGGGGTACATGCATGTGATTGAACTAGGCCTGTGGTAGGTGTCTGGCCTCATAAAACCAACTCATCTGCGTGTCTTACGTTATCTTAAAAAATAATTCACCGCAGTGCTCTGTTTTCTAGTGTGTGCAATGATTTCAAATGTGCAAGTCAACCCGGTGACCTTGTTAAAATGCAGGTTCTGACTCAGGGAATCCGGGGTGGGGCCTGAGGTTCTGCATTGCTGACCGCTCTCAGGTAATCCAGATAGCAGTATATCACCCTCTTTTTACAGGGGAAAACCAGCCCAGCCGGGCAGGCAGGTCGCTAACAGCACAGCTGGGATTTGAACCCAGGTGGTCTAGCCCCGGAGCCTGTGTGCTTCACCACTAACTCAGTGGTTGGAGAAGCTGCTTAAAAGACTGGGGGGACTGGACTGATACATAGATGAGCTTATAAAGGTACCACAGCTTTTTTCATTCATTCATCTACTGCTGGGCATGTGGGCTGCTTCCAAATCTTGGCTATTGTAGATAACGCTGCCATGAACATAGGGGTGCATATATTCTCTTGAATTATCATTTTGGGTTCCTTCAGATAGATTCCCAGAAGTGGTATCACTGGATCATAAGGCAGACCCATTTTTAATTTTTTAAGGAACCACCATACTGTTTTTTATAGTGGCTACACCAGTCTGCATTCCCATCAACAGTACACTAGGGTTCCCTTTTCTCCACATCCTCGCCAGCACTTGTTGTTTGTTGATTTATTGATGATGGCCATTCTGACAGGTATGAGTTGAATGAATCTAAATTCTACCTACTTACTTTTTTGTCAGATTGGCAAAATATACATTTGTGTGTGTGTGTGTGTGTGTGTGTAACAGAATTTTAATTAGTTTATGTGTGCCATGAGATAAAAAAGGTTGAAAATCTCGGGTCTAGACCAAGCCCTGTGCATTCATCCATTAAATTATTTACACGGTAAGGGCTAGTAGCGTCCTCCTTTGAGAGAGACGGGTCCAAGGCCCTGAGTGGCTTAAGGTTAACCATGGCCGGGCTGAGGCCTCTCTGACTTCTGATCCCATGTTCCCTTGGAGCCTAAGAGGCTACTCACCTCTGCAGCAGTCAGTGGCTATCTTAAGACCATGTTAAAGAAAAATGTTCAGAATATCCTGTGAGAACATTGTGATTAGAATAGATAGATAGTATTTAATAACTGGAGGAATGGCTTCTTATCTGCCAGTGGTAGACGTGCAGTAGAGCAGGCATTTTTGCCTTGTTAGCTAGAGTCTCAGCGCCAGGGAGATGTGGGAATCTCCTCTGGTCTCCCCTCACTGCCTTGAATAACTGAAGATAAAGGCCAGACTTCCCAAACAAAGGTGTGATTGTTCGCCTCTCAGCTTTTAAAACAGCCTCAGTTAGCCAGCCAATGGCAGCCTAATTGTGACCAGATTCAGGTCTCACCAGTTTGGTGCTCCAGCAGGGACCTGTCTGGGCCTGAGTCTCACCTCCAGCCCCCATCCCAGACCCCCCAGCAGCTTCAACACGTGAGTCTTGCTGACTGAAATTAGAGCTCTGGGCTCAGATGGGCAGCATAGGACCCCGAGAGGGATGGGAAGGAGGCCTCTGTGCTTCTGGAGTTTTGGATATCAAGGGGGGTGGGGTCTGAACAGACAGCCTGCCTCTCCCAAGATCGGTGGCTCCTTCATGGGAAATCACAGGTCTATGTAGGAAACCTGCTGAGAGAAAGCAGAAGAGAACAAAGAAGACTAAGAAAAGGAGATTAAAGATTGTTTTCTTTGATTAATCTCCCCCCTCCTTTGCGCTTGGTAGGCTACACATTGGATTATACTGGAAGCATTTAAAAAGATTTAACTCTTGTTAATGTGCCACAAAGCTATGTAAGCAAAATTTTGCCTAGACGTGGTGTTTTCAAAGGGCAAATGAAAGTGAAGATCTGTTTTGTTAAGAAGCCAAAATCCATGCTTTTAATGAGTAAAATTCTTAATAAATATTTGTATAGTACTCTTCAATTTACAGAGTACTGTTCCATGCATTATTTCATTAACAGTCCTGATAGGTGGATAGGATTATTATTCTTAGGGTATAGGCTAAGCAAACTAGAAGGTCATAGAATTTGGAATTAAACAGTCCCAGGTTCAGATTCCATCTGCAGTATAATCGGTGTGACCTTGAACAAGACACTTAACCTTTCTCAATAGTTTCCTCTGAGGTTAGATGACATTTGTCAAAGCTAATTGCTACCAACACATACAGCAGCAGTATCCCAGAGCATCTGGAGAGAGAAGGAGTTGGGGGAACTAGTGAGGAGCAGTCAGGGATTAGTAACACAATTTAAGTCAAGTTCGGGTCTTGCCAGAAGGATCAAAGAGGAATTCTAATCCTGTGGTCTGTGTCAAACACCAGAGCAAGTGGCCAAATGTGGCAGACACACCCTTAGGCAACCCCCAAAGAGTTACACCCTTGTATATCCCCTCCTCTTGAGTGCAGGTGGAACCTGTGACTTCTAACCAATAGAAGACAGCAAAGGCTATTGATGTCCCGCCCTTGATTGGGTTACATTACATGGTGATAGATGGCACTCCCTTGATTAGGTAACTTAGCAGACTGGGGAAGGAGATTCTCCCTTGGTAGCCTTGAAGAAGTAAGCTGCTGTGTTGTGAGACGGCCCTGTGGCAGGGAACCATGAGTGACCTGGAGGAGCCTCAAATCCTATAGCCTCCAGAAGATGAATTCTACTAACAACTTGAGAGAATTCAGAAATGCATTCTTCTCTAGTCTCTTGTCACCACACACATCCCAAGTCACCCTTCATTATCCACACTGAGAGGAATGCAACCATCTGGAGCAGGGACTGGGTTTTTCCGAGAGACCAGTGAGAAGCTGGAAGATGCAACCCTTGGTCACCTAGAAATAAGGCGGAGAGCCCCCTCCCTCCACTCAGCGGACTCCAAGCAGTGCTCTGAGCTGCACTTTCCCTTGCAACCCTTCCAGGAAAATGCCAGAATGCCCAGTGAACATACCCATGTAATGACTCGCTGTGGTCAACTTGCAGCAGCCACAGCTACCATGAACTTAGATGTGTTTTTGAGACTTTACGAAACTGGCCCAATCCCAGAGAAAGGAACCATGATGTTAGGTCTCTCATCCCTGAGGTTCCAGTAATCCTCGTGTCTCAACAGCTAAATAGTCTCAGTGGGTCCTGAACATATTAAAGGTAACCCCATCTAGATGGTGTCTCCCTGAGTTTCTGGGTTTTATTGTTGATATGGTCCTTTTTCTTTTTCTATTTTTTTGTAGGTAGTCTCTTCTTTTATTAGCCAGAAACATATTTTGTTTTGTTTTTTAAATACCATATTTTTTTGTTCCATATGATGCACTTTTTCCCCCCCAAAAGTGGGGGGAAAATGTCTGTGTGTCTTATGGAGTGAATATTGCATCATAGACGATGATGTGTGTTACCTGACCTGTCAGTGGTGGTGACAGCTGTTAGAAGAGGAAGCGGTGGGCCCGCACGAAACCCGTGGGGACACTTAAATGTCCCACTTTACTGCTGAATTTCAGGGCATCTGGTCAGTATGAAGATAGCGAAGAAAGTGATATCAGTGATTGTGAGCAACTGAGCTCCATAAATTCTGACACTAGCAATGATGAGTTCTTGGGGTTCCAAGAAAATAGAAGAGTACTTAAACCTTAAAGTCTCTCCTCATTTGTTAATGACAGTGATGATGGTTCTTAATACCACTGTTGACTGCTGTTCACTTTAGATGGTTGAAGTATTATTGTTATATTTTATTAAATATTTTAGTACACCATTTGGTTCAGAATTTATTTTTCTTGTTTTCCTCTTCTAAACCTAGGTGTGCCTTATGGTCATGTGTGTCTTATCGTGTGAAAAATATAATTATCTCTAATAATCCATGTTACTGAAATGCAAACATTTTATGTTAACCCAAATTGGCCTTTACCTTGTGAGCTAACTGAAAAGTCAGGGACCAGTCTATTTCTCATACAATATCTAATACCTTAATTAGGTAAAATATTTTAGGGAAAAAAAATTCTTTTAAAGCTCTGCCTTGTGGTAAGATGGAAGGGTGACAGGTTACCCTATGACGTGTCAGGTTTGGCAGCAGCTTCAGATAGCAACAGATGTGTTTTACTTCCTCACCCACTATTTGTGTATTTATGCATTCGGAGAGGAGAGTTATTTTCCTACAAAAATGAGGTACCTGGGGATCCTTAAGAGCAGGCTTTGCAGATCTTGCTTTGGGTGAGATTCCCCTACATTGCTTTCCTCACAAAATTCTAGACACATGTGGTACCCGAGGGAAGCCCTTTCCCCCCAGACCGCACTTAGGAACAGCAAACACAGCAGACGCTGAGCTATGCCACTGTGTCAGGTGTTGAGCTGTGTGGGAGGGGGCATGCCCGCTACTTTCAGTAGCATATCCTGATTTGGAAATTTGAAGGAGGGAAGGAGAAAAATAGACTCCTTAAGACTCCTAATCCAATTTAAAGATAAAGAGAGGATCAGGAAAATCATTGACTAGTCCAAACTGTGGTAGACTGGCCTTATTCTTGCAGGCAAAAAAGACTTTTAATAATATATGTTTTCTTTTGCTCAAGTAGGGATTGTGTGGGAGAAATGAGGGGTTTATGTTTGGAGGGTAATATTTTTATTTTTAGGTAAATTTAGACTTGGAAGTGTTGCAAAAATAGTGCACAGACTTGCTATGTGGGCTTTATGTACTCCCCCCTGGCCCGAGGGAACATCTTACATAAACATAGAATATTTATGTAAACTTAGAAATTAACCTTGGCACAATATGTTAAACTATAGACCTTATTTGGACTTGACCTCATTTCCCACTACTGTTCTGTTTTTCTATCCCACGATCCCACATTTCATTTAGTTGTTCTGTCTCCTTAGCCTTCTCCCATCTATGACAGCCCCTCAGTGGTCCTCACCTTTAATGACCATGAAAGGATACAACAGCGCATCGTATGAGGGGTACACAATTTTGATACATGTTACTGTTGATGGTAACCTTGATTGCTTGGCTAAGGTGATGGTTGTTGGGATTTTCCACCATAAACTTCCTATGTTGCTCTTGTAATTATTAAATATTTGAGGAAAGATACTTTGAGACTATGCAAGTCTTCTGTTTCTGCTTACATTCTTGCTCCCTGATTTTTAGCATCCTTCAGTGGATCTTACTTTTGGAAATTATTACTGTGATGGTTTAGTGGTGATTTTCTACTTCCTTCATTCCTTCTACTTTTGTTAATTGGAATTCTTCTGTAAAGAAGACTCATCCATTCTCCCTCATTTATTCAGTTATTTATATCAGCATGGACTCGTAGATATTTATCTTATTCTTTGAGTTATAATTCAAGCCTAACATTTATTTTGTTGCTCAAGTGGTTTCAACTTTTGCCTCTGGAAGCACTTTTGGTGTCCCATTGATATGCCCCATGTTTTAACTTATACTTTGGTATTTCCTTACTTCCTGGCACCACAAGATATTTCAGGCTCATCTTATAATGTTGCATGCTCCAGCTCTGGAATGAACCAGCTCTCCAAGGAGCCAGATGGCTTTAGAAACCAAGACCTGAGCAGTAGATATATCCTGCTTCTAGTAGATGTACATTGCTTCTAGCATGTCTCAGAAGGCAGAATAAGGCAATATATGTATACGCACTAACTCATGAGTATACACACATGTTCTTATTTCTCTATCTACCTTTCAAGATACACGTCAATATTGACTGCGTCTAACTCCAATGCAGCACCTGAGAGTGCATTCAAGCCTTCCTGCATTCCTTATTTGTAACTTCTTTTTCCAATAGTGAGAAGTTGGATGTAATCATTTATAATACATTTACTTATTTGTTCCTCTATAGTATACAAATAATTTCAGAATTCCCAATCCTGCTCCTATGCAAAACAGAAATACCAACTAGAGCACAGTGTTTGTGTGTAGTTATTTTTGCCATTAGCTCATAGTATTCAGTCAAAACTTTTAAAAAGTGTTTTGGTAGGTAATATTGTTAAGTAGGGTCACCTAGTAGGTGTATGCTAACTTTTAAGAAGCCGCCGAGTGATTTCCCAAACTGACTGTACCATGTCGCATTTCCACCGGCAGTGTAGGAAAGTTCCAGTCACTCTGCATTTTTGTCAGCACTTGGTGTTGCCAGATTTTTTTGGCCAATTAATCAGCCTCTTTTTCCTTATCTGTAAAATGGAGTTAATAACAATACCTCCCTATTCAGTTGTATGAGAGTTAAATGAATCAGTATGTGTAAAACACTCAGAATGGGGTTGTGGGATGAAAATCAGGACACCCAGTTAAATTGGAATTTTAGATACATTTATTTTTAGTATAAATATATTCCACATATTTGAGATATCTTTATACTAAAAACTAGTTTATTCAAAATTTGATTTTAGCAAATAAAAATACAAAAATCCCAGTTAATTTTGAACTTCAGGTAAACAAATATTTTTTTAGTGTAAGTATGTCCTATGTCCCAGATATTATTTGTCTGATGTTTGAGGGGCCCCATTTAGAAGGGGCCTAATCTCAGGCCTCAGCTTAGTCCCTAGGGGACTGGAGCTCTTTGTCAAAGGAATTTTTAAGCATCCATGAAGGAGCTGTGGAAGAGTCTAAGGTTCTTAAATGAATTTGGACTATATAGCTCCTGGTAGGGTATCTATTTTAAGTAAAATTTGTGTTGAAGTAGAATATATGTACAAAAATGTGAACAAACCACAAGGGCACAGCTGGGTCCCTTTCAAACAGTAAACACACCCAGGGACCTGGAAACAACACATTGCTCATCCACTGTCCTGACTTGTAGCTTAGTAGATCAGTTTGGGGCTGACTGGCTTTGAAGCAGACTTAGGAGATGGCTATTTTTACCCCAAGGGATTACTTGGGAGTTTTCTGAGGGTTTCCTCTCAAGTGACGTTTCTGGGGCTTTCTACTTGAAAGTAGGTCATTATCCTTTCGAATAAAATTGGCAAAGGGAGACAAGTCTGAGATAAGGAAAGGGATCTTATACATATGGGGTCTTCTGGAATGTTGGCAGGTGCCTAATTGATTGGAATAACCCTTAATTACATTTCTTCTTAAGTCTTTTTCAAAGACAGGGTAAGAACAGCAAATGCATCTATAGCATTAACTATGTGCCAGGTGTTTGAAGATCTATGCGTATATTAACTCATGACATCTTTGCAATGAGAGACAGATGTTATTATTGCCTCCATTTTTCAGATGAGGATATCAAGGCACAGAGAGGTAAAGCAACCTGCTCAACGTGTCACAACCAGCAAGTGGCAGGGAGCTGAACCCAGGCACGTTGGTTGCAGAGCCTACGCTTTTAACAGCCACACTGTACAGCCTCCAAGATTTGGCGGCATTCTGTCTCACAGCTCTGTCCTCTAAGTTGGGGAATAATCATTTCATTTTCCTGGAATATATTGAGCATTATTTTAAACCATTGGTGCAAGAAGTGAGTTTCACCTTTTTCTTGTGTTGTGAATTGGCCTCAGCTTGGCCTGAGGCTGATGGTAAAAAGGAGCACCCAATCAGAGGTTGGTGTCTGAGGTGCAAAGTGAGTCAGTAGAACAAACCTCAGTGAACGCAAGGACAGCTGCCCACACAACATCAGGGGACAAAGAAGGAGGGAGGTGCTGGGTGATGCTCTGAGCCAGAGGCCTCCAAACTCACTGAAGTGGGTGTTGTTGCTAATAGAGCCCTGATTTCTCATTGCAGGTGATAAATCTTCCTAATGGCATTTGAAACACATTGTTCTAAATTTAAATATTTTAATATTAATTTATTCTAATGCCACCTCAAGTGGATAATGAACACCACCATCAGCTGAATTAAAAAGAGAAATCACGGGCAAATCCTTGCGAATTCTCTTCTCTGGCAGTGAATCCAGGGGACAGTAAAAAGCATTCCATCAAAACTTATTTCTTCTTCAGTGGGTAATAATTATACTGAGAATAATAATAAGTATAAAAAACTTAAGTTTTTAGTACTTTAAGGAATTCAATGGCATAGCTGCCTGTTTCTCTGGGAGTTTGAGTTTTTCTCATCAGCACAGCATAATAATAATTAACCAAGCATTTCCTGTGCAATGGTACTTTCTATATATTATACTTTACCCAGATTATCCCATTAAATTCTTCTAGCAATTACATGGACGGGTGCTTTTTATCCCCATTTTACAGATGAGAAAACTGAGGTTTTAAGACATCATGCAAAACTTAACTAAATGTGGGGACTGTGGTATATGCAGCCATGGTCTCTCATGACTGGCGCTTGTTTACACCATCAAGAAAATCAAGCAGGACTTCTGGTAAAGATGGAAGTGTAGGTAGACATGCTTTACTTCATTGCACAACCCCAAGAATTACAACTAACTAACCTCAAAACAAAACAAAAAATCCAGAACTGCAAAAAAATTAAACTGCATGTGAGTCAGACAACCAAGGATTTAAAGAAGCCACATTCATCTAGATGGATAGGAGTAGAGACATGGAGTTGGGGTGGAGAGGTGGTGGTGGTGGCAGTTGAACAGGTGGTCCCACATTCACATGTGGTAGATAAAAATCAGGAGGGATACCTTGGGAGTGAGCGATCCCAGCCCCAGGCCAGACTGCACAGCCCAGGGTTCTAGAGCAGGTAAGATAAAGCCTCATAACTTCTGGCCGTAAAAACCAGTGTGGGTTGGGCCAGAAGAAGAAACTGCCAGTCTCTCAGGAGAGTCTGTTTGAAGGACCTGCACAGACTTAAAACATATGTAAACCTACCCACTCTGGCATTCACCACCAGGGCAACAGCTGGAAGGGTGCCAGGCACATACGGAAGTGAGTGAAGTGACTAGAAACAGGACAAATGCCAGGCAAATGCCCAGAAGCCATGGCAGCAGCATTTTTCCCTCTCTGAACCTCCCCTCAACACAGAGCCACAAAGCAGTGAAGCAGGTTGTCTCACCCTGGCGAATACCTGAGGCTCTTCTCTGTATAACTTAACAGGTGTACTAAGACAGAGAGTCAAAGCAGCTTTACCTAATACATAGAAACAAATACAGAGAGGCTGCCAAATTGAAGAGACAAAGAAATATGACCCAGATGAAAGAGCAGAACAAAACCCCAGAAAAAGAACTAAATGAAATGGAGATAGTCAGCCTATCAGATACAGAGTTCAAAACACTGGTGACCAGGATGCTCAGAGTACTTATTGAGTATGGCAACAACATAAAGGAAGAAATGAAGACTACACTAACTTAAATAAAGAAAAATCCACAGGAACCAACAGTGAAGGGAAGGAAGTCAAGATTCAAATCAACAATTTGGAATATAAGGAAGAAATAAGAGTTCAACCAGAACAGAAAGAAGAAACAAGAATTCAAAAAAAAAAAATGAGGAAAATATAAGAAGACTCTGGAACATCTCCAGAAGTGCCAACATCTGAATCATGGGATTGCCAGAAGGAGAAGAAGAAGAGCAAGAAGTTGAAAACTTATTTGAAAAAATAATGAAAGAAAACTTTCCTAATCTGGAGAAGGAAATAGACTTACAAGTCCGGGAAGCACAGAGTCCCAAATAAGTTGGAACCAAAGAGGACCACGCCAAGACACATTATAAATAAAATGCCAAAATTTAAAGATAAAGAGAGAATTTTAAAAGCAGCAAAAGAAAAGCAGATAGTTACCTACAAAAGCAAAGCGTTCCCATAAGATTATCAGCTGATTCCTCAAAAGAAACTTTGCAGGTAAGAAGGGACTGAAAAGAAGTATTTGAAGTGATGGAAAGCAAGGACATACAGCCTAGATTACTCTACCCAGCAAAGCTATCATTTAGAATGGAAGGGCAGATAAAGTGCTTCCCAGACAAGGTAAAGCTAAGAGAGTTAACCATCACCAAGTCATTATTACATAAAATGTTAAAAGGACTCATTTAAGAAGAAGAAGAGCAAGACTATGAACATTAAAATGACAACAAACTCAGAACTATCAACAAATGAATCTAAAAAAAAAATAAATAAATAAGCAAACAACCAGAACAGGAACAGAATCATAGGTATCGGGAACATTTAGAGGGTTATCAGCTGGGAGAGGGAAGGGCAAAAATGGGGGAAAAGATGCAGGGATTAAGAAGCATAGTAGGAGGGAGTTGAATAGACAAGAAGATGTTGAGAAGAACTATATGCACAACCAATGGGCATGAACTGAGGGGTGGGGGGACAACTGGAGGCCGGTGGGTAACTGGGTGGAGGGGAACAAAGGGAAAAGAAATTGGAACAACTCAAACAGCATAATCAATAAAGCATATTTTTTAAAAAAGGAAAGAGATGTATAGTGAAACTAAAAAAAAGCATAATTGGTAGGAACAAAATAGACAGAAGGATGTTAAGAATAGTATAGGAAATGAAAGAGCCAAAAAACTTATATATATGACCCATGGGCATGAACTAAGGGCAGGGATTGCTGGAAGGAAGGAAGGTACCAGGCAGAGGGGGGAAAGGGGAGAAAATTGGAACAACTTTAATAGCATAATCAATAAAATATACTTAAAAAACAAAAAAATAAAATATCATCATCGTCAAGCCTAAATAAGTAGAAGAATTAAACAGCCACAGCACTCCTTGATTATTCTGCCCCCTCCCCAAAAAGAGAGACAGCGGGGAGTGGAGCATGAGGTGTAACCTGGAGCTGCGGGAAATGGGAGCATCTCAGAACAATGACCCATGAGGAAGCTGGGGAAGGTCAGCCAAACACGGGTGGACCTGCCCAGACAGTGCCCTCAGTGGCTGAAAGGAAAGAATGAGGCCTCAGAGCCTGGTCACATCAAAACCACATCAGAACTTGAGCTGACCTTCTTAGCCTCATGCCCCAAGCTGATACCCGGAATGAGTAGGCAATTCCTCAGCGTCCAGGGATGGCTGAGGAAATCCAGCACAGAGAGTTTTTCAGTGCTATGGAGCGAAAACAGCCCAGAGAATGGCCACATTTTCCCCCGTTTCCGTTAAGAGTGTTTGACTGACTTCCTGACTCAATTATGTATTAATCGGGAGTCTCTAAGTTCCAAATACATCCTTTAACATCTCTGTTATAAACAACAGGATCCCTTTAAGTATTTCTCCTGTATAGTGACCAATAAAATAGGTAAAATCATTTTTTGTGTGTAATATACCAGATATATGCACACACATAGACATATATATAATAAATTTTAAGAGTAAGTGAGCTTAAAGTGTTACGCTTTTCCAGTTGAGGGCACTGAAGGGCCCCTGCGGGAGGAAGCGGCTGTCCTCTGGTTGCCAGGGTGGGCCTGGGGTGAGTGGTGTGGGTGTGAGGCCATGAATGGAACGTGCCCCCACCCCAGGCCCAGAACACGGTCCTTGTGCACCCATACAGCCTCGGCCTGGCGGTTAGTATTCTGCAGCTCTAACAAAACCTCAAGGCCCCACTGCACGTGAGCCCTGAAGCACCTGAACACCCAGGCCAGTTCTGATGGCTGGCTCCCCTGCCTGCCAGGGGTGCCTGATATTTGCCCGGTGACTCAGATGGGCCCACAGCAAACTTCTCCGCCCTGTGGTGTGCAGAACTCGCCTGCTCCAACTAGCACACCCCTTTCAGGTCTGTCCTTGGGTGCGCCCCCTTGGCCCTAGGGTGCTGTATAAAGGTTCCTTACATCTTAAAGTCTGTTTTTCATACTTAACAATTCTTTATATTAAACTCCCCCATTTAACCCACTGTGTGGCTTCTATCTTTTGAGTAGACCTAAACCACGATGCCTTCTACCTACCTGAACCAAATCATGCTGTTGTCGTGGGAAAGATGAGTCCTGCTACTGAACTTTTCATACTTTTTAAACATTTATTTTCCTTTCTGCTTTGGTTTTGGCTTTGAGGAGAGGCTTTAGTAGATGTAAATAGGATGTTTCCAAAATATTAGCATGTCACAGCCAACCTTAAAACTTCTTTGTCTTTCCTCTCCTCCCGGGTAAGGGGGAAATGCTTTAGCATGACTTAGGATGCCCTCCAGCACCATGGCCTTGCCTCCATCTCTGTTCTGTCTCCTGTCATTACAGCTATAGTTTACACATTACTTTACAGTCTAGAAAAATTAAAGTTCTGTAGTTCCCACCCCATCCTTTTTCTGACCTTCATGCCTTTGCCTATGGTGTGAACTTGTGCCTGAGATGCCCTTCCCTCCAGCCTGACTATGTCCTACCCATTGGTGGCCTGGGAAATGTTTAACACCATCTCTTCAAGAGGAAAAATGTTAGCTTGTAGGGTTTGCTGTTCTCTGAGTTGAGGATGCTTATATCATTACTGATTTCAAGTGGCCAATCTGGTCACTAAATTCAGAATTGGGAAGAAATGTATGTAATTGATTTTTGCAAGCCAGTGTGAGTGGCTTCAGTCTACCCTTGATGCCACCTATCTGCTCAGATAGCAACTCCTCCAGGAAGTCTTCCCCGATTACACCCTCCTGGCTGCTCCCACGATATCCTGTGCATTTCTCTGTCATTGTACACTGACTTATACTTTTTGGTTTCTTCATCTGTTTTTTCCTCAGATTTAGCTCCATGAAGACAGGGATCACATTTTTTGCTGGGTTTTGGCACCTGGCACCATAGTTGTCACCTGATATATGTTTACTGAGTGAATGAGTGTGGCTGCCCCTTGCCAAAAGGATGTAGTTTTCTCTCTGTCAGCTGGATTATGTGGTCTTAGAACAACCTACTGGAAAGGCTCACATGGACTTGTTAGACATGAGCTGTGAAGGTCTGGCTGGGTGAGAGTTTGGCCAGGATGGAAAGTGGTTTCTCCATCTGCTTCTCTGGGGCACAGACCCTTCAGATTTAAGTGTAGAGCAACACCAATAATTACAATGCCTTTAACCACATCTGTTTTCTTTCTCTTACACCATGTCATTATATAGGTGGGCAGGGACCTTGCAGTTGATGTTGCACTTTCTTTCCAAACCTCAGATTTACAAGCTTCAAACTTTCCCATGAGTTTGTTAGCCCTGCCAGCAACTGCCAGTTGTGCCCACATGGAAAATGTGGGTTACTAATGCAAGCTGGCATTAGCAAGATATACGTGAAGAAAACTCAGATCTAGAAATAACTGGTATGTACTTCGCATTTTGCCAATAATGTACATCCCAGAATTGTAGGATTTGAGGGCTGAGACGGACTCACGAGTGTAGCCACTTCCTCCAGGAATGAGTCCCCTAGTCTGCAGAGTTATGTCTGGTGACTACCACCCTACTGTGAGGCATCCGGTCTCCTCACCTTGACATCCGGGCCTCTGCGCTGTGATCTCAACCTTTTCATCACTGAAAAGACTTTACCACAATGTGTGGCATTTTCAGGGTATGGAAGGAGAACAGTTGGCTAACTGTAGTAATTGTAACAACAAGGGGTAGATACCATTGGCTAATTGTGACTTTTTACTTAGCGGAGTCGTCTTTTCTGTTTTCTAATTCACCTTATTTTTTCTACCCCAAATTCAAAGCCAGAGCCCCCTCTCATGGCTTTTCTCTCTACAGTGAAAGAAAGTGAGATCCTCAGTATGGGCAGCCTAAGTCTCTCCCTCAGATCTAGGTTAAAACTGGTCACTTTGCAGCACCCAGACCTCCAGAGGAGCCTCTGGATTTGTACAGTGGAATTTATACAAATCGGCCTTTTTGTTACACAGATGTCAGGGGCAGTGTTGGAAAGAAGCTCTCCAGCCTCACGTTGCTCTAGAGCAGGTATTCTCAGCCCTCACCATACATTCGAAATCACCTGGGATACTTTAAGAAAATATACAGATGCCCGCTTCACCCAATTCTGGACCAGCGGGTCTGCGGTGGGGCCTGGCACTGGTGCAGTGCAAGTCTCCCGGGGGAGTGCAACGTGCGGCTGGAGCTGGCAACTTGGCCAAGGATTCTGGACTGTCTCCTAATCTTATTTTTTTTTCCAGCCAGCAGTTGCTCCAGCTCTGCATCGCCAGTCCCTCCTGATCCCTGCTGGTCTGAAGCAGACTGTCTTCTCTTACTGGTTCCCATCTGCAGAGGATTGTGCTGGGCCTTCCAGTTCCCCATTTTTCATGCCTCATGGAATCAAATGTTCCTTCCAGGTTCCCAGCCTCTCCCTTAATAGCTGCTATCAGCTCCAATATCAGTTCAAGTGGGAATACGTGACAACCCAGGTTGGGTCTCATGCCACATTGGGAATAGATTGCGGCTGTGATTCCAACCAGACAGTCAAGGCACATTCCTTGGATGCGTAGCTCCTGGGCTGGTCCTGGGGTTATGCAGATGAATAAGAGTGTTTGGTTCTGCTTTCAAGGAACTTCCCATCCTGAAGGAAAGCAGACAGCCAAGCACATAATTGTAAGGCACCATGACAAGGAAGGGTGTGTGCCGCTGGTGCTTGAAGTTGATTTTTAAGCAGGATGTCTCCCTGGGAAATTGAGGAAGACAGTCCAATTTTATCTCACAGAAGCTTTCCATAATACACTCAAACCCTGAATTTTCCCCTCAGCTTCAGAAATCTTCGACATCAACAATTGAACTGGCAGAGGCAAAGAACAATGACAGTAATTCCTAAAATATACATTTGCCTTCTTCGGCAAGTGCCAGGAGCAGCTCCAAAAGATTAATTTACTTTATTTCAATTGTATAGACCTGTCACCATGACTCTATGGCTGTTGATGTTTACCCTAATGGAGACAGCATATTGAGTGACACAGTTTTGTGATATTCTGTCTCTAGGAATAGATATTTTAAAAAAGTAATGTAGGTACTCACAGACTAGGAGATATTTATTTGCAACATACGTATCTGATAAAGGACTCATTCCAGCCCGTCTACAAATCAATAAGAAAAAGACAACCTAATAAAAATTGGGCAACAGACCTGAAAAAGTTCTTCAAAAAGAGGATTTCTAAATATTCAATAGGCATATGAAAAAGGCCCAACGCTATCACTCATCAAGGAAACGCTAAGTAAAATCATAATAAAATACCACTTCATAGTTACAAGAATGTCTAAACTCAGGGGGACCGAGCATTCAAGGTGGTGGCAAGCATGTGGAACAACTGGACTTCTTGTACATTGCTGATGAAGTCATAAATTGGTACAATCCCTTGAAAGCCGACAAGATACCACGAAAGCTAAACTCGCAGCAGCTCTGTGACCCAGTGGTTTCACTTCTGGGTGTATACCTGTACCAGTTCTTGACTTACTGTCTCTCAGGTTGACCCTTGTAGACTCCTCTGAGAAAATGGGTCTGGGACCTTTAAATATATATATTTTTTCCTTTGGCAGCTGCTACCGAAGCTTAGAGGCTGCTGGTGAGATCTTGCAGGAGAAGGAGCTGTGCTTCCTGGTTCCAATGTGCTCACTTCTTCAGCTTCGCCTCCTCCGACAGGAGAAGCAGTGAGCGATGTGCCCAGAGTCCAGCTCCAGTAGCACAAGCAGCCCCTGCAGTGCACGAGGCGCCCAGAGTCCAACTGCTAGAGAGCACAGTTTCCCCAGTTCTCGGCCACAGCAGGGCACAGTGGCCAGCAGCACCCAGTGGCTTGCAGCTTCCTCTGGCAACCCTTTGGTCGCTTTTGCAGCAGAGTGCCTCAGGTGTGACGCTGCATTCCCCGGTTCTTTAGAGGCATATTTCCAGAAGGTTCCACCAGTACAGCACTACAGTGACCTCTCTGTGGTTCAGTGAGCCATGGGCATGCCCTTTCCAACAAGGTCTGCATCTTGGAAAATGCCTTGAGGACAGAGCTGGGGGTGGATTCTCCTTAAGGGCTATGTCTCAACCCTAGCATTTGTAACTTTTTATATCTGCTTTTTCTAAATTTTTAAATTTTCTTCTTATTACTCCTGTTACAGTGAAACACCTTTCATATTAAGTCACTTGTTGCTCTAGTTGTAGTTAAATTTGCTTCAGAGTCAACTTTCCTATTCAAATTATTACATGGTTTTGCTCTTCTGATTGGACTGACACAGTCCAAGAAAAATACATATTTATGTCCACTACAAGGTCCGTAGAAGAATGTTCACAGAAGCTTTATTCATAGTAGCCCCAAACTGGAAACCACCCAAATGTCTATCAACAACAGACTGGATAGATGGGCTGTGCTATATTCACGCAACGGAATACTTCTCAGCAAGAAAGAGGAACGCTACCTGCAGACGGAAGCTCCCAGAGAGGAGTGAAAGAAGCCAGATGCAAAAGCGTGCATACCGTCAGATTTTATTTATGTGAAGTTCGAGAAGAGGCAAAATAAATCTTTGGTGTCAAGTCAGAATAATAGCTACTTCTAGGTGCCCAGGTGCATACTGACTAAGAAAGGGTACAGGGATTTGGGGGGGTTGGTATTTGAAATATTTATGTCTTGACCGAACGGTAGTTATGTAAAAAGTCATTAGCATGTGCACTTTACTGTGTCTCTCAGACCGTAATAAAATACCAGCAGCCACACTGAAAAATGGAATGTAAACATAAGTCATAACAAAGGGCTGTGGGCGTAGAGCTGCGTAGACAAGATCTCCACTCGCTGACTCCCTTGGCCCCATCCTTCCCAACAACACCAACGGGGCATTTTCCAGTCATTCCTGGGGACTAGCAGCTATAAATGTGCTCCTGACACCTCTGCAGATTCAGGGCGAGAAGCTGAGGGAAGCGATGAGAAGCCAAGTGATTTTCTCGTGGACGCGGCCAGTTAGTGGTGGAAAAAGAAATTCCTCAGCCTTTTATTCCCAGCAGCACACTTTCTGCCCGTGCTGCGGCGTTTCAGAGGGCTTCTTTCTGAAGACGCTGGAGATGAGTAATGGGGTGTTTTATAGAATATGGCAGCGAGTTCCATACAAGTAAAGCCAACAGAGAATGATTTTGAAATAAAATCCTGTCACAGTTGGTTGGCACTGATGTGATTTTTAAAAAAAATAATGTCTTCTTGACTGCAGCGATCAAGACTGCAGGAGAGTTGGTGAAAGGGAGAACTTGGTGCCAATTTGGTAGCTGTATGAAATCATTTCACTTCAAAATAGAGAGAAGAAGTATGAGAAATCAAAATAGATACTCCCCAGCTCTCTGCCTTCCTATTCTTCCTGGGCAGGAATCAAAGGAGAAAAAGCTCAGCAGTGAGAGCAGTCTCCAAGGACCTGCATTAGGGATAATAAGCAACTGCCATAAAAACAGATAAATAATTCACCCCTTGATAATCCTGGTCCTATTTCCTGAACATGTGAGGAAACCAGCTCCCTTTGCACTCACATAGAAGCAAAGTCAAGGTTTTGAACTTGGGGTAAGATTCCCAGCCCTGCGCATCGCTACTAGGGAGCCATTTAGCTTCCAGTTATTCTCTGCTACAAAATAGCAGATATAACTGAGACCAAAGGAGTTAGCTTAGTATCTAGTAGAGAGTGTATCAATCTATTGATTGGGGGGTGAGAGAGTAAAAGTCATTTCCTCTTTGTCTGGACTCATGTACTCCTTTACCTGTAATTTTCTCCAGATGCTCGTGCCAATTGCTAATTCATTGCCTTTCGGCTCCAAAGTCACCCTTTCCTCCCCTGCCCTGCCATGCCGGCTCAATGTTATGCTCTACCACTAGAGGGCGCTGCAAAACAGAAGGGGAAGGAGGGACACTGGCGCTTTTGTTCCACCGGCTGTTTCCCAGGTTATTTGGAGCCAATCCGGGTCCAGAGGGTCCCAGAAATGCTCGCCGCACTGGTGACAGCTCTCGGGTACTGAGATGAGCACCTTCTAGCACCCTGTTTCTTTGTTGCTGCAGCAGCCACGCCCTCTCTCCAAGGGTCTGCAGCTCAGCCTTGTGGGACCCTCCTCCAAGTTTCTAAGGTCCCCGTTTAGTTTTCCTTCATCCTTAGGGATGGTAGCTGCCTTCTGAGTTTCCCCTCTATTACACCTTACAGTTCTCTTTTATCCCTTGTAGTAGTTAATCTTTTGTCTGGTTAACAATTCGTTATACGAGATTTCCCCTGTTCAATTCACTAACGAGGGGCTCGTCTCTTGAAGGGTCCCTGACAGATACCACATTTGACCCATCTGACTCTTTTTCTGGTTGTTTGCTTATGAGTTCCAGTACCCTTAGTGAGCCTGTGCTTTGGCTTCTAGGGAAGTGGGCTTCCAGCTAGGGTATGCTAGATTGGCTACATTTCAGGGAACTAATCTTCAGATCCTAGGTTTCCACATGTACTCCTTCCTAATAAGATCAGCCTGAGAACATACCTGCAGGGGCGATCCCATGAGAAAGGTTCTCCTTTCCCAGCTCACCTTCCACATCCAAAAAGAAAGGCACCCCTCTCATTTCTCCCTGATTTTATGGTGTGTTGCCCAAAGCTGTAATATACAATACTTATGTTGTTTGGATTAATTTTGCTCTAATAGTTTTAACAATAACTCAATCCAGAGAAAAACTCTGAACATCTAAAGGCTTAAGATTACAGGAAATTAAAAAACTTATTTTGATTTGTATTCTATTGTTCTACATAGAATGATGCTAAGATGATTAAAGAGATTTTCAAGTATGAAATACATTACAACAGGATAAAATTTGGAAACTGGAATGGAAATGTGAATTCAAGGAAGAAAGGGAACACTAAATATTCTTTCCATTAAAAGGTCATTTGAATATTTTAAAAAATTGGATGCTGGTAAATATAAAATTGCTGTGGTATCCATATTCCTTTGGATGCACATAAAAGCAAGCAATACCACTTTTGTTTTAAATTATCAGTATTGACTGCATGTCAGAATTACAGTCTTTGCAACTCTTTACAGTGCAGGAGGAGAAACTTTTGATTTCATCCCCAAAAAGTTCAGGGGGATACGTGGCTTCCAAAACTGTTTTAGGAGATACCTAGGTAAACAAAGTTGCCTTATTTACAAGAAACATGAACAGATGAAGTCTGACTGAATAAAGAAGAGAATGAAGAATTGACCCAGCAACTGGAAGCCAGGAGCCCCTCCCGGGAGAGATGAAAACACTCCCCCACCCCCCACCTCATTTCCCTGCCTAAGTTTCTCAGCACCTCCTCATGGGGGCAATGCGCATATGGAAAATGGCAGAGAGCAGCTAGCCCTGGATGTTAGGGCCCAGATCAGGAGCCAGCTCAGCCCAACTTTCTCCTTTGTCTTTATTTTTGAGTGACCTGTGGCTGAAGGTATGTCCTATAACAACGTATTCCCTTAATGCCTTGTGTGCGATAAAGCCTTGTGAGCTGTAGCCTTTATTTTGTCATTTGTAAACTGGATTCAGAAATTCCTAACCGTGACAGTTGGAACACTCACTTTACCCCTCGGCGGTAACACTGTGGTGTAGAAAAACTGTCTTAGAGACAGAAGACTTGTGTTTTGTAGTAACTGGTTGCATGTCACTTATCAAATACTTGCATGTCTCTGCACCCATTTCCTCATTGGTAAAAGTGGATGGTGGGCTGATGAGTGTGGCCTATTTGGTTGGGCATTATATTGCAAAGTGGAAGTTTGCTGATTCAATTCCCTGTCAGGGCACAAGCCTGGGTTGTAGGTTTGGTCTCAGGTCAGGGAGCATGATGTTTCTGTCTCACATTGATGTTTTTCTCTCTCTCTCCTGCCCTTACCCTCTCTCTAAAAATAAATAAATAAAATCCTTTTAAAAAAAGTAGATGGTGATAACTATCTGTGAGCCTTAGATGAGACTGTACATTTAACTGTGCTTAGCACATGGCAGGTCCTCAGTAAATGTTCGTTGACGCTAAGCTAAAGTATGACTTGGCAATGAACTTGGGGCATATCTACCTCTCCCTGCCCTAAGGGCTCCCTTTTACTGTACGATAAATTAAATGAGTGGGCTATCTAGAGCTGCACACTGCCACAGGTCTTGCTCACATAAGGACCTTCCAGCCTGACGCAAGTGTGTGGGACATTTGCACATGCATGGGTTCCCACGTCCCTCCCGCGAACGTGATCTGTGGAAGCTTTAAATGACATAGCCTATGCTCCAGTCATTGCCTCGGGGGCAGACATGTTTGCAGGCATTTCATCCTCAGATTTGAAGCAGTCATTGTCAAGTATTTATTTAGAGTCAATAAAACCATTATGTATTATCTAAAGTACAGAACACAGGCAACATAGCTCTACGCCAGAGTAGTTACTGAATCTGCTCTCTTAAATGTACAGTACTGGTTGATGTTCCAACTGAATTACCAGCTGACCGGCACACGCATGCATGCGCGCGCACGCACACACACACACACACAGTGATTTCTTTACACCAGCTGATGACAGAGCGCTGTCACCAATCAGGTGGTAGTTCAGCTGGCATTTCATGAGCAATGGAGGTCAACTCAGAAAGCGAAATGCTTGTGCAAAGTGCGTGATAATAAAATCACAAGGTTTGGCCCATCACAGAAGCACATGAATAAAAGAAGGCACCTGTGGTTAGAGGGCCAGATCAGGTTAGGAGGCATCAGCATGGCTCTCCACCCACACTGCCCGTCTTTAAGCTCGGGGTTGCTCGCAGAGCCCTTCATGCCTTTACACTAATAAGAGAGGTGAATTTTTGAATGAGCTTTTTGATGCTCTCTGGAGAATAAACCCTCCAGTCGTATTTCTATAAAGATTTAGGATCTCATTCCAGACCCCAGGCAACTAAGGGAAAATAATGATTGCAAGAGACACAGAGGAAAATCAGGTCCCTACAATGTGCAGGTGCCAGCTGAGTGCTTTCCCGGGTGTTGTCTCGTTACTCCTCATGGCACCCGTTGGGGGGAGGTGGCATTCCTTCCATTTCACAGGTGAGGTTCAGGGAGGTTAGATTCAAAACCAGGACTTGAGTCCTTGTCTCTCGGAATCAAAGGCCACATTCTTTCCCCTTCACATCATTGACTCTAATCCTGGCTCAGAAAGGTGAATACCCAGAAGATACGGGCTATGGACGTTGTTTTAGTCTTCACGGTATATTCCAATGGGCCCACAGCTGTGGTTCTTGAACTGGGCTGCATGTTAGAATCACTGCTGTTCCAAGGTTGGCACTCTGGGCACATAAGAAATCTTTTAGGGTAGTGTTTCTGAACCTACAGAATCCCCTGGAAGTTAGTTAAAACAGTTTGCTGGGACCCGCCACCAGAGTTTCCAGCTCCTCAAGTGTGGAGTTGGCCCAAGAATATGCATTTCTGACATCTGCTGTTGTTGCTGGTAAGATTGTGAATGATTGTCTCAAGGCATTGCTTCTTAAAGTGCAGCCCCAACCCAGACTATAAAAGTCCGAGTTACTCGTGGACTCTAGTGCTGATTCTTAGGCCTGGGCCCAGACCTATCGGGGGTGGACACCTGGCATCTGTCTTTTAAAGAAGTGTTCTAGACGATTCTTCAGTCCACTGAGGTGTGAGAACCGTCATCCAGTGGATTTTTAAACTCTCCCTTATCTCATATACAACCTGGCTTTAAATTCTGTCTCCTTTTCAGAATCATGAATACGAGAGTGTTTTGATGGTTGCTATATGGAATGGGGGTTGTGGGGGAATGGGTGAAGAGGTGAGGGGATTAAGAAGTACAAATAGGTAGTTACAGAACAGTCATGGGGATGTAAAGTACAGGATAGGAAGTGGAGCAGCCTAAGAACTTATACGCATGACCCATGGGCATGAACAATGGTGGGGGATTGCCTGAGGGAGTGGGGAGTGCTGCGTAGAGGGGGCAAAAAGAGAAATATCAGGATAATTGTAATAGCATAATCAATAAAATATAGTAAATAAATACTTTCTCCTTTTGAATGATAGTCACACAGCAGAACTCCATTTACAACTGACCATAAGGGATCTCTTAGTCCATGTTTTATTAAAAAAAAAGAAGAAGAAAAAGAGAAAAGGAGGGGGAGAGAGAAAGAGAGAAAATTTTACTAATTAAAAAACAAATTGTCAATTTCCACCTCATTAGGAGGAAAGAGGCCTGACAGAGCCGTGGTTCCTTCGGGCTCCCCACACAAGTAAAACCAAACCGGGAGGAGAAAGGCATCTGTGAAGAGGCTCCTGGGAAGCTGGGTCACTGCCTGGCTTCCTCTGGGCTGGACATGTCCCCAGCAAGTGCCACTCACAGGCTGAAGAGGAGGAAGCCAGGCCCAGGGGCGGATGTGCCCTGAAGAGAAGCAGGTGCTTCCCGGGGCCCTGCCCCTCAGCTGTGCCCCTGACACGCACACACCCCCGAGGGAAGCCAGACACCAAAAAGAGTATTTATAGCCACCCTGCTGCTGGTTCCTGCCTGGTCCCCACAGGAGGGCCTGAGGATCCCAGCCCCGCAGGCTGACAGGACGGGCCAGGGGAGGAGTGGGAGGCTGAGGAGGAGAGGGCCTGCTGTCCTTCCTGAAGAGTTGCAGAAATTAGTCCCTCTTATCTCAAGTTACAAACGCAATGGAATTTCAAATGAGGATGAAATGAAGGTCATGGGAAAAGGTTTCCCATTGTTCTTGCATGGCTCCAAAGTCAGCCGTTGGCCCTGAGAACCCCACCACAGGTCTGGGTGGTCTGGGTGGCCTGCCCTCTGCAGAAGTAAGGAGTAGCAGCCCCTCTGCTCCTCACAGAAGCAGGAAGGCCCACGTCCTCAGCCCCTGGGCCATCCCAACCCCTGCCCCAGATGCCCTCAAGCTGGGCCCAGCTCTCCAGATTCTTAAGCACAAGCCTGTCACCAGAAACAATGGCCCTTTTCTCTTTCACGGCCTCTCATTTAGGCCTTCGGGTTACAGAGGAAGACAGAGGTAACACAGTGTGCCTTTCTCCTACCTGCCCTACCTGCGGGCAGCCCGGAGTTGACTTAAGTGGCAGGAAATGCACACCTTGGGGGCGGGGGGAGGTGTCCAGTTGTCAGCCAAGGGGGAAGGGCCATGGTGTCCCCACTCACCAGGAAGAGTACTGGGGAGCCCCCGGGAAATGTCTTGTAAGGCTTTATGCTGTCTAGTTTACAGGGAACACTCTGCACCGAGCTGTGCTCATCGGCTCTAAGTCTCTAGGTAAGATCATTAGGTCTCGGGGGGTGGGGGTGGGGGGGACCAACAAAACAGCAAGTGTCCCGGAAAGGGTTTCACTTCCTAACTGGCAGCAGGCCTGAGACCAAACCTGTTACTCAGAGCCGCAGGTGGGGTTCCTGCGGGAGGCACAAAGCGCCCTATTGTTCTGCCGGAGGCCCCTGCTGCTCCCAGAGCCCCTGGGTGCTGAATCAGGCTCCGTGAGCCTGGCCGGGGCCCTGGAAGGCTCCTGGGGGTATCCCTTCAGCAAACTTCCTGCCTGTGGAAGGAAAGTTCTATTTTAGTTTTCATTTTTCTTTCTTTCTTTTGATGAGGAAGAAGGTAAGAGTGGAATGATAGCTACATAGGCACAGGCGATTGAAGTTAACACAATGGCAAGAGCTAGGCAGGCAAGAAGAGCAATGACCAACCGTTTCCATGCACATTTGAGTTGCCTGGCACTGTGCTAAGGGCTCCCTAGACATAGTCCCATTTCAGACTCACGATGACCCAGGGAGGCAGGTGCGGCTACTCTCACTCCCTCCCAACAGAGGAAACAGAGGCCTAGAGCCAAGCATTCAGACCGCGACCTCCCCAGCCGTCCGCCTCAGCCCTACGCTCACTCTCTCTCAGCAGGCACTCCTCAGCTTGCAGGGACCTCTGACTTCCTGGCATCACACAGGTTCGGGGTGGTGGTGGGCGGGGGGGACTGGGGCAGTGGGGCTCAGGCAGCATCCCCCTGAGAGCCACTTTGTAGGGACAGCCTCTCAGGATGGCCCGGGACTCTGCGAGGCCTCCCTTGTCCCATTCCCTTAGCTTGCACATGACCTTCCACCTTCCACCAGCTGCTAGCTCCCGGTCAGCTTCTTCTCTGGCCCGGACCTCGTTCACCTGGGCACATTATATAAACCAAATTCATGGTGACTCCACGCGGCAGAAGGGCTTTGCCTAACAGGTGTAGTGGGGTGAACGGGGAGAGGGAGCTGAAAGCAAACGCCCACCCCCGGACCACCACAGAGTCGGTGACACTGTGTCATTGTCTTGCTGTAGGTGGGCTGTTGCCCTTCTCCAGGGGGTGCTGGTGGTGGCCGCTGAATGTGTGCAGGTGAGGAAGGGGTGCAGCCGCAGCACAAGTTACGTTGCGTGGAACTGACAGTCTTTTCAGTCTGGTGGGTGGGATGGTCATTTTGTTTGTTTTTCATCAGGTAGGAAATAGGACTCTTAAGTTCTCACCAGGAGAGAGCTCTTCCTCCCTGAACTCCTCATAGTCTTTCATTTTACAAGTTGCTTAGATAAGAACATCTAGACATAGGTCTTCCATGTTTACCCATATATCCCCAGGTCCAGCGTAGCTCCTGGCATATGGGGGGCACTTAGTTAATGCCTATTAAAATGATTGACTAAATGAACAATTAATTGAATAAATGAGTCAATAAAGCATTAATGTTGGCTCCCAGATTCCTGGAGATGACCCGAGAACAAGACCCCGGGATTTTCCCTGGGTCTTAAAAAAGAAATGTCCCTTTCAGAAATTTGGGGAGTGTGTCAGTTCAGGTCCTGCAAAGAACAGGCACTGGTAGAATTAAAATGCAGCTTTATTTGGGGGAACACCTGTGAAAAATAAAAAGGCAGGAAGCAGGACTGGGTGAGGGAGACCACTGTGCAGATCCAACATCCTTAAAAGAAAAGGTGGAGTGAGCAGGACTGGGAAGCTGCTGGCCAATCATCCCACTGTGAGTTCTTCCTCGGAGCCACATATGACCTCTGGGCGCTGCACCTCCGTGGCTCTCAGGGGATGGGGTGCAGATTATCTTGGTGTGACAATGGTTATTGTTTTTCCTTTATCAAGCAATGCCTTATCATCCCATGTTTCTTCCATTTGGGGACACCTGTGTCTCCATCACCTCTACACCTTCCTTCTTTCCAACAACCCCTGAGTTGTCCCCATTGGGAGGGAAGGTGACTCAACACACCACAGAGCTTTCAGTGTTGCCATATTCTCTCTCTCTCCAACTGACTTCCAAATGTCTCTAACTCAACAAGCCCGAACTTCACTGGAATGTGTTCTTTCCGTGACCATTTTCTTTCCTGGAATTCCAGCTCCGTCAAGAACACCGTCAGGTGCTGTCAGGTGCTACAGATAAACATCTAGCATGCCCCTCGACGTCACTGTATGTTCCTTTCTCAATATCTCAGCCATGCTACCACCCACCCCCTCCCATCCCAGGTGGCTGAGCAAGGGCTCTGCTGGACTTTACTCCTGCCTCCAGGGGTCCTCGGCAGAAATCCAGGTCCTGGCAGAACAGGCCACACAACATCCTTGTTGTAGTCACATAGTGTCTGATTATCAGGATCTCAGTAAACAACCCAACAGAGGAGGTCCCTGTTATCAGCAGGGGAAGAGCAAGTTTATTTTCTTGACTCCTTGCATCCTGACAGTTGATGGGCTGAATAAACAGTCCTGTTGACTTAAATCGCTTTCCCTTGAAAAGTGCTGGTTCTAACTCCAGACCTTTCAACCATGCTGTGAATATGAAGTTGTGTGTTAGGCACTTCCTCCCACTATGATCTCTTTACCCATCGAAGTGACGATGACGGCCATTGCCTTCCTCCTGGTCATTTCTCGTTTACTGAGAGAGAGCCACAGGAAGCTGTAGTGAGAGGCACGGGCCCTGCAGCCAGACTGACTCCTCTCAAATCCCAGCTTAATCACTATTTAAGATGTGGGACCATAGATTACTTGACCTCCCCTCACCTCAGTGTTCTCATCTGTGAATGGGGGTAATTAGAATGCCCATCTCAGAGGTTAATAAGGATTCGCATAGGTAAACAATGCCTGGCACATGGCAAGATAATTAAGGGGATGCTGCGTCAGTAACTTCAGATCCCTGCTCTCAAGGAAGTTCTTTCTGAATGATGCATGAACAGTCATGACAAAGGCTGGTGTGAGCGATGACCAGGCTAAACTTAGAACTCTCCATCCTGGAAGCCTTCTGAGACGGGGGTACTAGAATAATGAAAATGACATAGTTCTTGAACTTATGTATTGATTAACATTAGTTTCAGCCTGGTGGTAATGGTATAAATAGTTCTCTTCAAAAGTGAATATAAAAAATAAAATTCTTTTTAACAAATAGAAAATGACTTTGTTCATGTACATAAAGCAAAGGTTTTAGTAAATAATTTTTTATAAATTAAGAAAATATAAGCAAAATAAAAAATATTGCATGTATTGTACATAAATACACATTTGCACTCTTTAATCAATTTCTCAGTTGTAACTGTATTGCAGTAAGTCTCTGGCATTTTTTGAAGAACATATTTATTTCAATGTCTTTATTTTTAATTTTTAAAATAAAATTGAATGCCATATTATTTACACTTGCATTTTATGAATCATAAACTTGAAATTGACCCTTCTCTGTGAACCTAAATATTTTTAATTGAGAAAATACTCTCTCTAGATGTGCTGAATTATTTAGTAAGCTCAGAGCAAATGCAGCTGAATGGAAGATATTCTCAATGCTAATGTTTTTAAATTGAATTGTATTAATACTTCAGCCCAAATAACTTTACAAAGTATGTCTTTTGCTCACATTCAGAGCATCTTTACTCAACAATAATTTTACAAGGCCTGGATTGCCAAATAACTTCTCATTACTTATGATTATTTTGAATGTTTTACAAAGATTGGGTGTTGTAAAATTGCAGGCTTTTTCAATTATATTTCGCTTCAGTACTGAATACAAATTGTTCCAATTAAACACAGGAGCTTCATCTAAAGATCCATCCCACAAGTCAAGGTATTATACACCTCTGAGCTCCTGCAGTTTAATTTCTCCCTTTCCTCCCTGCTTCGGAAGAGACAATTAGTGTGTCGCAATGGAAGCGTGTTTGAGATCCTTACAATTTGTAAAAAGTTTCAGTAACTGAATTTTTTGTGCTTCACTTATTGAATACTTTGTTAAAATATTCCAATTGATTTTCATCAAAATGAAACTAACATTTAAAGAATTATTTCAGGACATATAAGTAGGTTTACAAAACAGTTATTTGAAGGCTCAAAGATTTTTATAATTGGATTGCTGGTGGGCACCAGGAAAAGGAAGAAAATGTCTACTGTAATGCTAAAATTTTTGATGTTATTGTTGGTGATTGGGTTGGTTTGTTTCGAGAAGGGTGATTGGATACTTAATATAAGCTCTGTCCCAAGAATTTTGTACATTACTTTGTTTATATATAGAAACACTTGTAATTTTTGACAACAACAGTTTCTGTTGCCTTTGGTGGAATATATATCACAGTTGTTTGGCTGCAATCATGAATATGTTTTCCACAACAGCTTCTGAGTACGTTCTGCTCCGTAGGTTTCTTAATTTAGTAAGAACATTATTTTCCATGAACGTAAGTGCCCCTCAAAATTCGTGTTCCTATTATTACTGCAAAAACACATCTTACCATCAATGCTGGATTTTTGAACTAAATTTATAACAGCATTCCCAACAACGTCAGGTATTTTACCTGAGAGTGAACTTCCAACAATTTTACTTTGATTTCATGAATTGTTTGGGGAAAATTTTTCCACAATCATTGAAATCAACCAATTTTCTATTTGAGCTTTCTGAGGACTCATATAAAAGGGGTTTCATGCAGCTGGTCGGCCTCTTCTTTTGCTAATGTCACCAACACCCATACAACTATCAGTTCACTTTTTGAATGCACAGACTTGGAATAAATACAGGCAAAACAAATTGAGAAGAATGACGCTTTGATCTCAATGAAAAGCCATGCTTCCCCGGGTGACACATAAACATACCTACCTTCTGCAGCTGCACACGTGAACTTGACATTTAGGAACACAGTCTTCTTAAAATAGTTCTCGCTTTTGAAGTCGATGCTGGAACTTCTTTATACAGTTGTGTCTGGTCTGGTTTTTATGCAGCCAGTGCTGTCCTTAGGATCGGATGGTAGATCGTAAAAGTCATCAAAGAATTTGTACATAGAATAAAAGAACAAGTGCTGGTGAGGTGAGGATGTGGAGAAATTGGAACCTTTGTGCATTGCTGGTGAGAATGTAAAATGATACAGCCACTATGGAAAATAGTATGACTGTTCCTCAAATAATTAAACATAGGATTACTATATGATTCAACAATTTTACTGCTAGGTATATATCTAAAAGAATTTAAACCAGGAACTTGAGCAGATTTTTGTGTACTCATTTCCATAACAGCATTAGTCACAATAGCCAAAAGGTGGAAGCAACCCAAGTGTCCGATGACAGATGAATGATTAAACAAAATGTAGTATATAGAGACAATGTAATATTATTCAACCTTAAAAAGAAGGAAATCCTTATATATGCTACAACATGGATGAACCTTGAGGACAACATGCTAAATGAAATACAGTATGTGTCACTATGGGATTACATGTGTATGAAGCACCTAGAGTAGTAGTTCAAGTCATAGAACAGAAAGTAAAATGGTGGTTTCCAAGGGCTGGGGGAGAGGGGCATGAGGAGCTATTGTTAATGGGGACAGAGTTTCAGGTTGGGAAAAAAAAAAAGAATTTGTACAAGTTATATATTTATCCACCTTTTAAAAAAATTAATTTATTTATTCAAGAGAGGGGGAGGGAGGGGGAAAGAGAGGGAGAGAAACATCAATGTGGGAGAAAAACATTGATCAGTTGCTTCTCGCACATGCCTGGACTGGGGGCCAAATCCGCAACCCGGGCATGTGCCCTGACCGGACATCAACTGGTGACCTTCTGCAACGGAGCCTCACGAGTCAGGGCTCCACTTTCCTGATACACAGAAATCCAGGACTTGGTTTTCATTTAACATGCATATTTTTGGTTTAATTGCTGCCAAAGACATTTATTGCCAAATTAAAAAGTGTTACTCTGTAGTAAAATAAATAGTTGTAATTTTATGACATAGTGTAAATTTACACTTCTACCACAAGACTGTTCAGATTACTCATTATGCTCCATCTCTAACTCCAATTTCCCTGTTTCCAGATGACACTAACTGGAGGTCTGATGACTTTGTCCACCTTTCAGGCCACTGCACTGGCCAAGACACACCTGGCTGGTACACCAAATGGCCAGCAGGAAGAGCAGTGCCAAACACATCTCCCATCACCTTCCAAGAAGGAGATATATATATATATATGAGAAAGAGAAAGAGATTAGTTATCACCTGTTCTGGAGAAGCTCAAGAAAAGGAAGCGGTTATTGCTGGTCCTCCTTCACATTTAAGATGGCGTTGAACTAAGAACCATACATGTTACCTTTGTAAACCAGACCATGGTGGAAGCAGGAAGCAAAAGGATATCTACCAAATGTACCCCAGCTAATGTTAACGCAGTCGCCCCCAACAGTATTTTATAGAAAAATAAAACATCGGGGACAAAGGTTAAAAACTTCACCGGGGCTGTCCCAGGTGAAGTGGGTGTATGATCCCGCTGGCGATGCGTGGGATAAGCAGGCATTCCTTTAGGACGCATACGCAATAGCAAGGGAGATCAGGGCAGGCTTCTCGGAACAAGGAGTCCCTGAGCAGAACCTTGAAGGATAGGCTGGGAATTGTCAGGTAAAGTATGAAGAACATCTAAAAAATAATAGCTCTGGTAAGCCTTTTCTTAGTCTCTGTCATCACAAACATCCTAGGGGTGAACAATACCACTGTGATTTCAGATAGGATGCTTAGAGAGGTTAAGGAATTTGCCCGAGGCCCCCCGCCCCAAGCCGTGGTGAGGCTGGGATACCAGCAGAGGTCTGTGATCCCAGCACTGGGCACCCGTTCCTGGCAGTCACCGGGCCGTTCTGTTCCTACAATGGCTCGGTACAGGAGATGGCGTGCACTTCGGGAAACTGCAAGCCATTTTGGCAAAAACAGTGGTGGGGTGGGTCTGATGAAAGATGCTGCTGGAGGGAGGTGGAGGCCAGGTTGTGACAGGCTTGGATGCCAGGCTTGGATGCCAGACTAAATTGAACTGAGTCCTGATAATTGCAAAAGAGCTGCAGCAAAGCTTCCCTCCTCCGTGGAGGGCTCCAGAGCGACTGCAGCCTCCACTCGCCCCCCTCCCCGCCTGTGGCCCGCAGTGCTTACTGTTTCCATGTGCGCTTTAGCTGTGGCTAGGATAAATACCATTTGGTCCATGACTGCATACTGTCTTGGGTAGTTTTCTGTTTTGTGTGTGTATGTTTGGTCTCTTAGGCAAGAGCTTCAGGTATGTTAAGGCAGAGATCGATGCCTTATAGGTACTATAGGTTTCTTAATAACTCCCTCTTGGTACTGAGCACACAGGAAGTGTTCAAAAAAACAAACAAACATTTGTTGATGGTTGTCAATAAATGGATTTTGGATTGCATTCAATTGGTTTTTCTAATACAATCATGTTTCGCTTTCACGATGGGGATAGGTTTTGAGAAATGAGTCATTAGGCGATTTCATCCCCACGCAAACATCATGGAGTGCCCTCACACAAACCTAGGTGGTATAGCCTACCTCTGTAATTGTATGTGCTGTACTTTCACACACCTGGTAGGTTTGTTTATACCAGCAGCATCACCAACACCTGAGTAAGGTGTCGTGCCATGACCATCTGAGGTCTACAACATCACTAAGCAATAGGAATTATTTTTAGGTCCGTTAGAATCTTATGGGACCATCATCACACATGTGGACGGCTGTTGACTGAAACATCATATGAGGCACATGACTGTATCTCAAATTTTTAGGAATTGAACTTGAGGTTGAACCTGCTTTAACTCTGCTTTTTGAGACTTACCTGCTTTGTGCTGTCCCCCAAACTTACTCTTTGGCTTGCTCTTGCCTGGGGCTTCCATTTTAGTTCCTTAGCCTTGTGTCATGGTTGCAATTTCCACCTCCTTTTCTGCCTCATCTGAGTAACAAGCTCATTTTCCTCCAGACATTTATGGTCGAGTAAGTCCAGATGGGCAGGCAGTTGACCCATTAATGCCTCGTTGGCCACACCCATTAGAGTGTTTCTTGACTTCAATCTCAATTGATTAACCTTCCCTCATTTTTGGTAAATCTGGCCAGATCTTCATAGGACTAGAACTCTGGAACTGTTATGGAACATGGTAACCAGTAGCCACATGTGGCTATTTAAATAAAATAAGATTTAAAATTCAGTTCCTCAGTCACACGAGTCACATTTCAAGTGCTCAGTAGCCACACGTAGCTAGTAGCTACCCTATTAGACAACAACTAATTTAAAACCTTTTTGTCATTGCAGGAAGTTCTATTGGAAGAAGGCAATGGATTTGGGGTAACAAATTCTGTAGCAAAAACTGAGCAGCTTTAATAAATGATTCTTAATCTGGCTTATTTATTATTTAATATAATATTAATAGAATTCCTAGGGATAAAATTACTTATGTAACTATTTGTTTAAGTATCTATGTCTTTCAACAAATCTGTGAGCACTTCCAGGAGAGGGAACATATTGTATCTTTCTCTCTGCCAGGCTTGAATTGGTGTCTGGCAAAGAACGGGCTGAAAACCTGTCTCAATTATGAATCAATAAATGCTTAGAAATATCATTTAATTTTCTCTCTTGCTAAGTATAGATATTAGTCTCACAGATATTCTGAGAGGTACCAATTTTTAACCTGTTCTTACTATTTTTAATGCTGTGTATTCTGAAAATATAGAAGAAAAAGTGCAAAATGACATAAATTTATTTGAAAGTATGAAAAAAAATCTATGGTAGGGGAACACAGAAGGAAAAGCTCCCCAGGGGACCCGAAGGGAGACACATGACTCTCATTTGTCTTTTTTGGTGACTTGGTGGGAGCCAGCATGGGTCATCATGACTTTTGATGGCCACAGGTGCCCTGTCCCTCAGTCAAGGAAGGCAGGACAAACTATAGAAGGTCAGCTTCCTGTCCCTCTTCTTTCCCTGGAGGGGCCCTCTGCCAGGGATCTGTGATGCTTATCTGGGCTCTGCAGCTCTTTGCAGTGAGGTCATCCGGGAAGTCGAATGCCTTTGATACAATTATCTCTGCATCCTCTGCCCTTTGTTCTCCTGGAGAATGACGGGCGACCCTCATGCTTCTTACGTGGTTGACACAGCTGTTGTTGAGGCGGAATGCCAGGTGCAGGCAACTGCGTGGCTGAGCAGGTACTTCCCCAGGGTCAGGATGGGGCTGAGGGTGCAGGTGGGCTCCCGCAGGAAAGCAGAGGAGAGGAGACTTTTCTGTGTTGGGGACTCTTTCTCTACACAAACACATGTGTATATACATACACACATGCATATGCACACACATATTTGTCATGACAAAGCTAGCGGTTTTTCCTCTTCAATTCATCTTATTGACAATCAGACCAGTTCTAAGGGCTCATTCTTTCCTGAAGATATGGGGATAGGTGGCTTTTTGGAATTAGGTGTCTCTACAGCCCTAAGCCCATCTCCACATCGCAGTATACATTCCTCATTGTATGTGGACGCCTTGCAATATTTTCTACCCAGTAGGAAGTCTCCTGTGTTGCAGATCTTCCCCAAACCCCACAACTTGTGCCCAGTTTCCTACATCAATCCCCCCTTCCTCAAACATGTGTGACCTAACCTGTCCTACTGTGAGCACCAGGTCACCTCTTCCGAGAGTTACAATGAATCAGTGTCAGGGAGTAGGGGCTGGTGGCGATGTGGGGGACCCTCCCACCCATTGCCGAAGTCCAGTCAAATAACCAGGAGACTTGTGAAGTGTGCATTTCCTGTGGAGTAGCTCCGTTATTTAGGTCTTGCTTCATCCTGAGATTCCCTGTCTACTTGCTCTTTCTCTCCTGCTTCTCTATTGATTATCGAAACATGCCGTGAGCAATCAGTCAGCATTTGTTGGCAGACATAAGGTCTGCAGATCTCTAAATTTTTCTGCCTGGGGTTGAGCTTAGGAAGCAACTGGAAATCCTTGGCTCTCGGGGAATGGTGAGAGCATTTCTCTAGAAAGAGACAAGACTCCCTCGTGTGTGTGTGTACATGTATAAATACTTCATTGTTCATATCATCAGTAATCCACAGCAGAATAACAGGCTAGAATAGTAAATGGTCTATTAGAAACCAATGAAGGGAAGGCCCCTGTTTCCCATTGGTGGGGGGAGGGGGAGAGGGGAATAGTGGGTAACAGAGGGCATCTGCTGGCTGGGGCTGCCTGGTGTGACTTCTCCCTCCCTCTTGTAACATTTTTCCAGCCTTCATTCAGATATTGTACTAGTCAAGGAAGGAAACAGATGCCACCACCTGAGGGTTTAACAAAGGGGCTGGTGACAGAGGTGTGGATACAGTGGGGACCAACAAAGGACAGAGGAAAGCCAAGGAGCTGGCAACAGCTGAGGGCATTTTAGGGAAGGATTTTAGATGATCTAGTTTACTGTATTATTTATTAAATATGGAACTCTTCAAACTTTCCATATTTTCATGCATTGTACAGGGGCCAATGAAGGACTGACTGACTGTAATGAAATCACTGAGACCAGGCCCCAGGGTTCCTCACCTCTTGGTCAGGGGCTCTGCCCTATTTTTTTCAGCCTAATGAACATCCATATGCAGAGATGACAAAAAAAAAGGAAGGACAATAACAATACCACAGTACCAAGTTCCAAGTAGCCGCTGAGGGCTGGAAGAGCCATGTACTGGGATATGTACCGGGAAGTAGCTCTGGGAACCGTGGCTCCTTTCCGCAGGGTAGCCCTTGGTGGAAGTTGCTCCTTTGCTTTTTCTTTAGAAGCTCTGATCTGGCCTAAGGCTGGAAGCCGCCACCCCTCAGTTCTGGCTGTTCATTTAGGCCACATCCCGGATGGCTGTCAGTCAGCCTGGTAACATTGGCACCCTGATAAATTATATGGCAGATTAAAAAATATATTATTATTGGCAGTAGTGAGATAGTGTAGCTGGAAATAGACTCTCCTTTTAAGCAACATGCCTGCAAAATGGAGTGCTCAGAACACTATGCTAATCAGTGGAAAACTGCGGTGTTCAGTCAATTTGCTGTCTATGATACCAAGTGACATTTTTCTTTTTAAACTTTATTTGTCTCATTGAAATGATTGACTTTGGGCCTGAATTGACTTAATTGCATGGTTCCTTTTGATACATGGTAGACAGGGATTGCTCTTTTGGGCCGTGATCAAATGCAACAGAGAGGCCATGAATAAGAGTGGGCAGCCCCAGTTAGCATGAAGGCTTGCTAACATTTTCCTCGCAGACTAACTTACTGCTGCCAACCTAGCAGTTTGTTGGTTTTAAAGCTTGTGAATAACAGTACAGCATTCTGTCCAGAGAATTAAACTCTAATGTATAATGTCAATCACTGAGTCAGTTAATCCAGTACTGGTTTTTGATAGATAAGCTTGCGATAAGTTTCAAATTTTAGGCAATGAGCTATTTTGTGGATACCTGCCTTTGGTCTTTTGCTTTGAAGCTTTCCTTTTAATAAACAGCAGTAAACTATGTTTTCTAAAACCAATAAAAATATTATTACAATGAATATGTGAAAATCTCACCTACCCAGAGATGGTGATAGTTATATTTAGTTCCAGTTTTTGCCTCCACACATTTTTTTTACTAATAGAGATGATACTATATCTCGATGTGGTTTTTTTTTTACTCAATTTGTGTACTGATGGGGTTTTTATTTCCCCACTGAAGATGATGACTCAAATATTCCTCTTGTTATCAATTCTTCATAAATATTTTTAATGGTAACATAGTATTCCATTGTGTGAGTGTAGAATAGTTTATTTAAATATTATCCTATTCTCAGTTTGGTTGTTTCTGGTTACTTATTATTACAAGTAATACTCAATTCAACATCTCTGTACATATGACTTTTCTATATCTTAAATCATTTTCTTATACTAGTATCCCATAATTATAGCAGAATTATTTAGTTGAAGTTATAGATATTTTCAGGCTTCTGAGACAAACTATTTCCGTAGAAGGATGTCCTTGTTTATATTTACTCTAACCGGACATGTGAGGCTCTGTTTCACCATACCCAGGCCAGTATGGGATATTACTTTCTTTTTTTAATTGCTATTTTAATTGGTAAAAATTATAGCTTTTTTAATTTGCATTTTCTGGTTATTCTTCGGTTTAAATGTATTTGTGTGTGTGTGTGTGTTTATTAGTCATTTTTGAATGGGGGTGAACTAGCCTGTTCATACCCTTTACCCATTTATATATTGGCATCTCACTACTTTTTCTCATAGATGCATATGAAATCTTTACTTACTAATAAAATTATTTTTTGTCTTATGTATAATAGATATTATTGTTCATTTATTTGCATTTTATTTTGTGTTTTGATATATAAAATCTCTACATTTTTATGTAATCATATCTATCATCCCTTTGACATTTTTTTTTTTACATTGAATTTATGCTTGGGAACCAGAAATAAATAAAAGGTAAAGTCATTAATTATAGTGTTTATTTTTAATAGTGTTATGGAGGCATAATTTATATACTATAAATTCATTTGTTTTGTTTTAAGTATACAATTCATTGATTTTTAGTAAATTTACAGAGTTGTGCAAACCTCACCAGAATCCACATTTGAAGCATTTCTGTCATCCCCAAAACAAACCTCATGCTCATTTGCAGTCACTCCTCATTCCTCCTACTAGTCCTAGGCAAACACTGACCTACTTTCTGCCTCGATGGATAGCCCTATTCTAGACATTTTGTGTGAATGGAATTGTATAATATATGGCCTTTTTTGACAGCCTCCTGTAGTGTTTTCCAGGTTTAGCCATGTTGTAGCATATGTCAGTCTTTCATTCTTCTGTATGGCTGAATAATAATCCATTGGTGGACATACCACATTTTGTTTATTCATTCACCCATTGATGGACATTTGAGTTGTTTCTACCTTTTGACTATCGTGAATAAGGCTGAAATGAACATTCACATACAGGTCTTTGTGTGGACATACATTCTTGCTTCTCTTAAGTGTATACCTAGGAGTGGAATGGCTGGGTCATATGGTAAATTTATGTTTAACTTTTTAAGAAACAGCTGGTTACTTTCCAAAGTGGCTGTGCATGTTGCTCTCTCACCAGCATGGTCCGGCGTCTCCACATCCTTGCCAGCACTTGTCATTGTCATCGTAGTCTTTTTACACTACGCTCCTTAACTTGTAAGGGTTTAAAATGATTTCCCCTTGACCATTTGTTTGTCATGTCTTTTTAGTATATTACATTTATACTTAAGTAAAATATATTTGTGATCTTTTTTCTCCCAATATCTCCTTTTCATATTCTTCAACATAAAACTTTATCTTTTTCCTTCTCATTCAAACAACAACAAGCATTTCCCTGAAATTTGGCCAAATGAAATGCTAGGATAAACTAATGTGACCATTTTAATGATTGGTGACTGCTTTAAATCTTTTTGAAAGTAGTGAGATAAAAATTTTCTTTAACAATACTGCAGATGAGTATGTTTATCTTCAAAATAGTTACCTGAGTATTTGTAATGAAATGAAGCTATCCCTCAAGTCATTTTGGGGACTGTTCTTTCAAAATTGCCCTGCAGAGCCTGTGGCGTATTCTTTTGGCTCTCCTTAGTGGTTAGCATGTCTGTGGAAGGTGGAGTTTATTTTTAGAAAGGGCTTCAAGTCATTTAGAAACAAACGTTACTCAATAAGGTGAGTGATCTAATTGAACCAGAAATAGGGACTGCATAGTTACACACACAGTTGTGCGTGCACACACAGACCTACATTTTCTCTGTGTTTCCTAGATTAAACCAGAAAACAACTCTAAATCTAGGGCTATTCATATTTTTAAAGAATAACATTATTAGTTAAACAAGAGGATAACTTTCTATAGTTAACATCTTTATGTATAAAAACATTCAAATAGATGTTCAAGTTCTCACGTTTGTTTAAAAGTTTATCCTATTATTTGATAATGACATTTCATTTCAAAGTTAACTTTGATAATTCCAAGTTCAGAGTATTCTTCATAGTGAAATATTACCACAGGATGTTCTAATTACAAAGTCGGGGGTAGAGTTTGCGCTTTGGTTTTAAGTTCCTTACCGAGTATGTAGTGAGTTTCTGGTCTCATTGGCTTTGGTGTTGAACTTGATGAATAACAAGCATGTCCATGCTTCTTGTAGGCTTCTTCAGAATGTTAATGATTCACATTTCATGCAAAAATGCTTGGGAAAGTACAAACCTCGTGCCCCAGAATTACTGCACCTAAGGGTTGAAGGAGCTGGAGTTTTGTCCATCAACCCCTGAGAGTTATGGGAGAAGGGCTTCTCCCTGGGACAGAGTAGCCTGCTGCGGTTTGGAGAACAAAAGCCATCGGGGGCAGAGATGCTGACCCTCGTGATTGGAAGCATCTGGAGCCCGGGAATGTCCAAGGATTGTGGGTGAAGATATGAGAGCAGTTGCTCCAGGCTCCAAAGCCTGAGGTCTCTGCACCACAATGCCCTGCTTAGCTCCCTGGGCCCCTGGGCTATGGTAGGTTCCTGGGCACATCCCCCTACCCTCATGGGGCCCCTCCAGAGTCGCAGAAAAATGCCCATGGCCCTAAAGGGCTTCATCTAGAGGCCTTCTGGTACCCAGGGAGTAGAGGAGGCAGCTCTTGGATGAAGCTACTTTAAGTAGAGGTAATGGAATCCACTTGCTAGGGTGGTTTTAAGAATTAAATGAGTGCATATAACATTCTTGGAACAGTGTCATTGGGCAATCAATGTACAGCCACCATGGTGTTGAGGACAATGCATTGGGCAGGACAGGATAAAGGGAGAGAACACCAGGAAGAGGAGGGAGAGAGGGTCGGAGGGGGAACTGAAAGGACAGAGAGATGAAAAGCTCTTGTCACAGCATGTCATTCATATGGGCTATTGGCAGCAGCAAACTGTCGTGGTCTTTCCTCTTCTCAAGGTTTTGGGGCGATACACTTCCTTATCAACCAGGGCGGCCTGAGATGGCTTCCTGCAACCTCTGCAGTTCCCCTTCCTGCTCCAGGTTAACCCCCCGATGGTCACACGGTTGAGAAGAAGAGACAGACAACCTGGGGTTGGGTTTCTGGGCTTCAGAGCAGCCTGGGATGGGGCTTTCCAACTGCTTCTCCAGTGGAGCCAAAGGCCCAGAATTCCATGTTTGCTTATATCAGCGATTTGCAACCAGTGCCCCACACAGAGTTTTACAATATATAATACCTGACGACTTAGTCAGGGGCACTGACATCTTTTCCCTGAGATTGTCAAATAAAAAATGACAGCCAACAAAACACAATGATAGCCGTGTGGATGAGTCAAAATTATATCTATTTTTCATCAGATCAGTAAAAAAAATATAGTTTTTGGTGTGCTGCAGAATTTTATTAATTAGTTTATGTGTGCCATGAGACGAAGGTTGAAAATCGCTGGCATATGTGTGTCCTGGAAGTGTGTGTGTGCATGCACGTGTGTTTAACTGGTAGGATATATGTGATTTTAGATACTCTGGGAAATAATTGTTTTTGATCAGGACAAATGGCTGTCACCATTTTCTGTTTTCATTGCAAGCTGAAAGAGAAAAGCAATGGCTTAAATCATAGAGAGGTGTTTCAGATTAGATAGAAGGGGAAATTTCTTTTGGGGATGGATTTGATAAACCCTGGAATGGATTGTCAGGGAAATTTTGAAGCCTCTTCCTCGGGAGCTTTTAAAAATAGAATAGATGCTCATTGGCCTGAGAGCTGAAACACAGTCCTACCTGGAGATGGGTGATGGATTGGCTTTGGATTGGGGCAGAGTAGAAAGGAGGTCTCTTTCCACTGAGGTCTACCAACCAAGCATTTCATTTCACTGTTCAGAGCAGGTCAGCATTACTGATTTCCTCTGATTTTAGAAGTCACAGATGTTCATTATTTAAAATTCAGAGAACAGAGAAAAATATAAAAAAGTAAAAATCAAACAAAATTTGATGATCCAGAGGTAACACAAAATGATTTGGTTTTGGTATATGTACATATATTTTTTTATATATATTTCCACATTTTTAATATATTACACAGAGCCTCCAAAAATTACATCATGCACTGAATGCTCTTGCAATCTAGCTTTCATACTTACTGGACTCCTTTCCATGTTGATAAATATTGCTTTCTGTCATTTTGGTAGCTAAGGATTATTCCATGGTATGCATGTAGCATGATTTATTTAATAAGTTTTCTACTGTGGAGGTTTAGGTCGTTTTTCCTGAAATTCTTGTACTTATGTCCTTGTGGGTTGTCCAATTATTTCTTAAGAATAAATTCCTAGAAGTAAAATTGCTATGTTAAGAGCGTGTCTACTTAAAACATTTTACCTATTGCTCGATTCTCCTCCAGAAAGCTCATATCAATTCACATCACCATTAGTAATGCTTGAGAGAGTCTGAGTCCCCATTTTTTAAGTAATATTGGCTATTGTCCATGTTCACTGGCTATTCTCAATAGTTTAATATACACTTCTTTGAGTCCTGTAAAGATTGAGGTTTTCAATACTTATAGTTTGTGTTTTGTGTTCTTTATCCATTTTTCTATTGGGGAGGCCTAGATATAGATCAATGATAGATGATAGATAGATATAGAACATATAGATTGATTATATCTCTATCTCTATTATTATATTTCCAAGCTGTCTTTTAACTCTACTGATTATGGATATGTTGTACAGATTTGCTGCATTGAATATTATTCTTTGAGCTACATTATTTGTAAGTAGAATACAATGACCTTCTGGAATGCTGGCCAAAATGGTGTCACCTGTTTCTGCGGCAGGTGAAGTCTCAAGTCACCAAAGCATACAAGGAAGAGTTTGGGTAGGTGGGTAAGGATGTGTAGACATGGCCAGTGCATAGTTTATGGAATCAGGTCATGGTTGCCTGTCATTGAATGAAGTCAGAGCCACAGGCTTAACAACAGAACATGAACTAAACCTTCAGTACATGAATATGTGGTGGTGGGTGGAGCGAGAGATAAGGGACAAAAGGAAAGTAGGGAAGATGGTCCTTTGGGGCCAGTCCTTCTGATCCCCTTCATCTAAAAGTAGCAGCACTGATGGGATCAACTAATCAATGCACTCAAAATGCCCAAATCAATAGTGTGACAGCCCTTTCAATAGGATATCAAGATAATTGCTTGAAAAGGGTAAAAGTTAATCAATCAAACAGCTGTTATGTCTATACAATGCTAGATAATCAGATTGATCTGATTTTCCCAAATTAACACATTTAAGTTCGTATTGTTTTTATACCATGTAGAGACAGCCAAGCACATTGTCTCTTCAAGCGGAATTCAGGTACCACCTGTTTTGGGAAGGTTGTTGAAACATAGATTCCTAAGTCCCCACAACAGACCTCCTGGGTCAGACTCTCTGGGTCCCAAGTTTTTTTAGGCAGAGATTCTCACCTTGGATGCACTTTAGAGCTATCTGAGAAACTTTTAAGTAGCCCAGGCTATACCCCAGACCAATTAATAAGAATCTAGATGGAACTGGGGCAGGGATGGGAGTGAGAACCCTGGGTTTTCATGTTGGCCAGGCAGTTCCAAAGGTTAAGAATCACTGAGTTAAATTGTATGGAAGGAGGCAGGTATCAGAGATCTCTTCAAAGCTTCCTGTGGGATTCTCACATGGAGGAATTACAGAGCATGCCCTCTGAGAGATGTGACCTACACAAAGGGCATGGGGGCCTTCTTTCTGAGTTCCCGGAGCCGTCTGCTGCAGCCGTGATGCGTGGTGAGCTTTTGCCCAGCAAAAACCTGTTGTGGAGAGGCTGCGGGTCCTGCGTCTGTTTCTGTTTCTAAAACAGCAGCGAGAAAGGCCAAATCCTCAGGTCCTCACATTCTTCTTGGTTGTATGTCTCGGTCTCCTCTTCCCAGAGGCATCCTGCTTCCCCCTCCTCCCTGCCTGTGCCCCCGGGCCCTTGCTCAGGCCTCCTCCCATGTGTGCAAAGCACTGGGCCTCTCTCCCACTGGTTGTCTGTGAGAACCTGCTATTCTAACCAATCGATTGGGAATCATGAGCTACTTCCCCTAGCAAACTCTTGTGTTTTAGTAGGAGCCTTTGGAGAGAATTCCTTCAACCACATAAGGCAAAACTTCCTTCTGATCCAAGCTCCACTTGTCTTATCTGCAACCTCTTCCCCTTCTGTCCCTCCCCAACCCCACCTGTATAGAGTTAATAAGTTGAACCAGAAGGACCTGTGGGATGGAACCATAAAAGCAGTTTTATTTCTGTTTCCCACTGCCCTTTCAACTTGTTCAATGGGGTTTTCCACAACTTTTCTGACAACTTTTTTCAGATAACAAGAATCTCCCAGTCACGTTAAGTCACAATTTGAGTATGAATTTCTTCTATTTCCCCAACAGTCCAGGAAGAGCAAAAGTTGGTGGCTTCTTTCTTCTGTGTCTTATATTTCTATTTCTCCTTAGGCTAGCTGGACCTCTAGACCACATTTTTCTGTACCTTCAAGGTTGAAGCAGGAGGCAGTTTGGGGGATGAGATAGGTTAAGTTGCTCTTATCCATGTCCTGAGCACTACAGACAGTTTGTAAATTTGACCATACTTGATGGGTATTGTCTCTGGCTCTTCCATTGTAGATGTTTTCTTAGGTCCTCCTGAGCCTGCCCCTCCCCCAACACTGGACTCCTCAAATACATTTGGCCTTCCATATCTATGGGTTTTATGCCCACAGATTCAACCAACTGCAGATCAAAAAAAATTTTTTTTTAAATCTCAGTGAGTTCCCAAAAGCAAAACTTGAATTTGCCACGTGCTGAATGCTGCACTGAATCCATATGAAGGGTGTGTAAGGCATACCCTGCTGTAGCCTATATGTAAATAAAGGTTATATGCAAAAGCTATGCCATTTCACATAAGGACCTTGCGCATCCATGGACATTGGTACCTGAGGGGGTCCCATGGATACCAAGGATGACTGTCCAGCTTCCCGGACTCGGCAGCCTCTTTCCTTTGGCTGGCCTCTCCTGATAGCCCTTCAGCTCTGTCCCTGGTATTACACCCCTAACCTCTTCCTCTGGATCCCCATTTACTTGGGCAGAATCCACCAGCTGACATTCCTGCCACAGTTCCCACATCTGATTCCTAGGGTCTGCACACCTTTGACCTGCCAACAGAAAGCTGCTTCCTGGATGCAGCTGTCCTCTTGGCTGCCACAGGCCATGTCAGCTCATTCAGGTGTGAGCAAAGGCGAAACACCGCCACCAAACATAAGCCGACACTAGAAACTACTGGGTGGTAAATATGGATAATTGTGCTATTTTAAAGGGATGTGCTCATTAAACCATCAAACGAAGTCTCTAATGCCATCCTGGGAATATAAAGGATCATGCTTGGTGCCTAAAAATAAAGAACTGATTCACTAGGAGATGCTAATATATCTATTGCTTTAAAAAAAAAAAAAAAAAAAAAGCCAGTCATCAAGTAACACAGCTTCTGTGCATGTAAAAGACTCCATTTACACCACTAATGGCTGCTTTTTGCAGGTTCTGGAACTCTGCCACCCCAAATTGCTCCAGGTACAGAGTTGACAGGTTGGAGGGGAGCTTTTTTCCCTCCCTCTCCCCGTGATCAGTTGTGGCTGCGGTTGTTTATTAACTCACAGCAAGAACAGGAGTAAGGAACTCCCTAAACTGGAAACCCCACAACTGTAACGTGAAACTTGGCAAGTGATGAAATCTCTTACCTTGTCCAAATGCTTGGGGTCTATTGTTTGGACCATTACATCTTAAAACACTGGACGTTTTCCAAGTGGCTAGCCGTACTCATGAGAAAGGAGAGCATGCTCGGGGGTGGGTAGCCCCCACTTGGGTTTGCTTCGACAAACAGCTGCTTTGTCCCTGCTCCCCAGCACCCCCCCGGAAGTGCTCACTTACACCGTATGCCCCTCACCACCTCAGGTCCCACCTGGAGTTGTATCTGCATAAATATTGACAAGCCTGTCCCTAACCTCCCTCTCTGACCTGGCACCTCCTCCAGTCACCAAAGGAAACTCTGTTTCTCCTAGAAAGGAGTCCAAGGCAATAGTGCCTCAAATGGCATGTAAGATTAAAAAAAAGAAAATCAAACATTGATAAAAATAGCCACCATTAGTGAGCTTTACCATATGCCAGGCACTCCTATAATCACTCCACATGAATCCTCCCAGCAACGCTGAAGTATCTACAACCATTATCTTTATTTTGCCAATAAGGGAGCTAGAGACGCAGAGAGCCTAAGAAACTTGCCAAAAGTCACGCAACAAGCAAGTGGCAGCAGCAAGGAAAGAAGGCAGGCAGAATGGTTTCAGAGTTCAGGCTCTTACCCAATACAGAGACTAAAAGGAAAATCAGGTTCTGAAAGGGAAAATAATGATGGCCAAGAGGTAACCCACCACTCCCTCGGTGACCTCTATAAGCCCCTTCCCAGCAAGATCAGACCCAGACTCCACCTGTGGTTCCACAGGGATTCCGGCCCCCAGCTGAGCTGGTCATTGAAACCACCTGGGAACTTGAAAAGGCAGCCATTCAAGCCACGCTCCTGAGCTACGGAACCAGTCTGGGCCCCTCAAAATAGTACGTATTTCATATTAAACTTCCTTGGGTGTTTCTAATGGCTAGGCAGGTTTTGGAATCCCAGCCGTAGTAGAATCAAACTGCTCCCAAGCCCAGGGAGAGACCAGGGCAGGCGTGGGTGAAGGAGGCAGGCCCAAGACCAATCACCCTTTCTGTGCACGGGAAGCATATTTTACAAGTGAGAAGGCTAGATTTGTAGGATATGAGAAGTGGTCGAGAAGGCTAGATTTGTAGGAGATGAGAAGTGGTCACTGTTCACAGTGGGAAATGCTCAGTCAGCAAGGGTCTGATCATCAGTCTGCCCCAGTCATCCGTGTTGCCCTAGCAATGGGACTGAGGTCCTTTGAAAAACACCTTTCATTGTTTCTTTTTATTTTTACACAGTATGCAGCACTTTAGAAAATGCACATTAGTCAGAAGAAGAGAATTAAAAGCACTTGGCTTCTTACCGCCCAGAGTTATACTGCTAACATGCGGGGGTATGGAATCACTTCCTGCCAGGTAGAGGCACTTCTTGTCTGGTTTTGGGACAAGCTGGCCAGCATCTGCCTCACTAGGCACCATTCATTCCTTCATCAGTGTGAGGTTGCCAAAGCTTGAGACTCAGGGCCGCCCCCCAAAGACCTAAGCTGGGGTCAGCAGGTCTGTAGGATCCCAGAAAGCCTGTGCAGTGAGTGGATTTCCTTTGATGGATTTGCTTTGATGGAACTGCACCACTAGTTGCCATAGTTACTGCCATGTGAACCTCCCCACAATCATGAGCACCAGCTCAGCATCATGGTGTCCAACCTGGGCGGAACCTCAGAGACCACATGGTGGTTATTTTATAAACAAGGAAACCAAAGCTCAGGAAGTGGAAGTCGAGACCAGCTGTCTGTCTTCCCTGGCTGTGAGCTCTAATACCCATGAAACATAACTACAGGGTCTGGCAAGGAGATCAGGTGATTCCTAAGGGACATCATTAATGAATGGGTGACAAAAGCAGCATATGTGCAAAGCTCACTGGAGCTTGATTTTGTAAATCCTTTATGGCTGCTGGCACACCTGTGGCTTAGTTGGGGAACTCCATCCAACAGACACAACAAGAGTTGCGTTCCTACATTGTTTTGTGACAATACCCTCCTTTTCTTACTCTCGGCCCTACATTGTGATTGGTTAGGTTTGGTCTAGAACTTGTCATTTTGAAATATCTTAATAATGGTCATTTTAATGAATTTACTTAAAAAAAGATATGTGCTGTGCTACAGGTGTTAGAAAACTTTTTCTTATAGTCCTATAGTAAGGTTTTGTTACAACTACTCACCTCTGCAGTTGTACAAAACCAGCCACAGGTAATATGTAAATGAATGAGCATGACTGTGTTTCAGTAAAACTTTATTGACAAAAATAGGTGGCCAGCCTGCCTAACTCCTACTCTCTTGAATAATTATAGCCTCTCTAAAAAGTCTTAATTGTGTGATGAGAGGTCAGAAGAAAAATCACTGAATCTTTACAGTAAGCATGAGGTCACATCCATTCACCAAAAAGAGTTCTTTGTTCTGAAAACTCTACTTTTTCTGCTTTTTAACAACTGCCAGAACAATGTTCTTGCCAAACATATGTGCTAGTGATTCCATGTGAATATCTTCACAGTGTGAAGTTATTTAAGCTCAGACTACACAGTTCAGTGGTCTCTCCAAGACATTAAAGCAGATGAAGGATGGTACAGCAACCATCAATGCTAAAATTTTAGTCATTATTTAAGCATAAAATGTTCTCAAAGTAGCCAATTCTTTTTAGGAATGTAGTACAGTGTCCTATGTCAGTTAGTTGCAAAAACAAACCACTCTAACCTAATGCCTTAAAGCAATAATTATGTATTTAGCTCACAAGTCTGTGGTTCAACTGGATGGTTCTTTTGGTCTTGACCAATCTCAAAAGATACAGACTGGGCTTGTTCATGGTCTGCAGTCAGCTGACCTTACTTGCATGCCTGGTGGTTGAATGGTTGTCAGCTCGGGCAGCAGTGGGTGGGGAAGAGGCACTGGATCTCACGGCTCTCTTTAGTTCTCTAGCAAGCTAGCCCAGGATTGTTTACATTGCAGTCCCTGAGGGCCAAGATTGTCAATGGAAGCCTGAAAGGCCCCCTGAAGCCTAGGCTCAAAACTGGCACTTGGTCACTTCCACGGCATCCTATTGGCCTAAGCAAGTAAAGAGACCAGCCCACATTCAAGAGACAGGGGAATAGATTCCACCTCTTAATGAGAGGAATGCATCAAAGGGTACAGATACAGAGAGGCGTGGACAAGCAGGCCATTACTGCAATCAGTCTAGCAGAGTTTCTAAGAGAAGAGGCAGAATAATTGTCTGAGAAAAGGACAGGAAATCCAGCTAACATTGCTCATGTGGTTGAGATGAAAACAACACTAGCAAAACTAACATATATTTTCACAGCCTGTTCTTATTGTTGAATGAATCCAAGCCATGTCTCAGGTTCTGTTTCTGACCCCCTCCCCCCAGGTCTGTTCAAATCCAACATGTTTCCTAGTGTGAGCAATTGCACCCTACCTTCAAAAAGCCCTGGGTATGAACATTCAAACTCTCAAAAGAAAAATTAGCACGTCATTCCTAGACTGACAAGAATTCTTTTAATTTTTAAACATGTTTTATTTTTTATTTTAGAGAGAGGGGTAGGGAGGGAGAGAGAGAGGCCAAGAAACATCGATGTGAGAGAGAAACATCCACTGGCTGCCATCCACATGTGCCCCAGGGGACCAAACCTGCAACCCAGGCCTGTGCCCCAACTGGGGATTGAACTGGCAAACTTTTGGCTTATGGGATGATGCTCAACCAACTGAGCCACACCGACTGGGGCAGAATTCACTTAATTTTTAAAAAAGGTTTTATTATAGAGTTTCTTGAAATAGTGACTTCTCTATTTACCATGTAACTTACTTTGTACTAATTTGTTAAGTTGTCTGGGTACTCCTGGCACATGAAATGACACACCCACATTCCTCTCAGGATTCCTTACATATTACAAGGATACCCTTAGTTTTGTTTTTCACCGTGTTTCTAATTATGAAAAGGTCAAATCTGCATAATAATATCTATTTTCTTTTCTTTATAGGGGTCCCTATCAGGTCTGGGTAGAAAAGCATCTGGCAAAAGCTCAGCAGGTGTGCGTCACAGCCGCAGTTCAGTGAGATGGTACAGGTATTAGAAAGAATAGCAGGAGTCAGGATATCTAGGTTTGGATCTCACCTACAAACCTGTTCTTTTTTGTAACACATCACTGAACTCCTCTTGTCTTTAGTTCATTAGGGTAGGTACCTCCAGTGTCCATCACTACATAATTCTACTCTTTGTTGACTATGTGACTTCCCTGGGCCTCAGATTCCTTATCTGTAAAGTGGGGCTAATGGCACTTACCTTGCCAATTTCACTGGCTGGTGAGGATCAATGGAAAAATCAGAAATGAATTTACTGTCAAGCTCCTGAACATGGCTTGCTGCTAAGTAAATATTCTTTTGTATCTAATTTTGTGTTCATAATTGCAAATCTACCAGAATTGCTTAAGAAAAAGAAAAGAATAAGGAGGGTCATTAATATTAAAGAAAATTAAAATTAAAAATACATATAAATTTATATTTGTTTATTAGTCTATAAGGAAATATAAATAATAAAGGAAAGAATAAGGTGGGTCCTGAGGATGCCAAACCTGAATAGGCCTCTGAGATTAATGTTAAAAAAGAGTTTTATGAGGGCTCCGTAGCTTAGGACTGGGGGTGCAGTTCTTCCATTTAAGGCTTTCACATCTAATCAAATGCAAACACTCCTGGAATCAGCAGCACACAAAGAGTTATCTGTCGTTTATACTCCAGGGTGTACAACTTGGAGCTTTTTCTGAGAGCAGGTTTTAACAGATAGGGAAAGCATAAAGTATGAGATCCTAAAATGAGTGGGGGAGAACCCAGAAGGAGAAAGTAGGGTGATATCTAAGGTAAGACTCTGGCGATGGCCAATCAGAAAAGAATATCAGCTTTAGTCCCCGAGTTGGACTTCTGAACACCTTTACAGACTGGATCCTAGGGGAGGCCCAGAGATACTAGGGAGAGGGTTGGAAAGTCATGCACCAAAATGTTGACAAGGCATTTATCTTTGAGTGGCATGAGTATTTTTCTTTTCATTTTTCTTGTGCATAGTTTTATTTTCACCCAGTTAAAAAATGGACATGAATTCTCTGTATCAGAATATTTTTAACATTTGGAAAAGATTCTACATTTCAAAGCACAGCATACAGAGAAAGCACCGCACGGTATTAGACCAAAGCTACTGAATTGTGTAGGGCTTAGATAATGTTTCAGATGAAGGCCCTTTCAACTGAGTAGTTTTATATGTCCGTGCCTGTTTGACAGAAGCATTTTCCCCCTGGAAGCTGATTCAGCCTTAATAAGAGTTCATGAACTTCTGTAAAATCAAGTCTAATTTTCTTATGGAGGCTATTAAGAGACCATCAGGATAGAAACCTTTACCAGGGTTCATTCAATTTAATTCCATTCAATTCAATTCTATAACCATTATTTATTGAGTGGGAGGTATCAAGATGAGTCAGGCTTGATCCCTGCCCTCAAGATGTTCAAAACTAAGTGAATGAGACAGACACAAAGACAAGAGCCACCATACTGTCTGTGATAAGAGCTCCAGACCCATTACCTCCTGCCACCCCAATCTACTGTCTTGACCTCAGAGACACAGGAAATTTTGGATAGTGCTTCCTATGTAGGGTAATTGTTTGCTATAGCTATTTATTAAGCATGGCCATCAATGTCGACACAGGTCAAATCACAGCTCTCATTCCATACTTTGGATTTTAAAAACTTGGTCCCATTCTCTGGCTGTCCCCTAGAGACCTCATCCCTAACTATGCTGGAATATTCTGGAACACTTTGCTTCTTCAAACACACCAGCCTTTACTGCTTGACTTCCATCACCTTTCAGTCCCACAAGCATCACTCTTCCCTCCTAATAAAAAGAAAAGTGAAATCAGAATGCCTGTATGTGATTTGCCCCAGTTTTTCCTGATTGCCCCAAACATCTGCCACACTACCTTCCTTTGCCCATAATACCAATAAGGCCTGTGAAATAGAGGCACAGAATGTGGAGAGCATGGAGGAGAAATGAATTCCACTTGAGAAGGGGTATCTGAGAAAGCTTCCTGGAGGAGATGGCATTTCACTGGGGCCTGGAAAGGTGGGTGTGGTTTCAGAAGGTGAGGGCAATGCTTTCTGGTAGTGGGATCATGGTAAGGAAAGGGCCAGAGGTGGGCAAATGGAAGGTGGGAGACGATAGATGGGAGTCTGCTCTGGGATGAGTGTGGCTCAGGGGAGAGAGTTACAAGTGGAGGATGATTTGCAGGAATTCTGCAAAGCCCTCAGATGCTGGTCTAGGAAGTTTAAAAATATGTTCTTTGTGCAAAGGAAATAACCCTAAACCACGGTTAAGGGTGGTATGTTCCATGGAGCCATCTCATTGCTGAAAGCGAGTACACAATCCCTTTTTAAAAGCCTCTCGACACAGCCTTCATTCCTAGATCCTCTCCATATACCAGCTTGCCAAGCATGAGGCCTGAGAGGCTAAGTTCCTATAACAGAACTCCATAATCAGCCCCAAGAGGCCTGCAAAAGTTTGCGCTCTCAGAGCAGAGAGTTATTTCCTCCTCTTCTGCTCTACAAAGAAATGTTTATTGAGTCTAGGCCAGATCCACAGGAGTGCACTGGTAAGCCTCAAGGCATCAAAACTTCACGAAAAAGCATTCCATGTCCAATTTAAACACACAAACACGGGAGCCTCCACTGAGTAGAAGGAACGTGTTGGGGAAAGCAGATTTCCTATTATTTTGTTGTGAAAAAGACCAGGTAGTCACTCTTGCCAATCTCTATCACGGGATGAAGGAAGAAGATTCAGCTTGTAAAGAGGCAAACAGGTCTCGGGGAAGAAATACATTAGAGAAATAATCCCTCCAGAGTCGTTCGGCAAATTGCCTTTGCTGATCCCCATGGCAAAAACAAAGTACATTTGATGAATTCAGCTGAATAAAATCCTGGAAAATTATCTGAGTTTAAAAAAATTTCAAAGCAGAGCTTAAAAGCCTTAGCAGGCTTTTGCGAGTTGGGAAAAGACACAGATGCACACGCACACACACGTGTCTTAATGGTGCATCTGGTTGTCAGACAGCACCTCTAGCCTAGAGTGGTATCATTTGTTGTTCATTTCCTACTGGGAGAGGGAAGAAGAGAGCTAGTGAGAGGTGTGAATTTTAAAACAGACTCCAGGAGTGAAAGAAATCACATGGTCTTTTTTACTAAAAGGAACCTGAGTCCCCTGTGTCCTGAAGAAGTTGAAGCATTGAGTCTTGTACGTAGAACTTAACCATGGATTTTTATGTCTGTGTCTTCCATGCAGAACAAAGACCTCTAAAGTGCATTTGTGGGGCATGTGTCCAGGGGAACAAACAGAATTCTCACTCGTCGCCTTCACCCGCTGTGTGCTCCCTCTTCTTGGAACAGGCCGTGAATGGGAGGAAGGGAGTGTACAATGATCTTGCTCACTCCCTCCAGTCCCCTGAACTTCCGTTTGCAACACCTGGCCAGGGTGTGATTCCAATCTTGCGTCCATGGTCAGGGCTTCATAGAATCCAGAGTGGTAGAGACTCCAGGCCGACCGGCGGTCAGGCTGACCCCCCCACTGTTCTCCCTGAATCAGTCTCCGGAAGGTCTGCTGTAGCAGAGAAGCAGCTGAAGGTCTGGGCCACGGGAGGCCTAGAGCTCCTGAGAGGGCATCTGAAATGGGTCTGATACAGGGAGGAGCCAAAGATGGTTATACTGGGTTACGAGAAAGAAAGACCTGTACTTCTGGCCACATTACATAACCATTCAGGCAGGACCAAAAACTGTGTACAATCTGACTCTTATTTAATTGGGAGTATATCAGACCATCTGGGCAATTATTCAAGGACTATAATTTAAGAGTTATGAAGATAGGGAGTTATTTTTAAGGTTGTGTTCTACATCCTCTCTTGTTATAATGGTGTACCATCAATTTGTCAGTATTCAGAGTTCTATTTACCATGGGCTTGTCCAGCCCAGGAAAGGGGCCCTAACTAGAGGAGGCTTAGGACCTTGTTCCAGAATGTACCTCATCACTGGATATTAAGTGAACATTTGCTAAGTACCAGGCCCTGTGAAAAAGAGCCTGCAAGGAGAAGAGGGCATGAGCCTGCTTTTTAGGCCCTCACTTTGCAAGGAAGAGGCCCTCGCTAGCCTGGCTGACTCACGGGAGGGGCGCCCCAGGGTTTACTCACTCTCAGGACCTCCAACATCTACTCCTTGAGCGATCCTTCCTCTCCTCAAGTCCTTGTTCAGATGTCACCTTCTTAAAGACACCTGCCCGAGCACTCTGTTTTTAAACTGCTTTTCCTCTGACCTCTGTCCTTACTTTACCTTTTTCTTTATTTCCATACCTGCATCTTCTACCGTACCATATAATACTTAGTCTTATGACTATTATTTATGAACAGTCCCCCCACCCCCCATGAATGTAAACCTCACAAGGCAGACATCCTTTGCCTGTTGGGGTCACTGTTTTGTTCACTGATGTATCCCGAGTGCCTACTTGTGACCGACTGATGGAAGAAGCTTAGCACAGTCTGAGCGCCCTGGGGCCCAGGCTACCCTTGATGGGGGTTGGGAGGGGCTCCCACTCAAGCAGACTTCCGGACTGCAGCCGAGCCGGGCTCTCTGTTCTGCAGCTCAGACCACTGCTTTCTTCTCCTCATTTCGTGATTGAACATTGATTGCTTGTTAGAAGCTAACACAGAGATCTGGGGCTACATGTTCTAAAGCTCTGTTCCTGGGCTGGGAACAGAGATGGTTTTTCTCTCATTTTTGTCTTATCTCTGATCACAGTGCTGGAATTTCATAGGTGCTCAATTATTGTTTATTGACATGAAACTCAGTTGGCAATGGCATTTAGTTCCTCCTTTTCCAAACATAGGGAGAGCCCTATTGCACATTGTTTCTATCACCCAGGATTTGGCCCTTCCTGATTGTGTATCTTCAGACACAGCCCCATGGAGTGAAATGCTGGTTTGGTGAGGGTGTGGGGGATGTTTCCTGGTACCAGTCTTCCCCACTGCTTCTCCCTCCTCTGTTCCTAAAATTCCTCCCTAAGGAGTTGCCCAAATCCTCCTAGACGTCTGCGATTCTTGCTGTCCTCGCCTGTCATCTCTGAGTCAGCCTGGATTTAATCACACCCCTCTTTGCTGATTGGGTATCACATCTCCACAAGCAAAAAGATTGTTTACATCTCCCAGCTCCTTTTTAGGTTACCCAAGATAAGCAAGAGGAGGAAGTAAAACTAGGGCATAAGGGCCAAGAGACTCCTGAGTGAACTCTAATGGGTCTTCATGTCTTTCTGGGCCAGAAGGCACATCTCTGATTTGTGCTTGGTGGTCAGTTCCATTTCCAAGAGTCAGCAGCCTGCCACGGAGCAAGGTGAGGAGTTGTAGCAGAAATTCTTTAGAGTGACTTCATTTCTAGAAGACTGACTACAGATGCTTCTGGCCACCTTTTCCCTCTTACCTGGGGTTTCTGGGAAGAGTGCTGAAAGTTGGTGTCAGGTGAGAGCTTGTGTGTGAGGAAGATGGCCTTCTCAACAACCTGCATCCATTCCCTGTAGCCTACATGAAGCCTTTGAGGGGATATCTGATATAAAGTTGTCCATTTCCCATTGTTATAACCAAGAGAGTGAGGCCAAAATTCTTGAAAATGAACACCAGTCCCTCCTGCTGCTGCATCTCTGGGAAAGTGTTTTTTACAGTTGAGCCAGATCAAAGGGGTTGAGCCACAGTAGGTGGGCAGGGAAGGGAGTCCAGGTCCTCCCAATGGGAAGACAGTCCCCTGGCACCAGGATTCCCTTTCCTCAAGACTTTGACTGCTATGGCCCACTTGCCATTTGAAAAGTGGACAGCTATGGGAACCCAGGCCTCTGTGTCATCTCCTAATGAGTAATTAATGTCCTTTGAGAGAATGAGGAGAACAAAGCTATGGGGTTTTTAAAAAATAGAGTACCTGGTCCAAATGGTGTATCCTCTGCATTTTTCTCAAGTTTGCTACCTTGCCAGGATGTTTCCCGAGCCTTTGCCCTACAGCTGGTCCCCTACCCCACCTTGCCCAGTCCCTACCCACCTATTCTCTAAGGAAACAGAATGAGAAAAGGTCATAAACTCCAGGTGAGGTCTCAGCAGAAACACATGAGGTCATCACCTTCAGGTTCTGAGTGAACAAAAGATTAGAGAAGTTGGCTCCTCACGAGGCCATTGGAAGCTGCCGCCAGCTGCTGCTTCTCATCATACCCAAGTGGAAGTATGGCAGGGCGGACTCACTGGCAGCATGAGGCTGGGGCTTCTTGGAGAATCCCACCACTGTTGGGAAGCTCTACACAATCACCCTTTTCCTCAGCTAAGGCTCAAGAGGAGAGGGGAGAATGGATATATGGGTGTGGCCATATGATTCTGCCTGTGCCTCTGTTTAGTTTACCACGCCCATTGTAAAAGCCAGTGTTATCTTACTAAGAACAAAGGACAATAAATGAGAAGAAAAGATAAATAAAGAAATAAATCCTGGATGTTTCTATTGACATTTGGCTTTCTGTTATATCTGTAACTAGGATATTTGGCTCTCTATTGTGCTGAATATTGGCATGTGATTTGATCTGGTTCATTTAGGTTGAGATTAACTTTTAAAATATCTTGAATGGTAGTACTAACAGAGACTCCCACCTATGGGCATAACTGTAAGTTACAAGTGCCTGCTGTGTCTGGGAGGTCAATAAAAACTGTGCCAGCCCAGACTTTGCTTTCTATTAATATTGTTACTATCTATGCATCTTGATCATTTCTATATGCTATTTGTAAAATTTATTTATTTTTAGAGAGAAGGGAAGGGAAGGAGAAAGAGAGGGAGAGAAACATCTATCTGAGAGAGAAAAATCAATCGGTCGCCTCTTGTACACACCCAGGTGTGCCCTGGAACTGGCGACCTTTTGCTTTGCAGAACAAGGCCCAACCAACTGAGCAACATCAGTCAGGGCTGTATCGTGATCATTCCTAAGTATTTGTTGTGAGTCCTGTGAAAGTATAAGAAGCCCCCAGTAAGTGGAAATTATAAATACTTCTCTTTCTCGTTGCTTCCCTGAACTGATTTCAATTCTTGGCCAAGAGGTGTGTCAATGTTATTTGCTGTTGGTTTTCTACAGTGAATAGTGTTTCTAAAAAACTGGCTTTTCTATGACCATTGTTTGGTGATATCCTGTGTTTGGAAATGCATGTTCACCCACTTCAGGTAGCTAATATTCCATAGTAAATATACGGTAATCCCTCACTTATCAGGGTATTATGTTCTAGACGCCCCTGCGATAGGTGAAAATCCACACAGTAGGAACCTTACATTTATTTTAGTATTTACCGTACAGTACCGCAAAATCCCACGATATAGCAAAAAATCCGCGATAAATAAATATAATATTTTTTAAAATCCCGCGATACAGTGAGGCTGCGATAAGTGAACCATGATATAGAGAGGGACTACTATAAATATGTATTAGTCAATTGAAAATGCAGAAATCCACCAACCAGTGTTTATAGTATCTTTTCTGAAATGGCCAGTTTAGCCTGAGAAGGATTCGAGAGAATGTCATGTTTTGTTTACTTCTCCTTTGATGGATGCTCCATGACACTATGATCCCTCAGACTGATGTCTGGGAGAAGAAACACTGAAGGATGAATGAAATGCCACTTAATTCCATTATGTCATTTACTGACATCCTGGCTAGGCTCAATCTATCCTCGGTGGGACTCTATAGGGAAGCACATCTGATGGGAAATATGGATTTTTGTGGTCCTAATAAGTCAACAAAGATAACCACAAATCCTGAGCTTAGCAGTGGCAAATGTCAATCTGAAAGCCAACAGAAGTGGACAGATTTTAGTCTTCTTCTATGAGCTGTGCTCTGTGACTTTGAGAAAGTGTTCAAAGTCTGAGTTAATGCTCTGTAATTGGAGCATTATTCACATGAAAATCATACTAGATAGAAGATCTGAGTTCACACTCTGTTTCACTAAATATCAGTTGGCAGCTCTCTTAGCTTTCAGTCTCTTTGGCCATAAAATGGTGATAACCATAGTCGCATCCTGGAAACACTTTGATAACTTTGAAGTGACATTCAAATGTAAGTCATCATTATAATATGCCCCGTTACACTCCCTTTCTTCCTTGCTTTAAATAGTGGAGCAGTGTCTTTAACAAGAACTAGCCATTTCTGAGTTGATGTTACTGGACTGAAGGGGCCTGTTTGCCAGCATGCACCAAAGCTCAATAAAATGTGAGGTGAAGTTTGTAGCAAAGTAAGTAGAGGTTTATTGGTTAAGGAAATAAATTCAAGCCTGGAGACACAGGTAAAATCTGATGCTCTAAAACCTGGCTCTCCGGTGGCCCACCTGAGGGCAGATAAAATATGGAAAAATTATTAATCATGGCAATTAAAGGAGTTGGGGTCATGGACTCTAATGATTGGTTGGGGCCAGGGTAGGGAGTAGTTGATCATCCAATCAGGTCTTGATGTCAACCACGATATTGTTTTGTCTGGTTTTGTGAGGGTGTGGTTGGTAGGGTCATTCTGCTTTCATGGTCCTGGGGCTGAAACACAACTGAAGTCAAGGTGTTGCCTTTCGCTTGACCAAACTCTGTTTCTGTGGTCAACAGACCTGAGGCTTTGTTCTTAAGACAGTTTCATGCTGCCCAGAATCAGATGGCCTAAGGTCTTAATGATTAAGGAAGGGAGTGGATGGACAGAAAGGAGACAGGGTCGTGTTGCAATGCAGTTCCTGTGTGGCTACATTGACTTCGTGGGTTCCCTCACATGGCCCCTTAGAGGTCAGTCTTGTGACAAGCTGTGGGAAACCACCCACCTCTGCCCCCTCTTTCAGAGATAAAAAGCTCAGGTGGCAACAGATCTTGCTGAGAAGAGTTGGGGGATTTTTGAATTGTAAGAATCTAGGGTTCTGTGGCTAAGTGGATTGAGCATTGGCCTGTGAGCCAAGTGTTGCTGGTTCAATTCCCAGTCAGAGCACACGACTAGGTTGCATGTCAGGCCCCAGTTGGGGGCGCGAGTGAGAGGCAACCACACAGTGATGTTTCTCTCCCTCTCTTTCTCCTTTCCCCCTCTCTAAAAATAAATAAATAAATGAACAAAACTAATAAATAAATAATTAATTTAAAAAAAAGAATCTAGGATTGTTCTTTTTTTTTTTTTTAATCTGTTTAATAAACACCTTAAGGTAAAACCCAGCAGAGTTAATTAAAGCAAAATCAGCAATGAAATCCTTCACTAAACATCCAGAACTACATGGAATTTTAAGTGATTTTAAAAACATCTTACCCAAGGATTGCATTCATTAGTTAAATAATGTAAATTAAAATATTTATGCTCCTTTATTATTGCTTACTCTGGAAAAGTAAGCATTCCATTCCAGCCTGAATGTTGGCACTTAGGAAATCAAAGCTTCCTCACTTCATCATGCTGGATTTGATCAGTGATAAGGAGTTTCGCTGGTCTCTGCCCTGAAATGCATAGGTGTTGATGTAGGAGGTAGCTGGTGTGAGTCAGCAACCCCGACCTGCAAGCGTTAGAAAACCAAAAGGAACACAGGCTGAATACTGCGGGAAGGTGCCTGTATCCTGGTTATCACAGATCTTTAGGTGATTGAGATTATATCAAGGACTTGAAGTTCAAATCATAGTAAGTCTAGGCAGACTCTCATAGATTTAGAACTGGAAGTCACTTCAGAGACAATCTAAACTTTTGCTACTCGAGGGTGTGGTCCAAGGACCAGCTGCCTCAGCATCACCTGGGAGCTGGTTAGAAATGTAGAGCCTCCAGCCCCACCCCAGACCTACAGAATCAGAGTCTGCATGTTACAAAGTCCTTAGGGGACTGGAAGGCACATTGAAGTCTTGGATGCACCACCCCAGCCCATTCCTCTTGTTTTCTGGAAGAGCAAACTGTATCACAGCAAGTCTAAATGACCTGTTCAAGAACCGACAGCAGGTCACGGGCAGAGCAGCAGCCATCCCATATCATAATCTGGTTCTTAGGTCTGTGAATCTGGGTAGCACTGAGTATTGGGCCTGGTCCCCTGGTCAAAGGTGGGTTCTCCCAATGAAATGTGCAATAGTAATATCAAGCAATGCTGATTCAAGAAGTCAGTTCTCATGCTTGGTTAGACTAACTAAAATTTCCATACTATTTGTATAAATGATTTGTTCTCTCCAAAGTACCACAGCTCTCCTGGTGGCAGTTTATTCTAATTGTAGATTGAGTATTTAGATGCCTTGAAAATAGAAACTGTTAACATGACAGCGAAGAAGAATGTAGTTTTGCATCCATTGCACAAGGTAATGTAATACAGCTTTGAGGGGGGGCCTACCTCAGGCTCTTTGCTCCTGCTGCCTCCTCTGCATGGAATGCTGTGTCTCTGAATCTTCCAATGGCTGGTTCCATCTTAACATCCAGGTTTCATCCTTGGAGAAGTGTTTCTTGGTCACTTGATCTAGAGCCCACTTTCCTCCTTGTCCCAGTCCCCTCAGTCACTCTCTATCCCATTGTCTTGTTTTATTCACGGCAACTATTAAATGAAATGATTTAGTTTAACTATTTGTTGTCTGCCTTCCATCCCAAGACATGTGCATTTGATGAGAACAGCGACCTGGCCTGGCTAATCCACAGCTACATCCCTGTTGGCCAACAGTAGTGCTTGACATATAGTAGGTGCTCAATAATTGTTTGCTAAAAGAATGAATATATAATTTAGAACAGAGTTGTCCATGTTCATGGCAAGGATAATTGTAAACAAGAGTTAACACTTAGTGACTTTAGCAGTGTGCTGGGCACTGTGTTATGGGCTTTATGTACATTATCTCATTTAATTTAATTTTGTATTATTAGAGTTCCAAAAGGCAGGTTCTGGTGTTGACTGTTTGAAAGTTGTAGCATTAAATGCCTCCTCCTAAACTGGGGAAATTGAAACTTCGACTTGACTCCAGGATATTTTCCTAAATTTAAGAAAGCACTGAGTGGCCTTCTGCACATTGGTCTATGCTGACTGAGGCCTCAAGGATCCTGGCTGAACTGGTTGGACCAGGGAAGTCACTACACCCAAGGCTGTCCATTGGTCCCCTTGCCAGTATTCCTTGAGCACATGAATTGGTACAATGAGACTTAGAGGGATGGCTTGGAATGAAATGTCCTAATACACTTTTCGAAGTGACAATAGAAAAATTAACTCTGGCCCCTTACCTCTTGCATAACCTGCAAAAACCATTTGTAACAGAAAATAAATGGTTGCAAAGAGGAATGTGATGCCAACCAGAGGACAGTCTTTGATTTTTTCATTTTCCACTGAAGAAGCAAAGCCAATGGACCGACTTTGGCCTCAATCATCAAGTACATGTCATGGTGCCTGAGGAGGGGGTTGAAGAGCAATCAACTTGCCCTCACAATAGTAACTCAGTTCTTCCGCTTGATTTTTTCCCCCAATTTAACATTTCCCAAAGTACTCGGTCCTGATTCCATTCCCCATCGTGGTGCCCATCAGCTCTACACGCACATCCATACCAAGCTGCCGTGGTGGCTGACTCAGTCACACTTGGCCTCCTTAGTGATCAGGAAGTCAGAGGAAAGGCACCTCTCTAATGAGAAGCAGGAGGATGGAGGGAACACCAACTTCAGTAAATGTATTTCATCCCAGAGAAGAGCTTTTTAAAGAACTATTTAACATTTAAAGTTCTATTATTATTTTTGGCAGCATGCTGGGTCCATGTCTCTTTTTGGCTACTTTTCTAGTACTTTATGTATCTGGAAGCAAATTTTGCAACCAATTTCAGTAACACTGGGAAAGATTTTTCAGTATAATTATGGGAGCTATTTAAATGTTATCTAAATGTTATTTTGTATACTCACCAAATAGGAGGACAACTTAAAATGACTATATAAAATGGCCTATAATATAATTTATGTTTATATGTCACAGACATAGAAAATGCCTTAAGCATTGGTCATTGCAGAATTAGTTGTATACATTTTAAAAAATCTAATACCAGTTGCCCATAAATTCCAAATTAGCTATGCAGTGCAAAAAAAAGTTGGTTATATAAGACTGTGGGCAGTCCCTTCCTTCACATGGTCAGTGGCAGGGTCTGGCATCTACACAGAAGTAGAGAGACTACCCATCATCCAGCTTCAACAGTTATCTGTCCGTTGACCCTGTACATTGATGGTGAAAGGAGGGGATGGTGGTGTGGCCCTTGTGACAGCTGGAAAGACAAAACAATTGTCAGTCAAGGCAGGGATGCATCTATAACTGATTATCCATGCAAATTAACTAGTTTAAGTTGTAGATAAAATAGGTAGTTCACAGGCTTAATCCTGACTTATTCATTAAGGGTTGTGAGTTCGATTCCCCATCAGGGCCTCTATCTAAGTTGTGGGTTCAATCCCCCTGTCTGGGCACATAGGATTCCCTGGTCTGGGCGCATATAGGAGGCAGCCAATCTATGCTTCTCTCTCACATCAATGTTCCTCTCTCTCTCTTTCTCTCTCCCTTCTTCTCTCTCTAAAAACAATGAAAAAATATGCTTGGATGAGGATAAGAAAGGTTAATTAAAAAAAAAAAAAAAGACATCAGACCAAAAATATTTCAAGTTCATAAACATTTGTTATCTACCGTGAGTCCACCATTGTCCTAGATACTGTGATGGTTATAAAGTGGTCATTAAAATGTTGGAATGGTAGGTGGTTTCCCTTTACCCTTCATGTGTATTCTCCCCCTTACGCCACCTTGCTCTGCATCCTGGGAGGCTTCTCTGTACTTCATTTAGGTCCCCCTGTCCTCTGACTTCTGCTGGGTTGTCATGCAGAATGTGAGGCAGTGTGGCTGGGCCTTGAACATCCAGCCAAGGAGTTTTAGTGGATTCAAAAAAGCAAAAAGTATGCTCAACATCACGAATCCTTAGCGAAATTCAAATTAAGGCACAGCACCACACACCCTGCTCGCTGGGATAGATGTCCATCGCTGAGGATGTGGAGAAAACGGAAACTTTGTGCATTGCTGGTGAGAATGTAAAATGGTGCAGCCACTGTGGACAACAGTATAGCAGTTCCTCAAAAAAGTAGGCATGGAATTACCATAGGGTCCAGCAATTCCGCTTCTGGGTATACAGCCAAAAGAATTGGAAGCAGAGACTTGAACAGATATTTGTATACCAATGTTTATAGCAGCATTATTCGTAGTAGCTAAAAGGTAGAAACAATCCAAATATTCATGGATAGATAAATAGATAAACAAAATGTGATATATACATAAAATGGAAAAAGAACTCATGGACCTGGAAAACAGTGTGGTGATTGCAGGAGGGCGGTGGGGGGACAAGTGTCGAAGAGGGTAGAGGAGAGATAAATGGTAATAGAAAAAAATACAATAAAAATGAACCGTTTAAAATAAAAAAGCAAAAAGCAAAAAGTTAATACATGAGGGGTAAAAAAACAAAATAAAATGGAATATTATCCAGCCTTAAAAAGAAATGAAATTCTGACGTATGCTACAACATGGATGAACCTTGAGTACATTATGTTAAATGAAGTAAACCAGACACAGAAGTTCAAAGAGTTCCATGATTCCACTTGTAGGAGATAATCTAGAGTAGTCAAAGTCACAGAGACAGAAAGTACATTATAGGCTTCCAGGGGCTGGGAGTAGTGCGGGATGGGGGTTATTGTTTAATGGGTACAGAGTTTCAACTTGAGAATATAAACAAGTTCTAAATATGAATGGTGGTGATTATAGAACAATGTGAATGTACTTGATGCCGCTGAACTGTATATCTAAAAATGACTAAAACGGTAGATATTATATCATGCATATTTTACCACAATGAAAAAAGTAACAGACTGCATCTTTACCCACAAGCAAAGGTATGATAATTTATTTGGAGGAGTAGTTTAGCATTAGTGTAAAGAATTAACAATGCTCTCCCCTCCCCTGCCCAGTAAACTATTTAACTTCTTATGAAAAACAGTCTCCTCCTCCTCTTCCTCTTCCTGAACCTTTGCATATATAGTCATGTTCTAAGGAGGAAGGAGAGAACCAGGAAGCTGGCAACCTGGACACAGTTTGTGCAGGGAGTCGGGGCAGCCCACAAAAAGGGGCAGAAAAGGAAGGACAAGGTCACAGGAGGCTGTGATGAGACTGTGGACAGGACTTTTCAAGGGGGTGGTCTGGTCCTTTTCGTCATGGAGACCCGTGCATTTAATTAAGAGCCAAAGCTTTGAGGAAAAAAAAAGAAAAGAAAAGAAAGAAGAAGAACTATGGCTCAATGTGTTATTTATAGAGAGCTAGCCATTAATGTTGGGCAAACACTAGTTATTGGAAAGAAAATTTGCACTGAGGAGGCTTAATGACCCACATACACAAAGAATTCTGTAAATTATCTCGTCAGTTACAACTTGTTTCCAGGGTGAGGCTTAAGGATGATGTTTTAATAAGGCATATGCCATTTATTATGCCAACATATCAGATATTTTCTTCAGACACAGGGGATAAACATCAAGTGTATCTAATTCTGGAATAAAGAAAATGGGACTATATCTTAACATTGAAGACCTGAGTTTGAATCTCAGATCTTAGGAAAACTAATATGCAAATATATAATATAATATACATTGTTATTATTCCTGCTAAAAATCACTTGCACATTGTTCTTATTTACTTTATAGCATCTCTGTTCATTATTCCCATGTTACAGGTGGAGAAATGTAGCTGAGAGAGTTGAACTAATTTAAAGAGTAGTTACTAATTGATAGACTGATGTTGAGCCAATCTGTCTGCTTAAACACTGGAGCTCTGTGGGTTCCATCACAGCTGCAAAAGGCAAGCAATTACACACATGAATTTTCCAGACGACATAGTCAGAATGTTCTAGTTCCCTCTATTGTTTCTAGGGCAGGAATGAGAGTCAAGTATTGTGCCAAAATAGGGGTCCAAGCACACTATGCATTTCTTGCTTGTGTTTTTTGTTTATTTTATAATTTTTAAAAGGTTTCCATATCGTAACTATTTCAATTCAAATAGGTGAAGGATGGATTTAAGCTCATTTTACAGATGATGACATTGAGAGACAGAGAGACCCTGACTTCTAAAAGATCACAGTTTGCTAGTGGCTGAACAGGGGCTATATTCCAGGACCCTCATCTCTGGGTTGCTGGTTGTCATGGCCACGCAGAGGTGTTTCCATCGTGGTTCTTAGACATGTTCAGAACGTGGGTGTCACACTGACCGAGGCTAAGAACCGTGGGGGAAAAAAACCACTGTATGCTAGTTTCTCACATACATAAGTTGTTGATAACAACAGTTTTCAAGAAATGGTTTTTGAAGAAAAACTCAAAGTTGGAAGTACAGTTTTCACTAACGTTATTTTCTGGAAATTGGGAAAAGACCACCATCATCCGTTGAATTTTAGAATTAGAAAGGTTCAGATGTTCAGATTAAAGCATTTCTGCTTTTTCGCCTATAATCTCTCTTTTGCCAGCCGGCATTTCTGTGAGTCAGTTACACTGAAATGGAAAATCTGACCCTTTTGAAAAGCAAACCCTCTCAAGAGGTGGATCTCTATTAGGAATCAGTGGTATCTCTTTTCTCCAATGGCCTCCTTATTCCCACTTCCCACACACAGGCTCCTAATGCAACCAGCTGAGCTTTACCTTCAAACTTCATTCATTCAATCGATAAATATTTATTGAGCACTTAACATGTGCAAGCACTATTCTGGTCTCTTGGGATATGTTTGTGAGTAAACAGAAAAATCTCTGCTCTCTAGAAGCTTACACTCTAGTGACTTTGGAAGTAATTTACTATGCAGATATTAATGGCATTAAATATGTTGATTACTATGGAAAGTTGAATTCATTATGGTATTCCGATGGAGAGCTGTTTTCTAACCACCACCTTTCATTACCATATCAGCTGGCAAATAGTCTGAATAAGGCCTATTACAAGAAAATATTCTTATAAACTCAATATAGCTTCTGAATTCTCCCGACAGATGGGACAGCTGGGTGCCTGGTTGAAGCTACTGGCTAGTAGCCCTTAATTAACAGTTAAGGTCAAATCAGAGTTAAGAAGTATTTCCTTCATAGCAGTCAGTGTTAAAAAAAACCTTTCCTTTCTCACGTGACTCCAGGCATTACACTAATCATTCATTGCTCGTGAATTTTGGGCACACATTTTGTTTTTCTGCCAAGACATTAGAAATGATAAAAAACAAAGGTTCTTGGTGGAAAGGGGCAGAATGAGGGAGGGTGACAGCATACGCTAGTGGCTTATATCCTAAGTTTTGTCAATAGGCACAAAGAGATGTTTTTTAATCTCTCATGTTGTCTTCTAATCTAAGCCAATCCTTTTGAAACAATACAACTTTGAAAATTTGCTGCTCAAAATCTGAAAATGTTAAGTAATGGGGAAGGTGTGTAGTTTATTATTTCCTTCAGAAACTGTGTTAACATGTAGATATAAATGAATCAGTAAGTACATTTTAAAAAGCAAATGAAAAAAATATTGAGCTTCTACATATATTCATAGTTTGTAACTTCATGAGCATTCTGACCTGTAATGTAGGACTTTGTCTTTTTAATGAAAATTGTTACTTTGAGGTATAGACCCTATGTGTGCTTTGAAAATTCAGTGTATTTTGGGTGTAGCTTTTTCATATAAGAAAATGCTATTGGATCCTTCCTGTGTGCCCATCATTTAAGCTCCCCAAATTTTTCTGTTCATTCGGCTCAGCTGACATGAGAAGTTATTTTCTTGTGTTTTTTTAAAATGACGGTTGACATTTTGTGACTTTAGAATGTGGATGGGAAAATGACAAATAGTGGAACATCCATCATTAGCCACTGTCGGAGAAGCTGATTCAACTCTGGAATGTGCACTGGGGATGGAGGCAGGGAAGAGGCGGCTTTCTTAGAAGAGTGACTGCCGAGCAGGCCCATGGCTGACTGCGGAAGTTCTCACAAAGTGTCTGGGTTCTGCACTGGCACTGAAGCAGGCTCTCGTTCCAAGTTAACAACAAAACAAAACAACTAATTAGGACTAATAAAATTGTCTTCTGTGTGAAGATCTTCATTATTATAACTATTTATCCTTAAAATATTTTTAAATGAATTACGTTATGTTTCAAGCTTGCCTCATTGATGCATTCTAGACTTTTTCTTTCTTGGAACTTCCTGCTTTAATCCTGATGGGTAGTTTCACTTCATTAGCTATAAACTAGAATTATAGCTGTTCCAAGATTAAATGTCAGAGAGGTTTTCTTAATCTTTCTTTATTGCAAATTGGAAAAAAATTGCTTGTCTGTCTGCGATGCTGAGCTGTGTGTGGAGAGAAGTCAGATTCATAAGGAGATAGAAAGGCAGAGAGCTGGCCTGAGTTATCTTATTCTGACAAGCCTGTGTGTGCGGGTGTGTGCATGTGCGCATGTGCGCATGTGCATGTGTGTGCGTGTGCGTGTGTGTGTGTGCTTTTTGGTTGGGGAACATTGTTCAGATAGAAAATCATCCATGAGCTGAACTATCGGTCCTCCATTTCATCTTCAAGTTTAGGAAATTGAGTTGAAGGAGATATTGATTTGGTACAAAAGCAGTGAGTTATGGACCATCAAAAGCCCTTCTTTATTCCCCCCACCCCAAGATTTTTTTAAAAATTATTTATTTATTTGTTTGTTTGTTTGTTTATTTGTTTATTTTTAGAGAGAGGGAAAAGGAGAAAGAGAGGGAGAGAAACATCACTGTGTGGTTGCCTCTCACTCGCGCCCCCAACTGGGGACCTGACGTGCAGCCTAGTCATGTGCCCTGACTGGGAATAGAACCAGCGACACTTGGCTTGCAGGCCAATGCACAATCCACAAGAGCCCTTCTTTAATTAGCAGAATTGCCATTGGTGTTGGTCTGGACCCCAGGGGGGCAACTTAGGAGACACCCCTGTCCACACAGAAGCCATCTGTGCAGTCCCTTGCCACCATTGTCTGCAAAGCCCAACCCTCTGGGCCAGTAAAAAGGATCATCCCATCACATCCTGCTGCAAGTCAGCCCCCCTTTCCATTCTGCACTGCCCATTCTCCATATACTGCCCTAATATAAATTAGGATTGCCCTAAAAATTAGGGGGTGGGAAGCAAATAGTAGTAATTTTAATAGTATATTATGTAATCCACAAAACCTTTCTGGATCTCTCTTAGGAGCCTGATAACATCAACATCATTATAATTCAAACCTTACTATAAATGTACACACAAATCTTTAGTTTTAGTCTACCGTTTATCACTTACTCTCATACTAAAAAGTTATCAACTGTCAAAAGCCATTTTTTTCTAAAAATATAAAAAGAAACATGAAAAGTGTGAATTCTCATGATAGGTGAGATTCAAAGCTTTGGCCAGGAAACTATTTACAATATTTTGTGGGAATAATGATGGGTCAAAGCTGAGTACTCTTCCCTTTAGTCTAACACAGAATCATTGACTGAACACCATTTACCTGGCAAATGACTGAGAGTCCCTGCTCACCCATCCTCCAGCTTAACCATGCCCTCTGACAGAGCACGTGATGTGGGAATGGAAGAGGGAACTGAGGTCCTGCTGGTTTCCTACCAGTTGGGGTGTAGTGGAGCTATTGGGGGACTAACCCCATTCTGGCTTTTTCTTGCCTCTTTAGAGATAGGCCTACTTGAGTTTCTATCTCCTGAGAAATCCCAAACCCTGGCTCCCTTCACTCAGAACCCGATATAGACAAAGTATGATTGGGAATGGTGGAGCACAGATTAGCTTGTGGGGATATATTGGGGGGTGGTTGGTAGAGGATATGCTGAAAGTTTATCAGAAATATTGCCTCATAACTAAGTTTGACAGCAGGGCTTGTAAAGAAATCAGGGGCCCTATTGTTGATTTAAACTCCATTGTGTTTTATGTGTGGTAAGCTCTTTTTAAAGAATTGTATCTTCTCTGCGGAGCTACATGTCACAAGTATGATAAAGAACTTATACACTAGATGTTCCCCACCTTTTGAGAAAAAAATCTACTGTTCTTTTCCCCTAAAAGCTTTGAGGTATAATTAGAAACAATGAACTAGACATACATGAGACTCATAGATGAACATTAAATACATGGTGTTGAATGAAAATTGTTTCTAATGAAAAAGCATGAAGTGAGATTTATCACAGTCTCATTTATGTACATTAAAAACACAAACACACAACCAGTGACACTACACATTTCATAAGGGTACATGCATGTCCAACACTTCAGCGTGACATGAGACAAATAACTCATGCAAGGACCTTGCTGATGCCAAGGGTATTGTGCTACGGACTAAAGATATAATTCATTGACCTCTGTGAACCGGATGGTCAAAGAAAAAAAGAATAAAACATCATGATTCCTGTTGCAGCAGTGAGGAAGACATAAGAAGAGAGGTTCCTGGGTACAGGGAGGGGAAAGGGAACATACTTAGGTCATGCTTCCTCCTCCATCCTGCCTTCTCCCAGGCATCCCAGCGCAGTTTGGGGGAGGGGCCGTGCCACAGGGCTGGGTCAGCAACCTCTTTCTATAGAGGACCATATAGAATATATTCCAGGCTTTGCAGGCCAGTCTCTGTCACAATGACTCAGCTTTGTGGCCGTAGCTTGAAAGCAGCCATGGACAATCCATCATGAAGATGCATGGCTGTTTTCCAGTAAAACTTTATTTAAAAAATAAGGGCAGGTTGCATGTGGCCCAAAGACTGCAGTAGTTTACTGACCCCTGGCATAGGGACCTGGACTTCATCAACCGGCCTGGCCTCCCCTCTTACAGAGGGCCCAGAGCAGAGTGTCTATGCCACTGTATAACCTATAAGGACAAGTGCAAAGGCACCAGGCTTATTTAAATTCAGAGTCAAAGCCTGAGGTCCACAGGGGCTTTCGTGGTTGTAGAATCTCAGACACTCCGAGCATTTGCTGCTGGAATAAATAACCTGTGGGAAGGGGTCACATAGTTTTCATCTGCTCAGGTCAAGAGCATGGCTCATAAGCAAATGCAAATGCTCAAGAGCTTTTCGGAGTTTGTAGCAAGTGACACAAATTTACATTTTGCATCTCCCAGTAGGCCTGTGTCAAGGGCTCCCCCCCACCTTTCTCAGACATCCTTGCTTAAGTCCTAGGGACATTCCCTCCAAGAGCCCCAACACTGGACAGAAGGCTGTCTGGGCAGTAGCTAACCCCATGCCTGCAGTTTGTATTCAGGAAACATAAGATAAAAGTATAAAGCCATCAAAATGATCATTTCTAGAAGAACAGGCCAATCAAGCACTATGTATTCAAGCACAATGATCATCGGGTGTCATGATTTTCAGATACCAGCAGGAGAAGGCAAACAAAATCAAATGCTCTGGACTGCCTTTCACCTCCTCGCTGGTCCTCAGACTCTCATACTGAGTTCCCCAGCTGTTTCCCAGCAAAGGGACGACTTCCTCTGGCACAAAGGACAGCCGTACCCTGATGTGGCTGACATTTTAATTCAGTCCTGTAACACTGTGCTTACCCATGATGAACCATGTGTTTCCAGTGAGATCTCCCCAGGCTCCCCACCCCTCATTTCACTCATCTGTGTTTTCTTACTACAACTCCTATGCCATGCTCCCCTGAGGACAGGCTGAAAGGCAGAAAAGGGACCCCTTAAAGCCTGTATAAATTAGTGTGAGTCATAAAATTCACCCACAGAATTACCCAGGAGTCCATGGGTCAAGAGAGAGTTGTGGAGAGTCATTAGCTAAGATGCTTATCTTTTGGGACCCATTAGGATTTCACTCCAGGGTCTGTAGGATGGGGAGGGAATTCTTCAAGCAGATGTAGGGGGCAAGATGAATCATTGGTCTCCATGGGCCTATTATTCCCATGTCTGGTTATAAATCCAGAATATTGAAATATTGAAACCTGTTCATGGAGGAAGTATATTTCACTAATTTCTAAGTCACGGGAAATCTCCCTCAGCATGGTTAACTGTACCTGATATGAAAGTTTACTTTTAGATGAGAGGTAGAAATGTTAATCTGACTCTGTACTTCCCTATAAATAAATGTCACATCCATAATTGAAAATGGTGCAAAAAATGTTCATTATAGCTCACCTGCATGCAGCCTTGGGTGCTCAATAACAGCTAACTTGTACATTTTCTGTGTTTTCTTGCAAGGAAAGGAACAACTAATAACTGCGGAGTGTCCTCTGACCACCTCCTCTCTCTGCTCAAGCCAACCATTGCTGTCATTTCCTCAACTCTGAAACGCTGCTTTTTTTTTTTTTTTTTTCTGTATCTGGACCTTCAGGAAAACCACCTGCAGAGCTTCTTCACCCTCACAAATCTACATTTCTCTGCAGGAGGCAAGACAAATATGCCCTCTCCTTTCCAGGCATAAAGGTGACAGTGAACTTGAGAAACAGAGAGACACAGAATTCCTTCCACTTCTGTGAACATTCTGGGCATTTTGTTTATAGGAGTGATATATTCACCTTTAATTAATAATAATATAAATTGTTAACATTATTGAATGCTTGTTATATATCAGGCACTGTGCTTGTATATTTTATCTTCACAACATTCCCATACCAGAGGTATACACTGAGTACCTCTTTAAAAGGGGAGACTGAGGTTAGGTAAGTTAAGTGACTTGTTCAGGACACATAGCTAACAGCAGGGGTAAAATTTGAAACCAGGAGGTGCCTGCCTGAGGCTGGCTACTCCGTGGTTATGCAATGTCTCAAGGTGGGGACCCATCCCCACTATCCCAGGCAGGATGTGCTTCATGCAAACCCAAAATGTGCTGTGGATTCATCTGGTGGCCCACACCTTATCACCCTCTCCCTTTATACAATCAGTCCCTGTCTGTTCAGGGAGCGTGAACTCAGGTTATTATTAGCTGAGGAATAGTTATGAACATATATATAATTCATGTATGTAAATGTTAGAAGTATTAACACCTTTTTCCTGTCCTTAGTCTTGTCTAAAGTGTTATCATGGAGGGGCATTTTGAGGTCTACAACCTAATCTCTTAGACAGAATAAAGTTTTGTTTGGATTTAATGTAATTATTGTATAAATCCTTAGTGCAATAGGGGTTGGATGTGGTTTCCTGTTTATTTGCTTTTTTTTTTTTTTTTTTTTAAGAGAAAGGCTGGTACCTGGTCTACTAAGGACATGCCCTTGACCCCACTGTCAATGAAGTGCTTTCCTGCTCTTTTCCTCATGCTCTTATGGAACCATGACACATATGAAATAGCCAGGTAGAGCCAGGATTGCAGAACTGCTTTGGAACGGTGCGACACTAAGCTCCCTACCTATGCCCCAAACAGGTCTTGGCTCCATGGGCATTGTTCTCCAACGGAGGCAATTACCCTAAGACAGACTCACATATGAGAAGACACTGGAGCAGCAGTAACTCTAGTAAGAGGTGACCTCTATTAGAGCTTCCTAGAGACCAGGGGCCGTGCTAAGCCGTCGTCGGCAGCCGTCCGTCTCGAGAGACGATGGTGTAGCTTCTTAAGAGTCTATCTGCACCGCCGAGAATGGCTGTGCAGTCCGACTCGGGAGTGACACGGTATCTGTCTCCTCCCGTGTTGAATCGACATCTTGCGATGACGCTGGAGTGTCCTCTCCAGTGGAGCTGAAGCTACAGAGCCTGGGCAGGGTGATATGGAGGGTCTGCTGTTGCCCATGCAGCAGACCCCCCCTCTCTTCGCGGCTGAAGGGTCCAAGGGAAAAACGGAGTCAATACAGCTTGGCTTCAGGTGCGCCGCAGGAGTTGCCGGTGTTGACTACAACGTCAAACCGCCTTAGGGACTCCGGCTCCGGATTTTCTGTCGGGGTTTACTCCCTTAGCCTTTCCCCTGAAGAGGTATGCCGCAAGGCAGCGGAGGTTTTTTGGAGTCAGAGTTTTCCTTCTCTGATGTGCCCTGACTGGAAGATCGAACCAGCGACACTTAGCTCGCAGGCCGATGCTCAACCCACTGAGCCAAACCAGCCAGGGTAAGCAAATCACACATATTAATTGTTTCCTGCACATTGGCATGCACTGTTATCACAACATAATGGGTGAGGAAACTGAGGTATAAAGAAGCAAACTGCATAGCTAGTAAAATAGCAGAGCCAAGATTAAAACACAGATCTCATTGACTGTTTGAGTCCTCTGAATCACCATGACACTCAGCCAAGTGACACAATCCCAGCTGCTCCCCGTAGCCTGCGGCACTTGGTGATAGCAACCCCAGCAAACAAACGCATGTTTCTTCCTTTGGACCTTTGCCTCTCTTCGGTCGTACAACTTCAGAAAATAAGAAATGGGTACCTATCTGCCTGAAGTCCATGGGAGAAAATCTGCTTTGGGAGAAAGGGCACATGGCACATTTGCCTAGACACTCTGTCTTCTGGCCTGACCCCTGGGGATTAGCTGAGGAAGCCCCGGGTGACAGAGGTCCACAGCAGCCAGATTTTAAATTGCCAGCATCATATCTCTGTGTGTGGAGGTCCTAGCCTGGTGTCTGAGACCTGCTCTATCCGTGCTCAGACGGGATGGGCCAGAGAACCAATGCCCAGTGACTGGTGACTCCAATAACTTTCTACTGGTTTCCAGAGCTTTCCAGCGGGATTAAGCTTCCTTAATCTTTCTTGGTAATGTACCTTTTATTGGCTCCTTTCCTATCCCAGCTAACGTTCTCCACTGCTCCATTGCTTAGTTTAGAAGTCTTATTTCAGGGTGTGATTCTGGGGCATCCAGACAAAGACAACCTGCTTTCTGGTTCCCTGTCCATGCACATGGAACTTCCACATTTAAAGATGTGCCATGGTTTCTAATGTCATGAGCCGACACACTGGCATCAAGTTCTTTCTGGGGAAAGTAGTCTGTCCTCTGGTGAATGCTTAGAACCTCTCCTTGCAGGGAGAGGTGCTCTACAGCCCTGCCTTGTGTAAGTCCCTTTGCCTCAAGTCAACCACTCTGCCTTATTTTTCTTCCGTAGGCACAAAAGCCCAGTCCTTTCAATGCGTAGAGGCCTGCATCGGCATCGTATCATTAGTAGGCTGGCTTGTGGCTGAGCCAAATATTTCCTTATGGGGCTGCTAGAATAACTGCTATAAAGTTTAGTTTATTTTTAGGGGTGGGGGTGGGGTGATTCTGAACAGGAGTCCAAGAGACTGATAGTGGCAGACTTCTTGGGAACAATGCAAGCTGCGAAGCACCGCCCAGAACCAGTGCCCCGAAGCCTGTTCCGCTTTACTTACAGGTGTGTCAGAGATGTAGGTCTTCTCAGCTACTACTCAGAACAAGGCTGAGGACCCTCCTCGTTAAGTAACTTTCAGCATCCTGCGCTCCCTCGCCCCTCTGCAAACTATTTACACCCAAGCCCCTTGGTTCTGGAAGGAGGAGGGCTCTCGGAGAAGGCCCTAGGTGAGCGCTTTAAGCAGAGCCTCGCCTGACTAGGCATTCAGCCCCTATGGGCATTTTACCAGCAAGACCACTTATCGTTGCCCCTTCGGAAAAGTTTTGTCACAGAAGCTGTGTTCTTTGTTGTGTCTTTCATGACTCTTTTATAGGAGTGCAGAAATCCTAAGAAGCATTGTTGGCTGAAAGGATTGATATGAAACGTTCAGGGGCCCACCAGCAGTCAGTGCTGCGGGGTCTTCCGCATGGGGCTGAAGGCCAGAGCCACAGTTTTACCCGAGCCAGCGTGCCTACCTTCTCACTTAATGAGAAAAGAGAAATCATAAAAGTGCGTGGCATTCTATTATTTTCTATCTAATTATGAAGCAAAGCCTCCTCTGTGAATTGGTTAAAGTATTATATGGAGGGAAGATTTCACATAGGCTCTGGGTAAATGTACTAACGCCTGTAAATCCATCCATTACATTTAAATGGACTTCCTTTGAAGTAGGTCATTCTGCAAAAGGACGAGGGCCTTAATCCTGTCTTTAGTTTAAACGTGTTCTGCAAGATAATTTCTCCTAGCAACCTGTTGGGATGTTAGTTTGGCTCTGATGCAAACAGGGTTAATGATGATCTTGCAAAGCACAAATTCCCTTGTTTGGTTTCCCAGAATTTATTTCCTAAAATTTAAAAAATCCTTGTTTTGTTTTTGTTATGTTTTAATAATGGCGAATGAGTTTATGAGACTGAAAACTTGATATTATCTTATTATTCTTGACAAGGGTGCTGAGCATCAAAACCACCTTGGGCAGCTCCTGGAAAGCTGGCTTCATCTTTGTCTGCGCTCTCTCTTCCATCTCCCATCTCCCATCGCGCCATCTTGTTGGGTTTTGCTTCCATATGTTCAACTCCTTCTTTCTTTTTCATCACTGCTTAAGACTCTTTGGTAGCCTAAGCTGTCATCACCCCAACCGGTGTCACTATGATACCTCCCAGCTGGCCTCCTTGATCTTAATTCTGGATGTTCTGGGCAACTCCGTCTTCTGTTTCTTGGCTAGCCACCCGCAACATACACTTCCACCATGTTCCTCCCCAACTCAGAAACAGAACAAGCTCCCCATGGCTTCCCACGTACCTTTTAAGGTACATAATCTAGTGTCCAACATATCCCAGGATACTCTCCGTTTTCACTACTCAACATGTTTTGCTTTGTCCACTTACCACAAACAAGTCATAATCATTTCCAGGGGCAAGGGATATGGTTGTGCAGATTGCATACTTTCAAATGTCAAAAGGCGTTGTTCACATGAATTATTACCTAACGGACAGCCCCCGGCGTGGGGCATTGTCAGAGCCGGTAGTTTCTGCTTCCGTGATTTTCTTCCTTCGCAGTGCCTATCTGTCGAAATCCTGCTCATCCTTCAAAAGGGACCTTAGCTTTGATGTCTTCCTTAACCATTCCAGTTCTCAGTTCTGCAAGTTTTATAAGTTCCTACCCCCACCAGTTTCTTATATGAACTCCCCTGCTACAGAAAGAATGAGCCCTTTCCCATTCACCTTTTCATTTGTACAGCAAAACACCATGGGGCTTAGTGACTGGGAAACAGCCTTCTCTTTTTTCCAATGTGATTGCTTTAACTCTCCCAATTAGTTTCTGATTTCCTTGAGGGAATAGTCACTGCCATCCACAAATGTAGCTAGCACGGTGCAGAGCGCAGGGTTGGTGTCCTGTAAATATTGATGGTTTGATTCCCGGGCATGAGCTATGATTAAACCAGAAAGGAAAAAGAGCATTAAGTGTTGACATGTTTCTTAAGGTGAAATGAGCATCATTTCTACTTTGATTCCAGAACTATTTGACGTGTAATCTTAAAGCAATAAGGCCCTTTCCAGGAAGTTGTCAAAATGGTCCAGAGAGAAGAAAGAATTAATCATTTTTAAGCATCGATAATAAAGGAAATTTCAAGCGAGGCAGCTTCAATTATTTAGAACACTGAGTAGCTATTCAAGGTTATTAATATGCAAACTGAAAGGCAAGAAAAGCTAGAAAAGCAACATCTCTGCCCTCTTGTTAGAGACTGAAATTTTAGGAGGATTACCTGTTGTCATGGTAGAAAAATATCTTAAAAACATATCCAACAGTAACTATGAGGACTCATAAATTCTCTAGTAACTGCTCCAGAAAACACAGCCACAGAATTCTGTCATCCCATCTGTCTTTTTCTTCTCACAGAGGCTCTGTGCTGCCTTAGAAAGACAAATGCAAAGCTGAAACCAAGTGCCTCTGCAGATGCCTTTTTCTGGCATTTTTCCCCTAGCATTTTACCTCTCCTGTCTGATCCTGTGATGCTTGTCATGTCTTCAGGGTATTTTTAGGATTTGAGCATCAACAGAGGTGTTAGATTTTCATTTGTTTTGCCCTCCCCAGACTCCCTGCAGTTCCTCCAAAAAATTTCTTTGTCAACAGATAGTGGTCTACCTCGTATACACTAAAGTGGGGTGTTAACTTGGTTCATTTTCAGATTTGTAACTTGTGTTGGAGGTGGGGCTGGTGGAAGACCTACTTGTACTAGTTAGATGTCCACTAAGAGAAGGTACAATCCTTGAAATTGTAGTGGAATTCATAAGTTCACAATTAACGCCTCAGTACAAATGGGGCAGCTTACATCCCTCTTTGTCTTGCTCTGTTCGTACAGCTCACATTTAGGAAGTTAGGCTCTCACCCAAATGCTGTAGGTCTTAGAAGTTTCTGTTATTAGATTACCTACTTGAAAAATTGAATAATAAAGACAGTGTCTAACACACCTGTATTCCTAACTGTGCCAGCACCAGTCTAGGTCCTTTAACACACAGCATCTCACTATTCCCCACAATAATCTAGTGAGGCAGGCCCTATGATTATCCTCATTTAACAGTTACAGAAACTGAGGCCAAAGATAGAGCCTGTTTAACTTCCCAGAAATGGTAAAAGGCAGTGGGAGGGTCCCTAGCCAGATGGCTCAGGTGGTGGTTGAAGCATTGGCTAGTGCACCAAAAGGATGCGGATTTGGTCCCCAGCCAGGGTGTGTGTGGGAGGCAACTGATCCATGTTTCTCTCTCACCTCTCTCTCTCTCTTTCTCTCTCCCCGCCCCCTTTCTCTTTCTCTAAAATCAGTGAATATATCCTTAGGTGAGGATTTTTTAAAAAGGCAGTGGGAGGATTTGAACCTAGCCAGTCTGGCTGCAGAGATCACCATACTACACTGGTGCTCATTTAGGATTCCTGGATTAGAAACCATGAGAAAAGATGATAAGACATGGGCTATTAAAATAAAATACACCATGCTTCCAAGTCTCTCCTATGATTTCATGGACTCTTGCTTCATTTTATCTTTTTAAATGTCTACACCATAAATAGAGATCTAAAAATCATCTTGTCCATATACCTTCAGGAAACTATTAAACTTTACAAACTATTAAAAATTAACAAATTAAGGCCTATTTTTTAAATTACATTTTATTGATTATGCTATTACAGTTGTCCTGATATTTCTCCCTTTGCCCGCCTCCACCCAGCACCCCCCACTCCCTCAAGCAATCCCCCCACCATTGTTCATGTCATGGGTCATGAGTATAGTTCTTTGGCTACTCCATTTCCTTTACTGTACTTTACATCCCCATGGCTGTTCTGTAACTACCTATTTGTACTCCTTAATCCCCTCACCTCTTCACCCACCTAATAACCATCAAAATTCTCTCTGTATCCATGATTCTGTCTCTGTTCTTCTTGTTAGCTCTTTGTTTTTTAGATTCAATTGTTGATAGACATGTATTTTTTGCCATTTTATTGTTCCTAGTTTTGATCTTCTTCATTTTCTTAAGTAAGTCCTTTTAACATTTCTTATAATAATGGTTTGGTGATGATGACCTCCTTTAGTCTTTTCTTGTCTGGAAAGCTCTTTATCTACCCATCAATTCTAAATGATAGCTTTGCTGGGTAGAGCAATCTTGGCTGTAGGTCCCTGCTTTTCATGACTTTGAATATTTCTTGCCAGTCCCTTCTAGCCTGAAAAGTTTCTTTTGAGAAGTCAGCTGACAGTCTTATGGGAACTCCCCTGTAGGTAATTAACTTCTTTTCTTTTGCTGCTTTTAAGGTTCTCTGTTTATCTTTAACCTTTGGCATTTTAATTATGATGTGTCTTGGAGTGGGCCTCTTTGCATCCATCAAGTTTGGGACTCTGTGCTTCCTGGACTTGCATGTCTATTTCTTTCACCAAAGTAGAGAAATTTCCTTTCATTATTTTTTCAAAGAGATTTCCAATTTCTTCCTCTTTCTCTTCTCCTTCTGGAACCCCTATGAACAGAACATGGGACCTCATGAAGTTGTCTCAGAGGCTGCATACACAATCCTTGTTCTTTTGGATATTTTTTCTTTTCTTTTGTTTTTGTTCTGATTGGTTGTTTTTCACTTCCTTATGTTCCATATCATTGATTTGATTCTTGGCTTCATCCCCTCTACTGTTGTTTCCCTGTAAATTGTTCTTTGTTTCAATTAGTGTATCCTTCTTTTCTGACTGAATCTTTTTTTATGCTGTTCAGGCCCTCACCAAGTTCCTTGAGCATTCTTTTTTTTTTTTTTTAATTTTATCTCAAATCATTTTAAAATAATTTTTTTGTTTATTTATTTATTTATTTTTAGAGAGAGGGGAAAGGAGAAAGAGAGGGAGAGAAACATCACTGTGTGGTTGCCTCTAACTCACGCCCCCAACTGGGGACCTGACGTGCAACTTAGTTATGTGCCCTGACTGGGAATCGAACCAGCGACACTTGGGTTGCAGGCCAACACTCAATCCATTGAGCCACACCAGCCAAGTTCCTTAAGCATTATTATAACCAGTGATTTAAATTCTGCATCTGATAGATTGCTTATCTCCAATTCATTTAGCCTTTTTTTACCCCTTTCATTTGGACCATGTTTCTTTCTCTCCTCATTTTGGCAGCCTCCCTGTAATTGTTTCTATGTAATGGGTAGAGCTTCTTTGACTCTGCATCTTGGTAATGTGGTCTAATGTAATAGGTGTCCTATAGGGTCCAGTGGCACTGCCTCCTTTATCACCCAAGCTAGGTACTAGAGGTGCACCCTTTGTTTGGGTTGTCCTCTTGTAGTTGAGCCTTGGTTGCTGTTGACGGAACAATGGGAGGGATTTACCCAGGCCAGTCAGCTGCAGGGACTGGCTCTGACCACTGACCACCAACCTCCACCCTCAGTGGAAGATCAGCTGTGCAGGGGCAGGGTGGTGGTGCTCTGATACGGTCTGTAGCTGTTCACTGGGTGCACTTGCCTGGGGGTGTCCGAGGTGGTGCAGGCCAAGGTCAGTCCCCACCTGTGTTTTTTCTGGGGCCACCCTGTCTGAGCTATAAAGCAATCTGAGATGGCTGCTACATGTACTGGGCTTGGAGATTCCCTGGTGAAGCGAAGCTGGGAATCTAAGCTGGCTGCTGCCAGCGCCGGGCCTGGGGCTCACTGAGGCAACTATTGCTTCTTTGAGAGGATTTAGGAAGTTGTGAAGCATGAGCCAAAACCAGGCATTTATATGGAAAAACAGGTTGGGTCGGCCCCAGTTGGGTGGGGCAGAGTCTCTGGAGATCTCCGAGGCAGAGCAAACAGTGTCATCCAGATTGATGGAGTCTCAGATATGGCACCAACTTGCCGGCTCTAAGTGGGGAGGGTTTAGAAGAGGGACAATGGTCCCTGCTCTCCTTGATGCCACTCTCAGTTTCTCCCTGTAAGCCCCTATTGGCTTTCAAGCTGCTACTCCAGTGCTGGAGCTCAGAGGGAGTGAGTCTGAGTAGGTCAGTCCCTGTGAGTGTTCTTGAAGAGGAACTGCTTGGGGCTCCAGCAGTTTCTTACACCGACTCAATCCCCACTGGCTTTTGCAGCCAGAAGTGGTGGGAACTTATCTTCTTGGCACCAGAACACTGGGCTGGGGGAGCTGGTGTGGGGCTGGAACTTCTCACTCTTGAGATATCCCTCCTGAGTTTTTATCTACCACACGTGGGTGAGGGACTAACCCAATCCACATCTCTGCCCCTCCTACCAGTTTAGATGGATGTGGTTTCTTTAATTCCATAGTTGTCAGACTTCCATTCAACTCGATTTCTGACAGTTCTGAGTGATGGTTGTTCTATATTTTAGTTGTAATTTGGATGTGGTTTTGCAAAGAGGTGAGCCATGTCTGCCTATGCCACCATCTTGACCAGAAGTCAGTAAAATTTCCCATTAAGGGCTATTGACCTTCTGAATCTCCTTTGTAAGCAAACATGAAATCCCGCTACAACTGTGAATGATATCTAGAGAATGTTTCATGTCTACATAATTGAAAAGTGAAACAATGTCAGTTTTGATCTCGAATTATAAAATTACAGTTCCCTGCAATGCCCACCATGCTGAGAACAACCCCATAAGTAATGAAGCATTTATACAATATTCAGAAGTGACATCAATCCTCAGGAGGTTCACAGACAAAGAGGAGTCAAGGGTAAAAAATGCACAAATGCCCCACAAGACTGTGACCTAAACTGGCTCATCTTGAATCCACTGGAGAACTGAATCTGATTTCTCTCAGCCTTCACAATGAAGGTTTTGATATTTCACCAGGAATAAATAGAAACTTTATGACTACCACATTTTCCTACTTCTAAATCCATCGACGTAAGAGATAAAAGATTTAGTTAGCAGCTCTGTCAATAGCAGTTATGAATTATTACTCCCTAAGGCTCTCTTCCTTGAGTCCTTGCTTCCTTCCCAAGGGACTGAGTCATAGGGAGAGAATCAGATGAGCATCACATTTTAATTTTCTAAAAAGGGTCTTCATTACTGCTTTTATCAATGCTACCTCTTTTAAGTAGGCTTATTTAGAAATAAAGATTGATTATGTCTTAGTGTTTCTTTTTATGTGGGCTTGATATAGAACTTTGGAATAGGCAAACATTTGGGGGACTACCCAGAACACATTCACTATATTTGTGTACTTGTAAAAATATGTGCAGATTTCACATTGATATCCAATAAATGTTCACTTGTGTGTGTCTGTGTATGTGTGTGCTTATGGAGGTAATTTTGATTAAATATTCACTGTGGAATTTTTTTAGGTTAGACCAGTTTTGAACATAGAATAGAAGAGATTTATTAATGACACAGACACACATATTTTTACAGTTTGCAAGGTGTTTTTATGGGTATTATTTACTTTAGCCTTTGTAAGCACCTGACAGAGTGGGTTTATTATCCCAGTTTTATAGATGGGAAAGCAGGTTCAAAGACATGAGTGCTTGGCTAAGGTCACAGAGCTAATAAATCAATAAATGTGGACCTTACCTGGGTGTTTTGACTCTAGGTTTGATGTTTGTTCTAACTACCCCACAACTTTATTCAGTTTACAAAGGATGATGAAGTTGCATTTTAATGGTTGGCAGTCAGGAAAGTACTTCAGGAATAACCTGTATAACCTTTATAAGATTGAGCGTTTGCATGGAGAGGTGACTCTGTGGGGAAGGTTGGTGAAGACCATGTCTAGACCATTGTTGGTTCACCAGGTCAGGCAGCTTCCCTGGAGCTCACTGGGGATTGACTAATGTGGACAAGTTAAGAGGCACCTCATTGGGTTGGATTCTTCGCAAAAATCTTGTCTATCTCAACAAGCTGGCAGTGTAAGTATTTACACAGAGCAGAACACAGGGGCTCAGAGCGGCTAAGTAATCTAAGGCCACATAACTTAGAAAGTAGACAAATCTGGATTTGAATGCAGGCCATCTGATTCCAAAGCATGAGTCTTTCCATTTCGCCCCCTAGGCCCCTAACCTCTGTGGAAATCACAAGTCCTGGGTCAGGATAAAAGTGATATTGGCTCCATGAAGGTAGCTGGGAAGTGGGCAAGCAGGAAAGCTTTCTAAGCCTGTTCCTAGTTTTCGCCTTTCTTATTAGGAGAAATCGTGTTCTGACTACAACCTATAATAGTAGTTCTCAAGTTTTTTGGTCTTAGGCCCTCTTTACCTTCTTAAGTTATTGAGGAACCCAAAGAGCTTTTATTTATGTGGGTTATATCTACGGATCCTTTGTTAAAATTTAAAACAGAAATTTAAAATAATTTTATTAATTTAATAATAAATCCACTATATGTTAATATAAATAGTGTTTTATGAAATAGAACTGTTTTCCAAAACAAAACAAAACTTAGAAGAATGCATGGTTTACATTTTTGTTAACTTCCTCACTGTCTGGTCTTATAGAAGTGGCTGGCTTCTCTTACCTGTTACTGCATTCTGTCTGTTGTAACATCACATGTCTGTAGCCTCTAAAAAACACCAATGTATATTCATGAGGGAATGAGAACAAAAAGGGCAGATAACATTTAGTATTATTAATGAAATAGGTTTAACCCTGTGGAATCCCTGAAAGGGTATTAAGGACGCCCAGTGGTCTCCAGACCACACTTTGGAAGCTGCTGCCCCCGCCCCACCTCCACATGGCCTAGGGCTGGTGAAAGAACTGAATCTTTGTGTTAGAGAAACATTACAGGTCACTGAGTTCAATTATTTATCCGATGAAACAAAATCCTACAAAGTCCAGTCTAAGCTCCCTGTTTTGCAAGGGTAAGGACTCCCCTATGTTCACAGGACTTTAAATGGATAGAAGAGCCTTTATTTTGTTGAGAAGAAACTTTTTTCTCAGTGGTTTCCCAATTTGGTCTTAATACTGTGTAGGATAAGTCCCATTACTCTTCTACGTATCCAAAATATTTGAAAACAACTACCTTTCTTGCCCCTCAAGTGCTGTCATTTTCTCCAAGCTGAAGACCTTCTCTATGTCTAACAACTTTGGAGACCTTCCCATGTCAAGTGCTCTCTAGCTCCAAATCTATTTCTTCTTTCCAACATCTTCAAAAACCAATCTGAGCTCATAAAACATGGCCGGAACTCTGTGAGACAGATTTTCTTGTGGCTTATTCTGCACTTGTCTTGGGTCAGTGTTTAACACTCACAAACAGGAGGAAGCAAACAGGTCTCTTCTGGCTGCATGATCTTCAACACCCTTTTCCAAGGCATCATTTGACCTGCCCCTCCTCCTTCACCCCTACAGAAAGGCAGTGCTATAGGCGCAGTACGTTAATGTCTGCAAACAGCTTTACAAACATCAGCTCACTTAATTAGCACAGAAACTGTGCACACAATGCAGTGATGCAAACAGTTGAAGAAAAACACAGAAGTTTCTGTTAACCCTATTTTATGGATTCCCATCTTAATACTTCATGCCTGGGATTCTGTAACCTGCTTTGCTTGCTGCCCAGCTTCCAGCATCTTCCTGTTCTAAATTACTTTACATATTGATGCTAAAATCATCTTCCTTTCCTGCTGATCTGAATATGCCACCATCTGGAGTCCATTTATAGCCTCCCATCATCCTTGGGATAAAGTATTTTCCTGTGACCTTTGAGACGATGCAGCTGCTAAGACCTCTGTCCTGCTTTCCACAACAAGGATGTCAGTGTTTGGCTGCTAATTAGAATTTTGCTCATTCATTTGTTCATTCATCCAGCACTCACTCATGCATGCATTTATTAACTTAGCATCTACTATGCACTAGGCTCTGCATGGGAGGGGAATACAAAGATAACTCATTTCTGCCTTCAGGGGATTTATAAACTCAAATAGGTCTTACATGCAAACATTTAATTCAAGTACAAGATAGACTGTGATAAGCGAGATGGTAAAAGTAGATTCGTAGTTGTAGGTAAGCCCTTAGGTTTACCCAATGGGAAGAACAGAGAAGGTTCCTAGGAAGAGGTGTTGTTTGATCTGTGTGAAGAGTAGATTTCCATGCACAGACCAGGGAGGATGAGGCAAGATTACGTTGGCTTTCTTGCTGTCTGAAAATTAGTTCTCTTATTGCCTTCTTCTTCCACATTTGACCACATTTTTTCCCCCCCAAAAGTGTCCTAAACACTCCAGGGCCTTATAAACTTGCACACTTGATTTTTTAAAAATTTAAAGGATAACAGTAAATAGCATATAAAAAAGGCATGAACAGACAGATTTTATTTCAAGATTATGAGTGTAGGGAATAGAAGACAAATTTACAAGGAACGGCACCCATACTTATCAGCCAGTATCTGGCTGGAGCCACCAATGCAAAGAGTGTAAAGAAAATATATCATCCCCGAGGGGAATATTTGCATGACGCATAGTACGTGATGTACTACAAAAATAATAGCACGGTATCACACAGGTTTGTCATAAACAGTTTGATGGCAGATAGTTCTATTTAGGATTCTTGAAAATGAAAATAAAATGAGTAAGGCTTAACATTTTTAGGTTTCAAACATGTTTCATTATTTTGCTATATTTCTCAAAATTGCATACTCGTTCCATAAGAAAACATAAAAATAGTGTTAGTATCAAGTACCCAGTTATATCTGGCATTCTCAGTAGAGGCAGTGTGGGCAGTATTGGGTTTCTATCTGCCTTCTGATCTCACACTGCTCAACCTTAGTCCTTGGGAAGGTCATATTCAATCCATTTTGATCATTACATACAGAAGCGTTGGCAGACTTGAACAAGGAAACACAACTGTACTTAGGTCTTCTATTTTTGAGAGCTGGTAAAGCAATGCAAAACATCTTAAATGGGGGATAAATTAAAAACAGAAGATGTTGGGAAGGGAGGGACTCCAAGGAGGACTCATCAGGTCCTAATAACTATGGTGTTAGGCATGACATGCATGTTGTACAGTTATCAGGAGACAAGCAGGTACTCAGGGAGTGGAAAAACACAAGGGGAATCCCAGCTAATAGTTGCTTTCCTTGGGATTCATGGTAATCATATGAGACCACAAAAATTAAAAGAGGAAAATCCCTGGCAGTCACTACTCTGAAGTCCATACGATGGGACAGAAAGCCACTTGCTATGTGTTCCCTTGAGGGCCCACTCTGGAAGGGGTAGACTGTGTCTGCTCCTTCTCTACCCCATGAACACCACAGTCTGGTTTCACTCTTGATGATCATATTTTTGGACACTGATCTATCTGTATCTCTAGTCCTTTCTCTTGAACTCCACTTGCACTTGCTGGTCAGATTTTCACTTGGGTGCCCTCTAGTTTGATGAGTTTAACTGCTATGTAAAATTAAAATTTCAGAACAAGTTCCCCCTACTTCTATGACTCCCCTTAATCTGGAACCATTTTTTAAATATAAGTTTAAAGCTAGGTAATACACTCACATGCTCTTAAAAAAACAAAAAAATTATACATGAAAAATTTCCTGTCTTTCCTTTCCCTGTATAGCCAATTCCAGCCACTTGCAAAAAAAATTTCAAGTTTCTTCACACAAATACACATAGGAATACAAATATCCTTCCTTTCTATTCACAAGGAATTATATTCTTCATGCTTTTCCGAACCATGTGTTCTATTGTTGTGTAACAAATACTTCTAAACTTACTGGCTTAAAGCAACTTCTTATTTTCTCTCCTGGTTTGGTGAGCTGATTAGGCTCTGCTAGTTGTTAGTTCTTGCTTTGAATTCCCACCCGTGGCTGTGGTCAGATGTTGGTTAGTACAGGAGTTATGTGAAGGCTTGGCTGGACTGGGTGTCTCAACTCGGTTTACAAATGGCCAGCAATTGAGGCTGGTTGTTGGGTGGAAGCTCAGCTGCCAGAGCACCTTTGCATGGACTTTCCGTGCATCCCAGCAAGGAAGGCTTTGCATGGACTTTCCATTCGTCCCAGCAAGGAAGGCTTTGCATGGACTTTCCATGCGTCCCAGCAAGGAAGGTGGGTTCCAAGTGGGAGCCTCCAATGAGCAAGCAGTACAAGAGAGCGGGAAGTAGAAGCTCCCAGGACAAGTCAGAACTACTTACAGAACTAGCACCACTACCTCTGCTGTCTTCCAGTGGCCAAGGTAGTCAGAGGGCCTGCCCAGGTTAAAGGGGATGGAGAAATAAACCCTGTCGCTTCACGGGGGAGTGGCAAGATCATCCTGGAGAAGATCTTGGGGAGAGGAATACTGTGTTGGTCATCTTTATAAAATAACATTTGTGACACCACCTGAAGTACTTTTCTACTCCTCCTAACACATGTTGGAAGTCCAAGGAGCTTTCTTATATAAAGTCTAACATCAAACCTCCCCCCGTTGCCTCTGACTCCACTAATTCAGACCCTCATCTCTTTGTAGCTAGTTAATTGTCAGAGTTATCTTCCTGCTCTCCAATTTCCCTTAACTGAAAATAGCCGATAAAACTTGTGTTTTCTTACATAGGTATTTCCATAAACTTTTCCTTTGATGATGTCATTCTCCAAAGTGAAAAATGGGCTCAAGTACCACAGTGGTTTTGTTTGATTTGTGTGATGTTGGCATATATAGTATTTACATTTTTAAAAAAACTTTCAACATTGCAAAATCCAGATCAGGGTCCTTCGGAAAAACTGGGTTCTCGAACGTGGAAATTTAGTTCTCAGCTAATATGTTCTAGATACCGAACAAAAGGGAAAAAATTTGGTCCCTGTGGAGCTTAGATTCTAGTGTGGAGAAGCAGACAACAGAAAAATGAATAAGTAAGATATATAGAATGTTGCATGGCAATGAGCTCTGTGGAGCGCCAGGAAGGGGACAGGAAAAGGAGTGGATGGGCAGGGCTACAGTTTTAAATCACATGGTCATGGAAGGCCTCACTGAAATGAAGCATTTCAGTTAAAAATTTTGAGGAGAAAGGGCAACATGGATTTCTAGAACTTTGCTTTCCAATAGAGTAGCCTGTAGCCACATGTAGCTATCTAAACTTATATTAATTCAAATGAAATTAAATTGAATACTCAGTTTTTTAGGCACACTAGCCACATTTTAAGTGCTCAATGTGGCTACTGCCTACAAAACAGAGAACATTTCCACCATTGCAAAAAGTTCTATTGGGCAGTAATGCAGAGAAAGAATATTCCAGGCAGAGGGTATAGCAAGTGCAAAGGTCCTGGGGTGGTACAATGATTGACTTAGCTAAATACTGACATGGCTCTTCTGTTTACATGTTCCTAGTATTCCATGTTGTCTGCCTTATACTGTGGCTGAATAGCAATTTTCATTTTTTACTGTAATTCAAGCCAACTTTCCATAGGTCCTTATTGGTTGATGCCATAGAATCTGTTGGATAAAGTCTGAACTCCCCTTGAGAAGCTGTGTGAAAGGCAGTAAAGACCAAGAATCTGGACCAGGAGACAGAATATGTGTGTGCAGTTTTGGAGCACAGTAGGTTTATGGTGTGATTCAAAAGGTATCATCAAGAATGAAATAGCACAAGCATCCAACAGTCAGAGCAAATGTTGATCCTGGAGGGTCTCCATTGGACCAAGATGACTGGACCTTTAGTTGGTATGTCTGAGGAAGTCTGGAGTGACATTCTGGGGCTCAAGGCAATGCCTGATTCCTAACTGGAGCTGAAGAATTTCAGTATTATATAAACTGGTAAGTATTATATGGTATGTATGAGTGGGATTTAGCCTTGAAGAAGTAAATGTGGTAGGTATTTTGAAACTAATGGATTATAGAGTTTATTGCAGAGCTCTTTCCACACACCTTAAGGCACAGAATTCAAGGCCTTCTGCAGGGTGTCACCAGCACCTGTTGGGATATTTTCTCCTGCTTCCTCGTTGTATTTCTGTCCCTCTTCTCCACCAGAATGGCACACACAGTGCCCAGTAGGTTCTGTGTGATATCACCTGGGCATTGTTCTCATGATTTTCCTCTTTACTTGAAAGACTCTCCCCCTCCTTTCTGCCTGGTTGAATCTTCCCCACTCAGCTATAAGGCACAGTTTAAAGTGCCTTCATTGACTTTTCTTTGCCCATTCCAGGCCAGAAGCATTTCTCGCTCCCTTGGCTCTGAATCCTCATTATCCACACTCACTGGGCAATTACCAAGAGTACACGGCAACTCCTTTGTTTTTCTATATGTTTATTTTCTCCTGGGCCAAATCTTAAGTTCCTTGCAGTCAAAGGTCACAGGTCATTCTCTCTTTTTCCTTACTTGGCCACATTTCCATATATATTCCCCCAGTGAGGGACTGAGGGAAAATGGTAAACCAACTCAGCGCCCTGACCTTCTGTAATCCTTATTTGTCCATTTTATTTTATTTTATTTAACGGGAATAAGCTTATTGAATTCTTACAAGTCTTAGGCAAAGACGGAGACCCCAGCGTACTACCCATAGGGAGTAAAAGCCCTAGCTGGCCTTCATTGAAGATATGGGATGTCAAGATGCACAGCCATCTGGATATTAAGGCCCTGCTGGAATATCTTCCTCTCAATGCTCCACTATTCCTAGCTTCTGGAATGGTGCGAACAATGATTCACATCACGCTGGCCTTTACAGACTACCAAGCACATTCATTACGTGCATCAGGCTTTCAGGGAAGGTCAGGTTCCAACATGTTAGCAGAGATTCACCTTCGGGTCACCAGACTTGCATCTATTTTGCTAAACAGCTATCATAACTATCATAACCAACACAACTTTACTCCCCATATCCTTTCATGATGAGTGTACCAGAGAGAGGACAACGTGGTGGTGCTGGTGGTGGTGGTGGTGGTGGCGGGGGGCAATTTTCTGTCTCAACGGTGTTTGACTTGTAGCAGAATCCACAGCCTGTGTTGAAGTTCTTTGGCACAAACAATTTACAGAAACAGCTATTGCGATTTGGGGCTAGGCTGTGCAAAAAGCAAGGAGTGGTCACCGGGAGGGAGTGTCTCAGACATACCAGTTCACTTGGTCGAAGTCCGAGTCAACTCTGACTGTTAGGAAAAGGGAGTGAAGGGGGATTTTCCGCCTAAAGGGAATTGGATTTGAGGGTGGGCACTAAAGTGTGCTTGGTGAAGGTTTCCTACCCTCTCCATATCGGGTTCCGGGAGAGGCTGAGCGGGTCCAGGTCCGCAGGCGGAGGTGAGCCGCGGAAGAGGGCGGGGCGGGGCGGGGCCCGGCTCACCTGGGCGGGGAGGGGGCGGTGCGCGGGGCTGAGCCCGGCAGGGGCCCCGGCGCGCGCCCCTGGGCAGCGCTGGCAGCGCGCCCCGCGCCCGAGCCGCAGTCGCGCCCTCTCGCTGCCTGGCGAAGCGCGGAGGCGAGCGCCGGGGAGAAGAGCTGCCCGCGCCGCGCCGCCGTCAGGGCGTCGGGATGGCCGTGGGCTCGGTCAAGATGCAGCCGCCGTGCGAGAGCCCGGCCCTGCGCCGCAGCCCCAGCGCCCGCGAGCGCGAGCAGCCGCCCGCGTCGCTGCGGCCGCGGCTGAAGGATCTGCCGGCGCTGCTGCGGAGCGGGCTCACGCTGCGGAGGAAGCGGAGCGTCGCCGCGGGCCGGGTGAGTGCCGGCTCGGTCCCGCCCGAGTGGGCAAGGGCGGCGCGCACGTGGAGCCCGCGCCCACCCTCGGGGGCCGCTGCGGGGGGCGCCTGGAAGTTGGGGAGGTGGCAGAAGGGGCACCCTTGTGCGGGTCTAGGCAGAGGAGAGTCCCTGGATGGCGAGGTCCTACGGTCCCCGCCCCCCCACCCACCCAGTGAGCGACAGTTTCCCCTCCCCCCACCCCCAGATGCACCTGACTTAACCCAAGGGCACCTGGACTTCGGCAGCCGGACCGTTGGGCATCACCAAAAGAAAGGCAGTTTGCCTCTCCCCAGAGGGGAAGCTGCAGGTGCCGGGTACCTAACAGTCGGCCAGCCGTGTCCCGACAGTATGCTTCAGGGCCCACTAGTGGGATCCACGAGTGTGCAGGAGGCAGGGAACGTGCGCGCTTGTTTCCGACGCCTGGTTGCAAGCTCTGGGCATCGGGAGTGGCTCTGGCCGCCGCCGCCGACGAAGGGAGACCCCAGAGTGGGAAGTTACTGAGCGAGCTCTCAGCTCCTGCGTTCCGGAGTCTCCAGCACTTAGTACTCGGTGACGCCCCCCATCTTAAAGATTAATTACTTCCCCATGGTGTCTTCAAATATGTTTTTTTTTTTTGGTGATGGAGTGCCCCTCGTTGGGTTCTAAGAGCATCTGGTGACCTGAGCAGCTCAGACCTATTTTGCATGTCAGAGCAGCTCTTGTATGGCCTGCTCCTCTCCCGCACCTGTCACTGGCCACTCCAAAGGCCTCAGGCCACCTGGCTGACTTCTCAGGTTTCCCTGCTCACCAGGGCTTCCAGGCATTTTTGGTGGGTTCTACTCAGTTTAAAAAAAAAAAAAAGTGTCATTATTAATCAGATTTTACTGAGAAGCTGCAACAAGGTAGATTTGGGGGATTATAATTTAAAAAATGAATTCTTGGTTGTCTGCCTTTAAAAGACCTCACTGGGGCACTTTTAGCTCTTGCAGTGATAGGTTTGTGGCATCTTGAGAATTAGGAAGAAACACTTGTTTCCGTGTGGCTTCCGGTGGGTAGGAAAGAGTCTGAACTGATGCAGGTCTTCAGCCTCTGCAGGCTGCGTTCTCCTTTTTTTAGGCATTTTCTTTCCCGCATTGGAATGACTGTATGTGATCTCCCTCAGGAGAATGTTCTAAGGATTAGCTGGGTATCATAGGGTGTCTTTAGGTTCACCACCAAGGGATTTTAGGAATTCCCCGCAAGTGACCTTAATGTGTGGCATACGGGATTGCCTGCAAAGAAGACGAGGAAACATGTCCCAAAGACGTAATAACTAAATAAACACAAGACCCAGAGTTGTAGACTTTGCAGGAATCTGGAGAAAAGTAGGTCAGATCGTGTTCCTGTTACCCTTGACAGTTACTTTTTCATGGCACAGAACACTGAAGATGTGAGGGCAGCCCGGCAATCTGTGAAGAGAATTGCTGCGAGTTTCTGTGTAAACAGATCTGTAGTGTTCATCTGCACGAAGGCTTGTGTTTCTTGCTGCCTGGGGTGATGTTGTGGACCTTGCCAATATACAGATTTACCCTTATCTTCTTAATGGTTCTGAATGTGGTTACTTCAAATACATATACTTGATTAACTCTTCTTTGGCTGTAATACTGTATTCTCTTTGGGACAGTCCAAACACAGTTCGTAAGTGCATGGCTGGTTTCTTATTGAGGGAAATTGCCAAATTTTCCAGTGTTGGAAACCCATAATGTACAACTTATTTTTCCCTCCTTTGGCTTTGGGACCACCTTTGTGATTTTGGAATCTTCCAAAACAAAGAGGTAGGAATTTGAAAGAAAGAAAAAGAGGTGAAATATGTGCCTGTATTAGCCTGCTGTGGCTGCTATAACGGAATACCATAGACTGTATGGCTTAAGCAGCAGATATTTATTATTTCACAGTTCTGGATGCTGGTAAGTCCAAGATCAAGGTGCCAGCTGATTTGGTTTCTGGTGGGAGTTCTCTTCCTGGCTTTCAGACAGCCACCTTCTCCATCTGTCCTCACATGGCCATTCCTCATGCACATGGAGGGAGATAGTCTCTCTCTCTTCCCTTTTTTATAAGCCCACTAATTTCATCACAGCTGCCCCACCCTCATGACCTAGTCTAACCCTAAATACCCACCACAGGCCCTATCTCCAAAACCACTACACTGGGGTTTAGGTCTTCAACTTAGGGATTTTTGAGGAGACACATTCAGTTCATCATAGAAGCATTTGGAAGACATATATATATACACCAAACCAATTTATGACTTGGGAACAACGGGGGTTATCTGGTTAGCCCCTTGGTTGGGGCAGTGATGTTAATGCAAGTGACTCATGGCTAGATCCTTATGTGGACCGTTCGTTTTGTATCTCATGGGCTGCACATCCAGATTACGGCTGAGTGATGATATGGACAAGTTAATGCAGAGTCATTACCACTGTTATTTTTTTTTTTTTTTAATTTAAAAGCAGCTCTGTACATTACACAAATTGGTAAGAAAGTTTGCAGTTTCTGCATTGACCAAGATCTGGTTGAGGAATACTGTCGGCTCTCGGCCATGCTGCCTTGGGCTCCCACAAATCCGGGCAATCTGATGGTAACTGTCATCAAGTAAGCTCTTTGTGAGTTGTGTTGCCCAACCCAAATGCCTTGTAGGCGATCTCTTACTGGGATAAATTAAGCTGACATTTGGTTAATACTGCAGAAGCCCAGGGTTCCTTGGTTCAGTCACTTCTAATCATATTGAATTCCAAATGTACACTGATTAAGACTCTTTGCACCTCTTTAGGCTAAGTGGGCAATGACTAAATATGCTGTGAAAGGACCCTAGCTACCTCCTAAAAATTAGTGGTAAGATAAGACACAGCTTGAATTCCCACCAAAGCCCTTTATTCATTTTTTTTTAGGACTTTGTGCAATGGAGGTTATGAGAGATTAGGATAATAAGCACCCAAGCTTCAACGTTTGTTAACATTTCCCAGTTTTGTTTGATTTGTTTCCTTCTTCCCCACCATTTTGTTTTTGGTGGGGGCTGCTGTACTTTAAGGTAAAATCTTAAATATCATGTCATCTCACTCATAAATATTTCAGTTTACATCTTTGATAAGGACTCTTTTTTTCTTTAAAAAAATAAGTTTACCCTGGCTGGGTAGCTCAGTTGGTTATGAGGGTTGTCCTGATATGCCAAGGTTGCAGGTTCAATCAGTCCTGGTCAGGACATGTATAGGAATCAACCTGTGAACACATGGTAGGTAGAACAACCAGTCATTGTCCCCCCTCCCTTCCTCCTTCCCTCCCTTCCTCTGTCTCTAACATAAATACAAATTTTAAAAAGGAAATAACTTTTATGCCTTTTTTACACCTAAAAATGTTAGCAATACTTTAATATAATTCCCATATTCCTGTTTTCTCAAGGATATCCTTTTACTTACGATTTGTTGGAATCAGGAACTAAGTAAGGTTCACGCATTGCATTTGGTCATTAGGTTTTTAAATCTGTTTTATTAGTTGTTTCTTCCTCCCCCACCTCTTTTTTCATGCCATTGATTTGATGGAGGGAGAGGGTCATTTATCCAATAGAATGTTCCACTTTCTGGACTGATTTCTTACCATGGTGTTGTTTTATTTGTTTCTCTATTCTTCATGTTTCCAATAATCTGGCAGTTAGATGTAGAGGCTTGATTAGATTCGAGTTCAAAGACAAGCATCCTTCATAGGCAGTGCTGTGTAAAATCCATTGCGTCACATTGCAAGACACACGATGTCTGGATGGCTCTTTCTGAGATGTTAAGATTGATTAGTGGGTTCAGGTCGAGTCAACTTATGTTTCCACCTTTCACCTAATGATTTTAGCATTGTAGATGGTTGTAGCCTAGATCCATTTCATTAGTGGTTGTAAAGTGCTGATGACCTGAATTTATGATTCCTCTTTTTAAAAATGTTTAGCCCTTGTCAGGTGGCTCAGTGGCTCAGTTGGTTGGAGCGTTGTCCCATCCACTGGAAAAGTTGCGTACAGAAGGCGACTGATCGATGTTTCTCTCTCCCCCACCCCTTTCCTCTCTCACTGAAGTAAAAAAAAACATGTCCTTGAATGAGGATTAAAAAATGTTTATACTTTTTATTGAGGTATAGTTGACATACATCATGATACTAGTTTCAGGTGTACAACATAATTACTCAGTATTTGTATTACTGTGAAATGATCACGACAATAAGTCTGGTTAATGTCTATTACCATACACAGTTGCAACACAGTGCTATTAACAACAGTGCTATACATCACATACCTTGGACTTATTATTTTTATAACTAGAAGTTTGTACTTTTTGACTCCCTTCACCCATTTTGCCCACCTCTTGCTTCCAGGAGTTTGCTCTCTGTATCTATGGGCTTGTTTTTGTTGTTGTTGTTGTTTTTGTTGGTTTTTAGATTCCACGTATCAGTGAGATCATACGTACTGTATTTGCCTTTCTCTGCCTGACTTATTTCACTTAGCATAATGCCCTCAGGTTTTAGCCATGTTATTGAGAACGACAGGACTTCATTCTTTTTAAATGGCTAAATAATATTCTATTGTATATATACCACACTTTCCTTTTTCTTCTTCTTTTTAATCCTCCCCCAAGAATATGTTTATTGATTTGAGAGGGAGGGAGGAAAGGAGAAACAATGATGTGAGAGAGAAACATCACTTGGTTGATATGCCCCGACTGGATATGTGCCCTGACCAGGGATTGAACCCACATTCTTTTGGTGTACTGGACGGTGCTCCAGCTGACCCACCCTGCCAGTGCCCACATTTTCTTTATCCATTCATCCACTGATGGACATTTAGGTTGTTGCCATGTCCTGGCTATTGTAAATGATGCTGCAATGAACTGAGGGTACCTTTATCTTTTTGAGTTAGTGGTTTTCTTTTCTTCAGACAGATAGATACCCAGAAGTGGAATTGCTGGATTCTATGGTAGTTCTGTTTCAAAGTTTTGAAGACCGTCCTAGTTGTTTTCCATAGTGGCTGCACCAATTTACATTCCCATCAATAGTGTACTAGGATTCCCTTTTCTCCATATCCTTACCAGCATGTGTTATTTCTTGTCTTTTTGATATAATTTCTCTTGCATTTGTTAATTGGAATTCTGTCTATAAAAAAACCTACCCTCATGGACTATTTAGAAATTTAGATTGTATAGCAAAGACATGGGAAAGGCTTAATTTTTCCTTGTATCAATTTTCTGAGTAATGATTTGTGCTCTGACAACCTCTCATGATAATCAGTGAGATTCTTTTTAAATTATTATTAAGAACTTGTGGATCCCAATGTATTTGTTTTAGTGCATTGTGGTCAACATTCTTTCTGATGCTCAATTTGCCCTCATCTCCTGTGTAATTTTACGAGGCCCCACAGTCTCTGATACTTTCTTGCTTTCTGGTACAAGATATTCAAAACTTATCTTGTCCATTCCTGGCTTCAGATCTAAGTCAGCCATTTCCCAGGAAGCACTGGCTTTTTTCTTTTTCTTTTTAACTGAAAACCATTTATCTCCCCCAATTTTTGTATCTCAGTGGTTGTATTATTTTTACCTTGGTCTTAAGCCTTCTTTCCATCCTAAGTTTTTTCTTTTTAAACCCTTCTCATCAGGCTGTTTCTAAGACTGTCGTTTTCTCCCTTTAATGAAAAAGCTGGTGACGACATACCCTCCTCCTCCGTGCACTGTCAGAGGGCTGGCAATGACTTCCTTTGGGCTTTGACCGCTGGGCTCTCTTTGCAGTGCTCAGCCACCCTCTTCAGCTCCTGGAAATCTGTTTCATTTCCAGCAGCCAGAAGGATTTACCAATGTACTGGGGTGTTCACCAAAGTCCTCCAGTGACTCTCAGGCTTGGACTGTCTTCTCCTCCCCTGGCCTCTTCTCTGCAGCACCCTCCACTCAGGCAGGGTCCCCGTGGCATGGCGGGTGAAGTTGGAGAAACTGGAAGAACAGGGGCTAGACCTGTGCATGAGATTCTCCCCTTTTCATTCACGGTCACTGCCCAGATGGCTCCCTCTCCAAGGGGAACAAGGTAGCCCATTGCCTTTGCCCAAGGTGGAGCACATTAATTGTGACTTAATACCCTCCTCTGCCTGAAATACGACTTTGTTGATTGAGTAACACAGACTGCTCCAAGCTATCCCAGCAGGCCCCATTTATGGTTGTTTTATACACATACATATCTTACAGGCGAAACATGTAATTTGTCCTTTGTATTTAAATTAAGACCAATGGCTAACACTTCATGACACTTAATGAGGTGCTATGCGTGTTCTGGTATAAATAAACTTTATTGAACCCTGACACCAAGCCTATGAGCTAGATGCTATTATTTGCGTTCTGCTGATGAGGAAAGGGAAACACAGATGGAACTTGCCCAAGATCCCAGAGTGGGTGGAGTGAGGGAGGTTTGAATCCAGCCATTCTGGTTCCATAGTCCATGCTCTACACTGACTCTTGGGTTTTCCTCAAATGCACGGAGGGCAAAGGGTATATTTACTCTAAATTGCCATAGCCTTACAGTTCCTGCTGTTACCACCTTGCCATGCTGAGAGGGGTCAGTCAGTGCTGTTGATGATGCCAGACCTTAACTTTCCTTTCCTTTGAGCACACAGATGCTTCTGAGAGACCTCCTGGGTGTGAGGGCAGCAGGGGCGGAGGGGGTGGGGGGTGGTGAGGATTGTGGTCATGGGTGAATGGGAACTAATATTTACTAAAATTAAAAACAGCATTCACTGTGTCATAAGCAAAAATCACCCAGGCCCAACTGAATCAGTCAATCCAAAAAGTTGTGAAGTTACCTGTTTACTTTTTTCTTATCGGCTTGTGGTAGCCTGTCAGAAGATAAAGGCCATTAAGGGAGGCATGTGTCTTCCAGGAAAGGTGAGTCAGATAAAGCCATGAGGAGGGACATGTGATGATCTTGCCTGAGAAACATTGGCTACCTACCAACTCGAACCTTGACAGTGTTATAAAACTATGTTGACTGTGCTATAAATAACATAAAACTCCATGGATGCCATCTCTGAAAATATTGGGGAGAAGGAAAAGAAGTTATAGATTTATTTATTCTATATTAATTTCATGTGAATTTTAGCAAAGGAACTCAATGGCAAGTTAAAGCTGTAATTAGTATTTTTTTCCCTTCCCTCGGACCCCTGACACAGGCTTTGGTGGCATAATTAGATCAAAGGGAAAGAGCCTGGGTTATGGCTTCAGAAGATCATTTGAATTTTAGTACCATCACTCTGTATCCTTGCATGACATTCTCTGAGCTTTTTAAGCCTCAGTTTCTTCTCTTGAAATGAGATACACTAAGGGTCAGGTTTTTCCAAGAATAGAAATAAGATATAGAAAGTTTGGGTCACATGGCAGCTCCAATTTTTCCTTTCCCAGCTGGATGCTTATTTTAGGCAAATGGGCTTTCATAGATATATTTATGGAAACCTAGGCACAAAAATTTTTTGCTTTTGTATGCAATGTCAGATTCCATGTTTTTAAAAATTGTGATATCCTAACAGATAGTGAATATTTTAGGTGCTGTCTAAATATTGGTGCCATAACAAGGTAGTCTGTTTCATACTTGCACCATCTCTTAAATTGACTTGGCAGTAATTGGTAACTTAGCTAAAAATAGGTGGAAAGATGGGGAGATAAGTCATTGGTGATGACTTTGAGTACTTGGGATTTTTTTTTTTCTTCAATATTGCATAACAACCCTTGTTAGGGACACAGTAATTTCAGTAATGATACATGATCTGGAAGTAGTTTGTGAGAAGTTCTACAGTTTTCTATGAAGGCAAAATAATTAAAACCAATGGCCTAACTTTTTGTGGTGAATTATTATCACGACAAATCATTCATAAATGGTTATGGAAAAGGGAAAGTCCACAGATGGCATTGTGGATACTGGCACGTCCTTATCAGTTTAAAACTTCAGGCCTTGGCAGGGAAGCTCAGCTGGTTAGAGCATCGTCCTGATGCACCAAGGTTACAGGTTCAACCCCCGGTCAGGGCACATAAAGGAATCAACCAATGAATGCATAAATATACGTGGAACAACTAACCCATCTCTCTCGCTCTCTCTCAAATAAATACATTTAAAAAAATCTACTTTAAAACTTCAATAGCCCCCTAAAAGGAGGAAACTACAGTCCAGAGAGGCTAAGTAACTTTTCCATAGTCACACAGCTAGGAAGTAGGAGAGGAAAAATGGAGCTCAAGACTGTCTGATTCCAAAATCGATGTCTTTCTCGCAATAATATGTCACCTAAGACTTGGACATGATTATAACACGTGGTATATTGAAACAATGCGTGCACTAGACATTTCAATCTCAGTGTGAAACACAGCAGGCTCATTTTCTTTTAGTATCTTCAGGAATGGCTTCCACGATCAGGCTTTAATTACACATAAGTGTGGCAATGGCCTGAGCAGCAGCTGTCCCCCGTCTCCCAGCACTACCAGCCATTTACAAGAACCGTGAAGGTTTGGGGTGACTCATCCCAGAAGCCATTGTTAATTTAGGAGGTTTGGAATCTGACCAGACCCATCGTACAAACATACTTGCATACAAGCAGGTTCCTTTTCTGGGGTGTTTGGGAGACTGAAGGAAAAGAGAGAGGAGTTTCTGGTAACCCAGGATTTACATTTCTGGTGGCGATTTGTGTGATATTTAAGAAATGTCAGATTAGGAAGTGGGAAGTGCTTACAATTGAATAAAATCACTGAGAATACACAGATATCATTTAATAAAGTTAAACTTCGGTATATTTATCTTTACCTTTCAGTGTGGTTGATTACCGTAAGCAAATGGCTCCTAACATCTTGGGTCCCAGGCCTTTAAGACTCAGAGGGTAGCGCCCCAGGACAGTGCACATACAGACCTAATTCTGCATCTCATTTCAGATGGTGTGTGGATGTTGTGATGCCTGGGTCTCCACAGACCCTGGTTGAAAAGCCCCATTCTACCCTGCTTTCTAGAGAGCAGCATTGTCGTTCTAAAATTATTTGACTTTTCTTTTAGCTTTCCGTTTTTCAAAAACCTAACATAGTTCAAGCAATGATTCCGTTGTCAGTAAATATTTTCTTGAATTGAAGTATTTTGTCAGTTTGTTGAATGGAAATTGTTCACCTCTGAATGTAGTGAATGTGCTTAGTGAGCCCTGGTAGGTGTGGTGGTGGTGGTGGTGGTGGTGATGGTGATGATGATGATGATGATGATGATGATGATGATGATTTAACAAGTCCTTATATAACATTTATGGTGTTCAGTTATTTGAAGTACTTTAAAAACATTAACTCATTTAATTTCTATAGCAACCTTAATGTGGCAGATGCTCTTACTATGTTTTTTTAATTCCAAAAAGGAAAATGGGGTACAGAGAGGCTAAGTTGCCTGAGATCACCCTTTAAGAGGAGGAGCCAGGATTTGAACCCAAGAAACAGGGCTCCATGTTACAAGGTCTACCTATTCTGCTGTGTCTTCTCTCTAAATAAAATAATTAATGTATTTCCTGATTACAGTCTCTCCTTTTCAACATTTTTGAAGTAGGGATGTATGTTACAACTGATGTAATCATTTAATGGCATACATTCTTTTCCCCAGTAAGGCTATTTTTAAAGTGATGGTACGTCATAAAATTTTGGTGTGTTAAAATACAGGAACTATAGTAAATCATGTAAGTTTTGAAAATTAGCTACATAGTTTATCTGTAGAAATATCAAAGTAAATCACAGCTTTAAAACAAAATCCATATCTATTTGTGAAGTGTGAAAAATGTGAATTAAGATTACATGAACAATGTATATGAACACTGATATTGCTTAGGCAATGATTTAAATATCCGAGGAGAATAAATTTACATTTTTCCTTCAAAAAACATGAATCACAGCCTCAACGTAGCATTAAAGTAGAAGAAAGTGAAATTCTTTTGAGTATAATTACATATACATATAAAATTTATTATTGATTTCCTCACAACTTTCTTTTTAGAAGTAAATTTTAAAGTTAAACTTTTCATATACATTTCTTATTTTTTTTTAAACTAAGAACTGTAAATATACTCAAATGACAATAGTTTTAGACTTGCCTTTGAGTCACCAGACTTTGTGTGGTAAGTTGGCAGATCTTACCTTGTGACTCAGTTCATCTTCTTTAGATTTTATTTGCTTTGTTCATGGAGCATTGGCTTCTCCCTTGTAAAATGCTCTTCATTCACTTTGCACTATTTGTGTTAACTGTAGAAAAAATCCAATTCAGGATTTCTAATAAAAGCAAAACAAACCTTTACTAAAGTTAAGGAGCCTAGAAAACGAGGGCTTCTGCAATCAAGCTGATTGTCTTCCTGTATTTTTTTCCCCCCTAACTGGTCTAGCAACTTAAACTACAGCCCCATTGGTGGTTTTGTTGTTCAGTTGAATTTGACCTTGTCAAATCATTTACCTGCAGCTGTTATGAGGTGTACAGGCAAATACTTGTGATTGCCCCACACTGACGGCTTTGGTGCTGACTGTAAATTTGTTTTACTCTCTCCTGTTCCCATTGAGGGAAGTGAACAGCTTATCACTTCTGCTTAATCTAACACATTAAGTGTTGACTGTAGTGAACAAACACTACACATAGTTTACTCCTTTATATTGTGCTATTAATTTATATATAGGTATGAAATCTTTTGTAGAAAAGAAGGTAGGGAAGATAGATGTGTGATGATACCATGTAGAAATTAGGGGAAGTATAATGCCTCTATCAGTCCATTCAATAGAATTGACAGTGGTGTAATAGAACATTTTTTTGTGTTTGTCACTTAATGACTGTATGACCTGGAAAGAGTCAAATAACCATTTCAGTCTCTGTCTTTAAAATGGAAAACCAGCCAATATTCTGTCATGGGAATCAAAGGTGGGAGAGGGGGGGTCAGTTTTCATTTCTTGCTCCTTGTCTGCCCAAGGTCAGAGAAGTGGTCTTGCACCATTGAGATGCCAGCTCTGGGGCCTGCCTTAGACAAATGGAGAGATGGGTCTTTACTATTCACCACAGCTCTTGATCAGAGAAGGAAAACTCTGACTCCAAAAAACCTCCGCTGCCTTGCGGCATACCTCTTCAGGGGAAAGGCTAAGGGAGTAAACCCCGACCGAAAATCCGGAGCCGGAGTCCCTAAGGCGGTTTGACGTTGTAGTCAACACCGGCAACTCCTGCGGCGCACCTGAAGCCAAGCTGTATTGACTCCGTCTTTCCCTTGGACCCTTCAGCTGCGAAGAGAGGGGGGGGTCTGCTGCATGGGCAACAGCAGACCCTCCATATCACCCTGCCCAGGCTCTGTAGCTTCAGCTTCACTGGAGAGGACACTCCAGCGTCATCGCAAGATGTCGATTCAACACGGGAGGAGACAGATACCGTGTCACTCCCGAGTCGGACTGCACAGCCATTCTCGGCGGTGCAGATAGACTCTTAAGAAGCTACACCATCGTCTCTCGAGACGGACGGCTGCCGACGACGATTGAGGCTAGGGGTTCGCTTGGTTTTCTGTTTACCACCTTTATGATGGAAGGCCAAACCAAGGGGCAGAACCATGACTATAAGACCTTTGTTGGATTAATAATATTGGAAAATGCCCCTTATTGGTTTCCACACGGTGACTGGCAGTTAAAAAAGAAGTGATGAACATGTGGAACATAAAGGGCCCAAGACAGCGGTGCTGGTTATTCTGTTAGTCCACCCATGTGCTCGCCACACTTGTCTGCTCTAGTCTGTACCTTGGAGGCTACCCTCAGAGGGTGCTCATCCCTAGGGCGCTCTTGGCCATCTGGCTTTGCTTTGCGTTGAGTTGATGGAAGGCCAGGAGGGGAGAGAAGTTAGAAGTATCTGTTGCTTCTGCTTCCTCTCTTTTTCAGTGTGGTGCTGGCAGTGACCGTGACCATCTCTAACCAGCTACTGCTATAAAGTCCCTCCTCCATTGCTTTGGCTCTCTCCAGCCTCCAGTAAAGCTGTGTCCTCCCCTAATCCCTCCCCCCTATGGCCATTAAAGACGTGTCATTACTATCCCCTGTGTGCTGCAACGTCTCCTCATGGGCCTCTGCACCCTGCCCATATGTCTTCGCTGGGCTCTTTCCTGAGACAGCTGCTGATGTAGGAGCCCAGGGGGAAGTAGTGCTGGGAGGAGTGACGGTAGAAGGTGTAGCCCTGGTGAGAAGACCCTCACGCATGGATGGGCATTGGCAGTGATTGGGACCAGGAAACCAGCGTGGCCCCTGAAGTTTAGGTAGAGGGTGAGGAGTGCAGGGAGCGGGGGCTGGCCTCTGAGTTCCTGAGAGGTCCCTAGTAGAAGCTATCCTGTGCTAGCAGGAGACCCAAGGACCTTTCCTGAATCGTTCCCGTGCCTGTGCTTGGGTGGCTAGGGTTCAGAATCAGAGAAGCTCATCTGAGGAATTTACATTTCTTCTCTACAATTGCCTGGCAGTTTTTTTTCTTCCTGCCCATACTTTTTCCCCAGACACTCTTAGCCTTGTTAGTCTATACACTGAAGTTATAAAACCTTTAAGGGGTCCTTTGATCTTGCTAAGTTTTGTCACAGTATATTGAACACTTTCTGAAATGCCTGCCAAAACTACATTCACAAAGTAACAAATAGTTGAATAGAATAATTACACCTTCGGTTCCTTTGCCTGTGGGTTTCAGCGATGGGCGTGTCAATAAGATGAAAAACATTTTTTATGGTTTTGGTACTCAGCCAAATCATCTCCTGCAGTAACCTCCCATGAAGCAGGGCCACAACACAAACTCATGCCAATTCTGTGTGTTTGTTAGTTCTCTTATTTGGAAATGTTATGCCCAGGTTGAAACTATTTCACAGCTTTTATAGATATTTTGGTGGTAGCAAAAGTTGAATACCACCATCCAAATCCCTTGTCTTAATAAATGAAATGTTTAAAGACAAAACAGGCCCTCGATCTTAAACTTTCTGTTGTTACAGTTCTTTACAGAGAAGAGAAGTTCTCTAAAAGGAAAAATTAACTTGACTTTTTCCCCCACTTTCTGGGTTTTTGCATATTTATATGTCAAGAAACATGGCTGTGTGAGGGAGTAGGGAGTATGACCTCTTTTGGGGCAAATCATGATGAAATCACATGCTACTCACTTTTCCCTCCAATCTGGTCATTTATCCAATAAGGCTTGGTGGCTGGGCTGCTGGGAGCACAGAGGAGAGCGTCCCAACTCTGCAGGGAAGGCCGTGGTGCCTTCCTGGATGGAGGCTGCCCAGAGAGGTGGTGTGTGCATCACCTGCTAGGAGAACCTGACCAGAGGGGAGAAGGGGGTGCTAGTGCAGATGCCCCTGGGGGTCCAGATTCTGTGCAGGGAACAAAGAGGAGCTCAGTGGGGAGGAGTGGGCCCAGCTGGGCCCCCGGCCCTGCAGGCTTCTTCTCCAGTCTCAGACCCTAAGGTGAGGATGGTTCCTGCTGATCTACCTTTGTTTCCGCCTCCTGCCTAGAATGGAAGGGCCTGCTGGGGAAGGAGACCTTTCTCAGCATCTTCCTCTCTGGTGTGTCCCTAAGAAATGTCTGGTTAGCCTTTCTCCTGGTTTTTTTTAAGACTCATCTTCTTACTCACTTCCCTTGGCATGAGCTATCCATCTTCATTTGGGGTTGGGTTTCCTTTGGCTTTACCATTCCTGTTTTCTTCTCCTCCTTCTCCTCCTTCCCCAAGCTGTGTTGCCTTAAGCTTTTCAGGTGGGCTGTCTGCCCAGCATGTCTTTCCTGCACCAGCTCATCCTATTATTTGTTTTCCTTGTTTCACTGCACAGCCCTCCTATTTCATCACCCTGTTACCGTCTACCTGGCCCCAGCTGAGGGCTCCATTTCCTATGGATGAGGAGTCTAGATGCTCTTTTATGGAGTTTGGGTGACCCCAGGCATCAGAAGCTGAGAATACAGAAGTGAATTAAGGCACAATCCCACTTTCAAGTCTAATGGGGGTGATAAACATGTTAATAGTGTTATAATATAGTTTTACAAAACTGTACGAAAACAAAATATACAGCATGATAACCACTATAATAGAACAGACAGTACCTTGGGAGTGCAAAGGGAGAGAATTTACCTCCCTGGGCCCGAGGATAAGAAAAAGACTTCAGAGCAGAGGTCACATAAGAGCTGGCATTTGTCTGTTTCCCAAGTCTAGATCTACATTAGCTTGGTAAGGGTGGTATCTCATTTTATTTTATGTGCTGAATAACGTCTCAGCTAATAATTTGGGATACAACTCAAAGTAATAGGCTTATCTTTTCTTTAAGACCTCAAGAAAGAAATGAAAGCAGCCTATCAGTGGTAGAACAGGTCTGCTAGTTCACATGAAATGCAACACACAAGGATCCTTTTAATGAAGACTTGCAAGAGCTACTTTACTGAGCAACTGTGCCACTGACAGTTCTTTGATCTCAAAAATTAAACTTGTGTTACAGTAAGACAAGAACAAAGCCAAGTGTAAAATAACAATTACGGTTAGTTATTAGGCAACAAAGATTGCATATGCAGTACTTTGATTTATCCAGATTCTGACATATTTTACATGAGATATGAATGCAACCAGTGTTAATAGTACAAAGAATTTGCTTTATAGACAAAAGACAATCTCATTTTCTGTTCTAATAAAGCCATATTCTTGTCCCCTGTCACTGCTGTTGCCCCACTGGCCCTCTTGCTGGTCCTTCCTCACATTGGGGGTACTCCCAGCTCAGGGCCTTTGCCCCTGTCTTCTATGCCTGAGACCCTCTTTCCCCAGGGACCTGCTCACCTGCTCTAAGTCTTTACTTAAAAGGCATTCTCGCGATGAGGCTACTTGGCCACCTATTTAAAATTATAAATCTACCTCCTTCTCCTGTCCCATTCCCATACCACTTTTTAATATAAATAATTGATAATTGTTTCTTTCTTCTTTTTTTTTTTTTTACCAACTATTTATAAACCAAAGGTCAGGTATTTAAGTAAGAACTTGTTTCTTTTATTTACCATCCATCTTTTCCCTGCTAGTATGTAGTGGTGGTATTTGTCTCCAGGACATTTTCTGAAGTTTCAGTTTTTTGGTTTAGGAAAGAAGAAACTAAATGGCCGTCTGCTACCATCCTAGTGTGTCCCCTCAGAGCTGGTACGACTGCCTTGTGGCCTCCAGACAGGCAGAAATGGACACCTCCCCTCCCCAGCCCCATTCCATCCTCCCCACCCTCCCCTCGCCTCCCCAGCACCTTGTCCTCAGACTGCATCTGCTCTGTGCCAAGGGTCCCCCCTTTGGTGCCAGATAAGCCCTGGGCCAGCTGCCCTCAAACCCAGCCTTGGGTTCCGCGGAGGAAGATAAGGTCGGAGAAGCTCGTGTGGGAAGAGAGGCAGCTGACTGGCTACAAAGCAGAGTGTTTATTTTTTTTCATCACTCCTGACTTTTTCCAGTTCTCAAATTTTTCTGAGTGTGAAGTCCAGGGAATTGTGGCCTAAAGATACTCATAGCTGCTTTTCACAGCAGACTCAGGTAGAAAATTGTGAATGTCTGTAGTTGACCACAGGAAATCCACCTGCCTTCTGCTTGAAATTGAGAATAACAAACACCTCTATTTCTTGCTTTCATAAGTGTCATGATAGCTGTTGCTTCCCACCCTGTCAGATGAGGATTTGGCTCATTTACATGACAGATATGCCTCCCATCCCCATTCCTACCTTCCTCTTCCCAGTGTTTCTCAGGTAATCGACTTGTTTTTGGGCCACAGTACAATGTACGTTTTTATGTTCACCTGAGCTTGTCTCTATAATTGGATTTGGAACCAAGTCAGTCAGGGGTCTTGATTGCAAACAGAGAAACCAACTCTGAAATTACTAGAAAGATCGAGTGCAGGTAGACCTGCAGAATTTTTGGGTGACTGGAGAGGTAGGCGTCCAAAAGGGCAGGAACCAAAAGCATTCACGGACAAGAAGCCGCAGAATGCAGGGAATCCGAGCAGAAACACTGAAACCAACCAGCCTGGGTTTCCCTGCCATTCGCCATCTGAGTGACCATGGGCAAGTTACTGAACTATTCTGTGCCTCTTTGGATAATTATGAGTAATAAATGCATTCATATTTATAAGAAGTTCTTAAAACAGTGCCTGGCAAATAATAAGCAGTATACCAATGTTAGAGGTAAACATATATATATACCCAAAACATTGTCTATTTGGTCTGTTGCTAATTTGTTAAATTAAAAATAGCCCAAATACACAATTTTATGTGTGTGCGTGTGTGTGTATATAGTCTGTCCAGAAAAAGTGCAGCCATTGTTAATATAATGAGAATGTTTTGCACGACATTGATGTAACCTGGCAGCCAAGGAGACTGGACTGGGACGCACATGCATGAACAATGACAGCTTCACTGTACTGGTCAGTGAGGGCAGTAGACACCCTTGAGTGAGCATGTGCACTGTGTGGGTCTTGCATTCAAAATGACTGAGTGGGTAGAGCAATGAATCTGCATTAGATTTTGTGTTAAGCCTGAACATTCCTCCATGGAAACTACTCAGATGATTCAGAAGGCCGCAGCTATGGGCAACTCGTGATTGGCAGCTTCACCACGACAACACACTCACTCATGCATCACGTCTGGTGCAGATTTTTTGGTGAAAAATCAAATCACCCAGGTGACTCAGCCCTCCTACAGCTCAGATTTGGCACCCGTGACTTCTGACTTTTCTCAAACTAAAATCACCTTTGAAAGGGTAGAGATTTGAGATCATTGATGAGATTCAGGAAAATACAATGGTGCAGCTGATGGGAGAACTGTGTGAGGTCCCAAGGTGCCTACTTTGAAGGTGACTAAGGTGTCATTGTCCTATGTACAATGTTCCTTGTATCTTCTTCACTAAATGTCTCTGTTTTTCATTTTGCATGGCTGGAAAGCAGATACCTTCTGGACAGAATAAATATATATATATATACATATATATATATGTATATATGTATGTATGTACATACATATCTGGAAAGAATAAATATATATATTTATTTCTGTTGTGTTGTGTATATGATACATAGGCACTGAACTGCTGCTAGATATGTACCAGGTTGCCCTCTAGGCTTCTGAGAGCCGGTGTCTGCAACCCCTTCTTTGCTCACACTGGCTTTTCCCTTATGACAAATTTCCAAACTTTGCTCAGAGGCTCTCAAATTTTCATGGTTTTCTTAGAAACACCGATTCTGGAACATTATTAATGACAGGAGCATATAGTTTCCTGTGTCTACATTTGGGGCTTTAGTTTCACTTTGCCACTCTAGGGGTTTAGAACAAGCCACCCAAAGGCATGCCTCTGTGGTATGCAGATTATTTAGGGCTAAAGGCAGCTGAGACCCTGTAGGCTCAAGAGAAACTTTTGAGCCCTCACCCCCAACTATCTGGAGGAATTTGAATTAGGAGCCTTGCCCGTAATAAGAGATTGTCAGAGATGACTGAGCTGAATGGCAGGGTAAACTCCTGATTACTGAACATGTGCTCTCCCTATTATTACCTTCTGAATCCCCAGGGTGCCTTACCTCATCCTTAGCCCATAATGTCATATCTACCTCATTTTCCCATTTTCACCTGGAACACTCACGTATGTGGGTCTCTGACTCTCTCATGTGTGCAGGGATTATATTTGGTCCCTTTCTCTTTCTAATCTGTTTCATGTCTATTTGAGTGTTAGAACAACCAAAAGAACCCTGAGAGTAGAGGAAAGTTTCTTCATCTCCCACACTGAGGCAGGATAGTAAGAAGCTAGGAAAATTACTTGGCAGGTGGAATGGGGAAACTGAGCCAGATGGCTGATTCCAGCTGGTCCTATCCAGCCCTCTAACTCCCCTGCAAGACCACTCCCTTCAGCATTAAGCCCTCAGGATCAGCATCAAATAATCTTAGGAACAAAGCCTCAGGTCTGTTGACCACAGAGACAGAGTTTTGGTCAAGCTAGAGATAACATTTAGGCCTCAGCTGTGTTTTCGCTCCAGATCTAGAAAACTGAAAAATGAAATGAAGCAATGCCATGGCTGATCAGGACCAGAGGTAATGACTAAGGACCCCCTACCCTAGCATTGACCAATCAATAGAGACCCTGAAAGGACGCATCTGGAAAACTGATGAATGTTCTATTGAGATCCTCCCTTAAAGTCCCTGCATTTAGAAAACAAATAACAACCCCTAAGGCAAAGGACCCAGTTCTCTCTCTCCCCTTTTCTTGCTCCTCCCCTCTCCCCCTTCTTCTCTTCTCTCCCTCTCCTCATCTCCTCTCCTCCTGTCCGCTTCTCCTCCTCTCCCCTTCTCTTCATCTCTCCCTCTCTACCACATCTTCCTTTGTCAGGCATGTATCTTTGCTTCTTTTCCTCCAAGGGCCCTTCTTTTGCCTTTGCAACGTGTTGCCCAAATCCACACGGCCCCACTGGCTCACTTGTTTTCCCTCTGTGCTAAGTAAACTATCTCTTGCACCAGAGTTCTTGGCTCTTGAGTTCTTTCTTTGCTGAACTCAAGAAGCAGGTTGCTGACTTCTGGTCAAGATGCAGCATAGGCAGACATGGCTCAACTCTTCACACAACCACATCAAAATTACAACTAAAATATAGAACAGTCATCACTCAGAACTGTCAGAAATTGAGTTGAAGGAAGTCTGACAATTACAAATATAAGGAATCACATCCATCCAGATGGATAGGAGGCATGCAGACATGGAATAGGCTGATCCCTCACCCACATGTGGTTGATAAAAAAAATTGGAAATGATATCTCAAGAGTGAGGAGTCCCAGCCCCACACCAGACCCCCAGGCCAGAGTTCCAGTGCCAGGAAGATAAGTCCCCACATCTGGCTGCAAAAACCAGCAGGGATTGAGTCAGTGGAAGAAACTTCTGGAGCCCTAAAAGTTCCTCTTTAAGAACCCACACATGGACTCACCTACTCAGACTCACTCCCTCTCAGCTCCCAAACTAGGGTAGCAGCTTGAAAGATACCAGAAACGGAAATGTCTGGCATCAAGGTGAGCAGAGGCCATTGACCCTTTTCTAAACCCTCCCCCAAAAGAGCTGGCAAGTTGGTGCCATATCTGAGACTCCATCAATCTGGATGACACTGTTTGCCCTGCCTCGGAGATCTCCAGATACTCTGCCCCACCCAACTGGGGCCCACCCAGGCTGTTTTTCCATATAAATGCCTTGTCTTGGCTCATGCTTCATAACCTCCTAAATCCTTTCAAAGAAGCAATAGTTGCCTCAGTGAGCCCCAGGCCTGGCACTGGCAGCAGCCAGTTTAGATTCCCAGCTTCGCTTCACCAGGGAATCTCCAAGCCCAGTACATGTAGCAGCCATCTCAGACTGCTTTATAGCTCAGCAGGGTGGCCCTGGGAAAAACACAGGTGGGGGCTGACCTTGGCCTGAACCACCTGGGACACCCCCAGGCAAGTGCACCCAGTGAACAGCCACAGACCATGTCGGAGTACCACCACCCTGCCCCTGCACAGCTGATCTTCCACCAAGGGTGGAGGTTGGTGGTCAGTGGTCACAGCCAATCTTTAAGAGGAGGGTGTACTCAGCTCACATGAAGGGCGCACCTTGAGTACCCAGCTTGGGTAATAGGGGAGGCTGTGCCACTGTACCTTATAGGACACCTACTACATTAAGCCACACTACCAAGACAGAGTCAAAGCAGCTCTACCTAATACATAGAGACAAACACAGGGAGGCTGCCAAAATGAGAAGACAAAGAAACATGGCCCAAATGAAAGGAAAAAAAAAAAGCTAAATGAATTGAAGATAAACACTCTATCAGATTCAGAGTTCAAAACACTGGTTATAAGGATGCTCAAGGAACTTAGTGAGGGCCTTAATAGCATAAAAAAGATCCAGTCAAAAACTAAGGATACACTAATTGAAATGAAGAACAATTTACAGGGAAATAACAGTAGAGTGGATGAAGCGAAGAATCAGATCAATGATTTGGAACATAAGAAAGCAAAAAACAACCAGTCAGAACAACAAGAAAAAAAAAGAATTCAGAAAAATGAGGATAGTGTATGCAGCCTCTGGGACAATGTCTAGAGGTCCAATGTTCACATCATAGGGGTACCTGAAAGAGAAGAGAAAGAGGAAGAAATTGGAACTTGTTTGAAAAATTAATAAAAGAAAACTTCCCTACTTTGGTGAAGGTAATAGACATGCAAGTCCAGGAAGCACAGAGAGTTCCAAATGAGATGAATGCAAAGAGGCCCATGCCAAGACACATCATAAATAAAGTGCCAAAGATGAAAGATTAACAGAGAATCTTAAAAGCGGCAGGAGAAAAGAAGTCAGTTACTTCTAGAGGAGTTCCTGTAAGAGTTGTCAGCTTTCTCAAAAGAAACTTTTCAGGCTAGAAGGGACTGGCAAGAAATATTCATTCATGAAAAGCAGGGACCTATAACCAAGATTGCTGTACCCAGCAAAGCTATCATTCAGAATCGAAGGGCAGATAAAGAGCTTCCCAGATTAAAAAAACTAAAGGAGTTCATCATCACCAAATCATTACTATATGAAGTGTTAAAAGGACTTACTGTATTTAAGAAAACAAAGATCAAGACTATGAACAATAAAATGGCAATAAATATATATATCAATAAGTGTATCTAAAAAACAAACTAAGCATACAAGAAGAACAGAGACTGAATCATGGATACAGAGAGTGTTTTGATGGTTGCCAGATGGGAGGGGGTGTAAGGTAATGGGTGAAGAGGTGAGGGGATTAAGAAGTACAAATAGGTAGTTACAGAAGAGCCATGGGGATGTAAAGTACAGTATAGGAAATGGAGCAGCCAAAGAACTTATGTGCATGACCCATGGACAGAAACAATGGTGAGGGTATTGCCCGAGAGAGAGGGGGGTGCTGGGTGGAGGGGGCAAAGGGGGAAAACCAGGACTACTGTAATAGCATAATCAATAAAAAATAATTTTTAAAAAAGGAATCACTATTGCTGAACTGAAAGCCCACATTGCCAGTAACAACACTATCGTTAGTGATCATATAGTTAATTTTTTTCTGCTGTTTTGTCATTTTTTTTTTGACACTACGTTTTTGTGATCATTTGTAACATCCTTTTTACTCTTCCTCCTGTTTTGTTAAATTAGAAACAGCCCAAATGGAAACTCCCATAGAAGATAAACCATCCTACTTCTAGCAGTTTTTTAGGAGCCCCTCCCTTTTTAAAAAATGTAGCAATAATATTTTAAAATAAATAACGGGAGATATTTGCAATATACATTCTTTTCCCTCTTCAATTTGGTCAAAGAAAATTGCATCTATTTATTCTTTTGCTGAGATTCTCTTTCCCTTAAGTAAACTAAGGGCAGTGATTGTTCTAGCAGTGATTAAGTATGTTCCATGTGTTGAATATGCTGTTTTGGGTCCCAAGATTAGTTGGTTACTCTTTCTTCACACAAAGACATATAATATCTAATTAGAGATATCCCCCATATAACATGGCACTTCTATATCACGGCTAGAGAATTGGGGAAACACCCTTATAATACAGTACCTCTATAACACAGTTTCACTCTAACACAATATGGCTGTAGAAGATACCCAAGAGTTGCTGGTAGAAGAAGAAACTGATGAAGCAGTTTTGGTGGAAATGACATCCAGAATGTGCCAAGATAACTTAGGGGACGATAGCACTGATGAAAACGAAGAAGTTAAACAGTTTACTCTAAAAAGCATAAAGAAAGGCCTAGACTTAGCTGAACAGTTAAGAGTCATATTTCTTTTTTTTTTTTTTTTTTTTTTTTTTTAGATTTAATGTGTTTTATTGATTAAATTATTACATTTGTGCCAATTTCCCTTCCCTCTGCTCCCCTCCACCCGGTGGCCCCCCTCCCTCCAGTTGTCCCCCCCTTTTAGATTATGTCCATTAGTTGTGCATACAGTTCCTCCCAACCTCTCTCCATCTATTCCATTCCCTCCTACCTTGATCCCCAATTCCTATATCATCTCCCTCCCTTTCCCCATTCCCCCTCCCTGTTGACCTCCCCCCAATATGCTTCCCGTACCCACAGTTCCTCTTCCACTCTCGTTGCCTATTTAGTTTGCCTTTGTTTCATCTCCCTAGCTTCTGTTTTTTTTTTTTAAACCAGTCCCTTTAACATCTCATATAACAGTGGTTTGGATCTAATGAACTCTTTCAGTTTTATTTTGTCCTGGAAACACTTTCTCTGTCCTTCTATTCTGAATGACAATTTCGCTGGATAGAGTATTCGTGGTTGTAGGTTTTGGATTTTCATTACTTTGAATATTTCTTGCCAGTCTCTTCTTGCCTGTAGGGTTTCCCTTGAGAAGTCAGCTGATAGTCTAATTGGGACCCCTTTGTACATAATTCTTTTCTTCTCTCTTGCTGCTTTTAAGATTCTCTCTCTATCTTTAATTTTTGATATTTTGATTATAATGTGTCTTGGAGTGGTTCTCCCTGGGTCCAGTCTCTTGGGAACTCTCCTTGCTTCCTGGACCTGCAGGTCTATTCCCTTCCCCAAGTCTGGGAAGTTCTCCTTTATTATATTTTCACTCAATTTTTCAAGTTCTAGTTCATCTTCCTCATTCTCTGGCAAACCAATGATTCTTATGTTGGGCCTTTTATAGCTGTCCCAGAGGTTTCTGATCCTTTCATTGTTGCTTCCCATTTCCTCTCGCTGCATTGGTTGACTGCTTGTTCCTTCTCCATATTCCAGTTTGTTGAAATGAACTCTGGATTTTATTTCCTTTCCTTCTGTCTCGTATGTGGTTTTGTTCCTTTCGTTATGAAAGTTTTTCGCTTCTTTCATATCTTTTTCCTGCTCTTTTGTGAATTCTGTAAGCCACCTGATAACAATGGCCCAGAACTGAGCCTCTGACAGGTTTCTTATCTGTTCATCTGTCAGGTTCTCTATCTGCTGCCTGGTGAGTTGTGTTACCGGTATTTCTAAAGTTGCCTGCCTCATTTTGACAGATGCGTTTTGTTTTCTTGGGCCGGCTGTCGGGGGCAGTGCCTGTGTACGCGTCACAAATCAGCGACCGGCTGGCGCCTGCCTGTCCGCAACCTATTTCGCAGCCCTGTGGTGCTTTCTTTGGGGGCAGGGGTCCAAGATGGATTCACACAGTTATTCAGCTAGGAGACCGGGATCCGTCCTCCCGCCCCCCTGGGCCTCACTGTTCAAGGCGATGCGGGCCGCTCTCCCCAGCTCCGGAGTCGCGCACCGCCAGGGGCCTGGCCGCAGCCGGGATTCCTCGCCGGGGTCGCGCACCGCCAGGGGCTTGACGGATCCGGGATTCCTCGCCGCCCGCCGTTGTCCAGGTGCGACCGCAAACAGCACTGCCCTCTTTAACTCTTACCTGCCCAAATGGTACCGCTGGTTTATAACTTCGTATGTTGGACTTCCGTGTAGTTTTATTTTCTGGAATTTCTAGTTATCCTTTGTTTTGAAGTAGTTGTATTCCTCTATAGTTGTAGAGGGAGACCTAGCGTGTCCGTCTAAGCCTCCATCTTGGCCGGAAGTTCTGCCAAGAGTCATATTTCTTAAATGAAGATCTTTGCACTGAAAGGAGCACAAAGTTTAAGAGAGAACTTCAAAAGTACTTAGCACCGTATAACGAAATTTATAAAGATCTCTCAGCTAAAAGCAAGCAATCTAAAATAACAGATATTTTGCAAAAAGTCGTCGTCGTCGTCGTCGTCGTCGGCAGCCGTCCGTCTCGAGAGACGATGGTGTAGCTTCTTAAGAGTCTATCTGCACCGCCGAGAATGGCTGTGCAGTCCGACTCGGGAGTGACACGGTATCTGTCTCCTCCCGTGTTGAATCGACATCTTGCGATGACGCTGGAGTGTCCTCTCCAGTGAAGCTGAAGCTACAGAGCCTGGGCAGGGTGATATGGAGGGTCTGCTGTTGCCCACGCAGCAGACCCCCCCTCTCTTCGCAGCTGAAGGGTCCAAGGGAAAGACGGAGTCAATACAGCTTGGCTTCAGGTGCGCCGCAGGAGTTGCCGGTGTTGACTACAACGTCAAACCGTCTTAGGGACTCCGGCTCCGGATTTTCTGTCGGGGTTTACTCCCTTAGCCTTTCCCCTGAAGAGGTATGCCGCAAGGCAGCGGAGGTTTTTTGGAATCAGAGCTTTCCTTCTCTGATGTGCCCTGACTGGAAGATCGAAAAAAGTAGAACATAGAAATCAAGACATTGCTGAAGAAAGTTCAGAAGATGAGGATATCTTGTCAAAAAAAAAAACTTATTCGGTTAATGGAGCTTAGTAGTGATGACGAAGAAAACATTACTTAATTCACATTAATATGTAATACTTTGATGAAAATTGCTTTAATAAAGATATTCTCTTAATTATAAAAATATAATAGTATGTTTTTTTTAATTTTTGGAACCTATCCCCCCCATTTTGCACTAGTTCTTTGTTTTGTATAACACGGATTCGCATAACACAGCATTTGTTAGGAACCTAACAACCGCGTTATACGGGGTTACCTGTATATAGTCATGTAATTCAGCCTGATTTTGAATATGTGAATATGCAAGTACTTAAAATATTAATTTATTGAATGCTTTGAAGGTTCAAGTAGCACAAAAAGTGGAAGTTATTTCATTGAGAACATGAGAATTGTAGAATCATTATAGTGGAATATTAGCATTTAATATGAATATATATAATAAGCTCAGAGTTTATCTCACTGGCAGGCAGTATATGGAGATGATTAAAAGCCTTTTATTTCAGTTATATACATATATATATACACACATGTTTATAAGACCTGGGCTGCCATATAAAGTGTACTTATTATGGGTTGCAGTCAAAAAAACGTTTGAAAGGCAAAGAGGTAAAAAAACAAAAACAAAACAGCCACCCCAACCTTTTCCAGTTGTGCGTCTGCTCAGCTTGAAGTGGGCTGCTCCCTGGAGCATAGAAGAGTGCGAGGAAGAGAAGATGGGTCAAGATTAAACGCATCAGCTGATGGTTAATAGGACTGTGATGGTGTCAACCTGTTCGTTATCCAGTTTGAGATACACAGGACTTAACTGAGAGTTATGTGACAGGAATTGCCTGCCATGAATCATGGAATTAATTTATAATTGGAAAGCTTTCAAAAACTAGGTTCCCTGAGTGTGTCAAATGTAATCGGTGATAAGAAATGGGAATTGACTTGTGAAACCTTGGTTAGCAGAAATGTGGGTGAGAGTGGAGGGGAAAGTGCTTTGCCAGGAAAGAGCCCAGTTCTGCTCTCTGCAGGGGAAACAGTCCTCATTTTTGCCTTCAGAATTAAGGCTTTATTTATACTGATGACTTTTTGTGCTGCATTTAAATACATTTATAAGAAGACAACTTGGGCACACAATTGTGCTAATTAACTCCTGGAGCTTCATTTGCTGGTGATTACATTTCTGACCTTGCCATTTGAAACCTCATTGAAATTAAGGAGTAGATCTGACAAGGCATTAAATCTCCCATCACCTGAAGGCACAGGCAAGCCCCAGGCCAAGTTAGAGACTGCCCTATGCTGTGTTTACTTACTTTTGGTGATTATCATTTGTAAGTAAATTTGGAATTTCAGAATCTTATCAAATAAGCTTTAATTTTTAAGAATTTAATTGTGGTAAAATGCAAATAATGTAAAATTTTCCTTCTTAACCATTTAAAAATATATTTTATTTATTTATTTTTAGAGAGGGGACAGGGAGGGAGAAAGAGAGAGAGAGATGTCAATGTGTGGTTGCCTCTCATGCGCCCCCAACTGGGGACCTGGCCCACAACCCTGGCATGTGCCCTGACTGGGAATCGAACCAGCGACCCTTTGGTTCACAGGCCAGTGCTCAGTCCACTGAGCCACACTAGCTAGGGCTTAACCATTTTTAAATGTACAGTTCAATGAGGTTAAGCACATTCACATTGTTGTGCAACCAATCTCCAGAATCATACATGGATTTAAAGCCAGAAGAGTGTAAGAGCTTTATTATAACTATACTTTTACCCTAAGAGTTTAACAATATTTTAGTGTTCCAAGTTTTTCCATTACTCAACAAGTATCATCTAATTCTTGGCTTTGAAATATGTAACAGAAATAGAAGGATCCTTGGTTACTTCCTCATTGCTGCCCACTTCGTTCTTGAAAGTTCTTGGTCAACTCAGTACCTTTTGTAACTATTTTCAAAGAAGTCTTGACCTTTATTCCAAGTGATCCACATACTATCAAATTCAAAGTAATGCAGGAATATCAAGGTTCTGCGGGCCTTATACCCCAGAAAGAGGTAGCTCTTAGGAAAAATGAATGGGTTTCAATCTTGTGTTCTTTTTCAAAGATTTTGGTCTAATTCAGTTTCATGTTCTATCTGTGAGTTTTAAAATAGTTTTCAGTCTTGCTTCAGAACTGCTTTAAAAAACTATCTTGGTGATTTAATCTTACATTCATTGAAAGGTCTGTGTGGAAAATTAGTTGCTTGAATATATACTTAAAGGCTTTTTAAAACCCCTTTACTTCCCACGGGTTGAAAACTTCGTCCCTATCTGCATGTTGAGGTCTGAGTACCGAAAACATTCTCTTGTGTAGAACTGGACAATTGTCACTTGGGGTTCAGGAAGGAGTGTGGTGGACAATGAAGACCATGAAGCTGGGATCAAAACGCAGATTCTTGCTTATGGCTCTGATGAGGCCAGTGTGCTATATATGAGGATCATGATTAATAAAAAATATATATAGGTGTGCAGTTTGTGTATCCAGCAGTAGTGAATGCAATGCCTTTCCTCTGGGGCAGAGGAGGGAGTTTGGATTTTGCTAGAAACTACGTGGATCATGTGCCTTCGTATCACCTGGTAAATGTAGTTGTCACATAATTCATTGTGTATCTCTCATTCTTCCCTGGGAAGCTGATACCTGACCTGGCTGTATGCAGACAATTAAATTCAACCACTGGGAACCCCCAAATTATTGATATTTGACTTTGGGGTATTTACTTCCTAAATTATTTTCTTCAGATACTGTTAGCTCTGAGTACTCAGAGGTTAATGGCCAGAGATAATAATCCTAAACACTTCAGCATTTTGGCCACAAAAAAAGACACTCTGAGCATTGATGTTATTAGAATAGGAATTTTGGGCAGAGCCCAATTCATGTCCTATGTATAGGTTCTAAAGGCATCTTGTAATGGAAGGGCTGCCTCATCCCTTCTTGCTGTGCTCTTTGATGTTTCCCCGCTGTAGTCTCTCCTTGGCTTCGCTCTCCCCACTTCTCTCATGGAAGCTCCTTGCACTCACCTCCATTCCTCTCCTAGGTCCTGTCCCGTTAGGGCAGGCTGAGAGCCTGGCTGAATGGATTCCTTTGAGTGGCAAGGAGGAAGGAGTGGAATCTTAACTGTCCCGTATTCTTGGCTTTTCAGCTTCAGGTTTATCATACTCTTCCCCACCCACGAATACACTTACCTTAGAGCTAACTTCACTGTGGATTTCTTTCTGACTATAGACATGGTCTTAATCTTTTATGAGTGAGGACTCGCCGTTTTCATCTGTGTAACTTCGCCTTTCTTTTTAGGGTTGAGGGTCGAGAGTAGTGGTGTGAGTGGTTTGAGGTCGTTTTTCCTGATTATAATCGTAATATGTTTAATATAGAAAGATTGGAAGTTTGGAAAGAAACAAAAATTTGCCAGTAGCTGATCACACAGAGAGCATTGCTATTAGCATCTTGGTATATGCATGTGTTTCCTTCTACGTGTTTTAGTTGACCTTGCACTGTTGATACTGAGAGATCTGGTCAGATCCCTTGGGAGAAGTAGGAAGGGGACATAGGAGGAGTTTTCTGAGGCGATGGTAAGTCTAGGATGGGTTTGGCTGAGAAAATGAATGCCTCCAGAGCACATGGAATTATGATCAAGAAGATTTGAAATGAAAGAGAGCTAGCTGTCTGGCTCGGGGGCTCTTGGGAGGGATCAGGTCCTCAGGTTCCCTCACTGGCTCTCTTCTTCCTCAAGGATGCCTGGATGATGGTGCTGCAGGTACCTGCATTTCCCAAAGGATGGTATTTTGGATGGGAAAGAACTCTGGGCACAGCCTAGAGGCTGGCCTGGCAGAGGGTGGCAGGTTTATTCTTTGAGTGTTCTAGAGGGGACGAGCTCTGAGGCAGAAACCTGTCATTCTTTCAAAATTGTGTAGCTTTTGTGTTATTATGTTGTTTTAGTTTGTAAATTAACCCTAAAGAAATAAGATCATTAAAACTAATAGGGGGAATGATAGGAGAACCCAGATGTTGAGAGTGTAGCCTTAATTGTAGGTTTAAGTGATTAAAGCTATGACTTGATAGGCTTAAGTGACTGCTTTTGAATAAAGACTCCTTTTCTTTATCCCCAAACCTTTGCCTCTGAAATTTCGCCTAGAGGTTGGTGGCAGGCAGCGGGCCCCCAGTTGCTGTTTGGTAACACTGTTTCTTCAGTTTTATTTACCTCTGCCCCTACTTTCCACCAAAAATATTTCCATGTGTTACAAGAAGTTCTAAGTATTTGTCGTGGCTGCATAATATTTCATCAGGTACCTGGATGAGGACGTGGGAGGGGAGGAGTGTGGATGGAGCTGGGATGGGGGCAGGGGCGATAGAAACCACACGTTGTTTTTAGATAAGCAAGGATTGTAAAACCCTTGTAAGTGGTAAAAATACTCTAGCAAGAGGTCTCCTCCTCTATAATTCACATATATTGTGTCCGTTAATTCCTCAGTACCCTGGCTGGTTTGGCTCAGTGGATTGAGCGTCGGCCTGCGAGCTAAGTGTCGCTGGTTCGATCTTCCAGTCAGGGCACATCAGAGAAGGAAAACTCTTGACTCCAAAAAACCTCCGCTGCCTTGCGGCATACCTCTTCAGGGGAAAGGCTAAGGGAGTAAACCCCGACAGAAAATCCGGAGCCGGAGTCCCTAAGGCGGTTTGACGTTGTAGTCAACACCGGCAACTCCTGCGGCGCACCTGAAGCCAAGCTGTATTGACTCCGTCTTTCCCTTGGACCCTTCAGCTGCGAAGAGAGGGGGGTTCTGCTGCATGGGCAACAGCAGACCCTCCATATCACCCTGCCCAGGCTCTGTAGCTTCAGCTTCACTGGAGAGGACACTCCAGCGTCATCGCAAGATGTCGATTCAACACGGGAGGAGACAGATACCGTGTCACTCCCGAGTCGGACTGCACAGCCATTCTCGGCGGTGCAGATAGACTCTTAAGAAGCTACACCATCGTCTCTCGAGACCGACGGCTGCCGACAACAATTCCTCAGTCACCTACTTGTGGAATGTAGGTTATTTTGTTAACAATAGAGCTTTCATCTAGAAACAGATTATCAATCAGTGTCAACATACGTGAACAGTGGCCTCTTCAAAAATTAGGGTTGTGATTTACTCTAGCTGAACTGAATAAAGTTAGAGAAGATGTTACGTTTGTTATCTAACTTCATACAGATAGAAAGCAGAAGGAGTCCCATTGTGGGTGTTTAAAATGAAGTTGGATTAAAGTAAAAATTGAGGGAGTTCTAAGAATGGAACCTCATGTACCGCTTACAGTAATTACGCCTAAAGAGGAGGGGTGGACACAAGAAGCTTGAAGTTGCTTTTGGATCTTATTAAGCAGAGAACATGTCGATTGGAATCTGAATGTGATTTTTCTCTGAGTTGATGCAAACAGTAAAGAGAAGAGGCAAAACATGTCCAGAAGGTGTGGGGCCATCACAGACTACTTCGATCATGGGGTTGGTAGCTCTGGTATTGACCTCTTCCCCTTCCATTCTTTTTTGCTGATCTCTGCTGGCCTCCCCAGCCAAAAAGAAGGCAACATCACATCTACACTTAATTAATATATGTGCTTAAAAATTGTTGGTAAACAGGCCAACAGGAGAGGTTTGGAAGGGTGCGTGCAGAACTCTGTAATTGTTGAATGAAGGTGCTTACGTTCTGGGACAAGTTTTTTTTTTTTTAATTTCTTGATTTTTATTATCAAATGTCTACTCTAGAAGCACTGAACAATAACAAAAAGTCATGAAGGAGAAAAATCACTTGAGAGTCAGCATAGTATAGTGGTTAAAACATGAAATCTGGCCCTGGCAGGGTGGCTCAGTTGGTTGGAGAGTTGTCCCGTACACCAGAAAGGTCGTGGGTTTGATTCCTAGTCAGGGCACATACCTAGGTTGGGGGTTCCATCCCTGGTTGGGGAGCTTGCAGGAAGCAAATAGTCAATGTTTCTCTCTCACATCCATGTTTCTCTCTCTCTCTAAAATCAATAAACATATTCGCGGGTGAAGATTAAAAAAAATACAGAAACAAAAAACATGAGCTCTGGAGCCAAATAATCTCAGCGCCACTCCTTACCAGCTGTGTGTCCTTAGGGAGTTTCTCAACATCTCTGACTTAGTTTCTCTGTTTGTAAAACTGTGATGATAATAGTCCCTACTTTGTTGAACTAAGGGGATTGAACAAGTTAATCAAAAAGCATTTAACATAAAGCCTAGCTCATGGTAAGTGCTGTATTTGTAAAACTTAAAAAAAAATTTTTTTTTAACTGGGTTAATTTCTCCATGAGTCTTTCCAGTCCTTACCCATATACATTTTTTAGTTGTTGTGGTAGATATATGTATATACAATTGTATGTCCTCTTCATTCTTTTAGGTCAAGGTTTTATTATTTTTAAAATATTTTATTTGTTTTTAGAGAGAGTTTGGGATGAGAGGGAGAAAGAGGGGGAGAGAAACATTGATGTGTGAGAGATATTATACATCAATTAGTTGCCTCTCTATACACTCCCAACTGGGAACCTGGCCCATAACCCAGGTACGTGCCCTGGCTGGGAATTGAACCGGCGACCTTTCTGTTCGCAGGCCCACACTCAATCCACTGGGCCACAACAGCCTGGGCTAGGACGAGCTTTTACATTTTATGTTTTCTGTTAATGCCAATAAATGTGGTTTGAGATGGTAACAGTTGTTCATAAAAATAAGTGAATAGATTTTTAAAATTCCTTGGTCAGATGTGTTTGAGAAATGTTAGATTTAACAGGCTTATTTACTGCAGGAATTCTTTAGTACCTTTAGGTGTATTTTTCATCTTAAGGAGAGAAAATAGAACAAGCAACATCTCCAAAACTTATTGTGCATATATAATCCTTTTTTAGGAGTATCTCTGTAGGTATCTTCAGGGGCTCTATATGATTTAGAAACATTTGTGGCAGAAGCAGGATCTCATATCTAAATAGTATAGATGAATGCTTTTCAAATTTTACTGTGATGTGATTCATGCAGGGATCTTGTTCAGCTTCATTTGCAAATCGTGTGGGTCTGGGGTGGAACCTGAAAATCTGCGTTTCCTGAAAGTGCTCTGGTGATGCCGCCTGAGGCTGCTGCTCCACAGACCACCCTAGGAGGAAGCGTGTTGCTCACTGTTACCAGCATCTGATATTCGCTGAGATGGGGCCTGAGGAAGGTAACACTTGCCAGGTGGTTTTAGTAGCTTCCCAAGAGCCTCTTCTGGGAGGTCCCCATGAGCGGGAAGAACTGAGTAGCAGTTGCTGACGCCTGCTCTGGCGAAAGGGGGATTTCCAGAGGGAAACCAGAGATCCCCTTGAATTCCAGAACATCCGAATGCTGTGTGTGCTTTGTTTTTCATTCCGACTGGTTATGTTTGCTGAGACTGTAGTAGTGCCAGAATAGAAAGGGGGCCGGGGGGAGGTGGGAAACGGTCTGAAGACAGCCTGTCTGTGAAGATTTATTACAGCAAAGAAAGGCTGTCTAGACAGGTTAGAAGAAATAATTTGGTGGGAAGATTAGAAAGAAGGTGATTCAGTGGCAGCAGAAGGAAATCTAAATCCGTGTCAAGAAAGTGTAACCTGCAGCCGTTGGCATCAGTGCTGCACAGGACTGAGTAGCTCTGCCCGGTCTGGGGAGGGAGCCCAGGCAGGAAGTGACCCTGTTTTGAACCCTGCACTTCGTGGAATCTGGTTTCAACAAAGTAAGAGAAGTGACAGTCAGGGTGTCATCTCTGGGAACAGTAAAAGGACATACGAACAAGACGGAAATGAAATTCTGGTTCTATGGTATTACTGTTAGTCAGTGTTGGGGAAGGAGAAGGAAATGAAAGAATCTTGTGTGGCTGTAAATTAAGCTTTGAAAGGACCTCCGATTTTACAAAGACAAGTACAGAGAGAAAGGAGGACATGTGAGCCATAAGCGAAGGCTGTGTGATCAGAGCGAGAAAGTAAGGACGGCCTTGGCCTCTTCCTCGTGGCCAATGGTAAGATGTTGACCAATGAGATGACACTATTCTTATCTCCATCAAGAGAATGATTTTTCACACTGGGAAGGCAGTGATAGAGTTCCCACCTGCCGTAACTGACACCAGGAGAGCTAGAAAGGTGACCTCCCATGATCCCGCGAGTCTGCAGGTGGGATCCCTGCTGAAAGGATGATCGCTAATTGTGGAGGATCTGCGCCATAACCTTGGTGTGGCGGGTGTCATGGCTTTTATAAGCTGGCTATGTGATGTTGAAGACTGCTAAGGTTAACAGACCCTTTCAAATCTTAAAATGAATTATTGACTAAAAGATGTTGGAGCACTAGGGAAGTTAAGACAGTATAAGTTGGGAATGAATGCCAGGATTCCCGCTTGGCAGTGTCCAGATAAAAAAACTTTTTTTATATAAGAATTGACTGGACCTAGAATTTTAAGCAGTGGTGCTGGCAGGCTGCTACCTTTGACAGAAGCCCATTAGAAATCCTGTTCCTATTTGGGAACAGACCATGGTCCCAAGAATCTTATAAAAGCTCACTGGTTCTGATTGAGCTTGTTCAGGCTTCCCAAGTGTGGGCGGTGGGACCGAACCCTCATGGGTGTGGTGGGCAAAGGAAAGAGCCCATGACCAAAAGATACTTGTTGCAAAACCCCTGGGAAAGTTGCCAGTAGGACAGTTTTCTATCCCTCAAATCCTGTTTTCTGTGCTGACCAAGAGGAACCTTGGGGGAGAGGCAGAGAAGCCAGTCCGTGCTTCCCCGGCCCTGCCATCACAGGCACGCTGCGGGGTCCCAGAGATGCAAGTGTGAAAGATACAGTTCTGTCCCTGTGAGAAGCTTACAATGTAGTGCTGGTGACCCACATTCATGTCCAAAATAATAGGAATGTTTGCTGAGTGCTCAACAGTAGTTACCATTTACTGAACACTTACAACACAGCAGGCACTGTTCTAAGCCTGTTTGTAAGATTTTAAGTCACTGCTTCTGCAGATTCACGGGCCTTGCCCCAGACCTGCCGAAGCCCAGACTTCTGGGGATGGGGCCCAGCAATGCAGCTGAAGTTTGAGAACCACTCTTTTAAGTCATTTAATCCTTACAACAACCTTATAAGGAGATTGTGTTTCTCCCAGATAAGGAAGTGGAAACAGAGGCACAAGCACATAGCTCCTAAGTGGTACAGATGGGCTTTGACTCTAACAACATAAATTCAGAGCGTGGCTCTTAGTCACCATGCAGGGCGGTGCTCAGAGGAAGGAGCCATTAAGTCAAGAAGGTAAAAAGAGTAAAGAAAAGTGTTAAAAGAACTGAATTTTGTCCTTTCCCCAAATACTTAAAAGAGAATTAACTGGATGCGATGAATCATGTTAGATACTCTGGACATTTATAAATATGAGTAGATTATACAGACCTTGTCTTTAAGATTCTTACAGTCCTGGCTGGAGTACTCGGTTTGCTGGTGTCGTCTCGCAAAGTGAGAGAGGTTGCTGGTTTGATCCCTGGTCAGGACATGTGTCTGAGGGCTCAGTCCCAGGTCGGGGCATTTGCAGAAGGTGGCCAGTCAATGTTTCTCCTCTCACATCAATGTTTTTCTCCCTCTCTTTTTCCTTCCCTTCCATGCTCTCTAAGATACACACACACACACACACACACACACAAACACACACACACACACAAGATTCTTACAATGAATGAGAGGAAATCCAAATGTAAGTAAGTATCTGGAGTCTGAAGTGCTTTGGAAGTAGATAAAAGAACAATTCTAACAGGAGAGTTGAGCACACGAATACATTTTAACATGAACTATATGAAAACTTAAATGTACGAAAGAGGTAAGACAATTTAGGCAGGGAGACCACTGTGCAAAATTTAGATGTTTGAAACAACGTATTCTTGGATTTTGTATATTTGGCCCTTGGTTCAGTTTCACGTAGTCTAGATTTGCCTGCATTATGAAGTTCCTAGTTTAAAAGAAGTGAAACTCGTTGTTCCTTCTTTGTTTTAATCTTGGAAGCTAAAAAAGTTGTTTTGACCTATTTCTTGCTTTTAAGTAACATGTAAGTGAAAATGGAAATGTGCCTTAAGCAGTTTTGGAGGAAATAATCTTAAATTATAGTGGGAGATAATTTGGTTCAAAATGAAAAAAAATTCTCATCAATAACTGGTTCAGCACTGGAGATTATAGAGCGCCTCCTGCTCTACTAAATTGGCTCATCTATACCAGGATTGGTAAACTTTTTCTGTAAAGGTTGAGATAGTGAATATTTTTGGCAGGACAACAGAGACCATAGGTACACATATGGGCATAGCTATGTTCCAATAAAACATTACAAAGAACAGGTGGCGGCAGGATAGCACACCCTTGACCTCAGTTCCCACCTGACTACATAGTGTAGGTGAAGGTCGTGGAGTGGGCTGGGAGCCTTCAGGAAGTCCTTTGTGGTGGGACATTTCCTACCTTAGTATGCCTTAGTCAAATAACTGAGAAATAAAAACCAGAAATATTTTCTAAATATGCCTTCTGCTAGAAGACTGTACATTATCACCTTCGTTGTTTTTCAGCATTCAGAAATTTATGTACAACTTGACAAGAAACATCTAAGATTTATTTCCCGAGTCAAAGAAGGGGAGAAAGGTGGCTTACCCCAAAGTATATTTCTTCTGCTCATATCTGACTTGCCAGTAACCTAGGAAAGGAAAAGTGAACATTCTTCCTTCTTGAAGACCCCAGTGACTTAATTGAAGTGTTTTTCATTACAAATAATTAACAGGTATTTAAGTGGATCTTTAAGTTTTAAAACAAGCACATAAATTATTCAGGGTATAAAAATATACAGCAGGTCCTTGAATAAAGTTGTTTCACTCAACATTGTTTTATTATAATGCTGATGAGGAAACAAAAAGTGAGTTACTGCCCAGGGCCACTGTGTGTGTGGTTTACATGTTCCCCCGTGTCTCTGTGGGTTTTCTCCAGGTACCCCTGTTTCCTGCCACATCCCAAAGATGCACAAGTGAGGATAACTGGCATGTCTGACTTGTGCCAGCCTGAGCGGGTGTGGGTGTGAGTGGCCTGAGGATGGAAGGGCGTCCTGTCCGGGTGGGTCTCACCTTGTGCCTTGAGCTGCCAAGACAAACTCTGGCCATCCTGACCCTGAACTGGAATCATCGGGTTGGAAAAACATTCTTTTACTTATTTTTATTAATCTTCTTAAAATGTATGTAGAGCTCACATCTACTTTAATGTTTAACATAACAAGTGTTTTGGATCTTTATTTAGGAGTTTGGTGACATTTTTGTGACCAGAATAAACCGTAGGAACTTAAACTCTTTGTTGATATCAATTAGCCTATGGGAAAATTGGTTTTATTATATATTTTTTCCTTTTACTTATTTAAATTTTTTTTCCAGTTACAGTTTACATTCAATATTATTTTGTATCAGTTTCAGGAGTACAGCATAGTGGTTAGACGATCACAGACTTTACAAAGTGTTCTTTCCAGCATGCACCTGGCACCATACACAGTTCTCGCAACATTATTGACTATATTCTCTCTCCTGCACCTTACATCTTTGTGACTGTTCTGTAACTGCCAACCTGTACTTCCTAATCCCTTCACCTTTTTCACCCAGCCCCTCAATACCCCCACCCCTCTGGCAATCACCAGCCTATTCTCCGTATTTATGAGTGTTTCTGTTTTGTTTGTTCAGTTATATTGTTCTTTAGGTTCCACATAAAAGTAAAATCATATGGATTATATTTCATTTCTCTTAAAGTCACAGTTTTCAAAAAGCTATCCACAATGTTAAGTGAGGACCTGCTGTGTGCTCTGCAGACATCGCTCCACAGCTGATCACTCAAGACAGAGTTGAGAAGTGACTTTAACAGTGGTGGCGGCGGTGTGTAAGAGGTGGGGAAGGGTTTCGTAGATTTTGAGGCGGTCACATCATGTTTCCCATTTGGCTTGAGAGTCTGGGTCATCAGGAAGTGTGCCACTGGGAACGGTGGTCAGCCGCTGGGACACACTGTGGAAGGCCCTAGATTCACAGAGGGTTTACGTCCCCCTGCGGGTTTATGAAACTGGTTTAGGGGGGGTTGCATACACGGGTAACGGAGCCTGGAGACAGTATATTTCAGTGGCAAATACAAGTGGTAGAGGGAAGAGATAAATCGTGGGAGGCTCAAGTCTTGGGCAGGCTTCCTGCAGCGTTTACATGAATTAAAGGAAGAGCAGGATGCAGAAGTGCAGACATGCAGGGCTCGGAGGTCAGGCAAGCGCTCGGGTGTGAGCGCCCAGGGTTTGCGTAGTGAAAGCTGGACCACCTGCCCGGCTGCCGCAGGCATGGAGCCCATTGGCTGCTCCGGTGAAGACTCGGAACATAGTCTGGGAGCACTCAGGACAAGTAAACTGTGTTTGTTTTTAAGTAACCATTTTATTTCTTCAAAACAAGGCGATACGAGATGTGTGAGGAAGACAATCTGATCTGTGTGAAGGTGCGAGAGGCCAGAGTGGGCAGGGAGCAAGCAGGGCCGTCCTGCTGCGCAGCCTAAGACGAGGATACACAGAGCGCAATGCAGCTTCCTGTGGAAAGGAGATGCTGCCTTTGGAAACAATATTTGAATTTTTTTTGAGACTTTATTTGTGGGGAGGAAGGAGGCCGTTACTTTTTTGTTTAACTTTTCATTTTTAAATGATTTTGGACTTAAAAAAATTGTACAAATAATACAAAGAGAGTTCCCTTGTAACCACAGTACATTTGTGAAAACCAGCGTTAACACTCAATGAACTCAAATATGGAATTCCTTCAAATGCTGCCAATTGTCCTACTCAGTCCTTATCCCAGTCCAGTGTCATGCAGTGCCTTTCTGTGTCAGTTTCCTTTGATCTCTTTCAGTCAGAGGTAATCCCTCAGTTGTTTTGTTTTTGTTTTTTGGTGCTTTGTGTGTGCGTGTGTGTGTATGTCTTTCTTTCATACCTTTGACAATTTTTGCAGTGTACAGTCTAGTTACACAGAAAAATGACTCTCAATTTGGAGTTGGCTGATATTTTCTCATTAAATTCAGGTGTGCATTTGATAGAAATACCATAAAAGTGGCTTTAAAAAAATAATTTATTTACTTATTTATTTGTTTGTTTGTTTGTTTATTTATTTTTAGAGAAAGAGGAAAAGAGAAAGAAAGGGAGAGAAACATCACTGTGTGGTTGCCTCTCACTTGCGCCCCCCAACTGGGGACCTGATGTGCAACCTTCATGTGCCCTGACTAGGAATCGAACCAGCGACACTATAAAAGTGTCTTTTATCAGATCGGTTGGCAAATGATGTCAACGTGTCTCATGATTGATCATAATTTTTATTATAGTGTTAAGGTGATGTCTGCTAGTTTCCACTGAAAAGTTATTATTTTTTCTGTGCTTACTCATATCTTGTAGGGAGATACCATGTATCTCATTATACTATATATGTATCTCCTGTATCTCATTATACTTTTTCCACTAGTTTTGGCATCCATTGATGGTTCTTGTCTGAAACATTTAGTGCTGTGGTGTTTGCCTAATGGCGATTTTCTGTTTTTTTTTTTTTTTTTGTACTTAGTAATTAGAATTATTCCATAAGGAAGAGCTGCTTCCCCCCAAATGTTTATTTATTCAATTATTTGTGTGTACTCATGGATATATATTTATTCTATGTGTTCCAATGCAATACTTTAATTCTCTTGCTGCTCAGATCTTTCCAGACTTGGCTAGTGGGAGCTTCTTCATGGTGGCTGTTGTGGAAAGGGTTCATCTTGGAGTCCAGGTGTGTCTAGTGGGTTGGTATTGATACAGGTCTGGAATACAAAGTAGACAAGTAAGCTTGTTAATTTGACTGTTGCTCCAAATTTTTAGTGGCTTGATTTCTAAATTTTAAAGGCTTTTCTGTGATTGCACGAACCAAGGAAACCCACCTTGTTAGGCAAAACTATTTTCTTGTTTGTAAACACAGTGAGAAGAAAGATATTTTCCCAAGGAGCGGAGAACATCAGGTTGATGACACTTTGGGGTTTGTTTCTGTTGTCCCTGTTGTGTATGATTATTTCCCAGAAGCTGCTGGTTCTCGCTGATTTATGTCCCTAGGCAGGCAAGATTGTGAAATATTTATAAGTATTCCTAGAACCCACTTTGATTTTCTACTTTAGCTTTTAAGTGGGGCAAACATGTTTATACTAGAAGAGAGGCCTTTGAGAATGGGAAGTAAAAATAAAATTTAACGCTGTGGATGCCATTGAAAGGGTATGGCCTTTCAGGAGGTGGGTGGGTGCTATGCTACTCTGCAGACATGAAGGTATCTTGGCTTAAGGCTGTGTCTGGGCTGGGCTATGCAGAAAACACATACCACATGAACAGGTGCAAGGTGGGATTTACTGAAACACTGGCTCTTTGTTCTACACCAGCCAGTCTTAGAAGCTCAGCCACAGAGCCCAGTGTTGTTCAAATGGCTTATTCCTCTCCTATGTTGTGAACTTAGCCGGGAGTGTTATTGAGGCGATGTTTGTGGGGCGCTCCAAGCCTCGCAGCTGAAATGCGTGATGAGAGATTCAAATGACCAATTTCAACCACTGATTTTGACAGTTTTTCTCACACCTGGGTTAGAATTCCCTGGGGAGATTGGCAAAACCCAGCAGGCACTATTCCCAGAGGTTCTAATTCTGTGGATCCAGGGTGAGACCTAAACACTCGTTTGTTTCTTTGTTTATTTGTTTGTTTGTTTTAGTTTCCCAGATGGTTCTAACTCATAACCAGGGTTGAGAACCGCTGGATCTAGCAGAGGCTCCTTGTGACTTCTTCATGCAGTTAGATGGACTCGTTTGTCATTTTCCTCTCAAATCTCCACACCCTAAGTTAGAAGGCACATACGTGGGGCAGTACTAAAGATAGGCTTCCGTTGCAAACTCAGGTGAATTTCTGAACCTTTTAAGTCTAGTTTTGTCATCTGCAAAATGGGGTTAATAATAGCACCTACTTCATAGTTTTTCAAGGATTAAGATATAGGTTGAATGTAGAATATTTAGCACAACCTCTAGCGCATACTTTCAATTATTTATGACTTAATGACACACAGCATATAACAGGAGGGTGGTAGTTACGGAATCTGTCGCTTTTGTTTCAGTCCCGGCTCTACAACTTTTCAGATCTGGAACCTGAAGTAAATATCTTAATTTCTCTCACCTTCAGGCCTCTTGTCTGTAAAAATATGAAGAGGTGAGTGCAGTTGCTAATATGGGAAAGTGCTTAAAACAAGGGGAGGACTCAGTAAGCCTTTCTGCCGCCTTCCCTTTCATTCCATTTTCTTTACACATCATAGAACAGAAAACTATGATTTCAAAAACATCATGAACTTTGGTGTGGCCAGACTGTGTTGAGACTGTATTACAAATGGCCTTTGTGGCTTTGAGTAGCTGCTGGGAGCACGTTCCTTGGGGAAGTGGTTGTGGGAGCCATCGTTGGACCACCCTGCCTTTCCATTTCCTGAGTTGGTTCATGTCTTCAGTTTGCATTGTCTGTACTTGACTTGTGGTGACCGTGTGATTCTCAAGCCAACATACTGTCTGGGATTCTGCCCTTTTAACCTTGATCAAACTTGGGTTGAGATATAAGTGTATCCTGGGGCTTGAAAAGGACCCACAGCCTACTGGACAGCATGCTAGATCATAGCCTCGATTGTTTTAGTCCGTAATCTCTTTAAGGTATGTGCCCTCCAGTTACTTATGGAGCTTTTTGGCTTCTTAGGATTGTAAGAAATCTAAGTATACTTATTCTATCATAACATCTTAATATTCTACTCGATCACTCGGAATGGGAAAAGGACAGGGGTCGGAGGTGACAGAAAGTTGTGTCATGAACTGAATTCTCAAGTTATCAATAAACCTGGTGGTTCTGGTTGGTTCCTGTTTGTAGTAGAACAGGCCATGCTTCTGTGGTTATTGAAGTGATTCAGCTTTTCTCCTCTTAGTTCTCTCTCCCCTTGGTAGCCCGCTTACTTTAACTTAATCCAAGGAGAGTATTAAAACATGTCCTCCAAGAGCTGTTTAAAAAAATGTGCCTTAAGTCTATCATGTAATTTATTGATATTTTCAGTGCCTGGAATGAGTTCCATGCTTGGTTCAGAACCAGCCTCATAGATATTACAGTTTAACTTTAGTGGATAACTAACTTTAAAAAACCATGGAGGTAATATATGCTATATATATATAAAAACAGTTATGCTGTTTTTTTCTGGAAGTTCATTTATAAGTATTAAAGGATTGCAATTTTTTAATACATGCTTAAAGTATGAGGCCTCCCTAGAATCATTTAGGGAATCCTTTTTCGTGGTTTATTAAAATGGAACAGAAAAGAAATAAATTTGAATTAAAATGTAATTTTATTTGTATTGTTAGCAGTCTTCTCTCTGTGATGTATGTATGTCTTTCATGAAAGAATCATTACATCTAACATAAGCAATTCTAGGAAATTGGAAATAAGGGGCAAGAAAGAATCATTATCTTATCTGGGCACTGTGAGGTATGAAGGTGAGAGCCATTTAAAACAGGATAACCTGCATCAATCAGACCAGTCATCCAAGATTATGGAGGAAATTGATAGGAAATCAGGACCAAGAAAGAGAATTCGTGTGTTTAAAGTTTCCTTCAGGTCCCATATCTTCTGGTAAATGAATTCCTAAATTAGTGATGAACCAATATCATGTTCATATATGTATGTTTGTGGAAGCTCCCGCAGTACCTGGCGAGGAGCTCAATAGGGGCTTCATAAGTAGTTGTGAAATGAATGGAAGTTAGTTGCCATAAGAGCAATTAGATGAAGCCCTGGAATTCTGAGAGGAGAAATAAAATCAAGGGATTCAAAGATAGGATGGAAAAAGCTCAGTGATTTACAACATATTAGAGAAAGCATATTGAAAAGGAGGTTCAGGTCGATGCTGAGAGAGGAATTTGTAGATTATTTAGAGCAGGGAGTCTCAGGTTCCTGTAAGTTGACCCATGGTGTTCTCCTGATAAAATTTTGCAACAATCCTTTCCCAATACCTGTTAAAAATGAGATAATGGATGGACTCTTCCTCCATGTTCTTCTTTCATTAAGTCTTTGGCACTTGCTCTCCTTGCAACAACTTACATAGAGTGGCCTCTAAAAAAAGTACAGAGTTGTGATAGTTAAAGTTTAACAATAACGAGAACTAGACGGAGTTCTGCAGAGAGCTCTGTGGCTTCCCCGAGCTCAGCTGAGTTTGAGAGCTGCCATCTCAGAGCGGTGATGAAACAAAGCTCCCCTGGGTCCAGTTAGAGAGGGCTTCACAGGAGTTTCTGACAACGGATCTAGGTATTGTGTCCTGAGAGAGGCAGTTCTTATGCTGCTCTTGTGGATCCCCTGTGGGTTGGTAGCTTATCTAACAGTGTTATCCAGTTAGCAAGGAAGAATCCCATTGCTTTATTTACTCACCTTACCAGTCTTTTCAAACAAGCCATCCGGGGGGGCGGGAAGTTTCTGTGAAGTGGGATTGTGTGAGAGTAAGACTAGTGTTGAGAGAGCCAGATTGAGGCTGGCGCAGAGAAAGGAAGTCATTTGCTTGCTTTTGTCCAAGTGCCCCTGCCTGGTTCTTTAGAACTTGTTTCTACCTAAGCACTTTCTTTTTAACTAGATCACGTGAAGTATTTGCTTTTCTGAGCTGATTCAAGCAATTAGATGAGTAATAAAGATTGTCAGTTCTGGCCTGCCATATTGATTTTTAAAAGTCTTTGTTGAGGGGAAAAAAAATCACTTATCATGATGATTCGTCTTCAAATTATACATTTGGTGCATATACAAATTTTAAATTGTGCAGTATTTCAATAAGTGAGGCTCAGATGACAGAAGGCCTATGAAGAGCCAACTGGGAGTGTGTATAGACCAGACCAGAGGGGTAGGTGGATGTTTTATTTATACGTGGGGATTTAAAATGACCGGTCTACCTTATGAACTTCATTTTCTTTGGAGCCATTGCAAATATTTAGCAAAGTGTACCAATTGGCATTTTTGGTTAGAGTCTATTTATCTGTTGTAGTTTAATTAGAAGATAAGTAGTGTGGGAGGTGCATGAGTGGCCAAGAGAAAGAGTAGCAATTCTGTCTTACCTTAAATTCTGGTAGAAGGTTCAGATGCTGGAAAGCGATGATTAGCAGAGTGTGTTTTGTGCATTTTTCAAATTCTAGGAAGTGAACGCAGCAGATTAAAAACTATGGGATCTGAAAAGACAGCAAGCCTGAGAATTAGAGGTGGAAGAAGCTCTAAAAACATAGGTCAAAAGCTCAGTGAATATTAGTTCCTCTGTTCTTTATCCCATACTGCAATGGGAAATGGTAATAATTTTCCATTGTACTTAAGCATATGTAGATGATGGTGCGTTTTACTGGCTTGTTAGGTAGGAAAATTTAGCTGCTACATTACTGATATAAAGATATAAATATCTACAAATAAATGAATAGAAAAATAAACATTGCCGTGCTAGATGCTGTGAAAGCAAAGCTGTATAAATTTCCAGTGCTCTCTCCAGGAGCTTATGGATTAGTTGGGGCAAATGCACTCACAGCAAGACAACTGATTATGCAGAGCACCCAGGAGCTGCCTTTTGAACAGTCGAAAAGACAAAGATGGACAAACCCTGGTGGACTGGGGTGGGTCAGAGGAGCTTTGCCTACAAGGTGACTACATAAACCTGGACTTCAAAGTCTGGTGGCATTCAGGAAAGCGTCAGGGAAGACAGGGCTCTCTAACATGGAGAATGGTGTGTGCAGAGGCAGCATATGAGTGGCAGGCTCTTCCGATGAGTATGTCTTGAAAAATCAAGGAGCCAGGCAGGGAGATGGAAAGTGAATACTAGAAACCTATTGGTGGCAGACTGTGGTAGGCCCAGCAGGGAAGGCTTGGGGCATGGACTGACGCGTACGCAATAACAGACTCGTTCTAAGTTGAGAGGGCAGTTTAGAAACATTTGTTCAGTTGAGGTGTGCAGGATGGCCTGAGAGGATGTGACCAGAGAGCAGGGGAATCTGGGCGAAGCTGAAGCCGCTGTTCAGGTGGGTGGGCTGAAAGCGCGAGTTAGACTACTAACGTGGACCTGAGAAGGAAAGGAGAAATGGAATCAGAATCACATTAAGAGTAAAGTGACAAGTACAAAAACATCCTGGTATTTCTGCCGCACTTTTAAAATTTGTACTCGGTAGATGGAAAGCTGTTCAAATGCCATACCTTGTCCCATTAGAGTAGATGTTGCTCAGGTAGTATCTACATTGAGTGAGAATAAGGACGTGAATCTTCTGTACCCATGACTTGAGATTTAAGCTCACCCTTTGTCATTGACAGTTCACTACTGGGCCTCCCACTGTTCCATATAGTGTGCCCTGAACGCACAATGCCTTCTATTTCGTTCTAATATTTTCCCTTTTTCTTTTAAAATAGACTCTCTCCAGAAGGATCTCCAATCCATACCTTGAACATACATCTTCCCAGGTATGATTTTTCTCTCTCTCACTGTATTTTCTGAAACAATGATTCACAGATCCTTATGTAGAATTCTCTAGTTATAGTTTTCCCCTTTGCTCCTGATCATGCCATCTCCTTCACCTGGGATGACACAGTCAAAGTGAGATGAGATGTCTTGATAACTGTGTTGTAATTCAAAATGTTCACTAGATGGGAAAAAAGATATTTTCCCATCTGCCAAGTCCTTTGCATGAATGCATTGTCAACGTAGCAGAGTTAATATGTAATGTAAATATTTTCAACTTTCTGTACAAAAACACTGTATTTTAGATATAGTGGATATTTTACACTGAAAACTGGCAAGGGGATTGTTTATAGTTACTAACAGAACATCACTGTATGCTAATTGGTAAGTAAAGATGTTTTTGTATTGTGTTGAAGAATCAGTCAACAAAGAGTTGCATTTTTTTAAATAACAGGAGATCATGATCTTTGTGAGAACAGAGGCCTGTTTGGACTTGTTCCATTATTGTGTCCCCATCATCTAGATTGAGGCCTGATAGCTGCTCTTTACATGTTTTTTTTTGTTTGTTTTTTTTTTGAATGATTGAGTGACTGAATATTGGTACCATGTCAGGACTAGTCAGGTGTTAGCTGACTTGTACCTCTCTTATGATAATAGTTTCTGTCATCTGGCTTGTTCTTTCTTGTTTGTTTTGTTTTTAAGTTTTAATATGTTAAAAATAAATCATTTTCTGTCCTCACTTTCTCATAGGAAGTGATAACAGGAAAATTAAAGAAGTATAAGGATGGGGTTAAATTGTTCCCTGTCAAGTTATAATCAATCTGTTATCAGTTTATTTGCTTCCAGAGAAGATATGTATATTTTATAGGGACAAAATTTTGTAGGTGCAGAAAGAATTCACCAAGAAACAAGTAAATGGGGGAGGGGGGCAGAAATGGGATATCTATAATAGCATCAAAAATAAAAAAATTAAAAATTAAAATAAACAAGTAAACAGATGTGAACACATACCTTCCATATGTATTAATTTTCATGAACCTTCACTGATGAAGACTGGTCATTGTCACTTAGCCTCCTTTGTTTGTGCAACAGCATTGCACTGAGGAAGAAGGGCCACTTCCGGAGAAAGGAGGGCACATTAAAGGACAGAAACCTCTCTGGCTCGAAGGAATACCCTCCTTCATCCTTTAAGAATCAGAGACTCATATGGGCAAATTAGAAGATTAGAAAAAGAAGTTAAATAAAATGTTTATCTGCTAGATGAAATCATGGGGTAGATGAAATCAGGATTCTTAGAATTAACTGAGAATGCTGCAGCTGAGTGAAGCTTAAAAGCAAAGCAGACAGCAGCCTGCTATCAAATCGTGCTGTGGTGCGATGTTCACCAGATAGGAAAAAATTATTTCCCCATCTTCTGACCTTTACATGAAGGTGGCATCAATATGACAGAGTTCTAATAAAAATATTCTTCAATTTGCTATATTGATAGAACACTATAATTTTATAAACAGAATATTTTACACTAAAATCTTAGTGTAAAAGGAGATTATTTATCATTATAATTAAAGCAGTTTAGCATATGGAAATTAGCTAGTATAACTTTATAGCATACATGTACCAATAGCAAAAGTAAATAAAATAGGTAATTGTGTTTGTAGCTACATACATTGTCTTAAGCTTGTGGATTTGGTCATGATTCTTTACATATAGTGTGCTCACAAATTGTTGCATTATTGTTCTAAATGTACAGTGAATGTTTGTTTTTTCCACTTAGATTTATGGGGAGAATTCTTCATGTGCGGGAAGAGCATTGAGGAATATTATTATCGTTCAGGCAGCTGACCTGATAAAGGACCGAGTGAACCTCAAGGGATTTTACAGGTAACACAGTTGTCTAATACCTTGTCAGAAATTCTCCTTGTGGAAAAAAAAAATAACTGTGTTAAAATCATAACCTTGATCACAGAGAGACAGGTGGTATCAGTGTAGGAGGGGCTAGTCAGTTGTTTGAAGTGTCCTTTTTGGACATTGGTGGTGACTTATCTCTTCTTTAAGGTGAGCACGTGTTTGTTGACAGTTGCCTCCTGGATGAAGTTAGGGTCTGGGATCCGCAAGTGTGGATGGTTTTGAGAAAGCCTCTGCTTTCTCTGAGATGGGATATTTTATAATAATTTTACTGGGCATGTGCTGCACTGACGCATCCATAAATATAGGTCCCCTCATCAGGGACCTTATCAAGGCTCTGGGCGGACTCCATGAAGGTCAATGGGCTGAGAGCCCTGTGAGCATCCTCCTTGGGATGCTGGGAGGAGGGGGAGGGGCAGTTTGGCATGGGGATGGCCTTTCTCTGCCTTGGCTAGTAAATAAGGACAGAGGCATTAGAGTAAGCAGGTGGCTTAGTGGCCAGTTTGCAAGTACAGCTGGACCAAGAGAGTGGTCATTTAGAAAGTCTGGAGCACATTTTCATTTTCTGGTGCAGTCTAAAGAAAGAACAAAAGTGAATTTTCACCTTTTTATTATTTTTTCATAATTTTATTATTTTTATTTTAAGTAAAGATATTAAACCACACCAAACAATACCAAAAGAAAAATTACAAAAATAAACCAGAAAGAAAAACTACTATCATTTGTTACCATTATTCTTTCTTACAGAAATGAGATTATAATACCACAAAGAATAGGAAGAGTACTCAGCATAACTGAGAGAAGAAAAAGTAGGAAAGAGTCCCAGAATAAACAATGTTTCTTTAACTAAATTTGAATACTTCTGATTTTTTTTTCTTTTCTTAAAACAAAAACTGTGTAAGTCTTTGGGTTTGGTTGTGAGCAAGCTCACAGGATTCATTTTAGCTACTGCATAAGGTGATACCTAACATCTCTCATTTTCTGTTTTGTTTCTTTATGTGATCTCTGTGGATAGAAATTGAAAAAATAATTGAGAGAGGTACCTGAGTCAGGTTTATGGAAAAGAACCATCCATCCGAATTAGAACGGACTGGTGCAAATAGAATAGGGAGACGGCATGTGCTTTGCTATTTCAGATTCCCAAGGGTCAGGCCAGAACCTCCTTTCTTTTAGAAAACGACTGATTAACCTTTGGGGTATAAAGACAAAGTGCTAAGATGATGGCCCAGCATGGATCATTTTCCTGTGTCTGGTAGTAAATCGGGGTAACGTGTCCCCCATGTACCACATGAGATTACTTTCAGAACTGGTCTCTGAATACTGACACCCCATTTATATTCAAAATGAAGGTTGTTTCTGCCCCACCATGAATTACTTGCTAAAAATGTTAACCAAAGACAGAAGGAAGCTAAGAGATATCGAATGTTCAACTCCAGAGATTGTTAAAAATAATGCCTTAGGATAGCAGTCACATTGGCCTGGTAGCTAATCACCTTTGAATCACAATGTGCCTACCTAGTATGCTGCTGTGGTTAGATCTGCGTGTCCTCAGAACAGTTTCTGGGATCCGAACAAAACTGAAAACACACCGGCAGGAAGAACTGCTGTCGGTATTCAGATTTCTCCCTTCCAACCGTCTTTGTTTCCTTCTGTCCTTTTCTTCCCGAAATCCTGTGGATTTAGGTATTTTAACCGGATTTGTTGCAGCCTGGTCAGAAATCAGAGGAGTGTGAGTTAAATGCAGAGGCAGCTCACCTGATTATTAACTAAAATTATGGCAGTACAATAGTCCCTCTCTGTATCACGGTTCGCTTATCATGGCCTCACTGTATCGCAGGATTTTTAAAAATATTATATTTAATTACTTATTGCGAGTTTTTCACTATATTGTGGGATTTTGTGGTGCTGTACAGTAAATACTAAAATAAATGTAAGGTTCCTATTGGCGGATTTTCACCTACCGTTTGGGGGTGGTCTAGAACGTAATACCAGTGATAAGTGAGGGATCACTGGACTCTGTTTTAGCATATTGACTGAGCCCTGCCCCCCACCCCCCAAACAAAGTGAGCTGTTCACTTGACAAGGTAGAGCTGGTGGGAGATTGGGGGGCTTTGTGGTCACCAGCATCTCCTCGGGGTCCGTCAGAACTGAGGATTCTCAGGCCCCATCCAGCCATATTGCCTCAGAATCTGCACCTTAACAAGATCCCCCAGGTAATGGCTGAACAGGGTTTTGAGAAGCCCTGGCCTGAGAAATTTCTTCCACATCACCTGTAAACACACATCCGTCCAGACATCTTTTACCATTTGGCAGTTTAATTTATTCAGTAAATGTTTCATTGTGTCCTTTCCTATTACACAGAGTAGGCTGGGGAGCTATATTGTTCCGAGAATAAGGATTAAAAAGCGATACAGTGTTTAATCTATGTGATAACTGCTGGGAGCAATTAGTTTGAAGATGCTGGCTAATTGACAGAGGTGTTGAGGAATTAATTAACACTTTGAGCCTTTAACACGAAAAGTGTCCTATAGAATTAGAAGTTACTATTGGCCTAATTGCTTGTTTTGTTGTGATCTGTTTCCTCATTTTGTTTTTTAAAAAACATTTATTTATCTGACTGTTAATCTTTTAAATGTCTTAACACTAACCTGCAATTAAACATATCTACTGTTGTCTTAATTGCCTTAGAGTATCTTTCAACAAGTGATACTGAACCAAAAAAAAAAAAAGGAAGCATTATCAAAAGCTAGAATATTTGATCAAACATCTCGGTAGAAAAACTTAGTATTTCTTCACCCTAGAAAATGTTGCACCTCATGGCATTTTTTCATATTGTTGGTAACTGTGTGATTTCTAGATATTTGTGCCTATGCCAGTCACAGGAGATAGGCAATATTTTTCTGTTTTAGGAACGCAGACAAAGTTGACATCTTTTGGTCCTTAAATACCAAATATAGAATAAACATAGCTGTTTACATGGTACAGCATTAAAAAAAACACATTTTGGTGACAGTTTCTCATAAGGGAGGTGGGATTCATTGAAATATCTGCAAATAAAAAACTGTATTTCATAATGTTCTCTTCATTTGGTTTTGCATCACAGGCTGATAAAGATGGAAAAGTAGGCATGAAGATACTTTTTGTAATGCCAAGACTGGAGCATTCTTTGAATATAGTTGTATATTTTAAGACAGGTTACAGAGAATATTTTGAGTGTGTGTGGTCAGTAGAATCCTTCTCACACATCTTGGTTTATGGGTTTTATGATCTAGGTTGCTTAGCTAGATTGCTGAGATTATACTAAAAAGATTCACAGTCAAATTCATTGTTCTTTGAGACAAATTTTAGGGTTTAATATCTCAAAAGTAGCAAACAAAATTCTGTACCACTCACTGTGGTCCCAATTTTGTTGAACCTTCTTGGGATTATTTTGTTCTTATTAAATAAACAAGATGAATATCTATGAATGATTAAACCCAAGTTTATCTCCACCAGCTTGAGGTACTTGTCTTGCCAAGGCAGAAGCATTATCTTTATATAAAGGACTGCTAAATTTATATTTTCATTTATTCACACAATGTAGTTTGAGAGCTTACTGTGTACCTGGACTGTCCTAGTTGTTGGGGCTTAATAGTGAGTTAGGCATAGTCCTTGTTCTCCTGAAAATTATTCTTAAGTGGGGAAGGCAGATATTATCCATTCAGAAAGGTGTATGGTTATTAAATGTTAGGTGACATGAAGTAAAAGTATAAGAATTTTATTCCAAGTTTCTCTAAGGAAGTGATATTTGAGCTGAAATCTGAAAGATGAGTAAGAGGTATGTGCCATTTATTAGTGAGTCACTTGTTTAAAAAAGGGAGCACATGAGAGAAATGGTATTAAATATCAATTTTTTGGCAAACGAGTAGCAACAACATCTTATGTGAATGGCTTTGTGTTTGTCCAGGAGAAGCTGCGTTGGGTCAGAACTGGTAGACTGGCTCCTGGAACACTGTCCTTTTGTCCAGTGCAGGTCAATGGCCATAGGGGTCTGGCAGCTCCTACTGGATATGGGAATTATGTCATCAGGTTAGTATTACGTGTTTTGAAGGTTCAGAATCATTGTTTTATTAAGCTACCAGACCAAAATATACTTAACTTTCTAGAGGATGTTACAGTCTGAATGGAAATTGTTTTTGCAGGTAAATATTTGCCTTTTCTCTTATTTTATAAATAAAAATGACAGGTCAGCTTTTGATTGTTATTTCTCTCACATCTTTTGTAAAAATAATTAGGGTCCTGCTGATTGTCAACGTATGAGCCTTTTGCTTACCCCCCCTTCTCTACTCAAACTGCTGCTCACAATTTTATTTTTTAAATTAGTGACACCTTTAGTTGCCCTGAATGTGTGATTTATCTTGCTGCACTTAGAATTGTCATCAGAAACTGATTTTATGAGTGGAATGTGTGCACCGTTTTGATTGACTAAGTAATCATGAACCGTTAAGAGCTATGACCTATGAAAATTCGGAGTTTAAACAGAACAGAAAATTGATGTTAACTAGAAACTAAAACGATGGTCGATATTTCTTTTCTTTGTTGAGCGCAGTGAACTGAAGACTAGGAATAAAGCAATCTGGATTTTTTTTAATTTAGCTCTATCACACAGGTGGTGATTGGTCACTACAAAGCCCTTTTTTTTCTATAGGTAATAAATATTGAGGGCCAGAGAACATAGTGAGGTTTAGAAAGGCATCCCCCAAGTCCCACTGTGAAAGAGCGGTACAGATGGGAGTGTGGGTATAATTAATCTTAGTGAGTTAATAATACCTAGCACTTGATACTCTTACTTAGAAATATCAGCTCCCTCTGAGGAACATTATCAGCTTGCTTGTGAGGTTGAACACATTTTGTTAATGTTAGCGTTAATTATAAAGATTGTTTTAATATTTTTTTTGGAAAAGTCTCCAGTTCTGATTCCTTTAAAACTGTGTTTCCTGACCTTGGCAGTATTGACACTTTGGGTTAGATAATTCACATTGGTAGGGGGCTGTCCTGTACATTACAGAATGTGTAGTTAGTAGCATCTCTTGCTTCTTCCCACCAGATGTCAATAGCACCCCCTAGTTGTGACAACCAGAAATATCTCCAGACATTGCCAGATGTTCCCTGGGGGCGTAGTCACCCTGGTTGAGAAGCACTGATTAAAACTCACCATGTGTTGTATTTGAGTACCACTGAAGTAATTGCATGCATTAGTTTTCTTTGAGACACTGAAAAATATTTCTTCCTACTATCTTTGAATTACTATAAATTTCACCTGGCCCTAAAGCAGAAAAATTATAAAATATATGTGAAAATGCTGGTCAAAGCTTCGAGGGGTAATAAAAATAGATGGGTCAGTAAATCCTTTTTTAATTCACTGGGATTGTGACCATGAATGGACTTAGGATGTAGAATTATAGCCCTTCCCCTGGCCTCTCCCTAATGATTATACTCATGCTTCCAATTTAGTATTTGGTTTATGACTCTCTAAATAATATACTTTAAAACACTGATCCACACTTTTTTTTTTTCCAACAGTGGACCAACATTTATACTTTCAAGACACCTATGTTTTCTATCAGTTTTCCTCTGAGGAGTGTAGCTACTTGTACTGTGAATTTGAGAGAGAAGAAGAATGGCAAAATGGTGTCAAGCTGTTGCTGCAGCTCGTGCCTCTCCTTCCCCCCAGGGCCGGCATCTGTGAACTGTGAGTCAGTGCTGCTTTGTTCTGTTGTTAAATTGTTCTCCCTTTAAGAAAACTTACTGTGTCTAGGGACTATGCTTTGCTCTTGAAGAAGACCATCTCCTTTAAAAGGTAGCTGTTCTAGTTCCATTTCTCAGATGCAAGTTCAGAAAGGTAAAATACATTTTTAAAGATTAAAATGGCTAATGAATGACGGAACTAGTATTCAAATTCCAGAAGTCCATGCCTTGCCAGCCACACTATGCTGCAACCTTATTTAATTGTTACTATGAGTAGATGATCTAAATTAGTAATAAACACGATTTGGCTTGAGTTGAGAATAAAATTATATCTCATATCTTATTCACTACCCAAGTCGTGACTTTCCTCAGAAAGAGCTCAACAGACATTTCTGAAAATGATCTAGAAGCAACATTTGGTGAATTAAAACACATGAGTCATTATCACATGAAGATACTGAATCACTATATTATTGAAATGAATTAAAATGAACTCATTAGGGAAGGTTTAGGAAAAAGGACTTGTCATGAAATGGCGATTCTGACATATCTATTTTTCCACACCATTAATGACAAGCTTACTTCTGTCTTGTGCATTGCAGGTTTAAAATTTCAGTTAATAACTTTTACATGTTTCATTTTCTGAATACATTCCTATACTGTTGATTCTCTCAGTCCTATGAGATTAGCAGAGTAAGTAGTATTACCCTCATCTCATGGGTAAGAAACGCCTACAACCATAACAAAGATAAGCTACTCTTGTTAAAAAATGACAGTCCTGAACAGTTCATGCAGGCTTTTAGAAAAATAAATGTCAGAATACTAATAAGACATCATGCTAATGGAAAGGTTGATTGTAGAGAGCACATTTTATATCAGGAACTATGCTAAATGTTCTGTCGTCATTATTTCATCTTCGGATGAAAATGTATCCTTTAAGACATGCACGACTTTTTCCTGTTTTGTAAGTGAGGGAACTAAAGCACACAAGTCAGGTAACGTGTCCAGGGTCACACAGGCAGGGACTGGAGTGTTTAGGGTGTGAGCGCTTGTCTGTCTAGCTCAAATGCCCATGCTTTTAACACCTGCTTCCTGGTTCCTAGGAGTTATGGGGGTCAGCCTAGCTTCCCTCTCTGAGCTGTTATAAACAGAAGCTATAAAAATGTTAGACTGACTCTGAGATGGTTATGAATTCACCACCACTGTGTATCGAGGTCCTTGTGCTGGTAAAGCAAAATTCAGATACAATTCCCTACTCAATTGCCTAAGTATGGGAAACGTTCTCTAGTGTAATATGCTTTTAGTATAGGTCAGAAGTTTCCTGAGAAAAGTCAGGGAGCATTTCAATAAACTCGAACAGGCTTTCTAAGAAGGAGTGGTATGCTCTTTAAGTGAGAGGTGGCTGGGACTCGCTTTGGCTCTGGCATACTTTAGCAGCTCTTAAACATTTCCTGTCCTGATGGCAAGATGGAACTGGGTGTGCTCCCACGGCCGTACCCAGGTGAGCGGGGGCATAAGGGCACCTTGCAAGCAGTCCTCCTGCTCTGGCTACAATTCTTTCTCCTCCACTCAGAAAGCAGATTGGAAGGCCAGTGAATGAGATAACCTTGTATATAGGGAAATCCTGAGCCTAAGTTCTAAGAATGAAAATGTTTTAAAAATTTGAGTTGTAATATTTATTCCAGATTCCTTCCAGTCTTTTGTCACACAGATCACTTAACACAAATATCATCTCTAGAGATAAGAATCACTGTAGCATGCCTTGTTTATCAGCAAAATTTTTATGTCAGTGTGAACGTGTACATTTGGGAGTAGTAATTGCTCTGGGAAAATTTGGTCATTGGGAAGCTATGGATCTGCCCGTCCCAGTACTGATCACAAAAAGATAACATTATTGATCCACTGTGAGTCTCTTCTGGAGAGAGAGAACATATATATTTTCTATAGTAGATCAAATTTTGGAAAACCGAGTTTAGGTTATCCAGACTTGGAATAAACTACAGTCAGAGAAAGAGATGCCCAAGGACACTGCCCTCTTTCAGTTGTCACAGCCCTTCCTGTGGTTTGATGCATACGATCCTGTCATAACCTCTGCTCTAATTAGGTGACCTGCACATGTCCCGCCCCTGCCCCACACCCATTTATCCCCTCCCGCTCAGGTGATGCTGCTCTTTCCTCTGCCTCCGTCCCCTTGAGTCAAGTTCTACCCGCCCCTCAAGGGGGAGCCCACGTCCCGCTTTGACTGCACAATGTTGTGAGGTTTCTAGTCCATGGCTGCCTTTCCTGTAGTCACTTACTGTTCTAGCTGTGTGTGTGTCAAACACTTTTTTCCATTTTTCTCTCATTCTTAGTCCTATCCATTCTGCTCTGTTACAAATTACTTATAACCCATTTTACTGAAATGTCCCCTAACATCTGCTTGATTCATTAACTCAGGTTGACCACCCATGAGCTGAAAACCCAGTGTTGTGGTCCTTTTAATAATCTTTTGAATATTTGAAAGCTGTTAAGGTTGGCCTATGCAGTTCTCCATTAGGCCTCTCTAATTTGCTGTCTTCTCTCTAACTCTCTTTAAAAGGACATGAGGAAACCTCTTAATGTCTCCATATAAACACAACCTGTTCTGTACAAATGCATTTTTTAAAAGTGGTTTTTTCACAGCTTAAAAAATAAATGTTTAAAGCAGGAATGAAAATGGAGCTGCTGCAGGTTTCAAGGCTAATTTAAGGCAACAAAATTTGTCTTCCATACAAAATAAATTTTATACCCAAACTGAGTAGGTAATTTGAAAGAAGTGAGTGAACTAGTTGTCAAGGGTATTACCTCTTAGGGAAAAATATAAGACATGGTATGTCATTCAAACTGAAAGCCAAATCAAGTGATTCTGAACATACTTTTCTCTAGCTCTTTTTGGGGGCTGGGGTAGGAATGCTGAAGTGACAGTGTAGGGAATGGCTGCCTAAGACTTCCTTCAGGATTAATGGGACATCGCTCTCTTAACACTGACCCGTTTGAGAATTTAGGCTACGAGGAAGCTTCACAGTTTCAGTTCAGCCACCGTCGTAGGTGGACATGAGGGTACTCTGAATAGCTGAGTCTATGAACCTGGAATACATAAAACTAAATTTTATCAGTTATAAGATCGTTAACATTTATGTTGTTTTTAAAAGAGCCAGAGAAGGTGGCTAAAATTAAATTCACGCCGCACTCAGACATGTATAAAGAAAAACGCAGCTTCTTCACTTTTCTCTAAGCTGTCTGTTGCTGGCTCCCTATGTAAGCCTCCACCCTGATGGGTAGTCACAAAGAAAGAAAGGAAGCCCCGTATTTTTAGTCTGCTCCAGTAGAATCATTCTAATCAAGTAAGTGTAAAAGTTCTTTGAGTTAGCTGTTGAGCATCTTTCGGTCAAGAGGCTCAGTCTCTCCGCACCCTTTCAGTGCTCCTCAGCAAGAAAGCACGTGGGTCTCTAGCAAGGCGTGTGGGCCCTGGGCCCTGGCAGAGAAGGCTGTTTTGTCTGGATGGCCCACCCTTTCCCATCCTCGCTGATGTTGCCTCGGGGATGATCAGCCAGGTCCCTAGTGAGCGCCAAGGTGACCCTTGCGTCTGCTGTTGAGCCTGGGACTGGTATAAGCTGGATCTTTCTGTCCTGGCTTGATCAGCACCTGTGGTCCTGCTGGCCGGATCTGCCCTCGTGGACACCTGCTGGCTTTGCTCATGCTCCTGAGAGCCTCGCTGTGGCTTCCACAGACATCTCTTCCAGCCACATGACCTCTGCTGAAACAGATCCCTCTCATTGTATCCCAACCTGACTTTTCCCAACCTAACTTTAAAAAAAAAATTATACCTGTTCTTCACTGTTATTGAGCAGTGTACTTAATTGGCTGGTGTGCTGACATTCCTCACTAACCAGCTCTGGGGAACCTTCACTTCAATGGGTTAAGAGGAATTTCTTAGCATTCATGACTCCATGCTCTGGTTAGAGAAGCAGATGGCACCTGGGGTAGATGGGACAGTGTGTAGGGCGTGAAGCTGGAGGGACCAGTGGCGTGTTGGGGCAGTACAAGGCAACTTGATGTGACTGGAGCAAAGGTCACACCCAGGAGAACCCAGGCTTTGAGAGGGGTGGGAAGCAAGGCTCTGATTGATTTCAGGGGTCTGCAAATCCACAGGGAAGCCAAGCATTATCTTTACATTGAATAAAGAGAACGCATTAACTGTATATAGGTGCTGCTGAGATAAATAGTCTCTTACTTGAATTCACAGTAACATTTGTTTCATGAATCTGCTCAGTCAACATGTAGAGTTTATGGGTCTGTGATCTGTCTCTATGTTAAAGGAGTTCCCCTGCTTAAAAAATGGAGGACAACTGATGTAGTCATTTTGCCTAAGCTGCCCTGGCAGTGACAACAATAAAAACAGTAATAACAATAATAGCTAACACTTATGTAGCACTAGGTATATTAAGACACTATTCTGAGAATTATGACTCATCTTGCTCTAGATTTTTAGTTGAGGGAACTGCACAAGACCGGGTTACCTAACTTGCCAAAGGGACAGCTTCTGAACTTGGTGGCAGCGATGTGAATTGAAGGCAGACAGAGTTGGAACTGACCTCTGTCAGTGGCACGCAACCATGATGCTTTTAAGAAAAAAAGAGGAATAATATGAGATTTACTGAATCACGACATGGGTATCGGTATTTTTTGTAAATTTCTGAAGGTGAGGCTAATATAGACCAAGGTTGAGAACTACTATTTGATAAAGTGACCCTTACAGAAAGAGCTCTGTTAAGCAATCAAAAATGTGAATGCTAATTAAATCCAAGTCTCAAAATGGTATGTAAAGAAGCCAGATTAATATTATATAAAAAATTTTATCAAGCGTGGTAGCTATCACCACTAGGCTGATACTACTGAAAATTCCATAAATTTAGATCCATAAGCATTTATATCTGGAAGATATTTCCTAGGTAATTGAATTTGCTCCTGGTAATTCTTAGGTGAGGAAGAGGGACAGAGAGCAGAGGGTCTGGGAAAAGGCAACCACTTGTCACCAACACTCTACCAAGTGACTTAACAGGCATTTATTGATCATCAGGTTTGTGTAAAGTACTTCGCTTGGCTATCTGAAGGATATGACAATGTGTAAATAATGGAAAGCCTTTGTGAGGCCAGCATTACTATGACCAAGTTAAGAAAAAGAAAACATCAATACAACTCATGAATATAAACACAAAAATTGTAACAAATAATAGTAAATGGAATCCAGCAATGTATAAAAATGATAATACATCATGAAAAAGAGGAGCTATCCCAGGAGTACAAGGATGGTTCAACACTAAAAATCAATGTGAGTTATCATATTCACAGTGTAAAAACCTATATGATAAGCTCCATAAATGAGATAAAGCTTTTGAGAAAATTCAATATTCATTCATGATAAAAATTCTCAGATAACTAGGAATATAAGGGAACTCCTTCAATTGGATAAAAGCTATAGTTCACATTACACTTAATAGTGAAAGACTGAATTCTTTCCCACTAAGACTCGAAACAAGGCTAATACAGCTCTTCTTATCACTTCTATTCAATACTAGCCAGTGCAATGAGAAAGAAAAAGAGGTAAAAGGTATACATACCAATGAGAAGGAAAAGCTCAAGTCATCTGTCTTTGCAGATAACATAACTATACACATAGAAGATCCAAAAGAGGCTACAAAAAACTTACTAGAACTAATAAGTGAATTTAGTAAGGTCATGGGATACAAGATCAATATGTAAAATTCAATTATGTTTCTATGTATTAGGACCAAAACGTCACTATGAATTACTTAGGTGTGAATGTAAGAAAATGTTTACAAAAGCTGTCTGCCAGACACTTCAAAAGGCAAATGAAAAATCAAATGAGACAAACAGGTAGAGGTTGTATCCATGTTTATGGATTGGAAGACTCAATATTGTTAAGATGTTAAATCTTGCCAGACTGATCAGTTGTCTCTTGATCGTTCGGCTTCACTGTATCTGCATAATTATAATACCTACGTTGGGAAACCTTGACCTCTAGACAAGGAGTGACCTGGAGCTCAGTCTTCAGAATTCTTTTTCTCTCCCATCTGGATGTGCCGTCACCCAGTCACGCATTTAATGTCACCTCCACAGCGATGACTCCCCAGTCTTATGGCCCTGTCTGCCGTTAGCACCCGCATGCCCTGGCACCACCACCACCCACTACACTGTTGCTTCTGCTCCCTGACTTTTCCTTTCTCACCTGACATGTAGAAGCACCACGAGAAATCCATCGGCATCCTTAACTTTTGAAATGGTGCTGGATTAACTACCTTCTAACTGGGGAGATCGACTTCAAGTGTGCCATTCCTACATCCCAAACCTACCCTTTGTAGTTTTGATCTGAATTAGATTTTCATTTTATGATCTTTGGAGAGGATGAAATACTGTATGAGTAAAACATTTTTTGAGTATTTATCAAAAAAATTTCTCATGATGAAATTTGGCATAAATTTTGTGTTAGGGTCATACATGAAGAAAAGTTCCATTTACCATTTTTAATTGTTTGTATAGAAATTACTATGAAATCAGCTGACTTTAATCTTTGCTATCACTCATCACCCTTTATCCCAAGGAAACACTTAAGTCCTCCAAAATTTCCATTGTTTACACACAAGGCTTATTATTCCAGGTATGGGGTCAGATTACTTATCTTTCAGCGTCCATCAGTGTTTAAGAGTAGTACAGGAATTTTAACAAATTGAACTTTTAGGCCCCGTTGTGCTAGCATTGGAATTATAGCTATTTAATTAAATATTAAACACTAATCCTAAAATCCTCAATATAAAATGTACAAAAGATATATAAGTAATAACTAATTTTATTCAGTTTTAGATGAATGTGTAACTATAAATCCCAGACTCTTAATGAAACCTGACTCATTCACAATTTATTAATGTTTGATAAATTTTCTTTATAAGCATAAATAGTAGCCTGATGCTAATGAAAAATTACCTTCTTTTAAGAAGGTTTAAGAAGTGTTTGTAATCATGATATCAAAGACCAAAGACCTCAAGAAGATTCTCATATTCTACCATCTCACTTTTTCTTATAAACTTTGCTTTATTAAGAAAAACGGAGTCCTGGCTAGGTAGTTCAGTTGGTTGGAACATTGTCCCATACACCAAAAGTTCTCAGGTTTGACTCCTGGTCAGGGAACATGCCTCGATTGCAGGTTTGATACCCAGTTGAGGCACATTCGGGAGGCAACCGATCTCTCTCTCTCTCTCTCTCTCTCTCTCTCTCTCTCTCTCTCTCTCTCTCTCTCTCATTCTTTCTCTGTCTCTCTCTCTCTTCCCCCCCTCTCCCTCCTCCCCTTCCCTTCCCTGCCTCTCTCATTCACTCCCTCTCTCTCCCCCTCTCTCTAAAATCAATAAAAAACTGATCCTTGTGTGAGGATTAAAAAACAAAAACAAAAACAAAAAAAACCACCCCAGAGCTGTCCAGAATATACGTGTTATAGGAGGATGCTGATGGTTCAGTACTCGCGTGTTAGATGTGATACCTTTCCTACCCTCTTGGGGTCACTAGGTGTTAGATGTGGTAGAGAGTGAATGTGGGATCCTTGAGGAGCATTCTTTTTTATGGCGTCTAGGACTTGCTGGCAAGGATTTCTGAGAAAGAAAATTTTCAAATCTGGCCCAAGAAATACATGTATTTATGAAAGAGAAAGTCCCTGAATACCTTTCTTTGACTGACAATCAGCAGGAATGAAATGGACTCTGGGTTGTCCAAGGAGAATGGGAGTTGTGACATCATCTGCCAGTTTAATTTTATTTCCTTCTCGGCTTCCAGGAGGAAGAGCGCCCCCTTCTGCTCAAGACTTATTCTTCTTCCTGGGCTTCCTGTCTCTCACTCTGTTGGCTATTCTTCTGTAGCATACTCATGGTTCTTTCAGTCATAGTAACAAAAACCAAAACTCCTTTGATTTTATATCTTCTTCTAGTTCTTCGTCCATCTCCTTTGCGTTACAGCCAGAATTCATGGCCCTCAGCCTAAAACCCAAACTCTTTAGCAATAGCAGACGGAGCCCTGACTGATCTGTCCTTGGCTCTGTCCCTAGCTTTATTTCCTGCCGTTTCCCCCATCCTTGTCCTGGTAGTCCTGCCGCAGTTCCAGGGCCATCTGTATCTGTCAGGACCTCACAGTGGATATCACTACTCCCAGGATGCCTCTGACCATCACAGATCAGGCCAGATGACGCTCACCTATATTTGCAGAGTATATGAAAGGTAGATTTTACTAAACCTACTGGATATTATCTTTTTTTTCACATATATGTGTGCTGTGCATTTCCTATTAGTTGTGGGATTATGTTTGAAAGATTCCTGTATAGTTTGTTTGTTTCGGTTCTAATATGATCCATGTCCTAGAATTTCATTAGCCGCCAGCAGGAGTAGTCTGAAGTCCATCCTAAAAATTGTGTTTCTCTCCAGTTCCTCCAAACCAAACAGCCCAGGGCAGGTCAAGGTCAGCCTGGCTGTGTGGTTTACACTGGGAGGTAGTGAACAGGCCTGCCCAGCACCCCCCAAGGTCATTCTCTCCTGTAAGAATTCTGATTTGAAGACAGGTATATTATCCATTCCCATTAGCCCCAACCTAGAACATCTCTGTTTCACGCCAAGGTTGATTGGTAGTATGTATGTAAGTCATGCTTAGAAAGTAATGAAAGCCCCTGAGATGCTGGTAATGGCATTTTACATAAAAGCTGGCAGAGGACACATGTCATGTTGTTGGATGTCTCCGCAAGGTGCAACAGCCCCGTGCCCCGTGGTGCTGGCTCAAGGGGGCCCAGGAGGTCATGAATGACACCCCAGCTGGACTGGCAAGTGCCAGTTATGCATGGTCTCTATCTCTTGAACTACTTGACTCCAGATGCCTGTCTATTTTGTGGTTGTTGGGATGCATTTAACACCTTTTCCTGTGAGAACAGTGTCGTGTGTAGTGCTAGCTCTTGGCAGCCCACGTATGCTCTTCAGTATTGAGCCATAGGCGGAACTAGTGCATTTTAAAAATTATATCATATACCAAGGTGAAGTGATATTATTTGGGTAGTATTTCTCTAAAGAAGTGCTTTGAACCTTCCACCTGTAATACCAGGAAATCTCTTCCACTTTTGAAAAGGAAGGATTTTCCAATGCCAAGATGGTATGGGTTGCTGTTGGGTTTTGAGGCACAAATGTTTTGGACTAAATCTGATTAAGGAATGTGGGTTCTGTCTCTTGTATAGAAGAGGTACAGCAAGCTTTATTTAAAAATAAATAAATAAAAACCACATTGGAATAACCTCAAACCCTTTATACTAATTTTTATAAAGGAATTTTCACAAAGAAAATTCTGGGAACCTCTGCAGAGATACCAGTTAAATCCAAGTTGCCAGAGACCATACTGGGACTAACTGGTATAAAAGGATTCCACTGCCCAGATCATGGTTTCTGTGTGCTGCCTCCCAGGGCTCTTTATTGGAACTCAACCGTGTTGGGTGGGGGACTTCCTGCTTCTTTTCTCTCCCATTATGAATTGTGTAATGACTGTCAAACAATTGCCTAGGTTGCATACGGTTGTGAACTCTGTAATAATTATTTCTTAAGGAAAGATGAGGAGATGGGGGTGACAATTATGTTGCTGTTATTTAATACAGTGTCAGAGTTACCAGTTCTTTGGTATTAGATATAAGAAAGTCATTCTTGTTGGGCTGTAGTGACAAAAGCTCACTGAAAGAAAGAGCTGCTGCAGGGAGCTGGAGACTGATGGAATAACTAGAGGAAATATTTCCTGAGTGTAAGTGGGGTCCTTCAGTTGACTTCACTAGATAACAAGCTAATATTTCATGCAGTGGTTACTTCTGGGATGGTAGTTCATAGCAGAGCATTTGTTGAAGTTGGAGGTGCTCAGTTAATATACGTAGTGAGGCTTCTGTAAATTTATAGTAGTTCATATAGAAAATAATAAATAATAATACAAGAATAAACTGTGTTTTGTGTACTCAGAACTGTAAACCTACTTTTGGGCCCCACCCTATTTATTGAGTGCCTCTCGTGCTAGGTTGTGTTCTAAGTGTCTGGAACGTAACAATGAACAAAACAGACAGAAATCTCTACTCCCACGGAGCCTACAGTCTAGTAGATGAGGACAGAATTTCATAAGTAAGCAGGTTTACTTTGGTCAAAGGTAGAAACCTTTAGGAAGAAAAATAAAGGAGGAAATGAGGGATATGGATAAGGGTCAGAAGAACCTTCTCCAGGAAGTTGAAAGAGACCTAAGGAGCGGAGAGCAACGTGAACGTCTGAGGAAAGTGTCCCAGGTTGAGAGGACAGCCAGTGCAACTGCTCAAGGCAGAAGCATTAAATGCAAACAAGTGTGGCTAAAGGAGAGGGAAAAGAGGGAGAGATGGGCAAACTAGGGGGCTGACTCCCAAGGGCTTTGTCTGCCGCTGGAAAGACTTGGACTTATGCTGAAGGAGGTGGAGAGTCATTTGAGGGCTTTGAGCAGAGAAGGACGTGACCTAACTTACATATTAATAATTGCACTCTGGCTCCCGGGTCCAGGTAAGAGATTCTGTGGCTGGACCACAGTGGTAATAGTAGAGGGGATGAGGAGTGGTCAAATTGGAGCTACACCTTGAAGCCAGAAGGATTCCAGGTCAGATACAATGTGGACTATGGGTGAATAGGTGGGTTTGGGTGAGGGGAGATTCAAGGATGACTTCCAACAGGAAGGGTGGACTTGCCATTAGTTAAGGTGGGGGAAGACTGTAGGAAAGGACAAGATTTTTGATTGTTTGTTTGGTGGGATCTGGGTCGTCGTCGTCGGCAGCCGTCCATCTCGAGAGACGATGGTGTAGCTTCTTAAGAGTCTATCTGCACCGCCGAGAATGGCTGTGCAGTCCGACTCGGGAGTGACATGGTATCTGTCTCCTCCCGTGTTGAATCGACATCTTGCGATGACGCTGAAGCTACAGAGCCTGGGCAGGGTAATATGGAGGGTCTGCTGTTGCCCATGCAGCAGACCCCCCCTCTCTTCGCAGCTGAAGGGTCCAAGGGAAAGACGGAGTCGATACAGCTTGGGTTCAGGTGCGCCGCAGGAGTTGCCGGTGTTGACTGCAACGTCAAACCGCCTTAGGGACTCCGGCTCCGGATTTTCTGTCGGGGTTTACTCCCTTAGCCTTTCCCCTGAAGAGGTATGCCGCAAGGCAGCGGAGGTTTTTTGGAGTCAGAGTTTTCCTTCTCTGATGTACCCTGACTGGAAGATCGAACCAGCGACACTTAGCTCGCAGGCCGACGCTCAATCCACTGAGCTAAACCAGCCAGGGCATGGGATCTGGGTAGAATGATAATATGTCCAATTTGATGGTTAGAAGGACAGGGAAGAGGACTACAGGCTTTGCCACTTCTGTGCCCTTACATATTGACCTCTTGAACTTATAAAGACACCTGCCCATAGCACTAGGACGTGGGTTCAGGCTTGGGCTGTTGTCAGGCAGAGGCCTTGAGAAGCAGCCATGATATTTTAGAAGGTGAGTGCCTACTGGATGGGGGTTTCCTGCTGGCACAAACCCTCAGGGACGGGCCTTCCTTCCTGGGGTTGCTCCTTTTCTTTTCTCCATCTTATGGCACCCTGTTATTGCCATTGCCCACTGGCTCCAGCCGGAGTTTCTTTGTTTCCCTTCTCTAACCCCTGACCGACCGCCCTGGGGTCCTCTCTCTTCCTCTCTTGTTCACCGAGCAGCACTGCCCCCTTTAGTGATAACGGGAGAACGCACCAGTATTGCGACGGAGTCTTTTCTTTATTCTTCCTTGCCCAGTCTGTTTCATGATCTGTTCTGATCTGATACATGAGGACTTTGTCTTCACTGGACTGCACTGACATCTATTTATATACATAAAACAATCAGAATTCACCTACATTTTATGAAAATACATTTGCTGAGAAAAGAGGGTCTGACACCTCTGGGCATTGTGACATCAGGCTCGGGGCACCAGAGTGTTGAGGAAGGAAGGTGAGTGACTGAAGGTTAACCTTCTCTCTTCCTTCCCCTTTTCTAACGTCCACTGTTGCCCATTCCCACCTGCTCTGCTCCCAAGACTCGCCTTTCAACCAGGTGAAATGCTGGTGGCCTGCTGGTGCGGTGGGGGACGGGGTGCATCGGTAGGAAAGGAAGAGGATTCCTGAATTCTAGAGCTCTCGGCAGGCAGTGATTTAATCCTTGCTTGTCTGGGGTCTGGAGAACAGCAGGGTCAGATCTGGGTTTTAGAAATGGAATCCTGGTACCTAGCAGAGATTGAGCACAAGAGGAGAAGCCAGAGACAGAGAAGGGGGTCAGAAGGTGGTTCGCATAATTTGTTCAAGAGAAGGTGAAGATCTCGCTTGCCAGGCTTGACCGCGAGGGGCTGTAGGAATGCAGGGCTTGAGGAAGAGAAGTGGGAGAGCCTGGCACCTGACAAATGCGCGGGGTGCAATAGGAGGGAAACGGCCACAGGGTGACCAGGAAGCTGAGCTGTGAGAGGCGCCGCAGAAACAGTGAGGGCAGGAGTTCAGTGGAAGTTAAGTGCAGTTCGAAGAGCCTGTAAGATCCCGCGCATGGGCGGAAATGTCCTGGAATTGTCACCCACAGCCACTTTGAAGGCAGAAGGAACGACAGGGTGAGCTCAGGGGAAGTTCAGGGGCTAGAGAGAAACTTGGGAGTGCTGGGCAGAAGTCGTGTTGACTGAGGTGATACAAATGGCATAGGGGCTGAGGCGCAGCGCTCGGAACATCATCACCCTGTCTTTCTTACACACGTTTCCTGTAGACACGTTTTTGCCGAGGCATGTTTTGCATGGAAGCCTGATGAAAGATAGCTTTGTCTCTGAATAGGGGCTCAATTATTTGCCACTAAACCTGCAACTGCTCACCATTACTCCTGAAATGGCCATCATCAGTCACATACACAAAACCTTCCCTCAGAATTTTGAGTGTCTTTCAGCAGTTCGTTGAAAAGACAGTCGTGGCAGAATCTGCAGTAGTGCGAAATACGTCATCCCACTCACCGATCCATCAGGTGTCTGCTGGGGTCTGGGAGACACGAGACAGCACGACCAGCCCACGCCTCACTACAGACCCAGGCAGGGCGTTGAAGCCATTGTTGTGTGTCTTGGCGTGTTTGACGCTTCATTTCCGGTCAGATCTGTTCGGTCAGCTCAGCTCAATCACATACATAAATTTGGCTTCAGTGGCTTAGGTTATAAAGGGTTGCAAATATCTTCTCAGTGTAACTTCATATTTAGGGAAACCTTGCAAATAGATAATTTTAATAATAAAGCTCATTGTTTGAAATACTCATGATCAAAGTAACATGCTTTGGGGGGAATACGGTTCATTATACTGCTTAGTTCCCATTGGTTTTATTGGGCAGGCTATTAGCTAATGTTTCAAACACTTTGCTGCACAAGTAATTAAGTTGTTTGGCAACATCCACACTGCTTCATGCTTCTTATAGAAGAAATAGTTTGTAAATCACTGCTCTGATTGAGAAGGTATGGCTTTTTTCTTTCCCCTATAAAAAGGTTTAATAATATGTACAGGAAGCCAGTATCAGAATTGATCTGATTTGCTTTTCTTTCCTGAGAGAGCTTCTTCTTAGCTCCCCTGTGAGCCAGGAGATGGCCTCCTGCCCACCAGACTAGCGCTGCAGCTGGCCTGCAGCCGTAACTGAGATTGAACTCAATCACTGGATGGCCATTCTGATAACACCGCTCTGCAGGGCAATTACCACCACCCCCTCCAATTCCACAGAAGGTGTTGAAAGGGATTGCTTGTGAACAATTTTATATATTCAGTTGGCATTAGTTAATTTTTTTCTTTAACCAAACCAGGGAAAAGAATGCAGTTTTTAAAGATTTATTTTATTTTATATGTTAGTATGTGCATCTGTGTGAGAAAATTTTTTTCATGAATTACATTGGAAAGGTGATTTTCCTAAACAAGTAAATTGATCTTAAACTGTGTAATATGTTATATGTCTCTTTAGCTATTTAAAATAATTGCATATATTTGTTTGCTTCTCAACTGGGCTGTGTCTCTTAAAAAAGAATAAAGGGCTTCTTCTGCTGTTGCTTTCCAAATAAATCTTATCACAGCATTAGGTCTATAATAGACCATTTTGTAATACATCTGTTTTGCTTGAAACTCAAATGTAGTGGAAAATTCATGATTCATATTTTCAAAATCTGGATTTCATTTAAACTAGAGGGAATTTTAGTACTCATCCACCATATATTCACATCTACTTATGCTTTATGCGTGCCCGTATTTGTAAATTAGTGTGTCAGGATTGTTCCGTGAAATCATGTGGAGAACAATACTCCATCTTCAGGATTTAATTGGTGTTTTGTAAAGAGGTTCTTGCTAACTGATTTTGAAGGAACAGTTGGGCTGCAACAAAGCTGTGTTCCCGTGGCATTATTGACCCCATGTTATTTGCTTGGGTATTTTCACTAATTATCTTCTGGAGAGCGGGCCCCTTGTAGTACAGGCTTCCGCCGCCAAGTGAGTGTTCTTGGAACCATTCTCTGTCAGTGTACCAGCTGGTGTTGTTGTGAGAGGCTGGATTTGACTTCAGTGAATTTTTTAAAAAACTCTTTCAAAGCTGTTGTCTATTTCATGATGGGTGATTTATGAGCATACCTGCCCACATCCCACTGAGTGTTCAGCAGTTTTTGACCAAAAACAGCATGACCCCCTGTTTCACCCTCCCTATTCGCCTGATCTCTCCCTGAGTGACTTTTCTTTGTTTCCCTGGATGAATAAAGTCCTCAGAGGGAAATGTTTTGTCAAAGTGGGAGAGGTGAAACAAAAAACAACAGAAGACCTAAAAGGCACCAAAATCAATGAGTTCAAAAATTGTTTTGAGCAGTGGAAAAAAGGCTTCAGTAGATGTATTGCATCAAATGGAGAGTACTTTGAAGGTGACTGAAGTTTCAACTCTAAGAATAAATAACACAACGTTTTATAAGTAAATTCCAGGTTCTGTATTAAACGATAACAACTAAACAATAATGTATTAAACAGTGGGGGATGCCATGCATTCCCTGTAACTTGACAGATAAATTTGAGCAACCCAAACTGAAGGGTAATTCATCCTTTGTTTTTCAAAGGTCTCATCAGAAAATTGAAGACTCGGAAGAAAGCAGTGATGAAATTCTTGCCCGTCTAACATCTGCGGTAAGGCCATGCAAGTTCTCTTCCGAGGGCTGCAGAAACAATGAGTGCAGGGTTTTTGAAGGGAGGCCTTTGGGTAAAGATGTAGAGACACTTGCTCTGTGGCTGCGTGTCCTTGTGGGAGGCCCACATCAAGGCAAAAGGAGACGAAGGCATTGACTTGCTGCACTTGCTGCAGCGTCTCCTGCGAGATCATAGATACTCCTTGTGGAAAATTCCTGGAACCTTAGTGGAGGCGTAATATCTGATTTTTAAGTTACAGTAGGACTTAAATGAGGGAACGTTGTGACCTGCTGCACAAAGAATAAAAGGTTGTATGTTTCATTGGGGGTGGGGGGGAGTACCCCAGCCAACAAAAGGCTACGTTGTTGGTTTTTAAGGTACCAGATTGCAATATTTTCACTGTGTTTTTTAAAGCCACAAATCAGAATTGGTAATTGCCTTGCTGGTTGAAGAAAAGCTTATGCCCATCCTCATAGAAAAGCTAGCTGTGGTCCCTCATCGTGGACCTTCAGTTCTGAGGCCTGAGCAATCCTTCACACAAAACCATTGTCTAATAGCTTGGCTCTCTGGGAACTTTTCAAGCCTTACCAATGAGTCTTCAATTCTGCTTTAACTATGTTATTGAAACAGTAGTTGCTGAAAACCATGCTCGACTGGGTTATGTATGTGCATGAAACTGATTTTGTACAGTTCTACACACCAGGTTGGCATCTGGGCACAGCTTGAAAGTTAAACGCTGCCTTTCCTATTTTTCTTAAACATAGCTTAGAAAAGTAATTTTTTACTAAATACAGTGATCAGTGGTCTAAAACTTCATGTGAAATGGAATCTTGACTGTATGCTAAAAAGAGCTCTTGAATGACATAGCCTACCTGTTCCCTTTCTTGAAGTTCTGGGCATGATTTTATTTTATTTTTAAACATGAATTCTTCCAGTGTTCCTGACAAAAAGGGTATTCAGAATTGATAATATAGCTTTTATGTATTTGTATTACAATGCAGGGTAAACAAAATATAAGGAGCAGTTTACAATGCATTCAGTGTTGCTTTCAAACCCATAGTTCTTAGGATGTGAATTCCAGAACTATGTTAAACTTTGAGGCATTTTAAAGACCCGAGAATACTTGGGAGGCATCCAAAGGCAGGAAATAGAAACACAACTATCCTTAAAGAGGAGATCAAACTGATTCTAGACTTTCATCTCCTGCCTCCTTAAAATCAGCATCCCAAGCAATCCCTATTAGACTATTTCTCTTTCTTTAGGCTACATTTTGATGATGGAAATTGTAGAGATAATAAAACACAAGCATCGTATCCGGGCTTGAGTGAAAGTTGTGATTTTTTGTTGTTGTTCACACAGTTTAATGTCAAACCACTGAGGTGATGTGAGTCAGGATAAGATGTGGATTTTATGTATTAGATGCCTATTTGGTGGCATGGTTACATTAGTGTCATTTATAAACGGACAGGGGACATGTGATGTGGTACCCTGTGCTGCTTGGTCCTATGAAATCAGCCATCACTTGGATGGTGAAAGCAAACAGTGTTGTGTGTCTACAATAAAACACTAACTTGGTGGTGATGGTGGTGGAGAGTTTGTGGCCAAATCTTTATAATCTTAAAATTACAAATTGAGTGTTCAAAATTTAAGAAGGGTCAGTGGAGATGAGAGCAAAATCTAATACTCTGGGATCATTTAACTAGACACTCTTGCAACCTCATATTCCTTCTCAGAGCTGATTAGTTTATAATTTTCATCAGTTTAAATTTCTCTGCATGTTTGTTCTCCACCCCTTCACTCTTGTTCTTCGGTTCATCCAACTTAATGTAGAACCTAAGCTTCTGATGCTTTCAGTCATATTTTCTAAATTTCTTCTCGTGGGTCTTCAGGTGCACTGAAGAAAATTTAGCCTAAAGAAAGAGAAATAGTCTAACAGGGATTGTTTGGGATGTTGACTTAAAGAAAGCAAGAGGTGAAAGTCTAAAATCAGTTTTGATCTCCTGTTTAAGGAGAGCTGTGTTCCTATTTCCTGCCTTTGGGTGCTTCCCAAGTACCCCTTTGAGAAATACTGCTGAGCTAAAAAATCTTACTTGCCAATCAAACCCAAATTATAAATGAAGGTGTCCTCCAATCTAAGTTCTAGAAGGTCTTGAAGCAAATGAACCTCCCCCCACCTCAAAACAAAGAAGCCATGCCTTTGGTGAAAGTGTTAGAGGAAAAGAAACCTGCCATGGAATTCCTTCGTGTGTTTCTGTAGAAAGAAAAAAGAGAGAGAGATGATTATTACTTTCTGCTGCATATTGGCAACTTCATAAAAGCATTTTTCCCTGCTCAGCGTCCAGAAATTGTGATGCAACTCCATCCGTTTTCACATCAATTGTAAACTTGTCTCTCATGATTTCCAGTATTCTTTCTAGTTAAACTCTTGTCCTCCTTTTTCCCTCCTGTGGGATCCTGCTCGGCAGGTAAAATGGATCTGCTTTTACTCTCATTAATTAAGTCCTGGACTTAACTTGGACCTTTGATTTTTCTCCCAAGTCATCTTTTCCTTATAGTTCTCTAATCAAAGAGAGCCCTGGTAACAGAGGCACGAGGAACTGCGTGTACTGAGCCACCACCGAATGCCTGACACTACGGGACCCAAAGGCGCCAGCTTTTTACGATTCTGAGTCTTGTCAGCCATCTCCTTCCCCTGAAACTGTCGGTTCCGGTATTTTACTTTCACCCACTTAAGCCTCCTCTTCTTTGCCACACCCAGTCTTTCACCTGAAGCTTCAGCCATTTTTTTAGGGATGGGTCTCTAGGGATGTGTTTATACCGTTTCTGGCTCCAGAAAGCATACACAGTGGCCAGGATTTCTGTTCTTTGTACTTGGTGAATCTGCAAGTTGGGTTTGATTCATTGGAGAATTTTCTTTTTTTTTCAACAGTAGCATTTGAAGTAATGATGACAGCTTTTTAAATCAGAAACTTTCCGATTGGTACTGGTTCAACAAGGAGAAATAGCATGGCATTTTGGTTTTGTTGAATCTCAAAAAGTTAGAATTTTAGAGACTTAAGTGACTGTATGCCAAGTTAGCAAGGTCTAGAAATAATCTTAGGTTAGTCAGCGTGGGGAGCATCTGTCACATTTAACATGTGATGAGTACAACCCAGGGATGATTTTTACCACATTTAGAAATATTTTTTTTAAAACACTGAAATATGACTTTCCACTCACCTTTTTACCTGGCTGTCTGCCTCTTCCTTTTTGGAGAATGGAGAAATGGAGTGTAGTTAATCTCCCTTTTCTTCATCTGTCACAGACCTGAGCAAGCATGTTGCTCCCTCGGGGAATGACTAACCTTCTGTCTGGCTGCCACAGGATCATGAACATCTTGTTACCTTATATTTCTTATCTGTAGGGAACATAAAATTCCTACTTGGAATCCTTAGCCTGGCTCCAGCTCTTCCAGTGGCTTAAGAGGTACTGTGTGATTTGGAGAAGGGCCAGGTAGATTGAGTTTTTAGAGAAAGTGTCAAGTGAGACCCTAGAAGACAGATCTGGTTTCAAGGAGCATTTAAAAGGCACCAGAGGAATTGTAACATATTTCTGGTATAGTATTTCTTGTTCTTATTTTTTATAAGAAATCATGGAGCTGATTGGTACCTTCCCTCATCAGCTACAGCATCCAGAGCGCCTTGGGCTGTGGATTGTAGGTCTGTAGGACCGTTGGAGAACTGTTTCCCTCAGGAGGGATCACAGTAACACCTCACAAACCTGTAACTGTCAATACTTGAATAGACAACTGAATGGTATATTTCTATCCTTTGTCAATTAAAAATGCATATATGTTCTATGTCCATTGTATATCAAAATTATCTTCATCCTGGAAATAGACCCCCAAATTCCAAAAGATATAGATGTACACACACAACTTTTAGAAATGAATTGCTAAATTATCATCTCTGCTTCCAAGAAAACCTTCTGCACCTTCCTAGATTGTGTGGTAATCTAATTTATCTCCAGCCTCGAGAATTTAGTTTGGTGAGCAGTGTAATACATGCTGATTTGCTACTGAAACAAATCCAGTGTGGGGACATTTATTTAAAAGCATCTGTTCAGGAAGCTGTGAGTGTGTAGAAGCCATGCAAAAATAAAACATGTCTCAAGGAATCTCTTGTGAATGAGGGAAGAATGTGTGTGTGTACATATACATGTCTGTATATATGTGTGTGTGTGTGTGTGTGTGTGTGTGTGTGTGTGTGTGTATAGTATGGTATTTAGATACCTGTTCCCAAAGTGAATAAAATTAGGTTGATGTAGAATATACATAGAAAACAAAGACATTTTTAATTGATAAGGAATAGAAATATACCCGTCAGCTATCAATCTGTGTATTGACAGTAATGAATTTGTGAAGTGTTAATGTGAAATCCTATCTGAGAGAAGTTAAAGGAGCTTTAAAAGGATGATCCATGAGCATTTCACACTGGGCTGCTTTTTTGTGCATTTCTTTAAAATAAAACCTCTCGTAGCTGCTTCAAATAAATGTAACTTTGCATTCTTAAGTCAATGTTAAAGCTTTATGTTCATATTGCAGAAGGACCAGGAAGCATATAAAAAAGTAAAAATGACTCGAATTCTTTGGTGGTGATGGAATAAAGTAGATTTTAAATTAGTTTCTATTATTTTATTGTAAAAATTAGAATATAATGGAATTTCATGTGACTACTGGGTAAAAATAGTGTGAATTCTATTCCTATATTTGTAAGTGTCAAAATGGTGGTAAACCTAGTGGTGAGTTGTCAATACTGTGGATTATGCTTTGCAATTTTCTTTTTATTTATCTGACACTTGATTGTTTAACTTGGACATAAAGGCTTTACGATTAAAAAAAAAATCCCAGAACAGAAAAAAATGCCCATAATGAAACTACTCCGAAATAACTTCTTATTAACACTCTAGTGTTTATTACTTTCTAAAAGGTTACTTTTCTTGTGTGTATATTTTTTATATTAAAAAATGACCCTTTTATTTTGTGACCTGTACTTTTCACTTACGTTTTCAGTGCTAAAAGTACCTTCCATGGCATTTATAGTATCCCATCCTATGATTTACCATTTCCCCTATTTTTAAGTATTGTGCTTATTTTTAATCTTTTGTTATTATAAACAACACAGAGATGGACTTTTGTGTGGGTAAGTTAGGGAAGAATCTTGCTTGCAGATGTTAACTTACTAGACCAACTGAGAAATGGGTAAGAGGCTAAGAATGGCTATTTGTGACGTTTTTACCTGGTGCAGCCACTCTGCTGTGCTTTGCCTGCATTATCACATTTCAGCCTCACGGAGCAGAGTGATGAAGCATTCTAGACAGGAAATAGTAATTAAGAGTCCACATTAATTAAAAATAACAACTTAGTGTTCCTAAAGCAATTTTTCACATTATCTTAAAACACTTTATAGTTACTGAATAGGTCTCCACAAATGGGGTTTAAGATTTGATTATAGATTTTTTTTTTTAAGTTGAAGAATTGTGTGAAATGAGACCTGTCAAGTTATAGTAAATAACATTTTAATTTTTAACTTGTTAGGAATCATTAAATACTGGTAAACATGGCTATGTCGTTTAGCAATCTAAAGTTCATTTAGATTGGTTCTGAGGTCTTCTGGTTTCATTATGTGTACTCAAAAGTATGTGAACTCTGGTAAGGATTTTATAACAGGTATATCATTTTCCAAAACTAGGCTCTATTAGCAAGTTGCTATAAGGCCCTAAAAAGGTGTTCAGGGGTAGTTTCTCAGAAAGGCTTTGAGGATCTGTGTTAGTATTCCGTGGTAGGTAGACTGGTCCCTCAAAGATGAATACACTAATTAGTGCCTGTAAATATCACAGTAGATGGTAAAAAGTACATTGCAGATATAATTAACACTACAGACCCAGCTTGTCTGCATGAACCCAGTCAAATCCCACAAGCCCTTCAAAACCAAGAGCTTGCTCTGGCAAAAGTCAGAGAAATGGCAGAAAAGAACATACAATAAAAATAAATTCCAGGCATGAGAAAGCTTAAGCATCATATTGCCAGCTCTGAGGAGGAGGAGCCCAGATGCACAGCCAGAGAGGCCTCTAGGAGTAAGGGCAGATTCCAGGTGACACTCAGCCAGGAAACAGGCATCCCCATCCTACAGATAGATGCAAGCACTAGATTCTTCCCCAAACCTGAACAAATTTGGAAGCATGTTCTCCCCCAGAGATTCCAGAAAGGATCGCAGCTCTGCCCATCCCTTGATTTTGGCCTTGTGAGTCTCTGAGCAGAGGATCCTTTGGAACCACACTGTACCTGGACTTATGCCCTCCAGAAATGTGAGATGATAAATGGATGTCCTTTTAAGCCGCTAAATGGGCAGTGATTTGTTATGGCAGAACTGCAAAATTAATACCCATTTCTTGTTGAACACATACCCACAGTCCCTTGATTCATAAAATAGCAGTTACCTCTTGAATGTCAAAAGCTGTCAGGCCATAGCTAGTTGACTGAAACCTTTGAAGTTTCAAAGTGAATTTTTAAAACTAAAGTCTGTCCTTCTTACATTTATAAAGCCTTCAGGCTTCTGTGGAAATCTCAAAGCTGATTTTTAAAGTAAACTGAAAATACAAAGACTTGAAGCACTGTTTACAGCTTTTTGATGAAATATATCAGTCCCTTTTATGCCAGTTGCATGGGGGGTGGTTGCTAGGTAGGTGGAATGTAATAAGCAGAGATAATTCTGGTTATCGCTATTACTTATAAGTTAGGTGGGAAGAAGGGACTTAAACATATGAAATATTAAGGCAATTAAGGACTGGATAGTCTTCTGTTTATTTTATTATTAAGTTCAACTGTATTAACTGTAATAATGCACTGATGATGATGATGATGATAATGATGATAGCTAACACTCAGAAAGCACTTACTCTGTGTCAGGCACCATTCCAGATGCTTCAGGCATTAACTCATTTAACTCTAACAGTTCTATGTGCTGTGACTCCACCCCACCAACCAGAATCCTAGAAATTCTTTCAAGGTTAGTATAAAATAAATGGAGATTTCCTTCTCCTATTTTAGGCTTCTGGATCTTGAGTTATGAATCTTGTTTTCCCAGGAATCCCTCCCATGTTGGCAATTTTTATGGGTAGACTTTCTAGTTGGAAAAAGTCTTACTTCATCTAGATTCATTGCAATAGTGTTTCTAATGTAACATCCCTTCAAGCTTCTGCAGGATCTATCCCCTACAGATAGGTGACCCCTACCGTGGGAGATCCCTAAAATATCTGGGACCTGACTAGTGTTGTGGTTATAACATTTCTATAGTTGAGGAGTTTACCTCCAAAAAGCACAATGGTTGAGAAAAGGCATTTTACTATGCAGGGAATGGCAGGTAATATGGAATAAGAGGTATATCAAGACATGAGCTTGCAAGTTATATTGTATCTCTCAACATACTTTGTTAAATAAACTATATCATGTAAATTCACTGAAGAATTATTTAAATATCGTATAGATTGAAAATACTCTGGGCTTATCAGAAAATGAAAAAAAATTCAATGATGTAAACATAATCAGTATTTTATTCTCATTATTATAGCAAAATGAGAATGTCAAAAATATACTTAAAATGCATTTCACTTTTATGAATTTTATATCTGCTAAGAAATTAGCATTGAACAGCAATTACAGCGTTGGGGAAATCACAGATCAGGAGTGGTAAGAGCAGGGGTGAAGGAGCAGATATACCTACCTTTTTGAGGAGATGTCAGTGTTGTCAGCTTGCTCTGTACAGGTTTTTTTTTCCCCTCTCCAAACAGTACCTCTGTAGCTTCTCCTGTTCCTTGGGCCATGAAATTTAGGAGATTTCCCCAATCAAAAACAGCCTCCCCACAGTTATTTTTCATCTGTTAAGATCTGCATCACCTCCGGCTCTGTTGCGGGGATGAAATGGCTATAACATCACCATCTGTTCAATTGCTGGCTGACAGGTACCACCACCCCCTGGAGGCTCATGCTTGCTCTCTTTTGATAGTGGATGATTTGGAAAAGAAGCATTCATAAAACAAATCTTTAGAACAGTTTCCTGGTCTAGGTGCTTCTGATACTTAGCTTCCTGAATGAAGCATCTTCTACTGAACCTCACATACTTGTAGCAAACCTTTTCCACTGTGGACAGCTCTGATTATTTGAAAGTTCCTAGTGCTGAAACATGTCTTTTTGCCACTTCTTCCCATTGGCCTGAATTTTACCTTCAACCTTTAAAATATTTAAAGCTAATAATCATTTTCCCCCTAAGTCTTCTGAGCAGCAACTACAAACACTTCACCCATGTTTTGGGGCATAAATATGTGTATCAGGGTGGGTAACAGGAACCAGAGGCAGAATGATTAATAAATAGGCTATAATCTACTATTTAAGAGTCCCAACTAAAGAGGTGACTTCACTAGCCTGTGCTAGTGTTATAACTGAGGGGAGTATGGGATGCTGCTGGAGTGTAAACAGGGAGGACTCCACTCAAGAGAAGATGGTAACTAAGTTGGGACGTGAAGGACAAGATGGGGCAAGCACACAAAGTGGGGCGGTGGAGAGGCATACCAGACAGAGAGGGCATCGCTTCAGAGAATTGCAAGAGGAAAAGGGGAGGCCTTAGGAGAAGAGAAGTAGCAGCCAGTGAGGAAAGAGAAAAGCCTGGATGGAGCATGTGGTACTGTGGAATCCCAGTGGTTAAGAAGAGAAAGGGTAATGGTATCAACTCCTGCGGAGAGTACAAGGTAAATGCATTTAGCTACAAGGAGGTGGCTGTCTCCTGGTTGTCTTCCTGTGGATGCTGTCTGCTCCTCACGAACCTAAACAAATGGTGCTCCCAACCAAATATCATCTAGATGTTGGACTTTCTGGAGTCCATCATGATCTTCGTGTGTATGACCTGAATGTCATTCTTCTAGTAATAGTCCCCAAAACATTGTTATCCACTCTAAGTAATCCAGTTTCCATTGTTAACTCATACCATGCTTGTGATCATCTGAAAATTATCAGATCTTTTTAATGTGAACTTCTCTCCAAGTAGATGTATGCACACATAGCAGACTTAATTAAGAGACTTAGAAACCTAAATGTAGGACTCTATTCTCACTTATCTTGTTACTTTCAGAACACTTCTATATATGTTAGTCTTTGAGCAGTCAGCTATTGTCTAAGTAGTAATGAAATTAATAGGCATATCTGTGTGTATTCAACAAAAAAGTCTATATGATAAATTTTAAAAATATCCATAAAATATCCCTAGCCTTAAAATAGATGAGTAAGTATAAGCATATTTAATTCTCCCAGCGTGCTAAACAAACACACCTTTGATGTGGTAACAGCAATTGCTGGGAAAACAACAACTATTTGTTAAATAAACTATTAGGTGGAGAGCTATAGTGTCTAGACAGATATTTACATATCTTTCTTAATGTTTCAATTATTGGTTGACATTAGCAGGTAATAATGAACTTGGAAATAGGAAAATAGGCTTCCAAGGAACAAAGGAAATTATTACTTAGCCCACGGGTATTCACAGGGCAAAAGTCTAGCCATCACTGCTCGGTTTGTGTTTTATCTGAGAGTACGTTCATTACTTTAAAAAGCATATTTGTTTTTTCCCTGGAGTGTTTAAAGTCCTTACTAGCTTAAAATTTTATAGAGGTTTATTTGGGAATAAAACAGGAAAAAATACTGTATTATGTTCCCTCTTATATTAAATTTAGGAAATGAGAAAATGGATTCTGTGTTTTAAAAAGCATTTGTATCATGTTATCAAAATGTAAATGTTTCTATAATTAATAGCTTTACTAAAAACCCTTAGGAAATTTGTGAAATGGTGATTCTTAAAATTCATTTGTGTGGACAACCCATTTTTAGCTGTTGGTCTGTCCTCCAAATGACCTTCAGTCTCTCCAGCCTCTTACGTGGTTTTCAAGGGCCTCTTGCTCCCTGAAGCCTGCACATGTCTTCTCGGTTGACCTTCCCCACGGAGATGCTCCCTGGCACTCAGGGTTTGCATTTGACTCTTTCTGTCGCCTCGAGTCTTGGTATTAATGCAGAACAGTTTTCGGGGTATTCAGATTTTGAGGCTGAAGGCACTATTAAAGTACCAGGGAGAAAAGAAGACAGAATTATAGAAAGAAGAAGGGCTCTTGTGCCTGTTAAATTTCAGGGCTATTTTGTGAACATCCCTGCTGGTTGTTGAAGATAGAAAAACCAAAGCAATTGAGCATGTTTATGATGAGTATAGCCAGGGGAGAGGGAAAATTTTGAAATATGTCTTATCAGTCTTTGAATTATCCTCTAGTTAGATATTCATAAGAGTGAATATACCCTAAGCGAAAGATGTGTTTTGAATTATGTAGTTTTTTGTACTGAATAAGCTACATTTTAAATTAAAGTTTAAGCTCTTAAAAAGCATCCCTGCCATTTTTCTTGTACTTGAGTAGATCATGTCTGTCAAACTATTGATAGGAACTGAATCTTATCATTGCATTGGATTATAGCATCGTTTCATTCCTAAAGCACAGTGAAGGCCATGTTCCTTTACAAATGAATTAAATTAGAGGAGAACAAAATAAAAAGTAAAGATCAATCATCAGTTGAAATGATTACAGGAGTGAAAGATCGAGTCTTGGGGAAACTAAGATATCTTATTGACCAGAGGAATGATTCTCAACCTTGGCTACAACCTAGAATCACTTAGGAACCTTGGAAACAGCAGCAGCAAATACTGGTGCTTGGACGTTTCTCCCAGAGATTCTGACTTAGTTGGCGCCCAAGTATCAGTCATTTTTTAAAGCTCCCCAAGTGACGCTAAGGTGCAGTCAGGTTTGAGAACTGCTGAAACAGGTAGATGAAGTCCAAACTATTTAAAGCAGCAGTTCTCAACCTGTGGGTTGCGACCCCTTTGGGGGTCAAACAACCCTTTCACAGGGGTCACCTAAGACCATTGGAAAACACATATATAATTACATATTGTTTTTGTGATTAATCACTATGCTCTAATTATGTTCAATCTGTAACAATGAAAACACATCCTGCATATCAGATATTTACATTACAATTCATAACAGTAGCAAAATTACTGTTGTGAAGTAGCAACAAAAGTAATTTTATGGTTGGGGGTCACCACAACATGAGGAACTGTATTAAAGGGTCGCAGCATTAGGAAGGTTGAGAACCACTGATTTAAAGAAAACATTTCTTAAGTAGTGACTACGTAGCTATTTGACAAGAGGAAACACGAGAAAGAGATGAGAGAGAGAACCTTTTAGTGTAAAATTAGTAGAATTTTACAATCCATTATTCAGTTCTGAAATATAAAAATGCTGAAAAACAAAAACTTTTCAGAACTTACTTTGTGAAAAAAATATCAAACCTACTGAACATATTTGGTGGAAAATATTGAGGCTTTGTCTAGACTTCCTTTATCCCATTTGGTATGAATAATCATACGATTTATTGCATAACTATTAATGTGTCTGATTTCTGATTACAAACTGCCCCAGACCACACTGAGGGTGTGATGTCAGTAGGTACCTCTCTGAAATAAATAAAGATTTGAACTTTGACATCCATCTAGCCCTAGGAGTTTCAGATCATAGTAGGGAAGGGTTGTGACAAGGCCAAGGTAATAAAGTGCTTTCTGTCATATTAAGATACCTTTCTTCTAATTATGTATGCTGTATGCTGTGGTTTAGTGCCTGCATCAAGTAAAAACAATGGCCAACATCAGATTTGGCTCGTGGCTCTACACAGGCGCACATTTCTCCTGCCTGGTCTGAGCAGAGGGTTCCATTTCCACCATGGTGAGAGAAACTAAAGTTGACCAACAACACACCAGTAGAGAAGTAGAAAAATAATCACTGTCCTACAAAAGACTCTTCAGCATAACCAACAACCCCCAGACGTAAAGGTTTAAAACGACGCATATCTTTTCTCTCAAACAGTTTCTGAATGTCAGGAATTCGGGAGCATCTTATAGTTGGATGGTTTTGCTCATGGTCTCCCAGGAAGTTGTCAAAACTTAAGCCAGGATGTGTGTCCTCTGAAGGCTTGACTGGTGCTAGTCTACAGCGTTTATTTTTCAATCCAACAGGTCTCTTATGAATACTTACAGGAAATTCTATTCTCTGCTTCTGCAGTTGCTCAGAGTTTTAGTGTTCAATATGAACCTAGCAATTCTTTGCAAAGGAGGCCTTGTGTGCTAATGTGTCCTGAAGATTCCTGCTGGGAGTAGCTTATTAGTGGGGAGTGCCTTCTCTTTTGATTTTCGTTGCCCTCCCTCAGGCAGCCTTTTCTCTCCCCTAAATCCTTTCTATGTTCTTCTAAGGTTGCCTGTGCATCCGCCGCCTGTAGGTCAATGAATGAGTGTTGATTGCCCTGGATTATACCATAAAAAGACAAACAGGTCCCTACCTCAGTGGAGCTTCCATGCAGGAGACAGACAGGCATTAATCATAAAACTGAAAATAATTAAATGATTACCAGTAAGCTTAAAAAAAAAAAAGTACTGTGAAGATGTCGTAGTAGCTTACAATGAGATCTTAGCTAATTTGTGTTTTTGCTTGATCAGTGCTTTGTGGCTTGTGTTTTGTAGGAAGAATAACCTACCTTTTGGGGTTCTATCAAAAACTCTTTTCCATTCTGGGGCAATGGAAACTATTCTACACCCCACCCTGCATAGAACAAACATGCTCACATCCTCCCAGACCGCAGACATTCAGGGGATTTAGTGCCCTCTAAGTAATCTCATTTGCTTTATGTTTGAAAAAAAAAAAAAAAAAGCTTCCTTCTAGATTGACCCATGCAGTTCTTTCTCATCGCCATTTCTCATCTCTTTCCCAGATCCCCAAAACGCTAGATTGGCTTCTTGCTCACCTGACTCCTCCTTTTTTTCCCCCACCACATCTTTGAAAAGATGCAGTGTTGTTCCATGGTAGGAATATAATGCCTTCCTTTTCTGAGCTATTTGTATTTTGATCCTTATTTCCAATTAGAGAAAGAAAAGCTGAAGATCTCTCCGCAGCTGGTATGACTCAGCTGGTGGGAGCATCTTCCCGTAAACCAAAATGTATGGGTTCAATTTCTGGTCAGGGCACTTACCTAGGTTGCGGATTCGGTCCCTGGTTGGGTGTGTAGGAGAGGCGAGCAATCTGTGTTTCTCTCTCTGTCTCCCTTGTCTCCCTCCCTTCTCTCTCTAAAATCAGTAAGCATGTCCTCAGGTGAGAATTAAAAAAAAGAAAAGCCAAAGATCTTGTGAAGAGAATTTCAGCCATGGAAAGATGAGAGAGGAAGGCAGAGAGAAGCAAATGAAGTGGTCCACACATATCATTTTGCATCTCTGCTTTCATTCTGTCAGTGCACCGTGGTGAGGCCTTCTGGGGAGGCCATAAAATCAGGGAATGTTTATAGTCTATATCTTGGCCCCATGCCCCCCAAATTTGTGACACTGTGAAGGAGCATAATCCTGAAAAGAGATGATGATACTACAGTAAAACTTACTAACAATTTTAAATATATAAAATATGCAATAATTAATGTTTTATGTTGTTGTTTTTACTTGACTACCCACACAAGTATCCGTGAAGGTTCTCCTATGGTCACTCAACACTTGGGTCTCCCCAGCCCTCTTTTCCCTGTAAGATCTTGAATTGCAAATTTTCCTGCCATGAGCATTTTCAGAACTCAGACTTCCAAGGTTAGGGTGGGACCAATTGTCTTCACATAACTGTATAATTATCTGGAGAGCGTCTCCAGGTGTCAAAGAAGCAGCTAAATCAAGAGTATTCCCTTTTGAATGGCGTTAGGACTTGCCAGCTAGGGAAGCGGAGTCCCAGTGTCTAGCATTTTTGCCTATAAGTAAATGAACAGAAATTAGGTTAATTTCAACAGTAAATCTTCTTTAACCTTGAACCTGCATATTCTCCCTTTAGAATGTCATTACCCGGACCCCTCCACACGTAACACCACCACCACCACCACCACCACCACCACCTCCACCTCCACACACCTTAAGACACACACACTCCTAAGCTTCGAAGATTATGTCCTGTGGAGAAACGAGCTTGCTCTATATGGAAGTTTTAATTGCTACCAAACGCAGATTTCCCAAAGATTATCTTCCCTAGTTTCCTTTTCCATGTTATCTTTGAAGGTGACTGTGATGAACATTTTATTGTCTCTTATATGTTCCTCTTTGAGAAGACCTTTGGGAAAGGATTTAAAGCATTCACGTGAGTAGGGTTGAAAAACAGAGCATGAGAAAGCAAAAATCTGGACAAATAAGTGTGTGTGCCAGGTGGAGGGGTTGGTTACTGGCACTTGGGAGTTTTAAGTTTATCCTGTCTGTTCCCATTTCCCCTAACTTAAAAGCTGGTAGCACTTGTTTTTATGCGACGCATTTTCTGAATTGTTCGCCGTAAACCTGTCAGACTTCAAGTGAACATTTACTGGGTTTGAGTAGAGGTCCAATTGAACCAGGGTCACCTTTCTTAGTTGTTCTAGAACTTCTGGATAAACTAGAGTCTTTGAGGGATAAATAATAGTACCTTTGCCAACTTTGTGCCTGTTTTAATAATTTGTTATTTGCATTATTTCTGAATGTTTTATAATTATATTTTTGCGGGTCTTCCCATCAGTATGGCAAAAATACCAATGTTTTATAATACATATAGTCCAGCAACTGTCTAATTTTTTTTTAAAGTAAGTCAATATGATTCTTTTGGACTTTTGGCCTGGAATTCCTATGCAGAGTTTTTTCCACTTTACTGAAATCAAACAAAACCCAAAAAAGTGGCAGCAAACTTAGCTCTAATTGCAATAGCTCTTAATTTGGGTTGCATATGTAAAAACAAAGTACTGCTTTTGATAGCTACATTTTTCCTGTTCTAATTGATTTTTCCCCTAATATTTTATTAGGTGCAGAGAGAGCTAGCAGCTGTTATTGCTTTGAGAGCAAAGAAGTCTGGTGAGTAGTCTTTCATGGGCCCCAAGGAAGGTTTTAATTCTTAGGGAATATTTCATAAGTGATGTACGTAGTAGTGAGCAGTTGAAGTTTTGGTGTAGAATGCAGAAAGGTATCACTGTTTGTTTTTAAAATCATTTTTTCTACCATCAGAATAGCACAGGATGTTCCATATGGTTCTTTAAAATTTCTCTGCCTTGCTTTAATTTATTTTACATTTCAAGGAAAACAAAATTTAAAATGTTTCTAGTTCATTGCAACCATGAAAAAGTCTAGGTAAACAACAAAAGAAAGCAAACGCATTGCATTCCCTGTTACAATGAGAAAGGAAAATAAATAACATAAAGTTGTCTTTTTAAAAGATATATTTTTATCTCAAAGTAGTTTTTTCTAAAAATAATTTGTGTAATGAAATTTAAAAGCCAGCATTGATTGCATGGATCTGATTCCTAATACCTGTAGAAAACAGTCGATGAAAGTGATGTGTGGAAGGGGAGCTTTCAAATACGTTTTGAAAGAGAGGCTGAAATTCAGTACGAACGGGACACTCACTGAGGTAGAAAACGTGCTTGGGGAGGAGGAATGTCAGAAGGAGGCATCGCTTGCTATTCAGAGGGAGGAGGTCACTGCTGAATGGAATGACAAGCACAAGGGAGTTGCTTTCTGGATAATGTCAAACTAGAATAAGAATTTCCAGGCGGAAAGACTTAAGACAAAATAAAAGAGGTGATAAAATTTGAAGAAGTAAATGGGATGGAAATGTTTTAAGAACACAGACCATACATTTCCACATTTTTCTTTTTTCCAATTAGAAACTCCCAAGAATTTGCTTCTCTCTCGGTTACTTATTAAATCACACACACCTTGGTATGAATTAGCTAAGTAAATTTATACTGATCTTTGTTGACTTGACTTCTCTAGAGGACACAGAGACTGGATGCTACAAAGGTGAAAAGGAGGGTGCAGAGAACGCAACCTTGACCCAAAGCTTATAGAACAGAGAGGGCAGCAGGAACGGAGCCCCTGCATGAGCAGCATCAGATTGTGGGTATTTGCGTGGGTGGAGGCCAGCATGGGAAAAAGATACCGGTGTAACGGTCGTAGGAGGGAGGGCTTAGAAATAAATTGTGCTAGAGCTGATTTTGGTTCCTGTAACACTAAGGAGACAAACTTACAGTCTGTACGAGCTGGGATGGCAGTGCCTTGGAGGGTATTTTTTTCGCTTTCAGAAAATGTTGGGAAAATAATTAAAAAACAAACAAACTCAGTCTGTCATTGCTGAAGAAAAACAGAGCAAGTATTAACTTCATTTTTTCAAACCTTAGTACTGTTTTCAAAATTTCTGCATAAAGGTCTTGCACTTTTTTTGTTTGATGTACTTTTAGGTACCTCGTGGTCCTGGTTACTATTATAAACAAACTATTTTTTGTATTTTCTCTCTTTTTAAAATATTTGTCCTCATCTCATTCTGTGATGGTTTCTCAAGTCTTTGTCTTTTATGACATTTTTCTTAAAATAAACTTTACTTTTTAGAGAAGTTTTAAGTTCACAGAAAAATTGAGCAGAAAATGCACAGAGTTCCTCTACATGCCTTGCCTCCCTCACTATCAGCATCTCAGCGGTATATTTGTTATAATCAATGAACCTACGTTGACACATCATTGCTGTTGAAAGTCCGTAGTTTACATTAGGGCTCACTCTTGTTATATGTTTTATGGTTGGGGACAAATGTATAATGACATGTGCCCACCATTATATATAGTATGTTTCTTTTATGTGATTATACCCCAGGTATTGTATCTAAAAAGTCACATTCCCAAGGTCCTATAGGCTTTCTCCTGTTATAGTCTAGGAAGTTTGCAGTTCTGCATTTCACATATTGGTTTAATTTGTGATAGATGTAAGGTCTGTGTCTAGGTTTATTTTTTTGCATTTCCTGTTCATTTGTTCCAGCATCATTTGCTGAGAAGACTATCTTTGTTCTCTTGCATTGCCTGTGCTCCTGTGTCAAAGACCAGTTGAATGGATTTGTGTGAGTCTATTCCTGGGTTCTTCGTTGCATTGATCTATTTGCCTGCGTTTCACCAATACCACACTGTCTTGATTACTGTCGCTTTATATGAAGTGTCGACATCAGGTGGTGTCAGTCCTCTACCTTTGTTCTTCTCCTTCAGCACTGTGTTGGCTCTTCTGGATCTTTTCCCTTCCCATATAAACTTTAGAATGTTTCTTGATAGTCACATCTATTTTCTAATTGGTTATATTTTTGCTATATGAGAACTCTTGATTTTGAGTCCAGCAAAAGTGTTGAACTCAAGTGAATTCTGACAGTTTTAAAATGTTCTTGGATTTTCTACATGGGTAAATACGTTATGTTCTATTAGTGACTGTTTTGTCTCTCTGTTACCAATCCAAATAACTCCTTTTATTTTCTCCTATTGTTTTATTGGCCATAGTCCTGCAATATAAGTTTGACTAATATCATTGATAGTCAGCATTAATAGTTAGTCCCTGACTTTCAACTAAATATAATATTTTCTGTGTAGAAAAATAATATGAGCAAACAAGATTGTTTTAGAAAAAACAAAGACATTTCTCCCTCTCACCCCAAATAAATTTTTAAAGCAATCTAAGGACAAAAATAACCAAGTTGTATTTTACAATATTTAAAGAATTCAAACATAAAAGTACTAGAGATACTACTCTACATGCTGATTGCTTGAGTTGGCATGAAGAGTAGATGAAAAATAAAAGGGACACAGTACAAGAGAGGCTAAGTCATAGGTACTGCATTCAATCCTTTATCAGATTCTAATTTGGCATCTACTATATGCCAGGTACAGTGTAAGGTGTGAGGGTACAAAGGTGAGCAAGGACAAATATGGTTCCTGCTGTTTTAAATCACAACTGTGTTTTATAAATAAAAACAATAGTCAGTGAGTGGCTGAAAAAGGAAAACTTACTACTATATAGTTAGGATGTGATAAAATGCAAAACCGTTAAGCACAGTCATAATTGAAAAGAGTTCCAGCTGCAGAGTGGTACCTTCTGTGTGGGCTTGTTGTTTTTTAAAACTGTTTTGGGGTTTTGTTTTGTTTTTAAGAAGAAGATAAAGAAGCTGGTAAACATCCAAGAAATGTGTTTAAATGATAGTTGGTACATCTGTGGCCTGAGAGAAGGAATTGACTACCCTAATATCTGATGTCTTGCAGTAAAACACTAACCAGGGCTCAGGTGGGTCATGCCAGATTTGTGCTTTGCTGCGACGGGTTATTAAAGCAAGAATTAGGATAAAGAAAAAGTCTTTTGCTTCAGCTCACCATACAAACAGAAATGAAAGTAACAGCCAATGGATAAATTATATAAATGATTCAAGGCTCTAGCTTAGTAAAAAATCCATTTTGTTATAATCTTCTTAGAGGCCATTAGGATGTGCCTTGGAACAGTTTTCTCTTACCTGCTAACCTTAGTGAATGTGAATAACATTTTAGGGTATCACAAGATTTTTAAAAATTAGCCCAGATATCTTGTGTGTCTTCCTTCTTGCTGGATTGCTTATTCTATTGTTACTATTGGCTAATTAGAATTTTGGGAGATATGTTTCTTCTTTTTTCCGGGGAATTCACAACGAAAGCACTTTTATTTCTGTTATCTTTAGATTATATGAATCTTGTGTCATGGTGGGCCTCTATTTCCAGAAAGCCAGAGACCTCATATTGGTAAATCTCTTTGGCAGTTTTTATATTTCACTCTCTCTGCTTAACCCATGGCTAGTTAAGTGTTTTAAAACTACATATCTAGGATATTAATGTTTGGAAAAGAAGGAAGAGTTTTAGGCTCTGTTAATGCCATTAAATATCTCTGTGACCTTAGCAAAGTGACTCCAGTTTGTATCTTGGGGGTGGGGTTGGAGGTGTGGGGGGCGAAGCAAAGTTGGTGTAGATTCTGGTAACTTTAGAGATTCCTTCCAGCTCTAACATTTAATTGTAACAATATATATTTTCATCCATTACCTTCCTTATCCCTAATGGAGTTACAACCCTGGGGATATTTTATTCAGGACTTTTAGGTGCAAGTAATAGAAAAACTGAAAACCAGAAAAGGGATGCATTGGCTCAGAGACTCTATCGAGATAATCACAGCAGAAAGAGAGCAGCTCTCTCCTGGTAGAGAGCAGTGTTGGTGGGGACCTTGTCGGAGGCATGAAAAGCCCTCCTCTGGAGCAGTGGGAGCATGGAGTGGGCCGGGGGGGTGGGGATCAGGTCAGCCCCACACAAGGCCCATGGCGGAGGCTGGGGCAGGCAGGTGTGGCTCCTCACAGAAAAGCAGCGGAAGGGGCAGGGCTGCTGCCCACCGGAGCCCCAGCGGGCGCCGCAAGTGACATTGTTTGCACTGACCCAATCTCAGAATGCAGACGGGAAGTGTTATGCCTGAGATCACTTAGGCTAGGAAGTCTGCAGACGAAATGCAAACCCGGGGTTTCCCACTCTCAGTTGTTAGTCATTTTCTCATCATGAGAGTAAAGATGCGATTTGTGAAAAGACATTTCTGTTTTCCACTTTTGTTCCTGGAAATGGAAAAGAACAGAGTGACAACTCAAAAATGTTTAAGGGAGTGGATGGCAGTATCTCCCACCCCACTTTTTAAGATAAATCAGCCATAGGTTCAGGTTAAAGTGTTATTTGTGTACTAAGATATTTTATTATTTCTTTGACATACTAAAATTATGTATCATAAAATAGTATAAAATGGTTTACCTGTTGCATTTCATTTTGGCTTTTTATAAATGTTATTTTTATTAGGCTAGAAAGGATGAGAGGGCAGTCAGTGTTTTACATTGGACTTAAATTGTTTCTCCTGGTCTCAGAGATTCTCTTGTTTGATTATCTTTGAATCCTATGTTCAAGCTTCATGAGGCACCCGAATAGCTGTGTGATTTCAACAACCTGGTTACTACTATTTGCCATGTATTGAACTCTGTGTGTAACATATTCCAGGAAACAACCCCTGGCTCTGGTAATCATGGTGGACCCGCCAGGCAACTTGAGGGTCTTTTAACACCCTGGTACTCCAGTTAAATTCCCAGCTTTTAAAATCTACCATTAGGAACAATCACGGGCCACCAATAATGCTTTTTAGGAAATGTTAGCAGTCTAAGCCCCCCTTTTAAGTATATGTATGTAAACTGGAGAAGTCACATGTTAGCAGGAAGCTCTGTCTGAGTTTTGAGGTCTGACACACAGTTGAAAAGAGATACACTCCCTTCAGGGCAGAAGCATTCCAAAGAAAAGATTTTCATGTCACTTTGTCATGAAAAATGAAATAGATTGATTGTTTTTAATAGTAAAAAATAAGCCATTTCCTTTTGCGCATTTAAGAGAAAAAGTAACCATTAAGCCTATGGAATTGCTCTGACTTTTATGGGTGCTCTAAATTTTTAGTTTTTACTTTTAGTTGACAGATTCTTCTTTTCCTTTACACTGTGTTTGACTTGACCCTTATTCTTCTGTAAACTCATCACTCATATTACAGAGAACTGCATAATATAATGGGATTTTAGAGTAGATGTTAGTCATACAATTAATGGCCAGCAATAATAGACTCACATGCTAGTAAAATTGTTTCTATCTCAAACAACTTCTCTACCTTTTGGTTTTCTGTGATAATTTTTAATTGAAAAAATTAAATGCACTTGAAAGTTATAGTGATAGTCTCTTGAACAGTTTTTTCATCTAATTTCTGAGTGTTCCTATAATGAATATTTGACCTGAAAAATACTGGTTTAAAATGCTTCCAATCACTTAAATTTTTCCAAGTCTTTCAGAGTCTGGCCTCAAAGAAGGCACGAGTTCTCTCTGATGTTTCCGCAGAGCTCCGTTTTGTCCTTCTTTGCCACCGCCTGGGTGCTGAGCTGGCCAGCAGCCGCCACTCCCATTGCGGTCAGCACAGACTCACACTGATGGGCTTGTAACCCCACTGAATGTGGTATTTAGCATTTGTGAACCAAGAGGAAAGAAGTAGCATGTGTCTTCTCCTAAAATAATCAACCACATTCTGGTCTCCTGATTGACTGATGGTCTAGGATGTTTTCCCTTGAAGAGAGAGCTTTATCTACCGCCACGCTGACTGTCGAAGTTTGTAAAATCTCCCCCCTTCTCTGGTGCTATAGTAACCCCTTGCGCTAACATTTCCTGAGACTGTCCTGGTCCTGCTTGCTGACAGGTTTTGTACATTCACCTCCCGTTCAGTGCGTGTTCTTACGGAACAGCAATCAATTCAGTGGGTGACAGGTTGTAGCTTCCTTTTTTATTTTAGTGGCATAAAACCACAATAAGAATCTTGAAACCATCATTCCCAGGGCAGTGTAGAGTTAGAGGATGCTTGAAAATGTAAAATTCTTACAACTGAGAAAATAATAGCATTGGTAAAACCCAGGAACAATCGAAAATGCACGCAGCAGATGCTCTGTAAGTTTTTCCTAACTCTCCCACTGGGATACAAAGAAAATTGCCTTTAAAAAAAATCCCGTGACACTGTCTTTTGTAATTAGAGCTATTAAGTCGAAATGATAAATAACCATTCACTGACATACTATAAAAGAAAATAGCCCTTTGCCCTGATTTCTCCTGAATAGCCAGAGGGCTGAGATTATCGAATACAGAAAGTTGGACTCCTTTAACCCTGAAGATTGTTCAGAATTTAGGAAATCAGAAAGCAAGGCAAGATGATTGTCTTCATCCTTCCACATGGTCGTGCCTGTTAAGATAGTAAATGAAACCAATCTGCCAAGGAGGTGAATAATTATAACCACAACAGAGCGAACTCAACAATGCAAGGTTTTTGAGGCCTTTGTTTTCAAAAATGTGCTGCAGGGCATTTCAGTAGCAGTATGTAGTGCTTATTAGACAGAGGTAATTATTACTTTAAATGGGCTTTTGTTCCTGTTTTACATAATCAGACACTGGGAAGGAGAAGGATCACCTAAGGTCCCTGAACAAGGGATGTGAGGGCTCACAGACCAGGGTCTGAGTGGCCCGGTGCGGTCCAGGGCAGCGATTTTACATTGGTCAGATTCCTGCCTGTTTTACAAACGTTGTCAGGTCTAGAGAACCGATTTCCTGAGGTTCGGAGCCGAGAGAGAGGTGGGTGTGAGGCCAGAGAAAGGCATGAAAGGGAGGATTGCAGGTTCTGTTTGAGTGCTGAAGGAACAGCTTCTAGCATGGCAGCTCCTGGGAACGTGGTTTCTGTGAGGAAACTAAATGAGTGTAATGAATGTACCCTGTGCATAAATTCAATATTAGCTCTACACCCAAGGTCAAATGAAAGTTAATGACCATTTGCACACCAGAGATCTGAAACCCACATCTTACTTCTTTCTCATAATGACGGGAAAGGAGAGCAATTTATATTTAAATTGATTTAAATTTCAAAGCATAAACACAGAGGTCTCCCTGGTACCCCTTTTTTGCAGTGAAACTTCCTGGCAAGGCTCGACTTCCGTAACAAATGGAGTCCCATTCCATCCCAGGTCCCCAGTGTGGACGGTGCTTTGTTTTCTGTGGAACTACCCTGTTCCCTCCCTGCTGCGTTAGTGACACCAAATCAGAGAAGCCAGCAGTGCAATCAGGGCCACTTTCTTTAATGATTTAGCTTTTGCATTTTTTGAGCTAATTAGCTGATTCAGGCAACTAATAGGTGTCTTTAATACACTGTTGTTGACAGGGCAGCTTTCCCTCCCAGGCTGCCAGCCAGCTCAAAAGTACTTGGACTTCTGGGGAGAAGGAACTGCTTCCCAGATTAATATATGGTAAATGCCACCCAGGCTTCCGACACCAGCCAAAGAGGCTGGTAGGCTGTTTACCAAGTGCCCCCCAAAGTCCCTGCATCCGCCTAAAACTGTATGTCTGATTAATTCTATGTGTTTGAAGAAAAGTTTACATTTGAGGGGCGGGTGAGAGCAGGAGGAGGATTGACCTGTAATCTACTTTCAAATTCTATAATTCTGTGATTGCTTCCCTGTGCATCCCTAAGGTACAAAATAAGAGTAGTCTGAAGGTGTTTTAAAATATTAAATAGGATAGTTAAGGAAATTATTAAATGAAGATGATTAGATAATTAAGAAGAAAGCTGGATTAATGGCTAAAATCATCTCTCTTCTGAACCAAAATATTCCTTAAGAACAGTCCTGACCATATGCTGTTTTTATAAAGTTATGAAGTTCTGCCGTCTGGCAAACATAGTCTCCTACCCAAATCCAGCTGTCGTAGGCTTGCAGTCAGGAAATATGACTCCCACGCTGGCCCGTGTTCACTGGTAAGTCATGGTTCCCTCACCCTCAGCCTCCATTGTTTATAGGGGAAGGGGTCAGGCGTGATTGGTGACTAGGTGCCATACGAGGCCTGCTGCCAGGTCCTAAACACCAAGCACTAGGCAGCTTTATTTTTTTAATCCTATGTTGCTGTCTATTCGATAAGAATATAGGAATAGTAACCGCTGATCATTTAATTTGCTTTCAGAATTTTTTCACGTCATTGACTTTTTCCCTAAGTGAAAGACTATCAAAGGCCTGTTTCCCTTGCCCACCCCCCACCCCCACCCCCCTGGGAACATTTTCTGCTGTCACTTGTATTGAGAAGTAAGAGCTATCAAGGGAAATCTTTGTCTTGGCCATATGACCCAGCTATTGTCCATCATTCGTCACATTGAAAGTCTAATGGTATAAACAGCCATGAAAATGGAGCTGTTCTCAGTAAAACTGAAAATGGTGTGAACACAATGTGTGTGCCTATAAGTAAATAATGCTCCTGGTACATAATGCAGAGTATGCAGTTTGATTCAGCTGAATTCTGCCAGAAGAAGTGATGCTGTTTGGATAAAAGTGAAATCTACTTCATATACTATGCTTTCTGCTGATGTGACACATATATACTTAACATTTTATTATTTCTAAATGAGACATTTTCCTTGAAGGTGGCTAAACAAACCATGGCTGTAGCTATTTGCATTTTTCAGATAGGTTATAAAAATACCTCATTTTAATTCTGCATACAGTGATTGCGATCTGTTTTCAAGATAGATCGGTGATGGAAATTTTGACCCTCGAGTCAGCGAAGGCTTGCATTGTACACTGTTGACAGAAGTGTTTTTGTTTGGAGACTAGAGACAGAGATGGATACATGCTGTCAAAAATAATCCTAGATTTCTCTCCTTAAAGCTACATCAGAATTCCTCCTTGAATGATGTAGTGGTCTCCAGATTGAATTTGCGATCTCAGGAAGTGAGCTGGGGTTTTGTGAAGGGCGTTGGTATAATGAACCAAGCATGGCAGAGGAAATCAAACATACTTCTACTACTCATTCATTTGTTGGACAACTGCCTAACTCTTCAGTGTTTCTCTACCTGAAAAGAGACTTTCTCATGGGAATGATAACAGAATTGTTATAAAGTTCTCATGGCATTGGCACTAAAAGCTTTGTAAATGAAGAGAGTTGTTACCAAGTTTTATTTGGTGGGCAGGCTCAGGAATAAGCAGACATTCCCACTGCAGTGTCTATACTAACCTTAGCAGGAGGACTTTTTGTGAAAAGTGATTTGCACTGATTTAAAGAGAAGTGACTTGAACCCTGGCTTCAATTGAGTGTGCCTGCAGCAAAGCCATATCCTTTCAGTAGAACTAAAGACCCTTTCTGGTTCTCCTTTTGCCAAAAAGTGGCTGACTTCTATCTGTTGAAAACTCAAACATTTAATAAAAATGAAGCATTCACTTTAAGACCTATTAAGATCAATTGAGGAAGTTTACACCTTATCCTGTTATTGTTTTCTGGAGTTATCTTTATACCCTTAGGAACAGATGGTAGTTTTTAGAAACGTTGCCAGTTTTCCTCCATTCTAACTGCAATAGAGAGCAAAGCCTGACAGCTCACAATTGCCAGCTTAGTTTTATATGTTCTTATTTTCTTCCTTTTAATTTTTAGTTTTGCATTCATGTGTTTAAAAGATCCATTTCTATATCTTATTTCCAAAGATGGAGCTAAGTGCAGGACCTTCTCTTCTGTCTAAAGGGGGCCTGATACAGCAAACATCACAATTAGTAAGAAAGCCAACTCCCCCATCCTTCAGATAAGGGGCATTAAGGGAGACTGGAGATTGTGGATAAGCCCTGGCCATGGCCCCTCTTGCTGGCGGTAGAGGTGGGTGAGGGAAGGGGGTGGGCATTGCCCCAGCAGCCTGTGGCCCCCAGGAAGAGGTATGACAGCCTGTCTGGTCAGCAGGGAAGGGGTAGAGGTCATCATGAGGCTTCACAGTGTTGCAGCAGTGCATCATGGCTGGAGGATCGGGGGTCTCCCTCACTGGGCACCTCATGCCCTCCAGTCCTCTCTGAGTCATCACTGAAATCAGCAAAGGGCATACAATTCAGGCTGAGCGTTTGTACCCGAATCCAAGTTACTGAAGCTGCTTTATGTTACTGGTAACATTAGCCCTGCAAGAGTCAACTAATTTCAGAGTTAGTCTTCTAACTAACTGGACAGTCTTGCCAAAAGATCACATTTGTTTGAGTGGTCCAGGCCCCTCCTCAGGAGTTTTCCTGAGGCCTGCCCTAACGCTCTTTTTTATTACCTTGATATTTCAAGAAGAGAACTAAGCAGAAAAAAAATAACCTATTTTATATGAAGATTCAAAATACATACACTTTCACTTATGTGACAGGAAATAATGGCTCAGAGCTTTTGGCATGGATATGGAAAATAGTTTGGGCTCATAGCCAATGCTGTAGGATAACTCTTCTTTTTCCATATATATTCTGGCTTACTTTGTTATGTGGTCATCTTATAAGATTGTTTTATCTTACGAGTCATTAAAGCACTTACTCTTTAATGGTAGTGGAGCAGGTTCTCAAAATTATTTACTGAAATGCAAGTGGAAAATGCTGTGTTCTTTGTTTTCAACAACTGTTCTGTGGTCCTCACAAGCTGCTACCTACTGCCAGGGAGCAATATTTTAGCTGTTTGTGCTTTGAACTATTTTTGTTGGAAAATGGTCTGTTCAGAATGTTGCTCCTGCCTGGGCTTGTATAAATCCCCCTTTTGGATCACTCAGTCCCTGGCACCTGAGGGTCACTGGAGCCCCGGGGTGCCCCTAGTCCCTTCCAATCTCTGCAGAGGTGGCCATGCCAGTCTCTGCTGCCGCCTTAGCTTGCAGTGCAGTCAGGGGCCCCTCTGGCTGGGTCAGCATCTCTGGGCCTTCCTGGCTGTCCTGCCCCATTCCTGCCTCTGGCTGAGGCTGTAAACCCCTGTCACCTGCTCCATCCAGCCTGTCCCTCTTTGGGAAGGTAGGCTCCTTTGCCGACCTTTGTCTCCAGGGCATGTTAAAACTTTTGAGTCCTTGTAAACTTCCCATCCTGGAAAAGAAGAGCAACTCAGGAAAAACAAGCTGTACACCTGGCCTGCCTCTAGCCTTCCTGTGCTCACTGCCCATCTCTGTGAGCGTGTTGAGCCCCAGGTGGAGATGGGGGCAGACTTCCAGGCGGTCTCCTCTGTATGCCAAGGCTCAGTCTGGTTGTAAACTTCCTCTCCCGCCCTCGGTGTTCTCACCTTCGCAGAGTCCAAGGCCAGCCAGGGAAGCTCAGGCCCACAACCCTGACCTTCCGTCTCCACCGCCGCTTTCCCTATCTCCTTCCTACAGCCTGCTTGGAGTATCTTGGGTACCACTTTGAGTTTTTCCAGCCCATTACTTGTGGACTGCCTCCCTGTGGATGCACTGTCCCGGGAGAGAAGCATCAGAGATCTGAGACTTCCGGAGCTCTTGATGTGTGAAGGAAAGTAACATTTCTCCACAGATTCTGCCCTTTCAGACCTGTCTTGCTACAAAATTCTGCTTTGGATGTCAGAATACAAATATTAATGGCTCTGTTTTTACTCCCTTGCTTTTCATTCTACCCCAATAAGAGGTGGGTCTGATTAGAAAGATGCTCCCATCCACAGATGAAAATATGAAAGTAGAAGGCACATAACCATGTTTTTAGCATAAAGTAGCTACCCTGATGAAGCACTTTACCTCCATCCTCTCTTCCACACGACTGTACTGTGGGGTAGTGCTTCTTAGCATCCCCTTTTTACAAGTAATGAAGTTTGATAAGTTGATGTAACCTATCATATACTAGAAATATTGTAGGAAGGATGCCAAATGTGTAACAAAAGGAAATTCCTTTAAAATTCTAGCAGGTAAGATTTAGATGAAGGTTAAGGAAATTTTTCAAACCTTTCCTGGCCTCCTCTTAAGCTGCCCGCCTTCCAGTGATTAATTGATTGATTGAACCAATACTTTGCTTGTGTTTGCAAACAAAAGGTCTCTTAGGGAGTCCTTGGTGGTTCCTCTGTCATGAATTCCATTGTCATGTCAAGGGGAAGACTTAGCAGTAGAATTACTGAAAAATCAGGACAAAAAAAAAAAAAAATCTGATGAGCATGATAGAAGTGGCAGGAAGTTGTAATGTTACTTTTTAAATGTAGATGCTTATCTACCATAAAACCTTACTTAACAAGGGAGTCAGTGTAGACCTGCCTCGTTGTGTTTCCTGGTTTACAATCCCAGAGGCAGATTTGTGTAGCTGTGAGAAACAAATCAGCTGACTCAGGTTCAGTTCTACCTTAGCCACTGGCTATGACTCACTGGCTTCCAAAGGCTGATTTTCTTATTCTAGGACATGGAGCTGATGGATACAGCTCTGGGGCTTGTTTCTTTCTGGGGGGTGTGGGAGGAGGTGGGGGCAGTTAAATGAAATGGCATATAGCTTCATGTTGGCACATAGTTAGGCTCAGAAATCACCTTTCTCCTACCTCTGGGTTAAAATTCTTTTAACATTTTAATTCCCGAGAGAAATTGTGGAGTCATAGCGTGCACTAGGATCTTTGTACGTGCACGTCTTGCCCTGTCTGAGCATCATCGCTGCCCAAATGTTTTACTCTGTGATCAAAGTAGAGTGACCTGAATGTGTCCTTCACCAGAACTCAGCCTTGAACTGCACCTGGAAAACTAAAGCTAGTCTGTTGCTCAGTAAAAATGTTGAAGAATTGTAGCAAAGATTAACTTTTTTTTTAATTGAGGTTTTATTTTAGTTGAATTATGTAGAAACCATCTTTGCATTAAAAGGAAACTTGTTTTGTTTTGGTTTTTTTCTGGGTCGTTTCCTTAGAAGAAGGGCAAACAAAGGGGCTATTGGGATTAAGTACGAGTTAGCTCTGCATTACTCTAGCCTACAAAGCAAATATTTATGGTCTTATTAAAGGATTGGATGCAGGACACTCTGGGTGTTATCATTTTTCTCTGTTGAGTAACTTTCCCATGGAATGGATGTGCATTAAATGTAACTCAAAAAAAAAAAAAAAAAAAAAACCCACTGTAAAAGCCTTTTAAGAAGTGGAAGGAAAGAAAGTTTGGAGGGTCTCTGCTGTAAGACAAAGGCAGAGAACTGAAGTGCAATCCTGTCTGCCTTGGTGGTGGTGGGGGACAGTATATCACACAGTCAGCCAGGCGGCAGGGGGGCAGCCTGAGCCCTCTCCACCTTGCAGTGCATGGAGAGTCTGGTGGGGGAGGTGGCAGTTTTTCAGCTACCTCTGGTTTTGGGCTTCTCACTATACACTTCTTATGTTGTCTGGGTGCTGTGAATTTTCAGAACGGCAGCATACCTATATTTAAATGTTAATAAAAGTAATACATTTCTTTTGTGCAGCAAACATTATTTGCTCTCTATAAATCCATGGGTTGTGAAGCCTAGGAGAGTGGTAGGGGAAATGGGTGTGTGGGAGCTTTTAAAAATGAACTGGTCCCGATGGCCCTAATTTTCAAAGAGACTGAAGTCCTAGCAGGAAAGTCAAGTCAGTTCTTAGACTGTTTGCAATAAACCTCTTGTTTTCTGTGTTTGCAGTCTCACTCCTGTCCAGTTCATTTTAAGACCATTTAAATTTCCATAGCATATTAGAGCAGATAAAGAATAAGACCTGGGTATTGAACTGTCTCCTCCATTGACTTCCTGTGTCATTCTGGTCAAGCTGTTCAGCATCTCTCAGCCTCAGTTTTCTCATCTGTAAAATGAGGATAATCATAATAGTGCTAGGAGTCTGATTAAGGAGAAGGCCAACCATCATCACTTGGGAGTAAACATCCATTTTGGGGTAATAGTTGTATGATCTCATTTAATTCATATTTCATATGAAATGAATCAAATTACTCTTCAGTGCCTCTGGGGACAGATACGTCTGAAACCCGGTGACCCCGCCTTCCCAGCCAGGTTGAAGCTTCAGCCTGAATGTTGGCCAGTTTTTATTAATAAAGCAGGGATCACAGATGTCAAGGTGCTCAACTTGCGCACCCCCGAGCTAAGCCTGCCGCCTCAAGAACACTGAGGATGGAGCCCTGGAGCCTGAATTAGTGTTGAGCTTCCTGTGTGCTTCTCGTGTTCCCTAAGTGGGGAGAGCCAGGAATCTGAAGGGTGGGGGGCGCCAAGATCAGACTGGCCTTTGGAAGTGGAACTTGGGCAGCTGTGTGGAGAATGAATGGACTGAGGCGGAGGCTGGCTCAGAGGCTGGGGCCATGGCCCAGGTGAGAGGTGGTGAGGTCATGAGCTATGACAGTGGCTGGGAAGAAGAGGGTAGAAACACTTCAGAGACAGAAGTGACAGGATTTAGTGAAAGGTTTACATGAGGAAAAGGAAAATGCGTGAAGATGCCTGGTAGTGATCTAACCTAACACCCAGACCCCAGGAGGAGGGAGAGGCTGGTGGTCCGAAGTGAAGGCACTGCGGGCGATTTCAGGCCTTTGCTCAACAGATGACTCTTTCTTGAGGACAGAGGTTGTGCCGCTGAGCTTGTCACGGCAACTCATACACAGCAGACACGGGATGGTCTGCACAATGAAAACGTTCGGTGTGTAACTGGAGCAGTGGGCCTGGAACTCGGGGCAGAGGAAAGAGATGGAGACGCAGATTTGGGAAGAGGCCACAGGATGGTGCAAGTTGAAACCATGGGAACAGATAAGATCATCGAGGAAAGAGAGCCTGCGGGAAACTTGCGTCGTTAGAGGATTCAGGGATGATAAGGACCAAGAAAAGAGAGTTTAAAAACAACAGTCTCAAGTTCAGCTGACAGGCTGAACAGATTGGGGCTGAGAAAAGGTTGTTTGGACAGAGATAAAGTGGTCGTTGGTCAGCTTTCAAAGAGATGTCCGAATGGGGCTGGATGGGACAGATTATAATGCTATATGGCACGTCTTGATGGAGAATACTGACTACTATTTTTCAAATTTTAAACTTAAAAAAAAAAAAAAAAGAGTGATGAGGTGAAGGTTGCAACTGCTTTTTCTCCCATGCTTTTTAAAGACTAGAAAAGATTTGAGCATTTCGGAGCATTTGTGATTACATTCCTGGTCACCACAATTGAATATACGTTCTCAGCATTTCTTAGCGCAAGCTTGTCTCTATGCGGCCCCACAGGGAGGGCGCTGCTTGCTGCCTGTGGACACTGTGCTGGGGAGGGGCCTCCTAAAATAAATATTATGGCCCTTCTCCAGGAATGGTACAGAAAAATAGCTGGTTATTTAGATAGTGAGGAACGGTGTCCTGCCTCCTGTGGCCTAGAAACACCTCTGTGTTTTCCTAACAGTTTCATGTCCACAACCCACGGAACATACAACAGAGCCTGAGCTGATACACATCTCATCCACATTCATGAAAAATACTAGTGGTAATGCACTTTGGTTTTTAAGTGTTTTTCTGTTCTTTCTATTGCATTCTGTTCTATTTCATTAAAGAAGTGAAAAGAAACACGGATTTGCGATGTGCAGTGTGACCGGCAGTGTTCTGCTCCAGCCTCGCCCCAGGCAGGGCTGACTGGTGCGTGCATTTCCCATGGGGCACCAGGCCAGGCTTCTTACCCTCACCTGTAAGGTGGGGGTACTTTGGCCTGCCCAGCTTGTCAGGGCATGTGAACATCACATGAGACCCTCTATGAAAGAGCTTTTTCTAAGTAAAATGCTGCACAGGTGAAAGATTATGTTATGGACAAAACCTTAATTCTTGGCAAAATACTCAACAAATTATTTTTCTTAACTACGTTTGCTGATTTCTCACATTGAGACGTGAAATGCTAACTTTCTGTCTGTAGTTAAATTTTTGGTTGGTTTGCAAATTAAAAAAAAAATAGTTCAGTTGATTTTTTTTTTTTTAAATAAAGGCTACAACTGTAATCACCTAGTGCATTATGATCATTGTGTGTTCAGTGTGTCAGTGTGGTTCCTACCTTTGTAAAGGTGATCAGCAGAAATTAAATAAGCAGCATTTTGAAAGGACATCAATCCCCTTTGTTCTAAATAATAATAATATCCATAGAATTTTCTTAGTAACCATTCCAGTAAGTGGTAGGGAGAGAATACCTCTTGTCCGCAAGGCAACAAGGAAGTGATATCAAGTAAGTCCTTCAGGTCTCCAAGGCTGTCAGCTGTATCTGCCCATGACTTGCTCTTGGCTAACTTACCAATAGGTACATTTAAACTAAGGGCTGTTATGTGATTAGTGCTAAATAATTAATCCACATATATCCTTCGTTCTCATGGGGGCTCTCATGTTCACTATTCAAAACATATGCTTTTGATCTTGTGCTTGTGACTTTTGTTGTGGTGACTTATTTTCAAAGGCCTTTCTTGCTTTTAGACTCTGTGTGTTGAGAGATAAGGGGCTGGTTTGTGTTGGCAGAGTTAGGCTGCGAGCCTCCCTGGTCCCAGGAGCTGTCATGCCTGTGTACGGATCACCCTGGAGGGAACTGTCCCAGAATCAATATTTGTAGAGGAAATTTCTCCCAACCTACTCTTATTCTGATCAGATAAATGAAAAAACAAAGTTCAAAAATCTAAAAACTCCTTCCTCCTGCTTCTGCCACATGAGCCACACCAGTAAGAGGCATGAAGAGAGAAACCGACTCCTTATTTATTCCTCGACATTAATCTTTGCGTTTAAAAGGTCATGGAGCACTCCCTTTTAGGCAACTGTATTTCATATGTGAGGCTTTGTGGGGAAATAATAAAGTTTTAAAAGTCCAATATAAGTTAAGTTTTTGTTCTCAACTAGTATAATGAACTATTGGCTAAAACACATTTTTGGAATCATAATGTTTTGGTATTTCCAAGAAAATAATGTTATCTATGTATTGGAAGAGACCAAGGTCTTGCCATGGCTGGGTGGCTGAGTTAGTTGGAGCATTATCCCATGCACCTAAATGTTGAGGGTTCAGTTCCTGGTCAGAGCACATACCCAGGTTGCAGATTCGATCCTTGGTCAGGGCACATATAGGAGGCAACCAATCAATGTCTCTCTCTCTCTCTCTCTCTCTCTCTCTCTCTCTCTCTCTCTCTCTCTCTCTCTCTCCCTCCCCCTCTCTTCACCACCCCCCTCTTCCTCTCCCTTCCTCTTTCTCTAAAAAAAATCAGTAAACATATCCTTGGATGAGGATTAAAAAGAGAGAAAGAGAGACCAAGGTCTTTTCTTTATAATCAGGGTGCTGAGGTCAAGAGTCCACCAGAACTTTTGAGAGTCTACATTACGTTGGTTGAGATAGATTGCTGAGTTCCCTTTGCCAAGTCCCTTAACTTGCTCGTGTTTCTAATTTCTTCTCTGTTAACCAAAGTGTAATGCAAGGCAACAAATACTGAGGTCTTCAAAGATGTGACAAAAAAATGTAGCACTGTTGTTGGGGAGAAGATAGAACTATAGGACTGAATTTTTGTCCCAAATATGCTATTGCACTAATCTCTTGCCCCCTTGATTCTATTTATATGTATTTAGAATTTTGCCTAAAGCTGAAAAAATAGTGTTAACTCTCAATTCTAAAATTGTTATTCATTGTTCTGCATGTCCTATTTCTTAGTACAATAAGGTAAGAAAAAGAAATGCCTCTATTCCAGAACATTGTTGTTTTCAAAAGAAAACATGAACTCAACAGGTAAATCACAAAAAATTCCATATTTTAATTTTTTTCATTTTCATTAAAACTAAACCTTGAAGGAACAAAAATTCAAATAAAGCATAAATTAAGTGCCGAGGTATTCTTGGTACTTCATGTGGGTGAAGTTGCCTCACATTGGTATGGTATCAAATTGCATCTTTCCCCCAAAGAAAATCACTGCCCATTACAGAATGAGAAAAGAATTCTTCTATTATTTCAATTAGTAGAGTGGAGTTCCTTACTTCACCAGCCCATTACCTCTTTAAGTGGAACTTAGGATGTTACTCTATATTTTATTTTTTTCCTTTGCATTCCCCTCTGGTTTTTCAGAGAAAAGATTAATGTTTTCTTTATTCTTAAGTTTCCTCTGAATCAAGCAACAGTAGCAACAGGGGACCTTCTTTGAACAAGCATGAATGGAACTTGCTGGAAATAGAAGAAAAGCTTCTACCCACCTTCACTGTTCCTGCTTTGCCTTTAGATACTCAGCTGGTAGGAGTTATCCTAGGTACCCATGGAGTTTAATAGAATTTCCCTCCCTTCTTTTTTTCATTAATAGTTATGAAAGATGGAGCTTATATAAGTAGGTATAGTCAGGTTGTGCCATTTTGGTCACTTGGGGAGAAATTGTTTGTCCCATTAGTAGTTACAGGGCTCATACTGTGTCTGTGGCATTTGAGTGGGTGTAAAAGGCATGCAGAAGCAAAAGGTACATGAAATGATATTTTTAAAAATACAGAGCAGAAAACATAGTATTTAAAAGTACGCAAAACAATGCAAACTGAATCCAAAAGCATCGTGGGTAACCTCACTGTCAGCGAGGTCAGTATGTTTTTGGTCTCCTTTTTGGGGAAGGGGGTCTGCAATGGAGAAGGCAAAAAGAATAAATGGCATGATGGATATGAGTGATAAACTCCTTCTACTTAGGAGTCATCCTTGATTGCTTCTCTCTCCTCACCCCACCTCCTGTAATCAGTTCATTGGCAATTGTGTTCACTTAGTCTAAAATCACAGCTCAAATCCTCCATGTTTCTTCAGCTCCTTGTAATCTGCCTGTTCTGAGTCAATGTCATCTCTAGCCAAGATGAGAGCAATAGTCACCTAACTGGTCTCTGTGTCTTGACTCTCAAGTCTGTTCTCCACAGAAGAACTTTTAAAAAAATATATCAAATCATGCAGTTCCTGATTTTATATTCCTTAGCGCTTCCCCATGTTCTTAGGCTAAGATCTGAATTTATCATGGTCTATACTCTCTCCAGGCAGGTCTCATCATGTCACTGTCACCTGCTATGGGTGGCTCCATTGCAGCCTTCAGGTCTCAGCCCAAATAGCACTTCTTTAGAGAAGCGCCACCCCATGCCACCTCTCCAAAATGACCTCTTCCACTTGGTTTTCTGTCGTTTCCCCACTTATCATGATCTTTAATTCCATTTTATTTTTAATTTTTATTTTTAAGTGTATTTTATTGATTATGCTATTACAATTGTCCCAATTTTTCTCCCTTCCCCCCCCCCTCTGCCCAGTAACCCCCTTCCTTCTAGCAGTTCCCCCTCTTAGTTCATGTCCATGGGTCATGCACATAAGTTCTTTGGCTACTCCATCTCCTATACTGTTTTTAACATCCCCCTGTCTATTTTTTAAAATATTTTTTTATTTATTTTTAGAGAGAGGGGAGTGAGGGAGAAAGAGAGGGAGGGAAACATCACTGTGTGGTTGCTTCTCATGTTCCCCCAAGTGGGGACCTGGCCTGCAACCCAGGCATGTGCTCCGACTGGGAACCACACTGTCAGTCCTTTGGTTCACAGCCTGGTGCTCAATCCACTGACCCACACCAGCCAGAGCCCCCTGTCTATTTTTTAATCTCTGCATCTTTTCCTCCATTCTCCCCTCTCCCCACTCTCAGCAGATAACTCTCCAAATGATCTCTATACCTGTGATTCTGTTCCTGTTCTGATTGGTTTGTTTGTTTGTTTGTTTAGACTCAGTTGTTTATAGTTGTGAATTTGTTGCCTTTTTAATGTTCATAGTTTTGATCTTCTTTTTCTTAAGTAAGTCCTTTGAACATTTCATGTAGTAATGGCTTGGTGATGATGAACTCCTTTAGCTTTACTTTGTCTGAGAAGCACTTTATTTGCCCTTCCATTCCAAATGATAGCTTTGCTGGATAGAGTAATGTAGGTTGTAGGTCCTGGCTTTTCCTCACTTTGAATACTTCTTGCCTGTCCCTTCTTGCCTGCAAAGTTTCTTTTGAGAAATCAGCTGATAGTCTTATGGGTACTACTTTGTAGGTAACTCTCTGCTTTTCTTTGCTGCTTTTAAGATTCTCTCTTTATCTTTAACCTTTGGCATTTTAATTATGATGTGTCTTGATGTGTTTCTCTTTGGGTCCAACTTGTTTGGGACTCTTTGTGCTTCCTGGACTTGTATGTCTATTTTCTTCACCAAATTAGGGAAGTTTTCTTTCTTTATTTTTTCAAATCAGTTTTTAATTTCTTGCTCTTCCTCTTCTCCTTCTGGCATCCCTGTAATTCGGATGTTGGCATGTTTGGAGATGTCCCAGAGTCTTCTTATGTTATCCTTGGTTTTTTTGAATTCTTGTTTCTTTTTTCTGTTCCGATTTAATGTTTATTTCTTATGTTCCAAATCATGGATTTGAATCCCAGTTTCTTCCCTTCACTGTTGTTTCCCTTTAGATTTTTCTTTATTTCACTTAATGTAACCTTCATTTCTTCTTTTATGTTGTTGCTGTACTCAGTGAGTTCTTTGAGCATCCTGATAACCATTATTTTGAACTCTGCATCTGATAAGTTGGCTTTCTCCATTTTGCTTAGTTTGTTTTGGTTTTTTTTGGTGGTGGTGGGGTTGTTCTGTTCTTCCATTGGGCCATATTTCTCTATCTCCTCAATTTGGCAGCCTCCCTGTGTTTATTTCTGTGTATTAGTTAGAGCTGCTTTGACTCCCTATAAAAGGCACCAGTAAATTGTGTGGGGTAGAGCCTTAGATAATCACCAGGGTGGGGCCACCCACTTCACCACTTTCTGGCTCAGTATGGGAGGAGGGTTTAGAGAGGGAACTGTGCAGCTGCCTGATTTCTGGGGGTTTGCCTTGCATTTGCCCCATTTCCAGTCACTTCACCCACTCCCTGTGTGCAACAGGTGCCCTTCCTGCTGTTGCCCTGGTGTTTAATCCCAGAGTAGGTGGGTTTGCATATGTTTTAAGACTGTGTGGGCCCTTTAAGTGGAGTTTCCTGAAAACCTGGCCATGCTAGACTCTATTCGGGAGAAGCTGGAATGAGGGACTGTGATAGGAAGTTATAGCACCAGCACAGAAAGGGAGACAGACCTGGGATAGAGAGATGCTGGTGGAATATGGGAGAGGAGTTGGACTCAAGGCTCTGGAGTTCGGAATTTGGTGGTAGCAATGCATTGAGCAATCCAAATACAAAATATTGTTCTTCCTTTATTATATAACACTAAACTAAACCATTACCCAAAAAATCACATTAAAAATGTTCTCACATGAACTTGCTAGAAACCTTTATCTATACTCCAACTCCCCTTTGGGTGAAGCCCAAAACTGACATAATGATGTCCTGATAGGTTTTGGTGGAAAGTAGTATGAGATCAAAGTTTCCTGCTGCCATTGACTTAATAAATGAGATAATGTACATGAAAAGTGCCCAGTGCTATTGGTTAAACTGTTCATCCAAATAATAAAAAAATAGTACAATATTTACATTTTTTGAATCTACCTTAACATTTTTTTCCTGTCAAATTGCTATCAGAAAGAAAATGATATGAAACAGTTTTCTGATAATGCTGCATTTAATATTGTTCTCTTTTATTTATTTAAGCAATTGAACACGATGAAGAGGACAGTGACAAGCACGTGACTGTGACAGAAGCTGACGGTGTTGCAGATTCTCAGGTATGACCAGTACTTGCTCAGTCCCTCCGTCACCTTCCTTTTGTGTTGACAGAGGTGAGAGTACAGGTCTGATGTAGGTTTTAACTTTTGTGTTTTGTAAAATAGTCATACTCTGGGAATAAAGTACTTATTTTTGTAAAGAGATATTTCACAAGGAAGACTCTAAATTCATCATCTCATGTATGATTTTATTCATGAGGGGGGAACAGGTACAGAGACAAACGCCACTTCCCAGAAAAAGCAAGGGAAGTAAGTGAGGAACCAGAAGAGAGCTCCCTTCAGATACATCCCTAGGGATGGCAGAGGAGGCTCAGCTGACAACACAGCTGGGGCCCCACCAGACACATCACTGTGATACCCCACCTGCCAAAGATTCTGTCCAACCCCCAGTATCAAGGCACGGATGAGCTTTTGATAGCAACCTACCTCCAAATACTACTGCAGCATGAAAACTTGGACCCCTATGTGGTATCAGCTGTTAACTTTATTAAAAACAGAGCATTTAAAGGTTTTTAGTGGGGACCGCAGGAAGAGAAACAGGACAGTGACTTTCTTTTGCCAGTCCCCAATAATTTGACTCTATTCCTCAGAACTCCACCCCCCTTGACACCCAGCTATAGCATTAGGTGACATAACTCAATGGCTAGCTACTTTAAGCTGGTTTCTTAAGCCTTTTGAATTTTAAATTGCTCATCTATAAACCTATCTCATGGGATAGTTGTAAGGATTTTTTTTTTAAGTATATAAAATAAATAAGCCATTGGATTTTATTACATGTGAGAACATGAAAGGAGCAGGTCTGGGTGATTGTGGCGTATACAGAGCAATGGACTGATGTGCCCAGGTAGAAAAATCTGACAGACTCGATGCTCAGGCAGACAAGTGTGCAGAAACTGGAAGCATGTGAACACCATCGTGAGCCCTCACTGCAGGCTGTTGCTCTGTTCTCCTTGACCCTGCAGAGGAAACTGCCTCTAAGGCCTGTGGCAACAATATCACACTAACACATATGTTCAAAGTCATCAAGATGTATACATTAAGTGTGTGCATTTTTTTAAAATATTAAGTACACTTCAAAAAGAGCTTAAAAAGTGGGGGGAGTGAGATTCCTAGCTTGGTTGACCCATTGCACTTCACCTTTAAAGTTCTTAAAGTCTTCAGAGTAATTACATTACGTTTTTCAGTCAAGATTGCCCATGTTGTAATGTTAATAAGATCATATATGGAATTGTTTGGAATCATCTTGCTATGGTAATATTTGAAATACTGCAATCCACAAGTTCACACTGAAATTACATGTCAGGCTTTCAAGCAAACCTGGGAAGGAATTCCTTTCTTGAGGTTTTCTTCAATCATTAAGTTATTAGTGGGACAGTTGTTTCTAAACTTGTTAGTCTTTATTTGTTTTGAACTAATTCTATGCACAGAAGCCTGTCATAATGCAATTTTATGTGCATCTCAAAAGGATGCAGAGCTTGCTCATTGAGACTTTGTGATTTTCTTCAGCAGCAGTGACATAATCACACAGGATGTACAGAGGAGTGAAATCATGAAACCAGTCGAAGCCAGTGAATCGATAATTAGATCAGGAACAGATTCTGTTTAGGCTTGAAAGTCATGAGTCAAGTTCACTGGGATGCATAATTATAGGTGTCATAGGCCTCGGCTGCGTAGGAGGGAAGGCAGCTGTCCCCTCCACTGATGCGTCTGAGAAAGCCTTGTCTGGCCCTGACTCAAGGCATGGCTCAGTGGGCTGGGCATTGTGCCAGAAACCAAAAGGTCTCAGGTTGGGTTCCTGGTCAGAGCACATGCCTGGGTTGTGGGTATGCAAGAGGCACATCTCTTGCACATCGATGTTTCTCTCCCTCTCTTTCTCCCTCCCTTCCCCTCTCTCTAAAAATAATAAAATCTTTTTAAAAAGAGAGAGAGAGAGGGAGGAAGGAAGGAGGGAAGAAAGGGTGGGAGGAGGGGGAGGGAGGGAAGGAAGGAGGAAGGGAAAGTTAGCTTTGTGTGCTGCCACAGAAGAAGCACCAGGTTTTTGGGTTCGGTTCTTCAGGTCCACCTATGCAAATAGGTCAAGTCATGTATGGTGAACTTAAGGAAAACTTCTGGTTTCACCATCAGATATCTAAGCAGAATTAGAAACAAATGTATATGTGTGTGCTTATGCATGTGTATACATGTGTGCACTTTTGTTAATTTGACGTTTGATGTATGTACTTATAATTGATCCAGCACCTATATGGCAGGCTCTGTGGTATTTCACATGATTGCCATCTTCATCTATCACATTACTTTGGCTCGGATATTTAAGGTACCTAACATGGCTGAGCAGCTACCATTAGGGTATCTTCACATACATACACATTCTATACCCTTCACTCATGATAACTCTTTATATAGGACTAAGGATTAAAGAATCATTACCAAAATGTGTAGACTTTTTGCCAGGTTCTAGTTTAAGGGTTCCAATGAGATCTTCAATGAGTAAGTTATAATGTGTGAAACTTGGGAAGTTCTCACTTTTATTCAGGTGGCCATTGACCACTGGATTTAGTTATTATTTTCATTGCCCCCTACCCCTAATTGGAATTAATTATTTTAACATTAAGTGGTAATAACTGTTAATTATGCAAATTAATCGACACATATTTGACAATTAATTTATCAGTAACCAAAGTGTGACTTTTCCTTAATAGACCAAAGAAAGCTCACATTTAAGGCTGGGATTGGTGTCATAGAAAAAGGATGATCCTTTTAAATCCTTATTGTTGGAATTTTTAAAAATTGGATTATTCTCTTTTTTTACTTCTTTATTATCTGTCAACTTTTCTGCCCTGCTTAGGAGTATAGTCAATAATATGTATAGATCTGGGCTGTAAATTCTCTTGGGTCAAAACAAGATAAAATATTGATGACCTCCCTATTCTAGTCTGAAAGTTCAAGGAATCAAATATATGTAATGATTGAACCCCTTACTTCATCAATTATGTAAATGTATAATATAGTTTCATCAGAAGACAAAAATATATGAGTACAGTAGATGAAAAAATATTTGAGGGAAATCTCAGTAATAAATTCCAGATAGCCATGGTTTCTGCCTTCTTTCCTGCTCCCAGCATGCTCTGGCAGGGCCCAGGACCACATAGTGTTGTATAGGATGGGTCTCCCCAACTAGTGTGGTGTATGAACACAAGTAATTCCACAAAGGAGGAAGACCAGAGAAATGAACCACCCTGAACTTGCATTGCCTCACCTGTACAGTGGGGGACTAGGAGTCACTGAATGATTTCTAAGGCCCAGTGACGCCCCAGCACAGAGTTGGAGGCCTGTACGAGTGGTGCCCTGGGCATTCGTCAACCTGCCTTTCCCGTCACACTTTGTATCACATGCAGTTTCACTGTGAATACTTCCTGGTCCTCCCCCAGTTATCAACGGCTATATTTTTCTATACCAATCAGGAAGAAATTTTTCGTAGTTTTCTTCCTTTCTCTGAAGAAATTCGAGAAAATGAATACTTGCTGCCCTAATATACAATAATAATAATAATAGCAGAGATTATTGTTATTTATATTATTATCTTCTGAATTTTCCTGGAAAGAATTCTTAATATTTTCTTTGTTGGAAATAAGTGCAGACAATTGAATAATGTAATATATACCATCCCAATCCATCAGTGTTTTATTGTCATTTGGATTTTCTGTTTAAAGTAATAAAAATTATTTTATGACTTTCTATTTAAGGTTTAATTTTTAAAGAGCTGACTCTGTTTTGTAATAATCAATAAGAATTGTTCAAATACCCCAAATCTGTATTGAATGGCATTCTGTAATTGTTAAAGTGCTTCATAAAGGGTGGACTCTTTCACCCCGGCTGGTGTGGGTCAGTTAGTTGGAGTGTCGTCCCGTATTCATTCTCTCTCTCTCTCTCTCTCTCTCTCTCTCTCTCTCTCTCTCTCCCTCTCTCCTCCACCACCCCTCCTTCTCTCTCTGAAAGCAATGAAGAAATCTCCTTGGGTTAAGATCAAAACAAAACAAAACAAAACAAAAATAAGGTAGACCCTTTGACCCTGGATTTTTCCTTGATAGCAATTTTGGCATGAAATGTTTTCTAAGTGATTTTTAAAGTTACAATAATGGAGAAAATGTTTCATACGTACAACCTGTGCTCTTTCACCTTTTGTCATAAAGGTTGTTCATTTATCATTACGGCTTTTCCTAGGGGAATCCTGTCCAAGTTTCTTTTTACCGCTGAAAAATGAGCCCAACATTTTTATGACTCCATTTATAAAGGAAACAGACTTTTCATTTACATTCATAACATTTCTCTTCTCAAATACTGAAAATCATATAAATAGCTTTGATTATCATTGCACTGATTTTTTTTTTCCAAGCAGACCTTGAAGTAAGGCTCTTAACTCTTCTGATGCTTACACATTAATCTTTTTTTTTTTTTTCTGGCCTAGCAGTGTTAGGTAAACTGTTTATAATTAATTTCACATCAATAAATTAAACAGTCCAGGAATGTAAAACTCTAGATCAAGAGCTGTTAGTTATCTTGTTTCTCCTGCCATAAAAAAGCTTCTAAAGTATATTAATAAATTCATGGGCTTTTTAATTAAATCGCTAAATTATGGAGCTTTAAACAGGATCCCCAGAAAACATCTGGCTCAGTGTGGTACTTCCACACTGAGGACTGCTTTATAGAATGATATAAGATGTATGGGTATCTCTGTGGGCGTGAGGTTATCCAGGCAATGAAGAAGGTTTCATACCCTCCTTTTTGGTAAGTGTTATGTAGGGATTACTGAGAACTGATTACCTTGTGAAAATGCATCTTAGGAATCATGCAGAAATGAGAAAATCAAGATAGCAGTATTCCTTTTTTAATTATAAGATTCAGTTATCAATATGAAATAATTAAGTCAATCTGAAACCCATTTAAAAGCAATAATAGCATTTTGTGTTTAAAATATATAATTTGTACACCCAAGTGTCAGGTTATAATAAAAATGTATTTCCTTAAGAAAGAAAACTCTGTATTTAGAATCCTAAGCATATGATATGAAAAATATTTTGAGTTCCTTAAAAACTGAGGTTACACAGAAATCAAAAAAATAGTCAAGGTCTCTGAAATTTCTTCTACTCAGTCCCACCCTTTTATTGCTTATGATGGTATCAGGGTTTTTTGTTTGTTTGTTTGTTTTGTTTTTTTAATGTATATGGGATCTATAGGACCCACAAACAGAAAGAAAGACTCTTCAAATTGGATTCCAGGGGAGTTTAGCCCAGTTGCTTTGGAGCCTATGCTGGTGAGAAGGGGTAACAGTCTCGTTCCCACTTCCCAAATTAGTTAGCTCTGTAGTGCTTTCCTCCTGTGTCCACCCCAGCCTGGCCCCAGTCCCACGTGCCCTTTGTTCTATTACCCACCAAGTACCGCCCTAGGGAGCAGAGAGATGAGGACTGATCTACCACACTGCTGAACAGATAACCAGGAAGCAGGTCCTGAGGTTACAGGGTCATTGGCATCCTCTCTTGACTGGCAGGACCGAATATTTAAAACTGTAAGGATGACATGGATGGAGAGAGAAATCCTAGATGGTCGACATAAATGAATTTTCCAGATAACAGAAACTTATTCCTTTAAATGTCAAAACATTTAAAGAATGTTTATCAGTTTTGTATAGAAATTTCTCTGAGTAGTTGCCTGGCCTTCTTAATTTAAAGGAGGATACTTACCATCACTGATTTTCTTTGACTCTCTTTTATTGATTTAAAAAGCATCTTCAAGATTGACCCATATATTTGCGTTGTCTCAGGTTTAGGGCTCTGTTAAAACCCTGACAAACAAAACTACACCCTCAGGAGGATGGCTAGGACAGTAAAAGGATCTAAAAATAAGATCAAGTGGGTCCCTAGTGCAGCCCAGCAGTCGTATTCTACTTTTGTCCTTCAGTCTCTCCTCCCAGGTCAGGAGTGGACAAACCATAGCCCACTGCCTTTTTTTGTCAGTTAAGTTTTACTGGAACACAGCTGGGCTCTTGCATGCACGTATTGTCTCTTGCAGCTTTTGCCCTAAAACTGCAGAACTGGGTAGTTGCGCCAGAGACCCCATTCATGGCCCACTAAGCCTAGAATATTTAAACTCTGGCCCTTTACCCGAAAAAAGCTCGCCAGCCCTCGCAGCTGAAGTGACTTCTTCTCTCATACCTCGAGCATCTTCTCACCGTCCTCACTCTCAGCCAGTAACTCGACTTCTTAGTTTACTGGGAAACAGAAGCCTACAGGAAAGAATTTCCACATGTTCCCACCACCAGATAGGCCAACCTACCTGCATATTTACCCCTGAACTTCACCTCTCCTCCTGTTACAGTGAATGCAATGCAGTCAAGTTTATGGTTTCTGGGAGCAGATCTTTATGCCTCTTTCCTATCCAAGGACACGACTCCTATAAATGCCTTCTCTCTTTCCTACACCATCGAATTTCCCTCCATGCTGGATGACTTCTAATAAACATAAATATGCTGGAATACCCCTCACCTTACACAGGCAACCAAGCAAAACCCCCTCAGCGTCACTCTTTAGCTAGTGCGCCATGTCTTATAACAAATCTCTTCTTTATAAGAGTTGTCTCTCATTCTCTGTTGAACCCAAGCTAAGAAGGATTTTTCCCCTCCCACTTTTCTTTCTGTCTCCCTGTAAAGTCGCCAATTATTTTTGTGAAATTCAGCGTCAGTTATTTTGCACCCATCGCTTTTGTTACTTCAGCGGCTCCTTGAAGCACCTCCTTCACCTGTCACCAGGGTGTCCTCCTGGAGCCACTCTTCCTCAGTCTCCTCTTCTGCGTGCTCCTCATGTTCCCAATGTCTAAACATGAGACTCAGTTCTTAGATCTCTGCTCTTCTCTGCTTATGTCTCTCCACTGGTGACCTCACTCCTTCCCCTGGTTTTAAATGCCGTCTCCACTGTAATGACTCCCAAATTCCTATCTTCAGACTTCTCCCTGGAACCTCCACACTGCAACTCCACTTGGGTGTCGAATACGCATCTTCCTTCCCAGACCTTCTTCCCCAGTCTTCCCAATCTCGGGCAATGATACTCCCACTGCTCCAGTTGCTCAGGCCAGATACCATGGAAACAACATCTGCTGCTCCTTCCTCTGAAGAACCCCCAGGTGCTAACCGCTACTCACCATCTCCACCACTGCTACAAGTTCCAAGCCATTTCTCATTTGAAGACCAATCTCAAATTGGTCTTCTAGCTTCAAATACTTGTCCCCATCCAACAGTGTTTTCTCAACCCAGAAGACAGAATGATCCTGTTAAAATGTAAGGCCGACTATGCCAGTTCCATGTGCAAACCTTCCATAAAAGGTTTCTATCTTGCTCAGAAAAAGAATCTGAACTCCTTACATAGCCTGTAGGGAAACTACATGATCTGATCCAGCATCACCTCTCCCACGAATCCCTCCCCTTTACCAATTCTGCATCAGCCATGCTCTTCCTTAAATCTGCCAAACACACCCAAGCCCTTGCTCTTCAGTTCCTCTGCCTGGAACACTCTTATGTTTTTTAGGTCTCTGTTCAAATGTTATCTTACTACAGAATCCTTCCCTGATCTTTCCTTTGCCCCCTTAACTTTGCCTTATTCTCCTTCCCATCATATATTAATTACCATCTGACATTTTATACCTCTGTGTTATATAATCCACATTCCTTACTGAATGTAAGCTCAATGTGGGACCTTGTGTTTCTGTAGTTGTTCACTACTGTATCCCTAGAACCTACTGTAGATATTATCACATAATTGTAGCTCAGTTAAAATCTGTTGAGTGAGTGAATGAAAGAATGAATGAATGAGTAAAACAGAGAGCTGGGATATATATATAGGGAATGCTAAAAGGAGGCTATCATACATACTGGTATTTAAATATTTGAAAGGTTGTCATATTGAATAAGTAATCATATTTTAGTTGCTTTAAAAGGCAAAACTAGTACACATGAATGGAAGTTGAGTGGTTTCAGAGTTTTGTCTGGAGTGAAAGGGACTTTCCAACAACTCCGACTCTCCAGAGTACACAGGCTGTCTTAAGATAAACTGAGATGCCTGTGCAAGGAAACCTTGGAAAGAAACTGGAAAACCTCTTGTGAGGGCGTTGTAAAAATAAATCTCTGACTTGGGGGCAGGAATTCCACTTGCTGTCCTCTGGAAGTTGGTGATTTGGGCCACTTCATGGACTGTTTTTGTTTCCTTCCTACTTGTTGGAGAAACTGCTGGATAAAATAGATGTCCTTGCCCCTGGGAATAAAGATTTAGTCATTGCTTTGCATGTATGCTCCCATTTCTCTGATGCCCACTCACAAAATGGGTATCGTTAGCACTATGTTAACACCATGCAGATGTGATCGGTTCTCCTCCTTTTCCATATTTGGTTCTTCTGCTGAGTTCATTTAAATCATGTAGGTTGTATTAGGAAAAACAAAAATTCCATAGTTTTGACTCTTCCTGCTAAAAGTAACTATTTCTTTATTAGATTGTGTTCTGATATGTCAGCATGAACCATTTTTGAAAGAGTTTGAGCAGAAACATTTTATAACTTGTGTATAATGAGCATATCTTTTGTTTAATCAAAGTCCTAGATTCTCCTCCTTCATATTATTATTACTTAGGTATTTTGTCATAATAAAAAATATGATGCATTATGGATCGTTTCCAAGCCCTGATGAAATTTTAAGCCTTTTTTTTTTCAGCTTATTTTTAGTAAACTTTTCCACTGTATTTTATGCAGCTTTGGAAGTATTTTGCTAGTAATGACCCATAGTAACTTTCCAGTTGTGAAAAAAAAACAACAAAACCTTGTGATCTTGTAAACTGTGTATTTGTACATGGAATGATCTGGTGGAGCTAAAGAACCAGGAGGTTGTGTCCTGTTATTTTTAGAACTCTGTATCACTTCACCCTTTTTGCCAGAGTGGTTCCTGGCTAACTTTCCCATGAGTTTTTAACCTTCTTGCTGGGCTTTGCTTATGTAACAGGAAACAGGCTGTCAGGAACAAACAGTGGCATATCAGGAGCACACGTTGGTCGCAAATGATTTAGTTTGCTCTGCTCCTCACTCTCTTCAAGTAGACTGACCGATGACCTCAACTTAAAGACTTTGGGTGTGGCAGTCCTCGATTTAAATAACACAATTTCAGTTTGGGAAAGGCCAGCTCTGTTAGCAGGACCATGATTTAATCCAAGCGACAGAGAAGATGAGCTTATTGTAAGGTGAACTCTGCAGCGGTGTCATGTCCTGGGACTGTGGATTTAAGTATATCTTCGCTTTTTCCCCAACTCTGAAGGCGGGGGTGATGTGCAAGCTTCAGGAGAAAGATGACATGGGGCGAATCGAGCTGGTCCAGAAGCTGGCGAGAGAAAACTATCAGGTTTTGCAGACGGACAAAAAAGACCAGGAGAAGTCTGAACACGTAAGCCCTTTTCCTCTTGGGGGTGCAGATCTGAAGGGGTGGAAAATGTTTCTGCCTGGTTGTATGCTTGAAGGAAACCATTTTTTATTTTGAATTATTTAAGGTTGTTTTTTAAACCCTCCACAAAGCATCCTCCTTAGTAAGAATACAGCTCGAAGCCAGTGGTTTATGACACTGGATTTATAAGAGAACTCTTCACAGAAGTCATGTAGAAATATAAGAACACATGTTAGCAACTATGAATGCATGTCTATTTTCCATTCTAATTTGGTGGCTTTCAAGTTGACTTTGGGAATGTCATCCCATCAAGAAGTTTGTGGAATATGAATTTTGAAAGAACATGTGCTTTTTATAATCAGGACAAGGGTGTCTCTAGTTTCCAAACAAATGTATCCTAGCTCACTAGAAAGAGACCAGAACAGATTATAGATGCTCCCACCAAGCGGGAGAGTCAGAAGGGAGTTTTCCCAGTGTCTTATGAATGTTTGTGTTCCAACAAGAGTTATATTGTTTGGATATAGTTAAACTGGAGGAAAGGGACGCTTTGCTTGGTTGCCCTGAAAGCATTTATTCAGACTGAGCCGTAGAACTGAGACCCCTGCCGTCATGCTGAGAAGACAATGGAGCCACTTTGTGCTGCTACACATTGTTGTCTGTTGACTTCTGTTGCTGTTTGTCAGACTTCCCTCTCGGTGCTGAGCTAGCCAGGGCTGCCCATGAATTCCTCAGTGCATATAAACATGTCTTTCTCTGACTTGAATTTTTCCTTGGAATTTTATTTTCGACCCTTTTCAAAGGGGAAAAAAAGTGCTGCATGCTTTTTCTGCTCTAAGGCCATCAATACCAAAGGGTTTTACTGGCAGAAGAGGAGGATGTTCAAGGAGAGCAGGCTGTTTAGTTCAATAACATAACATCTCTCCCAGGATGACATCCAGTCATAACAACTGGGGTGTCAAGGTGCACAACGATTCAGCAATTTCAAAGCCTTGGGGTGGAGCTATTTTGGAGGTGACTGTTGACTTCACAAATGGAGGTCTCAGGAGCCCTCACTTCGCTAAGTACGATTGAAAAGTTTCGGGACTTGAGAGACTGACTGAACAGGAAAAAGGACTCATGAACATGGACAACAGTGTGGTGATTGCTGGGGGGAGAGGGGCATCAGAGGACTAAACGGTAATGGAAAAAAATACAATAACGATTAATTTTTTTTTAAAAAGTTTAGGGACTTAAGTTGTTAAAAGCAATTTGAAGGTTGACAATATCAACAACAGATGCCTAACACCTGCCATGTCCTTAGCATATTTGCATATTGCAACCCATGGCTTAAATTTCTCAAAACAGTATTTCTTTTACTTCATTTTAATTAGAAGAGCACCAGTTTTCATATACTGTATTTTGTTGATTTCATGATGCATCACTGAAATCAGAATGAGTCTTAATGATTGATGACATGAAAACATGTCATAGTTTAGTTGTGGGCATCTTTCTTTTCAAGTGGTCCTTAAAAATGAATGACATATTTTACAACGAATGCATTGCACATTCCATTCAGTGGACCAGCGACAACCTGAGTGTAGGGCAAAAGCTTTTAAAATCAAACAAACAGTAGAGGACCACTTCACCAAGGTTAGAAGTCATCAGCCTTAGGCCACAAACAACTTTATGCTTATTTAAAAGATACCTGTGTTGCCTTTGACTTATATTTAGTTCAGTTAGAATACTATAATTATAGCTAATGAGAATACAATACCCTCCAAATATATATTAATAGAAATCTGAACTTGATGCCAATAATTGTAAAGACTTTCAACATGAGACAGAAGTTTAGTGGTAGGAGGTGTGCAGCTTTGCTTATGTTATCTACCCTGTCATCTTCAACCCTTCATCTTAAGATTGTAAAATGGAATACTAACATTTTTTACTTCTTGCATAATGTCATAACATGGGTGCATTAACAGCTCTGAAGTGTTCGTTCTTCTGAAAGGGAAGGTGGTGTATAAATAAACATGGGATTATGGTCTTTTCTTTCTTTTCTTTTTTTTTTAATTTAATTTTTTGTTTTTCAATTACAGTTGTCCCATTTTTCCCCCATTGCTCCCCCCTCCCAGCCCATCTCTTCTCCCACAATTATATCCCTCCCCGTTGTCCATGTCCATGAGTGATTCATATACGTTCCTTGACCTGACCCTTCCCTTACTTATCCCCCTTCTCTCCCTCCCCCTCCCCCCTACTGACTACTATTCTAGTCTTTGCCTATTTAGTTCGTTTGTTTGTGTTGCTCTTTAGTTTCCTGTATTAGGTGATATCATATGGTATTTTTCTTTCTTTGCCTGGCTTATTGCACTAAGCATAGTTCTCTCTAGTTTCATCCATGTTGTCACAAATGGCAGGAGTTCCTTCTTTCCTTCTGCTACATAGTATTCCATTGTGTAGATGTACCACAGTTTTTTGATCCACTCATCCACAGACGGGCACCTAGGCTGTTTCCAGCACTTAGCTATTGTAGGGATTATGGTCTTTTCTATGTAGACTTTTAATACTGAAGTTGAAAGTAAACAAAGGTGAGGATCTTTCTCCCTTGGTGATAAATAAAAACATAGACATTCTGTGGTCTCCTTCCTACAGGATGATCCCAGTTGAACTAATCAACTCTCGATGCTATTTTCTTCTTAATTTAAATGATATTTTTCTTTGCTCTTTGCATTCTTCCCCGCCCCATCACCATTTATCCCCTCCATGTTCTCTTCCACCACCCACCTCCACAATCACCACACTGTTGTCCATGTTCATGTTTTTCTATATTTTTGAATGTTTTTATTCTTATTTTTTTATTTCTCAATTACAGTTGACATGCAGTACTATTTTATGTTAGTTTCAGGCATACAGCATAGTGCTTAGACATGTATATAATTTATGAAGTTGCCCCTCCATAAGCCTAGTACCCCTCTGGCATCATACATACTTACTACAATATTATTGACTCTGTTCCCATTGCTGTACCTTACATCCCCCGTGACTATTTTGTAACCACCAATTTCTACTTCTTAGTCCCTTCCCCTTTTCCATCTGGTCCTCCACCTCCCTCCCTCCTGGCAACCATCAGTTTGTTCTCTGTATCTATGAGTCTGTTTCTGTTTTGTGTGTTTATATTGTTCTTTAGATTCCACATATAAGTGAAATCATATGGTATTTGTCTTTTTCTGTCTGATTTATTTCACTTAACATAATACCCTTTAGGTCCATGCATGCTGTTGCAAATGGTAAGATTCCATTTGTTTTTGTGGCCGAGTAATATTCCAATGTATATAGGTACCACATATTCTTTATCCAGTCATTTATTGATAAGCACTTAGGTTGCTTCCATATTCACAGCTGATGTTTATTGGGTGCTCCACTAATAAATGGATTATTTGATACTAAATGTATATACTTTTTACAATAACTTATTAGTAATAAAAACCATCAGGTAGGTTACATTACTCTTTTATGTCTTAAACATTCAACATGTTGATAACTGCTTACACGTTAAGTACATAGTGTCTGTGAGGTGGGGGCAGCGTTTTTATTTTTCCTGCCCTTGCTTTCTTTTCAATAGAAGTCATCTGCTCTTACTCATGAAAACTCAGTTATAACATACAACATGTACAGAGGAAACTACAGTTTACTTAATGTAAACCTAGGTCTGCAGTTTCCTCTTCTTGTAACAATAGCAAAAATGATCAAACCCTGGAGTGACTTACAGATTTCCTTTTTTTATTTTTTAGGTTTTATTTATTTCTTTTTAGAGAGAGGGGAAGGGAGGGAGAGAAACATCGATCAATTGGCTTTCTCACGCCCCTAACTGGGACCTGGCCCACAACCTAGGCATGTGCCCTTACGGGGAATGGAACTGGCGACCTTTCAGTTCACAGGCTGATACTCAATCCACTGGTTTTTAAGGAGACGGTGGTAAAATTTAAGTTAGGTTCCAAGGTGCCATTCAAGTAATCTTTTTACAAAACTGCATTTCTTCTCCAGTTCTAGAATGCCACATCCCTTTTTATATATACGTGCCAAAATGAGAAAGACATGAACTTGATAGAATAAAGCTTTTGTTGCTAGCATGTCTTGTTATAAATTGAAAGGGCTCAGAGCTTTCTGAGTAGGCATTTCTAATATTTGCTTAAACTGGTAAATACCATGATTATAAATGCATGCAATTAAACACTTCACTCTGTGCTTTTGCCAAGGTGCTTCTGAAATTAAAAAAAAAAAATTAAATGTATAATTATCACAAGTTTCTCAGGAAGCACTTGGTTTTTCTATTTTCTGTGAACTAGCTGTAGGCAAAATTACCCAGCACTTATTCCTAAGTGTTGAAAATTATGTGAGAACTTTAAGAAAGGGACAGAAATTTGCTATCTCTTGTAAATATTATGATAGTGAGACTAACATTTGGCCATTAAATCTTTAAAGAAATCACCTCTAATATAGACATCCTATCTTCCTCCTTAATTCTATGATTATATCAATAAAGAAAGGGGCTTGTGTTACCAAATGGGAACTTTTGAGCTCGTCCTTGAAGGATGACTGATGGCTCTAGAAGAGCAGTGTGGGGAAGAGTGTTTTGGCAAAGGGACCAGCAGGAAGACACATGACTTGAGCCCTGGGGGAGTCATACTGAGGGAATGAAGGCAGTGGGCTGTAGGGGTGGTTGGAATTCAGTTGTGAAAGACGTGGTAAGCCACCCTAAGGAGTTGAGACTTGCTTTTCTGGCAAAAGAAACCTATCAGAGATGGGACGTGGCATAATCAGATGTGGTCTACATAAGATCTCACTCACATACCTTTAGGGGAAAAATTGAGTGTGGAAGAGAAAAGTGCTGGGGGGAACCCTTAGAAAGCTATTATAGTGAGCCAGTTGAAAAATGATAGCCTAAACTAGGGAGAAAACTAGGGGAAATAAGAAGGGTGTAGATGCTGAGCATCATTTAGGGGGTGAAACTGGCAGAATTTGATGACTGGTAAGGGGTATATGTGTGTGTTATTTTATATTAAGCAATTTTGAATTTTTATTAAGGATTTTTGGTATAGCGGTAGACATAAGAATGTTCTGTTTATTACCAGAATGGTCACCTTTATCAAAAAGATGCGTAAGGGTTTACCTTGCTTTTGTTTTCCTGCAGTATGTCTGATAAAGCACACCGTGTTTATTTCATTGTTATATGGGGGTTCTGGCTAACAGTGTGGGCACTACACACACCTTCTTCTTGAACCAGACACCCTAACAATATTTTACTTAACCAGTGAGAATCTCTGGTAGCCCCAGGAGAAACTGCCTTATTTGGCCAAAGCTTTGGCCTTGGCTACAATGATGTATATTCCTTCTTCAGCACTGACTGTGACTCTAGAGGTGCTCTCCTGACCCGTACGGTCTGAGCTGGTGTTGCCGTACTGCTGTTCTAGAGTTCTCTTGCTCACATATCCAGTATGCCTCTACTAAAGTTGATGATGTAGGGATCTGGAATGACTATGGTAGCTTCAACCTTGAGGTAGTCTACTCAGGCTCCTACCCCAGGGGAATCTAGTCAACTTGTGGAGAAAAAACATTGACAGAAATAACAGATACAAGGAAGCAGTGATGATAATCTCAAGAGAGAGACAAAGGAGTTAGAAGAATTTACACCTGGAGAAAAAGGATTCTTTTATGGCAGAGGCAGAGTTTGATATGGACCTTACCGTGGGTTTTAGGTTGAATTTAAATAATTCAAATAGAAGAAAAGCAATCCCCAGTGGAAGGAATAACATTTGAAAATGCAAAGAAATGTCAAATTAGAATAAATTTTTTTGGAAATCCAGAACCATTCAATGTCCCCAGAGAACTGAAGGGCGGTGGTGAGGGAGGGGACAATGACAAGGAGGCAAAAGAAGAAAGATTTCATGAGAAACAGAATGGGGACCATACTATGGAGAATCCTGAGGGCTGAGAAGTTTCACTTCAGTCCAGAAATAATGAGGAGCCATTGACTCGTTTCATGAGTTTTTATGAAAAAGGAGGATGAGGGACTTATGTGAGGTTAAGGGTGTTACTTCAGTTTGACAGCTTAGGAAGCTGAGTCTGCTGAGTGGTTAAGCAGAGCTGGCGAGCGGACTCAAGTCTGATGGCCTCTCAGCACTTGTCCTGGAAGCGAGGAACGAGAGGAGGACAGGAATCGTAGACCTGGGACAGAGGACTGTCAGGTGGACAGTCCTGCAGGAAAGACAGATGTTTATTTATGGAAATGGTGGTGATAGGTGTGGGAAGGATCAAAGGAAAAGGAACGCTAAGGTGCTTGATTAGTTGGAGTCCTGACTCAGATTTGAAAAGCATATTAACTGTTCACTTTTTACCAGTGAAATAGCTGAATTAAAAAGTATATTTAGGCCCTGGCTGCTGTGGCTCAGTGGATTGAGCGTCAGCCTGTGAGCCAAATGTCACTGGTTCGATCCCCAGTCAGGGCACATGACTAGCTTGCACGTCACATCCCCAGTTGGGGGGTGCAAGTGAGAAGCAACCACACAGTGATGTTTCTCTCCCTCTCTTTCTCCTTTCCCCTCTCTCTAAAAAAAATAAAATTAAAGCCCTGGCTGCTGTGGCTCAGTGGATTGAGCGTCGGCCTGTGAGCCAAGTGTCACTGGTTCGATTCCCAGTCAGGGCACATGACTAGGTTGCACGTCAGGTCCCCAGTTGGGGGCGTGAGTGAGAGGCAACCACACAGTGATGTTTCTTTCCCTCTCTTTCACCTTTCCCCTCTCTCTAAAAATAAAATAAATAAACAAACAAATAAATAAGTAAATTATTTAAAAAAATAAATAAAATTAAATTAAAAAATAAAACAAATTAATTAATTTAAAATTATATATATATATTTAGGTACAGGTCCTATTTTCTGGAATACAACTGCACTATTTACCAGAAAGCCAAAACTCTTTTTCCTGAAATGTAGTTTATAGTGTAGCAACTTGTAAAGGGGAAATACCAACAGTAGCTTCTGAACCGAGTTCCTAGTTTCCAAGTTGCTGAAGTGAGGACCTGTGAAATGTACGTGAGAGCCATGCTGAGTGACATGTTCCCTAGGGACCCTGTCTGCATCCCTCCCTCGCCCCACCCCGTTTTCTTCAGTTCCTTTGTTAAGTCTGGGGACCCACCCTACTTCCTTCCCCTTTGCTAATTCACTGATGAAATATGGGTGGGAAGGGGATTCTGCACATTCTGAAGCTGAACCTTGGCGTAGTTGGCTGCCAGGGCAGGTCCCTCTCACTCAGCCCCGACCAGGATTTCCTTTCCCCTGTTTCCTGCAGCCTCATCCTGGAATTCTGCCGACGTCAAAGGGTCCTTGTTTAAGGATTTCTAGGGCAGAAGTGGCTTGGAGCATTCTGGCTGCTGTCACTCTTATTTCACATATTGAAAGATTTTCTCTGCCTTTTCCCAACTTTCATTTCATCTGTTAGTTCATGTGTTTTTTGTTTGTTTGTTTTTTAAGTGTAAGTATAAGCTGAAAACCCTCTTTTTACTCTGTATGGAATACTAAGAGGCCAAGTGGTTTTATCATTTTATATTCAAACTTGCAACATCCATCTAGTCAAGTGAAGTTAAGAGCAATCTTGACATTATTTGAAGTCTAACGGTAATTTAATTAAACCAAGAAACCACTTAAAGACAATGAGAATTTTATGACTTTATTGGTTACTATTGAGAGCCAGAATTCAGGTATAATAGGCAATTTCTAATACATTAAATTGCCCACCTATAAATTGAGAAATTGCTGTGTAAAAACTATGTTATTTTTCTTAATAATGAAACCTGGACTCAGTGTTCGTTTGGTACCAAAGCACTTTTTCAGAGGAAATAACTTCCTTAAGTGAGTAATTTTAATTCATTTTTAACCAGAATTACTATGGCCACCAGAGGAACATAGAGGTAGTAGAAGGTAGTTCTTGCCTCCAAGAAGTGTACGACTAGCTGGGGGAAGATCCACCCAAGGGAAACAAGTAACCCTTCAAGATAGCACTTAACGAAGTGTTTCAGATAATTCCATGGGCATTCAGAGGATGGGAAATACCTTCCATAAACATATTTCACAGTTGCATCAATCATGCTCTTCCAGAGCAGGGTGTGTGTGCGTGCGTGCATGTATGTGCGTGCGTGTGTGTGCGGGCGTGCATGCGTGTGCACGTGTGTGTGTGTGTGTGTGTCTTTTCCTCCAGAAAATGGTAGTTCTCACTACCTGCTCCTGCTGTGCGCCCATTCACTGTATTTTTAGGTTCTCACAAGAAGCCCATCACAAATCCCGACAGTGTTAAAAATTTAGTTTCAGCATTTTTAATGATGGAGAAATTTGTCATTATGCTTTTTGTTCATTTTTGTGAAACTACCCAAGTTTATCTTTAAAAACCCAATTAAGAAAAATTGACACTGGTTCAGTTAGTTTGATTTATCAAATTTGTTCTCTAAGGATCTTATGTTCTCTGTGGTACAGATGCTGCTCCCTAGTTTTAATAAGTTCTTGTTGAATTAAAATAGTCATATCCTTTCTAGTATGTTAGAGAAATTGTTAAAGTGAAAAACAGGTTTTTTTTTTTACTTTTGTTTTCCTCATCAGTATATCTTGTTCCAGACCCTGTATATTCTTTTTTCTCTACCTGCATCAAATCCTGATCTCAATTAATATAATAATTTTATTACCTTATAGATTGTTGTCTGATCAGATAACACTAGAAATCTTTGCTAGTTTGGTTTCATTGGGGTTTATAATAGATGCTTTGAGACAATAACGTAGAGAAAAGATGGGCAGTCCTTCACAGACAGGCGGACAGTTCATGACAATGTGTACTACTTAGACTTGGAAACATAACATGAAGTGGTATGAAGGAGTAGAGGGACACAGGTACCAACTGACAATGGGCCTTGCGTCCCAGGATGGCCGTGCTATGTCACTACCTTCAGGGAGCTAACGCTCTCCAAGAAACTCAGAGGCTGAATTCACAGTTACCTGTCAGCTGTAATGCAGGATGCTATGGAAGCTTGTCACAGGGAGCTGAGCTGGTCCAGCGAGACATGCATGTGTCCCTGACAAAGACACAGAATCTGAAGGGTCACAAGATTGACCAGGAGAAGACAGGAAGGATGGGCAATCCAGGCAGAGGGAAGAACATGTGTGATAATATGAAGGGTCTAATGCAGAGCGGACACTGCCACTGTAGAGGCAGAACCAAGTGTCGGGAGCACAGAGGGGCAGGGGGCCCAAGGGGAGAGGCAGGCCAGTGAGCGAGGCACTGGAGCCAGTAGATACAGGGCCTTACAGGCTTAGCCAGAACTTGTGTGCTAGAAGCAAGATCCAGCTCTTGTGAGTAATTTAGTAAGCAAGAGAGAGAAAGATGATTAGATTCGAATTTTTTGAGATTCCTCTGCTGCCATGTGGGAATGGGTTTGCAGAAGAATGGGTTCCTGCTCTCAAAGCTTGGTTTCCGACTCTCTTTTCTCCATGATTCTGTTGGTTTTACACGAACCAGAAACCAGCTTAATCATTAAGGCTTTGCTGTGGGGAGCTCAAGTCCCTGTGAAGATAGAATGTCCAATTATAGCTCAATTCTGGTTCATTAGCTTTATCCTAAAATATGCTACTGCATCATCGTTTTCTTTAAAAAGTTGACTGATTCAGTCCTGTTTCTGTAGAAATGAATTTTGAATTTGCATGTCATATGAATAGTTTCTGTTAATAAACACCATTCAAGCATACATGCTCACTTTAAATATACTTACTCTGCTGCGTATTTGCCCCATATTGATTCAGCTGAAGACTGGTGATTTCTGAGTGAAAAGGAATTTTAAAAGATTTCCATGTGAGATGCAAAGAACCATTTTTTCCTTTTGCAATGAGAAGTAGGCGGGAAGGAAAAATTCCATCTGGCATACAGCAGCCCTAAATGTTGTTTTTAAGATAGCAAAAATAGAAGATAGCTGAAAATATCATAACAGAACATAACAGACTGTGGGCAAGCGTGCAGTACATATTTCTTTAATAAATCATGTTAAATACCCATATTTTACTTAAAACATGACCATGTTCTTATTTGTCATTACATAAAAATTGGTCTTCAGTTTTTAAAAAATTGTCCACTCCATTACTGAGGAGGGAAGGCCTTGCTATATATAGCACTTAGGTTTACCTGGTATAGGTTTTTTCAATATTTTTTCTTTTCCAGTATTTTCCTCCTATAACAAAAAAAAAAAAAAAAGAAAAGGAGAAATAAGATATGGCATGCAGGTTACCTTATTGTACATTTGTACATAATTAAGTGAACAAGGCTCAACACTTTTAACCAACAGTTGTAAATGTTCTCTTTGTTCAGGTTCCAGGAATGGCTGGGCGTGATTGAGGCAAGCTGAGTCAGAATGAAGGATTAGGGGCTCCTCAAGATCCAAGAAACACAGAGAGAGAGAGAATAGTGATAATAAGACAATTAAGATGACAGGAAGTGGCTTGGGGATAGGGATCTGTAAGGAGGCTCATGAAAATATAATGAGTCAGGAGCGCATATCTTGGTGACCACAAAGGTGGGGGTGGGGTGGAATGTGTCAAGGTAAAATTTTAGTCATTTGCAGTCAAAGAGGGGAAAGAGCGTATACTTCATACAGGTGATTCTTTAAGCCTTTCATGGTCTTCCCTTGGCTAGGACTTACAGAGGTAAAACAAGAACTGTGTTGATACTCTTACGAATAAAAAATTCTAATGACCCCCAAATGGTGCACTGCATGATCAAATCCCAAACTGCATTTTATGGCTGATAGATGATATCACTTTCTCCCTGCTCAGTGAACTTATTGTTATTACAAGTTGGGGGACTTTGATGATACGTTATTTTTTGCAATCAATCTGATCATTGTGGAATGTTCCTCTAAGAGTAGTAGGCACTGTTATTGACCTTTAGTTGTCATGTGTCTTGATTGTTTGGACAAGAAAACATTTCATTTAAAAACTGCCACTTGCTCAGTAGGATTATAAAGAGTTTCCTCTAAAATGGGCAGTAAATACTGTACAATCCATTAATTTTGTTGGAAGTTTGTTAAACACACAAAAAGAATGTTTAAAATATTTTCATTGATAATATACTTTAGTGAAATAAATACTTTTTATCCTCTTCAATCAGAGTAAAAAAATCATTAATAAAAATAGCAATTACCAGAAATCTTTCAGGTGTTTTAGACAAAGTTGTAATTCAGTCTTGATGCTTTTATCTCTATGTGTTCCTGAAGTTGTAATATTCTGTGGGGCCCTAATGCGAGGCTACCTGATTGAAATGACCTTTGCCCCAATAAGACCTTTCTGTTGAACTGCTTCTCCCCTACTTACTAGCAATTACTCCATCAGAAAATTAGCACAACACCTCCTGAAAGCAGGCACAAACAACTTTGTCAGCAAAAAATAAATGGGATCATTCAGCGCTTCATATTAAACACCCATAGGGAAGCACAGACCTAAAAATTATCTCACTATTAAAACAATACTCAGATATGACTCTGAAAACAAGGGAACCAAGAGGGTAATTGAACCCATGGAGATAACACTGTCTCCCCTGGTAAGTTATATGGCTCAAATGTGAGTAGACCTACAGAATATAAAATGACAGAGATGGGAACACAAGTGGCCCAGGCGGTGCTGACATATGCCTCTAGGTTTGAAGTTAAGGGATAAGCCAACAAAGTGATGAAGGGAAGATTTTGACCTTGGATCAGGCAGAATTCTGACTAATCCTTAAAATCCAAGAGAATAAACGTTGGAATAAAGCAGAGAGCCAGCTTTATTCTGATTGTCTTTGAAGGAATATATTTGAATGCCAGATACTTGTGGTCAGAAGCCTTTCATGACTTGCTGAACTATTAAATGCCATTTCCACTGTAATTTGGCAGTCCAATCTGACCTTTATCTCACTTTTCAGTAGATCCCATTTCCATCCCAAGGCAGTAAATCTCAAATTCCTGTCCTTCAGTATTACTCACAATCTTGGCATGTACTCGAGATCTGCACAGACCAGAGAAGAGCTGGCCACACCCTGGAAAAATCCTTATTAATAAAGATCAGAGTGGCCCTAGGTAAATTCAACACCTGCAGCTGCTTATTCCCCTGAGCCCCACCCTCTGTGGTTTGCCAGTGTTACATCTTAGCTCTGACTTGTACTTTTTTTGTTCCACATCTGGCTACTCCAGAGCCTTTAGCAAAGAATGTAGTGAGGGTGCTTTGATGGTCCCCTGTTGGCCCAAACCTAAGTTTTAACACTGCTTCAATCTAGAATAGAAAAACCAGGTATGGTGCCTTTCCTTCTGAGTGATACAGGATGGCAGGCTGCAGACATCTCAGGCCGGGGGACTCTAGAAAGAAGAGTTGGGTAGCACAAGGCCTATGGGAGACCCATAGTGAATCTATGTGTCCTCAGCTGAATATGGAGAATTCGGTCTCATACCTAACTTCACTGAGGTCTTCACATAGAGGCCAGCACCCCTCATCAGGCAACCAGAGACTTCGTTTCTTTATCGTTAGCAGTTACCTCAGATTCCCGTGCTTGAGCTCATAGAGATCTTTAGGAAGAATCACACCAGGTGAAGATGGGTGACAGCCAAACAGCTATTTAGCTTGCTGCTTCCAGACATGCCATTCAGCCATTACTCATAAAGCTGACTTTGTTGAGGGCGTAAATAATTTTTAATCTCAGGAGAACTTTCTCCTTTTCACATATAGAGCGCATTTTTTAAAAAGATCTGCCTAGGAGTAATTTATTCTTGCTTCCACTTATTGAGAGAAGCATTTGTTGAGTGCCTGTGAACCAGGCATCACAGAAAATAGAACAAGATCTGACTTGAGCTTCAAAGGCACCCACCATTTAGTGAGGGGGACAGGTGAGGAAACAAAGGCAGCAAAGAAGAAGAGCAGTGAGTAGGCAGAAGAAAGGGGTGCACTTTGAATAAGGTATTTATTTCCAGAAATATTTTTTCTCACATTCCTATGAGGCATTTGCTAAATTAAACATCTTTATTTATTCATTTATTTATTTTTAACTTCCTGGGTGATGATGACCAGGTAAGGACACAAGGTATAAATGGCAAAGTTTATAAATCTCAAATCTAATGAAAGTTAGCATTTACCATTCTCCCCTCCATTTTCTAACTACAAATTGTATTTCTCAAAAAAAGTGTCATGTACCGTTCTTGACCTGTTTTACGATTGAATTTGTTTTTGAAAACAGACTTCATTACCGAAGAGGTTTTTAGGTGTTTAAAACAGTTGAAGAACAAGGTACGAGGCAGCTTGCTGGAATTTGTATTACATTTCTGTTAAACTTTTTTTTTTTTTTTTTTTGGTTTAAAGTTGTTTTACTAATTGTAAGAGTAATGCATGCCTTTTGTAGAGAAGTTTAAAATAATAAAAATCTGCAAGGAAGAAAAGAAATATTTAGGATAACTAACTACAGCCCCCCTACCATTCCTTGTGTTTCCATACCCACCTTATTTACCACTTCCATTGGCGGTCACACACGTTTTCAAAATTCTGCTGTTAGAAATAACCTGACATGCACACCTCTACAAAAAAAAAAAAAAAAAATCTTTACCTAAGTTTATATTTCTTAAGGATAAACTCCCGAGTAATTATTCCCTACCTCCCTACAAGTATGAACTGTGTTAATCTCATTCATGTTTTTGCCTAACTCCTTTCCCTAAAGCTTGTGCCAGTTTTCACTTACATCAACAATACATGAAAGTACTTGTTTTGCAGTGCCCTCACCTTCACCTTCACCTTCACCCTTACTGAGTATTCATGATTCTTAGGAGGAGAAACTAAGTGTTTTTGTCAGGTTGATGGGGAGGGGTGTTGTTTTGTTCAGTATACATTCCTTTTCTAGTGAGGTTGCGTATTTACAATTTATGTTAATCTGTTAATCTTTCTTCTGTAAGTAATCTATTTGCCTCCCTTGCCCATTGTCCCATTGGTGTTTTTCTCATTGGTTTGAATATGCTCTTTACGGGGATATAAACCTTTGTCATGCTTGCTGGATGTAGCTTTTCCCATTTTGTTTCTCACTTACTTATTTTATACATGTGTGAGCAAAATTGTTGATGCATGTTTTTCATTTTAAAAATTGCTTTTAAAATTATAAAGTTCTTCCCAATTTTTTGAGCAAATCCTCAATTTTATTTATTTTCTTCCATTTCTTCTAGAGTTGCACCTTTCATTCAGCTCTTCAGTGTAGCTGGGATTTATTTTTGTAATGTAAAAGTAAGATGTCTTGATTAGCTATCACATGCAAAATTTTTCCTCAGTTAAATTACTGTGTTGTCATCATTTATAAAATCCATTTTATTCCAGGGGAATTGAAATTTTGTTAAAAATTTTTCTCCAAATTAAATATAGTGATTACAAATTTAGTGATTCACATGACCTCTCTGAGCTTCAGTCTTCTCGTTTATAAAGATAAAAGAATAAAGAGCTAAGATTTTTTTTTCTAGCTTTAATATTCCTTTCTTATATTGAAGCCCCCATCCCACCCCAAATTCAGCAGCACCCAAACTTTTGAGTGTCAAACCCTCTTTGGGAAAATGTTGCCCTGTAAAGTGGGTACCAGTTGATTACTGAGGAGGCCTCGAGTGTTTACTCTGGTTTAATATGCCTATCAATGCCAAGAATCATTCTGTTCTTTTATGTTCTAAATTTGCTCCTGTGGATAGAACTTCTAAAAATTTACTCTTTGTGAAAGAATGTTGCTATGGGACAGATGGCTGATCTAACATAATCCAGCTAGCAGGATCTCTGCTGTCAGGATATTAAAGCCATATTTCAATTCAAGTCATTAAATATTTGGAATTGTTTTTCTGAGTTCAGAATGTCCTGAGGAGGACTGAGATATGGAACTCCCAAATAATGGCAAACTAAAAACATGCTTGATCTTACTGCCTTAAACTCTTAGACGTGACAAGAAGATGGCCTTGTTATTTATAATGGCTAAGTTCATTGACTAGCTCCTATCCACCGCCAAGCTCCAAACCATTGCTTTTTTAAACAATGCAAATTGATATCTCTTCCGTGTCTCTCTCATGAATAGTTTGTTCTTTGAGGGCAATCTTCATGTTTTATTTGAGCTTTTATCCCCAGCATCCAGCACTAGGCTTTCAGTCAATGTTTGTCGACCTGAAGCCAGTAGAGAAGGCAACTGTGGGTGATTTGAAATGTTTCCCGCGTTCAAGCCCTCAGACCAAATCTGTACAAATCCAAGTGGTGCCAGCTCCAGGATTCCAGTCCATTGGAGATTTAAAGTTTTAAATGAAAGGTTTTATACTCTGAGAATTAACCTGGAAATGACAAGCCAAAAAAGCAGGAAGGTTCATCCTCTACAGTCAATTTGTAACTGTAGACAAGCCTTCAGGAGAATTCACACTTGGTAAAGAGCAGACACAAACTTTCAAACGTCAGCGAGTCACAGTTCATAGAGCAAGGTTGTTACCTGGGCAGGTTTGTATGTGAAGATTTCCATCCTCTATGGCACCCCAAGCCCACATTAATACTCAGGAAAAGAGGACATTTTTGTTTTCTGTATTATCACTTAAATGCTTTCATTTCTTTTCAATCTGTTTTTCTCCTTCCCCTCATACCCATCCCCCACCCCAGAAAAAGAGGGAAAAGGACCTAGTACTATGCACCCAAATTTATTTTGTCTTCTTTTACCCTCCTCTGTTCCTCTTCATTTACTAATTTTGTTTGTTTGCCTGTCAAACGGTTTTAGCAATATTTCATTGCATTTTTAAATTCTCTTAACCTATTTTAATTCCAACTTTCATTTCATTGGGTGCGCATGACCAAGAGTGACATGATCTTACCTTTCTCCCAGTCTCCTTGCAAACTGTGAAGGGAGGTTTCTGAGGTGGTTACTGCAGAGACCAAAGGCGTGCCTCTCTAAAAACATCACGGAATGTACAAAACATGAAAAAACAAGAGTGTTTACTTAAGATGCTTTTTATCTCTGTGCTCCCATGCCATGTGATCTAGCAGTTGCTATAGTAACCCGGAATTTTTCCTTCCATCACTTACATAAGTACTGAGGCTGCCCTTTTTATTAATGCTTTACCCTGTGAAGTTACACATGTACACATGTGTGCACACAGACACACACAGGTAAACTCACATTTACATATACACAAAATAGGCTGAGAGTTATGGAGTTCCTTCTTGACTTGAAGCCTTTGCATTTTCTCAGCACATTGCTTTATACCATCTTTACATTTTATTTTTTTTTCAGCTTTATTAAGGTATGACTGACAAATCAAAATTGTATATATTTAAGATGCATGATGATATTTAATATACCTATACATTATAAAATGATTACCACAATCAAGCTAATTAACATATCCATACCTCACACAGTTACCATTAGAGAGACAGAAAGAGAGACTCTTAAGAGCTACTCTCTTAGCAAATTTCAATATTCAATACTTTTTAAATTTGAAGAATGCTCCTTTTAGATCTGCTCAGAGTTAAGAGCTAGCTTTTTCAAGAAGTTTCAGTTTATAAATAAGGCCTTTACTTAATGAGGGGCATTTCCTAACACAGCTGAGTTTCCAGTAAGAGGAATTTGAGAGGAAAAACCCAGGGCCGTAGGGACCAGTCAGGGCTAGCCATCAGGTGCTGCTCTAACAATCCAGACTATCCTCCTGGTATTCTGGAAAACTGCTACTGTGAATTATTCAAACCCCAGATGACAAATGTATCTGCTACAAGAATATAGAGACTTTGAGTCATAATTTAGCATGGGTTTTTATCCCATCTTTGGGCTGCTTGAGAAAGTGTCAATATTGATATTTTCCCTTTAGAATGACTTTGCATGTATGTTACACACACAGTGATTTGAGAATTCTTAGAAACTGAAATGTATTTTTCCGTAACATTTATATTGTTATTACTATAAAATCTAGAAAGAAAGATTCCAGATTTTTTTTAAACTTCAGGAAACATATAAATTGTATTTTCAGGGCCACCAAAATACACCAAGAATGAGAAGTGGGAAAGGCGCTATTCTCAGCCCTGAGTCTTCTCATTTTTTTTTGCAAATCCCAGTGTGACAGACCTGTCGCGAACATATCTTACAGACAGTCTGCATGGATGCCAGGGGATGACAGAATTTACACGTTCAAAGTATTGACAAAGTTTTCTCCAGTGACCCCAGTGATTGACAATTTTTTCCCTTCCACACACGAGGAAATACTTAAGGATCTGATTTAGAATTTGAAGGCATTGTCATTTCTCCTGAGTTCCCTTCAATAGGCCCCCATCAGGCATTGCACGCCCTCTGGTGCCACTTGACCTAGGCTTCTTGATTCCGGAGAAGTCAAGGGGTCAGCTGCGGATTTCCCGACTCAGCCCTTTGTGTACTTCCTTGGGCCCACTCATGTGTATGTAACCCATGAGCCTTAGCAGAATGCAATCACTGCTGCATTTGGAATGGAGGGAAGCAGAGGCCGTGGATTCAGTGGCTTCACCCCAGTGGCCACGGTTTGACCTCACGCCTTGTTTGTTGGTGCTGGCGTTTGTACTTGAGACTTGCTGATGCTAAAGGGTGCTGACTGGATGGCTCCCTTGCATATTATCAGGAACCCCACCCAAAGACTCGGGGCTCATTAGGCATTAACTAACTCTTGAAATTTTATTTCTTTTTTAAATGTAAGAGTCGGAGACTCATTTTCTCCCTTCTTTGAGACTTCAGCCTCTAGAAGGGTGTGATTTCTTGGTGAGTGAGACCTAATACAAAAGGAGAAGGTGAGTGTCGGAGAGCAGCAGTCTCACCACCACCACCACCACCACCCCCCCCCCCGCCCCTAAAAAACGATCCATCTCCAGTCACAGTTCTCTAGCAGAGGAGCTCTGAGCCTTCTTTCCTCCAGGCTCGGTGAGCTTTGTAATGAACTCCGCGGTGGCTTCTGGCTCTCAATGGTGCATACAGCTCCATAAAGGAGCAGTTTTCAGTGCAATGAAAAAATTTGATGACATTGTTTATGCTTTTCTTTCAATGTGGATGATGTTTAACAACATTTGCACATAAACAAAATTGTATCAAGGCCCTGATTCAAATCCAACTTTGTAACATTTTGGCGTTAATATACTTGGATGTCATACCATTGCAATAGTTTGTATGTTTTCCTGCATCCATTTATTGAGGGCTTTCTCTGTGTCCAGCATTCATAATTGGGTCACTAAGATAGGTATTATCCCATTTCACAGGCAAGAACACTGATGTTCAGAGAGCTAGGACAACACAGTTGATGTCACCCAGCTAGTAAGTAGCAAGTCCAGGATTTGGACCCAGACAGGGCTGTCTTCACTTTGGCGTGGCTATCAGTTTAATTTGATTCAGGTCATAAGGCCTTTAAGGGCTGTCATCATCTGAGTTTAATTTTTGTATTAAGAATTGGTTATTTCCCATGAAGTAGAAATGGACCACCCCTTTTGTATGGGATCTGGTAAAGGGAGTTCGGTAGGGTGGGTGGGTGAACTGATAAACTAATTATTATTTTTTAGTCATTGGTATTTGAAGGGTAGTTAGGGTAAGATTATGCTTGGATTTTTGCATACACATTTTTTTAGTACCTAAAAATATTCTGAGGAGTATAATAGCCTCATATTTTCAAATGACACTCGGGACTTTCAGGAGTGCATTCCTGCCCCCCCGCCCCGCCCCGCCCCAAACCCAGCTATTAAATGCTTGGTAGGTTTTACTCCAGACAAGGCAAACCCTTGCCCTCTCAGCACAGTTGGAGGCTTCCTGTGCAGCTGGGCTCTCCCTAGGTGAGAAGTGGTTCAAAACCTCCGAGTCAGAATCAAGCTCCATTTCTGCTGTGGGGGACCTGTGCCTATTAATCAGACTCTGCCTACATCTGACTCTGTAGTGTTGGTTCCTAACCACAGCTGGCCCAGATCTTGACCTTTGCCATGTAGAGTTCTCCTTTCTGCCCTAGCAGAGGGACTGTGTCCCTCTGTGACTGAACCTGTGCTTCCTTGCCTTTACCAACTTCTCTGTCCTTGATCTTAGTCATTCTGATATATATATATATATACAGTGTCTGTCTGCTCATCCACCATTCACCAGGCCATTCATTCATTCATTTCACAGGCACTGTTGTTCTGGATGGTGGGCTAGTACAGAGAACAAACCCCTGTTCTCACTTAGCTAATGTCAGAGCGGAACATGTCCTGCTGTTTCTCCACTCTCTTCTCTCCTCCATCCCCATCACCAAATCTGCATCAACCAAGAACTTTTATATTGGAATTGGAGTAGTTGCTGGAGGAGTTTAATACAATTTAAGCTTTTATGATAAAAAAAAAAAAAAAAAGCAATAATACCTGTGTGATTTAATAACAGTTTTCAAGGGTCACATGGGGAGTGTCGATTATGAAGCAACTTATAGGATGTGAACTGCAGTAAACTGATGTCGGTATTAGACAAGAGTGTCCAGACAATGATACGTGGAAGAATTAGATTGAGTCAGGTAGGGGAATGCTCACATACCCTACGTGAAAGCTATGGGAGTGTGAGTTGTTTTCCTGGCATCAAGAGGATGGACCCATGTTGAGAGGAGGCATCTAAATTCAGAAGTTGACACAGGCTTCTCTGGAAACTGAAAGGTCAGGTGTGTTGGATCATCCCCTCCTTCCTTCTAGCCTTGCTCTGCGCTGCGGGCAGTGAGTCCTGACCCCTGTGGGCTATATCACCCATGATCTCTTGGTCACTGGGAAATGTCACAGGAGATGAGCAAGTAGCAGACAGGTCAGGATGTTTCTTCCCACCCTGTCCCATTTCCTACTGCAGTCCTGGCCATGACCGCACAGCCCTGTGCCTGACGCTCCCCTCGCGAGCCTCTCATTCATGTCTGGGGCTCCCATGGGATCCAGTACTTATCCTTACCTCCTCTTGCCCCTTTTGCTGATTGGTGGCTATCTCACCATCTCTGGGGGCTTACTCCTCAAACCTACCTACATTTTTGTAAGTAGTCCCTTTATTAAACATGTTCAGAACCCTAGCTGAAGGTGCCTCTCTTTTTTGCCAGAATGATCTGTTAAGCTAATAAAGCATATTGAAATTATACTTCAGATGCAAAGATAGACTTCGTAGTTCAAGATTTTATAGTCTAGCCTCATTTCTTCTGCTCTTTTCTGCAATAGGTTTACTAGAGGAAGATGGCCTCAGGGTTACATTCCTAGGCTTGTCCTAATTGAAGGGTTCTTAGACAACTTGTTTTACAGGATAATCATTAGGGGCAATAAGATTTAATAAATGCGGTTCTTCTCCAACCACCAGACCTTCCTAACCCATCGTGTGTTCTGGTTTTCTATGGTATTTGGTTCATGTTCCATAACAACTTTGTGTTGGCTTTCACACCTACGGAAGTGAAACTTTACAACTGATAACTTTGGGGATGATGAATCCTATTAGTCCCATTTAGGCTTTAATTTGAGTTATTCATCTTAATGTGTGTGGGATTTTAAGAAAGAACCAATTGCCATTATTTAAATACTCTGGTTCTGCCACAGTCGCCTGTACAGAGATGTTTGCCAGGCCAGAGCTCTGCAGTCCGGTAAATCCGAGTCGCCACTCACCTTGACACACATCTGCTTACTTAATCTTTCTTGGGACACTCCCCTAATCAGCTCTTTCCTGCCAGCAATATTATTTGACCTTTTTCTTTTAAATCTGTTTACTTCTTTTTCCATGAGAAAAAAGAATCATGAGATACATTGTCAGCAAATGCTGTGAAGGCTGTTCTCAGACAAAATTGTTTTTGGCCCGAAGAGATTTCATTCTCAGATAAGTGCTTCAGCTCCACTGTGTGCGCGTTCACAGCGCAGCACAGATGCGGGTACTGGCGGTCTGCTTTGCTAAGCTGTGTGTGAATTTCCGTAGTACGAGATGAGAGGAGATATCTGACTGCTAACTCATGGGCATCTTTCCTATTGAGGAGAGCCAACAGTTTGAACTTCTGTGAGAAAAGCAGAGTCAAGGCAGCTGAACTTTGTAGAATCTTAGTGTTGGAAAAGCTGCCGAGGTCATGTTGTCCGGCCCCCATCACTGAAGAGCTATCTTCGCTTGTTCTATAATGCTGACAGGCTCTGCTCCAGGTGAGAGAGAGCTCATTGCTGCTCTGTGGTCAATACTCCTTAAATTAAGCCACAATCTCCCTCCTTTATCTAGCCATGCACTAATGGAAGGTCACCTTTGTAGACCATCATGAGTAACCCTATAGCTCCCTTCCCCACAAGACAGGGAGCTTCAGAGAACAGAAAGCTCAGGCATTCCAGCTCCCTGGACTGTACCTCACAGAGCATTTTCTCAGACCTCCTTGTAGTTCCTCGGTGCAGGGGCCCAAGTACCCCATCAGCAAACCCCGGTGCCCACAGGGTAATCACAGCCCAGTTATTTTTTTAGGTAAAAATTACATAGCATAAAAGTAACTATTTCCAAGTGTACAATTTAGTGTCTGCCCAGTGCGTGAGCCCATCAGGCCCAAGGCAGCTTATGGACTGGAAGCCCCACCAGCCTTAACCTGCCCACCTCTGGGTGCCCCAGTTATGTGGACACAGGTGCCCACAAATGCCGCAGATCCCTGCCACGTTTCATGCCGGTCCTGCGAGCCCTGCATTTTCCCTTGCTGGGTCTTAAGCTCTGCCCTGGTCTGAGCTGGCTTAGCTATGATCCTAATACCATATTCAGCCCTTGTCAGCCCTCTTCTTCTCTTGGAATTCAGTCCTTTAATAGCTTTTCTAAACCAGACTAGCCACCTAGAACTAAAATCTGGCCACCCTCAAAGTTCTGAGCCTCTCCATTGACTTAGCCAAACCTGTTGCCTGACCCACTGAACAGATTGGCCTGCTTTGGCTTTCAACACCAGGGTAAACCAAGTCACCTTTGATAGTTGTAGTCTCTAATATGTGTCAGTGACCATCTTTAGGAGACACCTGTGGTTCTGGTTAAGAGCTCTGTTGTTGAACTTTGTCCAGGTTCCGTATCACCTTTCCCAGGCCCGCGCCCTGTGATCTTTCTTGGCCAAGTTACTTTCCAAAATAGGGGTTTTAATAGTGCTTTTCTCAGAGGATTGTTGTAATCATTAGGTAAGATAACAGGTGCTCAGCTCTTAGCTTTGCCTGATATGTAGTAAACCCTCAAAAAGTATTTGTTGTTGTCATAGATTTATCTGTCTGGTCATAGCTTGATCACTCCCTTATTGTCTGTTCCTAGTGGGTCTTTTTTTTGCATGTGGCATTGCTATCTCCTTGGTTCTTGAGTTGTGGTTACTGCTACCACTATGAGTTTTATTATCTTTTAATGGTCCAGTAACTAATAATTTCATGACATTTTATATTTCACAAAATATGTATCAAGTATTCTCTTAGATATTGACCAAGTCCTGGGGCTGCCTCACGGTGATTTCCACATCAACCACCCTCAGGCCAAGACCCCAGATTAGTGCAGGGTATTTTGATCTGATAGGTAACCCCTTGCCTGTCTTTATCATTGTTCACCTTGATGAGCATGTCAACTCTTGTTTTGAGTTTACCCATATCTGTTTGAGTGCCTCATCTAAGTTGATGATCAGGGTTCAGAACAGGGCAGGCCAGTTTCATTTACCACTGGAGTACTTTGATGATCCTTAAGAAGAGCACCTCTTGGCAAAATGTCCCCTGTATCAACACCATCATAATTTACCACTTGCAATGTATTCTTTGGGATTTAAGATCTTAATCTCTCAGCCTTTACTCTAAAATGCACATTTATTCATTTATCCTTTTGTTCATTCAGTTAATGTTCTTTTGGTATCTGTGAAGTGTCAAGACCTGGCTATTTTTTGAGAGTTCAGAATTGAAGAAGATATGGTGCCTACCCAAAAGTGAGTTTATGCTTTAGAAAGGAGATGAAAAAGTGTATCAGCACCTGCTCCTTGGCAGGACTAGTGGCTGCTGGGGGGTCACAGAGAAGGGCCAACCAAATCAGACTGGAGGTGGGGGAGTGGCAGTCCCTAGAGGAGACAATTCTTGAAGTGAACTTCGTGGGATGAATAATAGTTAGACCTAGAAGATTATGATATGAAAAGAGTCACAACAAGCCGTTGGCTATGAATGCTGTCTTAATCTGTTAGGGCAGCTATAATAAGATACCACGGACTAGGTGGCTTATACTCGTATACAATAGGAATTTACTTCTCATAGTCCTACCTGTGAGATCAAGTCACTGGCAGATTCAGTGTCTGATGAGAGCCTACTTTCTGGTTCATAGATGGCCATCATTTCATCGTGTCCTCACACACAGAAGAAATGAGGCATCTTTCTGGGGGCCTCTTTTATAAGGGCACTAATCTCATTCATGAGGTCTTCACCCTCAGGACCTAATTACCTCCCAAAGACCTCACCCCCATCATCATATTGGGGATGATATTTCAATATATGAGATTTTGAATGGGAAACACAAACATGTAGTCAATAGCAAATGCCTTTCTATAAATAAACTGACATCTTGAATTACTGTGTTGACAAACTTGAGGAAGAACAGCATTATGACTTGTACTACTAGTTTGGCCTTGAATGCCATGGCATCAAGCTAGGTGACTCTTTGTGTTCTCCATCTGAAAGGGTCTCTGCTGCTGCCTGATTACAGAGCACTGGGCCACACGAGGAATGTCGAGGACCCTGGTGGGGCCAAATGGAGCAGGAAGGGGAGATTAGAGGACAAAAAAAAAAAGCACATATTGCCCAGTTTTTAGTTTAGACCATAATTAGACTTATTTGTGCTCACCCCCTTTTTTTTATGTGCCCTAGACTGAGAGTTAATACCATTTAGTAAGTGACTTCCTAGTGTCGTGTGAGTTACATGGCCTCTTACATGTGTGTTTTGTGGGAGTTTAGTTTAATAGAATTCTGACAGATGGAATAATTATAACACTCAAGTTCAAAACACAGTTATCTCATGTAATGAGCTTTATAATAGAAAAGTGACTAAGTGTCAAGGGTAAAGGATGCCTCTGAGTAAGAGTGACTTTTGAGACACGTGAGATAGAATTTTTTGTTTTAAAGGTAAGTCACTCACTCCCGTGCTTGCTCATTAATTTGCACGTTCGATAAACATTTATCACGTGCCAGGCCTCTCTGCGTTAGGATGAGAAATAGAGGTCACAGTCCTTGCCCTCAAGATGTCGTCCTTCAGTGGGAGCGGATAATTAGAGGTCGATGTGATGGGTGTCATGACAGGGTCTTTGGGCATCTCATCTGGATAGAGGGAGTTAGTGGCAGGAGACTTGTCAAGGAAGATGAGGTGATAAATATGAATTGCATCATGTGTGGAATGGTTTGTAACTTCTGGGGTTCATAGATTCAGTGATACTTAGAACTCTGGACTCTGCCTAGAAAAATGTGCTTACACATAAAAATTGTATATACTTTCAGAGGGTTCTCTGAGTCCCTAAAGCCCCTCCATGAACCCCCTAGTTAAGCGCTCTTGTAAGAGTTTACGCCCAGAGATCTGCAGGGACATGAAGCCTTCGAGAACACCAGTGCCTGCTTTAAGTGAGGGCTTGGGAGAGGAATTTTCCATTATGTCTGCTAATGGAAAATCAAGCAAGTAGTTGTAGCAATTCCAGCAGGCCTGAGAAATCCCTTTGTGATCACTTTTTCTTGCTAGTGTTGGTGGTAAGTAAAAATATAAATACAGTCAGAAACATGGTTCAGGGCAGTACAAGTTAAGACCTGCTAAACTGGGAACATCAATTTTTCACCTTACTTTAAAAAATATTTTTTTTTATTATTCCATAGGTATTTTCATCTTAATATAAGTCTATGTTTTATAGGAATAAATGAAAGAAAAAGTTTGATTCCAAAGCACAAAAGCTGATCACGATCATGGAAGTTAATCTACAGTAAGTCAAAAGTACTGGTTCTAGTACTCATTCAGACGTCACAGACAGGATAGCAGTGTAGCCATAAAAAGAGTTACTCACCCAAAGAGTGGGGCAAAGATGAGGTGCAGGAAAACTTGGAAGCCCTCTGTTTTCATACTCCTGGTGGGCTCTCGTCAGATCACCTGGGATTCTTTTCCTCTTATCAGCCATCCTCCCACTCTCTCAGCTGAGGACTCCTATCTATTTTTAGAGTTTCTTGTTCTCCCCACTATCCCTTTAAAAGAGCAGGGAAAAGAACCGGTTTTTGCAGATCTGGTGGCTAAAGGGTGTTTTGGGGCAAGGGGAGATTTCTCATGGCCATATTCCCACCAGGGCTGAGCATCACAGGCAAAGGCAGTATGGTGCTTCAGCAGTATGGTGCCTTCTGGGAATATACCCCATCTCCCACCCACCTCTCCTTCCATATCATTGATGTACCTACAAAAGTTCTCCTTCACTCCTAAGGTCTGTGCCCCTAGCTCAGGTCATCTTTACTCTCCTCCCATGGTGCTCTCCCACTTTCCTTAGTAGCTTTATTACCTGTCACCTGTCTCCCAGTCTTCTGGGCCCCATTCCCTGGAATCACTTTCCGGAACATTCATGCATATGACTCTCATCACCCTGACCAGGGAATGTTTTTTATCCTTGAATCCAGTGACCCTCATTTCTACACTACTCCATACCTAGGGCAGGGCAGCATCTAATACCTCTCGCTGATGTCCTCTAGCCAGAGACCACCAGGAACACAGCTGTACTTGAACAAGTTGGGTTTATAGCTTGGTGCAGTGATGGAGAGCTCCCACCTTGGGGAACTGCAGGCAGCTCAGTGTCGGACGGTGACAGAAGAAAGGACTTGGGTTTGTGTTAGGTGATTTGGGGGAGGGCTTGAAGAGGAGGGCTTGGCTCTGGATTAGGAGTTGTCAGTAAGTGGGGTAACTATGACTACATTATCTTAGGTCTCATCTACAGAGAAGGCAGAGTAGGGCAAAGCTGAAGCTGTCAGTGGGAAAGAAGCAGCAGTCGCCCCATTACCTGGGCTTTTTGGTATTTTCTGGGTTGGCCAGTGTTCGTGCTTTGTCGGTGTTCAGATACAATTACCGGGCATTGGTGTTTTTGTTTTGTTCCCTCTTGGTCACACAGTGGCCTTATCTAATGCTGATTTTCCATGAAACCATTGATGTTCTGCAGAAGCCCCAGGCTCAGCTTCGAGTGTGAGGTGGGCTCCCAGATTCCAGGGGCTGCTTTCTCTCTCAGTCTTCACCACTTCCAAGTGCCCTACTTCAGATATGTATTTGCCTCCTTGACCAAAGCCCCCACCTGCTTCCTCCTCCACCACCTGATTTCTCCCTTAGCTCCGGTGGGGACCGTCACTGGCCCCTCCATGTTTCCCAGTTTATCAGTTCCTTCCTTGGCTCACTCTGTCCCCTAACCAGACATCATGTGGTGATGAGCGTTCTCCAGGTACACCGATGGCTGCCCAGAGTCCCTCACCTGGTCACCTCCTATTGTTTCCTTTGCCTGTCCCTTCTCCTGGGTGGGCCCCATTGCTCACCATTCCCCTTCTAAGGTCAGAGCACTTCGGCAGAAGGGCATAAAACCACAAGCACATGCTTTCCACCCTCAGCAGTCCACCAAGTGCCTGGCAGTCCTTCTTTTCATAACTCGTTTATCGCCTCTTGTGCCCCTTGAACCCATTTTTCCAATAATCCCATTGGGCCACCAACCTCACCATGAAGTTCCATTAGATGGTCTCAGTTCCCACTCTCCTAAGAAGATAAAAACCATCTCCTAGGATCTACCTCAGCTTCCTTACTATCTCTACTTAAATTTTTTCTAAATCTTCACCCGTCCTCTTTCTCGTGATCCTCTCTGAAAGGATGAAATCTCAGCCCCTTTGTAGCCACAGCCCTCCAGTGTGTTCTGATCCTGTCACATCCTCCCAATGCCCTGCTCACCTCCCTGCCCCCCCCCCCCCCCCCCCCCAGCCAGCAGCCTCTTCAGCCTGATTCCTTCCTTTCATGGCGACATTCCTGGGGCGTGGTCTCCCTGTCTGTTCGCTTCCTCCCCATTCACCCACACCTTAACACTACCCTTCCCACCACTGACCTCGAGTGGCCTTCTCACTTTGTCTCAGACTTACCATCCTTGTGAACTTGACAGCATCAGACAAATATTTCCTTTGAATCTCCTGAGACAGTGCTCCCCTCTCCCCCAGGCCCTCCTGACTCGTCTTTATTTTACTTTTTCATGATCTCTGTTCATAGGTTTCCTCCATGACCCTGATTCCCTACCTCTTCCCCTGACCTCCTGCGTTCTTTCTTTCTTTATCCTCATCTTCATAGTTCCCTTTCTGTCCTCTTCCCTCTTAACAATCTCATCCACACCTCAAGCTTGAATAATTCACAAGTTTGTCTCTGTCCTTGACCTTTGTCCAGGGGCCTAGTTCTTTATTTCTAACTGCCTGCTAAACATCAACAGCATGATTATTGTATTCTCAGTCCTAAAACACCCGCTCTCTGAAACTAGATTCAGCACTCTCACCAAAACCAGTTTCTCTGTATAGTTTTGTCCCCTTTAGTGCCATCCCATTCTCTGTCACCATCAAATCCCATGAGTGGCAGCTTTGCACTGTCTCTGGCATTTGGCCTCCCCTTGGCCTGCTCACCATTTAAACTCATGTTGTTAGGAAGCCTATTAACTTGTCATTTAAGGGCAGTGTTCTTGTCTTACTCTGCATGCCACTTGGTGACCAGAACAGTGCCTTACCAAAGGAGAGCCTCACTGTTTGTTAAATAAGTGATTATAAATTAAGTGTTTTAATGCTTTACTTGCATTTCATGAGATATTTGTCATTGAATGTAATCTTTGTCATTACTTCTCTACTTTTATTCTTAACCAAGCAAGCACTAGAATTAAGTTCCATGCCCAGAAGTACCCCAACCAGGATACTTCTGCTCTTTTTCAGGAAGAGCAAGTAGGAAAGGACGCAGGTGTCAGGAGGCATTAATTTAACCTTTCTTCTTTAGAGCCAGACATAATATAGAGGGTTATTATGTTTTCACGGCAATTTTAGATAACTTACACCTCCCTTTATACATTGATTTTCCTGCCTTTTTCTCTTCTTTATTTTGAACAGGTTTTCAAAATGGAAACTACAACTATGTCATTAGATGCTACTGATAGTACATCAGTATGATTCAATTCGTCCCCTGCCCAGCAGAGTGTGGCTGCTCTGTGCACAGCCCTGTAATATATATTAGTTACACAGACATTAGCGAAGCCCTTCCCATCCATATGTGTATGCATGGCCTGAGGAAGTTAATAATGTCATATATCACATGCATGTAGAATGGAAAATGTACTTCAGAATGACAGTGGGCTCATATAAAATGAATATTGGCTTACAAGAAGAGGAACTCCAGGGAAAGATGTTTGTCCCTTCAAATCTACTGGTCACTGATCATTCGCTTCTGTATGTCTCAGTATCCCAGACCCACATTCTATGCTTTTTTTTTTTTTTTCCTGCTCAATATATGCCCCTCTCTCTAGCCACCTAATTTCACATGGATAACAAAAGAACCCCTTTGGAGAAATGAAAGATAGCAATTACACATTGATATTCACATTACAGAGTCACACTGCTGTCCTTGGGGAGTTTAACAATGACTATCCAACATTAATTGCCACAGTAACTGCATGTCTGACCTTGCTGAAATGTAATGCATCTGCTTTATATAGTAAAATTATTTGCTACTAAAAGAGTTCAAAAGAATCATCATAAAATTATACTTCTGTTTAGAATGATGACTATTTTTGTTTTTAAGAAGACCCTAGGGGACTCAAATGACTGGGTCGCTATCTTAGGAGTCAGGACCCTGGGAGTTGAAATTCTAATTTTATCACTGATTTGGTTGGCAATTGTAATGAGATGAGTGTCTTTTTTTTTTTTTTTTTTTTTTTTTTTTTAATAATGAAGGGTGAATAAAATACAATGACATCCCTGGTAAATCTGTGGAACTGACTAATAATAAGGCAGAACAGACCTAGTACCTTTTCTCATTTGGGGGAATATATTCTTTATGTTTGAAGTTAATTATAAGGTGTGATATTCTGCGAGTTGTGGAATCCTACCAGGAACCCCAGCACATGTTTCCCTTTTTAAAGAAGTAACATCAATTTTAAGATGAAGCCTGCTTACTATCAGCTTTTCTTGCTTTAATCTTTTGCTCAAATCCTCAGATATACTGAAGCTAGATTTTTCTTACATGCATTTTAAAGTTCGTCCCCAACCGCCCCACCTCCCCAGCTATCTTACACTTCCTGGGTGTCACGCATCAGGAGAATGTCCCCCAACTCTGGGAGAGTGCATCACTCAGGGTCAGGCCACACACTGCTGCGTCAGCAGTGAGCCTCGTCAGCGGGCCCCTCCGGCTCTGGGCTGCGGAAGCTGTGTGTGCAGAAATGAATGATTGTTCAGCCTTCTCCCTTTATCAAAAGGACTGAGGTGAAGCAAGTCGGTGCACTCACCCACGACATCTGAATTTCAGCCTAGATGAGATTCTTACTGAAGACCCATGTCTGCTTGTATTCTGGCAAAACAAGTGCATGATGCATTGGAAGGCCATCTCAAGTCTGAAAAAAAAAATTAACTGAAAGATAGAATAGGCAGTTTTTGGCTCACCTTTTAATGCAAGGCTGTGACATAAACAAATACAGGATGTATCTACCACAATTACTTACTGTGGCTCGTTCGTTGTTTTAGTGTTTAAATGATGTAAATACCTTTCCCATTTTAAAAGAGTGATGGTTTAATAAGCTTTAACCAGGTGAAAGGGAATACACACAATTAAAATGTTGTTTTTTGAAACTTTGAACTTTGGATGCCTTAATTCGTATCCTCCAAGTAGCTTTAAAAATGAACTCTCTGAATCTTATCCCTGCCTTTTTTTTTTTTTTTCTATTTGCTTTAAAGTATTTATGTCTCTCTCACGCTTGATGTGCCAGTAGAACTTGAGCCTGGACACTGTCCAAGAGGAGAGAGTCTTGATCAGACTCCTAATTGATTCCGAATCTTTAAAGAAATTATGGTGCAAAGCAACTCAAGAATATGCAGCTTTACTTCGTCCCTTTCTTTTTCTTTTTAATCTTCTCTCTCCTGTTTTCCTTCTCCCATCCCCACCTAAAGCAGGATGATGAAGTGACGACTATTAAAGAGCAAGAGCGGAGTGTCCTGGTGCTGAAGAAAGTGCGGCGCTGTGGCCCAGCCCCCCCGGGCGGGAGCGCAGACAGCGATGGGAGGTGAGTTCCCACCGAGGCACGCGCTCCTGTTTCCTTTCCCTGCCTGCCCGCCCTCCCCTGCTCCCTCTCGCTCGCCGGCTCCCTCGCTCCCTCTGCCTCCTTTTCCCTCCCCCTCCCTTTTCTCTCCGCCTCTCCAGCGTTCCAGCTGACTGCAGAGCTCTTAGCAGCCAGATGGACTCAGTTCTCAGTGAAAAGACCGAGGTGGCCAAGATCTTTTAGCATTTAGGGGATGCCTTTGTTAGTAGCCCGGCACAATGGGCAGCTCCCGGCTGAGGGTCTTTGACCCTCACTTGGAGAGGAAGGATTCCGCAGCGCTCTCAGACCGCGAGCTGCCCTTGCCTACCTTTGATGTGCCTTATTTCAAATACATTGACGAGGAGGATGAGGACGATGAATGGAGCAGCCGCTCACAGTCTTCAACCGAGGATGATTCCGTGGATTCTCTGCTCTCTGACAGATACGTGGTCGTGTCCGGGACCCCGGAGAAGATCTTGGAGCACCTTTTGAATGACTTGCACCTGGAAGAAGTCCAGGACAAAGAAACAGGTAAGACCGGGGTGACTCCTGCTTCCAGACTCTGGTGGCTGCCCTTGTCAGTGTCCTTAGGAGCAAGGCTCCCGCTGTTGCTGACCAGGGTGGGCTGATGCAGCAAGTGCTCAGCGCCCCTCCCCCGTGGCCCCGGGCTGTTTTGTTTAAATCCGGTAAATGGACACAAGTAGGTCCCAGCAGCTGCCTGGGAAGTCGCTGTACAAAGAAAATGATAAGGAAGGCAGATGTTCTTGTTTCTTTGGCAATTTTTACTAGATCTTAGCCAAAGGCAGTTGGGAAGAAGCCAGCAGTGTTTAATAATGGGAAGAAATGCAAGGCGGTTCAGAAGCATTCACCTGGCTTTTGGGGGGCACTGAACTGGGGGGAGTAGCTTCCTGCGAAAATGTCAACAATTAATACAAGTACTCAGCAACTATAAGCTTAGCAACTTCTGCCTTTTTCCAAGTGGTTTGCAAACTGCTCAGCGCATGACCTGCTGTGCAGAATATGATATACATAGCTTCTCAGACCAGAAATTATAATTCACTTAAGTCTTACTGATCTCACTTCTTGTGTGTTCTGTTTAGTCTGGGAGCAAAATGCCTGTTTAGCGTTTTCTCCCTTACACTTTGGTAACACTACTATTGCATTTACAGAATGGCCTGCCCACACTTTCTTTTTCTCAGAAGGGTGAATAGTTGCTTCTCTTAACCAGAATTTGTAATTTGTTCCAGCCTGGAGCAATTATTCCAATGAATAGGCCTCTGGCTTAGCCTGAATTCTGTCACTTGAACCCCTGAGTAAAATGCACTTTTTGCTGCCACCAGAGCTCCTGCAATGCCCATAGTCTGCAACCATATAGGGACTGCATCAGGAGAGGCATTTCTCAGTTGTATTAGTACAAAGTAACTCCTTAGGTTTTTCTCATGCAGGAAGGATTGTGAAATGACAGCTTAGGTAGGAGCAAGAATTTCCTTAGGTCCCAGAAGGTTTATCTGAACTTAATTGATGTCTGGCTCTGTATTGTATTATAAAGAGAAACAAAGATGTGTGAAATGCGTAAGCGGGTATGGGGAAAGGAGCAAAATGACCCAATTGGGCATGCTACAGTAATATTAGGTTTGATCTCACAATTAAAATAAATACTTTATTTTGCATATGTGTGTTTGGCGCGGGGGGTGGGGTCAGTTATTGTCATTCGTACGCAAACTAGCTAAAAGAAAAATGTATTCTCATGGCGTTTTCTGGGTTGTTTTTATATGCCTATTGATTAGTATTTTGTGCATTGGAGCTTTGTTCCCGTGTTCTGCTTCGTCTGAGATAATCATCATGGAACTGGCCATAATTTTCCATGTACGGATCACCAGACCGCTTTACACAGGTGGTTTGAACTAGATTACTGGCAAATTACCTGCCATGAAGAGGACACCTTTAAACATGGGAAGAGGTTTTAGGGGATTGAATGCTTTCTTCTTAAGAGCACCTATTTAACACAAGACTTTGTGTCTAAGTCCTACTGATAAGAGTAGAGGTTATTAAAGCCAGTACTAGGCCTAACTTGACTTCTTTTTTCTTTCCTTCTCATGTCATTAGTGTCTTGTGAAAGATGCCCTTGGTTCCCACTAACAGGTTCCCATTATTGGATATTTGGGATGAGCAATCACCTCCGTTACTGTTGCTAATGCCAGAAGTTGCCTCGTGTTGGGAAATTATGTTGTGCCTGGTGTCTAGTGACTGTAATTCCTCTTTCCTATCAATTATACCAACACTGGGATCAAGTATGTCACTTTAGCCACGTGCTCACAAAGCAAAGAGGACTAGGGTGGATTGATCTAAGCAGGACAGGAAGACACCTGTTGGGGTCAGCCTGTCCTCATTCCCACTCATTTTCTTAGCGTTTGGGGAAGACACACTTCAGATTGATGCACAGACACTTGAGGGGAAAAAACAGTAACAGCTTTTTCTCCAATCAACAGAGAATTTTATGGAAATAAGGAAGTCAACTTTAGATTGATGTGTATATAATAGGGATGCCCCAGTGGAAGTCACAGGCAATTCTTCAAAACTTTATGCACGGTGTTTGGAGAAAATTCAACAGAAAAGCCACCATGTGGTTTCTGTTGATAAAATTAAAAGAAATAGTGTAAATATGAAATAAAAAGCATTTTGTGTACAAATTAGAACTGGTTATGAGTTTGTTGTAGTTTGAATACTAAATAAATCACATATTTAAAGTAATTGAGGCTCCTTGTCACTGACAGAGGTGAAGTCTAGTTCTTCATCTTGGTCAGGCCCACAGTCCTCATTATAAAAGGCCTATGTATGCAAGAGCCTAACAGAGTCACATAAACATATGGAGGACAGATGGAGGAAAACGATAAGGGGCTGCAATAAAAGTATACAGCCGTGTTTTTATGTTCTTGAGCACCCCTGTCAGGGAGGTGGAGCCATATGGGGCTGGGTGGATCCATATGGTGGTCGCCCACATGGCCCCGATAGCAATGAAGGGGAAAGGGGGCCATGGGAGGAAATAAATGGTCCTGGTGGCTGGGATGAACCTGTTCTGCATTCTGACATTCCTGTACCACGGCCCCCCACCCCCCGCCCCCCAGAAGCTGGGAGAGATAACCAAGCAAGAAATACAAATTATTTCCCATCTCTTCTGCACAAAAGTCACCTCGTTGTGAAAGGCCAAATGGAAGAAACCTTCTTTATCACAAAGGACAAATTGAAGTGATTACTAATTGATGTTGACTTAATTAAATGGAATAGAAGGGAAACTGTCCGGGCAACATGTCTCTGTTGCTACCTGAATTGATATGGTGTTCTGTCACCAAATCAAACTGAGTTTTAAAAGCGAAAGTAATATTAGTGATGCTTCATAGTGCTCTACCGATGATTTTTCTAAATGATTAGATCCATACAACACTTACTTACCATGCTGGTTTTTATAATCCCCTATGTGCCTACCTTTCTTTCCTCTCTGATAGTACCAGGCACAAGGAGTCATCATCAAACGACTGTGGAATAAATCAATGAATGAATGATCCTTAATTGTTTAAAATGGAACAAGTATTTGAGTCTGGTAACTGGACATCTATTTGCAAACATGAAAAGTGATTGAGGCCATTTTCAAAGATTTCCTTTTCTTTCAAGGTTCAGGTTCTAAGTTGAAACATTTGGGATGTTAGAGAAAAATCAAGCAGCTGTATCTTTCATCTTCCCAGAAATAGGGCAGACATCCCAGCCCAGGAGAATTACAAGGAAGGCAAGAAGGAAGAAAAAACGAGGAGTTGTCAGTAGAGGGGGTAAAGGAGCAAGTCTACAGCCAGTCCTGCACTGAAGGGTCTGCAGAGGTCCCTGCCCCTGTTTAAGCCTTTCCCTACTCCAGAGACGATAAAGTGTGTTTTATTAGAGATGCTTCTGGGAATAACGATTTCTGTTTCAAAGCAAGGGAAAACTATGTGTCAGATGGATTATATAGAGAAAAACCTTCGTATTGATTTTTCTTTCTAAATCTGCATTATGATGGGCTGACCATAGGGAAAACACAAGAGGAAATGCGTTATGTGTGCCCCTCTTTTTTATTTCCTATTCTTTTTTCACTCTTTTTTTATTTTGTTATTTTTATCGATTTTAGAGAGACATCTTATTGTTGTTCTGCTTATTGATGCATTCATTGGTTGCTCCTTGTATGTGCCCTGACCAGGGATTGGACCCACAACCTTGACACTCTAACCCACTGACCTACCCAGCCAGGGCTCTTTATTCATCTTTTTGTCCAAGAAAAACAAGAAACAGAAAATAGGATAAGAGAACTAGGGAAAACCTACCAGCTGATTCTTACTAGGCTTGACCTGATTTCTTCAAGGTGTGGCTGATTTTTTTTTTTTTCACTTCATGGGGTTGCCATTCAGTGCATTGTATTAGTGTTTGCTCAGTGTGGAACTGTCTGCTCAGCCTGCTTCGACTGTGCCATGGATGCTTAGCACTTAGTAGGTGGAGCACGTCCTTGTAACAAGGCAACAACCTCAATCAATAGAGTCCAAAAGTTATTCTTCATCGCCAGCCTAATGGCTTTTTTAAAGCATAATTGCACTGACAGAACTTTGAGTAAAGCTAGGACAGGCACCTCACTCTCAATTAACTTTTTCTAAAGAAGTCCTTCCTGCCAGGACCCAGCCTGTCATAAGCATTTGATACATATTTCTTGTGAAGGGGGACTAAGGATGCTTTTCTCCTGATCATTGGAAAGATAGAATACAATTGAGGTGAACTTCTTTGATTTCCTTACCTTTGAGAATTTCTGGGAGGATGTTTGGCGGCTCTGTTCCAGGCTTTCTCGTGCAGGTGGCAAGACTTGAATAAGCCTGTAGTGGCCTGGCCATTGGAAGACTATAACATTTTGGGGGTAGGCACAGAAATGTTAGGTGGTGGTAAGTCTCTCCCTGATACGGTGCAGTTAATATATACATAAAATTATCTTTAATACACATGTTAGTTTTTTCTTTTTATGCTGTCATGTAACAAAGATTAGTGGATGTTATCTGTAGCTGCACATTAGCAGCACCTGGGGCACTTTTTAAAAATACCAGTGGTAGGGTCCCATCCCAGAGATGCTGATGCCATGGACCTGAGCTGGAGACCTAAGCCTTGTGGGCTTTAAAACTGCCAGTGATGCTAATAGTCAGCCAGGTATGAGAGCCACTAAAATGAACTTGGACTTTGTCTCACTTCCCCCTTTTTCTGTTTTTTGTTTTTTTGTTTTTTTTTTTCATCACCGTGTGGTTGTCTCTGACTCGCGCCCCCAACTGGGGACCTGACGTGCAACCTAGTCATGTGCCCTGACTGGGAATCGAACCAGCAATACTTGACTCGCAGGCCGACGCTCAATCCACTGAGCCACAGCAGCCAGGGCTCCCTTTTTCTGTTTTAAGGCTACATTCCAAGTTTCCAATAGTTATAAATATGTGGTTGCCTTTGAGAGTTAGGGACTTCCTTCTCCCTTTCCTCTGCCTCCCCTCCCCACTCCCTTTCCAGGGCTCTATGTCCAGCCTCATGTCCATGGTCCCTGCCCTGGAGCCTCTGTAGCCCAAGAAACTCAAAATCCACAAACCTGCACTGCTCATCCATACACTGAAATGGTTTTGAGAGAAGGAAATGATCAGAGGAGACAGAGGTACTGGACACACAGCTGTCTGACATCTCAACCCTCAGAAAGAGGAGGTGATGATACAGGGACCAAAATGCATTTGGATGCTTGCCTGGGTTCTGTCACATTACACAAGACTCTGGGTGGTCCTTGGGTCTCATAGCCAGGAATGCTTACTTCTGTAAGAAATAATGTCTTAAGGAAGGAGAAAACACACACAACAGAGTAGAAAGGAACTAAAGTGAGATTCTGAAGCCTTGGGTTCCCATATCTGGACTCTGTTCATAAACCAGCCTGAGACTTTGAACAAGTCACACACGAGATGATCTCCGAAGTGCCTTTCATCACTAAAACCCTGACTCAGAGGGCTCTATATCAGATTCTTCCCTTTCAAAATATATCACTGAATGAAAGAGTTTTAGATCTGGAGGGGACACTTGAATTCATGTAGACAACCTGCAGAACCTTGTGGTCACTTTATGCTGAAGCCACCATCACGTGGTCGTTGCACGAGGAATTAGCCTATTTGGTCTAACTTCGTGTTGCTTTATATCACTGCTGCATTTCTTTGGCTTCACAGAGCAGTTAAAATGTTGATAGGGTAGGAAATTTGGAATCCAAGGCTCAGTGATAATGCTTGGTGATGATTTAGTAAGGATGTTATAACCTTGTCCAATGGGAGGCTTTTAAAGTTCCTTTGAGAAATTATGCCACAACATTTCCGAAGAATAGCTTTGATTTATCACCCACTAGTAAAATCCTTTCACGGAGTTTTATTGCCAAGACATTTTGGGAGATTCAGAAGCAGTCTGTTGCTGGAGAAAAGCATCCGTTTTCTCCAGTGATGAAATTACTATACCCTGTCTCTTATATCCATCGTGTCCCTGTAATTCCTTTACTTTTAACTTGGCACACTGCTTCTGTAATAAAATATAACAGTGCATTTGTAAGTATTCCATTTCTATGTGAACATGAATTAATACCTTCGGAAAATTTAATTTCTTCATTCCACAAATACCTTCAAACTCCTATTATATAGGCACTGTTCAAGTGTGAGGAGAGAGCTGAAAACAAAATATACAGACTCCTTACCTTTGTGGGGCTTTCATTCTAGGGAGAGAGACAAAAACAAGTAAAGAAATAATGGATATTAAATGATGGATGCTAAATAATCAGTATAAGTACAGGTTTAGGATAACTTTGTCTACATGTCTTAAAAATGATAGAAGATTTGTTAATGCATTTGTAGTACTTTAGAGAATTAACATGAATCTTCTGGTCCTATTCAACAAAGTTCAGAACCAAAGGAAATAGATTTAATTGGGGGGAAAAAGGACGAAAAGAAGTAAAAGGAATTTGAAGTAGCTGCATGTACTCCAGATGGTACTAGCTGCAGCTAGAAGCCACAGAATCTGCTTTTGTGGAAATGTTTGATATTAGACTTTTAGCACACTGACCTGTGAAAATAGCTTTCCTGGAGACAAATCACAAGATTACGTTGCCACTTAGGCCTTATTCAGCTTTATGAAACTGCCAGTTTTAAATATTGGGCTAATTTTTATTTGCATACATGCTAATAAAAAAACAACAACAAAAGACTAAATAAATTCATTAGCACCAACTCCAGCTGCCCTGGGTGAGACTCAGAGCCAGATGCAGAGCACCAGTGTTCAGTGAAGGCTTGTTGTTCCAGATAAAGCAAAGGCTTGAAACAGTTCTCTGCTGTGACAATGAAAATTCCCAAAGTGCTGCCCGGAGAGGGAGAGCCAGCAGTGAATGGGCTCACATGACAACATGGTCTCTGCTCTGCTCATGTCTGTGCTATGGATTTCGTTTCTTTTGGTTTGGGTTAGGTTTTGGGAGATTGTTTTTTGGCTGTTCCCTTAGCTTCTCTCCTAATTACTAATATGAAGAGCAAAATGTATTTGCTGTAAATGAAGCATTGGGAGACTTTATAAATTAGTATTGACAAAGTAATGAGATCATTAGACTTGAGGTGAAATTTTCTTTTCTGTTGCCTCATTTATGAAAGCAGAGAACTTCAACCATGTGACGTTTGAGGTCCCTTCCAGTTTTGGGAGCCAGGATTTGAAAGTTACTCAAGACACCACTCCATTTATCCATACTTTTTATTAGGTGGATCTTTGTACAGGATAATTATCTTTATCTGATGGACAGATAAGCTAAGAAAGAAATTGAACTAAGCTGTTTCAGAGATCAAGTGATCAGCTGAATCTAGGAATGAACCCGGGTGTATTTCTAGCTTTATCCCTTTATCAGTTTTGTCTCATGACTAAAATCATGAGTGAAAGGCATACATGAAATAAAAACCTACCATTCAGCTCTAACTGTACACCCCAAATCAGGTGCTTCGGTAGCCACTTGAGAGAGATCTAATCTCCAGCACAGACCTGCTTCTTGGATTCCAGCTTTGAGCAGAGCAGCCACTGGGTGAGCTAACTGCTTCAAGGAGGTTACAGAAGAAATGGGCTGTGGGAGAAGAGGTCCTCGTTGTAGCTGAGGGTGCTGTCTCAGACATTCACGTGAGAAGTGGTGAGAAGTCAGATTTTGACTGTGGATTTCATTTGAGGTGCTTATCTTCTGGACTAATCTATTCACGCCACCTCTGAACATGTGCTATTATGTATGATAACAAGGGAACTGATGCTTTTACACTGCCAGTAGATGGTGGGTTAATTAATACTCTTGTTGGTAATGAAGCAAGGTGAAATGAAGTGAGACAGAACTGAAGCATAAGGTCATTAACATGCACTGATTAATAATGGAAATGGGGACGTTTTCATTACAGTATCACCAATGGGCAAAGGAAGATGTTTAATGGATAAGGATATAAGTAGGAGTACAACATTCATTTCAGGGACTTAGTCCGTATTTTGAATGAGAATGGATCATTGGACTGCTTTAATGGCATCATTTTCCTGTTGGCTCCACATGACCTCTTTCAATACTTAGAGATCAAGTATAACTCTAGAGCACACTAGGAACAAACTAAAATATTATCAAGCTATGGGAAACTAATTTCAAAAAGATCAAAAGATAGAAAATGGAAAATAAGTATGTGAGGGGCAAGAATTACCTTAGAAATAAGATCTCAAGAAGCTTTTTAAGAATGAAGACTGGTACTTCTGTTTCTTTTTTATATATAGTTCTATAATCTCTCTCGCAGTTTCTCAGTAGTTTGCTGCTGATTTTTTTTCTTGTACATTTTTCTTTTTTCTTTCTTGTTCTTTTAAAAGGAAAAGGGATTTTTGTTCCTTTAACAAGGATATGCTGTTCTAAATCTTAAACTTTTAAAAATTTATCATATTTTCTAAGTGAGTTTGGATCTGTTGTCATATTTAATATACTTTGTAGAATTGCTTGTGATTTCCTCAGCGTCCAGCCATATTTCCAGAAACTTGCTTAAATGTGTAATGTAAGTCAGGCATTTTTGGAGCAGCAAATTGAAAGGAGCAATAGATTCTGAAATTCACAGAGACGAGATAATGTGTTCACTATTGACTTGGACAATCTAGCAATTTTAGCAAAACCATAGTTTTCCTGTAACATCAGTGACTAGAATTACTCAAGACTATTTATAAAGATAATGTCAAAGGATGAGAAAACTTGTCTCTGTCTCTGTCTCTTTTGGTCTCTCTCAGAGACCTCACGTGTCATCTCCTCGCACAGTTCATGGGTTTCACATGGAATCATCAGATGTCCTATCTGTACTTTTAAATGCTGTGACATTTTCCTCAAGCAAAATTGAGCATCCTATCAGAAAATGGAAAAAAAAAAAAAAAGAAGTGGAAGAGTGTGTACTTCAGTCTTACAAGCGTGAGGAAAGAGTGTTAGTGGATGGCAATTTGTTGATTATAATCACTCCATGTTAATCTCTCACAGCATGTTTCATTCAAATTATTGCTTCATTTAAGGGGTGTGTTGCCACAGAATTGCTGTAATTGACAAGCACGCGTCTAAAAGGGATATTCTTTGAGGAGGAGACTTTTTGCCTTTAACATACCTGTAATTGAGCTTTTCCTCCTTTCATTTTGCAGTCTTTCTCATTATAACCTTCCCTCCCATTTCCCATTATCTTCATTTTCTGCCCTTCGGGCTTTCTTGCTCTACTATCGAAACCATTCTTTTCATTCTGTGTGCAGCTTTTTGCCTTCTCCTTAAGGCAGTTATTTGGCTGGCAGTCCTTCCCCCAAATCTCAGAGACAAATATGAAATTAGACAGAATTGTTAAATGTGGGTGAGCAGAAAGTGTGGAAAACTAAAATATCTTGTTATACTGCCCCAAATATCTTCTTATAATCTAAATAGTCACAGAAAATTATTTTCAGAGCAATTCTGTATCCTCTTCTATTTCACAATTACTGTTCTGGTTTGTTCTCAGCATCCAGGATACGTGGTAAATCTTCTCATTTTTAAATCACTTAATCCTGTAAATGAACTTGACTTAGTGTGAAGATGAAAAGTACAAGTTAAAATTGCCCGTTGCATACCTGGCTGGATACCACTACCAGAATTCTCAGTCTAAAAATGGGCATAGTTTTAGGTGAGTTGGTGTATGAACACTAGTTCTAATATTAAATCATCTGGTATTTTCCTTATTATATCCCTTTCAACACACATTAAATATATTTGTTTTGAGGAAAGTTTCTGTAGTGCTTAGAGCAAGTTAGCCTTTCTTGATAACACATGTTTTGTTTTTCTATAGTAGGTTTAAAGACATCGGAAATCTAGTGTCATTTTTTTATTAAGAAAACAAAGAACAAAGTGAAGATATTTCATCCTAATTTTGGATCTTTTTCCAAAACTGGTCATACAAAATGTAGCCTATTGTGTCTTGGTTCAGTTTGATCTAAATCTGAAGGCATTACAGCCACTTACCACTGATGACTTCTGTAGAAATATTTTAGTAAGCTTAGGTTCTGCCAGTGCTGATTGACATGTGTGAGTGCACATTTCAGAATTATGGCAATTTAACATTATTTGAAAGTCTCCCAAGAAGGGTGTTTGTTCATTAAAAAAAACAAACATGCAAAGCAAATGTGGCTTCATCAGCACATTCTAGAATCCACAGTAGTGAGATCAGGGTAAATTCACAATACTTTTCTTTCCTTAAATATACTTATACTGCTTTTGGTAAAATTGAGAAACTTCAGAACCAGACCACATTCCTGGTCGTGTATATGAGTTCCTAAAAATTTTCTATGTGCATGTATTATTTATGATTAGGCATGGCTTCATAAAACATAAAATCTCTGATGGTGACTTAAACAAGGTTATAAATACACTTTTCTCTCATGTGAAAATAAAAACACCGAAGTCCCATCCAGAACTGTTAAGGCCACTCTGAAATCATCCAGTACTGAGATTCCTTTCAGCTCTTTGCTCTAGTGTCCCTAGAGTCTGACCGGCTTCTCATGAACCAAGATAGATCCTAGCCAGCATTATAGTCCAGGTATCAGGATGAAGCGAGTCAAGATAAGCACACCTGTGATGAAGGCTTCTGCTTTTATCTCATGAATCAAAACTTACGCATGGCCATATCTAGCTGCAAATAAAGCTAGGAAATCTATTGTTCAATTCTTTTAAAAATGTCTGGGGAACCATATGGCCAAGAAAAATCACCTTTGATTTCTAAAGAGAAGGCAAATGATATTTAGTTTTATAAGTTGAAGTTCGTTAGCTTGTTTTGATACTTTAGACCCTAGGCCATAATTATACGTTTCTGTCTCTTCAAAGAAATATAAATACATTGTGATTTAAAGCATTGTGTAATCATTTTTTAAAACAATGAAGTAATTTGGATTAGTTTATATTCTTACGAACAAGTGAATATTGCCAATAATCTCACATATTCTTCACATATAAGGTTTGCTTAATTGTAAATACCTTTATCATGTCTGATTTAAGCCAGTAAATTCATGTTTGAGGATTTTACGTCTTTCACTCCAAATTCTTCCTATGAGTTGTTAGAAATATTTTTCATAAACTTATAAACTAAACTAAACATATACTAAAAAATATTTCATATATGATGGTTTCTATGAAGTTTCTTTTTAACAATAACACAAATTAAATTTGTTCTAAGTGTAGCTTATAGTATATAATTGTGTATAATTATATTCTTGCTGATTTTCCGGAACTCACATGTGCCCATTACGTATGAGTGTGGGACAAGTCACCATGAATCGTACTATTTCAATGCTGAGAAGAAGGCCTGAGGATGTTCTTAGCTACGTGAATAGTATACCGATTTTAAAACAGAACAAAACTGACTTAGAGTCATATGAGAGAAGGAGTTTGTCTGAGTGCCTTTAGCCAAAAGACAAAGATATCTTGACCAACAGCAGTTAACACATATAAATGGCCTTTTTGCTCAGATGTTGGGCTTATATCAGAGATGGTAACTGAAGTGAGGAACACTCAAGACCTGGACATGCAAGTTTGTTCTTTTGATTTAGGAAAGAGTGAACAAAATACAGAGTGACTACTGATTTGCCGTGTACATAATATCAGTTTGTATAATTGGCCATTGAAACACCCTAAAAGCATTATGGACTTCTGGACTATTTAATCCTTCCATGTGATTGTCAGGCCTGCCCTTAGAAGAGCAAACTGGCTGATTGTTTGTAGCTATTTTCTGTTGCCAAGTGGTCCCTAGAAAATAAAAAACAAAACAAAATTTGAGTAGGAATGAAGGAACTTCAGCATGCCGGCACATAGATGGAAAACGACTTCATCAAGGCCTCTTTCAGGACAGTGAAGAGACCAAGTTTCTGTATCTGTGGTACTTGCCACAGTCCAAACCAAGAAGAATCTCTACTATCAGTTTTCTTTCAAGACTGGAAATACAATCCTACCTCGGTCCTCATCAGCTTCAGAACTCGTCAAATCCTGAACCCGTCGTATTTTGATGAGAGAAAAATGTTTCAGCACTCGGCACTTGCTCAGGACTCGTCACACCTTCTAGAACTTGTATGAGTCATGACGCACCCCGCCAAGAGAAAATGCTTCATTATTTGGTACTCGTCAGTTTCGCCACTCTTCACGAGCTCCGGAACGAGTTAACTAACGACCAGCACTGACATACCGCTGGCTCTCACTTCCCTGCACTGCCTGCCCCCTCCCCCAGGATGGACCGTTTGGACCCACAACCTCAGGAAGGCATAGTGCAGTGAACGAGTGAGAGCTGGGGCTCAGCCCACCTTGGGACCCTAGGCCCCTTCTGACACTAACTTGCAATAACTCAGTGATTATTCACCTTGCTTACCTGAGTCTCCGTGCCACCATCCGCCAAGAGAACGGAAGCCTGACCTCCTAGGGTGGGTGTAAGGAGCACAGATCATGGGGGTAAAGCTCATGGTGCAGAACACAGTACGTGGTTATTAAAGCGTGGCTTTATGGTTATTTCCAAATAGAGAAGCTCCTGTTTTCCGGTCCCTACTTCCCTCATTGCCCACCAAAGCCACAGCTGGCATCCCAGTGCCCAGTAGGAAACAGGTGTGGTTCCAGGCAAATTTGGAGCCTCCTAGGCCTAAAAGGTGTATCAAGTGGCAGTGGAAGGCAGGGGTTGGGAGGAGGTTTGCTCAGACATCCCATGAATGGAATATTTACCAGCCTGGGTTTATAGGCTGCCTGCTGTGGTCCCTTAGTGTTCTCGGCAGTCCAAGTCCAAACCCCAACGAAGTTGAGGCCAGATCTTACAACTTTGTCTTTTTCATGGCAGAGAGCACCGTGCTCAACCCTAAGTAATAGGTCTTAGGTTGTGAGCAAAACTTTCTTTGTGACCTAAACCACAAGTCTCCCTTTCACCTGTGTGAGAAAGAAAGCAGCTATGTGTTACTGAAGAGAACTCTAATGACTGTTCTAGAAACCAGAACACAAAGGCATGCCTGCTGTCCGCTGCTGGTCCAACTATCTGTCCTCGAAGTACTTTTAACTATAGGAGATACACTAAAGCAAATTTTCTCATATTGGAAGTCTCCAATCTGTCTAAGATCTTGTGCCAGATTGTTTAGAAAGAGCCCTGGTTGTGTTTAGTTGCATTTACTTTAAATTAGCAAGTTTGTACAATATCTTTTTAATGTATCTAGCTATCATGCTGATACTTAGCTTTAAAATAGGCATTTGACTATTGCTAAACTTTCAGGAAAATAACTTCTCTCTGCTATCCCTAACCAGAAACAAAAATAAATAAATAAAATTCTACTTGTCTGAAATTCAGTGCTAATGATTCACAATGATCAGGGAAAAAATTAACATTCAAAACTGTGATATAGAGTGGTACTTCTAATTTAAGTTTTAGTGTTTAAATTACTTTTTATTTATTGCGTGACATTTTAGAATGTTTAATTGACAAGCCCTTCGGAACACAGTTTATATCATAAGAGTGCTTTATGTGATGTTAATCGTACGAGATGGAGCAACCCAGAGTGAAACTCACAACTGGACATTAATTTTTGTTGGTAGATGCTGACAGATTGGTATGGAAGGCTACATACTCGTGACAATTCCCACATTCTAATCTATACTGTTAAGTAAAACGATACTTGCATTGATCATGAAGACGTTTTTCCTCCTGGCTCATTTGTGAGAGCAGTGCTGTTACTAATCAATAAGCCATGCAACCGCTGTTACTACTCAGTAAGCTCTACGGCTGCAGTAAGAGTCTTGGAGGGAAAACAGGGTGATAGATGGTGTGAGAGCAGATTATCAGAATATCCTTAGTTCCTTTTAGTCTAACTAGAGCTTGCTTCTACCAATTACCAACGGGTATCTCTCTAAAGCCATCAGACCAGGGACCATTCACACACCAAATCCAGCGGTCTTTGAATGCCCAGACTCATGAACCTCCTTCCAACCACTTCTTCTGACACCTAAAATCTTCTCTCTTTTCCAATCTTTCTTTCTTGTTAACTTTTATTACATTTTGGTCTCCCAGTTCTTCTATTACTCTTTTTCTTCTCTTTCCCCTTCCTGAATCATCTTTCTTTTACTATTGCCCAGGTATGAACATACACCCCAGCTCAACCCTCAGACCCCTGCTTAGCTCTTTCCAGGATTATATCTGAGAATTCCTGTTGTCCCTAGCCATCTTCTTTCTACAGTAGCTCATATAGTTATCCAGCCCTCTTTAGAAAACTCTCGTCTTTGATGATTTTTCCCAGTGGCTTTACTTAAACCTAGGGAACTCAAACTCAAGGTGTTTAAAAGTAAATGCTTCCTCTGTCCCCTTATTCTTTATCCAGTCTGACCTCCCTGATGCAGCAAGCATAATCTGTGTTTCTTGTCACTCCTCACCTTGAGAATCTCCATTCACTCCCCTTCCTATAGAAGGAGTCCCAGCATTCTTAGTCTGGTGCTCAACATCCCTCTAGAAATTGACTCCAACCTACTTTTCTAGCTTTACTTTTTAGTTATACCCTATGATCTCTTCCATAACTGATTCACAGTTGTACGGTGGACCAAGGTTTAAAAATGCACACGTCCATAGGTCGTTAATATGAACAAGTGAAGCCAGCCAGTGCAGATCTGTCATAAACTGGAGCATGCACCCTGCACAAAAAGATCAACCCAGCTCTAAACCATGGTTAACGTATAAGATATGACCCTGGTTTGTGAGATCTTCTGAATTCTGAATATCATCATCTAACAAAAAAACATCTTTAAGGATTAAACAAGGCCTGAAGGTCATATGTTTGTTATAACTCAGCTGCGGATACACTCACATACACTCCTCTGCTCACATTTAACTCACCTCTTCCTCTACTGATTCTTCTTGAAAGTTCAGGGGTCCTCTCACATGCCACCTGCTTGGTAAAACCTTCCCTGGCTTGTTGGCATCTTTCCTTCATCCCCTGTGACATTTATGGTTAGTGCGGCCCAGTTAAAATATTGTCTGTCTTAGTTCATTTTGTGGGAATACATGGCTCACCTCCCTATCCAATCATGAGCTTGAAGCCATGGCCCACTCCTGTGCTTTCCTGTCTCAGCCCCTGACCTCAATAAATGTCTCCTATTAGTTCCCAATAAGTCAGTTTTTGTTGGTTGATTGGAGGCACTTAAGAATTGGGACAGGATCTAAATGTCATTTTATGGAAATAAAGAGCAAGTTGTTTTTATTGAGTGCCTGTCATAAGCCAGATTCTCTGCCAGATGCTTTCGATACACTGTGCAATCCTGACTACAATTCTGCTCGGTGTGGATATGACAGCCATTTTGCAGGTGACTCAATCAAGGCCCAGCAAGGGTAAATAATACATCTCAGGCTACCCAGGTGGAAATGCAACTCTCTGGTTCCTTTTGATTCTTTACACTGTTTTCTGAGCTTCACAGCAGGCATGGCAGACACATGCCTGAGCCACAAATGGGTTATAATTATAATTGTGCCTGGACGCTGGGAGCAGCTGAGTTGTGCTGGGTCTTAGTGCCTGTCACCTCTCTAGTGCTGGGGTGACCTGCAAAAATGACCCTCTGTGTGAAGAAGGTAGGCAAGCACTGTGTTGATTACTTTGTGATCCTTCTTGGCATTTTAAAAAGACAGCGTGTGGAATGTAACATGGCTAGGAACATAATACCTGTTGTATTCCTAAAGAAGGAATGATAGGATTCCAAAACCAAATTTTACAAGTTAAAATGAAAATGAATTCAGTTATTTGAAGAGTGTCACCTAACCCCTGTCTGTAGTAAGTTCCTGTCATTAAAGGGGTGACTTTTAAAGTTTGATGTAGAAACAGCATTAAATAATAAGCATTTCTTGTGAAACCAGTATAGAAAAATAAGATTTGGTACTTTTAGAATGGCTAAGCAATACTCTAGTGAAATTGTAAAAATATGCAGGAATTGAGTGAATTTAAAAGCTGTGGTGAATAGTTGCATTGGAGGTCATTAATATTACCTTCAGAAATATAAAATACACTGAGAGAAAAGCATAGCTTTTAATGGTGAAGCTGTGATTTAAACATGAACATTAAAATTTTTGTGTGTGCTTAATCAAATTACATGGTACATTTTGGCACTCTTCTCAAAAAATAATGCTATGTTGGAACATTCCAGGGCCAGAAATGGGCCCTTTCAAGTACAAGGCTTTTCTTGGCTCCATGAAATAAGGTTCAGTAGAACATGTTTTAGAGTGCCTTAAATTCCATTGCATCTGAGATAGGAATACAGATGGAACAAAACTGCTAACAGTACTTTAGGGAATGTGAGTTGGTACAGAAATGTTGAATATTCACATTACCTTACTTAGATTAAATGACTACAGTACAGCAGTTGTCTGTCAAAATTCTTTTCATTTGCTCTCTGGGTAATTCACTTGAACAGGTGACTGGTTTCATTAGTGCAGTGCATTTTGGTTATGAGTGTTGAAAAATAACTGAAGTAGATTTCTCTAATTGCTCCTAAGTAACCCTATACGTCTTGTGATTTCTACACTTCAGGGTATCTTTTTGTGGATTTTTCTTTTTTTACCAAAAAAAAGAAAGCATTAAGCTTAGAGCTTTTGGAAACCTTTAGCTCAGTCCCTCTAATTTGATTACATTTATATATAATAATAGAATCCTAAAAAGGATCTGTACCAAACCAATTACTGTTCCACCATGACACAAGTCTAGGAGGCTCTGGAAACACTTGTGTTTTTCAAAAATCAAATGGGGATTAATTATTGGTGCTTGATACACTCGAAATGAGAATGAGAAAATATTTTAATTTATACGTAAAAGAAAAATACATTCAAATAAAGCCGAATAAAAATATCCAATTCTTATGCCTTAAAATTAAAACAGCAACAGATGATAGGAAAAGTTCTGTATTAAAAGCACTGTGGCTAATAACAGACATGAGTTTTAGGGCCCTTTCTATCGAGGCTCCAGGTTTTGATGGCACATTCATGTATTTTATTTCAAGTTACATAGTACCTGAAACTGTAATGGTATTTGCCTTCCAGTTTTGATTATCATCAGCATGTCATTTTTAGACTGCAAGAGTACTTTCTGTATTTTAAAAAAACTACCACAAAAAAATATTCTTTTTCAGGGGGGTAGGTGGGGCTCTTCCCAAAGAATGCCTGAATAGTTTTGCCAGTGATGAGCCAAGAACTTGGAATTAGATTTAGTGATTGACTTAATGAATAGAATTTCAAAGATAACTTTTTTGTATATTGATACCTAGGTATTCACAGAGTTCAAAATCAAAATGAATACATCTTTTTATTAAAATTTTAGTGCACATGGCAACTATGAATTTGTCTAAATGAAAGATACTTTTATACACAAAGGTGCTTTTCTGCCTAGTCTTAAATTACTATTAATTAAGCACTGTATAATATAATAGATGATTATGGTGTTTTAATGTGGATGCCAATGGATTTGCTAGCCTTTCTAAATGGCTATTGTTTTCTAATAGTCTTCAGGGGATCACTTATACAGCCATTGTGGTTCTAAAAATATCTTTAAATACCAATGGGACAGCTTTTTTGAAGCATGGCTATTATAAAATGTACTTTTATTTGAAGTGTGTCATTTTGATAATATCACTCAAGTACTTTCAGGTACAGCAAAAAAAAAAGCAGTGTTGAAAAAGAATAAAGGAAAGCTCTTTATATAGAGAAAATGTTCAGAACAATATGGTAGTTAAATACAAAAAGATCTGAGTTAGGAGTATTGGGAATCTGTTCTGTTCATTAGGATTTTTAGCTATTCTATTCATTTGGATTTTAGCTGGAGATTTTTTTATGTAGCATTATTGTTTTTATTTAATATTTCTATGGCAGCTAATTAGGTAAATGCTTTGAATATTAAATATTGTAGTAACTTTGGGGAAAATAACATTTTGGGGTCAAAGCCCTGAGCAAAATATTGTCATATGTGAGCTGATTAATTGAACCAAAGGCCAGATTGTTTTGCCACTTGCTATCCAACTAGTCACTCAGTTCATTGTCTAAGGCTGTTCCAGAATGGAATGACTGGTTATGTCAAAGTCAATGGTGTTCTTTTCATCGCAGCTGCTAACGGAGTAAATCTTGATTAGAGAATCGTTTCAGCCTCGTTAAACTAGCTAAGTGTATGGACACCCCCAAGAGTCTGACCCTGAATGTCACATCATGCATTTAAATGCTGGATGTGTAAGGTTCTCAGCCCCATCACCCAGTGGTTTCTGTCTGTTGTTGGCTCCAGTCTATAAGGACTTTAATCCAAAGCAGAGTCTAGGCCACTCTCTGGTCTTTGCTGCCCGTATCTGAGAGTGAATGTAAAAAAATTCTATTTCTAATCAAACCAGAGAAGCCGAGGATTTTCATCAATTATATTTAGTAGAGAAAAGTGTTATGATTTTTGAATATGAGTGTTCAATAGCATTCCATGGTAATAGCGTTCCAATTGTATCCCAAATATCCCAAGAATTCAGATATTATGCCATTCTTTGATTTTAATTTACACTATTTAAAAACCTTAATGAAAGAAACAAAGTCTTGAATACATATTCTAATTTTTTTATTAGAGTGACCAGTGATCAATTTTTTCTCAATTTATTTATTGCTTTTCTATTACAGTTGTCCCACTCTTTCTCCCACTGCTCCCTCCCACCTCACACTCAGTGATCAATTTTTGCTGCCAGGTTCACGAATTTGGGAGCAGATCTTTGAATAAAGCTTCTCCTGCCTTTTCGTGCACAGATTTAAACGTTTGTAGCAGAGCCTCTGGCAGAGGGCCCCTAGGCCTTCTGTGAATGTAGGCTGTGTGTGTCCACTCTCATCCCCACAGTTCCCTTGTACTGGACCTAACTGATGCTGAGCAAGGCCCGGCACATCTGCCTGAGAACTTGCTTTTGCCATAAAGTAACAGTAAGTTAGACCAGCAACTGTTCACATGTTGCAGTGTGATACAACGTTATTTTAAGCTTAGGCTTATTTTACATTTTAGATGCCACTTGTCAAACTTATTTTTCAAGAAGGAATATTATTATGAATCTAAAATAAACAAATACCTTAGAAAAAAATTCCCTTAATTCCCGTGTTGCTGTTGTTAAACATTACGATTTGCAACCACTTACCTGTGTGGATCACGATTATCTTGACATTCTGCAATATAAACAAACCATAGAAATAAATGAACCCCTGCAGCTGATAGAGGACTGCCGACATCATCCACAACCTCTTTTATCAGAGTTTTGTGTTCTTAAACACGGCCTTATTGTTTTTCATTGACCACCTTTTAAAGTGAATGTTACTGGTTATTTCTAAAAATTCTGGAATCTTTCCAGTCTTCAATAGTTCTTCCTCTCTACACATTTATAGTGTATAGAGAGCATTAATGCTCTTGAGTATAAAACAGGCTCACTATTCTTATAACGTATTACTGTTTCAAATATAAATATAAAAGATATGAAAATGCAGGCATATAGTAAAATGAATCTCAAGGAGATTGGATAAAGACTATTACGGCAAAAGCTCTACTTTGTGTTCTGCATATAATCTTTTCTGTCAGTTTGGAAGTTATATTCGAGGTCAGCATTTGCCAGATAAGCAGTCCCATATTATATGTAAGCTGGACTTTTCAAAGAGCACTCCAGGCAAAGAGGCAATACAAATGGAACCTGTTCTTGGTGGCTAAAGAGGTAGAAGAGGAATTAGAAAGGAGCATGGACTTAGCTCTGTCTCTCTTCACAGCAATAACAACATCACTCACCACTCTCCCAACTTCTTACAGATACATGTGAGAGATAGAGGTGAATGACCTTGGAACCTGATATGTGTCCTCCGAGTTTTATTATCCATTGTTCTTGCTCGAGACTTAGGTAAATGGCTTTAGAAAGCCTTACTTTATTAAAATACGCAGGCTTCATTCCCTGTAGGACTGGAAATCTTATAAAATTTATTTCTAAAAGCACATGATTTATGCATTGGTTTTCCATAACATCTTTACCCACAAATATAAATGGTGATGGGGGGGGGGGGTGCGGAAGATGACCAAAGTAGTATGTTTAGAGTCTTGCAATAAAAAAAAACAAAAAAAAAATCTCATTACTTGAGGCATTTTGTGTACGGAGTTTTAAAAAATCTTAACTTTAATAAATAATGTGTTTTGTGGCTAAAATCCTCCTCGGACGTCTCCTACCAGCTTGTATCATATTTCCGCCCTGCACTGTTCTGGGCCTGGATAACCAGCTGCCCTTCTTATCACTGCTTTGCTTCCCTTGTGTTTGTTTTTCTGTCTTTGCAGAGACCCTCCTTGATGACTTCCTTCTCACGTACACTGTCTTCATGACAACTGATGACTTGTGCCAGGCGCTGCTGAGGCAATATCCTTCATTAACTTCAGGAAGCTGTCGCCTTCCTCGCAGGCAGATGTCTCACATTAGGAATTAACTGCCTTTCTTCATGTACTCAACCCCCCGGTAGAATATGGCTCTGTTCAATATTAATGCAATGATAGCCAAGGTGAAAGATGAAATGAGACAGACTAGACCGGGGGAGGGGTTTGGGGTGGGGGGGGTTGGACGCAGGGTGGGTACTGGAAATGCAGCTGCTGTTTTCAAGTTCTAAACTGTACTGTGTATGTTTTCTTCATACCTATGTCTCTAGACTTTAGAAATCTGAAGGCAAATTTGGCCTGTTGGGTGAGCCCCAGAGTCAAGAGGTTGAGTGAACTGGCAATAAATGAACTTATAAGACAATTAATCAGTTAGTGCCGGACCACTTGGGCAGGAAAGTGTACGTATGGGATATCATGTTTCTGGCACGTGTCCCAGGGAGACCAACCATTCCTCCACCTGGGAGGTCTAAACTGCCCCTGGAGTGAGCTGTCTTCTCTTCAGAAGCATGCTCTCTTAGGATGATGGATGTGCTTAGAAGGTTAATGACCAGTTAAGGAAGCTTTATGATTTATAGACTAAATAGAAGAGATGAAAGGCCAGAAAAGCCAAGCTAAGAAAACTTGCTCAGTTCTCCAAATGGGCTTCTTGCCTCCCAATGTTTAAGGTAGATGCTTTGGGAGCATTTAAGTAGCCTGTTAACTGTCAGGTTTTTATTAAGCCAAAGTGAAGATTCCATTAGAGCCCACATGAAAATTTTTAGAAAGATGGATTTTCTTTTTGCATTTACCTTTTACTGAGCTCTGGTAACAGTCTTGGTCGGATTGCCTTCCTGTTAAATAATTGTTACATTTCTCCCCCACTTTAACATTTATTGCTTAAAACGACACTTTAAAATTCATAAAGTGCATAATCTCTCTTTAAAAATACACAAACTAGAAACGGTGATCACTTTTTAGTGCTCTCCTGTATTGTGTGGCCACTATTGGTATCTTGAAGCTTTTTAGAACCAGTTCATAAAGCTCATCTTGAAACATAGTTTTGAATTTGGAAACTTTCAAAATCATATTTCTTCCAAAGCTTCCCAGTGAGGTGTTACTAAGAAATTTAACAATAACTACAAAGCTTTTAATTTCTCCTTCTTTAAGCATGTTTTGAAAAAAAAATATTTATGAGCTAATTTCTTCTATACTTGAATGCTACAGTTTTCCAAGGGAATTACCATCCATTAAGTAATACAGTTTGTCTTATAGCAAATGACATCCCTTCAGACTATTGTGAAATATAATCCCAACATAATTTGTGGTTACCATTGCGTAAATTAATGCCTCATAGCACTTCCCTGAGGAATCTCTCGAACTTTACTTGGCTCTAAACATGTTTGAGTCTTTGACTAAGACATTTTATACAAAAATTTAGTTCAGATTCTTAGCACTCTTTTTACTGATTGTCAAAACCCATGAAATCCAGAACATTTAAGCCAGAAGTCTTTTTATGTGACTACTTTGATATGTTTGCAACCTCTGCCTTTTGTGAAATGATGCAAACCACAAACAAAAATATGGTACCATATTTAATCTGAGATAGTTTGATGTACATTTTAGTGGAGATACTTTTTATATCCTACTACTATAACATTATAAGGAATAGCCCAAATTAGTTTTTGTTGTTTTCTCCCATTATTTTTGAATATTATTTATAAACTAGAGCCTTTTGTGCTGTTGGGCTATCTTAGGTGGATGTTTTTATTGAGACAGAATTTCATACCTTTAAGCTTTTATCATCATAAAGAGTGTTATTTAAGCTCTCAGCCCTAGGTGGGCTAATATTCACTGTATTGCACTGTTTCACTCCCTACCCTCAGCTAAATTTATAAATCATTATAATTTAGCATGAGCAAAATGTATGAATATACATTTGAATATACCCAATACAGAAAACCAGAATAACATGTATGTAAATTAATAAATATTTTTAAATATATCTTGTAGAGGAGAGAACATGATTAAGCTAATAAGTGGTAGTAACTAAGAGTGAAGAAGAGTTGTTGAAATTTTAGTTCCAAAAATTGCTTTATCCTGCAAGCCCATAATTGTAGGAGGTATATGCAGCCATAATAAAAAGCTTACCTCTTCAGCTACATATGCTGACCTAAAAAAAAGAAGTTGTTAGTATTACTTAATTTTCCATATTTTTTCTTTGTATTAGTCAAGCTGTGATAGTTACAGGGAAAAAATAAAAAGGCATTTGCATGAGTGGAAATAATGAAAGATAAATCTTTATATGTTGACTTTCAAGAGAAAAACTGAAAAAAAAAATGAGTATTTTAACAGTCTTCGCATGTTTGAGTTTATTTTGCCAATAGAAATTAAAGAAATTAGAAGCTCATTTGTATTTTTGGAGGTTCAGGAGACAGTGAATTATGTTTTTAAAATATTTACAAAGCCTGATATAGAACCGGTTCCTCTTTTGCAATTATATATGAGCATTAAGGAATATAGAAACCTGCCCATCAACCCCAAAGCTTACCTGTGTTTTATATCATATTTCCTCTTCCTAGTTGACCTTTCAAGGTGTCCCAGATACTCAGAAATAGTAATTTTGGGGAGAAAAACACTAAGTTGGTTTAGAGAACACCAAGCTTCTGTCTCATTCCTCAGGCTTTAAACATGTTGCCTTTGCGGCTGTTATTTTTAATAATTTTAACAACATAGTTAACACATGGTTATTGTATACAAATTAGAAAATGCTTATAAGTATATTAACAATTCATGTGCTCTGAAATCTCATTACCTTGAGAAGCCACTGTTAATTGTCAGTATATCTTTCCAGGTAATGGAATTACTCATATAAATAAGCATAGTTAATAGAAATGGATCATCCTAATGAATCCTTTTCTTACTTTCCTGCTCAACCATATATTGGGAACATTCTGTCAGTAAATGTACTGCTGGACCATCAGTTTTATGGCTGCAGAATAGCCCACTAAGTGGATATGTAAATAATTTTGTTAACTATCCTCAATGGTTAAATTATTTAGGTTATTCATATTTTCTGTTTTTTAATTCCAGTGAAAGTGAAAATTAGCAGTTCTTTTTATTCATTTTTGCACATTTATCCAGTACCCCCCCCTTTTTTTTTTCAAGTAAATTCCTAAGGGTGGGCATTTGGAAAATGTCACAAATTATGCTTCAGAACTCTCTGCTCATTTGGGGCTATGTTAGACCTAACTGGTTTTACAGAATTTGAATTTCTGAGGATCAAAGGATATCTGACCTAGCTCTCGTCTAACTTTTATGGAAACAATGGCTGCCTGTATAGTGTGGCCAGATCTCTTAGAGCCACCCTTGAAATTAATGGGCCTCCTAGTATCTTTTTGAGGTGGCGTTAACCTGTGTCACCACTGGAACCATGTCAGAAGCTGTCAATGTGATCATCTGACCTTTATCTTCATGGTCTGTCACCAAGTGTATGTAAACCATTTTCCTGGCTTTATTGTTGCTCTTTCTAATATACACCATATTCTTTTCTTCCTGCATGCTTAGATACCTGTAGATTCTTTAGAAAATATGATTTAACAAGAATAAATGGATCTTTTTCATATTTTTATTTTCAACAATGCAATATTCTTTCTTAACCATTCGCACCTATTCTGCTAAGAAGTATCAAGGCAAAGAAGAAAACTCAGATGTTCCTTGTCGGAAACGTAAGGTCTTACATCTTGTTTCCCAGTGGATTTCTCTGTACAAAGACTGGTTACATGAAGATGAACATTCAAAAATGTTTTTAAAGGTAATGTAAAACTTCCGGATATTCTTTGATGCCAGATGACTGGTTTTATTTTTAGTTATGCATTTCAAAAATCTCAGTTGTAGGTTGCAGTCATTCATGTTTTGTAATATCCAAAGTTGTGATTCAAACAAAGCATTAAATGATTTTGGCTTCTAAGGCCTGATATTCCTTACGTAGATAGAATATTTTAAGTTTTAAAGAATTCATTAAGAAAAAATTGAGAGCAAATTTTACATTCACTAATTTAATGTTATTTTATAAAAGTCATGGGAAATTTGATTGCAGATGAAATAATTAAGGAAGGTAAAATAAAACATACTTCAAAACTTAATAGTATTTAATATGTTGAGCTTTATTATAAATTTGAAACCAGTTCCATATATATAATATTTGGATAAAACATTATCATTTAAAAACTATATTCACAATAGATACATTATGAAACTTTCAGGATATGGTATATTTTGAGAATTTTAACTAATAATAACTTGTAAAGTAGAGGCTAACCTAGATTTACATTTGGAATTAGATAAACTGATATATTTTTCTAATCAATAATAGGCTACAACATGTTTCCAACACAGATGATTCTCTGGAGATGGTGTGTAGGCAGTCAGATTCCTTTGGCCACCAAAACCATATTAGCTGTACAGGTTAACACAAAGGGGTGGAATAGAATCTGAACAAGGACGAGTTCTATTTCAGAATAGACAAGTGTCTAAACTGCTCTGCCTCTCATGAAGTAAACCACTTTGCGTTCAAAATTCAGATATCATTTAGGCATCCAGTTAAAACTCTTTAACCAACTCTTTCACTAAACTAATGTTATTTCAAAACAACGAGGTAAGTTAATTCCATTGACTTTTTTCTCCCTCTCAGATGATTGTGTGGACCTCATTTTCTTAAATATAGAATAGGCATGGAAATCTGCAGCAGCCAGCCAGAGATCTCTAAGTTTCCAGCCTTTCCTGCCCACAGTCCCTAAGCACTGCAAGAGAGCCATGCGGCCTGAGTGAGGGGCTCAGAGGTGTAATCCCACCCAGGGTCTCATCGGTACCTGGGTTAATCCCCTGCGTTGTCCAGAGTTCCACCAATTTCCCTTGGCCAGTTAACTGTTACATGAGTCTAAATCCTTACCAAAAGGGCGTGCAACCAATTCAACTGACATTCTTCTTTGTCCCCCAGACCATATACAGAAACGTACTAGATGATGTATATGAATATCCGATACTGGAAAAAGAATTGAAAGAATTTCAAAAGATACTTGGAATGCACCGTCGTCAGTAAGTATTTATTTTTCCATATTATAGTTAATGAAAGAAGGCAGCAAATGTGATAGAATTTGAGACATCTCATAAAGTTTATTTTGAGCATTTTGAATCTGAGATTCATCTTGTTGCTTTAGCTTTTCTAGTTGTAAATAGTGTGTTTTGTTTTTATATCTCAAAATGAACAAACACTAAATCAAGTGGATCGACTATTTTTTTTAACCCTATTTTAATACAGGAGAAACAAACTGAACTATGGTAAGTTAGGTGCATAAAAAGAATCATTTAATAAATTATTATTTAATTTTAAAAGTTAAGTATTTAACTTGTCATTTGCGGGGCTTATAGCTATCTCTAATAGAATAGAACAAGTGTTTTATAAATAGAGCCCATCAAGTCATGGAGCATTTTAAAAGCTCAATTTTTATGTCCCTGAGGTTTCTTTATCAGTTTAGGAAGATTAAAGAAAACCATTTACTCAATGACTTCTGACATGTCCAAGTATCCCCCAGATATCTGTCATTAGTCTTTCAAATTGCCAAAACCTGGCTTTACTCTGATTATATGACCTCTCCTTATTCATTTTGGTAAATGAAAACATTAAGTCATTATTCAGCTTTCAGATATAGCTGCGAAGTTAATCTGAAGGGAAAAAATTGTCCTCTGATTTACAATGTATTTTCTACTTAGCAAACATGAAACATATGTGTTGTCAAGTTGTGCAAAACTTCTATAAAGCTTTCAGCAGTCACAGTCAAGATGGAGATGTAGGTAAACACAGCTCACCTCTTCACACAACCACAGCAAAAATTACAACTACAAAACAGATATCACCCAGAATCATCAGAAAATCAAGCTGTATGGAAGTCCACCAATCAAGGAATTAAAGAAGTCACATTCATCCAGATGGGTAGCAGGGGAAGAGATGCAGAGACACAGAACGGGTGATCCCACACCAACACATGGTGGATAAAAATCGGGAGGGTTACCTCAGGAGCGAGGGATCCCAGCCCCACACCAGACCACCAAGCCCAGGGTTCCGGTGCCAGGAATATCAGTCCCCATAACCTCTGACTGTAAAAACCAGTGCAGGCTGGGGTACTGTAAAAACCAGTGCAGGTTAGGGTGGCAGAAGAAACTGCAGGATTCTTAGGTGTCTCCTCTTAAGGGGCCCTAACAGACTTAGGACTTATGCAGACTCACTCCTTCCAGGCTCTAGCACGGGGACAGCAGCTGAAAGGGCACAGAGGCATACAGGGAGAAACTGAAGTGTCTGCCATCAGGATGAGTTCCAGGGGACAGCCTCCTCCCAGACAAAACTTCAGAGGCCAGGCAGTGGCCATTGTCTCTTTTCCAAGCCCTCCCACACACACAGCCACAAAGCGGTGACACCATATCTGAGACTCCATCAGCCTAATTCACATGGATTGCCCCACCCTGGTGATTATCTAATACCCCACCCCATTCAAATTATAGGTGCACTTTTCTACAAGCCATACTGCTAAGACGGGGGGGGGGGGGCGGGGGGGGTCAAAACAGCTGTACTTGATACACAGAAACAAACACAGGAAGGCTGCGAAAATGAGGAGACAGAGAAATATGGCCCAAATGAAAGCACAGAACAAAAGTTCAGAAAAAGAACTAAATAAAATGGGGATAAGCAATCTAACAGATGCAGAGTTCAAAACAGTGGTTATTAGGATGCTCAAGGAATTCGTTGGATACATCAATAGCATGGAAAAGACCCAGGCAGAAATGAAGGTTACACTAAGCAAAACAAAGAAAAAATTACAGGGCATCAGCAGTGGGGTGGATGAAGCCAAGAATAAAATCAATGGATTGGAACATAAGAAAGAAATAAAAACACTCAATCAGAATAGCAAGAAGGAAAGTAATCCAAAAAGTGAAGATAGTTAAGGAGCCTCTGGGACAACCTCAAACATACCAACATTTGAATCATAGGGGTGCCAGAAGGAGAAGAGGAAGAGTAAGAAATTGAAAATTTATCTGAAAAAATAATGAAAGAAAATTTCCCTAATTTGGTGAAGGAAATAGACATACAAGTCCAGGAAGCACGGAGAATCCCAAACAAGATGGACGCAAAGAGGACCACACCAAGACACATCATAATTAAAATGCCAAAGGTTAAAAATAAAGAGAGGATCCCAAAGGCAGCAAAGAAAAGCAGATAGTTACCTACAAAGGAGTTCCCATAAGACTGTCCACTGGTAACTGATTTCTCAAAAGAAACTTGGCAGGCAAGAAGGGACTGGCAAGAAGTATTCAAGGTGATGAAAAGCAAGGACCTACAACGTAGATTACTCTATCCAGCAAAGCTATCATTTAGAATTGAAAGGCAGATTAAGTGTTTCCGAGACAAGGTAAAGCTAAAGGAGTTCATCATCACCAAACCATTGTTACATGAAATGTTAAAAGGACTTATTTAAGAAAAAGAAGATCAAAACTATGAACATTAAAATGGCAATAAATTCACAACTATCAACAATTGAATCTGAAAAACAAACTAAGCAAACAAGCAGAACAGGAACAGAATCATAGATATGGAGATCATTTGGAGGGTTATCAGTTGGGAGGGGGAAGAGGGAGAAGGGGAGAAAATATGCAGGGATTAAGAAGTACAAATTGGTAGGTATAGAATAGACCAGGGATGTTAAGAACAGTATAGGAAATGCAGTTTCCAAAGAATTTATATGCATGACCATGGACATGAACTAAGGGGTGGGATTGCTGGAGGGAATAGAGGATATCAGGTGGGGGGGGGGGACAAAGGGGGGAAATTGGGACAACTGTAATAGCATAATCAATAAAATATATTTTTTTAAAAAGATTTCAGAAGTCAGAAATGCATGTCTCATAGAATATGTTAATTCAGGTCTTCCAGATTACTGATTTGAGATATAAAGCCTGACTTAATTTTAGTAAAGGGAGATCCTACTGCAAATTAAATGTCTGTATAATTTTAGGGAGTAAATTCCCAAACATAAAAATCACATATTTAGAAATTCAGAAATGAGGTGTTGTAATTTAAGACAGTGTGTTACAAATGAATGTTGTGAATTTTGGTTGCCTTCTTTTATCAGAGTCTACAGTATAATGTTTCCGTAGCTCAGGACTAGTATGAAAATATGAACAACTAAATGAAACAAAAAAGAAAGGCAAACTTAACATCAAAATAATCCCCACATGGAAGTTGGTCCGTGCTGTAAGGGAGGCCTTATTACTATTGGGACCCTTTAATTCATGGTTTTATACACTGAAATGCATTAAAGACATTAATGAAATTTAATACATTCCATTAAAGAACTTAACATAAAAGTGGGAAACAACAGATTAAAATAAGAAAATGATATGACATGACCCTTGTGTCTTTGGTATAAGACGATGAAATATCTCTAGATTCTGGAAGAAGATTTGAGCTGGGGACCTGCAGAATGTCCTCCAGTTCCACCACACATAGGAATATCCTGGAAAAGATGCAATTTGGCTACTTATTTAGCTACCTTAACTACAATAATGTCAGCTAAAATATAATCAGTGTCTGAGAAAACTAGAATTTCTGTGTACTGAAGAAACCCAGTTCTTCCTCCAGTTTTCACCTTCTGCAGTTGGAAAAGAAAACACACCCGTTGAACAGACAGCTCCTTTTCTTCCTGGTTCACTTGAAATCCAGAGCCCAAAGTCAAAGTGTTATACATAGTAAACTAATGAATACTGCATCTTATCTTTTGGAAAAGCAAAGCCTCTGCCCAGGGTCTGAACATTAGTCTTCTGTGACAATAACTGCATTATTCTGGGTTTGGGACAAAGATTGACCTCTTGTCCTTTTCCTTTCAGCACGGTAGATGAATATTCACCACAGAGGAAGGTAAGGCAGACCGCTGTCCATCAGAAATGGGGGGTTCAGTTTGGAGCCCTTGCCTTCCTTGCTCATTATAGTCCTTCCTCCAGCAGGACAGGGCACGGCAGGGACCCAGGCCACAGCTTGTGCGCTTGTATTTCAGCTTCCCTGTGCGGGTACAGATTCAGGGCCGGCCCTGTGCCTTTGGCTTGCTCACATGTGCATGTTTTTGTGGTGCATCTTGAAGTCTCAGAGTTTCCCCAGTATTCCCAGAGTGTCAAACATTGACAGGGGAAAAAAAGAAGTCCAGGCAAGAAGCTTGCCTGCAAGAGTAAGAAAGGCTTATAAGAAAAAGTTTTGCACTTTTCAAACCAATAGAAAGAGAGAGGTTAGCAAGAATGAATGTGTTTCCTATCCAACTTGGAGGAGAGAGTGTAAAATGAGGTGTTAGGCACAAGTTTTGGAAAAGCTGATAAGGTATCTATTTTCCTTAAGAAAGGCGTTGTACTACAGCAGAGTCTGAAACGATTTCACAGTCGCTTTATGCAAAAGCAAGGCTGATACTGGGATGGGGAAGCAGTGCCTGCTCAGAAGAACCAGGGGGCGTTGGTAGTAACCAGATACCCTCCAGCCTGTTGCAGAGAATTATGGGGACTTTTTGCCTGGTGCTGGCCTTGGCCGAGGTCTGTCGCATTGCTCAGACTCTCCACCTCCTCATGCAATAATGGAGGCAACTCCCAGTTTATTCCTCAGTGATTGGATGCTGGAATTCATATTTAAAAAAACGAAATTGGCTAGGCCTTTTGGAACATGTTGTAAACAGCGCTGGCTTTCCAAAGGGCAGGAACACATTCATTCATTGTTCTCTTTCTCCCTTCTCTCAGAATAAAGCCCTTTTCCACCAATTCAGTCTGAAGGAGAACTGGCTGCAGCAGAGAGGCGCAGTGACTGAAACAGAGGAGAGTGAGTAGCATCTGAACGAGGGTTTGAGGGTTTGGGTCGGTGGAGGAGCCTCTGTCAGTCGCCGTGGCTTCCCAGCATCCGCACATCAGCCTGCCTTTATCCACCTCCGGTGGTCACACCCTTTATAACAAGCACATTAGCGTCAAAAATGAGTGTGTTTCTTTTCTTGCTTTGGCGGTACAGTCTTCTTGATCCTATAATAGTGTCCCAGGGACCAAGGACATTCTTAATTTGGGAAATAAGGAAAGGAGACTTCAAAGAGCCTCCTGCGTCCCTGGGAAGAGGTACAGAATTGCCTGGAAACACCGCCTTCCTCTGGGTCACCTTCTCCCAGCTCTGTCAGCCCATTGCCTGTGAGTAACTGGAAAGTCCATTAAAGCGCACGTGCGAGGCACATTTAGGAAGAAATCTCTGAGGAAAGTGCAGTCAAAATTCCTTCGAGGCCAGACTGTACCGGGCAGTGCCGCACACCCAGCATGTCCTCACACAGTGCCTGGCAGTGCCCCCCAAGGCCCCTGACCCACCGGGAAGAGGGCTGCCTGGGCAGTAGGAGCAGAAACGCTTTTTTAGCTCCCTGAAGACGCTGGCGTGCTTTTCGGTGGTAATATCTTGTAACAGAACAGAACACCGTTTCCTCCTGGTTGGACAAAGGTTGAGTCAAGTGCCGAGCCGGGAAACACAGCAATTAAAATGGTCACATAATTGTGACTCAGGGACATTCTCTTTTAAAGGCTTTCAGTAAGTCCTGAAATTCTAAGTGCGAGCATCTAACATTTGCTCAACTTCTAACCAAATGTCCCAAGGACGCTTCTTCTGTTACATTGTTTGTATGTAATGCTGCTCCTGAGGGTGCCTCTGTGTCCTAGTAAGAGGAAGAGCAAACGAAATGATCTTCCTCCTAATTCCTTACTTGCTGACCTTCCTTGCCTGTTTGTCTCTCAATTTAACTGCATAATTTTTCAAGGCCTTGGCCCTCCTTTATTCTTTAGTTTGTTAAGCAAGCTGGAAACTTACATCACATTTAGTGGTTTGTAGATCAGATCTTTGCCTTGTTCAAAAATTCCATTTTTCTATGCAAGGAAAAAAGTCTTTTTGCCTCTCACACGTCTGTTGACAACATATAAAACAACTGTTTGGTAGATGCTGTTGTTTTAGTGACACACCCAACCAAACCACAAACACAGTGCTCTGTGCCTCCTGGTGGCGCGTTAAAGACTCTGAGGTTCGTCCATGTAAACTCATAGTGTGTCTTTCGCTTTACTCTCATGTCTGTGTAAATATTCCTGGGTTTATTTTTGTGGTGCCCTTTAAATTGCATATGAAATTTCTCTAGCAGCTGCATCTACCCCCCTTTTTAAATTTTGTAACATAGAAGAGGAAAATATCTAAGTACGTTAATGTCCTTGTGTCTTTTCTAAAGAAGCTAGTGTTTTTATTGTTCAGAACAGCTGATATAAGAAGCAAATAATATGTCAATTATTTCTATTGCTATTAAAACAGTTTCTGCTATCAAGCCATAGAGAAACATTTTTTCCAGGACGCATTCACCCAGCTAGTGACAATGTCCTAGTAATAATTATTAGCACTGCAGACAATAAAAAGGAAATTAAAATGGCTAGAAAGGTGACCTCTATTTGGAAACTAAATTCACCACCACCTTGATCAGAAAGGGGAGGTTTCATTCTTAAAACATCAAGAAGGCTGAACACAAAGACCATGGCAAATGACAGATCTGTAGATAAGCTTATGAGAATTCTAATAACGAAATGTGGTCTTGATTGGGTCACTGTGACTGTCCAGAAATGGAGTGTCAAATAAAAATGTATGAGTCAGACATACAGTGTGGGGAAGCTATGTCCTCCTTGGACTTGCTCACCAGCTTATAATGTCTGTATCTCAGGTGTGCAAGCCCGCATTTGTATGCACGTACCCTCAGGCACCCATGTGCGTGCTTAAGTAGGTAAACCTAGCCATGGATGTTTTATACTAATGAGACGAGCAAGGAAGGTGGGCACCTTGATTTAGAAAAGTCTGAACCTCACAGCCACAGTTCTCTGCTTACTAACAATGCTTCTGTCTTGTGCAGTGTTTTGCCACGTGTACATAACAGAGCACTCCTACGTCAGTGTGAAGGCCAAAGTTTCCAGTACAGCCCAAGAAATCCTGAAAGTTGTGGCAGAAAAGATCCAGCATGCAGAAGAGGATCTGGCTCTGGTGGCCGTCACGTTCTCTGGGGGTAAATTATTTTCTGTCCTTGAATATTAATCTTTCACTGGATCTTCTCCAAGAGGAGAGTTGACATTTTTATGGAGAAAACGTGCAGCTTGTCCCTTCTGGGTCTGCAGCTGGAGGACCACAGGAACAATGAGAAGCCACCTACAAGAGGTGTTTCTATGACAACAGTTGGGTACTGTTGGATACTGAATTCCCTCCCCTAGAGCTAAAGAGAGAGGCAGGCCCATGTTTTGAAATATATTGTAAAGCTTTTCATATTTTGTACTCTAGATAAGCCTCCTATTTTCATGTTTAAATTAACTTGGGAAGTTGCTAAAGGATGAAATTACTTTAGGAAGAAAAAAGAAAGACAGCCTTGTACTAGTCATATTGCTGGCTGACAATTTAATACTTAAGACTCCCTACTGAAGGAAATACAGACTGTACAGTAAGCCCAAAGCCCACAGGCCGTGTCCCTTCAGGTGGACGTGGGGAACAGGCCTGGTTATAGCATTTTCTTCTACTGGGCCTTATTTATCCTCAGAGAATGGTTTATTGTCTGTTTTGAATAAGATCACACAGATTACAAGCTGACACTATTGATCAGTGTGACCTAAACAGACCCCTACGTTTTCACCAGGGCCTGTCAGATTTCAGTGTCACTGGCCTCCTTTCTGGCTTACGATCTTTATTTAATATCTCATTAACCCTGAGGCAAATACAAAGAAAGCGACTTAGCCCCAGTCACTGAAAAATAGGAGGACTAGGTCGGGGAGGAGGCGCAGATAACTGGCATTTCTGTTTACCCTTTGTTTCATTCCAGAGTCAGGAGAAGAATGTCAGAATTTCACTTGACATTAGAGCGTTATGTGATAGAATACAGCTTCCATTGCTTTGTTACTCAGAGCCAGGTAAAATGGCCCTACAGGCTGGTTGATTACATGCAAACAGATACAGCCCTTGCTCTCCAGACCTAATAAATGAGAGTGTCCCCTTACTCCCCCCGGGCCCTAATTGTGCATTCCATCAAAGCATGATCCAGAAAAAAAAGAGCACAAGTTCGAGAAATATGTGGATTACAACATTTTAATCAGAGAGGGATTGAAATTTTGAATAACATATTTCAAACATTCCAGATAGATGCGATAAATGTATGTTATATTTAATTTTAAGTGACCAAAACTATTAAATGACTCTCAACAATATTCAGTTTCATCAAAACCAACATTTTGACAGTATGATTACAAAAAGTAATCTCTGGGTCCCCGTTCAGACAGAATGTGCAGGAGAAGAAAAGACCCTGAGTGAGCTTGGTGGCACAACATATTCCCACAAGAGCCAACAGGGCCACATGTGAATCTGGAAGTTAATGAGTGGTTCTTTTTCTACCCAATATCTATTTGATGGCCATGAAATACCATTTTTACACTCTATTAAGTTGGATCCATCGGGGTGAGTAGTGGCATTCTGATTGTATAGACTTATTGCTAATCATCACTAGACATATCAGCTTATCTCTTGAATTATCCCACAGCTTTGGAAATGTGCCATCCTTTTCCATCAATAAGTAGTTTTGTCCCTTAAGAACCTTTCTGCCTGCAGCTTAATATCCCCCAAACAGTAATGTTTTAATGAAGGAAAAAAAATACAGAGCTTAATGTATTCCTTGTTGTAGGTACATAGTTTTCAATAAATAATCTTTTAAATGCTACTGCAAAATGAAATGACAATGAGAACTACTGTTTTGTCTTTCAAAGAAGTTTAAAGATGCTGGCAATTTGTAGTTTTTGTGGATTCTTTTTTTAAGGGACTGGTGCTATTATCTTCATAGTTTTTAGTAGGTTTAGAGCCAGTTTTGTACCAAGGGTAGGTATATGTGTGTAGTAACAACAACGTATCTGCTATTCAGACCTTAAAGTTTTATCAGTTTATCAGCTTTCATCTTTTATAGTATAGTGACAAACCTGAAAATAAGGAAAATAGGTTCTTAGCACATGGAAAAATGACTGTGAGGAACACCATGGCGTTTTATTCCCATGGCAAGGGTGGGGTGGCTCTCACAGGTTCAGATTTAGGGTACCCATGGGCACACAGAGGGTTGCACGAAATCGTAGCCAAACAAAGATAGAAGAGATGGAAGAACCTCAGAGCCCAGCCACGGGGGACCATTTACTACACACGTCAACAGCCTGACATGACAGTACTATTGATCTTGATAATGCTGGGCCATGAAGAATATATTAGATTATCATTTGTGTGCTTTGTATTAAGCAGAACTGTTCAAAACAAAATTTGGCATTTTAACTGATTAAGTTATATAGGAAACGATGCGGCATATTGCATTTCCCAACCCTGCTGGATCTCCGAAGGGCTGCTTTAGGAGAAGCTGATTATATTACAGTGGAATAAACTTGAGTATCACTTTAGTCGATTCTCATCTGCATTTTGTAGTCAGGAGAATAATACTCCTCTATCATGGTGTAAGAGAGCACCAATGACAGTAAAAAAAATGGTCCGAGGGCAGGAACAATTTACAGTAAGGAAAATAAAATGGAAGAAGAAGATATGAAAAATTTCAGCTTCACTAGTAGTCGAGAAATACAAAATAAACTGCAAATCTCTTTTTGGTTTCTGCAGAAGAGCACACTTCCCTAAAGTATGGTCAGTGTTGGCCAGTGTAAGAATTAGAAAGCAATTTGGCAGGTTGCATCAAAAACTTTAAAAATATTTATTCCCTTTGACCCATAGTCCCACTACTGGGAATCTGTCTTAAGAAATTCATCACCCTGACCAGTGTGGCTCAGTTGGTTGGGCACTGTCCTGCAAAGATAAGGGATGTCAGTTCGATTCCTAGTCAGGGTATATGCCTGGATTGCAGGTGTGGTCCCCAGAAGGGGCATGCAAGAGGTAACTGGTTGATTTTTCTCGCTCACAATGATGTTTCTCTCTCTTTCTCCTTCCCTTCCCATCTCTCTAAAAATAAATAAAACCTTAAAAAAAGAGAGAGAGAGAGAAAGAAAGAAAATGATCAATAAGCAGCCCAAGATTTATGCACAAGGACATTGGCTTCAGCAATGTATATTATGGCTGCTATAATAATAGGTCCCGTTTATCAAGCCCCTGTTATGTGTCTGGCCCTGTGCAAGTATTCAGCATACATCTTGCCATCTAATTTATATGACAAAATAAATAAATTGGAAAATATCAAATGTCCAACAAAAGAGGAAAGATTAAGTGATGGTATAATATAATGTTATGCAACCAATTAAATGTGATATATATAAATAATTTTGATGAATTATTTATAAAATCAGAATATAAAACTGCATATGGAATAATTGCAAATATATATGTATTCATAATAAGTATGTATACATATGTATAAATGATTGCCACTCTATGTATGTGTTTGTACACACACACACACACACACTCTCTTACATAACGATCAGAACAAAAATATACCTGAATGATAACCAATATTACCATTGTATAATTATACTTAGAGTAATGGGATCATGAGTAAATTTTACTTTTGCCTCTAAAATGTTCTTTGTTCCAAAGAGTGACTGAGTGTTATAACAAAGAACCACCAGAGGATCCCCTTCAGGGATAAGGAGCAGTGACGTCCATGCTCCCACTGGTGCCACTCTAGAGAGTAGGCAGAACTAAGTTGTATCTCCTTTGCATCCTATTTAATTTTCAATATCTTTCTTTGGCAAGTTTCACTCTTTAGATGTACCTTGTAGGCCTACTGCTGTTCTTGTGTTTCTGATTACTCTCTCACTTTTTTTTTATATAAAGAAAAACATGAACTTCAGCCAAATGACCTGGCCATCTCCAAATCCCTGGAAGCATCTGGTCGGATATATGTCTACCGGAAAGACCTGGCTGACACTTTGGTGAGGACCTGTGACCTTGTACTTGAAACACACAGACACAAATGCCAGACTAAAAACAATTTTGTGCACGTTTTATAATGAATGTTAGAAAAATACATTGAACTACTTCCTCTTCTAGCCAAATCACTTGTCGAGTAACACTGCTTTGCCAAATCAAAGACATGCAACTTGAGATATTCTAAACCCTTCCTAAGTCAAATCGCACTTCCCTCTGAGCCCCTGAAACAAGGGATTCAAGAGAAGGGACTTCCTCTCCACCGGAATCTTAATTTCATGTCTGCATTTCCGATGGATGTATGGTGGAAGGGGAAAGACAGTGCCCTTTGCTTCCATCCATTCGGTGCTCTGGGAGTGTCCCTTCCCTTGAAGAAAGGGTGGGGAGTTAGCCTTCCCTGGGTGACGTGGTCTCATGACAACAAGGGGACATCAAATGCCATTGAAGAGGAAGCATGTGAAGTAAAGTAGACCCCATACTGCAGGTTACTTTCAGTTCAAATTTAAGAACATTTACACCCAATTAGATTTTGTGTTGTTTCTAAAATCCTCAGTTTATGGTGGCTTTCTGTACAGTAGGCTTCATCGCCTACGCCTTACCCGACTGGGACTGTGTCATCAGGACTCACGGTCCTAGTCTGTTTCCTGGAGTAAAAACCGGGCTAGGTCTTTCGAGCTGGTTCCTGCTGTATATATAATTGAGGAATAGTATATACCATGTGGGTAAACAAAGCTGCTTATAATAAAAATGCTTTATGTAAAATTATCTACAGGATATCAAGCTACCATGATATCAGTCACTGTCATTTTTGATACTTTATTCCCAGACACGTATGTGCTGAGTAATTTACATTCAGTGTCTCATTTAACATTCCCATTAACCCTGTGAGGGTCAGAAAGGCTGAGAGCAACTTACTCTAGCTCCCTACAACCAAGGAGATGGTGCTAGGGTCGCAGACCCTTTATATTGAGCTCTGGAGCGCCTGCGTGTTCCTTTTATTTGGATGTGATAAGAAAAAAGAAGAGGGAAACATCTTGTCTCACTTGGGCCCTTTCCAGTCCTGAGTGTCCTGCCGGTCCCTGGTCCTGGGACTGTACCTGATATAATTGCATCAGTGAAACATGACATGCTGGATGATGCTGTGCAGCATCTTTGAGTCAATAATGAGATTGATGTGACTTTGCCCCTCCCCGTGAGGAGGACAGTCTACTGTGTAGCTGCTCTGAGCTCCTGGCGATGGAGGGAACCCACAATCTAATTGTCTCCCCGCCCTCCTGTCTTCCTGCCTCGAGCCTCACAGACTTCTCATGCAGCTGCTGGTGTGCACACCCAGAGCGCTCACCTCCACTGCCCGGGGCCAGCTTCAGGACAGGGCAGGCCCGAGTCAGTGTCTCCGTGGAACACATAGGCACTGTGGAGTAGGTCCCAAGATAAGCCAGATGCCCTCCTGCCCCTGCCATCAAATCATTCCCCCCATGAATTTTGCACACCACCTAAAATGTCTTCATTAGAATCCTAGCTTTAGGTGTTTTATCTCCAAAGTATTTCAGTTTAAATGGGACGTTGTGAGGGAAGAATAACGTATGGAACCACTATTACCTGGTCGACTTGCCTATAGATTATATTCTTGGAAAGTAGGAACGAGCCCTGAGTGAATGGGTTGGAGAAATACGTATAAAGTGTTCCTTGGAAAGGGTGGTGGACAATCTTGAATAACCTGAGGGCAGTGCCAGGGTAAGGGGCATATTTAGGGAGAAAGTAGGAGGGGTGAGAATCCATGAAAATATCTTCACACTCCAGATTAGTAAACTGAGATTAGTGTTACTTCCCAATTCGTGACTCTCCCTTCGAAGGCCTGCCGCAGCCAGGTGTCCATCTGGTCCCAGTCAGGCCGTCCCTGGGAAACCTCGGCTTGTCCCCACCTGAGCACCTCAGTATCTGCATGTGCATTCATGCCGTCTGCCCTTACTGAGCTCCACTCTGTCTCCCACTTTGAGAACACAGACACTTTGTACCTTGACCTGTTCTGAACACAATTAAGTCTGTGGAAAAGCTCTGTGGGGATCTTCAGCCAACTCTTTATAAATGTAAAAATTCTAAAATGCAAATAATGTATCTTGCAGTTTAGAAACAGATTAATATTTGGAATCTGAACCGTTCCCTTCATCCCGCTATGTCATTTAGTTTGCAAAGTCTCATTCTTTTTTTCCTAAGTCATTGACTATTTCAACATCATTAACTATTTCAGTTCAGTCCCTCCAATGGGAGAATTTATATTTTAATTTTAAAATACCGTGTATTTTTAAAAGATGCTAAATAATTTTTAATACGTCGAACAGTGACGATAGATTTAAAGTTGTGGTGGCATTTAATCATTTCATGCCATATTTTAAGGAAATACTGTCACCAAACACATGCCCATTTGTATGGGGAAAACAATTGATACTTAACCACCCTGCATAGGGTATAAGTGAGGAAACTTTTATTTTTTATTTCATGTTTCAATTTTTTTTGCTTTCCACAAGTGTTTTAATAAAACTTGTATGTGTGTGTCTGGGATGATTCTTGTTAAACGCATTTCCTGTAAAAGCCATGTCTGTCTTTATTGAAGTGCACCGTGACATTTCTCCTGTTTGTTTTTATACTAACCTGGCTGGCGCATGAATTCTTACCAGAAGCCCCAGCGGTTTCACGGCTTTTGCTTTCATTACGCTGTCCGCCCCAGCAGCGTTTTATAATCAGATCTGTGCAGGCACGTGTGTGGGGTGGCAGGGCGGGCTCCCTCATTGATCACTTGTACTGTTCTCAAGGCTGTTTCCTAAATTGGCTGTAACTCACTGAAGGTGAACGCACCAGGGGAAATATTGAGTGCCCTCAGACAAGATTGCTTTTCTAATCTGGGTGCCTAGTGCCTTCCTGTGGACAGCCAGTGCAGAGCCAAACATGGGGAATGACTGAGGATCCTTTTGCTTCTCTTGGTTTAGAACCCATTTGCAGAAAATGAGGAATCCCAGCAACGGCCGATGAGGATTTTGGGAATGAACACATGGGATCTTGCTCTGGAATTAATGAATTTTGATTGGAGTCTCTTCAATTCAATTCATGAGGTAAGGAAAGAGTAAAAAGATCAAATAAATGCTAGTGCTCTTTTAACTGTGAATTATTTTCAAAAAATATTTATGCATGTGACTAGCTTTATAAAAGATCCGTCATCTGGTGATATCGTTATGCTAGGATACCATGGTCCAGAAAGGTATTTAAAAGACTGATCCAGTCCTAGGAAAATCAAAATACATGGTCACAGTTTATTTGCCCCTAGTACAATCATATGTTTGTAGAATTAGTATAAACATGTCATATTTTTATATGCGTAAATACATGTGTCGTCGGCAGCCGTCCGTCTCGAGAGACGATGGTGTAGCTTCTTAAGAGTCTATCTGCACCACCGAGAATGGCTGTGCAGTCCGACTCGGGAGTGACACGGTATCTGTCTCCTCCCGTGTTGAATCGACATCTTGCGATGACGCTGGAGTGTCCTCTCCAGTGAAGCTGAAGCTACAGAGCCTGGGCAGGGTGATATGGAGGGTCTGCTGTTGCCCATGCAGCAGACCCCCCCTCTCTTCGCAGCTGAAGGGTCCAAGGGAAAGACGGAGTCAATACAGCTTGGCTTCAGGTGCGCCGCAGGAGTTGCCGGTGTTGACTACAACGTCAAACCGCCTTAGGGACTCCGGCTCCGGATTTTCTGTCGGGGTTTACACATACACATGTGTATACACATACATGTGTATGTGTATACATATTATGTATATATATAGAGAGAGCTTTAATGGAATTGAAGAGCCATTTTGCATTTGATACCTTTGATCCCGATATTAATTTTTACCAAAAAGTTTATAATAGTTAAACAGGAGCCATATTTTATTTACCTACATCCATGTCTGTACACACACACACTCATCCTTTTACTGAAGAAAATTTTATAAAATGAGACTGTTCAGCAAGGCTCCCAGTACTTTCTTGAAATTTTTGAGATTTCAAATTTTTACGTCCATCAACTTCTCCCTTGAGGACAGCTTATAACAGTTATAAGTTACAGGTGAAATGCTGCTGACAATTAATGAGTGAATGCAGCCGGTGGAAAGGCTCCCTGGAATCAGAAGAGAAATGTGGCAACTCCATGCACCCATGTGGTGTGCACTTGCTTTGTCACATAGTAAACATTTTCGTATGAAACGGCCTTTTTGTCTGAAGGAGGAACCCATGCCAACTCAATGAGCTTCACTTCCATTTTGGAATGACTTTTAAACGTCCTTGTAATTTCTCGTTGAATTTTCCATACGATAAGGTAACTTTGAGCAAGTAGAGAACTCCTTTCTTCCCATTAAACAGCTTGTGACTTTGAAAATGTTAGTGCCCCTGCTTCTGCAGTAGGAGAGAGTGAATTACTTCTGTGAAACACACTCGCCTCCCTTTGGAAACAAACATGTTCTATTGCTTTACGGGTAATCAATCAATACATAGTAAATAGTTACTGGTCTTACTCATTTTTTTTTTGTTTTTTAATTTTGGAACTTGCTCATTCTGTTTACAATTTGGCACTATCTTATATCAGTGGTTCTCAAAGAGTGGGTGTCCAGACCATTGTCAGCGTCACATGGAAACTTGTTAGAAATGGGAAAATCTTGCCCCTACCACAGACCAACTAAATCAGAAACTCTGGTTGAGGGCTGATCCTGATTTGCACTAAAATTTGAGACCCCTTTTCTAGAGAATCTACTTGTGAGGGTTAGAGCATCTACCTGTGAGGGTCTAATGTATATCTTAACAAATGCTAGTAGTAGTATTAATTTGCACTTGAATTTGCCAGTATAACGAGTTTCAAAAGTTTGGATTTGGTTTAGCCCGTGATTTAAACCTTGAATGTCTTAGATTTTCATGTAAAGGCATTATTCTTACATTCTCAAAAAAGAAAAAGAAAAAAGAAAAGAAAACATTTATATAAGGAGTCAAAGTAAACATTAACGAGGCATCTCTAAAACTAAAGATAAGTTGTTTCAAATTTAATATACTGTTATTATATTCTTGTAACATTGTGACATGAGAGTGACTACCAGAAATAGCTCTTCAAAATGGACTAAATTTTGTATCAACTTGACTTTGTACTAAGAATAAACACTGGCATGAATATATTTTCTTTCAGCAAGAGCTGATCTATTTCACATTCAGCAGACAAGGAAGTGGGGAGCACACCATGAACCTCAGCCTTCTGCTGCAACGATGCAACGAGGTCCAGCTCTGGGTGGCCACAGAGATTCTGCTCTGCAGCCAACTGGGCAAGCGGGTGCAGCTGGTGAAAAAATTCATCAAGATTGCCGCTCAGTGAGTTTCTCGTGGTGAAAAGTACAATTCCTCTCATCTCTTTGCGAGAGTACTTTTTTTTTTCATGTGATGATAAGAAGGGTTGGATGTAAATGGGTAATACTGAGTTAAGTGACCAAATGCTCAAAAAGGTCTGTTGATGAATATTTATGTCTTTGCATTTGAAGTATTTATATTTTAAAGTAAATGTCAGAATACCAGACCGAAGCACTCTGCTCTGTGCTACAGAACTAATAAGCACACATATCCCATCCTACAGCTAAATTACAGTGTGGCCGGTGAGCTATAGTAGGCTAGGAAAATGGGGAAAGAATCATTGAAAATCAGGTGCATTTGAGAATTCTGCTCTTGGCTCCTTGATGCCCATAGTATGAAATTCACAAACTCCTTAGCAGGCCCCACACTGGCTGGTCCCTCCTGACCTCTGAGCCTCTCCTACTGGGTACACCCCATGCCACAGCAACTCTGAATGGCTTTCTCTTTCCTGTGAACACCATCTTCCAAGCATGGACACGTGTTGTGTCTGCTAAGAGTGGCCCCTTCCACCCAGCAGATTGCTGCCATTCTTTAAGATGTGGGTCAAATGTTGCTTCCTTCTTGAAGACATTGCTGATTTTCAAATGCCAGGTCAACTACTTCCTACCCTAACCCCCTCACACACACACACAAACACACACACACACATATGCTTTTTTCCTCTTCAAAAATTTCTTTATTATATGTATTGAATGTACCTGTTTATGTAGGGTTCCTTCACTGGGCTGTGTTAGCCTCCAGAAGTCTGGGACAAGTTCTAATCAATCATTGCACCTGCGTGCCTGGTGCAGAACTTAGGGAGTACCAGTGACTCAGTAAATGTTGGTCACATGACATTTTATTGTAGTAACTTGCTGGGAGCATCTCTTAAAATACCAGATCAGTATCCTCAGACTGCTCTTGGGACAGCTTCCCAACAGAAGCAGGCAACAGAAACCAAAATCTTTCCCAGCTCCTTCTACCTGCCAGCCTTCCCATTTTATTTCTCCTTTGTCTTCCAAAATAGTTGTTATATCAAACAGTGTTTTGAGTACATGTGAGTGTAGCATATTCAGGAAATATATATTGATCACTCATTACAGGTGCAGGTCCATGCAAGGTATTATGGGGAAATCACAGTACACCCAGTTCCTGCCTTCAAGAAGTTTGCGACCTGCGGCAGAAAGGGCCGAGCTTCCATAATGCAGAGATCCCATCCTGGGGGCTTTAAAGGAGGGGAAGCTCATATACCAGCAGTGTGGGAAAGGAGGATTTGGAAAACATTTGTGAAAGAAGTAGCATCCGAGGCTCTATGTGAATTCTGGGTAGAATTTGACAGATACCAGTTCAAAAGAGGTCAAAACCATTGGGGGAGAGAAGCAGAGAAGCTCTTGGGAGGCAGAGAGCGGGTGGTCCGGGAAAGTATAATACTTGCATCCAGTTTGACCCCAGCGGAAGGTATTGGTGAGGAAGTCAGGAGAGATTCATCTGCAAAGGAATATGGGACCGAATTGTAAAGGATTTTGAATTTCAGCTTGAAGAGTTTAGACCGCCTTGCAAAAGCAGTAGGAATTCACTGACAATTTTTGTGTGGGAAACTGATGATGAGAGTTGTCCATCAGGAAGCTTGATCTGAAAATTGTACCTACACCCAACTGTAACCCAGAAGCAGTGTTATTTTGCTCACCTGGGCGAAAGATAATGGAAGTAACTGACTTGTTTGGTGTGACTGGACTGGAAGGAGAGACAGACAACAGATAAGCCCTAAATCCTGGACTTCTTTTATGTTAAATGTTCCTTTTTTTTTTTTTAATTTGGCCCTTACATTCTATAGTGGTCCGAGAAAAATGTAAAGGTGAGGCTCTTTTGGATCAAAAATGTCCTTATAAATACCAGTTACTTGGAGAAATGGAACATTAATGTCCCAACGAGTAAAATGACACCACACAGCTCTGTTCCCAGTATAAGATTATATCTGTCCTCAGGGAAATGAAATCTATTCACATCTTCATGTGGCCTCATGATCTTGAATTATTTACAGTACTGGTCTCTAACCTTAGCCCATGGACTAGAATGCCAATAGAAACACAGAGTTAAATTTTTTATAATCACAGTAGTAGGAATAACCAAGGGAAGATAATAATTTTCATGATCATGAAGTGTTTTCCCTGCCTAAGGCATCCTATTTGCATATTCATGTTTCCCTTCCTCTCTCCATCCCCATCCCCCACCTCTGTGGATTGAGTGGATTTTATTCCCTCACACAGACAAAGGAGTGTTTGCTGAACTGGAATGTTTAGTGTCAGACAGTCTGTTCTTATCATGGAATGCAGGAACCTTGGTAACAGAGGATTCCAGACTGGAATGGTATCCAATATGTGTACTGTGTCAATTAGCCTTCTAGAGAAATCGTGTCTATATTAATTCCTTTTTCCTTTTTACAGACTCAGGTGTTAGTTATATGTGCTTTTTTTGTTTTAAGCATGACTGGAAAAGAGATCTGGGCCAGGAAAATTATTTATGGGGGCGAGTGGCTAACAGATTTTTTAAAACGAGGATTATATCTAACATTCCACATAGTTAAATGAGGCTGAATGAAAAGAAGAATAAACCTTGTTGAATAATAATAAAACCATTTCCCCAAAAAGTCTTGGTTTCAATTCCAGTAATGCCATCTGAATGGCTTGCTGTATGTAATGCATAATTTTAATGTGGTATATGATTGAAAGAGCAAGATACAAAGTTAATATATACACTGTTCCCAAATTCCATTCGAGACTTTGATGGAGACGTCTGAGAAGAGATGGCATCTGAGGGAAGCTAAGTTAACATACACGAGGTATTTTTTTCTGCACCCAGCTTACTGCTAAGCGCTCTCATATTTTTCATATTTAATGACCAAGTTAGGGTAATTTCTTAATTTTAAAGACTTGCCTCGCAGAAGTTCTTTCATAAAGGAGTGTCTAGAATTCACATGCTGTTCTGGCTAAGCTGGAAGCCCAGCCTCCCTCTGCTATGGCAAATGCCCTCAGCCAGCTTTGAAAATGGGTGGAACTTTGACCATTTAAGTCAAGGGCATGACATTATGCATAACAGAAAACCTTGCAGAGTGAAGGGAGCTCAACATGATCTTATTTTGCATTTTATTTCCTTTTCTTTCTAAATGAGAAACACGGGGCAGTATCCTCATAATATTTGCCATGGTTTATATATGTGCATAATATAGTAGCAATTCTGTTGATAGCAGAGAATGTATAAATATAATGGGAGGGGTATCTTAGACCTGTGAGGTGAGGGGGGCTTGTCTGTCACAAAAATAGACAGTTTGCTGATGAAAGGGGCGGGACTAGAGAACTAGTATAGTGAGTATGGTATCTATAAAGAAAGATGAATTTAAGAATTTTTAGTTGGAATTGTAAATGCATCCAACATAGATTTTTTTTAAAAGGAGGAAGTTTTTGAAGTGTTTGAGGGTATCAAGAGCATAGATCTTCTCCTAAAGGTAAGGATGAGCTGAAGCATTGGAATCGGCTCATTTCTGGTAGAGACATCAGAGGGGACACCAGCCCTCCCCACCACAGAGTCCTCACAGGGGTGTGGGGCTGTGGAGCAGAGTTCAGTCCTTCCCTTGAAGTTGAACTCTGTGATCATCTGGAGAAAGGATGTGGCCTCAAAGTGTCTTCTGCTTTCTTTTATGCTGCAGCTGCAAAGCCCAGAGAAACCTGAATTCTTTCTTTGCTATTGTGATGGGTCTCAACACTGCTTCTGTCAGCCGGCTGTCACAGACCTGGGAGGTGAGCCCTGGGGTCCTCACGGAGAGTGGGGAGGAGGAGGGACAAATAAAACTGAACGTAATCGGGCCAGCAAACAGCCTTTGTTTCACAATGCATAAATAGACTTAAATGGTTTAAATAAGTACTACTAGAAAAAATGTTTTAAAAAGTAATGTGTCAAATTGGGAAGAACTATTGTGATCAAATGGTATTCAAAATGGTTGCATAATGTGTATGAAAGACATGAGAATTGTAAGACATTCCCAGCTAGAATGAGTCTTCCTCTGCTCTGCTCCGGTGACACGGCTCCAGTTCCATGGTGACCTTTTCCACGCTCACCTGTGTGACAATGTGTGTCCAGAAGTCTACTGGCTGAGAGACTAACAAATCAAGCTCCCGGGCCTCTTATGTGCAGGGTCTCGGCAGTGTGTTCCCATGCATGATGTACATCTTTGTAAAATTTGCAAAAGTAAAGTAATTTTGTATTCATCTTCTTAAAGAAGGCCCACAAAATGCTGTCTGGTTCAGGCCACCCAAATCCTGGCTCTGCCTCTGTTGGTGTCGTATGGTGAAGGCTATTTAGGTTCTCAATAGTTAGCGCATGTTCTCAAACATGGACTTGAAGGGTTTAGCCAGACACAGGTGTAGGGCTCTCTGCCTCTCCCACGGCCCCATCCCCTCCTTTCCTTGGAGTTTTGTTTCCTTCGCTTCCTTAGAGTTTTGTTTCCTTTGCTTTCTGGTCCCTACTGACTGGCTGCTTTGCACCGTGTACCACTTCTCTACCTCCCCGCTTATCTTCAACCCTCAAGCCTCCTCCCTCCAGGCTCCTGCCTGCCTGTGGTTCCCTTCAGTCTCCTTAGCTTCTCTCCAGTCTGCAATCACAAACTGCTCCATTCTCTTCATGGTTCCCAACGCAAACTCCTGCAAGGGAAAGGCTGAGAGGCCAACTATTTCTTTTCTTACATTAGATCTCAGTGTAGGTCTGTGGAGAACCTACGGATCCACTTCCTGTTAGGCAGATACTCTGGTGGAAGGCGTGGTGGTGGGAGCACGGGAACATTAAGGTGGAGTGTCCCACAGACAAAGACATGCTGCGCAACAAAACAATGGGAACAAGTTGCAGGCGGCTCCATTTTCTCTTTTCTCTGTGGTTTTCCTCCATTCATTACTATAGGTGCATCCCTGTGACGGTAGTTTCCGAACAGATGAAACTGCCTGTGCTGCTGTGATTAACTGAGTCCAAATTCAAAGTTATAAAATTGAAAAGTCTATTTCTAAATCATTTAAAAGGCTAATGATTGTAGAGTTTGCCTCAATTACTTTGCTTTGGAAACAGAATGCCCCACAAATATCTCCCAGAATATAGCCGTTAGTGTTAATAGCTGGAATTTGTTAAGCACCAGCCATGAACTGTACACTTTTCATGAGTTCTCTCCATATCAGTCAGAGAGCTTGGAGACTTGCAACAGACCACACAGCTAGGAAGGGGCAGAGGCAGAATTCAAATTCAGACTGCCCTCCTACGTCCGTATGAAAGACATCCAGGTTCTCACTTGACCGTGTTAAAGGGAAATTCCAGGTTCTTCTTCCTTAGGCCCGAATTTTTATCTGGGAGGATGGCATACTCTCTGTCATTTTATGTGTCACCAGTTGGTGCGGTTGATCTTTATAATTCAGTAATTCTGCCTATTAAAGGGCAGGCTTCGTCACTTAGGGTTTTCATGGCCTTTCACTATCTAGCCCTCTGCTGTGAAACAATTATATCACTTGTGCAAAAAATGTCAGCCGATGTTATTATTCCCAATCAGCAAGGCTACTTAAGAAGATGAGAGCATCCGTCAAAGGTAGGATGTGGACTGAAATCCTAGTTTTTATTAAAGAGTCACCAGTGCGTGGAATGTCCAACCAGCTGGATTCCAGTCATGTGGCTGTTATATATTTTCAACTGTTTTTAGCCACATTCCCAAGGAATGTCACATTTCATTGGGAATGAAAATTGCATCATGAGACGTGGTCGGGGCAGAACTCGATGACAGATGGATTTATGTTCAGATATGGGGCACAATAAGCACAACTTAATGAACATTCCCCTGGTCGCCTCTCAAAATAACTGACTTCTTTGACCTTTTCTTTTTTGTTTTTTGTTTGTTTTTAGAAAATCCCTGGGAAGTTTAAGAAACTTTTCTCCGAACTTGAAAGTTTAACAGTAAGTAATTGAGCCAGAGGGGACTTATCCTTCAAATTAGTTGCTACTGTCTGATTTCATCCTAGATCCCAGGGGTGGGTACCTGTACTCCAACAGGGCAGGTAGCTGAGACAAGTTCCCCTATATATGAAAATGTAGCTTTGCTTCTTAGGATGTAAAGCAAGTCTACAGTTAATGCTGCTTCATCTCCATGGGAAAAGGTATAAGAATGGTCCTTTTGGTATGATTTCGAGAAGGCAGATTTTTAAGTATAGTCCATTTCAAAGCCTGCAGAATTGGTATAAATTTATTATGTAATCAGTGTCTTGTGCATTTTTCTTCTCTCCTTTTTACCATGTCTTAAGTGTAGGTACAAAATGTATAGTTTCTTTTCAGAACGCAATAAGAAGTGTTCTCCTGTTTTCTGTCTGCATTGTCTGTGCATGGTGAGGGCAGTTTTGTTTTGCACTGCACCTAACAAAAGACGTTGGGGTTTCTTCGTGATAGAAATTATGCAGAGGAAACTATACTTAAAGAACAATTTGAGGAAAATAATAGGGCAATCAAAAGGTGTCTCTCTTTTGCAGTCATTTCCCATTATTGTAAACCAATAACTTGGCTTTCATTAATTGCCTAGATTTTCTGCCCTGATTTAGTGAGTTTATTTTCCTAGGAAACCTTTATCTACTTCGTTCTTAGGGAGGACCTCTCAGTATCTAAACCAGGGTCAAATTGTATAGCAAAAATGGATTTAGAATTGTTTCTATAGCACATTGATTTTTCTTTCTCTTTGTCATCTGCTTGCAGGACCCTTCCCTGAATCACAAAGCCTACAGAGATGCATTCAAAAAGATGAAGCCACCCAAAATCCCTTTCATGCCCTTATTGCTTAAAGGTAATGATTTTTTATCTTTGAGTCTATGTAATTCCATCTTTCAGAAATTTATCACTGTAACTATAGAGGACAAAGAAAAAAAAATGAGGACTCAGTTTCTTTCTTTAAAGTAATGTTGACATTCAGACCTAATGGTGTTTGCTTGTGATTGTTTTTCAAATGCTCAATTATTTCTGAGATACCTAAAACACTGAATTGTACTTGAGCAGACATCAAAGCATTTTCTCTTGACCCACAAAATCTGGCACTTTAGTGTTTTTACTTCACCCTGCTCCTAAGTGCTGTTTTATTTTCTGTGAATTTGTAAACCGCTTCACCAAGATAGGACCAACATAAAGAACCCAGACGGTGATCAGTCAAGTGCTCCATGAGCCACCTGAGTCCCAGAGATGCAGCCCGCAGCTGCCGCAGTGTAAGAAATACCTTTGATCAAGGATGGACTTTCTTCTTTCCAGGAGGGAAACCCCTTTAGGAAAGAATGTGACCGCTCCACATTAGTCCACCAACTTCTCTGTGGAGCAGCAAATACTTCATATAAGACATGCTAGTTAAGTTGACTAATGAGATCTCAGTGGTCTCTTTCAAACCAAGGGAATTCATCAAGGGGAAGTTCATTTTAATCTGGCCCACGCTCCCACCTGTGTGCTTTCCAGGGAAAGGCATCTGGTCATTTTTCTTGGCCATCCTTTGCTTCTACGGGATTTTATAGAAATACTCTTTTATATAGCCTCTGCTCTTCAGAGGCTTGTAACTTCAGCTGGGTCAGATCTCCGTGACTAGACCCTTGAACGTGATTCTGGACTGAGTTACATAGGGGCTGGATTGCTGGTAGGCCTGGCCATCCTCCCGCCACCCCCCCACCCCCCCACCCCCGCCAGCCCCACTGGCAGTAAAGCTGAGACTCCCTCTAGCTTAGAGAATTACTGAGTTGCTATGCACTGTTGTAGCTAGTCATTTAGTCTTCATCCAGTATAAAGTAAGAATCCCTACGAAACAATAAAAGCAATATGTAATGTATCAGGACAACTGAAAGGCGCAGAGATGCTTCATCAAAGCTGAAAAGGCTCTGCTAGATGCAAAAGGATGAAGTATGAGAGATTGTAATATCAACATAATTTAAAACTATTTGATTCTACATATTTATTTCCTTTTCAGATAAGTTTATTTAGGTTTATAATGGTTATTTGCAAAAGAAAACACCTTCAACTGGAGAACAGGAGGGTGGCCTGTGGGAAGTAATAACGCGGAGACTCATTTAGACACAAATAGGAAGAATAGACTATGAGGACGGATCTTAGAAAGGACTTGACTTTAGGAATTACAATTTCTGAAACAGATATTTTTAAGGTAAGGAGAAATTAACTGACAGTGCCTCTTTAACTTAATTAGATGCGAGCAAAGCTTTCTGCTGTGTATTAGCAATTTTCCCAAAAAAACACTTAATGCAGTGAAGTGTCTCACACTTGCGTCTTAGGTTGGATGCAATTTTCTGCTCTGCTGAGTTTATCTAGGCCTCTTTGTTGGCAGCACAACAAATTTCCCTGTTCTTCTACTGAACATACATTCACTCCTTCGCACTAGTAAACACGTTTTTCTTTCTTAGAAGCTTTCTTGAGTTAAATAAGCACTTATTTTTCCTTTAATTATTTGTCCTTATAAAAATAAACATCATTAACACTCTAGTATATTTAAAGTTTCCATTTTGTCTGAAATAATTTCCAAAGGGAAATAGAGTGAAAATTTGAAATGTGTATGTATCATGCACAGATAAGGCATTTAGGAAAAAATAAACAGCATGAATTCTGAGGTCTTTCTTAATTGCAAATAAAAAAATTATTTTAAAAGTTGCAATAATATACTTGAAAGGAACCAACTTTTTAGTGAAAACGCCCCCCGCCCTCCTGTTCCCCGCTCTCCGCTCCCCCCCCCCAGCCCTCCCCTTGGCTTTCTACTTTGGGTTCCTTTTCATTGGAGAAAAAGGACCAAATTGCGCTTGTTGGTGTTGAGAAGCATTAGGCCTCCTGTGGCTCAGGTTGGGAGGAACTCGGTATGCAGTGAGCCTGCAGATTACGAGCTAAGCATGTAACCTGAAGACCCTGTCAGCCATCAGCTTTCCTATTTTCCAGCTGAACTTCTTGCCGTTTGATATACTGTCCCCCCTACTGCGGTGTGGAATCTGTTAAGAAAGCGGGGAAACCCTAAATAAATGTCAAGGACAGGATGCAGCTGAGCTAAAGGTCCAGGGCAACTGAGTGGTCTGTATCGTGTGGGGGTTTTGGTGAGGATGGTCCCTTCCCACAGTGAACACTCAGTGGGTTTTTGTGGGGTGTGTATGTGTCTTAGAACAGAGATTATTCTTGCAGTTTGGTGGGGGTATTTGAATAAAAGGAATGTCAGGGTGCTTGCGTGTTTCTTCTTTCTCTTTTACTTGCCACCTCTGCAAGCGGAGTCATTTCATCCGGCTGCTCTAGCCTGTGACGTGTTTGGAGTGCGTTCAGGGGTCTCCAGGTAAAAGGCGCCTGGCAGGTGCCCCTTTCCCACAGCCTGAACCGCTTCACAGCCTGTGACTTGAGCTTAGAGGTCCCAGTGTTCGCGCTCAGCCACCCAGGGGTTTCTCTCTCTCACGCCCTTTGCTCCACACACCTGCCATTCGGAAGTGTCAAAACCTCCAGTCACTTGAACCCCCTCCTCCGGGGCGCCTGTCCCTTCCGGCCTCTCTTCCCTGACCTGGACAAGTCCCTGAGAATTGAGGTTAAGTGAGATGGCGACAGGGCACCCACCCCCCATGCCATCAGTGCAGCAGGTTGTAAGACATGCCCACGTCTTCTCAGCTGGTGAGGTGCCAGAGAGACCCAGTGGTGAGAGGAAGCGGGTTGCTGGGTTTCAATCCTGGCTGTGACGTTTAGCCTATGATCATGGGTTCACTGCACACGTGCTTTGGACCAGAGTTTCTTCACATTCTGTCCTGCTAGGGCTCTACCTTACAGTCTCCTGTGAGGATTCCATGAGCCCATGTCGTGTCTGACGCCGTTAATAAATTGTTGTTATTTTCATCACCCCTCACTGTCACCCTTGGGGACATAAGGAAGGGGTGGCGGGCTAGTAACAACAGAGAAACAGACTCAGGGCACTTGTAATGCAAATCTTCCGGGGGTTCAGAGAGCCTAGGCTTGGTGGTGGTTAATGCAGAGAGAGAACACACAGTGCTTTCTTTGCGATACAAAAACGGGACAAGTTACCTGTGTTGGCTACTCCTTCCTAGTGTCGTCACACAGGGAAAACCCGCAATTCTTTTCTGAAAGTAAAGGCGTGAAAGGTAGTGAAATAACCAGAGAGGTTATCCAATGACTGCATAATCGTGAAGTGTTTTCCTGCCAGGACATCAGTTGAAAAATAAACGAAAGCACAGGAAAACATTGCTGTGGGCCCTGGAAGCTGTGGGGGAAGCCTTGAGGAAAGCGTGGTGTTAGTGCGCGTGCAGCTATGAACTGGGAACTCATTTCTCCCCCTGGCGGGCAGCCCGCGTTAGGTGGCCGAGTGCGTTGTAGGCAGGTCTCGGCGCGCCTAGCTCTTACTTGCCCCCTAGGAACCAGCGGGATCCAAGTCTTGATTAAATGCAAATGCCTTCCCTTTCTATTTAAGAGATGTTTAAGCTGTTCTTTTTCCACTTGTACATCAGGTGGTTTAATAGATTTTTGAAAATTATTTTCATTTGGTTTGCCCTCCATGTCTCTGATAGAACCTGAATTTTCATGCTCTTCAAATTCTGATCTATGTCTTACTTTGACTCGTATCTGTGAGGATGCGCTCATGCTCAGTCACTGACCTCTGACGGAGTTCTGCTGTCATCCGTTCGCATAGCTACAGCTGCCGTCTTTATTGTCCCCAATTCCTGAATCCTGGCTCTTAAGGAGGCATTCCTATGCTTTGTGCCACCCGAGGAGACCTGTATTTGAAATTCCTCTGTCTCTTTAAGTGAAATGGGGCTCAAACCAAGTGTAACTTTCCTTTCCTCTGACAATGACCCCTCATCCTCCTTTCCTTAGGTTATTTTCATCAACGATGTTTTCTTTCTACAGTTTGAATTGGGGCAGGAGCCTTGCCATTCTCAAACCTGTGTCTTGCCTTCCTTCTGATACACAACCAGGCACTGACTTGGAGAGCCAAAAATCTAAATTTAAACATGTAAATCCAAATCTGAACATTTTAAATAAAGCAGATCCCCTAGACGTTGCCAAAAATTGTTTTAGAAAAAAACCAAACATATAAATATCAAATCTTATTATTTTTGGAGATTCGGTTCTTCTCTGTGCAATGTTCTGGCCTAAAAACATAATGGACCAGTTAGGTTATAGAACAGTGCTAGTTTATATTAATTCGGTTGAAGTCAAATACTTCATTGTGAGTGTAAAATATATACTCCCATTAATGTTATCATATTTTCTCTCCTGACACACACATAAATTATGCCCTTTCACACTGACTAATGTACAGATTCAGCTTTAAGTTGCCTTGTCTAGTGCCTGGAACAATCCATAGTGTTGAAGAAAAAGTAATAAGTTCCATTGCATCTAGACCTCTTCCGCCCTGACTCATGATCCATTCCTAATGGCACATGTATCTTTTTGTTTTTAATTTTCAGATGTAACATTTATTCACGAGGGAAATAAAACATTTTTGGATAACCTTGTCAATTTTGAAAAGCTGGTAGGTAAATTTCATTATTTCTCCTTTTTCAAATGTATACTTTCCTTTCTTGCATCAAGAAGCTGATGGATGAAGCACTTTCTTCGCTGAATCAGCCTGATGATTTCCAGTAGCTTGTTTGCTGCAGGTTGTGCATTGTCAATAAAATGCATCCCAATTAAAAATCAGTGTGCTAAGCAAGGTTTTGAGAAACAAATATAAAAATCAGCTCTTTATTTTTTAAAATAGAACTTCACTAGATTAACATCAGCTATGGTGCTATGGCACCAAAATGAAGCTGTCATGGATCTGTTGTGGGGGACTTCACACTCGTGAGGTCAAGCTTTTCTGCTTAAAGGCATGTCTGTCCCAGCATGCACTGCTTCTGGGCAGCAGAGAAAGCTCTCCTTCTGCGAGGGGCATCCACCTCCCAACACCCCCAGCTGGGATATGAAGGTGGAATGTGCAGGGTCTGTGTGTGGACAGGGGGTGAGAGCATCTCTGACAGAGTGACCCCTATGCCCCACGCACGAGATTGGGGTCCCCTATCAGTCCTTGCTTCCTTCCAGGACATGCAGAGGCTCCTCCTGGCCTCTCTGACCAGCCCACTCCGAGGGCAGAGGAGCCCTTGTCTGTCAGAACTGAGCAAGAATACAATAGGAGTGATCCAAAGCGACCTGGCTGATGAGAAGGATGGATTTGTCTGACAGATGAACTTTAGTCATAGATTAGATTGTCCTTCGTGCTTAAAAACCATACCAGTGACCCCTGTCCATAGATCCTGGCCTTTGAGTGACCTTTTCGGTAATGGGAATGGATTTGTGAGAGCTCTTTCAGGAACGGGCCCCTATTCCCTGTGAGCCTGGGGCAGGCGTTTGCAAGGAGGCTGAGTGAGGTGGGGGCGCAGACCGAGACCAGAGAGCAGCACAATGGATGGGTCCGAACGAGGCCTGGCGTCTGGGCGTGCCTCATGCGTGCCCTGCTCTAGCTGGCCCCCCAGGAGGAGGCAGCACAGGGTCAGTGCACAACCCGAAAACCCGTGCACCTGGGTCCGGAAGACAGACGTCTTAGCGGACCTTGCCACAGGTCCATTTTAATCCCTTGAGAATGATCCCTTTATGACTAGTTATTTTTAAAGTGGCTCTATCTGTAACTTTTCAAGCCTCTCTCTGTACTAAGTGCTTTGGAATCAGAGCTCAGTTGTGTAGATACTATAGTCAAACCAACACAGCTGGAAATGGATATTGAAAGTGTTGGGGTTTGGGTACTGGTTTTTTGGAGATTTGTCCTGTGTCACTGTGTCATGTTCTCAAGTACACGGGCACCTGTAATGGGCATTACATTCTAGTTTCCAGGAGGATTAATCTCCAGTGTTTGGCATTAATGAAATGATTGCAGGAATATTAAGCCTTTGGTCAGTACTCACTCCCAATCCGGCCAATCCCTGTGGTTAAGAATGCCACATAAGCTTTGGAGAGCTTGTGTGAAGGTGTAGGGTGAGGTTTGTCACACCAAGTGGAATTCCCCGTATAGAGATCTAGTTACTTTCCTTCTGACTAACTGGGGGTGGGGCGGAGCGGGGAGAACAATTGTGCTCTTTGAGCAGACTCTTATCCATTGTTAGGGGCAGGCTGGTGGTTGACCTTCTCCCCAGAATGAACCAATGGTTTGGTTACGTTCATTTTGTCATTTCCCCTCAGATAAGTGCCACCAGAGTGAGAGAACAATTCAGTAATGGCACAAAGGAGATAGAGTGCTGGAGAGAGCCCCCACATCCTTCTCTGTGTTTCTGGCCGGCACCTCTGGTCTTCCCCTGCTTTCTCCCACAGTCCAGGAGACAGTCTAGGGGCTTGCTTTCATATGTGCTAAGACTTCAAACTAACCCCTGGAACTAAAACAAAGAAAGTCTAACTAATAGTGCTTCCGCTCAGGTCAGTAATTATTTATACCCTTAATTCTTTAAGAAAGTTTAAGGAAATAGCCTGGCATGTATATGTAATATTCTATTTTTAATTTTAAATTCCTGAAGAGAATTTTTATCTAAAAGACAGGAGATAAGTACAATTATATATGAGGCCCCCTAGGACACAGAGTGGGTTCCTGGTCCAAAGCAGATGGCGTTTAAGATACAGCACACCTCAAGCTGACCCCCCCCCCCCCGCACAGAAAAGACAGGGTGATGTTAGAATTTTTTAGAAGGGCAAGCATCTATTTTATATTGTACATAGCCCTATGTTACACGTGGGTGCCAGGGAATGAAACGAAGTTTCCTAGTAGAGGCAGTGTTTCAAGGAATATTTCTTAGCAAGGGACAGGGTTGCACTTAAGCTAAAACAGGATCATCTTTCACAGTAATGAACCGATAGAACGTAACTGAATTAACTCGCGAGGAGCCAATTCCTCATGATGGATATTAGCTGAAGCCAGCTAGCAGATAATTCAGTGTATTATCTTTATCTGGCCAATACAGGCCAACACATTAAGTCAGACGACATGACGACCCGGGAGCGCTCATCGCGTCTAAGAAGATTTCCATTGTTCCCTGTGCTGCCTCAGCAACTCCTCCCATTTCAGCCTCGCACGGTGAAATAATGAGGGAACAAACGCTCCCCCTCCATGTTCAGAGCGTCATCTTGTACCCTAGCGTCCTCTCTCAGAAAACCTAGCGATGAGGATCCGGCCTCGGGTTTCAGGGCGGCACTTGGGGCCGTGTCTCGCATGCGCTCCGCAAATGGCACATGATAGGGATCGGCGTGTCGCCGGAGCGTCACATAGCAAGGGAACTGTCCTGGGAATAGCGGTGAATTTGGGAAAGGAAATTTAACAATACGCTCACAGACATGAGTCAGGTCTCATTTCCTTTACAAATGCAACTAGAGCCACTGCTGTAATCACTGTCCTACTTAATTTTCCACTATTGAGTAGGAATACAGCTGTGAGAACTGTTTAATAAGTAGGTCATGTTCAAATACAGTTTCTATAGTTCTGCTGGGTTTTAAGTAAAAAAAAAAATTAGCTTTATTTTAGCAATAACTCATTGAGGGTTTGCTGTGTACGGACAGGCCTGTGTTCAGTGTGTATGCACAAGGCATAAGAAGCGAGGACCCACGTGGGAAGGTTTGAAGCACCAGCTAGTGAACAATGTTGATTCTTGAACAATGGGACCAAGTTTGGATTTTGATACGAAAAAGATTAGGGAGTCACTGTAGATTTTCCAGAGGACTCAAACATGATGACAGCAGTGTTTGGAGATCATTCTGGCAACTTGATGGGAGGAACAGCAGGGGAGGACAGTCTTGCCTGAATGCTGCCTTTCAACTTCATCATGGAAAACTGAAAACGATAGAGCGTAGATCTCTGCTGCAGGTCCATGGTGGGAAGTGGAGGGATCTTGTCAAAAGCAGCTGCGCATTTAAGAAGGCTTTTGCCTGGGGATCAGTGAGAATTTTAAAGAAAGAAATTGAAATAGAATACTGAAGAGTGAAGGAAGGGATATAAATTATAAACAGAAAACTATCTTTGTGAAGATATGGATGTTGTAGAAAATGTTTGCCTGTCATGACTATCTCACTTCCTGCCACTGTTGGAGGTACTTGAACCTTTGATGCCACAAACTCCCTCCCTCCGTTAGCAGCTGTGTATGAGTCACATGTGTAACTGATGGTAGACGCTGGACGTGCAAAGCCCCCTGCTGGTACCCGGTCTGCAGAAAGAGAAAAGTTCCACAGCACATACAACACAAAGCCAATACACATCGCACAAAGAACGTGAGAATGTTGAGAAGGGAGGTCTCAGTAAGGCTTCATGGCAAAAAGGCAGAACAGCCCCTGAAGCAAAGGGCCTAAGCCAAGTAGGACAGGTGGCCCAGGTGGACAGGGGGCGTGAAAGCTGCATTTCTTTATAGTTTGTTTTCCCACAGCATGGTTAGAATTGCAGAAGCAGGCTTGGGAGACCCTGTTTCTACAGACAAGGAGCCAATATTTTCTAACGCAAGCACAGTATTATCAATTAAAATTGAGGCCAGCTCCAAATGACACCCAAAAGTATAAGTGTCCTTTGATCCTGGCAGGCATACTACTTCAGCAGCATCCTAAATGACCCTTCCACTGATATGTTTCCTGCTCTGCCTTCCAGCATATGATTGCAGACACTGTCCGAACCCTGAGGCACTGCAGGACTAACCAGTTTGGTGAGTAATTGAAGTTGGTGTGCCATGTGCATTTACCATGCAGTGGCATAGACTGTGACCCTGTCACAGGTATTTGGTGGTAATAAATTTAAACAGATTGTAAGGTATAATATGCATATTGTGCGCATACACTATATTCTGTCCTTGTTTTATCACTGCGTGTTTGGAATGCAGAGGAAGACAGGAATGGCAGCAAGTTTATACTCTAGAGAATGACTTCGGACCATCCAAAGCTCCCACCCCACCCCACCCCAACCCAGAAAGTCCTGTTTGCTTGCCCATTGGCGCAGAATTGTCAGTGGGCTTATCAGGAGTGACCCCACCCCTAACCTCCTTGCTTGGAGCCTTCCTGGAATAGGAATATAGTTTGCAAATGTGCCCAATGCAGCCTTCCAGAATCTTTCCTCCTCTCCAACAAAAACTTCCTGTCTGGGGCTGCCTTTCCCTGAAAAAGTGTTTTTCTGAGTACGTTCGTAGACTCCCCACTGAGACAAATGTAAGTTGGAATATCTTTTCTTTTCTAAACCTCAGGCACAATTTACATTCTGTTGAGGTTGTGTTAAAACATTGCAGGAAGGACGGAAGTCGCCCTTGTTGAGCTCACAGGGCTCTCACATGGGCCGTGAGACCCTGACGCCCGCGTGGGCAAATAGAGCTCATCAATCCTGTGGGCAGCACAGAGGAAGCTCAGAGGGTCCCTCCGGCAGCCGTTCCTCAGGCCGAGTCTGCCCGGCTTCCCGGTCATACCCTTTCCTTTGCCCTACGCAGATTCTGCAGATAAAAAAGGGCAAAAAAAAAAAAAAGTCAAATTCAATAATTACAAATAATTCTAAGGTGTCCAGTAAGTAAAACTTACTTTGTTGAGCAAGACATCCTCATTATAAAACAAAGTCGCACTTCCTAAGGATAGGTGGCCATTCACAAGAATCATTTTTCTGTCTGGACTGGTCTTAGCTGGTAATGTTCCCCCCACAACCAAGCAACCAAACTTCTATATGAATTAGAAAGTTTCTATTAAAGGGGAGATTTATAAATATAGGACCTCATTTTCTGAATATCCATATCACTTAATACCATTTGATAACGTGCTTCTGTAATTCTCCATTACGTACACAAGTACACTGCTGTTATAATAGAAGCAGTGATAATAACATTGCCATGGAGATTCATTCACAGGTACCAGCATAATGTTGATGACGAGTTCATATTCCTTTCCTCCACCTTTACTTCCCAAGTACTTACGGGTCCTCAGCTAATTCTAAGGCCAAAGGCTCATTTGCTCATTTATTAAGGCACTCTGTATACAGGGTGGGGCAAAAGATGTTTACAGCTGTTCATATGGAAAATAATACAGTAATTAATAGAAGTACTAGAATAAACTCTTTGGCATACTCAGCTGTAAGCCTGCTTTTGCCCACCTGTAAATCATGTATGGAACTGAGTTACCTCGGTTCATTTTGACAGTTTATATAGGGATAGTAAACCAATGTCAGTGTTTGGGATAAAATAAGATGATGTTTATCAAGCCCCTTATAAATTGTAAAGTACATGCATGTGTTAATTGTCATGGTTGGAACCGTTCATTCAACCAACCTAACTTTTTTTAAGACCAGACTTTAACAACAAAAGTACCTTGGCAGCATCCTGTTTGCTAAACCAATGTTTGATAAACTGAAAGCAGCCACTCGGCATCTTCCAGAAAAGGCACCTGGAATGACACATCTTTTTGGTCACTTTCAGACAAGTGGAATGGTAAAATGTTTGACTTTTGATGCTTTTCTTTTTGGAAACCAGGAAGTCTTGTTTCTATTAAACCTAAAAATTATAAGCCACCCATGACATATAGGCCTTAAATTACCCCACACATTGTCATAGGGGAGAAAAAAAAAACGGGTTTTCACCCAAAGAAAAAACTGCTGCCTTAAAATGCTCACCTCTTTCCCCTGCTTCTCCCATTTGAAATTCCCCGGAGCAGGAGCACGTGACCTCACCCCCCTTACATGGCGCAGTCTCTGCATAGCGCAGTTCAGCCAGTCTCCAGTGCCTTGGGCATTTGGGAGGAATGGGGGGATCTTGTTTGTCTTTAAGTATGGGAAGTGGACTTACCACATTTTCAGGCTACCTTATCTGTCACCAGCGGGGACTTGTGTGTTCACAGTGCACCAAAGCCTTTTGTGGCCCTTTGATTTTTAACCACCCTGGATTTGGGAGTGGAAAACGCCCTGCCTTGTCTTTCTCTGGGTAGATGTTAGCCCATCCACATGCTTATGGAGCCTGCTTTGCCTGTTAGCCACACCTTAAGTTCAGTGCTGGGGCATTTGTTCACCTAACACGTTGCGTTCAGATGGCAAGAATTCTCATCATTTGATCGCGTAATTTTAAACAATTAAATAAGGTTATTTAGACATTCAGTAGTAATTTTTCATTTGCTTGTTTTTATTAATTAAGGATAGTATTAGTTTAATTGTTAAGTTCATGAAGTCATTTCATTAATATTAGCCATATAACCATATTTAAATCTTTAAAACCTACCGGAACAGAGGATTAAAAGGCATTTAAATACCCCAGTACACAACGTGTTAATCAGTCCCTTAATTTATTTTTTTTCCAAAAAATAAGGATACCAAAGGATTATACAAAATCTTAAATAAAATTTTTTTAAAAAGAGCGAATGAGTCTGTGAACTCACCAGATTACAAGTGATCTCTGACAGTTCCAGGCTGAGATTAAGAGCCAGTTAAAGTCATTACACAGGCAATTGTTGTGGCATGGGACTTCAGACCAGGGGCTCGGTCCAGTCCCACGCTGCCACTTAGTGTTACATGTCTGCGCTGTTTCCATTCTGAGAGGGAGACAATAACACAATCACTAAATGCTATGTCATGTTACATAATCAACACTAGATAAGTGTTGGTAAGACAAATACCTTGCCAGTCTAATTACCGGACCCCAAGGAACCTAGTCCAAGCTGAAAAACCAACTCCACTGTTAGCATAAAGGTATCTTCTCCTCGATTCTGACTAATATGTCTGCCTGGTAGGTTAACTCAAAGCCATGCTGTGGGATTGTACTGGTATTGAGAAATAGCATTACCACTCTCGTGAGACTGACTGCCTTTTGCTTCCTCCAAAAATCAGGAGGTGACGTGTCTCCAAAAGAGCACCAAGAGCTAAAATCCTACGTGAACCACCTGTACGTCATTGACAGCCAGCAGGCCCTGTTTGAGCTCTCGCACAGAATCGAGCCTCGGGTGTGAGCCCGCGCCCCACGCCCCACCACCCCACCGCCCCTGAGCAACAGCAGCACTTTGAGCTACGGGAATGTCAACGTTGAGTACGCCCCTTTCCTGTGGAAAACGAAGGTGCTGAGTTTTATCAGTAAATCACAAGACGTTCACAGGAAAGCCAGCCAAAGCGTGCTCAGGAAGCCACGTCAGCCGCCAGAGGTGGGCAGAGGCCTCTCCTCACTGCTCTCAGAACGAGAAGACCCGAGAGTCAGAGCATTCCTAAGACAGAAAGTCTGGTTTCTTACGCTGACCTTGTTGACACCACCCGATTTTCAGTTTGAGATGTGCCACCATGCAGACAAGGGAGCAAATCTTGTTATACAGGGACCAAGGATTTCTGTAGGAAGGGGCATGGGACAGGAGGCAGTTCTGCTTTCCTGGCGGCAGATCGTTGTTTATAGGCTGTGAAAGAAGTAGCTTTTTTGAAGTGACGGCATCACCAGATTTCCAGGAAGAAGGCGTGGTCTCTGTTGATCCACACCGTGATGTCACCAAAGGCCACTTGTGTCCAGGGAGTTAGTGAGGACCAGCAGCTGGCATCCATGCTGTGACTTCCTGAAGGGAAAGGCTGAGGCATCCATTTCTTTGCACCCACAACCACGTCCAGATGTTGGCTCGCCGCTTTAGCACAGCCGATGTGCAGCTGTGGGCAAGTTAGGCTGAGTTGCTTTGCCAATAGGGAAAAAATAGGAATCTTTAGGACATCAACTCATTGTTTAATTTCTGGGGATTTTATTTACATGTGCAAGCAGGCTCTCGTCTCCTGTTGGGAGCAATATGATTTTGAATGAGCACAGTGCCTGACGCATTGTAGGCACTCTGTAACTGTTGGTCAAGGTGACGGGGTTACAAAGGTCTGTGCTCCTGTGCCTGACGATGCCCCCGTGCTCGGCACGCCCCCACAGGCTCCGTGCCCACTGTGTGCAGTGATCACAGCCCGTCCTGGGAGGGTGAGTGGGGCAGGACGTGCAGCACACTCAGCAACCCCTAGAGCAGAGCAAGGCAGTAAGACAGTGGTGATTGCCCGCCTTACAACAAACGGAAAGAGCCCCAAAACATCCAGAGGCCTAATTTATGGTGGATGCTTACAAGTCCTGTCGTTCACCTTCCAACCAAGACAGCAGCCTTCCTGTAATTTGTCCTTGTTTTTTTCAGAGTCTTCTAAGTTTTTTTAATGCCCATTTTTATAGATTAGGGTTCCTCCAGTAAATAAGACTCTTGCTATTCTCAAGACTGGTTAGAGTTCCCTTGACCTTCAAATGAACAAAACAGCCTGTTGGATACAGTAATGAAAACCACCCCTGCCAGCTAGATACGTGTCGCATTGCTAAATACACGTGTGAGTCCTGGCGCGCTTCTCACTGCTCTCGCCTGTTTTTCTCTCCGGTGCCTGCGCAGAACTGCTTCCTCCTGTCTCATCAGCACCTCATTTCCAAGCTGCGCCCAGGGCTTTCTGACACCTCGATGGCAATGCTATTGCCTGGGCTGAGGAGCCACATTGGGCCTGATAGATCACTGGAAGCAGCCATAGGGAGAAGATTTTTTGGTAGAACTTTCAAAGAGATTCAGTCTCTCCCAGCATGTAAAACCTTAGTCCTGAAAAGTTAACAGGATTCTGTAGAAAGGCACCCTCCAGGGCTGGTCCACTTAGGGAAACACTCCAGGCTGCTGAGAATGGGATGAGACTCACTGGGGGAGACCAGAGCCTTGGAACCAGGGAGACAGACTTCTCTCATAGCTGATCAAACACTGCAGAAGCTCTGGCACTTACTGAAGGTAGTGCGCTGACCACATACACAGGGGTTCTTGTCTCTTCTCTCTGCTGGGGAGTAGCATTGGCCCAGTCAAATCACGTAGGCCATTTTGACATTGTCTGCATGTTTTGTGATTTAAATTTGACCTACCTGAAATCTACACCGCTCCAACTAAAAACTATTTCAGTTGCTGTAGGAGAAAACTCTTTCAGTATGGCATCTGTTGTTTAGACCTCAATTCAGATATGCACACAACCAAAGGAATTCACATGCACATCACGTGTAGACACATCTTGATGGTGTAGGCAGACTATGCCTCCCAGCATAGCGGAAACAGGCTGAGGAGGGAGAGCAGGGTGCTTGTCCACCACGTCTCCCCCCCCCCACCCCCCCCCCCGTGGCCAGGTGGCTCTCAGGACAGCCAAGGGAAGGGAGGGTTTTGTTTAGATTTGCTTTTCCATCTCCATCTTCTGAATGTCAAAATCTCCAAATCTTTCTAAAATTTAACATGTGTGTTCAGAGGTTTCTCAGGCAGCAGCTCTCAGAAACTCCAGAAGCTCTGAGAAGATATAAATCTGGGATTAAAGAATTCAAGGCATCATTGTGGGAGCCAGGATTACTCAACATGAAGCTCTTTCTAACAAATCGGAGCTGTCCAACAGTGGACAGGCCGACGCAGGACTTAGCAGCTCCCTGTTCATTGGGATGGGCCATGTTCCCTCTCTGAATATTTGCCACGGCCTCTTTGGAATAGGTTTTGTTCTGGCTAGAAGGTCAGACTAGGAAGACACCCAAGCTGCTTTTCAGCTTTCTTAGATTTTTATGATAGCATAAAATCTCCATTCACTCTGAAAATCTGTAATCTGCAACCTTCACTGGCAAGGGGTGCACAGGCACCCCTAAGTGGTTCTTTGCTGCAGCACAACTTTCAACAGCCCTGCATGTCTCAGGCTTTGTTGGCATCCCAGCGAGCCAGCCCTGCTTAGAACTTAGCACCAGACAAGCTCATGTAGGCAAAACCGCACCCTTTCCGAATGTATTTTGCTCCATACCTGCTTACAGAAGTCCCAAAGACTACAGTGTTTCAAATTCGCTCTTTGTTATAACCTGCAGAGTTGCCAAATGGTGGCCATGATAAATATTATGGACTGCGTTCACCTTATTCTAGTATCATTCATTATATCTAGAATAAATTCCTTTTCCCAGACCCCTGTCCACAGGCAAGTCAGGTGGAGTGTAAAGACCCACCCCTTGCAATTGGCGGGAAAAGGTGTTGCCCTTTAAGGGTTACCTGCCTGTTAGTGGGAGAAACAGTTACAGGGGAGAGTGGGTGTCAGTGACGTCTGATCCCCAGAACTGACTTGCCCTGCTGCCCCAGCCCCAGCCCCACCTCCTTGTTATAGCATCACGGACACAAGTCCCAAACTTCGTGGCCCGAAATGGCACAGCTAATCCAAGCTTCCCAGAAGCTAGGCACAAACATTACAATCAGGTGCACTGCAGTTGTCTAACATGGAGTTTCTTTTAAATGCTTCAAACATGTCCTTAAAATTTCAGCCTGCTTATTGACGAGTGGGCCACTGTGCTGAAAACTAGTGGGGGGGGGGGAGAAAGTTTTTAAAAATTGCCAAAAAGTTAGATGAAAATATACTACTGTAAAAAGCAAAGCTGTACATAACGTTTTTTAGCAGAGTACTATTTATTTGCATAGCCTATTTATTGTATTCGTATGACACTGTTATTAACTACTGGGATGAAATCGATGACCTGAAGCAAGGACGCCTGCCTTTTCACATGTCATCAGGTAGGACTGCTGTGACATTGTCAGCTCGCGTTAATAACCAGAAGATAGAAAACCCGTGATCAGGGTATCTACCTAACTTCTCAGGGACTACATTTTGTAGTTTTCCACCATTATAAGAGCTGGTAAATATGACACATTGGTTGAATTACCAGAATTGCCATTAACAGTATTTTCTTTCTCAGATTTCATGCTTTCTGCTTCTGTACATATGACTGTGCTGTGTATTTATCGAAGCTAGTAAGCAATAATTTATATGTACAAAAGGCCAAGCAATATAAAGTGAAAACTTACATAAGTCACGGTTACCTTTCCTTGTATTTTCAAGTGTTTTTTTTTTTAACTGCTTTTCCAAATATAAGATTATGTTAAAGACACTATTCCTGCCTCGTAGCTTCTTGCAGCGTCCGTGATGTGTGTGGGCCACAGAGCCCGTGTTCTGGCGGCATCGCGCTCAGCGGCTTGGAACTCGGAAAGCACTTGCTCCCTGGGAGCTACTGATGAGGGAAGCTGGTCTCGGGCGGCCCGGAGGCGACGAAACCTCTTCCGCTGCCCTTGCTTTATTGCAAGACCCAAACACCCTGTGTTAAAAGTTGCATCCGTTTTCTCATATTCTAGGATTTGGAGAATCCAATGACACCTGTCCTCACCTCATGCCCCTGGGATAGGACCAGGTACCAAGGGAAGTGCCACGCCCTGGTGGTGATGACCTGGCCAGAGTAGAGGCCCCAGCACATAAGACACGTGGGCAGGAGATGGCGGGGTGGGGGGGATGGAGTGGGGGCACGCTCTGGGGCAATGGGATATCCAGGCATATATGCAGTGTGGTAGACTGTCCTTCAAAATCCTCTGTACCCATCTCCGAAAGGACAACACATCCCGCCCACCAAGGTCAGGCTTAGCCTGCGGCACATGGTGGTCCCTCCCTGCGGAGGGTTACCTCTCCCCACGTTGAACTCAGAAGTGGCCAAACATCTTGCTCCGCCCAATGAAAAAAGGGAAGAAGAGACCCGTGTGGCCTGTAACGCGGAGCTTTAGGCCGGCCGAGTCTCCCGCTATGAGACCCGCGGTGTGGCGGGTGAAGGCTTCTCCGCACACCTGTGTCTCCAGTGTGCGAAGGACTTGTAACCTGAGTGAGAATCTGGAGCAATGCAGGTGGGAAGGGTGAGTGGGAGCCCTAGACTCCATGCCAGAGGGGACTGGAGAAGAAAGGGGCATTCCCATTGTCAGGACACTGGGGACTTTCTTCATTGGGATTGCCCATCTGGGAGGAGGAAGGCTCCCACCAGCTCAGAGGCCGGTTCTTATTCTAATTTGCATCTCCTGAAATGCACTTGCTGGTCCTGGCCTTGGCGCGTGAACCACAAGATTGTATTTCAGGAACTGAGGGCTCTGTCTGGCGGGGTTCTTCTTCCAGGTCGTCTGCATCCTGTCTTCCATTCACAGATTTACGTAAGAGAGGTTTCCAAAGTTTTAGGTGCTAATCTTCAGTCAAGTGTTCCTGGGCCTGGCACCAATCTCTCCTACCTGAGCGAGAGGGAGCAGGGCGGACAAACTCTCAGAAGTGTGGCATCCTTGCGCCCACTGGGCTTCTGGGGACACGAGCCGAGACCCCTGCTCCAGCCACACGCAGAGCTGGTCAAGTCGCAGCTCTCGATTCTGTTTTTCGATGGTCACTTGGTGTTTGCTCGGGAGGAACGAGGTCTCCGCCTCGCCCTGCTGGCCTCCTAATTATGCTCCTTTCCCTTGGGCTGGGGAGGTCCTCCAGGGTCCCCTGTGTCAGCTTTCAGGGTATTCTGCCTCAAGATCGCTGCAGTCCGCACCACACCACGGTAGCCCCTTCGGAGTCCATGCTTCCCTCCAGCCTGGAGGCGATGGGGCTTCCTGATCCTGCTTGTCTGGCCTTTGCACTCCAGGGGAGGGTGGGGACCACTCCAAGCCCTTCCCGGCTGCCTAACCACACCACCTCACCATTTACTTTCTGTTCAAACCACACCACGGTGCAGATCTTCTCAAAGGGCCACCTACAAAGAGAAAAACAAACCCCCCCACCAAGTAACTAACATTTCCTGGCTTTCTACACGGAAGTGAGGGATGGGGGTCCAGGAAGTGCTGACCGGACTTTTCTTCTCCCAGGAAGACCCCCAGGCGGTCCCAGCACAGAGCCTCATGGGCTGGAGATGGTGCCTGGGAACCTCCTCCCCTAGGTCCCTGTCTTGCTCACAGACCGTTGGAGGTCCCCAAGTTGTCCGTGCGTGGCTAGAGGCTGTAACCTCTAGTAGAACCCGAGTGAAAATAATCACAATCTGAGAAAAATCCCTGCAGTAGGCTAATTCTTGAGTCCTGACCCCCTTCCCGCATCCCTCCTCCCCCCAAATGCTGCAGAGAACGTGAAGTCCTACCAGCAGTTAGCCCCTGTCGGAAACGTGAGGCAATGGCAAGGTCATCCCCAAGTGCTGCGGCCACATGGCTCTGTGGCATCTCAGAACTTGGAAGGCCATTTATCCGGGGGAGTCTTACATGGTGGGAGGTGCCAGCACCCCACCAAAGCCGGCCCAGGGGCAGTGTCCTCGATCCACAGCCCCACACCCCTTGGTCATTGAGTTCTCTACCAGCTGCTCCTCCTCTGTCCTCGCCCACCCCTGCATGTGTTCAGAGCCTGCTGTCCCCTTACTTCAGTCACTGCAGTAACCTTCTACATAGTCTCCCTCCCTCTAGTCTCAATCTCCCTCCAAACTGCTCTCAGAAACACTTTTTTTCCTAAAACACAAATCTGATGGTGTTTTCCCCACTCAAAATCCTTCCATAGCAGCTCCCGGGCTATAGAGTTAAATAAACTTCAGTTGCATACAAGGCATCACATTTTGGCCCCTACTTCTCTGTGCAGGGCCAAAGGGATCGGGCAGAGGCCCCCGGGACACGTATAACGTGGTACCCCCTTCAAACGGATATTCTACACGTGAAGATTAATTGATTCTTACCAATGAAAATGCCCGTTGGAAATAACACCAAACGTTTGCTAAATAAATAAGTGCATGTGAGGCTTATTTGCTACTTGCGAGGTGTAAAACCTTGAAGCCAGACTGGGGTTTGGGGGTACCTAACCAGAGAAGCCCGGGCCACCAGAATTGCCTTACGGATAAATGAACTTCCCATCAGAAACGGGCAAACAGACCTGAAACCAACTAGCAATCTGGTCATGGATGAGGGCTGAGCTAGGAGACCTCAGGTCCTTCCGGCCCCAGGCTGTTAAGAAAGCTGGTGCAGACCCATGATTGCTAGCGCTAACTTTTGTTTTCTTTAAGTGACTTGGCTGCTCTGGGAAATAAGAACTGTGCATGCTTCTTTGTATTCCACTGACCTGGGCTAGGCCTTCAGCTGGCTGGAGAAAGGGCGGGGGAGGAAGCCGGAAGGAGGGCCTCACCCCTTCCCTGTCCTGTGCCCGATGCTGACTCCACAGTCCTCCCAGGGACCCATGTGGGCAATAAACAACCAAACAAAGGCCCTGGAATCAACGCAGCAGGGCCTGCTTCCAGGCACCAAGCTGCTGCCGCAGAAGGGTAAGCAGGGCGCACAGTAACGGTAAGCTGTCCCGGTTCTATTGTCGCTGTGTTTCCATTCCAGCTCCTGCCCTGCCTTCTCTCCTGGGCTCCCTGCCTGGGCCCTGCACTCAGGTCTGGCTGGTGGTCTTCCTCTGCTCCTGGATGCCGTGTGCCCAGGACCCCTTTCCTACCTCCCAAGCAAGGCCCATCCACTCCCAAGCCCTCTTGGGTGACCTCACACTGAACCCGCTTATCCCTGTCTGAATTCCTATAGCAGGTCCCACCAGTTCCTCTTGGGGGAACCACCCTGCATTGTCTGGCCTCCAGCCCAGCCACCTGGAGGGTGAGGAGCAGGGTTAACAACTTAGACTGTGCAGCCAGAATGGTAGGTTCAAATCAGGCATTTACGTGCTGAAAGGACTGGTGAAGGTCTCCGCCTGGCCCTTAACTTTTGTCTCTGCACCTCATAGAATGGGGGTTAACGTGCCCCCTACCTTGCAAGGTTGTATGAGAAATAACATGAGAAAATGCATGTAAAGTTCTTCGTATCATGCCTGGCCCATCATAGGCCCTCAAATAATAACTATTGAGGAAGATGATGATAATGGTGATGATGATGGTGGTGATTAATACAGGATACACACCAGAAGATTTGCACCCACACTTCCACTCCACTGACAGCACATGATTTACCTTCTCTTCTCCTTAGTTCTCCCAATTGTCAAGACAATTTGTAACATGTGTGCCACAGGGAAGCTGTGAGAAGAAAATGGGCCACACACATGAGCTGAAGTGAAACTCAAAGAGCAAGAGTTCCTTTTGAATCCCCACTGGCCTTCACAGCGCCAGGGCAGAGCAAGGGCTCCCTAAACGTTCGCCAATCCATCTGGACAAAGATGTCTGCCCAGAGCCGGCAGAGTTTGGGGTAATCCTTGTATTAGCATTAACACTGTCATTAACATGTTAATAACACAGGGAGGGGAAGAAAAAAAAGACTGATCTGCCCCTGGGCCTGTTCGCAGCTGATCCAGGGCTACAATCTCTTTGAGGACTCAGTGAAACCCCCAGGAGGGCTTGTCCTTGGCCCCACCCCACCCCCTCCCTGCTGCCCCTCTGTGTGGACCACAGCCCCGGGGACCCTTAAACAGCAGGTGCGCCTCACAAGCTTCAGGCTTCCCGGTGGCAACACAGAAGCATCGCAGTTTCTGACACAAGACTGAGATGGACACATGTTCACGGTTCTTCAGCTGTGTCTGTGGTTGGGGGAATTTTCCCTGGTTTCATTAACAGTCAGTCAGTACAAGACTCAAGGGCTGAACCTACACTCTGAGCCCTGGGCTGAGAGGAAGCCCCCCTTTGTCAGACAGAAAAGCAGTGAGGCCAAAAGGACAGCTCTTCCTGGGCCTGCGGCTATACTGGCCTGGTGCTTTTCCTCCTTCAGTCAACCAATGACTTTCTTTCTGCCTCCACTCCTCTCTCTTACTCTCTCTCCCTCTCTTTCCTATAAACTAATATTAAGCTGAAACATAGTTCATCAAATCCATCTAATATATTTCTTGAGCACCTACTATGTGCCAGGTACTATTCTAGGTGACGGAAAACAGACATGAAAATAACAAAGATGGCTTCCTCCATGGAGCTTAGATCCAGTCGGACACTTAGAGAGACAGGCCATAAACAAGAGAGATCAATAAAATATGTTACTACACTAGATGATGAGCAGTTTCCAAGAAGAGAAAAGCTCGTGCAGGGAAGGGGATTGGAGAGGTCCAGGAAGGGGGCGGGGACATGTTAGATGTGGCAGCCAGGGAAGGCCTTGGCTGTAGATTGTATTGTTGAGGTCCTAACCCCCAGGACCTCAGCACAGGACCTTATTTGGACACAGGCCTTGACAACAGAGGCTCTCAGGTTAATGTGAAACCCTTGTAAGAAGGGTAAACATGGACACGCACACGAAAAACGCTGTGTGAACCTGGAGTACCAACACGCCATGGAGAAAGGCCTGGAGCAGTTCCTTCCCCCGCCACCCTTGGGAGGAGCTCATCCTGCCGACACCTTAACTTCACACTTTGGCTTCCAGGACTGTGAGACAATAAATTTGTTTCTTTAGCCACCCAGTTGGTGGTACTTTGTTATAGGAAACCAGTGTAGCATTGCTGAAAAGACCAGGAGGAAGGAAGGGAGCTGACCATGCAAACATCTAAGGGCAGAGCATCCAGACGAGCAGAAGAGCGAGTGCAGAGATCCTGAAGAGGCTTCTGGGGATGAAGGAGCCTGGTGTGGCTGGAGGCCAAAGGTCACATGGCTGGACCACACAGAGCCTGGATATTTCCTCTAATGCAGCGGAGAAACCCTTGGAAGGTTTCCAGCAGGGAGTGAGAGGGCCTGACTTGTGTTTCAATAAGATCACGCTGGCTGCTGAGTTTTCAACTGACCAGAGAGGGGCAAGGATGGAGGCAAGCAGATCAGTTAGGAAGCTGCTCCAATGACCCAAGCAAGGTGCCATGGTGACTTCTGCCAGTTGGTGGCAGTGGGTGATGTGATGGAGAACAATTCTTGATCTATGGGGAAGGTAAGTCTGACAGCATTTGCTGATGGACCGAATTGGGGGGTGGGGGGGGATTAAGGTTAACCCTAAGGATTTTGGCTTAAGAAACAAATGATGCAATTGCAACGTATTGTTATGAGAAAGACCATGGAGGTAGCAGGTTGAAGGGGAATGTCAAGAGCTCAGTTTGGAATATATCCATTTGGTTTGAGATGTTCTCTAGATGTAGACTCGAGCCAACAGGGTTTCTTTACACCAAGTCTAGCTTGTATGCTGGGCACGCTGGACCTTCAACCCCACTCATTTCTTGGATTTTCACAAGGGTTAATGTGAAAGCTGGAGGAATGTGAAGGATGAGTATGTGCTTTTGGTTGACTGAGCTCAGGGCTGGTCCTTCCTACCTCCAAGTCCATGCTCCAAGCATTCCCATAAGGGAAATCCCCTAAGTTCCAAAAGACTTACTTCACCCAGGGGGGCAGCAGGTCATCTTGTGGGGCCACCCACTGAGACTCCTGATACCCTCCCTGAGTCAACCACACCTTCAACGTTGACATCACAGCTTTGTTCAGTGGTTGCCTTCTCATTTGGGCTTTTCTTCCCCAGAGAAATACAGAAATATAAGTTACCATTTTGCCACCACAGATTCTGGAACCTACAGTTAGCCACTATGAAAAACATATGCCTAAAACCCATGTGGGAATAGACCCTTGAAACAAGCTTTTTAAAGTGGTTCCAGGCTTTTGAGTCACACTTTCTATTGCACAGCCAGAGACAAACTTTTATCTTTTATGGAAAATAACCTCCTTTTATCCTCAGAACAATTCTGTGAGAAAGGCATTGTTAGCCACCCAGTGCTCAGCCCAGGAAACCGCCAGGCCATTCAATGCTTAATGAATGATTTGTTGACGGCAAGAGACCGCTGCCACTGTAGTGGCCAAAATGTGAGACATTAGCGACATCTGCTGGCCATTCCGTGATCCTGCGCAAGATTTAATTCAGTTAGAAATGCACGTTCTTAAGAATCGAGTTCAATGACAGGACACAATGGGCTCTGTTAGAAGCTGGTGGCAGAATGAGAAGCGGTGGCGACTGCTCTGCCTCGCCAGGTCACCTTCCAGTGGGGTCTGGTTCTCTGGTTTCACAACACAATGCTGAGTCCTTTTTCTAAAAACAGAAATCCGGGGAATGAGAAAGAAACCCAACTAGAGAGCGTGGATGCTTTAAGGGGTCAAGCAGGCACTGAACTATGCTGTTTCTCTAAGCAGAGGACAAGCGGGAGGGCCAGGAGAGGGTGAATCGGGGGAGTCCTCACTAATCCCCTCTCCCTGCCATTGGCCCTCAGGAGAAAGTGACAGTTCCCAAACATGGCTTCCCAGGCACCCCGATACGACCCTCGTTTCCTCCTCCAGCCTCTCTCGGGATACCCCACGGGGTACCCCACCCCTACCCCAGTCCCCAAGAGACACATACATTGGCTCCACTCCAGCCGACCTAAACCTTTTAGGCGCCCTGGCTCCCAGGCCTTTGACTAGTCATTGCACAGCCCATCAGCGAGCGCCAGGGGGCGCTGTGACAAACATGGGCTGCAACGGTGAACTGGACTCAGGTCCCCGTCCTTGCAGCGCTCACTGTGCTGTGGGGGTGGGCTGCCCCTGCCCCCTTTCCTCTCTGCTCTTCACTAACGGACTCTTCCTCATGCCCCAGGTCTCAGCATCTGCAGGAAAGCTTCCCCAGCCCCTCTGGCCGGCTTGTATGCCCCTCAGAGGGGTGTTTCCCCACCCCCTTCACCCCTCAATGGCAGGTATTTGTGGGGCTTTGGGGAGAGCTAAAGGCCCCAGGTAAAGCACACAATTAACTACAGAGATGCTGCAGCAGCGGGAGACCCGGCCAGCCACATTGCCACCGTCACAGTGCAAGCTCTGCTGGCTTCAAGTCCCCGTGACGGTGGCGAGGGTGGCTGTCACCCATGACCCTGCCTGATGCAGTGAGGTTCTCGTGGAGGCTCGGGGAGAAGGGCTGGTCCTCTTTTGGTCCCTCCCAGTGTTCTGGTGTCTGCTTTCCAACACATCCCTGAGCACTTCCTAAGGTGGATCCAAGTTCCCTTTCCCAGAGTAGAGTCCAGGTAAGCCATGCCTGAGGTCTGTGCCAGCAGCAATCAGTCCGGGGAGACCCGCATCACAATCGTTACATTCTTCCTCAAAGCTCCAGAACAGCATCCCAGGCTCAGAGGAGCTAAGTGCTGATCAGAAACAACACTAGCTGATTTGGGGGGTGTTCTGCTCAGCTTTCACCTCCGCCCTGTCCCCTAACAATCCTGCCAGGGTTCATCACTTCGGCTGCTCACAGATCCCATGAGGGCTAAGAATTTCCCTGACTCTTACAAGGGCTGAGTGACCCTGCTTCCTCAGTCATTTAGAGGCACCCAGATTGTTCCCAGATGTGGCCTTGGTCCACCAGATTGCAGGGAACAGAATGCAAAGCCAGGCTCCATTTCCTTCCCTCCTCCTTTCTTTCCCAAGCAACAGTGTTGACAGCAGATCCAGAGGGAAACATCATCAGCTTTCCATCTTTCAGCCACTGGTCCTGGCCCCTCCAGCTGTTGCCAGACTCATTTTGTTCTTCAGTGCAGGCAGGGTTGGGGCTTCTCTGAAAAGGCCAGTGCTGAGATGCTGGGGTCAGCTAGTGGCCCTGGAGGAACCCATGTTTTCTGTTGTGCATTCACATTCCCATTTGCCCTGGGGCCGACCTTCCCCTCAGAATCAGAGGACAGTAAAGGCCAAGCACAAAGCACAGACACAGCCTGGAAGCCAAGAAACAAACGCCCATGAACATGGAGCTAAGTAGGCATTTGAGAGCCACTCGGGCGGTAGGCGTGGGCATTGCCTTTCCTCTGGCTGGCGGTGCCTGGCCCCTGGTCTCCAAACAGCCCTTCCATTTTGTAGATGCCAAGGTGGTTGGACCCAAGCTTGATTGTTTTGGGTGGGAGTGGGGAGGCTTGATAAGAAAACTGACTCCCTCTGGAGGATCAATGTGGCACTTCCTCCATTTCATGCTCCTGTTCCATGCCCTCCCCACATGGGGGCACTCTGTTTTGAGAGGGTTGTTTATCTTTTAAGAAGTTCCTAAACTTAGAGGTTGGGGGTTTTGTTTTGTTTTTTTAATGGTACAGAGCTTGGCAATTCAGAGCTGCTTAGAGTCTTTAGTTAGATGTTAAAAAAATAGCCCCATTTTCTCCCACTATTTCTTCTGCCCTTTGGTTTACTTCACACAGTGCTCTGGTAGAAAGATCCCTGAACTATATGAGCCAGAAAACCTGAATTATTGTCCCTGCTCCAACTTGTGTTCAGAAGTGTGACCTTGGGCAAGTCTTTTATCCTCTCTGAGCCCAGTTTGCTAACATCTGTGACTATGTAGAGTCACAGGGAGGGAGGAGACACAGCTTGGTTAGTTTCCTATGTCACCTGTTTTGATCCTCTATTGGAGAGTTCATTCATTCATTCACTCATCCATTCATCACCCACCCATCAAATATTTAATATATTGGGAAAGCATGACAGTCATGAAGATACAAAGTTGAATAAGACCTGGTCCCTGCCCATGAACAGGCAGCATGCTAGAATGGAGAGCACTGATTTTCTGAGGGAAACAGTCAGGTCCCGGCACTGATTAGCTTTGTGAGTTTAGCTAAGTTTTTATAATGTCTCTGAGCCTTAGTTTTCTCATCTGTACAATGGGGGTTATTGTATAGTGTGACCAACCATCCCAGAAACCTGAGGAGCTTCCTGGTACACAGGACTTTCAGAACTAAAATGTAGAAAGTTCCAGGCAAAACAGGATGAGTTGGTCACCTACATGAGAGATGGATTGAAAATGGCATAGAAAAGGCCTAGCACAGTGCTGGGCATCTAATACCTGCTCAATAAATGCCACCCTCCCGTGCGCAAACGCACACATGCAGGCACACGTAGCCATGCACATGCCCACACACCACATAATGCGGTAAAGGGAAAAGAAAAAGTAGAAACAGATAAATATGCTACAAGCAAGGCCGCACATGGAGAGCGGGGCTGCGGAGAGGAGCCCCAGAGCTGGGTGCTGAACAGGGAGGAAGACTGGGTCAGGTGAAGGGTGAGGACTAGGGAGGGGCATCCTATGCAGGAAACAGTTGTAAATGCACGAAAGCTTAAGAGCTTAGAGGTCTTACCATGTGTCCTCTGTGGCTAAAATTAAGCAGGTAAGATTCCAAATATAGTTTTGATTTGTATTGGAAAGGCCTTGTGTGCAACTCTAAAAGGCTTGAATATCATTTTTAATGTTTCCAAATACTTTCAATGTTGTATCCTTCTAGAAAAAAAAAAACTGAAAATGCACACCTTCCCCTATATATATATTGTGTAAACAAAGCATACAAAAACCCACATGTTTAAAGGATCAGACAAAAGGGAAATATAAATAGCAGTTGTGTTTCCTTTCTGTGCTCTAGCGCATTATCTCGCCTCCTTCCTCAGGTGCACACACAGCTCTTGAGAGAGCGCTACTTCGGGCAGCAGAGAATCGTGACAGTTTGGGATTAAGGTGAAAAACTGACATGATCAGTTCTGATCTCTGGAAAATGCCTCTGGCCGCCTACGAAGGAGGCTGGAAACATAGAGGCGGGTAGGAGGCTGTTGTTAAAAGTCCAAGAACAAGGTTCCAGGGACCTGGACTAGGATGGCAGTGTGGGTATATAGCAAAGGTGCCAGCTTAGAGAGATATTTAGGAGGTGAAATCAAGAGGACATGTGTCTGAGAATGGAGCCATGGAGTTAAATAAACATGTGAATGCATGCATGATGTCTACAGGGAGAGATGGTCCCCGGAAACTGCATTAAATTTCACTGACATTTCTGATCCACGATCAGGGCTGTATGTATTGTGATCTTCATGGGCCTTAGACACTTTGCCTTCATGGACCCTTTCTGTGTTTATATACACATATATAATACATGTGTGCATGTTTTATACACATAAAACATGTATGTATACACATATAAAAGCATTTTTATGACTGCACTATGAAGATGAATATAATCAGAAGCATTCTACTCTTTTTTTCCCCAGTTTTTAACAGAAATTAAAATACTTTTCTGGGTCCCTACGAGTATCATGGGCCTTAGGTGCTGTGCCTAAGGAAGAAGGATGAGCCAGACCTGGAAGCCAGCCAAGCAGATTCTGGTTGTGCTGCGATGCCACAGGAGCATGCGGGCATGGAGCGCCATCTAGTGGCTCGCCTGCTCCCAAGGCAGCTGAGGCGCTTCCGCCCTACTGAAAAAATCAACCTGCAAAACTTTCCCCCCGGTCCCAGATCAGACCCAAGCCATGGTATCAGTGCTTGACTTAGACCTAAACTGCCCTGAACACTGGCTTTTGAGGCTGTCTGACTGGTAGGCAGCCAAAGTGAGAGGTCAAGAGCATCCTGAGGGCCCAGTAATGCCCTCAAACCAGCAGAGAAGAGCCCGCAGCTGAATCTCTTTTCATCCAAGCAGTTGTTTAGTGCAGTATTTTCAAGGAAATTCCACTCAAGGAAATACACTGAATGGAGTCTAAGTAAACACTAGTTTACAAAAACAAGTTTTAAAATACTTTTTAAAATCCATTTTGCAATAGTCAGTATTTCTTGTTTCCTCTGAGATTCCGTCTATACGTACAAGGCAAAGTTATCTGACGTTTGGTAAGCGGCCACCCTTTCCTTGCAGCCAACTTGAGATAACCTCATACTGGCTTCACTGTGTAAACTGTTCTCATCTGCAACGGAGCATTTCATTGGGCAGAGTGGGAGAGAAGGGTCAACCGTACATCCCACGGTACATGATATTGTGGCACACTTGCCAACAGCCTCTGGGGTAATGTCATCTGCTTCCCAAAGCTGGGATTCACGAGCTTTTCTTTTCAAAGACATGTATTTATAAAATGTGTTTTGTAACCATTACTACCGTATACATTTTGGGGGTTGAATTGTGTCCACGACCCCCAAGTTCACCTGTTGAAGTCTTAATCTCCACCACCTCAGAATGGGATCTTATTTCAGAATAGGATCATTGAAGATGTAATCAGTTAAGATGAGGCTGGATTTCCATCAGTATTTCATACCATCCTGTTACTATAGCAACACATACAACTTAACATTGAATTCAAGATATCTCTGTATTAAAAAAAAATTCCTTGACTATTTTTCTATCATGCAGCCTCCATCTTTCTGCTCAATTCCTCTACTGTGTCTTCTTCGAAGCAACACCGAATTCTTCTCCCTGTAGCTTTTTTCTGTCCCCACCACAAGGGGTTAGCTCCAGGCCCAACTCTGCATATCCAAATCCATTTAGGAACTTGGCAGAATGGAAGGGTCTCTCCCTTTTCCAGAATCCACCTGTGATTCTAATCACAATTTATTTTCCTATTGTTACAATCATGTTGTTACAGATCAGGGTCCCCCTCAAATTCCCTACAGCCCACGGTTTGGGGATGGGGAATGGGACTCAAGGGAACACAGCCATTTTCCTGAGAGATACCTACTCCCTTAATATGTACATAGCTATGGCCATTCCATGCCCCAAGGAGAGGGGAGGGGCTCTGACTGTAGAATGGTGACAAAAAGCTTACGGGGCCTTTGCAAAGTTCTACAAGTGGCCGTGACTGGTCACCACACACTGACTGCATCACAAGGTGAGGTCGGGCATTTAAAAGTAAGGCAACAGCCATTAAGCAAGAAAGAGGCACGCTGTTGAAAGCAGAAGCACCCCACCAGCCAGCCTTAAAGTCGGGTGGGTAAGAAGGTACCACGCAGTTCTGGGTTAAGAGCTGAAAAACAGGCTAAACCTCCCCAATCAGCACAAATGAATGGGAGCTGCCAGTAAAGCTGAACTATCTCTGGGAAATACAAAGCTGTGGACTTCTGTTTTCCCAGAGGGAAATGGTACCTCTGACTTTTCTATTCTAAAGCTAGCCCAGTTTGGTAGGAGGAGGCAGAACTGTGTTTGTGGATGTTTTAAAGAAAGTAAGACTTAACAGCATAAATTCGCCATTAATCTAAATCTGCACAACCTTTAAATAAACAATTACTTTCCTTTTCACCAAAATCTGGTATTGAAAGTTATGCTTTTTGGTGGTGGGCAATTGAGCCCCTCATAACTGAACAGCCCGTGGGTTCTGTTTCAATGTTGCGTTATTAGTCACCCACCATGGACGATTCCCTTTTTCCTCTGCTGCTCGGAACATGCTAGTTCCGACGGCTACAAGGGGCTGAGCTGGTGTCTCCCTTCCCCCAGCCTGATGAGGTTCTGGTAAAACCCCAGCAGGTGCTCTTCAGGGTGAGCCTTGCTGCCAAGACCAGAATGCTCTCGCGTGTTTCATAGCGACTCTGTTTCCTCTCTCCCTTTCTGAAGAAGGAGGGACTTTTTCTCTGGGTCTTCACTGTGAGAACCTGGCAGGGCTGGCAGGTACCCCTCATGAAAGTGTGGGAGCCTCACTGCAGTTTCTGTTCGCCTGGGGCCTCCAGCGGCTCGGCAACCACACTAAGATTTTGCATCTGACGTCACATGGGAAGTTTCTGCTCTGGTAAGTTGTGACGCTATCCCGCCTGTTGTCTATTTAGTTTGGGGGTTGGGGGCTTGTTCTGTGACCTCAGTTCTCTGATGGAGCTAAGAAGAAGAGTTATTGATTTTCTGTTTGTTCAGCTTTTTTTGTTTTTGTGTGGATTGGACAGACAGCTTCCAAGCTTCCTTCCGTGACAGCCTGGAAGTCCACTAATCCAGTGTTTTACATTTTCCGACGGTTTTAATGATCTGGGAAGCAGTAAGGTCATGGGGAAGAGCACAGGCTTTGAGACCGGGGCTGCGATAGACGCAGCCTCACCCCACCCACCCGTGACTGCTGCACCAAAAGCCTCAGTACGCGTGGGGTGGTCCGCGAACTAGCTGCGCCCTACACACTCAGGAACTTGCTAGAAAAGCAGCATCTCGGACCCCACCCAGCCGACTGAATCAGGACACACATTAGAGCAAGATCCCTGGGTGATTCCTGTGCATGTGAAAACTTGAGAAGCTCTGACATGAAGTTCTTCCATGCTTTTGAGCATTCGTTTATTACCTCAGTTCCCAAAGAGCATGCTGAGGCGCCCTGGGACACCCCAGGGAACTCACGGGGGCTCCCTGGGGTAGTTTTAAATGTCAAGGGAAACACAGCAACATCTGCTAAACACTGAGCGTGCACCACTAGCTCGAGATGTTTCAGGTTCCACAGGAAATCGCTTCATCCTGTGATGAAGTCCTGTCCGGGACAAGCTGAGACTCCCGCCATGCTGAAATCCCAGGACTGTGTGGATGGAGAACTGAGCGGGCAGTCTCGCCTGATTCCCAAATCCCGGAAGCTGTGCAAAGCCCAGCGGGTGCTGGGTTGTTAGGATGATGGTATCTATGACATTGTTTGAACCTGACTCCATGAGCAAGAGCCCTGTCAGGTGTTTCTCTCCTGGGGATGCGGGCACACTGGGGATGCCAAGAACTGAGCAAGTTTGGGAACCTCTGGTTTAACACGTGGTTAATTACCTCTCTCTCACTTGAGTTTTGAGTGGATTAAAAGAGATAAGGTATCGTAAATCTCTGTCCACTGAATGGTCGTTCACTTCACTTTGCCCTTATTCAAGCGGCTGCCTTCCCTTTTGAACTTCATCGGCATCAATTAAAGACATGTGCAAAGCCGTCATGCCAAGGTCAAGGAACCCTGCCCCACAAGCTGATGTTCCTACTGCCATAGTCGGTTTCCCTGCCACACAGAGCTTACTGTGCATGACTTCCTGTTGTCTACGGACCACTTCACACACACAACCTCCCAGACTTTCACAACCTCATGGGAGAAGCCAAGGAGGTATTATCAAGTCCATTTTAAAGAAGAAGAACCAAAGGCCCCATATTCAGAGAGGCTGTATCTTTGCACAAACTCACAAGCAGAGATTCTTGCTGCCCCTACATCCCTTACTGCCTGGAGGGGAAGGAGGATGTTGGAGAGCTGGGTGGGATGCGGGTAGGCAGGGAGCTTTCATTTATGCTCTGCAGCTGATGGACTGCTCACTGCCTGCTGGGCAGAAGGCCAGGCACTGTGACCTCTGAAGCCAGCTAACAGCTGGCCTGAGGGTCACATCTGTGATGCCATTGGTAGACATGGAGCCCAGTGAGCTCCCCCAACTTGCCTTGAGACTGTGCAGGTCTGAGGGCAGCAGAGGCCATCAGCCCAGGCTGTTGGTGACTTCATTTGGTACTGAGCAGTTGCTGTGGGGGCGGGCGGGTGAGGTGGGGACACACCTGTCCCTTAGATGAGCTTTATATCCTCAGTGATTTTGAAACATAAAAGGGCCTTGGAGATTGTGCCCCACTCCCCTGATGAGCCTGGCTTGCCAGCTGCTTTCAGATCGACATTTACGAAATCAGTTTCAAAGCCCCTGTGCCAGGCAGGGTGCAGTGATGGGGCTGGTGAGAAAAAGGTGGACCCTGGATTGCTCAGGTAACATGCACAGAAGGACGTTTCGAACAGCCAGGCTCCTTCCCTGTCGCTGGCAGTCACGCAGAAGTGCTGACATCAGCAGCACTACATACCCAGCAGCCAGGCCACTGCGCTGTCAGAGCGGAAGGAAGGGGACTGTCTATTCTGCCCCAATTCTCTCCATTCAGGTGATTTACTGAAACTTACACACACACACACACACGGGCAGTTTGGGAGGGTTCGAGCAGCTCAGGGAAGCAGTGGCAGACTCTGGTCCCTGTGACAGGATGCTCGTGACAGGGCAGGACTGGGACAGTTCATGGAAGGAGCAGAGGCCTCCATGGAGGGCTTTGGAGAGGAGAGCTATATCAGAGCTGAACATGCCATTGCCTCTGGATCTGTCATTTGGTTCTTGTCCAGATCAGGAATGACCTGAAGTGGTGGCCATCTGTCCACTGTTTCTTAGCCTCCAGCCTGAAGCCTGGCACACACCACCCCACCCCACCCCAGCCTCAGTCCACTGGGTAGAATGTCCTGCTTTGTCCCACTTCCCAGGTTTAATCCCTACTTAAGGAGGCAATGCAGAGAATCACTTCTCTTTCCATTTTAAGCAATAACAAACTAGAACATTTACTGAGAAATCGCTAGAAGCAGACATTGTACTACATCCCTCCCCCCAAATGAGAGTAGGAAATAGCTGGTGGGCGGAACAGCTCTGCCACGTTGTATTTCACTTTCTTGTGTCAGTAGGTTTTTGAGGTTTTCCCTTCTACTCTCTGGGGTCAAAACAGTCACGAGCACCGTCTCTGAAAGGACACAATGAGCAAAGAACACAGATGCCTCTCCAGAGTCGCCATGTTTGGGTCATGGGCCACCAGGACCATCATCTTGGATTAGCCCATGTTCCCTAACCTGCTATGGGACAGATTTCACTGAATTTCTAGTGTGGAGGGGTATGTCTAAGAAAAATAACCCCCAAATTGGAGGTTAATTGTGCCTTCCCATCTGGTAAACAAGAACAAAACAGAACTCTCCCTTCTCCTGTCAGCTGGGTTCATGGGTTTGCCAAAGAAAGAATAAGGTTCTTGGGTGAGGTCAAAGAGAAAGGGAGGTTGTCGTTTTCATTATTGGTTGGTCGGTTCGATGGTTGGTTTTGTTTTGGAAGAGTTTCTTGCAGAGATCAAATGGTGGTTATCTCAACGTCTTGAGTAATGTTGGGGGCCCAAAGCAAGACCGGAATTCCATAGGGGTCTAAACTGACATGATCCCACCCAGTCAGCACAGCCTCACCAGTTCCCTGGTCCAGCAAGCCACCATCTCCCTCACTGCCACCACGTGCCTCTCACAGTCCACAGTCTGGAAATGTTACTCAACTACATCTGTGCAGACAGCCACGGTACCGCATTTGTCATTTTGTGCCGAAGTTAGGATGTTTATCTATGCAAATAGGTAGGAGCAACTGAATACAGTTCTTGTTATAGAACAAGGCTTTCTGATGTTCTTAAAACTTCTTTCTGTATCTAAAAAAGAAAGCAACTCAAGTTAAACTTCTTCTGTAGTAGAGGCAGACTTATAATGAAGCTAGTGAAGCTGAAGTTCAGGGTCCACAACTACACTGAAATGAAGGAAGTGGGAGGGTCAGAGGTGTGCATTTGCATGGCTTCTTCCAAGGTCCTGAGTGTGACTTAGGAATGTGTTCACATGTCACATGTTTGTCTTTTTAATTTGAAAGAATGATATTTCAACTGTAATCAGTTAAAACCATTCTCTTTTTCTACTTCAACTTTTCTCACTAATGACTTTCTGCCCCTAGTGGCACTGGAGGTAGCGATGATCATTTTGGGAAACCAGCTAAGGGAAAGGTGAGTTGCTGATACATTTGCTTTGTATTTTGTGGGATACACTTATTAAGTTATGCTAATTATCCCAGTGTGTACTGGGCTTCTCTGAATATACCTGTGGTCTGCTATCCTTCCTCTCCTGGCATTGTAAACCAGAGGTGCCCGACAGCAAAGTATGTATGTCTTGAAGGAGAAATAGGTTTGAAAAGTACAAAACCAAAGGCTAGTCTGTGTAAAAGTTGTGCAGTCACCAGAATTTTAATATTGTAAGTTGAAGGTTTAATTCTCATTGATGCTGGGTCAAAGAAGAAATTGTACCCTGTTGGAGATTAAAAAAAAAAAAATCATCCTGAACCACTACAACAAGAACATTTATGATACACTGTTCCGTGTCTTCAATTTATAGTATTTAAAATTATTACTACCTTAAAATCTCAAGGCTTACAATCGAAAAGTCTAGAGGATTTCCTAAATTTTACAGCAATCCTAAAAATTTGCATGACATTAAGAATAAGTTGTTTCTATTTGGTGTCACATCATTAACATATAAAAAGTATGTAGCCAAGAATGTAGGAAAAAAATAGTGGTGGGTTGGTTAGTCAACTAAAATATATTATAGAATGTATTTATTCATTACTTCAATAATTATTTCTAAATTATGTATATGTAATGCTATGTCTCCAGATTTTGTGATTTTGTTGGACTTTTACTTATTTTTGAGATACAATCGACATATTAGTTTCAGATACATAACTGAATGATTCGATATATATATTATCACCACTGTAAGACTAGCTATATCCATCACCACATATAGAATTTTTTTCTTGTGACGAGAACTTTTAAGAGCTACTCCCTTAGCAACTTTCAAATACACAATATAGTGTTATTAACTATAGTCACCATGCTGCATATTACAGCCCCAGGCAGGGCTTCTTTATAACTGGGAGACTGTACCTTTTCATCCCCTTTATCTATTTCACCCATCCCTCACACACCATCAATTTGTTCTCTGTAGCTGTGAGTTCAGGGTTTCGTTTTGTTTATTTCCTTTTTCAGAATCTACATGTAAGTGAGATCATCCAGTATCTGCCTTTCTCTGTCTTACTTTACTTAGATAATGGTTTCAGGGTTGTTGCAAATGGCAAGATTTCCTTTTTATGGCTGAATAATACTCCCATTGTGTGTGCGTATTGTATATATATTAGGCCACATTTTTATACATTGTTATATATATTATAGTACATTCTTTAATACATTCATCCATTGAAGGACACTTAAGTTACTTCCATGTCTTGGCTATTGTAAATAATGCTGCGATGAACATGGTGTAGATACCTTTTTGAGTTAGTGTTTTCATTTCCTTCAGATGAATACCCTGAAGTGGAATTTCTGAGTCATAAGGTAGTTCTAGTTTTAAGTTTTTGAGAGAACTCCATACTGTTTCCCATGGCAGCTGCACCCATTTACATTCCCACCAACAATACAGCAGGGTTTCCCTTTCTCGGCATCCTCACTTACACTCTTGTTTCTTGTCTTTTTAATAACAGGCATTCTAACAGGTGTGAAGTGATATTTTATTGTGGTTTTTATTTGCACACCCCTGATGACTTGTGACCTTGAGCATTTTTTTCAGGTACCTGTTGGCCATCTGTGTGTCTTCTTTAAAAAAGTGATTATTCAGGTCCTCTGCCCATTTTTAAATTGTATTGTTTGGTTTTTTGCTGTTGAGTTGTATGAGTTCTTAATATATTTTGGATATTAACCCTTTATCAGATGCATGGTCTGCAAATGTTTTCTCCCATTCAGGAGGTTGCCTTTCCATTTTGTTGGCAGTTTTCTTTGCTGTGCAGCAGCTTTTTAGTTAGATACAGTCTCACTTGTTCGCTTTGCTTTCACTGCCTTTGCCTTTGAAGTCTGTCGGCTTTTAAAAATTTGTAATTGGTTGTGATTTCATTTCTCATTCTAAGTTATCACTGTTGTACCTCCCCTACCTGCCTGTTAAAGGGTAGACAAAACAGGTAAGCAATACCTTCCCTACTGAGCGCATCAGAGAGGAAAGGAAGAAACGGAATATTAGGCAAATATAGAGTAACACACATGAAACATTTCAGAGGGCTTTTCTAACTCCCTGCCAGGCCTTTTCCAGCCGGTCACTGAACCATTTGTTTAAATTAAGTTTTGCTGAAATTAAAAGGAGCTGAGCTAATGTTCAATGTTGAGAACTCCTGGATCAGAGCCAGAGGAGGTGGAAGACCATGCAGTGCTGTAAGGTGGGGAAGAGGCTAAACATTTGTCAGCTGAGTTTCTGGGGTCCTTCTGGTATTCACTCATATTTAAAGCGGTAGAAACCCTCCCAAAAGCCAGCCACTTTATCCTGATTGGGGAGCTGCAGCCCAACCCCATGAAATATTTGCATCTTTAAGAGAAAACTTATTTTTAATCATTCCCTGAAATGAAGATGGTAATGGAGGAAAAGTGAAAACGAGGGTGGAAGCATGATGGGTGAGTTTCTCTCCCTCATCTTTTTCTTTCTTTTCATTGTATTATAGTTCTTCAAAGGTCTTTGAATCAGAAATAATTTTTAAAACAAATAAGCAGCCTACAGGCTTAAAAATGAACGCAACACTGACCTTCTTTTAAGTGCCCCAAGCAGTGACATGGAGAAATAAGAATTTCCCGACATTAGAAAAGAGAGCCCTAAGTTTTTACATTGAGGGCACGGGGTTTAAGATGTATGGTCGAAAGAGAGTGAAGAAAACATGCTCAGGAAGGGCTGAGGTCACGGAGTCTCTCTGAACATCCATAGAAGAGAAGCACCCTCTGCATAAGGACAAATTGTCCACTTTTCCCTCTTCAAATACTTAGCTCCACTCTGGCAGGGATGGTTGGAGCATCGTTCCATACACCAAAAGTTTGCGGGTTCCATTGTCAGTTGGGGCATGAACAGGGGGCAACTGATCAATGCTTCTCTCTCACATCCCTGTTTCTCTCTCTCTCTCATCAGTTTTTTTAAAAAGTATGTCCTCAGGTGTGGATTTAAAAAAAAATTAAATCCTTAGCTCCTTTGCATCCTGAAATGGCTTTGGGGGTGTCTCCAAGCCCTCCCCCAGCATCTCCAGCTAATCGAAGTTCTTGGTCAGATGGCTTCCTTCACACCCACCTGCCCAGCTCTGTCTTTCAAAAAAACATAGCGGCTGTAGCCAAGCTAGTTTTCTTTTTAACACTGAGTTTTTATCGAGAGGGCAAATAAGGAGTTGGGAATAATCCCAGCTCAACTTTCTTAATACTGTCACTAAGTGGCCACGGGTAATTGCTTGAGAGCTGCATCCGCCAGATGACAGTGAGCACAGAACAACCCGTGGAGGCTGGCAAACCTGCGCAAGGTCAGCAATTCACGCGCCTCCACAGCCCCTGATCTGTATGCTTTACTGAGCCTTACATGGAAAAACCAGGCCTCCTGGATCTGGGAAATTTGGATCAGAGCTACCTGAACAGCTCCTCCATCAGCTTTTGTGGGCTGAAGAGATGGAAAATGTAATTGTCGAAAGCTAATGATGATGATGTCTAACAGAAAATTACTTGCCACTGTACACATCAAGTTGGACCCATTACTGGGACTGTCTGCCTGATGGCAATGACTTGCAGAGTACCTCAGTGCCATGGGCATGAGCATTTCGGCTCGTTCAGTTCCTGCAGGGCACATAAAGGCAGCGTGGCATATTGAAAGGACATTGAACCCAGTGCCAGGCCTGCGTCCATGGCCACACACCATAAAGGTAGGTAAGACACTCCGTCTCTGGAATCCTCACTACACCCCTTCGGAAAAGGGAGACGGGGAACTGCCACATTTACAGGGTATTTGCAGAGATCAGAGGGATTAATGCTGTGAAAGGATTTTTTAAAATTCTGTACCAAGGAAAATAGAGTACATTATACAAAAGAGAGATTCTCTGCCCCTAGTGCCTCTGGTTATGGTCTCAATCTCCAGACCTACCGAAGCTGCCACCTGCAGGCTCCCCCGGGGAGTTTCAGCTCCTCAGGCCTCTGCTGTGGGCTGCCTTAAGCTTTGATTAATGAGATTCTCTCATTTTAAGCAAAAGTCAGTACCACTTGCAAAGTCTTTTAAGACTGGAAGAACTGCCCTGGCTGGTGTGGCTCAGTTGGTTGGGGTGTCATCCCGTGGGCCAAAGGGTCACGGGTTCAACTCCTGATTTGGCATGAGCCTGGATGGTGGGTTCAGTCCCCATTAGGGGCACATACAGAGGCAACCATTCAATCTCTCTCTCTCTCTCTCTCTCTCTCTCTCTCTCTCTCTCTCTCTCTCTCTCTCTCTCTTACTTTCTCTCTCTCCCCCTCTCCTCCTCCTCCTCTCTCCCTCTTCTCTCCCTCCTTATCCACCTTTCTCCTCTTCCTCTCCCTCTGGAATCAAAAAAGAGAGACTGAAGGAAGTTCAGGAGTCTCTTATTGGCCACAAGTTTGACCTGAGCCTCAACCAGCCTCATACAACAGCACCGTGGTTGGCAGGCACGAGGTGACTGTGTACATGGGCTGAAATGAATGAATACAAATTAATGCACAGAAAACCTTAGCCAGGCTACGGAGTTCTCATCAGCCCTCCCAGTTTTTACTCCCTAAATGATAATGAAGGAAATGACAGGGAGTATCACAAACCTAATGAAGGACCATCATTTTCTACTCTCTAGACAGACTTTCCTGGTTTACTTATATGCTCCTATTTGATTGTTATGAAGCCCAGTTGTAGTTCTCTATAAGTTCTATCTTAACTTCCTTAGGTAACCATAAGCTTTCCAAGAAAAAAGGCATCTCTTTTCTTTTTACAATTCAATATATATTGGAAATATTGATATTTCAATATTGGAAATATTTTCTCATGGGGTAAATTAGGAAAGTGATTACCAGCAATAGGAGAGCTAGACCTCAAAGCTTTCAGATGGGAAAAGCTGAGGGATTAGAAAACAAAGACCTTGTTTTTGTATTTTTTCAAATAATAAAAAAAATACAATCTTGTAAAAAAAAAGAAGGTACAGAGTACATAAACGTAAAAAGGGACAGAAAAACACTGTAACACATGGGCACTTTTCTTCTAGTATTTTTTCCCAATGCATTTCCACAGCTCACATCATTTGTTCATTCACTTGGTGACTACTTGTGGCACCTGTGTACCAGGCCCTGTGCTAGATAGACACTTTCTTGGAAGACATTGGTGAACAGGATAGTTTTCCCCGATTTTGTATCTGCTTTCTTCATTTATCACAAGGCTTCTCCAAAAATGTTGTTTTTTCACACATTTATGTATCTATCACAGGCCCTGTCTGCAAAATTGTGTTCAATTGTCTTTCAATATGCTTTTGTTAATTAAGAATCATATCATTCTTTAAGTCACAAGAAAATCTCTGTCCATTTGTTACTTATAATGAAACTATAATCACCCTAATGGAGATGGTCAGTGATGGGTGACATCCAGGAATTCTGACAATTATCATGGCCTTGATCTATCAATTTTTTAAAACAAGCAAGTATCCCATGGTTCTATCCTCAGCTTAGGCATAGCTTTTGGGCCTAGTCTCAGTGCCTAATCACTGCCCCAAAGCTCCACCTCCTAATACCACCACCTTTAGGGGCAGAATTTCAACACACACATTTGGGGGTGGGGGGGAGACAAACATGCAGATCATACTAGAGGTATCAGCTCTCCTGTCCGACAGATATGCGACAAAGGATGACAACCTGCCTCCCAGGTTCGGGTCATCAGTAAAGACTAGCGGAGTATGCACAGCATCCAATTTTAGAGTTGAGTGGGCTTTGAGAGGTGTAACTAGTCACCATGTTCTCTACGACCCTGGTCCAGACACTAATCCCTTCAGCATCAGTGCTGGGGGTTTCCAAAATACGTCACCACCCCAGTGCCTGGCCATGAAAAAAAATCTTTCCATCCAACACTGGAGGTAAAAGGGGACTGGAACTGCAGTGACACTGAAATTTCTGTCTCCAAGGCAAAGGGAGAAGTCTCTAAAGAACTTGAAACAAGAGGAGGGTTACCTCCTTCTTGGAAGCTTCTTTCATGTCAAGATCAAAAAAGTTTCACTCAGTTCCAGCTCCCTTCTTAGAAAGGTTCACTTTCTTCTTAGTCCTGCCAACAGGGAGGACAAAAGTTTGGTCTTTCTGGAGTTTCCAATCCTATCTGGGGACACAGCAAAAATAATTTCTGACCCTGAACCTTTTTAAATTGACTAAGAAACTCACAGGCAAGACTCGTACATAAAGTCCCTACGTGTATGCCTCTATACAGATGGATGCACACAAACACCTCTCCTCTCAATAAAGGAAGCACAGTCTATTCATAGGAAAATAGCTGGGTCAGGCTTTCTGGGCTTTTTGTTTGTGCGCCACAGGGTGCTGAGCAGCACCGCAGGGGCAGGCATCCGATGTCACGCCAGCCACCTACAGCCTGCGGTGCCAGAGGCAGAGATGCGAGCACTAATTAGAGGGTGTCAGGAGACAAGGAGGGAAGGAAGGGGCCAAAAAAAAAAAAAAGCAGAAAACTTTCCGTGAAGATGGAAAGGAAAAGAGGGTGGGTGGGTTTCTCCTTTTTATTTTGGTGAGAATTCTCCGCTTTGGGACTGTACTTACTGCAAAATAGTACTCTCTCCCTGGTCCATAATTTACAGCCGAGAGCTGGGTTCATGGAAATAGCTGGACTCTCTTTCAGAGGTTGTCTTCACGATTATAGCAAACATTTTCAATCTGCTTTTATTCTTGCATCATGATGACCCCTCTGCCAGCACTGATGGAGTCCTTATTCAAGAGTCTTCACGAAGGTCCCCCAGTTTTGTGAAGCTGGTCTTACATAATCCAGCACTCCCCATCTTCCCAGGGGCCATTTGTATTTCATGATCAAAATTTTTTATTGAAGGGGGCCTAGCCCCCTCACGCTGCACAGTTACATTAGTAGACAGAGTAGGTATTGCCTTGTAAGGTTACTATTATGTTACTAAAGATGACGATCACTTCCAGTAACTAAGATTTGAGTGGTTCCAGCCATTCATTTGCCATTTTTCTGGGTCTGATGTTGTCCTTTGTTTCCCCGCCTCTAGTTGTCGTCTTTTCTAGGTGTGCCTTTCACCACCCTCCCTGAGAAAGTCGAAAAACACCTGGTGTCTGAGTCTCACTCTAGACCAGTGAGATCAGAGCCTGTGGAAGGGGACACCCAGGCCTGGTTTCTGTACAGCTTTCCGAGATGTCAATATGCAGGCAGGCTGAGAACCATGGGCTCTGTCCTCATCCTGTGAGGCTTCAGGAACGCCTGTGAGTGGATCTGCTTGGGCCCATTCTCGTCTTCCTGGGACTAAATGCTACCTACTGCCTACTCAGCCTCATTATGACTCTTAGTCAGAGCACTAGGGCGGTATGAGTGGGTCACAGAATGTAAGGGGACCCTCTCAGGATCCCTACGCCCAGGTCATGCCTCACTCTCATTCTGGGCCTGCTAATCAGTTGACCTTCACAGAGCCTTGCCCTTCACTGCCCTTGAAATAAAGCCTTTCCTTCTCTCTCTCACCTCCATCTAAGCCTTCCTATCTGCCACCCTATTTGGCAATCCTGTTTAGCAAATAGCATTCTAAAGAAAGGAGACATTTGTTCTAAATTGCCTTCAGAGTCATAATTTAAAACAGTGTTTTCTTCTTTTTATAGGTATAATTGTTTTTAACCAAAATATTTTATCCTAAGTAATTTGCCTCACCTTTTCCAAGTGCAAATACCTTCTCAAAAGAGCAAATTCCAAAACTGTTTATTTCTGAGAAAATGCCACCATGGGCTTCCCAGGTCTTTTGCACCAAGTATTATATATACATGGACACCCGAAACCATCTTCTAGGTGTGGGATTCTTCAGCTTTTATAATGAGTAAATGGTGTGATATATTCCAGGTGGCTGTTACAGACCCTGGATGTCACAACAGATGTCAGTTTTCTTGCCTTTACTTCCAGTTGCCCGCTGTACACCCCTGCACCACAAGGTCCCACACTAAACCTCAATGTGTCTGACAGCCCCCTCATTAGCCTTCCCTCTAGGTGACCTCCTTGTAAACCTGCATGTCACCCATTCCCTATCCTGGTGACTCAGCATCCTTTCTACCCCATTGCATCAGCCCAGAAGCCATCCTCCTGTCCACTTGCCTCTCTAAGCAATCCAGGTCTAAGACCTCGGCATTCTACCCTCTCAGCTATTTGCCTCATAACAATCCCAGCCAGTTCCTGGCCTACCATGTCCTCTCATGCCTTTTCATCTTTGCCTGCGTCGCCTCCCTGCCCCATGAGTTCTTCCGACTCATGTCAGACCAATGCGCGGTCCTCTTGCCCTAGTTAGTGGGCACCTCCCATGGGACACCTACTTTGAACCCTCCAGAGTGTGAACTCCTCAGTTCTGAGTCCCCATCACCCCTGGTGGATGCCCCCACCATGGCTTTGATCCTAATTGCTGTAATTGTCTGTGAACTGAAACCCCGGATTCCTTGAAGACCAGAGCCGCTTCCCATCTACCTCTGCAGCCCCAGGTTTTAACCCAGTTAAGGACATAAGTGAAATAGCACAGCGGCGGTAAGAAGTAAAACTTTGGTGTTAAACTACCTGAAATCACACACTTCAGTACCACTATTTGCTATTTGTGTGAATCCAGGCAAGTTACCTGAAGTCCCTCAGCTACGGTTTCCTAGTCTGTAAATTGATATAATAATAGGACCTTCTTCATGGAATTATTGTGAAGAATTTATGAGTTAATTACTTCAGAGCACCTTCCAATTCTGACCCTATAAAATTCTATGAAAAGATTCCCTCTCTTCTCTCCCCTTAGCAAATGTGTATACAGCATGAATTCAAGGACTGTGTATAATCTTGAGATCACTTGTAGAATCTAATCCAGTATAGTGGTTAAGATTAACTATTTCATAGGATGTTTGAAGAATGAATTAATGAATACAAGTAAATGACTTAGAGCAGTTCCTGATACATAGTAAGTTCTCAATAAATGTTAGCTACCCTTTATTATTACTCATTATTACCATTAATATTGCCATTCCCCTCCCCAATTCCAACAGCTCCCCAGTATCAACCTAATTCAGTCCTAAATCTGTGCCCAAGAATATGACTAATGTACCTGCATCTCCTTTATAACCAACAGTCAGTTCCTTTGCAAATGCTAAATGCTGTTTCCTTGATTCAGTAACTCTGTCAATCCCACTTTTTATCACTCATTAGAATCCACTCATCCTTTAAGGTCTATCGCAAAGGTTAATTTCCTAATAAAATATTTTTTGTGTTTTTCTAACAACAGTACAGATGAGCTTCTTCTGAGTTCTCTGTGAACTTTCTTTATACTTAACTATTTTTACTACTAGAATTACTATCATCTCCTGAGCCCTCACTGTGTGCCAGGGTGCTTGATAAGCACAAAGCACATGTATCACATCATTTAACTGCAGGAGGAAGGAGTGTAAGTGGGAAAAGACTCAGGGCCTGCGAGGCTGTGTGATGGGTAGGGCATGGCTGTAGCTGTCTTTCTACCTGTGTCTGAACTTGGATTTGACCCTTTTCACACACAGTAACTTGAATTTTCTTGCCTAGTTACCAAATAGGACCTTTTTTTTCTTTTTTGTCTTGGAGGGCAGGAATTGTGCCTTTACTCATCTCTGTAACCTCTTTGGTAGGGAAATAGAATCTGCAGCTGGTTGATTTGTGTTCAAATTTAATAATGTATCATAGTTAATACCTATCAGTTACTCTAAATCTTAACATTAGAAAGAACATAATACACTCTTCTGATGATGATTTGTCTATCTCTGTCAATAGGAAGATCGCTACCAATGCTCTACAAAACACAGAAGTACAAAAACAGGTCTCTTCTTGATGACAGAAATCAACTATTATTATATTCACTTGCATTTTTATTTTATTACACAGGGTAGGGTAAAAGTAGGTTTACAATTGTTTGTATAGAAAATAATATAATAACTAATAAATAATAATACAGGAATAAACTGTGTTTCATATATTCACAACTGTGAACTTACTTTTGCCCCACCCTGTACTACTAGTCAGTGCAAAATATGTTGTCTCTTCCTGCAACAAATCATTATTATTCATACACTCAGAGCATAATATTGATTGTTAAGCCCCACTAGTGGAATCGTTCGGGAATCAGAGCATCTCCAAATGACACATAAATTGCCAGAGGAATTTGCCTGCCCCAACTGCCCAAATGGAGACTGTCTTACCCTTGGAACCATTTCTAATGCACATTAGCCTGCGCGGACTGTTAAGCACGCCCACACGTAAGTGCATTTATACTCCTTTTCTGGTGAGGCTGGTGGGCTGCGTATCCACTGCTCCTGTTAGCCCTACTTTGTGCTCCGTCCGGAAGGCTGACCTGAAATCACTGGGCTTCTCTGCCTTCAGATTCCTTGGGTTTGGCCAAGGGGAACACCAATAAGAGAATGGAGGGAGGGAGAAGAATGACTTGGGGTATGTATTTCCTGCCCCCCTCCCTGCAGCCATGCCTTTGTCATGGTTCCCTTCTGCTACATACCTCCCTCTGGCTGTACATAGCCCCTCCCCCCTTGCCTGCGGAAGCTAGTGGGTGATAACCAGTCTTGTGGTCTCCTTTACCCTGATGACCTATGGGTAATAGTTCCTGTGCTGAACTGTCTTCAAGTTCCCGAATTTAGGCATGCCACCTGTTTCTCTAGATACCCACTGTTGCTGTATATGCATCTCTCAAAGCAATTAGACTCGACAGCTAGGTAGGCAACCAAAAGGCTTCCAGGTGCACCAAGGTCTTTCCAAATCTATAAAAAGCTCTCAAGGAAAGGCCCTGAATGAGGGAGGGATTTTTTTACACACTCCCCCCTGTTTCTTCCAGGAATTAGATACAGAGCGAAAATGCCAATGAATTCCAGAGATGATTTGTCAACATAAATCTATGTTTACTTAAGAGGCTGCAAATTCATTGCAGCAGGTTTTGAGCAGAAAATATTTGTCTAAAGTGAAAACCGAGAAGCCAGCAATGTGTGATTGGAAAACAGAAAATGTCGTTTTTGAGTCTGGTGAAGATGGATGTAAAATGGAAGACTCTGTTCTGTCCTTAATTATGTGGCTGAGTCATCCTGGACTCTTAGTCTAATCTGCATAGATGCAAAAATTACACAGCGATCTGGAAGCTTTAAAAAAAAGAAAGAAAAGAAAAAAATATGGCAGTAATTAAACAACCAAAAAAAAAAGAAAAAAACTATTTCAAATAAAATTAAGGGTTTGACTTAAATCCATGGGGGGCATTCTCCTTTTGTTTCTTCTTACATGGCGTTTAAAGAGGAATGAAACAAAAAGCACTTTGTGGAAGTGTCTGAGCGACAACCGGTGGCCGCGGCCGGAGCGGAGGTGTGCTGGTCCAAAGTCCTCTGTGCGTCCAGCACATCCACCTGCGACTTTTGGTTCCATCCTGGTGCTTCATGGAGAAGCCCCAGAGGAGAGGCCCAGGAACCAGAAGGAAAGAAGAAACTCAGAGTTCAGCTGTTAGGTTTATCCATCATATCAAGAGGATAAAGGAATTAGCTGTGACAAATAGAAGTTATTCTATGATAAAAAAAAAAAAAAAAAAGAGAGAGAGAGAGAAGTATTTCAGCTACAACAGAAAAGAACCCCTACCTAGGCTCACGCGTGTTAAATATACAGGGTGAGGCAAGAGTAGGTTTACAGTTGTATGTGAAACACAGTTTATTCTTGTCTTATTATTTATTAGGTATTGTATTATTTTTCCATACAAACAACTCTACACCTTTGCCCCACCCTGTATGTGCTATAATTTAATATATTCTACCATGCTGTTTCGTTTTTAAAACAATCGAGTATTTTGGGTGCAGTCGATGCTTCCGTCACAGCCCTCGCATGCCTTCCTTCGCATGCTCTCCGGGGGTAACCGCGTTCTGACGTTGGTTTGCCTCTCCTGTGTTTCAATGCTTTGACTACACAAGCATGTGCTTAGAAATAGTATGCAGAGTGGTAGCATTTTGTGTGCTTTTAAACTCTAGGTAAATTGTATTACACTCCTTTGTGTTTTCAAGAATTATCCCTATACCTCCAGATCACTGATTCCACTATGGGAGTGTAGACCACGGTTTATGTCTCTATTACTGACAAATATTTGGAACGTTTCTACCTCTTTTTACCATTACAAACACTGTTTTGATGAGCCTCCTTGTAAACAACGTCTTGGAAACATCTGTGAGAGCTTCTCTAGGATATACACTTTGGAAAGAATGTTGGCCTGTGTGTCAAGTATGACAGCAATGTCCCTGCCTATTCCATATGCCCTCCACATGCAGGACCTGAGACTTTTCATTTTCCCTGCCCCCCATCCTTATCCATGGTGTATAGGCTCAGACTTCCTAAATGCTACTGATCTAATGGTGCCTTTGGGTTTGCATTTCTCTAATTATAATACCGCTGAAGTTTAATTTCCTCTAAAATATTTCTTGGTACTTCAAGGTTTCTCTTTTTCAGTGATGTTTTCGTCTCTTGCCCCTTTTCTTTTTGGATTGTTTGCCTTTTCCTGACTGATTTGTACGGCCTCTTGATGCTCAAGTCTCATCCCTTGATAGTTAAAACATCAAGTAGTTCTTTTAGTGGGAAGTCCAAGTTTGATACACTAAACAGCAAGCATCACATAGACCTATTGCCAGTGACGTTTCTACAGGGTTGACTCTTGGTTTTGTCAGAAGGAAGAAGCAAACCTGTTACGTTACATATTGAGATGTGCATGATGGTAAAGCAAGCTACAGTGCTTTATGGATTTGGGGCCTGGGTTATTGGGGGGAAAGCTCCTGGGAACAGACCTAAAGCAGGGCATGAGGAATCTATTGGTGATAAGGTCAAAACTCAGATGGCCAGGGGAAGGGCAGAAGCAGAGGGGTTTCTAAAGAATGAGAATGATAAGAAGTGATGTGGATGTGGACTCTGTGGTGGGTAGAATGACTCCCTATCAGGTTCATGTCTAATGGCTCTTGGCAGATGGAAAGGGGGTGTCCTAGTTCCTGTCAATCCAGTGTCACAGCATTCCGAGGTGGGTGGGCAGAGAGGAGAAAAACCAAAAAGGGTTTGAGACAGGGAGCCTCACAGTCTGGGGCTGTCCCCACTCTTGGAGCCAGTATGGACTTTGCAGAGATTAGCCAGTGAGGAGAGCTGCTGAATGCCCCCCTCCCCCACTGGGCTGCTCCACAGTGCACAGCATGCTGACCAGGAGGAGGAAGGGGGAACTAGAGCTCGGATCTGTCAGCAAACTGTAATTTGACTTCAGACAGTCAAGCTTTATTTCATACTGCCTCTGGCCCACAACTAGCAAATGCCAAAACCGAATGGTTTGCATTTCACTTTCTTTGCTTTGCCTTTGTAGCCACGTGGTAGAGGTTGTGTGAATGGCAAAATGATCCTCATTAGGTGGAGGCAGGTAAAGGAATTCCTGTGCATAGATGGCTGGCCACTGTGAAGGGTCCATGGTAACCTATGAGCAATATTGATCCTGTCTTCTGCTCTGGGGTGCAGCACCTGTGTGTTATTGTCCAAGAGGGCAGCTAAAGGCTGAAAAGCAGTTAAATGCTAAATCTCCCAAATCAAACATCTCTTAGGTTTCTAGCTATTTCAGGTCCAAATAAAGAAACCCTGTCTCAGAAATCAACCAAGTGAGGGGACTGAATCAACCCCAGGGTCCTGGGCACAATTAGCACCATTAGAGAAGGAATTAGGAAGCACACCTGCCCTTACTGCTTCCGATAAATGCAGCCTTTCCTCGTAAAGCCAGACATCAGCCTCTGCTGTTGCCTTGCCTTCTGGCTGATCCACGGAAGAGGTGGTGTTCTCACCTGAGCACAGACTGCATCACAGGGAAATGGACGGGAAGGCATGCCGCAAGCATGGATAAGTATGCTAACAGAGAAGTAAACGAACTAGTCATGCAGAATAGATTAGTTCTGAAGACGTATTTCCTGTGTTCTGATTCACTCAGCAAAGTCTGTCTTCTCTAGCTGCTGCCCTCATGATCCATCAGAACCAATCCCACATGTCCTCAAAGCAGATTTGGAAAACAAAGGCAGGTTGGAAAATTCCCAGATTCCTTTTCGGCAGGATCAAGTGGCTCTTCTGCCAGGGCCAAGCAACGTTGCCAGAGACTCGCAAAAACCAAAATAAATAAATAAATAAAAATCAACAAATAAGAAAGAATCAAATCAGTTGAGTGTTACAGAATGCTGCGGAGTAAATTAACATGTTAGAGGATATCTTCTGCCTCTTCCAACATTTAGTAACAAAACACGAACTCTTGGGTGAACATGAAATTTCAAACAAAGCAAATGCCTGGTGTACCCTTGACATTCATCTTTTCAACTCCATTAAAGGGTTTTTTATAAAAGTAGATTGTTGGGTTTCCAGAAATGAACTGACAATCATCGCTCCATAAGTTCTTTTTCTAAGGGTATCATTTCCTTGTGCAGTCTCTGGAATTTCTACTTCACTGTGATTTTTAGGCAAGATGTACTTTCACACAAGGCTGGCCTCCAAATTATAGCAGGCTCTTAAGCACTGGCCCATTTTGAATATCTACATCCATTTCGTAAGGAACCCAGCTTCCTCTTATGTTTCCAATTTACTTATGCTTCTAAGCCAAAAAAAAAAAAAGAAAACGTCTATGTTTTACATTAGGTTTTTATCTAAAATTTCCAGTCTTGTGCCCAATCATATCCTGACCACCTAGTTATCCATGTACTTGGAAAGTGTTTCTTCTAAAAAAAATTAAAAAATAAATGTTTCCACTTCCTCCAGAGCCCTACAAGGAACCTTATTTTCTTAGGTAAAATGTCCTGAAGATGTGAGGAGCCTGAGACTGTCTTGTCACTGTGCGGGAGAACACCGTGGCTCTCTTGCTCAGGTATGCACAGGACAAGTCTTCTGGCCTTGCTCGGCGGTTCTCTGGCTGCCCATAGGAATCACCTAGGGGATTCTGAAAAGTCCTTGAATAATGTAGCTTCATTCAATGTCATTTCATGGTAACATTGATGAGATGCTGAAGAAACTGAACCGTTGTTTATACTATTAGCCTATGGTCAAATTGGTGTCCTTAATACATTATTTCACGGCAGTTCCAAGAACCCATTGACAACATCAAGTGAAGATTCAAGTTTTGAAATAAAAGTTATAGCTTTATGAGGGTTAAGGTTAGGCTTTGCCATCAAGTGAATTAAGAAGAAAAAGTTGTGGGCTTTCAGAGGTTTTGGCATTTTAGCTCGAATACAGGATTGTGGACAATGTTCTACTCTTGAACCAAAAAAGGTCAAGAATAAAATTATAAGAGTTGAGAGTTCTTATAATTGCAAAAACATCAAAAATTTCTTTAGGGCAAAAACTATTATTAAAAAGAGCCAAGATGATTTTAAAAGTATTTGTAACATATGCTAGATAAACATGCATAGTAAAATACATTTTTAGTCAATATGAAAAGACCATCAACCTAACTGAAAAATGGGCAAACAAGCAAACCACAGACAAAAAGAATTGCAAATGACATTGAAACGTGAAACAATTCTCAATTTCATATTTAGTTAAATAAGAATGAATATGAAAAACAATCTACTGTCAGATTGGCAAGGATTACAGAGTTTGGTAACTCTGTTTTTAGGAATTTACCCTGTAATTACATTCACGCAAATTCATGAAGATAGTATTGGATTGACCAAAAGGTACATTATGTTTTTTCCCATATGATGGCTCTACTAGCATTTAATTGTCTTTAACTTCATTAAAAACAATTCTGTTAGATTTTATTGTGACAGCTGTCATATCAGTGTGCATTTAAAAAGAAACTTATCAAAATTGGTGAAATTTTATACAGCCATTTTAATATTGAAAGCAAAAGAAGATACACAATATTTTCAGTGTACTATGCTTTATTATTTCAAGAAAGGTAAAAACACAACTGAAACACAAAAAGAAAAAAGCTTTATACAGTGTATGGAGAAGGTGCTGTGACTGATTGAACATGTCAAAGGTGATTTGTGAAGTTTCTTGGTATTATTGACATTATGGCCAAATAATTCTTTGCTTTCCATTCTCACACATTGAAAGATGTTCAGCAGCACCCCTGGCCTCTACCTGCTGGAAGCCAATAGCAGGAGACAGCTGATGTACTCAAAATATCCAAATCAATAGTTACTGATGAAAATGAAAAATGTGTCTTTCATTTTATGGAAAAAACTAAATGAACTTTTTGGCCAACCCAAAAGAAGGATTTTCACTGCCATGTTATTTTCAATAGTTTAAGAATTGAAAGCAATCTAAATGTCCTTCAGGAGAAGAACCATTAAATAAATTAAAATGCACTCTGATGCTAAACCATGAGATGGTGCTCCATGTGCTGACGCGGAAGGCTGCCAGCTGGGTCCGGGTCAGTTGCAGAAAGGGATGTGGGGTATGATTACAAACACGTGTATGTGGTATAAGCACAGAAAATCTCTGGGATAATGCACAACACTTTACAACAGTGGTTACCCTGCTGAAGGGGAACACAAAGGGAGGGCATGTTTTCTACAATTTTCTATGCTGTTTGATTTATCTACAACAAGCAGGAATATATTCAATAATATACTATTGAAAACTTAAAATCTGTGCACCCTTTTTTGGGAAATCAAAGAGAGTCTTGCTCTGTAGCTAGGCGTAGATGGAGGTGGGTAGAAGGGATAGTGTATATTCTTTTGCGGAGATGTCTTATTTGCAATGGACGCCTTAGCTGTTTGCAAGGATGCCTTATTCTATCATCTTTCTTTTACAGTTCTCAATTTTTTTTAAATTTTCCAATTACAGTTTACATTCAGTATTACTCTGTATTAGTTTTAGATGTACAGCATAATGGTTAGATAGTCATGTACTTTACAGAGCAGCCTTCCCCACCCCGATATTTTAAGAACCCACTTGGCCCCATACATAGTTATTGAGATGTTAATGACTCTCTTTCCTATGCTGCACCTTACATCTCTGTGACTAGTCTGCAACTACCAATTTGCACTTCTTAATCCCTTCAACTTTTTGTATTCACGTTGGTTCGTGAGTTCAAACCCATCCACAGAGGGGTCTGAGGTGAGAACATTGGCCCCACCCGTAAGGAACTTCATGGTGTACAGATTTTCTTGACAAAGGACCGTTCTTCCATTCTCCTGTAAGACATTCTATGTTATCCTATGTGTCAGAGAACAGAGGGAGGCATGAACACTAAACGTTGTGTGTGAGCGTCCAGGAGGCCGAATGAAGCCCCGCCCTGGGGGATGCCACGCCCAGGCCCCTGTGTCCTTAACCGCTGCACTAGCTTCTCGGCACACACATATCACATGGTCCTGGTCATGCCAGACTGCCCAGACCCTCTCCTGCGAGCTTTCACCAGCGGCCTACCAGGACATGATGAGTGCGTTGCAAGCCAAAACCAGGATTACCAGAGAGAGGACAATCAGGTGCGAGCTCTGAGCCCCCGTCCGGTTTTGCTCCAATGGTGTGAGAGGAAGAGAGCGGATCACGGGGCACTCGGAGTTCCAGGCTGTCCTCTCCCAACCTGACAGAGTTGCCACAGAGACTCAGAAAAAACTAGAAACCAAAACGCTGTCGGCTCCCTGACGGCCAGGGCCGGGGTCCAAGGAGAGCCTGTGGGCTTGATGCTGTGCGTGGAGCCTTAGTGGAGACCCAGCTTCACGAGGACCCCTTTCCTGTCCCACCAGGCACAGTGCGGCATGGAGTGGCCAGAGTCTGGAAGCTACAAACTTTGGGACTACAAAGAATTTCCTGTCATTCTCTCTAATTTTACTTTTTTTTTTTTTTTTTTCGGGCTACTTGAATCCATTTTAAGCTTTAGCATGCGAGTCGGGTTTCTTATTAGTAGCCCATTGCGCTGGTGACAAATTAATTAATGAGTCAACAGGGGGCTCTCCCGTGCCAATAAATGCCAGGAAGTTCTTTATCACTGCAATTTGCGTCCCTGGCTTCCTAGCAATCCATCTGATGTACAGTGATGTCCTCGTCACTCCAGCTTTAGAATATTTATTTGGGAGCTTCGCTTCAGTCCCGGTCACGGCTACCTCCTGACAAGGCACAGGGCTGGGTATGCTGTATGTTTTGGGTTTGTTAACCCAACAGTCATCTCTGCGATCCACACAAATGAAAAACATATCCACACAACACGAAACCCTTAATTACTCTAATGTATGTCCTGAGGCTCTCCTCCCCACACCTCCCGCCCCGTCTCCATCCACCCCAGGCTCCCTCAACTCCTCTGGGCCCCCTCCGTGCGTGAGCTGAAGCATCCAGCCCAGGGCAGCTCACTGAAGGGGCTGCAGGAAATCTGGTTTACAAGGCTGGTTTTAACCCGGCTACCTGCTGTGCAGCGCATTGCTGCTGTTTGTGAAATGAATGACGGGAAAGGCAAGTCTGTGATTTCATTTGTTCAGACCGATTACTCACACGTTGCACACGGTATCATTTGCTTGTCACTTAATGACTGACCAGCCTGCCTGCATCATTAGTGCCGCAGCGCCGTGAAAGGAAGACCTCGGCATAATGAGGCGCTGAAGGAAGCGGGGTGTTGTTTTACCTAAAAGAAATGGTGTGCAGAAATCCAGGGCAGCTGCAGGTGTTCCGATGACAATGCGGGAAGCAGTTAGCTTCCAATTTAGCAGAAAATTAAGAGCAAAAAAACTGTTATTTGGGAGAGAAGATCCTCATGGCAGGCAATCATCCTTGCTCTGTAGCCACAAGATGAGCATTCAGCTGTCTTTGTCGTGACTTAAAACAATTGGAGTCTTGGGCTGAATTCAACACCAGATTGGTGCTTATTATCTGCAGTTTATTCTTTCTTGGGATATTTTGTTTTTTTATCCCCCCCTATTTTATGGTTAATTTACTTGCTTGAATGTAAAGCCATTTAAGCTGAAAAATCTGGATTGTGGCTCCTCATCGTGCCAGGGCTCTGAGCTGTACAATACAAGATAATTGGCAATTTTCAAATTCATAATCCATTTTGTTTCCCTCGTCTTCCCCCTCCCCCTTGTCCCTTTTGCTACTTTCTCTGTCCCATCTTTTGGCATGAACTTTGAAACTGGTAACAGAGGGAACGTGTGGGGATACAGATTCCTCCAGTTAAGAGGTCGGACTTCTGAGACTCAGCTTAGCAGGCATTAAAGCGCAAGAGTCCACGAGACAAACCTATGCCCCTCCAGGAAAGCGGCCTCACAGCCGAACAAATGCTTTCCTGCGGAATCATTTCATTCCATTTGGAAGCAAACCTCCAGGTCCTGTTGGCAGTTCCAACGGAAGGATTGTTGTCGAGTGGCTGTTGTTTGAGATGGGAAAGAAAACTCTGACGTCCTGTAAACCAACTGCCCGTTCCCCAGGGCGTAAATCTAACGTAGCTTATTATATTTCTGTCACCTCTTGCCGTGTCAATCAAGGCGATGACAAAGTTGTCTGCATCTCTGTCGGCCAGTTAGATCGATCTAGCACGGCACATTACCACCTTCCTGTTCCTTCTCACTATGTCAGTCAAAGTGATAATAGATAACAAAGCCTAAATCTATGTCTGCTGACATCCTTTTTCTATTTTAAACCTGTCTAGCCTATAGGATCTGCTCCTAACAGTATGATCCCTTCTCTTTCCTTCTTTGCTGTTTTCCTGATGCCGGAACAATGCCATCATTGAGTTCACGCATTTCACTTCTGAGCAGCAACATTTCCCTCAGGACGTTTCTTCAGGGATGAGATAGCCTGCCCCTGTGAGCCTGTCCTAACATGACCTCTGGATGATGGCAGTGCTTCACGGATGGCTCCTGAATGGAATCTGAATGGGTGACAGACAGCACTGTGTCTAGCAGACCAGCCAAGCTGTGCTCAACAGTCTTGCCACCTCCGCTGACCAGAACTGGCTGAGATCCTCTCTCATGACGAGGCTGTACTACTGCTCAATGATGGTTTTGATTCTTCCCGGTGGCCAGAGCTTTTCTCTTTGAAAGCACGACAAGACTGCCCTCACCACTTTTCTTCTCCTTGTGGATTACAACGCAATTTATTTTCCCAGTCTGTCACTCTGATATTTTCATGGACATACCTGCTAATAACACCAGTTCAAACTTTAAAACATTGTTTCCCCATTTCAAAATAACTATCTTTTTAAAAATTTATGTACTTTAGAGAGAGAGAAAAAAAATGAGGAAGGGAGGGGCAGGGGAGAGAGAGAGAGAGAGAAACATCAGTTTGTTATTCCACTTATTTATGCGTTCATTAGTCATTGGTTATTCTTGTATGTGCCCTGACTGGGGATTGAACCCACAACCTTGGCATAGTGGGACAATGATCTAACCAGCTGAGCCACCAAACCAGGGCAATTTTGCAATAGTTTTCCACTTAAACTGTAATGTTATTCTTCATATGCATTTGTGTAAATTCAAGGAAGGAGAATGCAAAGAATAAGATGAGGAAGACGAAGAATAGGAAGGAGAAGAGAAAGAAGAAGAGGAAGAAGAAGAATATAAAGCACGAATATGGTGACCAGTTATAGACCAAACAAGCAACAAATCAGTAGACAGAGGAGAAAAACCACCAGCGGTAGGGGATAAAGGGGCTTCGGCCCTCAGATTCTATTTGGTGTTCCTCTGTGTTTTGGCTTTCACCTTCCTCCCAGCTCAGATACTCAAACGCCCTCTCACCGTAGCTGGGCTTATTTTTCAGAGTGCCAGCGGGCCTGAATTTCCAACTGAGGCCCAGCTTTCTGTGGCGGAACTTGGATCTCCAGGCACTCCCCCTCTCGTGTGCAGATTTTCATTTCACTGCTTCTTCCAGCACAGATACTGTTGTCACCAGCTGGCCTGAGAAAACACTCTGCCATGCTCTATTTCTGTGTCCACTAATAGTCGCTCCGTCTTCTGTTCTGCCAATTTGGTGCATGATATTTTCATTTCCTCTCTGTTCATTTCCAAAACTCCTGTCAGCTCTCAGCGTCTACTTCATTAAGCTTCTCCTCTAGCTGAACAGCCATCAGCAACGAAGGATCCTTTGTGAGGCTGCGGGAGAATGGACCTCGTGTTCTCGCCACACTGGCTGCCCTGCCAAAGCGGGAGGATTTATGGCAGGTCACACAGATTGCCTGGAGGATGCTCTGTGTCCCCATTTGTCACACAACTTCCGTTGCTCACCAGGCAAGGGCTTGTAAACTTATTTTTGAAAATGAGAAAGGATTATCCTGGCTCATAAAATGCAAAATTTGCTTAACTGCCTTAGAAGATTTAAGGTGGCTGTCCTTGTTTTTCAAGAGAGGCTTATTTGAATTACAAAGTGAGGTTGCTGTGGTCAGGGGAGCAAGGGAGTGAAGGCCCTTGTCACCAGGGTGCATCAAGAAAGCTGTAACGTTGACGTGTGGGGGATTCTCCACTGGGAACCAAAGCAGTGGGTAAAGGCATCTGCTTCTTTTTAAGGACTTTTTGTTCAATCCGCCTAAGTTTCCTAAAGGGCAAAGACACTTCAATGCAGAAGAGCATTTAAAAAGAATTAAACCCCAGCAATAGCAATTTGACTTTTATGAAGCTCCTGAAGAATTACAGACTCTAAATAGAAGACACAAAGACCTAGTCCAAGGATAGAATCTCTATATTCGGTGAGTTCAGCAACAACTTCTTAAATATTGTTTACTGAATCCCACAGTGAACCTGTTTTTATACCCAGCCCAGACACAACATAACTTCTGCAAACTAAGTTACCCGTGACCTTTCTAATGGACTCCAGATATGACTATAACTTTGTGAAACCATTAACCAACCCCACACCAACCCTAGTTCCCTATTTAAATCTAGATTCTTCAAAGAGCACTCTTTTGGAATAGCAATAAAATAAAAAACCCTTGTGAGAGAAGGCACCTGTATCTCCAGATAATCCTTAGACCCCACCTAGAAAGGCTGACACTCTATCCTTCTCTTCCTGAAGACTCCTTGGCAACAGGGACTATGTCTTATTAGGATTTGTATCCCAAGCACCCATATTGATGATTGCTACTTAGTAGGTGCTCAGTAAATGGGTGTCTGAATAAATGGACGAGGTGGGTGGTTTTGTGGCACTTATTTCTTCTTCATTCCCAATGGATAATTTCAACTTTGATTAGTTCATTCAAAGCAATCAGTAAAATCATTAATTTATTAAAATATAGGATAGATACTTCTGGTGGAGAGTAATATGTTGAGTAAGTATGAAAATGTAGAGTTAAAGGAGATTTACAAAAGAGGATATTACAACTTCTGGTCAAGATGGAGGCATAGGTAAACATGGCTTGCCTCCTTGCACAACCACAGCAAAAATTACAACTAGACTATAAAACAACTATCACCCAGAATCATCAGAAAATCGAGCTGTATGGAAGTCTGACAACTAAGGAATTAAAAAAGTCACATTCTTCCAGATGAGTAGGAGGGGCAGAGATGTAGAGACACAGAATGGGTGGTCCCACACCCACGTGTGGTTGATAAAAATCAGGAAGGAGACCTCAGGAGCAAGGGATCCCAGCCCCACACCAGACCACCAAGCCCAGGGTCCGGTGCCAGGAAGATAAGTCCCCATATCTTCTGACTGTAAAAACCAATGGGGGTTGGGGAGGTGGAAGAAACTGCAAGATTCTCAGGAGTCTCATCTTAAAGGGCCTGTGAAGGACTAAGGATTTATGCAGACTCACCTCTTTGCTCCAGCACCAAGGCAGCAACCAGAAGGGTACCAGGGCATATGGGGAGAAATTGAAGTACCTGGCATTAGGGTGAGTGCCTGGGGATAGCTTCCTCCCAGACAAAACTCCAGAGACCAGACAGCCCCCCTCCCAGACAGAGCAGTGACACCATATCAGGGACTCCATCAACCTGGTTCACACAGGTTGCCCCACCTTGGTGAATACCTAAGGATCTTCCATTCCTACCTACAAGTGTGCTTTTCTACAATAGGCCATGCTACTAAGACAGGGAGTCAAAGCAACTTTACGTAAAACAAAGAAACAAACACAGGAAGGCTGCCAAAATGAGGAGACAAAGAAATATGGATCAAATGAAAGAACAGAATAAAACCCCAGAAAAGGAATTAAGCAAAATGGAGATAAGAAATCTATCAGATGCAGAGTTCAAAACATTGGTTATTAGGATGCTCAATGAACTCATTGTGTACTTCAACAGCATAAAAAGACCCAGGCAGAAATGATTATTACACTAAGTGAAATAAAATTTTACATGGAACCAGCAGTAAAGTGGATGAAGGTGAGAATCAAATCAATGATTTGGAACATAAGGGGCAGAGGGGGGAAAGCATTCAATCAGAATAGCAAGGAGAAAAAAGAAACCAAAGAACAAAGATAGACTAAGGAGCCTCTGGAACAACTTCAAACGTACCAATATTCGAGTCACAAGGGTGCTGGAAGGAGAAGGGAAAGGGTAAGAAATTGTAAACTTATTTGAAAAAAATAATGAAAGAAGACTTCCTTAACTTGGTGAAGGAAATAGACATACAAGCCCAGGAAGCATAGAGAGTCCCAAACAAGATGGATGTAAAGAGGACCACACCAAGTCACATCATGATTAAAATGCCAAAGGTGAAAGATAAAGAGAGAATCTTAAAAGCAGCAAGAGAATAGAAGTTAGTTACCTACAGGGGAGTTCCCATAAGACTTTCAGCCGACTTCTCAAAAGAAACTTTGCAGGCTAGAAGGGGCTGGCAACACGTATTCAAAGTGATGAAAAACAAGGACCTACAACCTAGATTACTGTACAAAGCTATCATTTGGGATGGAAGGGCATATAAAGAGCTTCCCAGACAGGGTAAAGCTAAAGGAGTTCATCATCACCAAGCCATTAGTATATGAAATGTTAAAGGAATTTATTTAAGAAAAGAAGATCAAAACTATGAATATTGAAATGGCAATGAATTCACAACTATCAACAGTTGAACCTGAAAAACAAACTAAGCAAACAAGCAGAACAGAAACAGAATCATAGATATGGAGATCATTTGGATGGTTACCAGCTGGGAGGGGGAAGGGAAAGAAAGGGGGAAAAGGTGCAGGAATTAAGAAGTACAAATTGGTAGATACAGAATAGACAGGGGATGTTAAGAACAGTGCAGGAAATGGAGTAGCCAAAGAACTTACATGCATGATCCATGGACATGAACTAAGGGGGAGGATTGATTGCTGGAGGGAACGGGGGGGACCGAGTGGAGGGGGACAAAGGGAGAAAATTGGGACAACTGTAATAGTGTAATCAATAAAAATTTTTTTTAAAAGAGGATATTACAGAGAATTTTCAGGTGTAGTCTTATGTTATGGATGAAATAAGTGATAGATACAGAGATGGAAGAAGGAAGAAGATGTAACTAACTCAGCCAAATGTTTGTTTTCCTCAGAGGTGTGAGGAAGGAAACTGATTTTAGCGCCCAAAAGTGGGGTGTTTCAGGACAAGCCGTCATCAAACTTGTGAGTCAGGGGAAGTTGTCCTTTTCTGTTTCTCTTTCAATTTCTTGTCCCCACTGTAGGTAAACTGTGTCTTTAGGCTGCTGCATTCTTCTGTCACAGAGGAAATTGCAGGGCAGTTCACCAATTCTTACTAAGGAAGGACCATAGAAAAAAGTTCTGCATTGTCACTGTGGAAATTCAACAGTGTAAATCAGGAAAAGGTGCTGGAGATATAGGAAGAGAGGGAACTATTCTATGTTAACCATCAGGAACCTCCTCATAGCCCCATATTGACTCTATTTCACAACTGAATATTCTTTTTTCTAGCTTCCATATTATGATATTCACTTTTTGTCCCACCTCCTCTGCTGGTGTTATTTTTCAGTCTGAGTAGCTCTCTCTTGACTGTCAAATCAATCCCCACCTCTCCTTTGGAGACCTGGTGTTCTAATCCAGTCTTCCTGGCTGGCTCCCTTTGAGTGTGGGCTTCATGCCCCAAGTGGTGGCTCTCTGTGCTTCCCCATTTCTCTCAATGCAACGGGACCACCCTCATCACAGGCCCCCGACACCTGCGATTATGAAATCACCCCAACTCCTTTCACTCCCTTTCCTCTATCATCCAATCAGTCTGACCAGGTGATGTTGACAGTTCATGGTAAAAGTTTTTTCCATTTTTCTCTATTTTCACTATTACTACCCCAAACTAGACCTTCATAGCTTTATACCTAAATGACAGTTTTAGCCTAAACTCTGTTCTTCTCATCAACACTGCTTCCCCACAAATACGTACACTCAACGTCACCTTCTCATGCATCTAATTTGCAGTTGCCAAGTTAATACTGCAAAAACACCATTTCTTTTAAGCTTCTCTCCTTTAAAAAAAAAAATCACTTTTAATTTTCCAGTTACAGTCGACATACAATATCATATTAGTTTCAGGTGTACACCCCAGTCATTAGACTTTATACAATTTACTAAGTGATTAGACTTTATACAATTTACTAAGTAATAATCCCAAGGAATCTCATACCCATCTGACACCATGCATCATTATTAGAATATTATTGATTAAACCTATTTCCTTCTTAAAAGCCAAAAGTACCTTCCTAGTTGGGAGGACAGCATAGATTTTATGTAATTTTATTTAATATTATCTCTCAATATAAATGTAAAGGTGACAATTTTTTTGTACCTCATACCGGGAGTATTGTCCTCTATAGTTTGGAATGCAACTAAAATGCCCCAAGATATTGAAAAATCACTGACATCTATAGTAATTTTTTAAAAAAACAAACACTTTTGGATATACATCCAGACCAAAGATTTAGCATGAATAGGCTCTGGAAAGATAATGAAAGAAATTTAATACAGTACCATTAGTTTTGACCAATAATGGAAGCTAGAAAAAAAAAAAAAAAAAACAACAGTTGCCTATAGAAACAATTACTTTTAAAATTTGTGGTTTCAAAAAGATTTCTTCCAAATAGCTAACACTTTACAATGGGATCTAAAGCACACAAAATAACAAATAATTGCATGCCTTTGGAATTTCCATCAAGGAGAAAGGAGACACATGACCTTTCCCTCAGTCTTCTGGGTGTTCTTTGGAACCACTAACAGTTGCAAAAGCAACTGTTAAAGCATTATATAGTTCATTATAAGTTTGGTCATCCCTGCAGATGTTAGTCTTTTTGCAGATGGTGTTATATTGTCACTTCTTTCAGTAAAAAGCAGTGCTCTGTTGTGTGTAAGATTTTGAAATTCTCAGAAGCTCGTATATTTTTAATTGCTACAGAGAAAAGATGAAAAAAAGGCCTTTGGCTTTCATGGGGGAAAAAAAAGTTCATTTGTAGTTCAGTTATGCCTGAACTGATTAACAGTAAGTATAATTTGTGAACTATTACTATTTCCTACCCCAGACAGATTTTATGATTTTCCACAATTATTTTAAATGTATTTTACAGACTTTTGACAGCAATAAAATATAAAGGTCTTCAATTTATGTGGGTAAAAACAAGCTGTGTAGTAAAACAACTTGACAACTTTCCTTGCCAACATATAGGTAGGATTTACAACACATTAACTGAAAAAAAAGTGATTTCAGATCCATGGAGATTGCTTCATATTCCCCCTTTAATTAGAAGCTGAATCCCTTCATAAATGGAGATTTATATTTCTGATATCATATTGTCTTTTCTAAAAGAGGGGATTTATATAATTTTTAACACTATGAAATTTACTATAAAAATGTAAACAAAATTCTTCTATTGACTGCAAACTTCAGATTATAATAATCAATTCTAATTCAAAATTTGTAGCAATGCAATTAGTTAATGGCATTCTCTGCTATTGCTGGTTATGAAAATATGTGAGTTGGGAGACCACTAAGAGTACATGTATCCCCTTCAGTCTTTAATTTGGTCACAGGCTTTTATTTTTTTATTGTATCAAATTATTTTATTGAGTTGGAAAGTTCAATTTCTTTATCCATTAAGCCATCATATCATGTATGTATTGCTGTCTAACAACCAGCCCCCAAACTTAGCTTAAAACAGTGGTTTATTAATATCCATGATTCTGTAGTTGGCTCAGTGAGCTCACTTGCTCAGCTGCACTCAGCTGGTGGGCCGGCTTGGAACTGAGTCAGCTATGACAGGATAGAGGGCCATTCTCTCCATGTCTGACAGTCACCTGGAGCTGTCAGAGGAGTCCCCTCAATTCTCCTTCACATGGCCTTTCATCCTCCAGTAGGTTGGACTGATCTTCTCTGTAGAAATGTCCAAAGGGGCAAAGGCAGAAGCTGCAAGGCCTCTTGAAACCCACACTCCTGAACTTGGAGTCAAACCAAGTCACAAGGCCACTCAGATTCAAGACATGGAGAAATAGATCTCATCTCTTGCTTTGAATGGCTACAAAATATTCTGGCCATGTTTTCCAAACTACCACCACCATATAATTGGAAATGCCAAAATCCAGTCCCCACTGCTAGCTATGCAAATTATGAAAAAGGCGCCTCAAGACACTTTACCACCATCTTCTAGAAAATTGTAATAACTGCACATCTGTCAGGATTTATAATAGGAATGCTCTTTCCTGGAGTGGTACACAGCATATGTACGTAACTGAAAACTGCTGTCCTGCCCAATGTCATGCTGATGGGTGTTGTAATAAAGGTAATAATGGTAATGAGAGCTAAGCCCTTGGAGATAACAGTAACATAAAAGGGGGTTAGAAACCAGAAATCTTAGTCTCAAGTATTGATGATGATGATAGATTGTAATGAATAAGAGCCCAAACTGCAGAGTCAGATTATCTTAAATTGAAATCCTGGCTCCATTGTTCATGAACTGTGTGATCCTAGGCAAAGTACTTTTGTGTCTCAGTGTCCTCATCTGTAACATGGGGATAATAATGATACCCTACATCACCTTTTAAGACTTGATTGATGTAAAGCACTTAGAAAGGCTGACATCTAGTAAGTGCTGCATAAGTATTCCCTGTTCTCATTGCCATCATTATCATGATTGGTCAAATGGGGAATCCACTGACTGATGTCACTACTGAAAAGCAGACAGAGATCTTATAAAACCAACACAACCATATTACATCACATTCCATTCTCGTAGCCAAGCTAACTATTTGGAACAGGTAGAGGAAAAAAATTTTAAGTCCATTTTGAATATTTTTGAGACATAAATTTATCTAAAATTTTCAAAATGTGGAGAACTAGTTTATGTCACCCAATAATTTGGCAGGAATGGCAAGCACCGTGATAATAAGAATAGAGTTCAAATGTGAAAATCAGGAATTGTCCGCTGACTTTGGGTTGCATATTTTATTCAGTTATCTGATGTTTGTAAGTCTCTGAGTAATCTCTTAGAAATGCAGGTATTTACAGTGAATGTCAGTGAGTTTTTATTAAAAATGCATTGAGTACATATTTACATATTACACATTAGCCACTCTCCTAAAAGTTCTGTTCCATGAGTACAGGTGTGAGAGTCCAGGAATCATGTGTTTCCTCTTTTGTTTTTAGGAACTGTGTTTTCATTAAGCATCCCAGGGGGTTCTTATGATTATGACTGGGGTACACTGCTCCCACTCAGACATGGTCTATGGGCCAGCAACATTGGTATTACATGGGAGCTTGTTACGATGTGGAATCGTAGGCTCCATCCCAGACCTCCTGAATTAGAATCTGCATGATAACAAGATCTTCCTTGGATTTCTATGCACATTATGGTTAGAAAATAACTGGATGGCAACTTTTGGTCATAGTGGCACTGCCCCATTTTCTGAATTATTTCCAAATATTGCAGTCATATGTGTTATGCATAATTGTTTGACACACATATATAAAATTGTTCTATATATACAGAATATCTATGCATTTAATTATATATATAATTATATAATATATTCTGTGTACATCTATACAGAATCTTTGTTACTAATTCAAAAGAGACAATAATTCCTAAAAGAATAGCTACCACTTGACAACATCTTGGTCTGACATAGGCTCTACCATATATTTATATTTGCTTAATACATATATTAAACACAAATCCCAGATGCTCCATACTGAAACCACAACATTATTTTATCATTATATGATAGTAATTTCGGTGCTCTTGCTTAATCTACAAGTAAAATTCCCTGTAACTATGCTTTTCCTTCCTCTGACTTTTACAAAACTTTAAAGAATTCAGTACTTTAAAGTTAATTCCCCTTTAATTATGTTGTTCAGCTGTATATATCACTTTCCCACTAGAGTACTCCATTACTAAGGCATAGTAAATCTCTCTTTTTATGACCTTTCTCATTCATTCATTTATTCCTTTAACAAAGTATTATTGAGCTCATGTTTCAAGCTTTAAATGCATGCAAGAAATTCAGAAGATAACAAAATACAGTAGTCCCTCTCTATATCGCAGCCTCCCTGTATCGCGGGATTTTAAAAAATATTATATTTAATTACTTATCGCGGATTTTTCACTAGATCGCAGGATTTTGCAGTACTGTATACATATATTGTTAAAGTTACATAGGTTTAAGAGTGTAGAATAAATGTAAGGTTCCTACTTCGCGGAGGGGTCTAGAATGTAATACCTGTGGTAAGTGAGGGAATACTGTATCTCTGTGTCTTTGCAAAACATCAGTCCAATAGAAAAGACAGAAAAGTGAGTCAGCAATCAAAACTCGATTCAATAAGCAGTTTAATAGCATTTTTAGGGGTGCAGAGAAAGGCTCGCTGCTGGGGCGGGATCAGGGAAGACTCCCACAGAATGAAGCTGAGTCCTAATGGCTTAGCTGTGTTGGCCAGGGCACACGGTGAGGAAAGGCACTATGGGCAGATGTGTCTGGGGAGTAGTTGAGTGTGGTTGGAGTAAAGTGTGTGCAGGGGTTTAGATGTGTTGTTGAAAGTGTTGGCAGAGGCCAAATTGCAAATGCCAGGCTAAAGAGTTTGAACATTATCCCAACAGCAATGAGGGGCCATAGAAGAATTTATGCAGGGGGTGAGATCCTCAGAGGTGCAGTTTGGAAAGATCACCTGGGCAGTACGTGGAAAATAGAACTGATACAGTGGGAGCCACATTGAACAATAAATCTGTGAGCCAAAACGGTGCACTTAAGGAGAAGGCAAATTAGAGAAAAGTATGAAAGACAAAATGAACGGGGCTTCATGTCCACTCGACTATAAGGGACACGGGAGAGAACTGGCTCCAGGATCACTCCTCAGTTTCTGGAGGAGGTCCTGGGTGGATGATGGTGTCGGTCATGGAGGTGGGGAACACTGGAGGCAGAGCAGGTCTGGAGGAGAAAATAAGACGTGCAGTTTGGAGCAAGTCAAGTTTGGGATCTTGTGCATCACGCATTGGAAGTCTGCAGTCACAGCTAGTCTAGGGCCCATAGGAGAGGCCCCAGTGCATTTATGGATTGTCTACCGTGGGTGACTGCCCATGAATCACAATTATTCTCATACATACCCATTTAACTATCAGTGCTGGGAAGGCAGTTTCTTCCCCTTGCGTGTTGTTTTTCTTCTTTAAACAATGCTCTACAGTAAGAATTCACTGAGTCGACTCTCAAATGAACAATAGACAAAATTAAGCAAAACTCTCCATTCCCTCTTGTAAAGCATGAACACTGACCTCACTGGGAGATTTCTCTCAAATCTAACATCATGCATCCTCTCCCATCTTTTGAGTTGAATATGTGCCGAAAGTTAGCAGTATGTGTTCCCAAATTTATACATCCCAGTTATAGTTGTTATTGTAATTACAGAAGTTAATTAAATATTGTAAGAGCGCTGAGATACGAATGTGAAAATAATGAAAGCTGTGGTTCCTGTGAAAATGAACGCCGACACAGTGAGAAGAATGAACAAAAGTGCATTCACTTAACAGTTGCTGTCAAACTAGTGATGAGACACGTATGATGGATTAGGGGAAATAATCACAGTCTGGAAGTACTCAGAATTCGGATTGCTTCGCCTGTCTATTAATTCTTCCCTCCACCTGAAGGAAAAAGCAAGTTGGAAACTCTGCATTAAGGACTGTAGGTATAGTTGATGCAAGAAAGAGGTTGAGAAATTCTAATCAGAGCCCCCATTTTCAAAGGAAAGTTCTCGACCCTCATCAAAAAACTAAAGTAACAAGTTAATGTTCAGTTACAATTTTACATTATAATAAAATGTTTAATAAGCTACATATGAATCTGCTTTAAAAATGTTTTTTTATAACTGACTTTTTTTTAATTAAAGAACTAAAAGTAGTCCTAATCCCTCTGCTAAGAGGGTTTCTAGTATTATATATATATATGAAATCTGTCAGTGCCGTCTACAATTTGAGCTTTTTTAAAGAAACTAAGTGGCCACAAAGAACTTAACCTCAGTCCCCACACAGCAGAGGACCCTCTGCTTGTAGCTCTACCTTTCATTATAAATTTGGCAAAAATACTTTCCTACTCTCTACTCATGTTTTCCTCCTAAAAATTGTTAGTTAAGGAAAGTCAACTACATTTTATTTTTAAAAGTTCAATGTGCCAGAGGCAGTGAAAACTTTGCTTTAACAAAATAAGGCAACAAATTTTACAATCTCTTGCTCCAAGCAGATCACAAGAGATGTCATAATTCAGTATCATTTAGGACTTTCTGCGGGCCTGTCATTGCTGGGAACTGAAAGTTCCCTAGAATGTGATTTTGCTGCCTTATTTGCTTTCACTTTTTTAAAAAGTGCATATATATACACAAACACCCACACACATATGTATACACATATAAACAAATGCATATACTATTTGTTCAGATAAAAGCAATTAAGGGCAAGTCAGTGTTTCCTGCATCACACCACATTACACCTGCCCAAAGTGAGGGACTGATGGGGCAGAAGTGACAGCCCAATGGGTAATCCATGGGCTCAATTTGGAAATGTGAGGAACACGGTGCCACTGAAGCTATCAAGCATCTCCAGGAAAAAAAAAAATGCCTTCAATTATTATTAAGGGTATCAGCAAAGGAAGTATTTGATTTTTTAAAAATTATGTATTAGCATAAAAAGATTACAAACTAGTGGCTCATGCATTAAGGATTTGACATTGCTCTGTAGGGCTGGGTATTATTAATTTTACAAATCAAAAGACTTCATACAAGAATTCAGCTTTGGGGACTTTTTTCATGAAATGAGAAGGACTGACAAGAATCAGCAAGAGCTGCCCTGGCCGGGTGGCTTGGTTGGAGTGTTGTCCTGTGCACCAAATGGTTGTGGGTTTGACCTCGATCGGGGTGTTAACACAAGGCAAGTGATCTATGTTTCTCACATCGATGTTCCTGTCTCTCCCTCCCTCCCTTCCTCTGTCTTTAAAATCAATAGGTATATCCTCAGATGAGGATTTAAAAAAAAAAAAAAAAAAAGAATCGGTGGGAGCTGAGCTGTATCTGCCCATTTTAGCAGGCAATGTACTTGGTAGGGTTCTTGCGTCTGTTTGCTGTAGGCATCTCCATTTGTAGCTCTCCCTAGTTTTAGAAAGTAATGATTTAAAATTAGCCACTGACACCAACTTATTGCTCAAGCTTCACATTTATTCGGTTGTGTTCTTTCACTTCTTCCAATCCACCTGTATCCATAATTGGTCTGTGTCAATATTTAGCCATGAGTCAACTTCTATCTTTCTAATCCGTAGTTCTTCGCTAATTGGTATCTAGTTATCTGTTTAACTGCTATGCCACTGCCTGCTTTTAACATGTCTTGAGTGCGTGTTTACCCTCATTATTTTCATAATAGTTTTAGTCTCTCAATACGGTTTGAGAAGGTAGCATTCTACATCAGGGTCGGCAAAGATTTGCAGTGAAGGACCAGACTGTAAATACTTTTTGCTTTACACGTCATACAGTTTCTGTCCACCACTCAGTTCTGCCGCATCCCCAAGTCGGCCACAGGTGATGTATGAGGCTGCTCAGGCTGCCATAGCAAAAGAACCCAGACTAGGCGGCTGAAAACGCAGACGCTTACTTCTCAGTTCTGGAACTTGGGTATCTGAGATCAGGAGGCCAGCGTGCCCAGATTCTGGGGAGGCCTCTTCCCGGCTCGCAGATGGCTGACTTCTCCGAGTCCTCACATGGCCTTCCTGCAAGTCTGTTCCTGAAAGAGAGAAACTCTCTTTCTTCTTGTTCTTATAAGGCTACAAAACCTATCCAATTAGGACTCTGCCCTTACGACCTCATTGAATTACCTCCTAAAACCCTGCCTTCAAATACAGTTACACCAGGGCTTAGGGCTTCAACGTGTGGATTTGGGGAGGGTGAGGACGGAGACACAATTCAGTCCATAGCAACCTGTATGTAAATGAATGAGCATAGCAGTATTCCAATAAAACTTCATTTTCAAAAACAAACAGTGGGCTAGGTTTGGCCTGTACGCTGTATTTTTGCCAACCCCTGTTCTAGATTATGCCTTGATTTATTTGGAAACTTTGCTTCTAGGTTAATTTCTTTCTATCTATCCTTGCTATTAAAACTGACCTCCCCCCAGCTGGGGAGCGTGGGATTTTTCCAGTTGCAAAGGTAGCTTAGCATGTGCAGTGTGCGTGGAAGAGCAGTAGAGAGGAGCGGAGAAGGTCAAGAACTGGAGTTGCTCACTCACCTAACTGGCCTACTCCCGTTCACGCCCACTGCATAGGAGGTCCCGAAGGACCTAGGAGTGTCTGAAATGAACCCGAAGCTTACCTCAGAACCACTGCCATGATGATCCGCACAGCACTGGCTGGTGAAGAGGGAAGTCAGTTGGGCATGGATTGCTCCGTCCTCAAGCAGAACCTTTAAGTCAGTGATGTGGGTACATTCAAAGCGAAGACTGGTTGCCAAATTAGCAGGCACAAAGTAACAAACACATTTCAGCATAACGTTCCCAAACCCAGCTTTTTCCTTCGGTGGGATCAGGGGCCTGGCAGAAGGAATCATTTCACTTCCGAGAGACCCTGAGATCCCTGCAGGCCTGGAGAAGATGAGTTGAGAATATCTTTCTGCACTGGGAGCCGCGTGGCACCTTGGTGAGGAAGGGAGCGCCACGTGCACGGGCTCAGCCGGTTTGCTTCTCAATGCACAGCCCCACCCCTGACCCTGTGAGGCCCTGCACAGAATGGGGGGCGGGGGGGGGGGGGCTGACCCGCCGCTCCTCTCCTTGTTTACATTCGGCCCACACAGCCTTGGGTGATCAGCATAAACAGTGTCCCCGAACACTTGCTTTTGTTTTCACGGAAAGGATGTGTTGATACCAGCTCCCTGGCTGTGAATGTAAACACGATGCTGACAGCAGCATGCAGGCTGGTTAGCAGGTACTCCGCTTGCCACAGGGAGATGCTTAACCTTGACGTGAATAGTAATTAAGCAGAACCTTGGAAACCAGTGCCTCCCCAGGAGCCAATTAATAATTTGGTGGGGGAGGTGTTACATGCAAATTTCCCCCACAAAACACTGCAGAGTGACATTCCACCCTCCACCCAGTGGACGGGGCTGGGGAATCATTTGTAACAAAAGCCCTGCGGCTCGGGTGTGAGCAAATTGCAATTAGGCAAATTAGATGAGCGTTGCATGTACATCAATTAATTTCTGGTCACAAGATGTACAGCGATTGGTACTACCTTCGTTGTATATCAGAGACTTCGTCTTGGCAGACTCTTACCTACTTCCCCGCTCCTCTCCTCTACCCCTACCCCCACTTAATTCTCCCCGAAATTATATCATCCCAGTTTATTTTTTAACACCAATGCAGCAGTACTCACATTCCAAACAATCTTCTGCCTCCACAGGAAAAAAAAAATCCCTAGCTTGCTTAAAGCGATGTTTATAAAATGCATGTATCTAGCAGAGATTGTATTGCCCTTTCTGGGTACAACAGTGATAACATCCATTTCCTCTCCCACTGAGGCAAAGAAAATAAAATAAGGCCCAAGTTGGGGACTTCCCCACAGAGTAAATTGTTTGGGGAAGGCACATGATTCAATGTAATTGTCCCATCTTAGGTCCCCCTCCTGTGGATTTCTGTGGGATTGAGTCATCATGCTAAGAAAAAGCCTCCCAGGAAATGGAGTTAAATAACCAGCCTCCCGGTTCTTGCTGCTTAGAGAGTGTGCAGCAGGAACCCTCCCCAATCCCCCCACCAACCCTGCAGCCAGGTCCCCTGTGGAGCTGTCTTAACGGGCACACTAACATTTTATGGATGGAACACAAAGGAATTTCTTTTCCTATATAGGGCCTGACAGGGAAAGAATAAATAAGCACAAAGTTTAAGCCTCCAGCTATAATTTATCCCTCATGGTGCCTTCATCTTTGACTGAAGGTCCCAGATGCTAAACATCTATCCATGTACCATTATGTCATTTTCCTACAGAAATTATTACCGGTTTTTCGTGCTGGTGAAACTGACCATGCAGGTGTCGACAGGTTGCTCTCCTGTCCTAAGTGGTTGGAAGCACAAAATTGTATGCGCCCCGCGGGAAGGACTAGGACATGAGGGATCTTGGCAGAACCAATGCGCCTTCCAACATCAAAGCCCCAAACTTAGCAAAATGCCCAGGTTCAACTTGAAGAGTTTCTAGAGCCAAGTGATTTTTATTTCTATTACATAAATATAATCTAAAGATTCGAGTATACAGATGAATTGATAGATGAGTATTTGTGGCGAAGTTGTTCTCCTCTGTGCCCCCTCATGCTGCTTGTGTGTGGCGGTCACACCATCCCCTCCTCCTGTAGGAGACACTGTGACCCCTGTGGCCACTGCTCTTCCAAAGCAGCAGCCAAGCCTCCTCTTACTCGTGCGGGTCTCCCCTGGCCCCACGTGGTATGGGTGCCCAGAAAACTCATTCCTTTAATTGAATAGAGAAAAGGGAAGTGAAATCCTGAGGAATTACAGGAGTCAAGGAACTAGAATTACAGTTATGGTTACTTGGGACAGGGTCTCAGCTTCTGGTCGTGCCCCACATGGCCTTGGCCAGCACTGCTAACACCCCCTCTTGTTCTCTCTGTTCTAGTCATACTGAGCTTTTCTCTCTCTCTCTCTCTCTCTCTCTCTCTCCCTCTATAAGATTTTATTTATTTTCAGAGAGGGGAAGGGAGTGAGAAAGAGAGGGAAAGAAACAGATGTGTGAGAGAAACATCAGTTGGTTGCCTCCCTCAGGCCCCCAACCAGGGACCTGGCCCACAGCCCAGGCATGTGCCCTGACTAGGAATCGAACCAGCGACCTTTGGTCTCACAGGCCAGTGCTTGGTCCACTGAGCCACACCAGCCAGGCCACTTTTCTCCATTAACAAAACAAAACAAAACCATGTTCTTTCCTGACACTATGCCTTTTCTTTCCTGACACTATGCCTTTTCTTTCCTTTTACCCTGTATCCTTGTCACACCAACTGACGAACAACTCCCGATTGTTCTTCGTGTCTCAGCTTTAAATTCATCTCCTGTAGAAGCTCCGAGTGCTCCCTCAGGGAGAAGTTCCGGTTCTCTGTCCCTACCTCCCACAGCAGCCTGCTTTCTTCCTTGGTAATTCTGGTCCCTTGTGGGATGTTATGGCTGTCCCTCCTGATGTCCACCTAAAGGACAGGGCTCCCATGTCCCCCATTTTACTTCCCAGTACCTAACATAGGGGATGTATTCGTTGGATGCCTGGGTACAGGGGTGGGTAGGTGGATGCAAAGATGAGTGGATGAGCCCCGGCCAGTGCGGCTCAGTTGGTGGGAGTGTTGTCCTGTGCACTGGAAGGTTGTGGGTTCAGTCCCTGGTCAGGGCGCCTGCAGGTGGCAACTGATCCATGCTTCTCTCTCTCTCTCTCTTTCTATACATATTTTTCTCTGTCTCTCCCTCTCCCCAACCCCACTTCCTCCCTCTCTAAAAGCAATGAAAAAAGTGTCCTTGGGTGAGAATAGAAAAAAAAAAAAGATGAGTGGATGAAAAAAATGAATGGATACATGGGTGGAGGGATGGGTGTATGGGTATTTGGATGGATTTATCTGTCCTGAACCCACCTTCAGACCTGGAGGCGCAGGGTTGTGCTGTGGGCCGGGCTCCCTGGAGTGAAGCTGAGGGCCTTGGGCTGGGGAGGCTGCCACTGCAGGGCGAAAGTCAAAGGGCATATGGAGGTCATCCACTGCAGAACGAGAAGTCAAAGGGCAGCACCAAAGATGTGCAGGCAAAATGAAAAGTCAGAAGGCTGAGAGAAGACCTGGAAGGAGAGAGAGGTGTGTTGTTAGGGCGAGCGATGCACCCAGGCTTCCCAGGAAGTAGGAAGAGTAGAATTCCGAAAACTGGTGGGCGGGGGCGGGGGTGGGCTCGGTATAGAGAGTTAAACCCTATTAAATAGAGGTGTTCTGGTTTCTTCTGGTGATAAGAAAGGAGCTATTGGCTGAGCTATTTTAGACAAACGCAAACTTCAGGAAGGAGTCAGCATTTCCAATGTTTTCTCCAGGAAGTTGAACACAGCGGTATTCTCTGTTGTTCCACATTTCCGATTTCATCAAGTTAGTAGCCTAATGACGGAATATAACTCTTCGATTTATTACGTCCTAGCTCAGTGGCTCTCCAGCCTGGCTGGAGATTGGAAACACTGGATAGCTTTTTAAAAACATCAATGCCTAGGCGCAGCTAGAGTTGAGAGGTGGCTCCTCTTGCTGCTCGTGAGAGTGGGGTCTGGGGCCCAGCAGATCCGCATGTCCCAGGATCTCGTTAGAAACTGGAGACTCGGATCTCACCCCAGCCCAGCTCTCAAAATATGCATCTCACCTAGCGCCCCGGGGGCTCACAGGCACACCGACATTTGAGAAACGCAGCTCCAGTTAGCCCGAAAGTGATGACAGTCCAGGGGATGCTCCCCAGGGGCTACACAGAGACGCGCAGGTTGGCTAAGGCTGCCGGAACAGAGGACCGCAGGCGGCGTGCCTTGAACAACCAAAACTTATGGCCTCAAAGCCCTCGAGGCTGGACCTCTGAGATCAAGGCGTTGGTAGGGCTGGTTCTTGCTGAGAGCTGCGAGGGCAGGGTCTGCTCAGGCTTCCTCCTCTGGTGTATCGGTGGCCACATTCGTGTTTGCATGGTATTTTCCCTGGTGGAGCGTCTGTGCCCAAATTTCCCCTTTTTATGAGGACACCAATCAGATTAGGGGCCGGCTCTACTCCAGTGGGCCTCATCCTACCATAACCAATTATATCTCCAAGAAAACAATTTCCTAATAAGGTCATATTCTGAGGTACTGGGGGCTTCTTTATACAAATTTTTGGAGGATGCAATTCAACCCCTAACAGTGCCCAAAGGCCAGGCTCATTTGGCATCTCTTCAAATACTCTTTAATTATTTTTTTTCAAACTGAAGTCTAATATTAAACGACCTTTCTATATTGTGAAAAATAATAAGGAATAAAGGACAAAATGAGAAGTTTATAAATCTCCTCCCACGGGATAAAGTGCATCCCCCCTCATTTCCCCATTTCCCCTTCTCTTCCTGACCTCTTTGTTTGCTTTCATCCGCAGTGCTAAGTAGATGCAAAGTGCTGTGCCTGTCTTAGCAGAGACTTGAATAAACCAGCAGCAACATCTAAATCCTACCTTCTCCAGGAAAAACCCAGGGGCACCCCTGAAAAGTCATGGCTGCCATCTTTGACCTCAGGATTTAAAAAATTATCTTCCTGGCCTGGCCAAGTAGCTCAGTTGGTTAGAGCATTGTTCTGATACACCAAGTTTGCAGGTTCGATCCTCGGTCAGGGCACATACAAGAATCAACCAATGAATGCATAAATAAGTACAACAACAAATCAATGTGTTTCTCTCTCCCTCTGTCTCTCTCTTTTTTTCTTTCTCTCTCTTTCCCCCTCCCTCCCTCCCTTCATCCCTTTCTCCCTTCTCTCTCTAAAATCAACAGATATATCATCAGGTAAGGATTAAATAAAAATAAGTGTACAATTAAATCTATATCTATCAAGTTAGATACTTTTCAATTTTACATCTTCCACATTGCACTGCACATAGTAGGTGCTTAATAAATGACTCAGGAGAATAAAAGGAGGTTGAATTTCCCAGCTGGCAGGACGGATGATCAGATTTATAAATAAATCAGCTCACAGAAAGTGCAGCATGTGATACTGTGCATGTGGATCTATGGAATGAGGTTCCTGCTAGCTACATAAACATCGTCCCTGCTGTGAGATGTAATCAAGCCACAGAGTGTTGCCATTTGTCAATTAGGGAGCCTCTCACACAGAGACTGCATGACAGCATGGGGGTTGCAGAGATAAGCTATTCCAGGAAAGGCTAGTCCTAACGAGTGTGGTAGGTAGACATGAGCTGCTCTGTGTGGTCTACATAATCATCAACACCCCGCCAGCAACACAGGCCTGAGATTACAGGTCAAAAATGACCAAGACGTAACCGCTGCCTTGGGGAGCTCACAGTCACAAAGGGGAGATGGATTTAAAAAACAACTCTTCGGTTACGGTACAGAGACGTAACACATTGTTGACAAGGACCAGGGGAAGGTCAAGGATGTTTCCAACAAGAGATGGCTTTCATATCAGACCTTACAAAATGTATTTACATTCACCTGGGTGGAAGGAGGAAGGGGAAAGCGGACAATCAGGCTGACTAATGTGTGCAAAGACAGAGGTGCATACAATAGCCGTCAAGTTCGGGAAATACCGAGAAGCTTGGTGTTAGGTGGGGCTCCGGCAAGGGGCAAGACTTACTTAATACAAAAGAAATGGCCAGACAAGGAAGGGCTTGTGAGCCATACGAAGAACTGTGGACTTCATTCTGAAGGCAGAAGGAAACCACTTAAGGTGAGGAGTAAAGCAATAAAACACTAATACTGATTTTAGAAGATGAGACAGCCAAGAACCCATGGTCAAGGGTAGCCCTCAGCAACAAAATGTTCATTTCTGTGAAAATGATGAAAACACCACCACAGCAATTTGGGACCCAGGAAAACAGCGTTAAGTGTACCTTCAGATCAATGAGAGCACGGGTCAGGAAGGAGAGAGGAAGGAGGAGCGTCCTAGGCTGGTGCTCCTGTGCTCTTGACCTTGGATCATTAGCTTCCTCCTGGAGCCAGACGGGTACTTGCAACAATAGGAGGCTGCAGAGTGACGTGAGACTGTGGAGGACATCAGTGAGGTGACTGTCCAGCTCCAGTCAGCACACTCCTCTGGGCAGCTCTGGTGCCAGGAGGGGCCCCGGTGGTCTTGGCCACAGCTGACCGGTAGAGGAGTGGGGACCTCACGGCAGCTGAGCCTGGAGGGTAGGCATCGCCTGAGACACTTAGAAGATAGCGCGGTCGAAGCCAAATCTCAAAGTCAGGTCTCCAGGGAGCAAACCCACACGCTCCGTTCTGCAGCTGAGGTCCCAGAACCCAAGGAGACGGGGGCCCACATACCCCAGGATTATTATTCCCCAGCTGTTCTGTAGATGCTGTGAGCCTCCCTAATATCCTTACAATCAATCTCCACCTCCCTAAGAGGAAGTGGGAGGAGCAGTGTATTCATTTGCCAAAACAAAGTACCACAGTGGCTTCAGCAACAGAATTTTTAAGTTTTTTACCAGTGGGTCAGCAGACCGTTCCCTGTCAGCTTGTAGATGGCCCATCCTGCTGAGTCTTCACATGGTCTTTCCTCTGTGAGTGTTTGTATCCCGATCTCCTCTTCCAACAGGCACACCAGTCGGATTGATTGGGACCCTCCCATATGACTTCATTTACCTTAGTTACCTCTCTCACTGCCCTATCTCCAAATACAGTCATATTCTGAGGTATGAGGGGTTAGGACTTCAACATATTGATTTTGAGGGGACAAAATTTGGCCCATGGAAAGCAAAGTTGGTTTCAGATGCTTGCAGAAAAAGAAAAAGAGAAAGAGAAAGAAAAGAAAAGGAAACCAACAAAGCTTAACCAGTACAGGAGGTCAACACGTCGTATATTCTTTAATCATTTTTCTTACACTGTGGTCCCCCTAAATGCAGTGCTGCGTGTCCTAAAGAGTCCTCTCCTGCAGAGAGGAGACCAAGACCTGTGTCTTAACAGCTCCTTTAACGGGACACCTGCACCCTGAGAAGCCCAGCCCAGTGTTTGGTGAACTAGCACCTCCAGGTGAGGGGGGAGTATGGCTTGTAAGGCCTCCCCTTTACTTGCACAGGGATCCCCAGTCCCACAGAAAGAGCTGTGATCCCAGCTGATGTGGACACAAAGCCCCGGCCAGCCAGGCAGAGCAGACCCAGCCACCATCCGAGAGCGTGGCTCTCTGCTCCCGCCCTTCCCTTCCTCAGCACTTCGCACCATGTTGCCCTAGGAGAGGTCAAGTTGCTCTTCTTGACCAGTTTCTCTGTTACTGATACTTGAGCAGCAAGAAAGCAAGATGGGGAACAGGACAGACTAGAAAGAGGAGAAAACCTGAGGTGAATTCCTAATGCCCATTATAAAATTTCATGTCGGGAAAAGGCTGGGAAGTTGGGGTTACCCCCATGTCTCCATTAGTAATTTGTGTGAGTTGTATGGAATTCGAATCCTGAATTCTACATCAATTCTTGTTTAAGTTATATTTCTCTGATATGTAGAACCTAATTAAAATTCTTAATGTTAGTTAATGTACCTTAACATCCATTTCTATAACGTGTAGGGCATAATTAGCAAGATGAACCACATCTAACATTACAAGAAAATTGCAACCTGTCATAAAATAAGAGGGCCTTACTATAGCAGAGGCCTCACCCTTGGAGGTGCCCCTTTAGAAAAGCCAAACAATGCAAATAAATCGTCATTCCCCTATTTGATGCTGCTTTGGTGATTTGATTAATTATTGTGAAGTGGAACAGCTAACAAAGGAGGATAAATAAAAATAACTTCTTGCATCCAAAAAAGGGTACAAGTGTGAACTCCAATGCATGGCAGCAACTGTACGCAAGAATTATAAACAATAGGGCGGGCTGAATGAATTAACAGGCATCAGGCTTCATTGCTAGAAATAGGCCCTTACGTCGTACTGGTATATTATGCTTTCTCTCAACGGCAGATTTGCCTTTTCTTTTCCATTTCTGGGAATTCAGAGACTGTGTTCTTATTAACGACATGGTGGTAACACGAGGGCAAAGAGGAGCCTGGAAGTGTGCAGTGTCTCCCTGGGTGCTTTGCCCTTTATTCTAGACCCTGCTATTTTTATCAAGCGTTTCTGGGTTTCATTTTGTTTCTGGTTGGTCATTTCTCTTCGTTTCTTAATATGGACTAGCTAACTCTGCAGACATTAAAGAACCACTATAAATCCTGCTGGCCAATTTCCACTAGACTCTCACCGATCTACCCTTTGGTTCATTGTTCGCTAAAAGTCAATCCCCAACCCCAAAAGCTCTTCTAAATACTTTATCTTTCTTTAATCCCCTAACCCAAGCTGACCTCTAAAAACCTACTCTATCAGGTTTAAGATGAGTGCCAAGCACAGACCCAGAACATATTAGGCAGTTGAGAGATATCTGTGGAGTGGCAGGCCTCCAAATATCTATATCTATCTGCACATAGACTTCCCTTAATGCTCTGCCCTCAATCCCTCAATCCCATCCCTTCCTGGTTCAAGGGAGACCTTTCGCTCACATCTTGCATCTTTTACAGCTTCTCAACTGCTCTCTTTGCCAGCTGTTTCCTTTCAGCCTCCACACAGGTTGCCCCTCAAAACTGATGTGCAAAACAACCCCAAACAACAACTGCAAAAGCCAACCAACCAACATCTGAATTAAACCAAAAGACCCTGCACCCTTCCCTGAAAGCCAGACAGACTCACTCCATCCCAAAATAGACCCACTCTCCCAGTGGTCAAGTACGTATGCACCCAGGTCCACAGGAGGGTGGACACCTTTCTTTACTGAACCCTCCATGGGTACCCAAGAGGCCTTCTCCCAGAATCTCCATCATCCCTTTATTGCCCATCTGGGTACAGTGAGCATTTCCTTTCTCGTGTCCTGGCTTCTCCTATCTTCAGTGTAGAGCACCTTTAACACCTCTCTGTTGTCAGTATGGATCCATTCTCATCATAATGTGGGTGTGTGGTGTTGATAAAAGGCCCCCATTCCACAAAGCTAGATGATGAGGGAGGGTAATGGGAGGGCTCGCCCAACATGACTGCTCCTCCCATCTGTCTTTCTATTTCTCTTTATTTCCTGATAAATTTCTCTAAATGGTCATTATCCAAGACTGGTTCTGGCCCAAAATACCACTTCCCTCTTCCCACCGGGACCACTCTCTAGCACCCTTCTGAGCTTGCGCTCTCCCCAGCCTCCCTTTTGTCTGACCCCCAGGGAACCCCTTCTGACTCTGCTCTTGGGCCCCTAGTCATTCCCTCTTCCTCACCCCATAAGCACTTCCAGTGCCCATGATCTAAGTTTCTCGTCTTTTCTCCTCATCAACACCCCTGTTCCCATTTCCTTCCTGGCACAGGCCTGGCTGAGCTGTACACACTCATTACATTTCACGGCTCTGCCTGGTCTGCTGGGTTCAGAGGGCTTATGGACTGTGACTTCACCCAGACTCAAACCAGCTTGTCACAGAATCATCAGATTCAGTCACCTCTCCAAAAGAACAAGATGCCAACATTTTTCCTTGGCTTTCTGTTCAGTGGGCATCTGGTCTCAGGGTTGCTAAGTATCCAATTTTGCCAAGCCAGCCATGCATCCCCGCATTGCTCTCTAAATCCAGAAGCAGAGTAGGCTCGCGCGTGCACACACACACACGCACACATGCGTGCACACACGCACACACACACATACACATGTGCACACACATCTATTATGGGAAACTAACCTCAGGTTGGAAGTTGTTGTTGTTTTAATTGAGTTTAGAGAGAGAGGGGAAAAGAGAGAAAGAGAGAGAAACGTGGATTTGTTGTGCCACTTATTTATGCATTCATTGGTTGTTTCTTGTATGTGCCCTGACCAGGGATAGAACCCACGACCTTTCCCACCCTGGGGCTATAAAGAATGGGGGTAGAGAGTGTTATTCTGAAACATCATCGTCATCATCATCCAACCTCTGGTTTTCAAGTGAAATGTAACCAGTGGTTATGCTGTTGTGAATTGCTCACACCTTTGGACAAATACAGACTATACGGATGCTTCCATACAGGGATGCACTAACTAGAGACATTGGCATCTATTCCTGAGAAGGGTGTTAGGAAACACAATTCATTGGGCTCTCCCCAGAGGATCCTGGAGAACGTCTGCTGCCGTGAAGCCTGGGCAGCAGCCGTGACTCCTACCAGGAACAACTGTAGCTTTGGTGTCCTGCCACAGCGTCACGCACCTGGGTCTGACTCACTACCACACTCGTGACTTCCAGGATCCAAGAGGGATGCAGCAAGGCCATGGAACCTGCTCATGCTCTTGACCCTTTGCGTCCTGGTGGCCTCTGATGATGGGAAACACTGCCTACCTGTTCTCCTGGGCCAGCCATGGAACGTCCGAGCTCTCTCCTGGCGGAGACCCTGGAGCCCACTGACTGGCAAAGACACACAAGCGACAGGTACCCGAATAGCTGTCGGAGAAAATGAAAACCTTACTTTTTCAGGCCCTGTCGCCACATAGCTTTCTTTTCCTTTGTTACTGTTTTTTGTTTTGTTTTGTTTTGTTGTTTGTCTTAGAGACTGTTTTCAAGGCCCAACTGAATTGTAGCTCTGGAGGGGAAAAAAAAAAAATTAAAAGACAAGTAAGCATCCAGAAACCTGGAAAGAAGAAAGAACATTTCATGAATATAATTCTGACCTCAGCCAACTCAGATAAGGTGTTCATTACCGAACGATTAGAGCCACCTACACAGGACAAAGTGAATTTCTAATCAACAGGTAGTAATAGCAAAACCTTCTCAACAGCCAAGAAGCATTAACGTGGATTATCCATGAAGAGAGGATTAGAAAAAGAGAGACCCAAAGGCAGCAAAGGAGACCCCAGCAAGCCAGCTGGCTAATGTTTGGGATAATAATTCCAAACATATTAAAAATAAATTGTAAGAGAGAAAAGGCTGAAGGCAATAAAAGCCAGCTTCACACGATACTGTATATCGTGGATAAAATCATGCACGTTGGCAACAATCGCTTCCCCAGAGGCGAGCAGTAAAGGCACCCCCAGCAGAGACGGGCAGAACCGAAAGACACAAAGCCTGCTGTATGCTAACAAGACTTGCTACAAGTGGAGAGACTTATAATGGTCTCTTTTCTCTGCAGCCTGGTTACTGTTTCACAAACAATGATGAAATGGCAGGAGTAGACAACCCCACTCCTCCGCAGTCTTCATGGTGGTCCTGCTGAAGGACTTCATTTCCTTGAGCAAGGACAGAAAGGCCTTCTCTTTCTCCTCCCTTAAGGCGCTTCGCCAGCAGCGCAGATGGAAAACACGGAAACCCCTTTGGCCCTCTCAGCCCTTGTCTGCTGGGAAGGACTAGAATTCCGAAGCCCACAGCAGAGCAGAGGGACTCGTTTTTGTGTTCACCATGCCCACAGCCTGCCGCCTCTTTTATCTTGAGGCTCTGCCACTTTCTTGCTAAGTTTTTCTTGCCTTTTTCAGGCGGCCTTGTTACCTTCGGGAGATCTGTAATCGCTTTCCGTAATTCTTTTTTCCTACTTTTAGTTTAGGTTAATGAAATACAACAGTGGGCTTAAGCTGGGGGCATCACTGGGCCAAAGGTTCCTGTAATATAGGCTCCTTCTTAAGGGAGTTTTCTTAGTGAAATCTGGAATTCCTTTATCCTTAATTTTTGAGCGATCAGTATCTTTAGGGAAGCATTTCCTTTCTGGGTTGGTTTGAGAGTATGCAGTGAGTCCTTGCTCCAGGTTAAAGTCATTCACCCATCCGTTCCATTATTAAGTACCTAACCTGTTGTCTGCCCTGTTCAAGGGGTGATGAGTAAACAATGAATGGAATATGATTCTAGTCCTCCAGTCTTTATGGTTTATCAGAGAAACACGTGCCCCTCTGCAACATTAGGAAAAGGCAATGCCATCCGTTCAGCCTGTTAACATAATAGTTAAAAGTAAGAACTTTTTTTAAAAAATGGCAGCAGTTTACTTATGGAATAACGCTGGTTGAAAAACGTGAAACAGCAAAATACAGATATGTATGAAAGCAAAATTGTAATGCAGATGAATCTACATCAAACGCAATAAAGCAGTGTAAGAGTGGAGGCAATCGGATGTCGTGGTTAATGGCCTGGGCATACTGAGCGGAGAGCTTAGATTTAAATCCCGGGCGCACCGCTCACTCGCCGGGTAACCTTAGACAACTTACTAGATTTCTCAAAGCCTCAGTTTTCTCATCTGCAAAATGGGAATAACAGTAGCACCCCTAGAGGATTGTATGGAGGATTAAATGAGGTAAGGTGTCTTAGGTGCATGGCTGCTGCTCATCAGGTCATGAGAAGGTACTAGCTGTGCTTTTTTAAACCTGACGGCATAAGTAAGGTCTTACTCATCTGTCAGTTCCTCCAGGAAAAATATTTTGTTCCCCATCCACCATGTCCCCCACAAGACTGGGCTGGTGTCCCTTCTCAGAAATATATTCCCATAGCATCTTAGTCGACCATTACATCGGAACACTTTTTATCATATATTACTATTTCCCATTAGGGGGACTGACTTGCTCCCTCTTCCCAAGCTGCGAGAAGCCTGAATTCAGGGACTGTGACATGTTTGCCATTGGCTCTCTGTCTGGCACTGGGTCCACACAGACACTCAGAGGACACCTTATCTTACAATAACCTATAGTTTAAAAACAAAGTTGTGGCCTGTCACAATAAGAAATGAATCTTTTGAACTTTGAGCCAAACTGTTGTTATTATATCAGACAAACAGTGCAAGGTGACCTTGGTTTAGTGTGTTATCATCGAGCTCACAGCTGGAATGTCCACAGTTGTTAGCCGTGGAGAAGCCCAGATTGTAAGCCAGGCTTTGCCACTTGGGTGCTATGTGACTTTGGGAAGTTACTTAATTTCTCTGACACTCCAGTTTGCCATCTGTAAAATGGGGATAAGACACCAAATAAGAGAAAATATATAATGTGCCTGTCATGTAGTAGGTACCCATCAAGTGGAAATTAATGGTTTTATTAATGTCATTTAAATTGTGTTAATACCTTTGCTGATATTTTTGAATACTTGAAATAAATAATACATTAGTATATCATTTAATTGACCTTGTAAACAAGAGTAGGTAATATTTATTGAGTGACTTTTCTCTGCCAGGCACTGTTCTAAATGCTTTATTGATTTAATCATCTTAACAACTCTCTGAGATAATATACTATCATTAACATCATCTCATTTACAGATTTGAATACGGAGGAAAAGAGCTCAGCAACTTGCCTGGTACACAGTTAAATAGAGTACAGAGTCTAGACTCAAACCAGGCCTTCAGGTCTGTACCCTTGCCTGTTACCCGCATCAGGGACAGGCCAAGAATCTCACAAGAAAAATGCACTGAGGAAGGAAGACTGAGATGCTAGTCTCACTCTGCTTCTTATGAGACTTCACTTCTATTCTGTAATATATGAGGAATCATGTTTGTCCTCACAGCACTTCAAAGTCAAGTACTGACACACTACTTTTTATTTCCACCATGGTCTCCTGGAAACCACATTATAAAGTAAATCATTGCCAAGTGTCGCATATCTTCCCGTAGGAACAATGTTCTCATTGAAGGTTGTATTCCTGAACAAGGCTTCAGAATCAAGTAAATTATTAACAGGAGCCAAAATATCTCCAATAAGTGGATATAAAACAACCATAAACCCATAGCAGGTTTTTAAAAATAAAACTATTTTCCAGGTTCTGCAAAACAGGCACATGTGCACTTACACCAGATAGAATACTAAAGAGGAAAGACACCAATAACAAACTGAGCCCCTATGAGTTGAGTATCCTCACTATGAATAACCCCTAATTCGTAACAATATTGCTCTTTTTAGAATGTAGAATAATTTTGGAGGAAATCATTTGATGGCTGACAGATTTCTCTGTGAAAAACAGAAGCATTGAAAATAACTCCAGTGGCCTTCATGTTCCTTTTAAAACTGGGCTTAGTTTCTTCCAATTTCTTCATGGCAGTTTCTAAATTTTGAAGGGACCACAGAGAACTTGAGGTTCAGAAGCCTTTTGAAACTGGTCTTTTATTTTTTTGTTTTGTGATTCAACTTCCCTGCCACCTCACTTCCCCGCTCGTGTGAAAAGGACAGTCTGAAAGAGGGAAAACTTAGAGCTGGGAAATATTTAGCTTCTTGTTCTTTTGCCTTCTTATTAGCAGAAGGCATTTTAGGGCCGACTGAACAGATAAACACCCACAAGAGAGCCAAGTCCCTTATTAGAATTGTCCTGAGACCCTGTCACCCAAATGAAACTGAAAGGAAACAGTGGTATGCACTGGCCTAGAGCATGAGGATTAAGACTTCCAGAACAACAATTATATATAATTATGAATTTATATACAATATAGTCAGAACAATGAAGATTATGTATAATCATGATTATGTCATTATTACTAAATAGAAAGGAGAGTTTATAGGACCATCAATATGATTCCACAATCATAAATAATGAAAGCATAAAAAAATGTAAAGGAGAGCTATTTGGAGGCATGAGAATTATGGTGACTATGTTTCCCTGTGGTCCCTCTAAATGTTTGATTCTTTATACAAAAAAAATTTCTTTGCAATAATTTTGTATTTCAATTTCAAATGAAACAGAATCTCAGATTTCCAGATGTGCACCTGTTCCTATTTGGCCCGGTATGAAATCCTTGAGTGACATTTGTAGGCTGTAGTGTGGTTTTAGTGCACACTCAGGAATAGATCATGCCTTTGCCCTATGAAAACATGTAAGATAGAGCTGTTAGTGACAGTAACCAAGAATGGAGATCTTAACATTTTTTAGCTCATTTTAAAATGAAGCCAAAAACAGACATTGGTGATGTCTAGAGTGCCCTGTAATTCTGAATAATTCCAGTAGATGGCGCTATTGTATTACTACCATCTATCATTTGGGTTAGGGGAAAGATTTTTGCTGTGTTTCTACAACTCTCTCTCCCCCAATGGACAATTCACAGAAATGAGGTGAAAAATAGAACATTTTCTTCTGTGGTACAGTATGGATGGCGTTAGTGGGAAAATCTCATTCCAATAAGTAAAGTTTTACTTATTTGAATATGTATTTATTTGGTAATTCCAGGGGCCCATGTGCTTTTTTCGTTTTAAACAATTTTATTTATTTACTTGTTTGTTTGTTTAGAGAGACGGGAAAGGAGAAAGAGAGGGAGAGAAACATCACTGTGTGGTTTGCCTCTTACTCACGCGCCCAACTGGGCAGCTGACATCCAACCTAGTCATGTGCCCTGACTGGGAATCGAACCAGCGACACTTGGTTCGCGGCCGACGCTCAATCCACTGAGCCACAGCCATGTGCTTTTATGATATAATGGAGCTTGCAAGGTTAACCCTATTTCTCTCCCACCCCTAAGTTTAACAAACCCTTTATTTAAAAAAAGAGGAGCCAAGGAACCTAAGCCGTATTTTTTATTATTTCTCTTCCCGTTGTTACCACTCAGGTAAAAGGTATGGAGCGACAGAGTGACCCCATTTGTTATTGTTCGTATTTTTCTGTTTTTATCGAAGGACCTAGAATTGTGTGGTGGAAAGATCCTATCTTTGTACCCAAAGGAGTTCACATCCTGGGTTTTCCACCCACTTCGTCTCTCAGAGCCCTGTGTTTCTTGCCTGGAAGAAATGAAGCCAAGAACATGTCCCAACCCTGTGGCTCCACGGTTTAGAGGTCTCCATCTTCACAGCTCGGTGACAATACCCTCATGGAGCAGGTCCTCATTAAATGTGGCTACTGCTAGTAAAGCTGATATTGCCATAGGGGCTGAGTACTTGATTAAATTGTTCAGTGATTGATTTTTGGTCTTTCTGAATCTTTCAATGTTGACTTAAGCTGAGGTAAGGAAATAGTCAGCATGTAGGTGGAATTTGATTCATTTCTTAAAGAAATAGGAACCCCAGCAACTATTTCAAAGTAATGTATATACCCCAGAATGCTACCCTCATCAGAAGTAAAATATTGTTTTAGTACATCAAGACGATCATTATTGTTCCAGCCTCTGGGCTGATGGTAGAGTTGATGGTTGTCCACCATGACAATTGGTAACTCGTGATTTTATATCCAAAGGGATCTTATAAAACATATGGTGCAAATCATTCATTTTTCAGATACAAAACCTCAGGTCCAACAGAATTAAAAATATTTTTTTAACCCTTTTTCTTTTGAAATAGTTTTAAACTTACAGAAAAGCTGCAGAATTGTAAAGAGAATTCCTATCTACCCCTCACTCCACCTTCCCTCATGTAAACGTCTTACACAGCCGTGCAGGTTAGGTAGGCAAATTAAACATTGGTCCAAGACTATTAACTGCATCTACTAACTGTGTCTGACTTCTCGTTGACATCCTTTTCATTCCAGAACCCAGTTGAGGACCCCAGGGGGTTCCATTGTATCCTTTCAGTCTTCTCCAGCCTGTGACGGTCTCTGTCTTTCCTTGTCTTTCGTGACCCTGACACTTTGGAAGACTTCTCATCAATTGTTTTGTAGAATGTGCTTCATTCTACAAATCTGAGTTTGCATGACGTTTTTTCACGGTTAGAGGAGGGTAAGCGTTTTTAGCAGGAATACCATTGAAGTGATATTGTGCCCTCTGTGCATCATATCCGGAAGTGCATGATATTGACATGTCTTGTTCCTGGAGGGCATAACCATGATGGCTGGTTAGGGTGGTATCTACCAGTTTCTCCGCAGTAAAATCACTGTTTTCCTGTTTGTAATTCATCAAGAGCTTTGGGGAGAAATTTTAAGACTATGTAACTGTCCTGTTTCTTCTTAAACTTTCACCGACTAATTTTAGCATCCATTGATGCCTACAATTATTATCACTGTGGTTTTTTTTTTCCTATTTCCCCCATTTCTTCTATAGTTATTAATTGGATTTCTTCTATGAAATTTATCTATTCCCTCCCATTTATATTAACTAAGTTATTTATTTTTATCAGCGTAGACTTGTTGATATTTATTTTATTCTAGAGGTTGTAAGATGATGCTATTACGTTTTCTCTTATTCTAAATTATGCCAGCTTTGGCCATTGGGGGCTCTTCCCAGTGGGTTCCATGTTCTTTTGACATGCCCCCGTATTTCTGTGACCATTTCTGTATATTCTGTCACAACAAGATATTCTAGGCTTATCTTGTATTTTGCCTGCTCTGATCCTGGAATCAACTACTTCTCCTTTTATCTAAGAACGATATTTAGAAAACAAGATCTGAGCAGTAGATGTGCTCATTGCTACTAGGGTGTTATTGCTTTGACGTCTCAACAGACAAGGAACTTTATGTATGTATATTAATACATACATATACATACATCTATATTTATTTCTGTATACTTCTGACTTAAGTCCAATACAGGGTTCATTCTTGTTGTAGTTGTCTTCCTTCTTCCCTTATTTGATACCATTTTTATATAAGTGGTGTTTTTTAAAAAAAAAGAAACGACCGTTAATTTCAATAATTGTCTATTTTTTCACCAAATTCATGGATTCAATGTGGAGTGCTCAGAAGTTTATTCTGTCAAAGAACATCTGATGTTATTGTAAATGCTACTATAAATTACATTGTGAAGTTTTACATAAAACCATATATTTTTGAGTTTTTAAATTGGTAATATGAACACAGATATTGGTGGCACTAGTATAAGGGTGTCATGGTACAAACAATATCCTTCTATTGTTTATACATATTTATTCAAGAAGCTTTCTTACAGAAAAATTACCAATTGGAATCATGTCCATTGCTACTGATCCCATAATAACTTTTGTTGCAGTTTTTAATTTCTTAATAGTCTTTGGTCTTATCCAGTCTATTATTAGAATATTAAAAGCTGCAAGAAACATGGAATCACTATTTATACCAAAAAACTCCAATTGCTTGTTAAGTAGATGAATCATACCCTTCTGAAAATCTGGACTGACTTATTTGTTTTTAACAAGAGAGATTCACTGCATTTCTATATGCTTAAAATGGGGCTTTAGTTCCGGCTGTTCAAATAACGCCCTCTCCGCCTGGCTGAACAGAAGTTCAGAGTCGGGCTTCTTCAGAGTAGGGCTTCACCTCCAACTCCATGAGAAATGCAAGATAAAATTATAGTAAAACGTACCTGAACTGTCTTTATGTGAGTCTATTGTAATGAGCTTCCTAACACACTCAACACTCCTCTCTTCCTGCCTCTTAAATAGCAGTAGAGCTAGTGTGGACGGGCAGTGGGGGCCGCTGCTTTCCTGTACAGTCCCTTGGGTGCTAAATCACATTTCACTGCTGCTGTTCTGTTTCCTTAAATAACGCCAGAAAGGCAGGTGATGTGCTTACAGGCTGAGAGATTACACTTCCTAGCTCTTCCATATTTAAGTCTGAAGCCCAAACTCTCATTGTTATTAATGTGAAACTGTAGCCTTGGAACATCCAATATTTGTGGTCACTGTGTAAAAATACAATCTGCCTTAGCTTCAGCTCATAAATAGTTGGAAAGCGATAAGGAACCGCAAATGGAGCTGCCTCCAACGAAGATCGTGTATCTTCCTGAGGGATTTCCTCACCAGCCTGCGAAGGCCTCAGAATCATGCTATAAAATTTATTTTCCCCCACCATTATTGAAGTGTAATTGACAAGAATACTGTAAGATCTCACTTATGTGTGAAATCTAAAAAAGTCAGACTCATAGGAGCAGATCGTAGAGCGGGGGCGTGGGGAAGATGGGGAGAGGTTCTCAAAGGGTACAGACTTTCACTTTGAAGAAGAACTTCTGGGGATCTAATGTACAGTTTGGTGACTAACGTAAATACTATTATACTATATACTCGAAATTGGCTAAGAGAGTAAATCTTAAGTGCTCTCACCAAACCTAATAAAAAGGTAACTCCGTGTTAATTAACCTGACTGTGGTAATCATTGCACAATGTGTACATATATCAAATCATTGTGCACCTTTAAGCAATGTTTTTAAGTGGAGTTCATGGGGATCTGAAGGTGAGGTTCAAGCCTATGCAAGTCACAGATCCAAAACCAGGCAGAACAAAAAGCACCCAAACATAAAGAGATGATTTATTTAGACTACAGCATCTCAAAGAAAAGGAGGGGGTTCTGGGTTTTTACAGAAGCCAGTGCTTTTCTGAAGAATTCCTTCTATAGCAACAAGCTAAGCAGCTTTGCAGACTCTTCTTGCAGACCTGTTGGGGGGGGGGGTCACCCCCTTGAGACAGCCCGTTCCACATGTAAGCAGCATTTTTACAGAAAGTTTGAGTTGAAATCTGTATCTCGGGAGCTCCCATTCAGCTCTCATTCCAAGTTGGGAGGCAACTGGGTCAGATCCAATATCCCTTGTTCAAAGACAGCCCTTCAGATATTTGAGGAAGTGGGTAGCTTCCAAACTGAATCTCCTCTCTCCAGGCTAGACATCTCCAGTTCTTTTCACTGTTCTCCACACCATGATATGTGCTCTGATTATAGGGTATTTGTCTACATATTCTTATTTTTAATCCTTACCTGAGGATATGTTTATTGATTTGAGAGAGAGAGAGAGAGAGAGAAATATCAATGTGAGAGAAACACGGATTGTTTCCTGTACATGCCCTGACCAGGGATCCAGCCCACAATGTTTTCATGTACAGGACAACACTCCAGTCTAACTGAGCCACCCAGCCCAGGCTGTCTTCATATTCTTTTAAGTGTGGCACGCTCCATCCATGTGCTTCTATAAGCACAAAGTCAAAACTGAATTAAATTTTCTTAGGCAAACACCGGGAATACCTTGTGAATTAGGGATTAGGTTTATCTTAATTTTTTTTGTTTTTAATTTAATTGTGGTAACATATATGTAAAATAAAACTTATGGCCCTGGCAAGGTAGCTCAGTTGGTTAGAATGCCGTCCCAATGTGCCATGGTTGCAGGTTTGATCTGATCAAGGCACATTCAAGAAACAACCAAGGAATTTATAAATAAGTGGAACAACAAATTGGTATTTCTCTCTCTAGAAATCATGAATATAAAATTATAAATTTTACTCTCTTAATAATTTTTAGGTATACAGCTCAGTAGTATTAAGTTCATACACACTGTTGTATAACCAACCTCCCGAACTTTTCCATCTTGACATTCTACATCCATTAAAAAATAACTCCTCGTTTCCCCCTCCCTCAACCCTCGCAATCGCTGCTTTGCTTTCTGTTTCTATAAATTTGACTCTCTGGGTAGCTCACATAAGTGGGATCATACGGTATTTGTCCTTTTGTGACTGGCTTATTTCTCTTAACATAACGTTCTCAAGGTTCGTCTGTCTTGCAGCGTATGTTAAGGCTGAATAATAGTCCATTGTACGCATATCTCACATTTTGTTTATTCATTCATCCATTGACGCGTACTTGGGTTGCTTCCGCTTTTTGGCTATTGTGAATAATGCTGCTATGAACATGGGTGTGCAAATGTTTCTTTGAGATTTTCCTTTCCATTATTTTGAGTATATACCCAGAAATGGAATTGCTAGGTCATATGGTAGTTATAGTTTTAATTTTTTGTAGAAACACTGCACTGTGTTCCACAGTGACCACACTATGTTCGATAGTGACCACACCATCGTACATTCCCTCCCACAGTGCACAAGCATCCTAATTTCTCCCCATTTTTGCCAACATTTATTTTCGTTTTTTATAGTAGCCATCCTAGTGTATTTTAGGTGATATCTCATGGGGTTTTGATTTATATTTTCCTAATGCTTAGTGACTTTGAACACCTTTTCATATGCTCATTGGCCATTTATGTACCATCTTTGGAGAATTTTATGCAAACCCACTTTTAAACCAGGTTATTTTGTTGTTGTTGAGTTGTAAAAGTTTTTTATATATAGTAGTCCCTCTCTATATCACAGTTCACTTATTGCGGCCTCACTGTATCACGGGATTTAAAAAAATATTATATTTAATTATTTATTGTGGATTTTTCACTATATTAAGGGATTTTGCAGTACTATACATAGTCTGGATATTCAAACTTATTAGATATATGATTTACAAACATATTTTCTCATTCCATAGATTGCATTTTCACTGTGTTGAATGTGCCCTTTGATGCATAAAATTTTTAGTTTTGATGTGGTCCAACTTGTCTACTTTTACGCTTGTTGCCTGTGCTTTTGGTGTCATACCCAGGAAATCCTTGTCACATCCAATGCTATTAAGCTCTGCCTATATTTTCTTCTAAGAGTTTAATAGGTTCATCTGCACTGTTCTTTTTTTTTTTAAGTATATTTTATTGATTATATTGTTACAATAGTTCCAAACTTTTCCCCTTTGCTCCCCTCCACCCAGCACCCCCCTTCCCCAACAATCCCCTCCCCAAGTCCATGCCCATGGCTCACCCTTTCATATATTCTTCTTCTTTTTTAAAAAAATAATTAATTAATTAGTTAAATATTTTAACAATAAAAAATAACAATCCCTCCCTCTCAGACTTAAGACCCTTTACAATCTTATAAAGGACAATGGACGAAGGTCTCGAGCTCCTCTAGTTGCTTCAAGCTGGACATGGTCGTCGTCCTACCTATCCTTGGGTCAAGAAATCCCTAATAAGAGTGGGGGTGTGGAGGGGAGGGTGGCCTTCCCACAAGGGGAAGGATCGTGCAGACTCCAGGTTGTTTGGCTGTCTCTGGACAACGGCATGCTTGGTTTAACAGGCTGGCATCCTTGTTGTATTCTGGGGGCAACAGGGTTAAAGGACATCATTCAATCCGTAACCACTAGATGACAAAAGACAGGTATTAATTTTTCAATGTCCCACATTAGGGAAAAGAAGGGCTTCTTTAGAGGAAGGTATGCCAGGTACATCTCACCTGTCCAAAACCCTTTTGCCCATTATACTTAGTTTGGACTGAGGGAAATATTTTAGGTTTCCCCCCTCTCAGGCCTCTGGGCTCTTTCTGTCCAAGCCATTAGGATAGAAAAGAGAAACCAGTTTTAAAGTGAAGCCCACAGACCACCCCATTCTTCACCAACCCAGCCACTTAGTTCAGCCAAACCATTGAGTCTCAGGAGGCAGCGATGCAGACTGGATTAAGTGAGGCCTATACGTACAGACAATCACTCAGGTAATGAGATCATAGGATTATGCCCTTTGAAAACAGAAAACACATGTTAATTTATGTAACATAACCCACACACAAGTTTATAGATCTGTAGGACTGTCTTATCGGAAAGACATCCAGTTGCAAGGCATTTGACATTCTTCTTGCCTGTAAATTAAACATCTTTGATAATGCCACAGACATAGTTTAACTTTCAAATGAAAACAAATTTTAAATGAAAAGAAACTTTAAAGACGGTTAGCTGCACTACTTTATAGTCTACCACTGGGCATTGTGATCTTCCTTGAATCTTGATTTTTCTCCCTAAGATTACCCTCCTTGTCATTAAAGGGACTGCATTAAGTTCATTTTTAATTTATCCTGTTCATTTGCATAAACACAACAAGAGCAGCAAATGAGGAGACTTCCGGCCAAGATGGAGGCTTAGACGGACACGCTAGGTCTTCCTCTACAACTAGAGAGGAATACAACTACTTCAAAACAAAGGATAACTAGAAATTCCAGAAAATAAAACTACACGGAAGCCCAACATATGAAGTTATAAACCAGCGGTGCCATTTGGGCAGGTAAGAGTTAAAGAAGGCAAAGCTGTTTGCGGAGCGGCGGGCGGGCGGCGAAAAATCCCGGAGGCAATCAAGCCCCTGGCGTGCGCGACTCCGGGCGCTGGGGAGAGCAGCCGCAGCATCGCCTTGAACAGTGAGGCCCAGGGGGGCGGGAGGACGGATCCCGGTCTCCTAGCTGAATAACTGTGTGAATCCATCTTGGACCCCCGCCCCCACAGAAAGCACCACAGGGCTGCGAAATAGGTCGCGGACAAGCAGGCGCCGGCCGGTCGCTGATTTGTGACGCGTACACAGGCACTGCCCCCGACAGCCAGCCCAGGAAAACAAAACGCATCTGTCAAAATGTGGCAGACAAATATAGAGATCCCGGTGGCACAACTCACCAGACAGCAGATAGAGAACCTGACAGATGAACAGATAAGAAACCTGTCAGAGGCTCAGTTCTGGGCCATTGTTATCAGGTGGCTTACAGAATTCACAAAAGAGCAGGAAAAAGATATGAAAGAAGCGAAAAACTTTCATAACGAAAGGAACAAAACCACATACGAGACAGATGGTGAGGAATCCAGAGTTCATTTCAACAAACTGGAATATGGAGAAGGAACAAGCAGTCAACCAATGCAGCGAGAGGAAATAGGAAGCAACAATGAGAGGATCAGAAACCTCTGGGACAGCTATAAAAGGCCCAACATAAGAATCATTGGTTTGCCAGAGAATGAGGAAGATGAACTAGAACTTGAAAAATTGAGTGAAAATATAATAAAGGAGAACTTCCCAGACTTGGGGAAGGGAATAGACATGCAGGTCCAGGAAGCAAGGAGAGTTCCCAAGAGACTGGACCCAGGGAGAACCACTCCAAGACACATTATAATCAAAATGTCAAAAATTAAGGATAAAGAGAGAATCTTAAAAGCAGCAAGAGAGAAGAAAAGAATTATGTACAAAGGGGTCCCAATTAGACTATCAGCTGACTTCTCAAGGGAAACACTACAGGCAAGAAGGGACTGGCAAGAAATATTCAAAGTAATGAAAATCCAAAACCTACAACCACGAATACTCTATCCAGCGAAATTGTCATTCAGAATAGAAGGACAGAGAAAGTGTTTCCAGGACAAAATAAAACTGAAAGAGTTCATTAGATCCAAACCACTGTTATATGAGATGTTAAAGGGACTGGTTTAAAAAACAGAAGCTAGGGAGATGAAACAAAGGCAAACGAAACAGGCAACGAGAGTGGAAAAGGAACTGTGGGTAAGGGAAGCATAGTGGGGGGAGGTCAACAGGGAGGGGGAGTGGGGAGAGGGAGGGAGATGATATAGAAATTGGGGATCATGGTAGGAGGGAATGGAATAGACGGAGAGAGATTGGGAGGAACTGTATGCACAACTAATGGACATAATCTAAAAGGGGGGGACAACTGGAGGGAGGGGGGCCACCGGGTGGAGGGGAGCAGAGGGAAGGGAAATTGGCACAAATGTAATATTTTAATCAATAAAACACATTAAATCTGAAAGAAAAAAAAAAAAAAAAGAGCAGCAAATGATCACTTATGATCTTTAGTTCTGCTTTGCTGGAACTTACGCAAGGAACATTTAGGGTGACCTTCAGTCTGCCCTTCAGGGCACAGAAGCTGAGCCACATACCTGGCATTCAGCCTTGCCTGTAAACACCTGTCTTTTCCAGGTCCTCCTGGTTTTCCATTGTGCCTTAAGGTCCCTTCTAGCCATCTTTCAGGAAAACAACCTTCGTTCCTTCCCTGGAAAGATTGCTATGGACCGCTCATCCATCCAAGGTACCAGGCCTTTTATCTCGTGGACTTTTATTACCTTTGAAAGTCAGTCCCAGTTGCTCAGGGCTTTTTGGTAACAACCAAAGCCCAATCATGTCTCCTTTAGGCATGACATTCCAGTCAAAGTCTTAGTCAAAAAATCGTTATTAACAACTGGTCTTATTAGTTTTATGTAAAGAAACTTAGGTCATTACTTACTTCTTTAGCATGCCAAATTCTGGAGGTATCAGATAGGGAGAAAATTTATACAGTATGAAGGAAAATCCTTGTCCTTCTAATATTCACTGAACTTGCATTTCTATTCTTTATATTTTTATTTTTCCCGCCACTAAAAATTTTTCTGTTTGTTTGTTTTTCCATTACAGTTGTCTCACTTTTTTCCCCCTCTTGCTTCTCTGCACCCTGTCCCTCCCTTCTCCCACATTCAGTCCCCACCCAGCTGTCCATGTCCATGGATCATTTATACATGTTCTTTGACTAGACCCTTCCCCTTCTTACCACTTCTCTCCCTCCCATCTCCCCCTTTGTTACTGTTAGTTTATTCCTCGTTTACATACCTCTGGCTCAATTTTGCTCATTTGTTTGTGTTGTTCATTAGTTTCCTTTAACAGGTGATAGCATGAGGTAATTTTCTTTTGTTGCCTGGCTTATTTCGCTAAGCATAATTCTCTCTAGTTCCAATCACGTTGTTGCAAATGGTAGAAGTTCCTTCTTTCTTTCAGTACTTATTCATTGTCATTTTCCCCCTTTGTACTCATGTTCCTCTCTGTCTCTCTCTGTTTCTTCATCTTCTTAAAGCAGACCCTTTAGCTTCTCTTGCAATACTGGTTTGGTGGAGATGTATTCTTTTAACCTTCTTTTGTCTTGGAAACTCCTTATTTCACCTTCCATTTTGAATGAGAGCCTTTCTGGGTAGAGTATTCTTGGTTGTAGGCCTTTGTTTTTCATTACTTGGAATATATTTTGCCATTCCCTTCTGGCTTGTACTGTTTCTGCTGAGAAATCTGATGATAGCCTTATTGGAGCTCCCTTGTATGTTATTAGTTGTTTCTCTCTTGCTGCTTTTAGGATTCCCTCTTTGTCTTTGAATGTTGGCATTTTAATTATGATGTGTCTTGAAGTGGGCCTGTTGGGGTTCATCTTCATTGGGACCCTCTGTGCTTCCTGGACTTGCATGATTCTTTCTCTCCTCATGTTAGGGAAGTTTTCTGTCATTAGTTTTTCAAAGAGGCTTTCTATCCCTTGCTCTTCTTCTTCTCCTTCTGGAATTCCTATGATATGGATATTATTACGTTTCATGTTGTCCTGCAGCTGTCTTAGAGCCTCTTCAGTCTTGTTCAGTCTTTTTTCATTTTGTTGCATTGTCTGTGAGTTTTTGTCTACATTGTCCTCCAGCTCGCTGATCCGATCTTCTGCTTCCTCTGGCCTGTTTTTAATTCCTCCTACTGTGTTCTTCAATTCAGAGATCGTATTCTTCATTTCCTCCTGGCTCTTATTGATAGCTTCCATGTCCTTTTTGATGCTGGTATAATTCTCAGTAAGTTCCTTATAGTTCTTCTGGAGTTCACTGTAGTTTTTCTGGAGTTCTTTGTAGTTTCCGCTGAGCTCATTGAGCTTCTCCATAATACATGCTTTCAATTCCATATCTGATAGTTGGCTCCCCTCTATTTCATTTAGCACTCTTTCTGGAGACTCTGCCTTTCCTTTCGATGGGGGGTTGTTTCTCTGTCTCCCCATTTTTGTGACTCCTATTGTTTGTTGGTGCTTCTTAGAATGATCTGCACTTCCTGGATGTACCCCTGGTGGCGTCAGATCCTGTACCAGTCTGGGCCTAGGCAGCCTCTTGGAGACTTCCAGGGATCTACTGCCTTTGTCTGTCTCCTTTAGTTGATAATCTATTCAATCTGTGATTAGCCGTCAGGCTTAAGGACCGTGGGTGTGGCAGCTTAATTCCTGTAGGCAGGGCCTTTGCTTCCCCTCAGGCTGATGCCTCTTGGCCAGGAACGGTCTGCCTGCAGCACTGGGGATGAGTCAGCACTGGGACCCGGCCGGCTGCTTCCCCAGCTCTCCCCTCAAAGCCACCACACCAAACTCTCCCCAAGCATCTCCAGTCCTCTCTGCCTTTCCTCCGCTTGAGCCCAGGGTAAGTGGGGGCCAAAATATTTTCGTATGTGATCCGCTTAAGAGCTCTTTTTCTCCAGGTGTTTCTCTCCGGCTAGCAAGAAACCCTGTGGCTTTTCGCTTTTCTCAGCTGATACTATTTTACTTTCCACTCTGTTGCTGTAGGCTGGGAAGTTCAGCTGGGGGTTTAGACCCTGCCCTTCTCAGGGGGAATCCCCGGCTGCTGAGCTGTTTCTCAGTCCCTTCAGCTGCCACCCATGTGAGCCCAGCCAGCCCTTCCGCGTCTCCGCACTCGCTACCGGTCACGTTGTGATGTAGTGGCCTTTTCTGTCTCTCCGTGGTTATAAGACTTCTCTCCAGCTGGTGTTCGGTTGGTTATTCCAGATGATTTCTCCAAAATTATGTTGTAAATCCAGACTAGTTCTGGGAGGAAGTTAGTGTAGCTTCCACTTACTCCTCCGCCATCTTGTTTCTCATGCACTGTTCTTTAAGTAGCTTGACTATGTAGGACAGGAGAAGGGAGACTATAAAGCCGAGTGAGGATTAATTTGAGATTAGCAGAGAAATAAATTTATAAGCTAAGAGGAAGATGCCAGAATTGAGGTAGAGCTTGAAATACAGAGGAAAGGGATGATGGTAAGACCAAGGTCTAAGAGACGATGAAGTTGTGGTTTTGGGGGCAGAGTAAAGGGAGGTGGTACCCAGAGGCCAGAAGAAAGAAGTGCTGTAAGATACCTGTCAGATGGCTTCCGCTTCCTCTGTGAAGCAGTCCCACATCATTTCATAAGGAAAGTGGCAATGGTGCATGGTGAAGGCTTGGAGAAACTGCTGAGGGGGTGGGAGAGGGAGCTGACCATGGACATGTTAGCCGAACTGCAAAGCATATTTGGTTGATGGATCTAAACTGATGGTCGTACCGACCACCCAGTTTTACCATACAGTCTCTAGCAGCAAGTACCCAGGGAATGACTGTGAAGTCACCCTCTTCATCTTTGGTAATGCTCCTTGTCTTAAAGTTGACTTTGATAGTAATGTAGCCATACCAGGTTTCTTATACTTATTGTTTATGTGGCATATTGTTTTTCATTCTTCCATACTTAATTTTTCTCTACATTTACAGTACTTCTCTTGTGAACAGCCTAGAGTTGAGTTTTGCTTTTTTATCAGTCCAACAATTTCTGCCTTTTACTTAGAGTGTTTAGTTCATTTATATTTAATGTATATTGACATAGTTGGGTTTGATTCAATTATCTTAATATATATTCAGATAGCCACAGCCTCCAGTCTTAGTTTCACCAGTTCCTAGCTGCCTAGCCTTGGGCGACTGACTTAACCTTTCTGAACCCCAGGGTCTGTGCAGAGCAGATAAGGGCTGCTGTGAGCATTAAAGACAATGAACACGAAGCACAGACACGTAGTAGGAGCCTGATAAATTGTAACTGTTATTAAAAGTGGCATTTCAGTAACTCCTCATATTAATTTTTATGATAAAGAGATTTAACTCAAGCCTGAGAAGAGTTCAGCAGCATTCTATAGACTATTAAAATTTTTTTATTGAGAGGTAAAGGTCATGTTACATAAAATTAACCACTTTAAAATGAACAATTCAGTGGCATTTTGTACATCCATGGTGCTGTGCAGCCACCACCTCTAGCTCCAAAACATTTTCATCACCCCAAAAGGACTCCCTGTACCCATTAAGCAGTTGCTCCTCTCTTAGCCCCAGCAATTGCCAGTCTGCATTCTATTCTATAGATGTACTTACCCTGGATATTTCAGATCAATGGAATCATACAATATTGACTTTTTGTGCCTGGTTTCAAGGTTCACCCATGTTGTGGTATGTGTCAGGACTTCATTCCTTTTTATGGCTGAGTAATGCTCTATTTTGCCCTGGCTGGTTTAGCTCAGTGGATTGAGCGTCGGCCTGCGAGCTAAGTGTCGCTGGTTCGATCTTCCAGTCAGGGTACATCAGAGAAGGAAAACTCTGACTCCAAAAAACCTCCGCTGCCTTGCGGCATACCTCTTCAGGGGAAAGGCTAAGGGAGTAAACCCCGACAGAAAATCCGGAGCCGGAGTCCCTAAGGCGGTTTGACGTTGTAGTCAACACCGGCAACTCCTGCGGCGCACCTGAAGCCAAGCTGTATCGACTCCGTCTTTCCCTTGGACCCTTCAGCTGCGAAGAGAGGGGGGGTCTACTGCATGGGCAACAGCAGACCCTCCATATTACCCTGCCCAGGCTCTGTAGCTTCAGCGTCATCGCAAGATGTCGATTCAACACAGGAGGAGACAGATACCATGTCACTCCCGAGTCGGACTGCACAGCCATTCTCGGCGGTGCAGATAGACTCTTAAGAAGCTACACCATCGTCTCTCGAGATGGACGGCTGCCGACGACGAATGCTCCATTATACGGCTATACCACAATTGGTTTATCCATTTACCTGTTGATGGACAATGGGTTGTTTATGGTCTTATATGACATGAGAGATAGGGAAACTCCCAATAGGAAGTAATTTTTCCCAATAGGAAAAAATAAGCAAAACCTTTGCAAAACCATAGAATCAAATGCTTAGAGATTTCAAGGACTTCAGGTCTAATCATGTCATTTTTCAGGTGAACAAGGTCTGAGCCCACCCAAGTAGTTTGCAGCAGAGCTAAGATTAGAACTTCGGGTCTAGGCTCCTGGCCTTTCCACAAAGTAAAAACTAAATAAAATATTCTTAGGTAATGCCCTTTGAAGGAGTCTCATTCAAGTCCAGGTGTCCAAAGGAAGACACACTAAGAAGGAAATGTGTAAATGATGATCCTGCCAAATGTGGAAGCAGTAGCAAATTCAATGCTTTTTGGGACCATGTGTATCAAGACATGGAAGAATTATAGTCCTGCCCATGACTGTCTGAAACTGCTTAGTTCACCTCCCTGTAACTCAACCTCATAGTTTTCCTGGAAGCAGATCCTGAGACAAAGTATTCAATGCAAGGAACTGATCTGAGAGTGTAGAGAACACTCATGGGGATGTAGAGGAGTAGTACAGAGACGGCAAGGTGAGCAGTAAAGTCTTCTCTGTTTCGTCTGCTGCCATTGCGGAAACTGGAGCTTGATCTTACAGGAAATGCTGCCAAACACACAGAATTATCCCTCCAAAGGGGCGAGGGAACCAGGGTATTTATATCGGTTGTCCATGCGTCATTGGTCTGTGGCTGCTACAGAGGAGCTCCCTGGCACCCTGGCTGCCATGGCAGTGGGCAGAGTGTTTTCTCCACTTCTGGAAATATAATCCTCAGGCACAGGCTCAGATTCTGGGAGGCGGCATTGGCCAGGGCTCCCTGCGAGGTCGGAGGGCTGCAGAGAGGGCACGGACAGCCTCTGCCAGAGGCTTCTGCCGATACCAGGAACAAGAAAACACAAGGGCATTTGGGTATGCAGTATATCCTGGGGAAGAGTGAGATTAGAGAAAACATTTTTTTTTCAATTTTAATATTTGCTAAATTCCATGGAAAGCTGTGACAATTTCTGAATTTCTTCAAGATCCTTTTCATCTTGGGTCAAATCTTTACAAATACAAGCTAGGGGGAAAAGAAGACTAGGGAGCTACAATGTTGATATTAAGAAAGTAAAAGAAAATATACCTCAAAAGCATTTTTTCAAGAAAATACACAGTAGTTTTGCAGGTGAAAACTGCAATTAAAATTTTTCAAAGAGCACGCAATGGGAAGAGGAAAGGTTTAAAGCAGACTCCATAGTGTAACTAGGAAAAATGACATCAGATATAATAAAATGAGAACCCCTGGGACCAATTGCAGGCTCTGTTAAATATTGATCATCTTGAGATAGATCAAGACCTCAGGGTCAAGAAAGAAAAAAAAAAGTTCCTAATGAGATTATTCATTGTTCTCCCTTACAGCCAGTCTTTTGTTATGCGGAGACTTGACCAAAGAAAGCCATTATTGTCTCTTTTGCGACCTGACAAAATTAGTGGATTTTCCAGGCCAGGTGGCTGAGCACAGGACAGTGAGCTCAGAATCAAATGACCCCCAGTTCAGTGAGAGGATCCAGGAAGTCACATATTAGAAAGTAAAATCAAAAAATAGAAATAATTGTTACCGTATGTTAGAAAACGCTGGCACTTTGGTGATGTACAAACACTCCTAAGGCTGGAATCAAATTCCTCTTTCCCTTTATGAGCTTACCTCTCCACAAACAAAAAATACTGTGGCCACCAGGTACATGAGCTGTCAACACTAAAGTATGTGGCATTTAGAAGAGATTTGGAAAGTGGCAGGAAATGTCACTGCAGGGTAGCAAGAGAGAAAAGGGCAGAGCTCACAGCCTTCGTACTTAACTGAATATGACCTTGTTCTTTGGTGCCAAAAAACGATGACAATGCAAATAGATCTTTGGGAGGAAACACGATGTGGTGGGGAAAGTTCTAGAATAGAAATCAGGGAAATATGCTCCCAATCCTGGTACTGCTGGGCAACTCACTTCCCAAGCCTCAGTTTCTTCATCCCTAAATTGATAGGTAGGACAGTAGTTTTGCAGATCTCTTTCCAAATGAAGCTACGTGATTCTCAGTTGGTTTTGAAAGTTCAGAAAGCTATTTCTGAAAACAAGAGAGGAAAATGTGGTTGATTGGTTTATTGATGCACTTAAGCTGCCACTTCCTGGAGGAGGAGGGGTGTAAAGAGGCAACATTAGTGCAGGTGTTAAAAGATAGAGCCAGGCGCTGGCTGGGTGGGTCACCTGGTTGGAGCATCGTCCTGTGCACCAAAGGTTGAGGGTTCGATTCCCAATCAGAGCACATACTTAGGTTCACTCCCTGGTTGGAACACATACAGGAAGCAACCTGTATGTTTCTCTCTCGCATCGATGTTTTTGGCTCACTCTTTCTCTCTCCCTTCCTTTCTCTCTAAAATCAGTAGGAAAAACATATCCTCAGGTGAGGATTTGAAAGAAAAAAGATGGAGGGAGACTATCTGCATTCAGATCCTGGCCCTGACATACTTAGTGTATAATTCTGGGCAAATTGCACAAGTGTTCTGTGCCTAGCTTACCCTTCTTTAAATAGGTTTAATAATAGTACCTACCCTAAAGTATTGTTTTGAGGAGTAAATGAATAAATACATTGTGGCAGAAAATAATTAATACATGATGTGCTCATCATAATGGATTTGCTCCTTTTCCTGGGAACCCAAGCTAGACTACATTTCCCAGCATCCCTTGCAGCTTTTAAGGCCATATGACTGGATTCTGGTCAATGGTATTTGGGAAAACTAATGTATGCTGTTTTTAAGCATGGCCCATAAAAACCTCCCACATGATTCTCTATGGCTGTTTGTCCCCTTGCAGAAGAACCAGCAGAAGATTCCGAGGTTTCAAGAGATGATGGGACCACAAGAGAAAAGAAACCTTTCCAAACACCCATCAAACTTCATGTGAGAAAGAAATGAACTTCTGTTATGGCAAGCCAATGAGATTTGGGGTTTACAGGTTACAGAAGCTAGTGAGTTATACCCTAACAATATAACACATCAAACAATTAGCACAGCGTCTGGCACCGAGTTGGGGTGTGAATGTCAAGCAGTGCTTAGACCTACAGGGGAAGGGAAATGCTAGGGGATTGTACCACCTAAGCAAATGAATGACCAGGATGTTTGAAAACAGAGAGATACCTGGGGTGGCTGGAGGACTGGTCCTCTGGAGGAGACTGGACAGAGATATGTTGAGATGGGAGGTATGGAGACATTATAGAGGGACCCAAATACCAGTATCTATCACATTTCAACCACACTCTCTCCTTCACCCTTCTATTTCTAAGTACCTCCCCGCCCACAATGTATCAGCAGTTGATTGTGGGAGGAGTGAGATGATACAATACAAAGAATAAAGGCTTTGGAATCCAGTAAACCTGGGTTCTAATCACCAATTATTAGCTGTGTAATCTTGGGCAAATTACCTTCTCTAAGCCCCAGTTACCTCATCTGACAATAAAAAGTCAATAGTGGCATACATAAAGAATCTAGCAATGCCAGCTCTTTCTCCTCCAAGTTCTGGAAATTTCCTCCTGTGACATGAGAGAAGAGTGTTGAAGTGGAGAGGATGGTTGGGGAGGTGAGGAGTAGAAAGGGCTCTCTGGTGGTGTGGTAGCCAGGCCTTGTATTATTCTTACTTCTGGGAATTTCTTTTCTGGGCAGGTTACTCTTGTACAACATACAGTTGTTTATTCATTCATATGTTTGGTTTTGCCATTTTCAGGGAAGGTCACCAGGCTGGGACAGGGTGAGGGAGAAAAGATAGGGCTGGACTAGACTTCCCAGAAGTCTGTGCATGGAGGTCACCTGTTAAGAGCTAAGGAGGCCTGGGGAGGGACAGAGCCATGGGCTTGAAACCACTGAAATAGCTGAGACATGCTCCCTGTGATGTGACTTCAGGCCTATGACCCACAAACATTCTCTGAGATCCCGAAACTCACGTAATGCTTAGTGTAATCAGGTTTCCATAGAAGTTAACATCCAAGTCAGCTCTTGGCAGAACCAAGGTGGTCCATAAGGACATAATTTGTGAGATAGGGGAGAGTAGGAAGAAGTAAGGTTTGGGTTTGCAATAATTATGAGGAGGATGGAAATGGTACAGTCTCCTCTGTTATAGCACCTGACCATAATGTTTGCATTTGTTTATGCACACTAGACAAGTCAGGGAATAAAACCACCGAGATGCATGTTAGTCAGAGTCCTCTGAGAAGGGAAGGCCGAGAGAGGATGAAATATATAAGAAATTTAAGCCTAGCTGGGTAACTCAGTGGGTTGCTGTGTCGTCCCGCTATACCAAGGTTGCAGATTTGATCCCTGGTCAGGGCCTATACAAGAAGAAACTAATAAATGTATAAATAAGTAGAACAACAAATCAATGTCTGTCTCTCCCCCCTTCCTATCTCTCTCTAAAATCAATCAATAAAAAATTATTTTAAAAGGAAATTTATTAAGAGAAACATCTGTGACAGAATATGGGGAGGGAGCAAAAGAGTCTGGGAGACCCCAATACGCCCGTGCAGGACCGAAGGAAGGAAAGAAGGTTGCGTGGGTGGAGCATCTTAGACTGCAGTGTGGTTCCAGTTGGCAACACACTAGGAAGTCTGGCTGTGTCTCCTAGGATTGCACCTGCTTCATTATCTCTGTCACAAAAAAAGAGGGGACAAGAGAGTGACTATGCTTTGTATTAGTGTCACCAAATGAACACACACAAAAAAACATCATCTAGCTGAAAATAGTGACTTGTGGAGAAATATACAACACACACACACACACACACACACACACATGCACACACACACACACACACACTCCTTTATCCTTTTCTTCTTATCCCGGTTCACCTTGTCTGTGGTTATGTCACATGGTTATCCCAAGTTTGTGTACATTTCTTGATGAACGTGTTTGATAAGTGTGCCAATGGCAGTTTCCTGTTTTTGATAATGAACTATAGTTATGTAAGATGTTATATAAGGTACACCTCCTATTTTTGCAACTTCTGGTTAGTCTCTAATTATTTCGAAAGTAAAAGTTTAAACAAATGTATAATACAGAATCCCAAACATGAGTAAGCCTACTGGTTTTAAGAGCCCAAGTAAGAAACAGAAAAGGAAAGTCTTGATTATGGAGGATGATCTTCACAGGAAACATTTATTTTATTTTATTCTTTTGAAAGAATGTGAATGTGCTGCCACCAGAGCAATGGGTCTAACTCTAAACGAATTCTACATTTAACCTCCAGAGACAAAGTTGCAAACCTAGCAGAGACCAGAGCTTTACACATCTCAGTTTTCCCTGTTGTGTGTGGGGTTGAAAAGCCCTTGCGGTGGACTGAAAATTACGGCCATAGTGCCAAGCACTGCGGGCTGGCATTTCCCAGAATCTTGTCTTATTTGGAGCCACACAAACTGCTTCTTTGTAAAAGGGGACAACAAAAAACAGCCACAAAAGCAGGTCTCTGGTTTAAGATGAGAAAGAAGGAAATCAGGACAATAAGCCTCTCAAGTCACACTTGTCTTCAGCGGTGAGGATCCCATCTCCCCACCTCCTCCCCAGTGTCTGGAAGAGACAGCATCTAACCAGAGCCGCCTCCACCCAGCAAACCCCATGTCTTTATCCAGGCAAAGGGTTTTGTTTACCTATTAGGAATTTAAGATGTTTAAAACTGGGATACCATTTTTATTGGTTCAGTTTGTTTTATTTTAATTACTTTTTAAAAAAGTATTACTCTTGAGATTTGTAGTTTTTGATGTTATGTCTGTAACCCCTTTGTCCTCACAGACCTGTCAAAATTTTAAATGCCTTGAAAGGTTACTGCTCGTATATTAAATAAATAGAGATTTTCCAAAATTTGTCATAAATTCTTGTAATTTAAACTGACATTATTTATATCAAGTCATGAAGCTTAAAGAAACTTTTCCAAACTGTCAATAATAAAGAACAAGTTCAATCACCCACGCTAAAGACTAAATTATCTTTTTACTCCCTCTATGGGAAATATTACATTATTTTCATATTACAAATGAAGAGGTAATCAGTAAGTATATATTAAGAAAATATAAGGAACTGTATTATAGGGCTTCATCAGACACTTAAAAATAGTATTTTTCCTGTATTTTATGATGTCTGTGGTATTTGCTTTCTTAAATTTGTCATTTTTGTGATATTTTACATTCTAAATAGATATTCACTTTCATAACTAAGTTTTATTTCTAAATTTTATTCCTTTGCTTAAAGGGGACACCTTTCTTATATTATATAAACTTCAAGTGCCACACAACCAAGATCTGCCCTTGGTAATATTTTCAAAAGTAATAAAAACAAGAAGTCCCTTCTTTTACTTTCCCTTCTTCCCAGTCCCCAGAGTCACCCATATTTTTAGCTGTGATTCTATTAGAAATGTTCATACTCCTAAATAATGTATTGTATTGCTACTTTTTGATTTACTCAATTTTAGATATTATCTGGTTATTTCTTGACAGCTAAAAAATGTACTTCCCTTACCCTGTTGGGTGGCTCAGTTGGTTGGAGCATTGTCCTGTGCACCAAAAGGTTACAGGTTGGATTTCTGGTTGGGGCACATGCCCAGGTTGTGGTTTGATTCCCATTTGGGGCACATGTGGGAGGCAACCCATTGATGTTTCTCTTGCATATCAATGTTTCTTTCTTTCCTTCCCTCTCTCTAAAACTCACTAAGCATATGCTCAAGTGAGGATTAAAAAAAATATACTCCTCTTTACATTACACTTACTTCTGCTCTTTGACCTTCTCAATATATTTTTATTACTCTATTTAGTCAAATAATCAGTATTTATGTCATAATTCAACAAATACCATACATTGCAAAGCCATGACATATAGCATAATTACAGTTTCTTTATAGCACAGCTTTATGTTTTGGTTGGTTTCAAATAGTCTCTTCCCTTATATTATCACGTGTTATGTTAGCTACTCAATGGATTCTTTCAGTCTGGACATCATGCCCTTTATTTCTGAATCAATCCCTATCCACCATCTCTCTCTCTCTCTCTCTCTCTCTCTCTCTTATTTTGCACTCTGTTTTCTCCATTCTGTCATTCCAAAACTCACCTTGGTCCAATACTGGAACTCCTGCACTAATTCTATATGTCTCTTAGCTTTTCTCTAACACTTTCCATCTGTTTTCCTTCTTGCTTCCAGGAATATTTCCTAGGCCTCATCTTCAAAATCCTTCATTGAATGTTTTATTTTGATGATCAAATTTCAAAAACTCTTTATTATTCTAGTATCATTCCTTTTTCATGGTATCCTGTTCTTATATATGGGCACAATGTCTTCTATTATCTATTTGAGGATACAAAAAAAGATTCTAAAAATATCTCTTCTAGCATATGAATTATCTTCTTTCACCAGTTTATTTTTCCTATTGGCTTATTTGAACGTCTTTCATGTTGGAACATTTCTTGAAAGGACTGGTGTCCCTTGTTTTATTGTTTATATGTAAGACAATCCCACTGAGTGCTGATTGGAAGCTCTGGTGGCGTGAACCCAACTTGTTGGCCAGTGGACTTCACTGCAGGCCAGTAGAGCAGAGCGCTAAACATTTCACTTGGGGACCCTCAGATGTCAGCATATGGGGTTTTCCCCGAGGCTGTGCAGCCTCTCTCTGTGGAAGAAGGTGCTGATTTTCTGCCTACAGGCTGGATTCCAGGCTGCAGGGACTTAAGGGAGGTAAGTCCGGGGCTCCATCCAACCACACTCGATGCAGAGTTGGAACCAACCTCTGTTTTCAGAACCACACCTCGCCCTGCCCTCAGCCACACTCAGCACCTCCAAGGCCAACGCCTCTCCAGGTTGTTGAAGTAAGTTCGATCCCTTCTCTTCCCTATCCCTCTATAGAGTTTGACTTCAAACTTCCGCTCTGCCAAATCTGTCACCAGTCATCTATTTGCTGCGCTTCTCCCCAAAATGCTATCGTTTTTCATGTGTTCATTGTTCATGTGTTCATATTTCCTCTTCCATTATCTCTGCCCTGTGGGTTTATAGAATTAATTACGATTTCCCCATGACTTTACTGGAGCTTTGATAAGGAGACAAGATAAAAATGACCAATCTAGAATATTTGACTGAAAGGCTGCTTATCTTTTAGCTTTGCTACGGTGATGTCTTATATAGAACTGACAATTTTGTGATGTCGTTAAACTTGTCAACTTTAATAGAAAAATTTCCTCCAAAAACTCACCAACTGTCCAAATAATATTTGCTGAGTCATTCCTTTCCCCCATTAATTTTAAATATTTTATCATGTACTAAAGTCCCACATGTACATGGATCTCCTCCTCAACTCTCTAGTCTATTATTTTCCTGTTTTAACACCCAGAATAGCATATTTAATATTTATGGAGGAAGACACCTGCAAAGGCAAAACTGTGGAGGGCCCTCGAAAGTCACAACATGACCCTGCAAGCGTGTATTAGTTATGTTTATGCGGCCTGACAAGTTACCCTCAAATTTAACACGTTTAAAACAGCAGTTATGTCCTCTGGTTCTGAGGGTCTGAAATAGGGAAGTGACTTAGCTGGGTTGTTCTGGTATTAGCCGTACGGTGGCCACCGTGGAAGGCTTTCGGACAGGAAGATCTGCTTCTCAGCTCACTCCTGCGGTTGTTGGCAGGTATCTACTTCACACCGTCTGTGGGCCAAATACCTCACGTCCTCACCACTGCGCCTCCTCCTAGGCTGCCCGAGTGGCAGGTGGCTTTTCCCAGAGCAGCTGATCCAAGGGAAAGACAGAGACCATGATGAAAGCCACAGTCTGTTTGTATTTTGGTTTGCTGTTATTTTTGGTGGTGGTTTTGCCTCCCCCTGCAGAGCGCGTTTCTCACATATGCTGCACATCTACCGGGGGTGGGCCAGGAGACTCTGCCCAGCACTGCTGCCCAGAGTCAGGCCGATGGAAGTTCCATCGAGCCACATGCTTCTAGAATGGCAGTGCCAGAGGGGAAAGAAAATATGTTGAACCACATGCTGGCTTTTAAAAAATTATTCTTTTTTTTTACAACTTGAAACAATTATAGATTCACAGGAAGCTGTAAAAATAGTACTAAGTGTTTAACTTTCCACTTAGTAAACAAGCATCTGCCCCAAAGAGAAAAGTGCTTCTGAGACCCTGAACTCTGAACTCTGGTCTTAAAACCTTAGTTAGCTTCACCAAGCCATACAGTTCCAAGGACTGGACTCTATTTTCTAAAGCTAGTGGTTCTAATCTGAAAAACACAAGCAGATTGACTCGCAGACATTTAAACAAAAACTTAAAACTAACCACGTAACACATCTGTACATGCACCAAACAGGTAGGGCAGACACACATCACTACTCTGGATCTCCTCTGAGTTGACGTGCATCGGACAGTGACGAGAGTGAAGAGGAACTTTAAGGTTTTGCTCTTTATTTGTCTCTATAGTTTATTTCATGAGAATGTGTTTATGGGTTGTAGCTGTAACTAATTTTTTAAGAAAAAATAATATATTTTTTTCTCTGTAATCTCCCTCTTTTTTTAATCAGTCATGTCGGTAGTCACATCCATGAAAACATATCTCGGGTTTATTCTCACTCCCACATAAAAATAAATCAACAATGATCCGATTTCTGCCTGAAGTCTCCAGTCTGAAGTCTGGTGGGGGCTTACGGAGCCCCCAATCCCTCACCTTTTCCTCCTGTTGTGGCCCCAGGTGTCAGAGAGTAGCGTTCCCTCCAGACAGCTGGTCCATGACCCAAACTTGAGTTCCTCACTCACTTCAGTGGCCCTTGGTTATGCAGACCACCAAAGCTGTGTGGTTCTGAGAAACCAGGGGACCATGTCTGGTCACCCTGCCCCCAGCTCAGACCTCTTTAACCACTGGGTGGAGCCATTTGGGAGTCAGGGGAAAACTGGGTTCCTTCCACTAACAGCTCCTTCGGTGGCACAAAGGCTGTCCTGTCTCTACCCAGGAGTCCCCAACATTCCCTCCTTTGGCTTCCTGATGCCCCTTGGAAATATACAGAGGAGAGGGGAGGAGTGGGAGTGAGACCAATCCCAGTTCCAACACCAAAAGCAACATGCACTGAACTGCAGACTGAGGGGAAGACATACTCAAAGCACACACATACCACACCACACACACACACACAGAGTAAGTTTCCAATTTAAATTCCAAAACTCAAGCAGAAAGAACGTGGCCAGACGGGACAAGAGCAGATGCAGCCCACCTCAGTGCAGCTTCTCCCCATCCGGGAAACCCTCTGAGGGGGATGTGGGGTGACCAGACATGCTGACACCCCATGAGTGGTCCAGGGCACCAAGAAGCCTAATTTCATGCTTTCCTGCTGACCTTTTCACATTACTCTTCAGGAAGAACTCACCCAAATGCACTGCTTACTGCTTTTCTGCCTCTTGAGGCAAGCTGAGCATCTGGAAGGCCTCGTTTTCACTTGGGGGACATTCTAAATGCATATCCGCCCCCGTCCTCCCAGGGCTCAGAAAAGTCCATTTCTTGGAAGTTGTCCTTTTTGTGCTCAGTGTTTCCTCTCTCTTTTTGTCATCATCAGCCAGGTTAAAATCTTCTGTAAGTTATTTTTCTTTTCCAAGAATCACTTGGTTGTTATAGATTGCCTGTATTGTTCATTTTATTAGTCATTAATTTTTGTCATTATTATTTCCTTCTGTTTTCTTCGAATTCCATCTATCCTTCTATTCTTTTAAACCTTCGCGTGAAGGCTTAGTTCATTTATATTCGATGTATCTTGTATTCTGACAAATATATTCTGATAAACTATACACTTCCCCCAAATTTATTTTTAGCTCCATTGCCCCAGGTTGTGACAGGCTGCACTTTAAATATTTAAAAATATTTTTCATATTTTGTGTTTTTTTCCTTTGAACCCACACATAAGTCACAAGTAAAGTTGTTATATCTCTTTTGGATGTCTTTATATTTCTAGTGTTGATTTCTAATTTATTCTTGAATTGAGATTAGAGAACACGATTTTGTCTCTGCAGATAACTGATATTTCCTGATTGCGTAGTAGTAGTTTATTCTTGAATATATTTTAGGATATATGCATCCTATAACTGCACATGAGTGTATTGTATGCCCTTCCTAATACTTGGTAAACTTGATCAAAACATTTTCCAGAGATAGATATGTTTTAAATCTCTCCCATTAGCATCATGGATTTGTCAATTTCTAATTGTAATTCTTAACACTTTTTCTTTATATTTAAGATTATTTAGGCAGATACACAAAAGCACATAATTATTATAAATTTTTAAGGGATTGTTAAATTAATCCTTAATACTTGCTATAGACTAAATTGTGACCCTCCCAAATTCATATGCTGAAATCCTAACCCTTTTACCTCAAAATATGACTATATTTGGAGATAGGGCATTTAAAGAGATAAGTAGGGTAACATGAGGCCACATGGGTAGGCTCTAACCCTACACAGCTGGTGTGCTTCCAAAAAGAGGATATTACAGACATGAACACACACAGATAAAAGGGCGTGTGAGAACACAGTGAGAAGACAGGACAGCCATCTGCAAACCAAGGCAAGAGGCCCCAGGGGAAACCAAACTTGCCAACCACTTAATTTTGGACTTCTAGTCTCCAGAACTATGGGAAAATAAATTTCTGTGTTTAAGTCACCCAGTCTGTGGTATTTTGAGTTCATATACCAAAATCATTTGTATGTATATATACTAGCAACGAACAACTGGAAAATGAAATTTGAAAAGAATTAAGTGGAGTTGAAAACTAGACACGTGAAGATATAAACTGAGAGTCAAAGAATGAGGGTGATTAGAGATAGAGTTTAAATAGATCAGGGCCCAGGCTCCAGCTCTGGGCATTCTAACATTTAGAGTTGAACGAGAAGAGGGGCCAGCAAAAGAGATTGGCATTTCCAGTTAACTAGGGGAACCAGAGAACACAGTGTTTCAGAAACTGAGAGGTCATTAGGCCAACCGAGTCCATCACTGTTGAGAAGTCATGAATGATAAAGATAGCAAAGTGACTGTCATTATTGGCCACACAGATGTCTTTGTTAATGCTGACAGAAGCCCAGTTAATCTGGGTTCTGGGAAGATGGGACATAAGAAAACAAAGATAGCTGCTGTAGGCAACTCTTTCAGAATTTACTATTGTCATGGGGAGGGGGCAAATATGGATTAGTAGTTGGAAGGGGGTTGTGGAGTCAAGAAAGGTTCTACCTCTCTCCCTCCCTTCCTCTCCTTTCCTTTCTTTCCTTTCCTTTCCTTTCCTTTTTCCTTCCTTCCTTCCTTGCTTCCTTCCTACCTTCCACTGTTTCAATGTTCATAGGTCATAGGAAGTAGTCCAACAGAGAGGGAGAGACTGATCACAGGAGACAGGGAGGGGATAGCTGCAGAAGCAAAGTCCTTGGGAAGAAGAGAAGAAATGAAAGCCAGGCAGAGGGACTGATCTTTGATGGAGGCTGGGTCACTTCACACAATTTGTGGGAGAGAAAAGCAAAAAACACAGGCTCAGATACAGCTAGGTTTTCCTATCTAATGATAAGATATTGAGGGAGCTACCACATAATTGTTTATATTTTTGCCAATAAATGTGAGAAAAGGTCATTAGCTGGCAGTGACAGAGAGGCAGAGTAAATAAGATTGGAGGACAAAGAGGATTTGTAAAAAGTGGAACAGTATTTGGAAAGGGAGTGAAGTAAATATACCAGGGAGATATGGTCAACTTGAGTCGAGGAATTTTGAGAGCCAGTATGAAATTTCTTGTCATGAAATTAAAGTGAAACAAGTCCATGTTTAGTCACTTAGGTGCAGGCATGAAGTGGTTTGCTTGTTTGGGCTTAAGTAGAGATGGTATTTTGATGGTCAGGTAGGATATAAGAAGAGAAAACCCAGAGAGTAAAGGTAAAGAGTGAGTATCATGAGGTGGAACCCAAGCTGTTTAAGGAGAAAAGTGAAGCCATGAGAAGATGGTTGGTGAAAGTCTGTCAAGTGTCAGTGGATTGGAGTTTTTAATGAGGTTAAAATGATGCCGAAATAGAAGTATTAGAGAAGGTAACCCGTAGGTATGGGAGGTAGTAGTCAAAGAGTTAGATGCTTAGAACTATTATTTCAGAGATGATGCACATTATTAGTGATGACAAGGTCAAGGGTATGACCCTGGGAAAGAGTGACTAAGGTGAGATGGAAGAAAATGTCACAGGAGATGCATTAAACCCTTATTTCTCAGCTCAAAGCTCCCCTTCTCTACTTTCCCTAGCGACACCAGGGCTGGGACTTGGCAGATCGTGTTTGTTTTGCTAGTATGGGAGGCTGGACTGAGCCAACAAAGCTGGAAGGGGAACAAGGGGCTTGCTCCTTCCTGTCTGTTTCCTGTCTCGATCAATATCACCCCAGCAATGTTTCTGCACCTGGGCTGCAGTTCCTTCCCACTGCAACAGCAGAAGCCAGTTCGAGTTCTCTGACACTTGCAGAACTGGCTTTCTGGAGCCGGTCTCAGAGACACCAGCGCCAGCCGAGGAGGACTGCTTTGCACACGTGTGTGTTTCAGCTCCGCGGGCCCTCCCCTTGGTGTCTGGTTCTGACCATCCCAGTCCCCCCTTTCCTCCTCCCCACCGTTAGGGCGGTGGCTGCCCACTGCAGGTGCTGTCTCTATGATATGTTAGGTACTCTTTTTACCCTTTCGCTTATCTGTTGAGAATTTTACACCTAGCTTACAATTCTTCATATTCAATTCTCTCTGTTCAAATAACTGGCAAGGTTCCTGTTTCCTGGGTGAACTCTGATTGACACAGAATGTGAGATTGTCAAGAACAGAACGGGGTGAAGGGCAAGGCAGTGATGGGGGGTGTGGTCCTGTGGCAAACTGCCCATCTTTAAATAGACTGTTTCTTCTTTTGCCCTCTCTGGAGCCAGAAATCAGGTTGAAATACTCCTCAAAAAGTGACATTTTAAGTTGAAATATTGAGACCATTGTAGATTCACATGCAATTGTAAGAAGTAATACCAAGAGCCCCGGCTGCTGTGGCTCAGTGGATTGAGCACCAACCTGCAAGTTAAAAGGTCGCCGGTTTGATTCCCAGTCAGGGCACATGCCTGGGTTGTGGGCCAGGTCCCCAGCTGGAGGCATGTGAGAGACAACCAATCGATGTTTCTCTCTAAAAAAAAAAAATAATAATAATAATAACAATACCGAGAGAATCTGTGTACATTTTGCCTTAACACCTAATTCCCCAAAACTAGAATCAGCCCAGATGTCCTTCCACGGGTGAATTCTTAAAACCTGCGGTACACGCATACCATGAACTACTACTCAGCAATACAAAGGAACGGACTATCTGATAGATGCAACTACTTGAATGAATCCTTAGAACTATGCTGAGTTTAAAAAGCCAGTTCCAATAGTCAGGGCACATGACTAGGTCGCACGTCAGGTCCCCAGCTGGGGGCACGAGTGAGAGGCCACCACACAGTGATGTTTCTCTCCCTCTCTTTCTCCTTTCCCTTCTCTCTACAAACAAACAAACAAATAAATAAATAAATTATATTTTTACAAAAAGCCAATTCCAAAAGTTTACACATTGTTCTCCAAAAGATTATGTCATTTTTTTTTGAAATTAAACATTTTAGAAATGGGAAACAGATTAATGATGACTAAGGGTTAAGGAAGGGGAGAGGATAGCTGGGAGGGAGGCAGGTGTGGTTACAAAAGGGCAGCAAGAGGGGTCCTTGTTATATCGGACACTGGGCAGTATCTTAACTGTGGTAGTGCGTGCACAAATCTGCATGCTATGCGATAAAATAGTGTAGAATTAAATACACATCAAACTGGGGGATCTGAATGGGTTGGTGAATTGCATCAATTGTCAGTGTCCTGGATGGGACCGTGTGCTATTGTTTCTCAAAATGTTACTGTTGGGGGAAACTTGGAAAAATGCACACAGGATCTCTTGGTTTATTTCTTACAACTGCCTGTGAATCTACAATGGTCTTAATATTTCAACTAAAAATGACACTCTTAGAGGTATATTTTAACCCAATATCTGTCCCTGGAGAGGACAAACGAAGAAACAATTTACTTAAATACGAGCTGTTTGCAACAGGGCCACACACTGTGTTGTTTTTGCAGCTGTACCGTGATGGGGGGTGGGTTCCTAAAGTGAGAGATCTGCAGTGGTTATCAGGCTCCTGGAATCTGAAACAATCAGGTTGGGCAATAGACGTGTTGCTGGAGGGAACTGGGCTCCAGACGCGGAGGCAGAAGCTGTCAGCACAATCGTTTGCGCTCACCTCTGAGATTTCAGTTCAAAGATTTCAGAGGATTAAAGGCACTTGAATGCTTTCAAGCAGTTACAGTTTTGCCCGAAGTTAGTAAACTTCAGGAACTGCTGATTTTAGCATGTGACTTCTGCCTAGCCTATTTCACTAATGTAATTTGCTTTCTTTTTTTAAGGGGAAGAGTAGAAAGTGAAAGATATATTTACGATGTCAAATAAGTGTTTTGTTTGCGTTGCCTTTTCTTTCAACCTTGTGGCTGAATTCCCCTTTTGGTTGTAATGGAGACACTGCTTTATCTTCTCTTAGAATGTGTTTTTTTTTAGGCTGTTATCATCCCAGGCACTAATAGTCAATGAAAAAGGAGAACTCCATACCATCTTCTTCTTCTTCATCATCATCATCATTGTCATCCTCATCATTATCATTGTAAGAATGGAGTCGCTCAGAAGGCCATTAAGACGTAGCGAGCAGGAAAAAAGAAGTTTATTGGGAGAATCAGCAAGCAAGGAGGGGGCCCTCCCACGGGTGGTCCAAGCTTAGCAAGCAGGAGGGAGTCGTACCTCAGGTGGCTCTGACTCCGAGCTTCTAGGGGAAGAGGGGTTGCTTTATAAGGAGAAGAAAAAAGGGACTATTGAGTTTAGTCGGCTGTTTGGTTATCTGGCAGCTGCAAGTACGCCGAGCTGATCAAGGCCAAACGCTGTTTGGTTTGAAGCACCCCGCTATATCTTCCAGGCAGCTGCTGGTGTGTCAGGGGGAGCGTGGGTGCGGGGTAGGGCATGGGAACTGAGGCTGTCAATCATCATCATCACCTTGGTTTCTATTTGACTGTTTTGCTTTTCTTCCTACTTTGGGAAACATGTTTCAAGTTTCCAGTGCAGTTGACTCTGTCTAGGCCATCACATGCCCCAAATTTCCTAAAGAATTGGGAAAAAAGCAACACCTACTTACATAAGAAATCCTTCCAGCCTTTCCTGAGCCCTGTGGAGAACTGCAAGGTCTGGTATATAAGATGCTTGACAGTTTTAGAGTGTTTGAGGAGCAAGTGGAGAGAAATAAGGAGTGGGATCTCCAATTGCAGAAGAGGCAGGGGAGTTGACACATTGCTCTTCTTAAAAAACAAAGATTCCACATAGAGCACTTCAGTTCACTTGGTCAGCGTTTGACTGAAACAGTCTGCCTCCTGCTCATGAGAAGAGTGTGGTAAGAGTACGCTTGCAAATGACATTCTATAACAAGCTACCTGTAATGTGCGTGCAGGGTAAATGACTTCCGGTTCATATTTTATATACAGATATGACCTGCCTGGGAAAGAACAGTCAGAAATGCCCACGTCCTGTCACACTGTGTTTCCTGAGCCCAAGTTGGAATTTATGGTTATGGGTTTCATTACATAGTCTCAGGATTAGACCTTGAGTTTTATGTTGTCAGAAATTTCCCCGGGGTTGGGCTACTGTTAGCAAGGTCAGGAGCTCATTTGGACTCAACAGCGATAAAAGGATCCAGACGTGATAAGTAGGTCAGAGCCGTAAACTATTAAAGACACGGTGATCGGATTAGCAGCTGAGAGTAACCATCTGGGACAATTTAGCCACATTAAAGTCTAGACCACATGTAGATTTTGGAAAAAAAGAGAGACTCGGGTGTGTGCGGTGGAGAAAAGACTATTAATGGAGGAACACCTGCTAAAAGTGGTCTATAAATGGAAAAATAATTACTTTCACAAACCAATGGGGAGATTTCAGAATCCTAGACACAACAAGTAAGTAGGTTGGGATGCTAGTACATAAAGAACTTAGTTCCCATTTTTTAAAATAAAAAATTGAATTTCTTCCCCTCTCCCCCAGCTACCTGAGTAAATGCAGAAAGGTGACAGTATAGCTTTAGCTCTGTAGCAGGACCCATCTTAGTTCTAGGGTGGCTCTGCTGGGTTGCTGCAAGCAAGTTTTCTTAAACCCTCAAAGCCTCAGCTTCTCATCTGAATAGTGAGGGTAGTACTATGCACATCCCACATTTGCAATGATGCCTGAGTGGAATAATGCATCAGCAGTTTCTGGGACATGGTTGGTGTTCAGTATACAGGAGGATTATTACTATTAATACTCATTACAAGTGTCCACCACTTTAGCCTTCTCAAAATACAATCACACCTGATACCACATATTCATTTTTGGTAGAAATACTGTTACGTGGATTGTGCAGGTCTGCAGGATCCACATTTTGCAGATGAGAAAAATGAAGCTCCATGGTTAGTCCAAAGGTCACTGGTGAGCAATCGACCTTGGATTACAACCACAGTGGTTCTTTAAGCAAGGATCAGAATCATCTAGATGGTGATTAAAACCCAGATTGATGGGTTCTACCCGCAGAATTTCCAATTCAGTGTGTCCGGGGTGGGGCCCATGAATCTGAATTTCTTTATCAGAGCTCTGGTGATACAAACCACTGACCTAGACTAGAGCAATGGCTCTCAAACATACCTGCTCATTAGAACCATCTGGAGGCTCAAAATCAATGAACACGTAACTATTTCAGGGCTGTGGATTTTTCTATTGAAAATATGATTCAGCCTTACCACTAGCACATACTACTGGGTCATTCCAAGTGAAAAAAGGTTAAATCTGTAACAACTTTAGAGAGTCTACAAAGTCTACAAAGTTGTGGTTTTTTTTACACCCCCCCAATATAGTGTAATACAAAATATTTGTAGAACCAACTATTTAGAGAAGTTTTACATTTCTGATTCCAAATTTTCTATTTTATGATTCAATAAAATACTTGCCAAATAATTAGAGTTAGCAACTAATTGAGATTACTGATCACAGCTGAAGCAGTAAAGTTTCCTTTATACTGTAATGAATAGTCATGCTTTGAAATGCTTTACTGGACACTAGAGAGCTGGTTATGTTAGTGTTAGTGACAAAACAGAAAATTAACCCTGCTTTAAAAAATATTGTTTTTCTATCAAATTAATGAAATGTCTTATGACTTTTTGTCACTTAAGAAGTAATTTAAAAGTTATTTTTATAGATTTGTTCTGAACTCTATGTTGATATTTTATAGGTTAGTTTTTTTAAAATGCTACCTATATAATTCATTATGAAAGTATTTAGTTCTTTAAAAACTATGTACCACAGTACTTTTGTTGGTACCACAAATTAGAAATGGATCATTATCATTTCCTTTTACAATACAGGTGGGGCAAAAGTAGGTTTACAGTCTTTCGTATGGAAAATAATACAATGATAAATAATAATGCAACAATAAACTGTGTTTTGTGTACTTGCAACTATAAACCCACTCTTGCTTCCCCCCTTATATATGTTCTTAGAAAAGTAAGAGTTATTGGATAATTTTTTCTAATTTTCATCCATTTATTGTCAGTGCCTAGTTATAATTATATTTTATATTCAAAGACTAAACCATTAATAACATATTTTGCAAAAACCTGGATTGCATTAATCATATCTGGAGTTTATACAGCATCTCTGAGAAGTCCCAAATACTTTGAAAATATTTTCATTTATTTTCACAGCAGTGTTTTGGGGGAGCAGATGGGTGACTGTCACAGTTGAAGGATTAAATGCAACGATGAACTCAGCACAGGACTTGGCACACAGCCAGAGCTCATTACGTTAGCTGCCATTATTTATGCCACTACTGTTGTACTATTGACTTTTTGGTAGAACCTTGGGCACTACAGTTTCATTTTGATGTGTCCTTTTCTAACCCAATATATGAAGGCATCAATTATTGGTTGTTCAGGTCCTTTTCTCCATAGCTAGTCAAGTGGTGATCATCAGAATGTATTTAAATTGTGAGGCGGTGACAGAATTGTGTTGGCATGCCAAGTCAGGAAGATGGAATACCAGGTTGTAATTAAAGAAAACTTTCCAGGAAGGCCCCAGTCAGTTAGCTAATTTTGCTACAAGAGACTCAATTCTAGATCTTTTATTCTGCAACGACTTGGAAAAATTTTCTCTCAGTGTTTCAAATTTTGGGAAGTCTTCCCTTTATAGGCTAGGCTTTATTTAATCACAATGATATGGAAGTTTCAAGACACCAGGAGATAGAGAACAACCAGGAATATTACCCTGTGTAACTGTCATTGATTTCGTCATGATCATGTATTAATGCTAAACAGTATTCAGATATTACCCACATTGCTTCCAGCTATCTGCCAAAGGTGGATTTTTTGCTGGATTGTCTGGAAGATCAAATTGGCGCAATTCACTGTTTTATAAAGGATGGACTGAGGAGGTTGCCCACAGCTAAGCTCTGCGGGGAGGGTAGAGCTACCAATTCAGAGTAGAGGAGAGATATTAGGATTCTTTTTACAAAGCAAAAATGTGGGCCAAGGCTGACATTCAGTCACAACTATTTTATGTCATTTAAGGCATGTGCGAAGGCATCTTAACCACAAAGTTCTTACCTTGTTGAAGGTAACATGAACCAAGTTTTTATTCCCTAATAGAAACATTGAAAAAAGGAAGCAGGCCTATTTTTCTAGACAGACTTCTTAAATTTTGCATCTTTAAACATTGTGTCTGCTTTTGCTGTTCCAATATGTATACTATTGCTTCTGCAAAGGGACAGTCACTTTTGCTGTACCATGCTGAAACCCTATCGATGCTCATGTTACTAATCCTATCAGTAATCATGAGTAGGAAGTATTATCACAGGATATTAAAATCCCCTGGTTCCTAAGGGATTTCCCTAAACAGAACACACCACTATAGAATCAGTTACTAAGTGCCATTCCAGCACATAGGCTTTGCCAGACAAAGGGAGTAAGTTTCCAGGTCACCACTGGAAGACTGGCTACAGCAAATTTCTAAAGCAGGAAGACTCAACAGCTACAGGTTGCCAAGTAAAAAGTAAGGTTATTTCAAGTGCTTTGCAAAATTTGACCTACTTCAAATTGCAAAAGGGATTTGATGAAACCTACAATGAAAGAAAGAAATAAAAATAAGATCATTGGTTCATGGGAAAGTAATTATACGAAAAAAAAAAAAATTCTGATTGAATCAATTATGCTCTGAGTTTCCTGGCAGCCAAGGGGAAAAAAGTAAACAATAATGGCATGAAGTTTGAATCTCGGAGGCATAAGGAATGGTTTCCAGTTTGGCAATCTGCAGATGTCATTTACTAGCAGGGTGGCAGGGATCTTTCTTCTTGGATTCTGTTTCCTTATTTTAAAATATGTATCTAATAAGAATCTGGAAGAATGCTGAGAGGCTTCAAGGAGAAACTGTATGTAAAGGAAAACTGTAAAGCTAAGTAAAAATGAAAGTGGTTATAATCAAGTTTACCTGACAAAAAGAAAGCAAACCATTTTCTTCAATCAGACAATGCTGAATTATCTTACTACCTCGAGGGTCTGGAACACCCAGGGCACAAAATTCATGCTTGCAGAACCAAGAAAAGAAGGAAGGAGGGCAGTTCCCAGACGTTTTCTCCTCAAGCTTGAGGAAATGCTTGGCCAAATTCACTCACTCTTTGAAAAAAGAAAAGATGAAAAAGGTCAGATCCCAAGCACCCAAGAAGGACTGGGGAAGATCTCAGGCTTCCAGAGTGTGCGCCTCTGTGAACTCATGACCACAGGGCTAAATAGGCTTTCAGTAGTGCCCAGCAAACCTGCTCCAATTTCAGGACATCCACCACTGTCTCCTCCCACCACCCCTCCCTACTCCAGGCCTTCCAATTTCCACCCAAATTACGTCTTCAGTCTCCACATCGGAACTCCAGGAAGTCTTCTTTCTGCCTTGGGTTAAATTAAGCCCCCTTGTTTTACACAACCGTGGCATCTATCCCAGCTTCAAATTTACGTTTGTTTGCATCATTATTATTGAACTTATTATCACCATTATTAAATAATGGCATTATTTGAATTCATTGTTAATTAAAATTTAATCAAACCAGTTACTAATTGCATTATTATTATATTTGTTTGCATCACTATTATGCTTATACCAATCATGTAGGAGGTGGCAGGCTCCCTCTGTAACCTCCAAGTCAGCAGGGACCTGTTTTTTGTTTAACCATGTGTTCCCAGGCCTAACACTTTGCCTGGCACATAGTAGGTGTCCAACCAGTATTCGTTAAATTAATCAGCATTCCTGAACTCTCGAACTCTTGGCTAAGTGGCGCTGGAGGCCTATGTGTACGATGGTTAGGAAAGGCCTTCTAAAGTTCCAGGGGCGTTTGCAACTATTTGCAAAGTGAACTCTAGCGAAATGTTTGGGGAGGCGGCACAGCCTTGCCCCTTTAACACAGCAAAACAAGACAAGCTCTAAAGCAGCCCTGCGGACAACCGCGGGCAGCAGGCGCTTGCGCTCCAGAGCACAGCCCGCAATAAACCCTGCAAACGTCCCGCGCGGAGCCCAATGTGCCAGCTGGAGGCTGCGCCGGGACTGCCTCCTTTCATTTCTCCCGCGCGAAACCCGGCCGGACGGCTCCACTCCCTCCCTCCGCTGCAGGGGGCACCTCAGCACCCCAAAACTGCTAATTGCCTCAAGCCGCGCCCATGTGCAGCCCCCTCTCGCGCCGTCTGAGAAGCAAAATTCCCTGGTCGCGAGGTTTGGGTCCGTGACCGAAGCCTCGCAGCCCTGCGCGGTGGCGCCAAATGGGCGGTGCCGCACGCTCCCCCTGTCCCGAGCGCCGAGTGCGCCCCTCCCCGGGCCCGCCAGAGCTTCGGACGCTGCGCGCGCGCGGCTGCGGGCGTACTCCGTGCGCCGGGCCGGGGCTGAGCCACGCTCCCGTGGCAGCGTGCTAAGAGGAGGCTGGATCCGGGTGGAAAAATGGAGTTGGCGACTCGCTCCCAGGTGAGGGTCGGGCCGCTTGCCGCAGCCCCGACGCCCCGACAGCCTGTCTTCCCTTTGCGCCCGGCCCTGCTCCCTGCCTTGGGCTGGAAACGTGGCCCTTGGCCGCCAAATTGTGGGTCGTGCGCGCCCAGTCCCGCGAACGCCTTAGTGGTCGCGCCTTGCAGGTGTGCGCAGTGGGTCACGGCTGTGCCAGCCGGATTGGAGAGCCTGGAGCATCCGCACTCGGGCCCAGGCCTGCGTCCAGGGTGGGTTTCCAGGGGTCACTGGCCTGTACGCTGCGGCCGCGACCCCCAGGAGTGAACGCATTTCGGCCGGAGGCAGCAGGAGCGCAGCGCTCGGGTTCGCTGCGCTCATGGAACCGGGGCTGGGGATGCGGAGCTTTTCTGGTGCCTCTCTCCCTCTTTTTCTTAAGAATTGCCACAGATAAGGAAGTGTTAGAAAAGAGCAATTTTTCTAAAAACCAGCCGAGAGTCAAACCAGTCCAACCTGGATAATGGAGTTTTGCTCTTGTATTTGTTCTAGAACTTTTGTAAACGTTTTCAAGGAATTTGTAACCACTTGGGGCGGGGTGGGGGTGGGGATGGCAACGTCATTAGGCCAAATTACAAAACAAAAAGCCCCAAGATCCCAAACTGTTTACATCGAACGACCCTAATTACCGCGTTAGGGTCTTAAGTAGCTTTTTAAAAATCTAACAAACATTTAAGAGTGAGTTACCCTCACGTTTCAGTGGGTACTGGGAATGTGAACATGGTTTCAGTTTTCTTTTTTACTTTTTAAAAGAGCTTTTCTGTGCTTTCTAGTAATGAGTGTTCATGTTTTTTTCAGAGGTAAGCAATAAACACTTAAAAAAAAAAAAGAACTAAAAATAAAACTTTTAGAAAGGGAAGGGAGCAGCTTGTGGGAGCCCGGGAGATGCTTAGTGTGAGGCGTTGGGTATTTTTCTTGCTTTTTGTGATCTCTGACTCACTGCTTCCACCTTCCCTTCGACTGGTGTTTTCCTCTTTTCTCCACCTGGGTGCTGGGTGTTGGCGTTGGGAGACTAGCAGAGCCAGCGGCAAGCGGCCCGGGTTGCCAGTGGTGCCTAGCCAGGTCACCTGGCCAGGTCTAGCTGCAAATTAAAGGTAGAGGCACTAACGGTCGCTTCGGCCATTTATGATAGTAATTTCTAAAAGGCTTCCTGAAAGTAGACATTGGAGAGAAATCTGTTGTGGATGTTTATAAGAAAGAGTAGTATTTTTTTAATTTCTCCAATGATGAGAGTAATTAAAAGCAAGAAAGACAAGCAGTAACTCAAGAAGGACTGAGACAGGGTTAGAATTTTTTTTTCCCCCCGTTGAACTTTACTAGATAATTAGTATCCTGGGCTTCTAAGAGGTTCCGGTTTCTCCAGGACTTAAACTTAACTTTGTGGAAGGAGCTCTGAGCCCCTTGGGAATTTCATCAGAAAGTGTATCTTGATCATATATCACTCTGCCTGAATCCTGTTCTGCCTGACTCGCTCCCACCACTTAATACACATAGTTCACACTCAGGAAGTTCAAAATGTCCCAGAATGGGTAGTCAGAAGTGAATAGCTCTAAAATGTTAAATACCATGTCGGGGTAAAATGCAAATTATATCTGTCTCATTATGCATCAATTAGGGTAAATTAGTATATATAAGATGATCAGGTGTTTTGTTTTTTTTTTGTTTTTCCTTTACTAAAGATCTCCTAATTGGCAGCACAAATTAAACTCTGTGAGGATTTTTCCAGTGGAAATGTTCCTGTTCATCATAATTTAAATGTGAGCAGATTATAGTTTCTTTAAATTAGTGACGAGTGTCTCTCTGGGGTGAGCCAGGTGACTGCAGATAAGAGCACTTAATGAACATTTCAGGCGCAGCAAGATGGTAAATCTGTGTGGGTCTACCCTGGGCCCCAGCCTTATGAGTACTGCCTGAAGCAGTATTAGTGCGCACCGCATGGAATAAGGATCAACTCAGTGTGCGGTGGGTTTTAATCTCACACATACAGTAAATAAAATTTCCATCCCTTGGAAAGCACAGAGGTGGAAGGGATTCCAACAAAGCCGCTTAGGCCTGATGTCATGAGCAGAGGGAACTAGGCAGGGAGGAGAAGAGAAGGTATTCATTTAAACTCTGAATTCCTTTCTAGCCTCTTTTCTTTGTGGAGGGTGGGGGTTGGGAACCTCACCAGTATGTGGGATTTGATGTCCTCTGACAGTGATCACATCTCCCACGGGCTGTAGTCCTTGTTGGGCTGACCACTGTGTCTTTGTGCTTTCATACTGAACGACAGGAATCCCAGCCAGTAAAGGCAAGGGCGGATCTGGTCCCATACTGAGAACGCTCACCGTGTAGCTTCTGGGACTGCAGGTGTGAGTGCCTCAGTGTCCTAGCCAAGAAACTGGGCGGCAGAAAGTCAGTGTTGCCCTTTAACTCTCTTCTCGCTCCAGGGTGCAGGTTGGACCCTTTGAGAAGGAAAGGATGCTAGGTGTTCTCACGAAGATGCATGTCGTGGACAGGGTAAAGGGACATTTTTTCCAGGTATTGACTCATAGCTACAGAGGGTGTACCCATCTGATTCTGTGGCTTAAACATTTGTGGCCCAAGCCCCAGAAGCTGGTCAGAGAGGGAGGTCATTGTGACTTCTTGGCAGGACAGCACAATGATTTGCCCCTTTATAGTTCTGTATTTAAAAAGGCCACCTGGTTGTTGTTTTTATGTTCTGTCTTATCAGTTTGAGAGCTGAACTTTTAGTGATCAGGAGCATCCTCAGAGAACGCAGAAATTCTGACCAGGACAGAAAACCATGAGGTAACTTAGGTGACTTAAAAATTTATGGATATTACACTAAATTAATGAAAAGACCAGTAGAGCCATTTGAATAGAATAGTCCAATCATGTTCATTTTAAACTGCTCTTGCGAGTTCTTCCTTTACCCATCAGCACTCTTTGAGTTACAGTTTAGAATTTTTACCTCCAAGATATAGTTTTGTTTTATAAAGACATAGCTTTATTCACCAAAGCAGAATTAATACAGACTGTTTAGGGGAGGGATAGAGATAAGAAAACGATAGTGGGACCGTTTTACTTCCTTTTTGTTTATGAAAAGCAGTGGTTTCTGGATGTTTTAAAATAGTACCACTCAGAAGTGTATTTGGTAAATATAGCTGAAGTTAACACACAGAAAAGTTTGACTTGCATAGTAAATATTAGTCCCCTCTGTGCAGTAAAAAGATGAGGTCTATCTGGAAGAAGTCCAGCCATTGTTAATATAACGAGAACGGTTTGCGCAACTTGGCAGTCAAGGCGAGTGGACTGGAATGCGCATGCGTGAAAAATCACGACTTCACTGTACTAGTCAGTGGGGACGGTAGAAGCTGTTGAGTTGAGCATGTGTGCTGTGTGGCCGTTGCATTCAGAATGACTGAAGGAGGAGAATAACGAACCTGCATCAGATTTTTTGTGTTAAGCTTGAACATTCCTCCGCGGAAACTACTCAGATGATTCAGAAGTCTGCAGCTGTGGGCAACTGGTGACTGGCAGCTTCATCAGGGCAACATGCTTGCTCATGCATCACATCTCATGCAGAGTCTTTTGGTGAAACATCAGATCACCCAGGTGACTCAGCCCCAGTTTGGCTCCTTGCGACTTATAGCTTTTCCCAAAACTGAAATCGCCTTTGAACGGGAAGAGGTTTCAGACTGTCGATGAGATTTCGGGAAATACGATGGGACAGCTGATGGCAACTGGGAGACCTGAGCGAGGTCCCAAGGTGCCTCCTTTGACGGGGACTGAAGCATCATTGTCCTATGTACAATGTTTCTTGGATACATGTCTTTTTCATATTACATGGCTGGATACTTTATGGACAGACCTCCTATCTTGTGAAGATAGAGTTGGAGTTCAAATAGTTGACGTTTTCTGCTTGTTTTTTTTCCCCATGATCATCAGCTCACATATTCTTTGAGCATCAGCTATGTGCTAGGTATCATATTAGTTATGGTGGAAGAAAGGAAGACTCTGCCTTTCCTGCCTTTGCCGGAGCCCAGCTGGCCCCTGCTCTGTGCTGTGGGGACTTCCGTGGCCTTTGGTTTGCAGGGTGGGAAATGTTAAGAGCCATCTTTCCCAACCACCTCCCCATTCCCCCACCCAAGGAAACTTATCATTTCCTTTTAAAAGCCAGGTTGTGCTAGGTAGGTACTTAAGGTTATCAGAATTAATCCTTCCTAGTTCTTTGAAGTAGGTTATATTATCCGCATTTTAAAGATAAGGTAAAATGGAGCAGTTAGCTTCAGGCAACCGGCAAGGAAGGAGCTGAGCTAGGATTCTGTCCCCAGAGCCATTGGCCAGACTCTCGCCTCTGCAATCACAGGACCTTGGCAGGTTACCAAATTTTCACTGAAATAATTTTACGAGGATAGTGCCACCGAGATGATCAAGGACATGCCCAGGATAATGTATTTCAGTGAAAATGTGAGGGGGTGTCATGAGTTTTTTTTCTCATGATACCTGTGCTCCTCCCTCTAACTGGGGGGGCCAGGTATTAACAGTCAGTAGCCAGTCTGGTTCATTTTTAGGAATTGGACAGGATTTCTTGGATACTGTCTGCAAATGTTAGTTTTGGAATATGAATAAGATCCACCAAGCTTTTACATAAAAATGACTTTCTGTGAATTTTGTATTGTGCAAGTAATAGCATGTAAAGATGAGCTGAAATGAAACACTGGCCTCTGCTCTACCTACCCTGCTGTCTGGGTCTCATTTTCTAAGTAGTTTCCATTCAGTGGCTGTGTTCAGTCACCATTTTTGCGTGACTTTTATAGCAGTGGTTCTCAACCTTCCTCATGCCGCGACTTTTTAATACAGTTCCTCCTGTTGTGGTGACCCCCAACCGTAAAATTATTTTCATTGCTACTTCATAACTGTAACTTTGCTATGCTACTGTTATGAATCGTAATGTAAATATCTGATATGCAGGATGTATTTTCATTGTTACAAATTGAACATAATTAAAGCATAGTGATTAATCACAAAAACTATGTAATTATATATGTGTTTTCCGATGGTCTTAGGCAACCCCTGTGAAAGGGTCGTTCGACCCCCAAAGGGGTCGCGGACCCACAGGTTGAGAACCGCTGTTTTATAGTATGATGGCGACTTGAATTCTGTCTTTCATGCCTTCGATAGTATTCTTCTCAGCAGCTTGGAGGTCTTGATAGTTTTTATTTTTAATGACTTTCATTGAGTAGATATGTATTTTATGTTGAAAAATCTTTTCTTTATTAAAGGAATTTTGTAGTAAGTATCTTTGAGATATAGTACCTGTTAGGGTGGTGGGTGATGCAGGCGATGAAAGATTTCACAAAGGGAAGAAAGTGTGGAGAATAAAGTTTTTATTCACTCTCCAGAAAAGGAGAGGGGCGTGGTGTAGAGAGAGACACCAGCATGGAGGGGTGGGAGCTTTGAGCTTCTATTGAATTATAATTACATTAAACAAAGGGTGGGAGGGGTTGCTGTGGTGAGAGACCCCTGGACTGTCGGGGGTGTTGTAACAGGAGGCTAGTTTGTTCCTATGTTATGTTCTGTCTGTGGCGTTGGGGAGCGGTTAGTTCTGTTCTTGCTTTCCAATAATTTCTAGTCCTGGGGACAAGCTCAGAAGAGTAAAGTGGCAGTCACGTTTAACAAGGTCATCGGCCTGCTTGGCAAATGGCGCCACAGTAGCAAATGGCGTTGGCTTTGTCCTTTCATCCCCCCTCTGGTTTTCAAATGGATTTATGCTTAATGACCTGGCCGGTTCTGGTTCTGGGGAGTAGGGACGAAAATCTCTTCTGTAACTACTTGAGGCAGGCCAGGGGTGTGGAGCTCTCCCTGCTTGTGGGTGCAGGTGTGGGTCACTAAGGAGAAGAGGATGGAATGGGACAGCCGGAAAGCGAGAGCTGTGGCCGGAGGCCGTTTGTGTGGGGCATCTCCCAGAGCCTGGACACACTGTTGAATGAAGGGTATGAGATATCTGAGGAGACATGGCCTAAAAACAATAAAGAAAAAGGCTGCTGTAGTTCATAGGAAGGGAATGAGCCAGGACCACCAGGACCAGGTAATTGGCATAGTAGTCGGTTAATTCTCTGTGGCTCACACTGTATAAGTAGTTCTCAGTGATTTCAAGTCAAAGGATGAAAGGGAAAAAATGAAACAGCTCGAAAGAAAACTAGCAAAAGCTAGGACTCAGACAGTTTATGGGTAACAATTGGACATTGTGATTTCTGTTGAAACAATTTCCCTAAAATCACCCTCATTTTATCAAAGAGATTGCATGTAAGTCCAGTTTCAATTTGGCCTGATTATTTGCATGAACACAAGAAGAAGAGTAATTGATTATATAGGCTGTTTTAAATCTGCTTTGCTGGAACGTCACAAGGAACCCTCAGACTGAGCTTTAGTCCGCACTTCAGGGCAAAGAAGCCATGCCACACAGTTGCCATCTGGCTTTGCCTGAAATACCTTTAAGTTTGGGTGGATTCCTGAAGTTTTGAGGTCCCCAAAATGTCTTGAGGTTCCTTCCTTGCCACCTTTCAGGAAAGCAACCTTCGTTCCTTACCTGGAAAGACTGCATGAACCACATGACCAAGCAAAGAACCAGGCTGCTTCTCCAAGGGGCTCTTACTGGCTTCAAAAGCCCATCTTAATTCCTGAAGGCTTTCTGGTGACATCCAGAGGCCAGACATGACTCTGTCGATTATGACATTTCAGACAGAGACTTGGTTAATAAAACCACATTTGGAAACTGGTGCTATTATAAACAGAATAGGTTCTCATTGGACTTATACAAACATATTGCCATGGAAATATACTCACTCATTACAAGTTGTTTAATTCTGGAGGGATTAGGGAGAAAAATATACATGTTTTCAATATTGCTTATGAGGATATAACTTCACAGATTGTTCTAGGAAAAAAGTTTTCTTATATCTGGAAAACAAAGATTTAAAATTAGCCATATTTTGAACAGAGTCATAAGAATGACAGTTATCTTTAGTTCATTCAGTCCCATATAACGAGTTTTGTTTGTTTTAACTATTTACCAGTTTTCCATGAATCCAGTTATTCCTTAGGGTTCTATAAACTTCCATTTACTTTAAAGATATGACCTACATAGATATCTGTAGTTTAGAGTAAGTCTTTTTCATGAATCTATTCAAAGATACATTTGCAAATGCAAGTAAGTAAAACTGACTTCATAAATGATCAAATTTAAATGCCATGGTTATAGATTCAATTAAAATGCAATTGATAACTTTGCTTCTTTGTAAAATATACTTCAAGATAACAGTTTATTGATAAGTAATAATTACTATGAAATGACATAAAAGAACAATATAAATCCCATATTTTTAGATTTAACACACTATCTGTTTAGCAAAGCTTTCCATGTACTTGAGCATATTAAATAGGCCTAATTTGTTCAAAAACTTTTATAAGGACAGAGAATAAATCTTTGAGTTATTCCAGGGGCTTATTGAAATAACTCAGTCATTTCTCAGATTTTTTTAAATTTAAGCTTTTGGAAGGTTGTCATATTTAATCAAAAGGTAACAACATAAACTTTTTGTAAAAGACACATTTTTTGGTAATAACCCTAAAAGACACTGATTAACCTTAAAACTGATTTTAATATCAAATATTTTGTCCAGAACATAGGATCCTGCTTAATTTATATAAGTACTTAATGTTTTTAGGCCAATAAAATATTACACCCTAGTTATACCCTCCAGAGACCGAAAATGCACCACATGTAACACACAGACAAACACATACTGTGTAAAGACCACGCATTTGAAGACTGAACACAAACACTATACACATAATTTGAATGGCTGATTTTTGTAGAGAAAGCATAAGATTTCTTAATTTGCTTTTGACACCTTTTAAGAAGGCTGGAAAGGGGATGGAATATCCTAAATACCAAGCAAGAAGACCTGGTTAGACTCAGTAAAAGCTTTAAGGACTGTTAATGAGTGGTGGAAATAAAGTCTGACTCCAAGGAGTCTAGCAGCAGGGAAGAGTCTGAGCGGGGTTGCTTTGGCCCCTGAAAGGTTAGAAACCTGATAACAGGAGGTATATGCTCCAGGTGGAGGACCGGAAGTTAAAGTCCACACCAGCAGAGAAATGCAGAGAGATAGATGTGTTTACCTTGTGCCTGAGGGCCACCTTACCAATGATGAGAGCACCAGCCAGATGCCCTGGGAATGGATTTAACCCACTCAGACAGGGGACTCAATAGAAAGCCCACTTGAGAGCCACACTGGTGGTGAGAGAGACCATGTCGGAGAGAGAAGGCCCGTTTGACCCACGAATGTGTTTACCCCGTACCCTGAAGGTGGCCTTACCAATGACCAGAGCGCCAAACGAAGGGGAAGGAATGGGTCCTTTTGAATGTCAGGGCTATCGGTCCTGACTCACTGGACCCTGTGTCCCAGGTGTCACCTGGGGATGGTCGTGTAGGGTGACTTGGTGTCTAGAGGGCAGCCTTACCTTCTATCTCAGCATTGACAAAACGCATCTTGATGAAGGATTATTCCACAGCTGGCAGGTAGGTTTCCCCACACTGCTGAGGGCAAGAGAAAGTGTAATGGAAACAACTCCAGGTGCTGCCAGAGTCACAGAATGTCACCAGAGGGAAAGTAAGTGGACGAAGGGGCACTGGAACCTGAGGTTTCTTTCTTCACAAATGTAAAGCTTTCACAACCGTCACAAACCTTTCTGTCACTTTCACAAACTTTCTTATCCTTCTAGAAATAACCATCTTGTATTAGAATAACTCAGTTTTAATCCCTGTCCTTCAAAATTGCATCTCCATTCCTTATACCTTTTATTACTAAAACTGTACAAACTTTTTCCACCTTAATTTGAACATTTAACTTTTAGAAACCTCAGTTTCCAATGATAAAAACGCAAGCGACTGGCACTCCCGAGATTGACTTTTATGAACACATTTCATGACCTTTAGAAACATAGGTCCCTCTGTTGGCAAACACACTCTCGCTTTCAAGAAACACACTTCCAATAACGCACAGACATTTCATCTACAGCTCCAAATCCACGCTACAGCCTCTTTGTAATAAAAAGCCAAAAGCAGGTCTAGCAGTCTGTGTTTCGGTATTTCATGTTATTTTAAAACACCTAGATGTTCGATAACCTTTTAGAATTTATTAATTTAGAAAGAAACAGGCGAAATAAATTGATTTGCTCAGTTATAGCTGAGGTTTTCCCTTTTTGATAAGAATTATCATCCCCAAATTTGTATTTTAAAAGATGGTTTAGGAGTTCTTGAAGAAGACCAGGTATCTGCATTTCAACAATGTAGGGAAAGAAAAGCATACTTCTCCTAGAAGGAGACTTTGGTTTCATCAGGTGAAGGGGTGGAAAAGTGGCTTAAGTTTAAAATGCCACTTTTTTCTCTGTATTGAGAGGCAGACTCAATTTTTCCCAGGATTTAGCAGCTCTGAGGTCTCCAGGAGGAGAATATAGAGTGTTTTACAGTCTGGGAGGACAGTGAGATTTTCTCCCTCTTTGCACCCTTGTTTTTACTTAAGTGGGCACAGTGGAGTCAAACCTAATTCGAAAAGGCAGTTGAATGCAGGACTTGGATTAGGCAGATTAGGAATAGTGTCACCCCAGCTGGGTAATATTGATTGAAAGAGCATGGCCTTAAGTAAGGATTAAGTGCCGCTCAGCTGGAAAACAAATACAGCAATTACTCTGTAGCAAGACAGACACCAGTGGGGGAGGGGAGGAGTGGTAGAGGGAGGCGCATTTGAACGAGGAGGCAAAGTTAGGAGAAAGGGGCCTAGAACCCCTGCTGGAGGTTAAAATCTTGTCTCCTCCTTGAGAACTAAACCTAAGGAGGGCATCCAAGTGGCGACAGTAAAGGTCAAGTTGGAGGATAGTATTATAGCTGAGATCCATTCATGGGCCTCACAATAGAACACTGGGACACAGGACTTCAGCCGCAAAGTGAGGTGTTTCTTTATTCACGGGTCTGCAGAACCGAGCGCAGCCAGCCAAAGGCATGTGCGTGTGAAGTAGACAAAGAAAACTGGTTTTATAACTAATGGGATTAGCTCCCCTCCTCTCTCCTTTTCCCATTTCTCAATTATTGGTTAATACAGGTACACAATCTAATGTGATTAACTATCTCAAGGTGTAATTAACTAAGGGTAGTCTAGTTACAGGTCTCTCTCCAACTTATTTGCAGAGTTATCTAGCTACATCTTCCCATTTTTATGTGTTTGGAGATGACAGTCTTTCTCCTTTTGATCCCAGAGATATGTGTGCGGAGCTGTGGAATGAATGTCATTTCCTGGTCCCTTTTCCGTGATTCATCTGTTAGTTATCTCCTACTGGTTTGAGAATCACTGGCTGCTTTGTCCCTTACAGGGATGAGAACAAACTGGGGGGAGGGTAGCGTTGAGAAGGGTGTCCCCCAACTCAAATGACCTAAAGGCCTGTTGCCAGAGCTGAGCATCCTCAAGCTTGAGGGCAGACGGAACATGAGGTTCCGCCTCAGAGTCTGGCACCCCTGGGCCCCAACAGCAGACTGAACTAGCAGGGAGATGGCTGGAGGCATCCCTCCCCGCCGAAACCCCGGGGCAGCAATAGCTCCAGTACCGGTGTTTATGACGAGAGAAGGCAATAAGCTATCACTTTTGATAGGATGCTTTCGTCCTGAGATTCAGAGACTTACCGATTGCTGGCCACGAAGGTGGGTGAGGAGGAGGCTGTCCGCAGAGTCTGGAGAGACGGAGAAGGATTAGAATCCTCTCTCCAAACCCCACAGAGACACGGTTAGGGGGCCTTCCGCTGCCCAATGCTCCCCTAGTCGCAAGTCTCAGGAGGCCGGAGGAGAGAGAGAAATAGAGAAGGTGCCCATATAGGCCCCCAAAATGCTAGGGTGGTAGGTGACGCAGGCTGTGAAAGAATTCACAAAGAGAAGAAAGTGTAGAGAATAAAGTCTTTATTCACTTTTCAAGAAAGGAGAAGGGCGTGATATGGAGAGACACACCAGCCTTGAGGGGTGGGGGTCATCGGCCTGCTCGGCAAATGGCGGCATGATGGCACAGAGCGCTGGCTTTGTCCCTTCAGTATCTACCTTATTCCTTGTGTTGGAGTCCACACTATTTGTTTGTTTTCTTCTTAATCCTCACCCAAAGATATGTTTATTGATTTTTAGAGAGAGAGGAAGGGAGGGAGGGAGAGAGGGGGAAGCAGCAATCGGTTGCTTCCGTTGCTTCCCTCAACGTGCACTGACTGACGGGGAATTGAACCCTAAACCTTTGTTGTGTGTGGGGACTATGCTCAAACCAATGGAGCCTCCCCCAGCCGTGGCAAGAGAGAAGCAGTTTTTGTTCAGGTTAGAACCAGGGCTCAGGATCACTGGATTGAAACAGTATCTCCTCCTTCCTGAACCTAGAGCAGCTAGCGGAATGTTTCTCTTTGGGGAGCAGTGGAGCGGAGTTTCAGAGTTATGTTCTTTACCACCATCCTGTCTGCCTGGAAAGCCCCTAAAATGCATGAATGCGCTAATGGATGCACCGTGGGTGGGCCTGCGGGTCAGGCTGTCCTGGGACTCGTATCCTCTGGTTGTGGCCGTGGAAGGCAGGGGTGCCCGTGCTGAGTAGCTCTCCTGCGGCAGGGACTCGCTGTGTAAACAGTTGCCTTCTTTGGTGTTGCTTATTTGAACTGTAATTTTTTTCCTAGGCAGCATTCCACAAGGTTGAATGTCTAAAGGTTGAACAGTAGGTTTACCCATTTTTAAAATAGTTTCTAAGAGCTAAAAAAAAAAAAAAAAAAAAAATATTTCTGATCTGGGTGCTGGTTATGACTGGTGGGTGCAGTTTGTAAAGCTTCCCCAGGCTGTATGTACACTAACGGTATGTGCACTCCTCTGGTTGCATGCTGCACTTAAAACATTTACAAAATAGCATTTCGAATCCCTAAGTGTGAGTTCCAAAGCCTGTGCTTTAGGACTGCCTAGGCTACCAGGTGTGTGAGTGACAAGTTCCCAGGTGTCTTGTGTCCTGCCAATTGTACCAATATCGTCAAGACTGGGTGTGGTCCAGAGGTCCCTTCCCCCAAACCTACCGTAGCAGCAGCACAGTGGTCTGGGCAGCCCCCACCTTTAAACCTCTGCTCCAGGAGGGTCCTGTGTACTTCAGGAGTGCTTTGCATGTGTGAGGGACCTTTGGCATTTGGCCTTTTGTCCCAGGGCGTGTCCTTGCCTCCCACCTCTCATCTGCCTGCTGGCAGACCTCCTCTTCTGTTAGGAGGGCCCAGGACTTACCCCAGGTTAGTGGCCAGTGTCTCAAACCATGCCACAGGCCAAAGTGATAATGTCCTGATGTGTGAAGGGCCTGCCGTATAGTAGTAGGTAGGTGTTCAATATTGTTGTATTTTGTTAAAAGGTGATTTAGGGCCCTGGTGAGGTGGGTCAGTTGGTTGGAGCGTTGTCCTGTACACCAGAAGGTTGTGGGTTCAGTTCCCAGTCAGGGTGCGTACGGGAGGCAACTCATCAGTGTTTCTCTTCTCTCTCTCTCTCTTCCCTCCTTACTCTCTACAAAATCAATAAGCATACCCTCAGGTGAGGATTAACAAAATAAAAATGTAGTTCAGGGCTGTCAGTGGGTAGTGAGTGGAGGTATGAGTTATGACAGGTGGAACGCCCTCCAGCAGGGCTTCTCCAAGCGGGCCAGTTCCCGCCTGCCCCAGAGGCCTGGAGGTGTGGCAGCTCCGCCCTGCCTGTGTTGGAGATCTTACCATCAATTGTGCGGGTTTTGCATTCTTTTCCGTGGAACATTTTCATTTATTTTAATACCAAAACAAAGAAAAGGGTATTTTAAATTAATCTTCTAGGGAAAAATTTCCCTCCCTGTCCCACCTGGAATCCAGAAAGCCCTCTGGCTGCCACTGAGTCACCAGTTTGAGAAGCATGGAACTGCCAAGTGTTAAGATCTAGAAATCACACCTGTAATAAATCCTGAAATAGCAAAGCTATGTGCCCCCACAGTATCTTTTTATTTAAAGCTCTAGGATCTAGGACTCTGACTGCACTTAAATGGGGGGGGGGGGGAAACTTTAGTAGATGTTTAGATCCCTGAGAATATTTTTTTAATGCAGAATGTCTAGTGCCTTTTATCTTGACCTCCACCAGCATTGGCTTAAAATGGAAAGTTAAAAAAATAAAAGTACATTTAAAATTATTGTTTATTCTTAATTCTTTCTTTCTTTTTCCCCTGACAGTTGGCACCAGGCACTGTTTTATTTGGGGAGGTTTTTTATTTTTTTAAATTAAAATATCAGTGGTTGAAGCCAATGGGGCCTCATATGGCCTTTCCCACACATGGCCCATAGGCTCCCCTTATCTGACTTAGAGAAAAATAGCAACAACAAAGACCTGCCTTCTGTTTTCTGAGTCTCCAGCTTTAAAAACTCACTGGAGAGAGCATCTCATTGTCCTCCTGACCTCCCTGGTGCTGAGAGTGTCCTCTTCCCGCCTGTAATTTGAGCTGAGGAGGCGTGCGCTCGCTCGTAGGGAGTGTGCACATCCACTCGGGCACAATGCCAGGAGCCAAGGGGTGTCAGCAGCCCGCACGGGCCGCCATCCCGGTGGTTGTCGGGGCATGTTTTCCTCTAGCAGGGCAGACATGTGTCAAGGGGATCCCTGTATAAAGGCTTCCAGGGCTGGGCTGTGGAATGGAGATCCTCCCCCTCATCCGTGTGCCGATCTGGTTGCCGCGCTTGTCTGCATTGAACACAGGGACACGCTCCTCTGAAAGATGGCCACTGTTCTCCAGACTGTTTTTTTTTTTTTCTTTATTTTCAATTACAGTTGACATATAATATATAAGTTTCAGGTTTACAGCATACTGATTAGACATTTCTAGACCTTAAGAAGTGATCCAAGAGAAGTGATCCCTTCCCCCTCCTTAAGTCTAGTACCCACCTGGCCCCGTGCGTAATTATTACAATATTATTGGCTATTTCCCTAGGCTGTGCTTTACATCCCTGTGACTGTTTCTTCCACCTCTGAATCTACCACAAGTCCTCCTCCTGTCTGGCTTCATCCCGCAGCTGCATAGGCGTGGCTGATCTTGAGGCCCCTAGAAGTCTCCCTGACCATCACCCCCACAGCTGGGTCAGGTGGCCTTCTGGACTGTTCCCTGTTCACATTTATCACACCACATTGAAATTGTTTAAAGATTGTCTGGCTGCCCCTACCACGTATGATGCATTCCTCATCAGATGCCCAGCACATGTTGGTACTATTACTATCTTTTAAAAATATACATTTTATTTATTTATTTTTAGAGAGGGGGAAGGAAGGGAGAAAGAGAGGAAGAGAAACATCAGTGTGCAGTTGCCTCTTGAGCACCCCCACTAGGGACCTGGCCCACAACCCAGGCATGTGCCCCAACCGAGAATTGAATCTGCACCCCTTGGTTTGTAGGCTGTCATTCAATCCACTGAGCCACACCAGCCAGGGCTATTACTGTCTTTTTAATAACTTTAAATTATAACCATGGACAGAACATCATCTGTGTCACAGAGGGCTCTCCACTCATAGATTGGAAGCCATCAGGGCTGTATACAAATGCTCTCTTCCTTTTCCTTCTGGGTATATGAGAGGAATGCATTTTTTTCTGGGCCTTGAAATAAGCAAGGCTATTGGATGTGCTTTGGCCAGTGAGCGGAAGTGTTGTGTGTCACATCTAGGGGGAATTCTTTAAACACTAGAGCATCCTTTACTGTGTCTCCCTTCCTCTTCATCTGCCTGCGTTCTAGATTGTGGTATGTCAGCCGGGTTCTGTGTGTGTGAGGACAGGGTCCTGTGGAGGAGTGTGGAGTGGTTCACTTGGCTGGCCCAGGAAGAACATGTCATAGGAATAGGAAAGAAACCTTGCTTTGTTTTAAGCCTTTGAAATGTGGAGTTGTTTGCGATTGCCTTTAACCTGTTGCATCCTGACAAGACACACAAAGGTAGTGGAAAGATGATAGAAATGACCTTCCACAGAGGTGACTTACCTTACTGACATGTGGACGTCTGGGCTGTTAGTGTAATGGGGTGAGGGGAATGCTCCTGTTGTGAAGTGGTTTGGAGTTCAGGGGTGGGCAGTGCCCTGTGCAGGGCAGGAGGTTTCCACAGGGCAAAACAGGCCTGTCCAAAATGCCAACAGCACCTGGTTGAAAAACACTAAGAGCAACTTCTATGATTTGATAATCCATCTTTCATAATCCAGAGACATCGTAACACTGGCTTCACGTTTCCTGTCTGCTGGCCTTTCTGCAAAAGGAAATTACCCAGCACTTCCCAAATGGGTTGGCTCACTTCCCTCTCCAGGTCTCTGGCAATTGACTTGTCTATAAATGTCTCCCTACTCCTATTTTCTGTTTTAAAAATAACATCGATTATTTTTCCTTTGTCCTTTTGGTACTGTGGTAAAGTATACATAATATGAAATTGACCGTGTTAACTGTAAGGGTGCAATTCAGTGGCATGAGGTAGAGTCATGTTGTGATGCAACAACCATCCCCACCATCCAGCTCCAGAGCTTCTTCACCCTAAATAGAAACTCTGTCCCCATTAAACACGTCACTCCCCATCCCTGCCCCTGATAACCACCACTCCCCCTTTCTATCTCTGCATTTGACTGGCCCAGGTACCTGCTACAAGTTGCATTGGAATCATATGCCATCTGTCCTTTGGTGTCTGCCTTATTTCACTAACAGAATGTTGCCAAGATTGGTCCATGTTATGAGTCAGAAGGTCATTCTTTTTAAAAGCTGAATAATAATGCATTGTAGGTATATATCCACACGCACCATGTTTTGTTGATCCGTTCATCCATCCATGGACATTTGGGCTGGCTTCACCTTTTGGCTCTTGTGGAACATGCTGCTGTGAACATTCATGTAAAATATCTGTTTGAATCCTTGCTTTTAATACATTTGGAAGTGGAGTTACTGGGTCGTATGGTAATTCTAGCTTAATTTTTTGAGGAACCACCACACTGTTTGACAAGTGGCTGCTGCGCTGTGCTACCTTCCCACCAGCCGTTCACAAAGGTTCTGATTTTTCCACGTCCTCTCCAATGCTTATTTTCAGTTTTATTGATAATAATCATCCTAATGGGTCTGAAGTGGTATCTCATTGTGGTTTTGATTTGCATTTCCGTAATGATGAGTGATGTTGAAATCTGTATGTGCTTATTGGCCATCTGTATATCTTTGGAGGAATGTCTACTTAAGGCCTTTGCTCGTTTTTCAATTGGTATTGTTGAGCTGTAGGAGTTCTTTATATATTCTGGATATTAATCCCTTATCACATACATGATTTGCAAGCATTTTCCCTCATTCTGTAGGTTGCTGTTTTCATTCTCTTGATAGTGGCCTTTGATGCACAAAAGTTTTTTTATTTTGAGGAAGCCCAATTTATCTGTTTTTCCTATTGTTTCCTGTGTTGTTGATGTCATATCCAAGGAATCATTGCCAATTCCAGTGTCATGAAATCTGATACATTTTGAGTTTTTTTTTGTAGATGGTGTAAAGTAAGGAGCCACTTTTAGCCTGTGGGGATCCAGTTTTTCCTGCATCGTTTGTTGAAAAGACTGTCCTTTTCATATTGCATGGTCTTAGCACCCTTGTCAAAAATCCTTTGACCATATATGCAAGGGTTTATTTCTGGGCACTCTGTGTTCTGTTGCATTGATCTGAGTGCCTGTCTTTATGCTAGGATCATACAGTGGATTACTGTAGCTTGGTCATGAGTATTAAAATTAGTAAATGTGAGTCCTCCAACATGGTTCTTCTTTTTCAAGATTGTTTTGGTTATTCAGGGACGCTTGACATTCCACATGACTATTAGGAAGGGCTCTTCTATTTACTGATTACAGTATACAGGGTGCATGATACTGTCTGTAACTGCTTTAAAATAATTTGGAAGGAGGGCAGTGGGGTAAGGATACAGATGTAACAAGATTAGCCATGGAAAGATGCTTGCTGGGGGGAGGGATCCGCATGTGTGTTCATTATACTACTCCGTCTACTTACACATGTATTTTAAAGGTTTTATAATCACATTTAAAAAAAAACCCACTAATTAATAAGGGTAACCTGACATTTTTGCCTCCTTGTGCAATACAGTGAGAGTATTGTCATTTGCGGAGGATTGTAATAAAAATATTTCATTGAATCTATCAGGAAACAGTCAGAAAAGGAAAACTTCAGAATGTATGACATTCTGCAAGGCAGGTGTCTTGGGCTATCTGGAGTCAGTGTTATGAAAAAGGCAATGTCACAAAGAATAATAAAATACAATGCACCATCCTTGTTGAAACTTACTTTCCCCCCTGCCAAAAGCTGTGCAAGACATTTTGGAGACAAGTTTAGACCTTTAAATATGGCCTCCTGATAAATGATATTATTGAATTAATGTTAATTATTTTAGGTATGACTGTGGTTTTGTGGTTCTATAGGAGAAAGTCCTTATTTTGGGGCAATTTGTGCTGAAATATTCTGGGGTAGTATCTGCAAATTACTTTGCACATAGGTGGATTAGGCTGGCTCGCTAATTAAATGACCATCTCCCTAGGTCAGAAACAGGCAAGTATCAGCAAGTGCCTATGGTTCAAACTAGTATCTGTTGAAAGAGAGAAAGCTGAGGTGGTCACAGATGGGCGTGCTATGGGAAGAATATGCAAATTATTGTACTATTCTTTTACCTTTGCGTTTGAACTTCTTTAGAATAAGTTGGGAACAAACAGGTGGTCAACATACAAAAATGAACTCTGAGCCGGTGCACGTTGGTGAGGTTAAGCGCGCTGACAGCATGCTTGCTCGCAGTAGTGACCTCGAGTAGCGTTTAAATTCTCTTGAAACTCTAAAACTGTACAATTGATTCAGAATATGGAAAAGAAGGAAAGCTAATTTCGTTGTCTGAATTTTCATATCCGAATCAGCATATGAGAAAGAACAGAAAAATACAAGAGCTGTAGGTGGGAATTAAGAAAAGAGTAGCATAGTAATATCTTACAGTCTTTTTTTCTTTCCATGGATGACATTTAAAGACATCTGTAGGAGCAAGATAGAGAAATCATTATTTCTCAGAAACAGATACCTCTTTTTCTCACGTTTTGTCAAGAGATCAAAAAAGGCTTCTAGGCTTCTATCTAGGCATGGTCTTGACATTCTCTGTAAGACAGGATATATCTTACAGGTAAGATAGGATATATCTCTAGAATTTGAGAAAGTCTTATCTCCATCCCCGCATCCCTTGTTGCCTCATGTCTGAGCCGAAGCACAGTTTGCTCAGGGTTACTGGGATCCACTGAACAACCAAGGCAGATTAATGAAGTTAGAAGATGGTGATTCCTACTCCTCTTTAGAAAATTTCCCTATGTGATTATCCTTTTTTTTGCTTTAAATCCAAAACAGATCCCTAAAGAAGTGGCTGACATCTTTAACGCCCCTAGTGATGATGAAGAGTTTGTCGGTTTCCGAGATGACGTTCCCATGGAAACCCTCTCCTTGGAGGAGAGCTGCAATAGTTTTGACTCTGTGGAGTCAGGGAAACAGGTATGATGCCTTCGTGCTGGTCTGGAAGCCTGGATATGCTTTTCTTTGAACGTGGTCTGAGATTGGAGATATCCGTGAATTGTCGAGCATTTTCTTTTACGAGCGTTATGCCTTCATGTTTCGAGAAACTGGTGAGAGGACCCAGCTCGCTTTTGCTGCTCAAATCCTTATGTACAGTAATTTTTTTAAATATAGGGGACCTCACAGGATCAAATGCATTTTCTGTGCAACCTCGGGGCTGCTGCCTGGGATGACTCTGTATTCAGAGGCGCGCGCACAGCTGGGGGCAGTGGGGCAGTGGGGGGCGAGGGGTGGGGCTGGGCCTCCGCAGCGATCGCCCACGCGCGCCCTGCAGTGCTGGATGTGTCATTACGGGACAGTTGCGTCTTTGCTCCTGCAGCATGCTTCTATGGGCACTTCGCTCTTGGAATTGCTGGGAAGAGCATTTTCCCTTCTTTAATTAGGTTCATCTGTGGCGCACCCAAGTTGCAGATCTCTGAGAGTTGGGTTCCTGGAGGTTTACACTGTGCCTTAGCAACAGCACGCTCGCCGAAATAGCTGGCCCTCCGTGGCATTTTCTTCTGAGTTCGCTGTGGCACTCAAAATTCTTCGTTCTCCCTTGACCTTGGTCTCTCTTAAAAGGCTGTATATTTAACCCACCTTGCTTCACCTGGGCCAGGACAGGAAGGAGGCAGTCAGTTATGTGTCAGTGCAGGGCCTGCCTGATGATGTGGCTGGCGGTGTACGTCCTGACCTCGTGGGCGCTGTAGCATTTCCCCAGAACACGGGGCTCCCCTCTCTCTGGTCCTTTCTGCACTTGAATGTCTTCGCAGCATTGGACCCCAGCAGCCGTCTGCTTCCACTGCCCCTGTTCTCTCCCTCTCAGGTACACCGTTTGCTCTTCCTTGTCATCTCTTCTCTTTCCTGTCCCCGTATGTGGATGGTCTCCAGGGTTTTGTCTTCAGAACTTTTCACTTAGTGGTCTCAGTGACTGGCCTGTTTTCTGCCCTTACCTCCCAGTTCTAGGGCGTGGCAGCTCTCTCCAGCCCCAGATGTATCTCTGGCTGCCAGCTGGATGGATCTGAAACCCACGCTTTTCCCTCCCCTGGGGGTCTGTCTGGCTTCCCCTTCGCTATCTCCATGTCCGGTGTCTGTGACCCTTGCTCCTCCTCTCCCAGCTCCCTGACTCCCTTCTGGGAGTCGCTGAATCTTCTCACCTGCGTTCCTTCCTTCCCTTACCAAAGCCCTCAGCTCAGCCGTAGAACGGAGCCCTGGTCACAGTCCTCCCTTCCTCAGAAGTCACGGGTCTCTCCATTCGATCGCGGCCAGGCAGCCAGGGAGGGCGGAGCCTCTTGGATCCACCGTGAGGGGCATTCTGAACAGTGCAGGATGTGAGTCAAGTGCTGAGCATTCAGGAGGCGCTAAGGAACAAAGCAGCTGCTTCGGCTGCTAGGATGACGGCTCCTTCTGTGCGGTCACGCCGGCCCCTCCTCCCCCTGCCCCCAGCATGCCATACTTAGGTGGCCCACGACAATATGCTTTTCATTCAGAGTGCACTTAATTCATGTGCCTCCCTGGGAAGGTGTAGGTGCTGTGTTATCCCTGTTTACAGGTGATGAAATTGAAGCTCAGCAGGTGAAATAACTCGCCCAAGGTCCAGCAGCGCTACTCACCCTCTTCACTCGCAGGGCCCTCTTTCTGCCTGCGGTGCCGCAGTGGTCCCGAAGCTACATCGATCCCCTCCTCGTAACACTGCTCTGCCCTATGTGTACACCGCTCCATGCTGTCCGCTCTGCCTGTGTGCTTGCTCTTCCCCAGTTCAGATCCGGTTCAAATGCTGCTTCTTCCAGGAAGCCTTACTGGGTTTTCTTTCATTCTGAGAGCCCTTGTGCTTTTGTCTCCCTTCTAATGCTGATCCTCACCATGGTTACTCAGGACCTGTCTGGCTCCCCCACTAAATGACAGGCTCTGTGACGGAAGGGACCTTGTACTTGGATGATGCTTCCCTCTCTGCTGGCTTGGACTGCCTACTTGTTTCGTCCCTTCCCTCCTGTTTCACTCATCCAGCACCCCTGTGAGTGAGCACCTGTGGGGCAGAATTGACATGGGATGCTGGTCTGCCTTTGTTCAGCCCCATCACTTTCCAGTCTGTTTCATGTTGCATGAGCTTCAAAATAAAAAAGGCAACCACTCTGTTAGCTTCTCTTTCTTATCAGTTAATGTGCTTATGTGCTTGACCATGGTCACCAGGGCTCATAACATTCTGCCCAGTACTGATTTAAAAAAATAAACGGATCCCGGAGCGGCGAGAGCTATGAGGGGTTGTAACCTGGAAGGGAGCGAGGCAGCGTGCATACTTGCTCCATGCAGAGACATGTTCAGAACGTTCCTTACACCCTGTGGAGACAGGAGAATAAAAGCACAGGCCTCGGTTTAAGACTGTGGCGAAGTCGTTTTTCTCCATCAGAACTGGCCATCAGCGATAGTGATTTCTCCCAGGCTGACTACTGCCCTGTTAGGGCAGCTCAAAGGGTGGACACTGGGGGAACTGGAAGCGGGGAGCTTGCTGCTGTAGAGCCTGACCGTTCTCTTCAGGCCCTGGGCAGGGACCATGGGTAGGTGATGAAATTTATGCATGGGCCCCTGACCCCAAAACAGCCTGCAGGCAGGGCTCTAGGAACCAGGTGTTTCCTGCCCGCCGTGGGAGATAGCAGGCCCGTGGTGGGTTTCCTTGGGAGCCAGCTGGGCACCTTTCTTCCTTAATCATAAATCCTCGCCGACTGCTTCCCCTTCCCAACCCACACACACTCAGCTCCATTACAAGCAGATGGCAGAAGCTGCACACACTTGCAGCAATGCTGCCTTTGGTCTCCCCCAAACACAATATGCATTTCACTCTAAAGAAACTTCCTCTGTGTGTACGTGTGTGTATTTTGAGGCAGCTGCACCACAGCTATCAACAAAGGAACAAAGTAATGTAGCTCTGAGCATGCTCACTCCACTTACCCACAGTAATTCATAGGAGACATTTTCAGGCGTAAAGAAGTGCTGGATATAGGCAGTTCTTTCCTCTGTGCCCTGCGAGGTTTTCCATTCGTCTGTTACATCTGTTTTTCTCCAGAGAAGATCTGAGCTCGAAGAAGTGTAATTAAAGTCAGGGAAAGTCTTGGGGGGAGATAAAGATTCTCCAGCTGAATGGGCTGTGATTAGGGGTCATTGCCGTATTGGGGGCAGGCTGAAGAGTTGTCAGAAGCAGCTGGGGGCATGGACCCCAGCCCGGGCTGCTGGCCTGGAGGAGGCTGTTGGCGGGCGTCCTCACTGAACTTCAGAGCTTTCTTTTCCCTCCTTTCTCTCAGACACGTCAATTAGAGAACTCAGTTTCCTTCTTTTTATCAGTTCAAAAGAAAAAAAAGTCCTCTTCTTTTAAGAGTCAGTCATATAACCTGTTCTTCTGCTTACTTGCTGCCTGTGGGCTGTTGCTGGGAACTCTTCACTGGTCGTCCTGGTTGGAGTGATTGGGCAGGGGGAGTGAAAGCCCCTAGCTGTTTCTTTCCAACAGAGAAGCTTGCAGTCTGTGAAAGGGAGGCATTCTTGGCCCTGGCTGGTAGCTCAGTTGGTTAGAACATCATCCTTGATACGCCAAGGTTGCCGGTTCAGTCCCCAGTCACGGCTCCTTGAAGAATCAACCAGTGAAGGCGTAAGTAAGTGGAACAACAAAATGATGTTTCCTTCTCTCTCTTCCCCTCTCTCTAAAAATCAATGAATAAAATTTCTTTTTAAAAAAGGGAGGCATGCTCTCACTAACTTGGAGGAGAAGGGCTTTGGGTGGCTCTTAGCAAGGAAAGTGCGGGAAGGAGCCAGGGTTTCCCTCGCATCTTCCCATCTTCTTCCTGTGGCTTTTCGGTTCGGTGTGGAGGCAGACATGATGGTCAGCCCTAGCTGGAGAAGCCTGATTGATGCTGCAGACACCGAGTTTTTGAAATTGTTCAGTTTGCGGGCCTCAGTTTCCACAAGCAAATGTGTGTGTGTTTTTATCGTGGTAAAATATACATAACCTAAAATGTTCCACTGTAACCATTTTTAAGTGCAGACAAGTTCCCAGTTTCTTGCAAGCACGACGCTAAGTGGCAGTAAGTATATTCATAGCATTGGGCAGCTTTCACTATCGTCCATTTGCAGAATGTTTTCATCGTCTCAGACAGAAACTCTGGACTCATTAAACCACAGCTTTCCATTGCCTGGAAACCCTGGTAACCTCTATTCTTCTTTCTCTCTCTATGACATGTGTGTGTTTTTAATTTAGCAGGATGTGCACTTCCGTTCCAAATACTTCACAGAAGAGCTAAGAAGAATTTTTATAGAGGACACTGACTCAGAGACAGAGGATTTTGAGGGATTTACCCAGAGTGATCTAAATGTAAACAGTATCTCAGAAGTAAAGGTAATAATTATCAACACGGGGGAGTGTGGGCTGTACTAATTTTAGTCCTGTTTCTAAATTGTATTTTTACTTGTAAGAAGTCACTTCACAAATGAAAAGATGTACATTTATCTTATAAGCCAGTTAAAAAAAAATTGCTATTCTAAGGTGAATAGAACACCACCAGTCCATCTTCTCTTAGAAAATCTAGTTGTCTTTCCCTGGTGCCTTTGGAGTTTTGGAGGTTGTGTCCCAGGTGCCAGGTGTCCCTTACTGTCCTCATCAAAGACTTTCTTTTTATTCATTCACTTTTAGAGAGAGGGGAAGGGAGGGAGAAGGAGAGAAACACTGGTTGGTTGCCTCTCGCATGTGCCCCGACTGGGGACCGAACCCACAACCCAGGTATGTGTCCTGATCAGGAATTGAACCGGTGACACCTCGCTCTGCGGGAAGACACCCAACCAACTGAGCCACACCAGTCAGGCCTCAAAGACTTTCCTGAACCTCTTTTATGTGAAAAGAGGAGAGGCTATGTGGGAGTAACAAGTCTTTAAAATCATTTCTTCTTGTGTGTGAAGTAACGTTCTTGGGTTTGTAGTTAATTTGGCAAAGACTTAGCTGTGGTCTAGTTTTGGGGTTTTCCCTGTGCATTTTTGATTTGGAGTTTGATGTGCTTTTTTTTTTTTAATTATTTGTTTATTTATTTTTAGAGAGAGGGGAAAGGAGAAAGAGAGGGAGAGAAACATCACTGTGTGGTTGCCTCTCACTCGCACCCCAACTGGGGACCTGACGTACAACCTAGTTATGTGCCTTGTCTGGGAATCGAACCAGCGACACTTGGTTTGCAGGCTAATGCTCTGTCCACTGAGCCATAGCCGCCAGGGTTGATGTGCTTTTTAATGAGAGAGATGACCCAAGCCTGCCTAATTCCTGAGAGAAATCTCTCATCACTTTGCTGTAGAGACTAGTTCGTTGGTTGATCTTCTTCTGTTCCATATGTATAGGCCAGTTTACTTACTGCTGGTGGGTATGTGAATGTCAGGATAACTTTAAAGAACAGCCCTTGGGTGTTTTTTTAAAGTATAAAAGGTTTCCGCTAAGTGAAAAAATAGCATACATTGATCCACAAAATCATGTACCACTTCCTTCTTCGATATCAAGAGAAAGGCTAGAGGTGAAGCCTCTTCACGGTCAAAAGTCCTAAGGAACAACTTTGGACATGGAATCTGTGTAGACATTTATTTTTTATTTATTTTGATTTCTTTTTGATTTTAATTTAATTTTTAAAGTATATTTTATTGATTATGTTGTTACAGTAGTTCCAATTTTTTTCCCCCTTTGCTCCTCTCTGCCCAGTAACCCCCTTCCCTCCAGCAATCCCGCCCCCATTAGTTCATGTCCATGGGTCATGCATATAAGTTCTTTGGCTTTACCCTTTCCTGTATTATTCTTAAATTCCCCATGTCTATTTTGTACCAACTGATTATGCTTCTTAATCCCTGCACCATTTCCCCATTTCTCCCCCTTCCCCCTCCCAGCTGATAACCGTCCATGTGATCCCCATATCTATGATTCTGTTCCTATTCTGGTTTCCTTACTTGGATTTTGTTTTAATTTTTTAGATTCAGTTGTTGAATTTGTTGTCATGTTAGTGTTCATAGTTTTGATCTTCTTCTTCTTAAGTAAGTCCCTTTGATATTTCATATAATGATGGCTTGGTGATGATGAACTCTTTTAGCTTTACTTTGTCTGGGAAGCACTTTATCTGCCCTCCCATTCTAAATGATAGCTTTGCTGGATAGTGTCATCTTGGTTGTAGGTCTTTGCTTTTCATCACATTGAATACTGCTTGCCAGTCCCTTCTTGCCTGCAAAGTTTCTTTTGAGAAATCAGCTGATAGTCCTATAGGCACCCCTTTGTAGGTAGCCCTTCACTTCTCTCTTGCTGCTTTTAGGATTCTCTCTTTATCTTTCACCTTTGGCTTTTTAATCATGATGTGTCATGGTGTGGTCCACTTTGGACCCAGCTTGCTTGGGACTCTCCGTGCTTCCTGGACTTGTATGTCTTATTTCCTTTGTAAAATTTGGGAAGTTTTCCTCCATTATTTTTTCACATAAGTTTTCAATTTCTTGTTCTTCCTCTTCTCCTTCTGGCACCCCTGTGATTCGGATGTTGGCACGTTTAAAGTTGTCCTGAGGTTCCCAAGTCTCTCCTTATATTTTCAATTCTTGTTTCCTCATTCTGTACTGGTTGACTTTTATTTCTTCCTTATGTTCCAAATCATTTATTTGAACCCCGGTTTTCTTCCCTTCACCATTGGTTTTGTGTGGATTTTCCTTTGTTTCATTTAGCATAGCCTTCACTTCTTCCCTTATGCGTTTGCCATACTGAAGCATATCTGTCAAGCCTGTGAGCTCCTTTATCACTAGTGTTTTGAACTCTGCATCTGTTAGGTTGGCTATCTCCTTGTTGGTTAGGTTGGCTATCTCCTCATTGCTTAGTTCTCCCACTGGAACCTTGGTCCATTCCCTCTTTTGGGCCGTTCCCTCATCTTGACAGGCTCCTATGTTATTTGCCTCTGTGTCTTAGGTAGAGCTGTCGCTCCTGTTACGTTGTAAGGGGCAGAGCCTTAGGGACTCGTCAGTACAGGGTGACCTGATTCACCACGACCTGTTTCATCACGTTGTGGCGCTGTATGTGAGGGAGGGGCCTGAGAGGGAACAATGCTGCTTGCCCAGCATTTGTCCCTTTTCCAGGCACTTCTCCCACTTCCATATGGGACTGGTGCCTCTCTAGCTGTTGCCCTGGCTGTCGTTCCTAGAGTGGGTGGGTCTGCGGACGTTCTAGGACTGTGGGGGCCCTTTAAACAAGCGGACTCTGCTGAGAGACCAGCAGTTTCTGCCTCCGCCCCAACCCCCACTAGTCTGCACAGTCAGAAGCAATGAGGCTTGATTTTCCCTGGGGCTGGGACCGTGATATCACGGAACGCTCCCCAGGTGTCTCTCCTGACTTTAAAACATGTAACTGTGCTTTCCACCAGCCTGCCACCGCCACTGCCACCGCCGCCACCACCACACTGCATCCTCTCTGCCCCAGCTCCACCCATCCTACCTGTCTGGATGAGCATTTCTTTTTTATATTTTTGTTTGTTGGACTTCCATGCCGCTTGATTTTCTGGAACTTCTGGTTGTCTCTAGTTTTGAGGTAGTTGTGTTCCTTCTTAGCTGTGGGGGGAGATGCAGCGTGTCTGTCTACGCCTCCATCTCGGCTGGAAGTCAACTGTGTAGACATTTAAATGAGCTGTGACTAGTAGTTTCGCTATGTTCCTCACCTTTTCCTGGGGGGAGTTTAAGGCCTGAACTCCCTCATGGTAGTCTGCCTTATTTGATGGTGATTTTTTTTTTCCATGAGTAGCAACACAGTGTTGTGCCAGCCTGTGGGCACCAGCCCTCCGTGGCTCTCTTTAAACAAGCTTGTTTGCCTGGCAGTTGTGCCTTCTCGCCAGCAAGACCCCGAGACCCTTCCAAACCCTAATGGGTATCAACTGCTCTTATTGACTTTTAATCTTCTGTTCTTTAGTTAAGTGATATCTGGCTAGGCAAGGAATTCATGTTTCCAGCACAGCCAAGTAAATTAGCCCCAAAGTCCCCCTCCTCCTTACACAGGCTATAAATTTGGGGTATGAATTGTGACATGTCACGTTGACTCTGATATAACGAGATAACGAGCTCATAGCTCAGGGCAGGTCCACCTGCCAAATTTGGTGAGAAAACAAGCATTGTTTTCATTTTCTCTTCAGCCAGCCCCCTCCCTCCCAATTGCTTCAGTGAGAACTGGTAAGCCCACCTTTTCTGGTAATAGGATATTACTCTACCTTGCTGCCTAGTGGGCGTCTAGCCAGAGGTGAACAGCCACATCAGGGGACTGGCCCTGGCATTCTTCCCTTCAGGGCTGAGTGTCCACTGGTGTTTTTACAGTTTGCTCTTTCCCTACTTCTTAGTAAGCTGTTCTGCCTCCTTCGTAAAGAGAAGTAGGTTAGATGATGATTAAGATAAATAAAGCCAATCCGGGGGCTGTTTCCTCTGAGGTTCTCCAGTAGTGTTCCTGAAATTATATTCCTCGGCAGCCTACCATTTTCAACCCAAAGCTGCTAATGTAGCAAGTTCAGGATATTAAAAAAATCGATAAATTAGTATAGTTTATTTCTCTGCTTGGCTTGTGGGTTGATACATGCGTCAAGGTTTGGCAATTTCTACATTTTTCCGACCTCTGCCTTATGTTTTCCTGGAGTCCAGCTGGAATTTGGGGGTGGTCACTAAGGAGGAAGCAGAGTCATGAGGTGGATCCCAGGCTGTCCCGGGGCTGCTCCCTCCTGTCCTCCCAGCGGCCCCCTCAGAATCCCTGGCGGAGGCCACCGGACTCGACCTTTCAGCACGCAGTCCAGAAAGATGCCCAGGAGATGTCCTGTATCTCACCGTTTCTATTATTGTTAGCAGTCCCCTTGTGTCTGAGATGTCACCCACTGTCACCTGGGTAGTGTCACCCTGCCATTTCCTTCCATTCTTACTGTGTTCTCGTGTAAAACCAAGGCATGTTTCAATGCTGGAGACCTCTATCACATGGAGCTTGAAAACGGGGAGAGAGAATTTCTTGAGCTGACGTAACAGGTATCCCACAACGACGTGTGGAGCTGTCTCCTTCCAACCCCACCCCCACCGCCCAACTGACCCCATGGCTCTGCAGTCACAGAAAAGGGAGTAAGGACACGTGTGTCCTGGAGATGAGGTGCCCCCGCTGATCCCAGCAGCAGGTTCTCTGCCTCCTCCTCTTTACTCATGAGTCCGTTTCCTGCTATTTAGTGCAGAATAGAGTTTTTGTCTTCCCTTAGCACGCCCACTAATTTCTGAAGATGAGTCCATGGTCACGCCCACCCTTTTGACTATTCCAGTTGTGGCAGGTTGGCTGATCCACTGAGCAGAAGCCCAATCTGTGGTGTTTTGCTCCAGCCTGATGCTCTGGATGGAACCCAGTCTGTCAAGGGCTGAGACTTTGCATTACTACTGAGTTCCCAGGTGGTATGGCTACTCCTGGGACCACACTCTGAGAGGAGCCCCTGGTCTCAGCCGTAGGCTGCAGAGAGAGCCCTTCATCTAAACCAAACCACAGGGCAGCTCAGTGGGGCCAGAGTGCAACTGCCCGCCCTTGGATTTATTCATCAACAAGCTCCTTGAGCATCAAACTGGAGAGTTCAGGGGAACTAATAAGAAGCGGAAGCATTTGGCTATTTTATTATTTTTCCTCAAATAATGTCAGTGGTTTTAAGTACGTCTTTCTGACAGTCAGTTGTAAGACAACATCTTTGTTTTTTCTCATTTTTGCTGGCTCGAGCAGTCCGATTTGAGCAACAATGGTAAGGCATCGGCAGTGAGTGAGGAGGAGGAGGATGATGAAGAAGAAAAGGCTACACCTAGAAGAGGCAGGCCTAGAAGAAGCAGTATTGGTCTCCGAGTAGCCTTGCAGTTCCCCACCAAGAAACTGGCAAAAAAATCGGATACAAACAATTCTTCTGAGCTGCTGTTTTCTAGCTCACGCCTACAGGACGATAAAAAAGCCACTCTTGGGAGAAAAAGAAGTTGCAGACAAGGGAAGGAAAGGGAAGATTCTGCCTCTGAGGGTGAGGAGGACCCCAAGGATGAGGTGCAGGAGAGCTCGGACGCACTGCTGAGAAGGACCATGAACATCAAGGAGAACAAGGCCATGGTAAGGCCCGCGGGGGCGTCTGGGAGCCGGCGGCGGGCCCTGACAAGGGCCGCGGAGGCTCCAACTCCGCGCGTGCTCAGGGCGGCAGCAGCTGCTGCTTTGGCTTCTGTTGGGAAATGTGCTCCAGGTACTATGTGTCCTTTCTCTTTTCCTGAACCCCAAGCAATGATTACCTGATAGTTCTGGGTTGGGAACAGAGACGGGGAGACTCCCAGCACCAGTTTTGAGCCCCTGCACTATGCCATTAGCTAATGCTGGACCTCTGGCCTGCTCCCAGCCAAAAGCCGCTGGAAATAAGATGTTGGGAAGGTTGCAATGGGCAGATCAGGCAAGTGTCTCAACCCGGAAACCTTTTCCCTGTGGTGGGTGACCCACTCTGGTGTCAAGGCATTATCTGAAGTAATGAAAGAGGTCTAGGTATGAAAGCAAACTGAACTTTTAAAGGGTCTTCACTAGAATAATTAATGGAACAAGGTGAAATCTGTTACATGTAGTCATCTGCATGTGGTCAGTAACTGTTGTTAGCTCCATAATTTTGTATATACAGAGTTTTAAAAAATGCTTCTGCCACTCATAATCACTTTTAGCATTTTGGGGTGTTTTCCAAAAAAAACAGTAATGATACTGTACATACAATCTTATATGTTCAGTAAGTTACTTAAGAAAATATGAAGCTTACTTTCGGGTGAAATTTATCCTAAGACGCATTTGTGCTTATTGTTAGCAAAGGGAAAATTTTAACTCTGCGTTGGTTGGTCTACATCTTTAAAATAAGAACTATGTTCTTCATGATCTTTAATGACGCCTGTACATGTGTATAAATCTAAAACTCAAAAGAATCCCAGTGAAAATGCATGATTGACACATTATGCTTGTCACTTGCTGTTCTTAGGTATTTATTTGGAAATCTTTTTAGAAATTATTATTATTGTTGATGAGACTTTAACCCTTTGAGTGCCATGCATAATTGCTAAAATTCATGTGAGAAATGCCAGGCTATTTTGCTGAGAAATGCAGTTTATGAAAAATGTCCATAAAAATATTGTTATTCATAATTATTTGCTGGAAAGTTCGTGACATATAGTAAATACACTCTTCTTTTGTAAACAGTGTTCTCTGATGCAATTTAGCAAAAAATTTATTGAATTAAAATCATAATTATTTTAGGAAAAATAAATTCCTTCATTATGGTTTTTGAAGTATAATAATGGCATAATATTAAACCTATGATTATAATTTGAAAAACACATAGCAACATGGATAACAAGCAAGAAGTATGCCAAATGCATAAATTTATAAAAAAACAAAAACACTTCATAACGTACCAAAAAAGGGAACACAGCATTCACACAAGAAACATATATCAATAGATATCAACAGTGAAAAACAGTTTATAAATAAAATGCTAACACTATACTGTGAAGCAATGAAAATGTCCATTAGCAAAAGCTTCCTTATCATGCACACTGCATAGTTTCGACGATTATTGCAAGAATAAATGAAATTAAAAGGACTGTTTAAAATATAAGTAAAAATTATAACAATGTCAGTATTTGAAAAAGCATAAAATTCAAAATTTGGATTAACATGAGAAAAAGTTATATCAATATATAACTTGAGGTACAAAAACAGAGAACAAAACATAAAATAGGAATTATCCCATTGTTATTTACATTTATAGCCAACAAAAAATGAGTTGCTAGGAGCGATGCTGGCACTTATGGGAAAATTTGTCAGCGTTGCTCACAGCGACGTGGGCACTCAAAGGGTTAACTAAATTTTTTGAGCTCTGGCAGAATGGTCCAGTTGAGCCTTTTCTGTTTTGAACATAATAAAACTTGGTTCAGGTGTAAAAACCCTGTTTCAGGTCACACTCCTTAGTGGCCCAGGCAGGATTCGAACCGGATGCTCCAGGCCTCGGTCCTTCCAGGACAGTTTTCACTGTATCATGTCCTTCTACATAAGAAAGGGGCATAGATTTTATTCCTATGAATGATGATATCAGCATGTTACCTCTGGAGATAAAAATCTTTACCTGTGAGATTAAAATTATAACAGCTGTTGAGATCATATGTAAACTCTAATACATTAGTGAAGTTTCTCATGGCTGTAAAACTGAAGACTTGTGATCAGGTGTTAGATGGACAAGACTTGGGAATATTTATGTATACTCTTTTCTTTATTCTGAACTTTAGCTTGCTCAGTTATTGGCGGAACTGAACTCAGTGCCAGATTTCTTCCCAGTACGAACCCCGAACTCCGCTTCCGTAAGTGGCACTCCTGATAATTATTTATTCCAGTACTGAGGGACATAATCAATTGCCAGATGGCTTGTGTCCCAGAAAGCACCCAGCTGCACATGTCTCTCTCTCGCTTTCAGAAGAAGAAAACTGCGCGACGGGCCTTCTCGGAGGGGCAGATCACCAGGCGCACGAACCCCACCCGGAGCGCGCGGCCGCCCGAGAAGTTCGCTCTGGAAAACTTCACTGTCTCAGCCACCAAGTTTGCAGAAGAGTTTTACAGTTACAGAAGAAGGAAGACGATTAGTGGGGTATTTTTTTGACCCTAGTCAACAGTATTCTTGGTCTAAGCCAATGGCCCTCGACTACCGAGGGCTTGTTAAAAGTGTTGACGTTCTGCCTCAGTAGATCTGTAGCAGCTGAGAATCTGCACTTTCATAAATTCCCAGGTGGTTCTGGTGCTTCTCAGACCACACTCTGAGAAGAGCCCCTAGTCTAACCTGGAGGCCGTGGGTAGAGTCCTTTGGGCCCCCTGTAGGAGCAGAGCAGCCCTGCGCACAGACTCCCCGCTAGCTCTCCAGGGGAGGCAACACGGGCCTGTTAGGGGCTCCAGTCAGCTTTGTGGTTTTGCTTGGGGGGAAGTACAGTGATTCCTCCGAGCCTTTGTTTTAGGAATGAGGTGTTTCAGGTGCCTCCGTTCAGGAGGGAGGACCTGGACTCTACCCATTTGTGGGTGGGGCTGCCCAGCCTGGCTCACTTCCCTGTCCTCAGCGTTGATGGCAGGTGCTTGAGTTTCTCATGTATTATTCTTCTGTCCCCTGGCCACGAAGCAAGCTTGGTATGGTAGGGCAGGAGCTCAACAGATGACTCAGTGAAGGAGTGATTTTAGGAAAACAAAAAAGGGACAGAGTTAACGCTAAATAAAAAAACTCGTTACCACTCAGGACGTCTTATGTTGGGCTCTGCTCTGTGTCCTTCTGCAGGGGAGGTGCCAGCGATTGAGACGGCGCCACCGGATATCTTCCTTCCGGCCAGTGGAGGACATCACTGAGGAGGACTTGGAAAATGTTGCCCTAACTGTTCGCGATAAAATCTATGATAAAGTTCTGGTAAGTTACGTATGGTGATAAGTCCACAATTGGGATTCTTACTGGCACTCCAAGGCACTAGTGTTTGCAATCCCGCATGGTCTTTAACCTGTGTCTGGGCTCACACCCAGGACCCCTCCCCAGGGCACAGAGTGGGCTCTGCATTGGACGGTGAGCTATAACTGGGGAAGCGGAGACGGCTTGGTGCAGGGATTCTCACGTGGGGAGAGGTTTCTCTGGGGCCTGCATGGTGTTGGGGACGGGGCATGGGTACAGTTTACAAAAACATGTTTGTGTATAATTGTGATAGTTCTATATTTTTTACATCTTAAACACTGAAAAACTAATGTGCTTTTCAGTTAATATAACCATAGAAACAGATTCGAGAGACTATTTGGTTGGTAGGAAGTGGTTTAAAATTTCTTTTAAACGGTGATTTAGAGGGAAGCTTTGTGGCATTCTGCCCATTTTTTGAGATATGTAACACACAGCTGACCTAAGGTAGCATTAAAATGTTTTTAGTTGCCAACATTTTAAAACCAGGAGATTTTTATACTGAGAGTATCCAGATTACCAGGAACTAGGTTGGAGCCGAGGGATGCTGCCTGGAGTTCATGGCCGCTCTGTCACAGATCGCCCTCCGTGGGCGCCACCCCTCCTGCTTTCCCTCTCGTCTCTCTGGTCCTTTCCCTTCCCCCAGGCTCCCTGCTCAGTGTCACCTGCCCTAGTAGGCTTCTCTGGCCCCAGAACTAAACGTGCTTCCAGGCTCCTGAGGGTGCCATGATTTGTACCAGAGAAACAGTGATGCTCGATTCTGAGAGAGGGGCGACATGTCTTTGTGCCCTTAGGAACGTGCATAACCGTGTGGCGCCTCGTGGCCGACACCCTATAAATCCAGCCTTCTCCCCGCAGGGTAACACGTGCCATCAGTGTCGGCAGAAGACCATCGACACCAAGACAGTGTGTCGGAACCAGAGCTGCTGTGGGGTGCGGGGGCAGTTCTGCGGGCCGTGCCTGCGGAATCGCTACGGGGAGGACGTGAGATCGGCACTGCTGGACCCGGTAGGAGCAACGTGGGCATTTGTCATGAATTGTGTTGGTGAAGGGAAGCCTGCAGCGGGGGCTCCCTGGGCCCTTTGTTGGGGATCAGTAGCTGCAGAGCTCTCGAGAGCCTTCAACCCCCTCCTCTCTTCCTGCATCTTAAGGCGCTAGGAGAGATGAAGAATAGGGCTTCCTTCTGGAAAGGGAGCGCACTGTTCAATGGACAGGACAGGAGACGAGAGAGAGCATCAGGTTTTCCAGGGTCAGCCACGCTTCCGTCTGGGTGCATCTGTGTGCTTTCCCTCCAGTGGCAAGATTTCCCTGGGCCAGGCCAGGGGTGGCCCAGTGTAGGGTCCCGTGTGCCCAGCTCTGCACTAAGGTTTCACATCTGTTAATGCAGTTTACTTTATTTCAGTTGTTATTAACTCATTTACCCTTATAAAGGAGATATCGGAACCACTGTCTGCCTCGGTTCTTTCTGTAAAAGAATAGTATCATGATGAGTAAGTATGACCTTCAACCTGGGCATTCTGTGCTCTTCACCACTGCATTCTTTTAAGCTCTTACTCAGCAGTCACAGGGGTAGATAGACTTTCCCCAGTTTGCAGATGAGTATAAACCACAACTCTGCTTAAATGATTTAACAAATGGAAGGTAGAAAAACTGGTATTCACAACTCATCTTCTGGGAACCCGCTGGTCCTAAAACTGGGGCTGACTCCCTGCCTTTGTGATCTCTGCAGTTGGATTATGCCCTGCACTCCATCTAATACTGAAATTCTCCAAAATTTTGAACAGGTGTCTACAAGTTACATTATATGGGCCTGTCTAAAGCCACCATTTTTTCAGTGTTTCTCTGTGTGTGATGTTGGGTGGTCAAGCCTTCTGGGCCCTTTTGGAAACCTATAAGAGGAAGGGGAAATGAGATAATCCTTCCTCCTGTGAGACAGAGGGAGAGACAACACGTGACTGAAGCCTGGCGAGAGGTCCACTGAACCAGGCTCGGCCAGAGCCTGCAGAAGACACAGGGATTTCTGCTTCGTTTCTCTCCTAGGACTGGATCTGTCCTCCCTGCCGTGGGATCTGCAATTGCAGTTACTGCAGGAGGCGCGATGGCCGCTGTGCCACAGGGATCCTCATCCACCTGGCCAAGTTTTACGGTTATGATAACGTCAAGGAGTATCTGGAGAGGTAAGTCTCAGAACTCCAAACGGAGGTTGTAATCCTGGGTCCAGCTAAGCAGACCCGCTAGGCAGGTAGTGGTTGCCTCATTTCAGGCTAATTCTTACCATCTGGAATGCCACCCAGTTCAGGCTGATTCTTACCACCTGGAGTGCTACCCATTCTGCGGCTCTTCGCGTTGGATTCCCTAGCAGAAAATTCCCTTCTTTACTAGGACTTTCCATTTGGAACGCACGGTTTCACGTTAGTGTGTAAAACAGAAATGGAGTGTCCAAGGCAGGCTGAGGGGAAGATGTGAAGGCCAGTGGCAGCCTTGAAGAGAGGCCAGGTTTGGGGGATGTATATTTAGGACATGGCTGTTTCTTTCTGAGGACAAGGAGATGGAATTGGGGCCCCCAACAAACTGTATAAATGCAGTTTCAGAATGAGACAAGTCATAGCTGGGGTCTGCCTGCAGGGTCTACTGGTAAATGAAGTACAGGGGTCAGGACTGCGAAGCATAAGAAGATCGATCTGGGCTTTGCACTCTTGGGGCTCTGGAGCTTAGAATGCTGCTTTGTTTGTCCTCCCTCCCATTCACTTTTTACCCCATCTTTTCCCAGCTTACAAAAGCAGCTGGTAGAAGACAATTAAGAGAGAGAAGAACCAGCCGGCTCACCTTGCGTGCTCCCACAAGACATGCCTACGTACCACTTGTGCCTAAGCTTTCTTACAGTTTTCATACAGAAATTCTTTGTAGACCTAAATACTTTTCTTTTTTTAAAGATTGTTTATATGCTTCCAAAGATTTCTCAGGAAGACAACTAAGCACCTTGAGAAATCTATATATATGTATGTACAGGACCTGTTTGAATTGTTAAGTGTCTGCAGATGAGTAAAAAGCGCAGTTAAAGTTCAGGTAAGTTGCAGAGAAAACACTGCATAAGTAGCTCTTGCCTCTGACACAGTTTAATTACTGCTGTTGCCTTGATCTCTTTACTTCCCCAATAGTAACTCCAGGTCAAGTTTTTACGGGGGTTACAGCTCCTTTACTTTACCTTATCCTGACCTTTAGTTCAAACCACGTAATTTAACCCGCTCTGCGTGACTGGAAATTTATATTGACGAACGTTCCCCTAAATTACGAAGTGCAATTCACCACAGAACTTGAGTGTACTAGAGTTTTATTTTTTATTAAGACTTGAACAACAAGTGGACTGTCACGTTGCCAACACTGGAGGCCTCGGAGCGCCTGCCTCCGCTTTCAGGAGGGCCTGCTGCCTGGGGCCGGTCGCTTCTGTATTTTCAGAGAATGTGAGAGCTAATTTTTAATTTAAAAAGATTTTGTTTAGTATCTTATAAAAACTAAAATCCCACTTACTGACCAGGAGCTTTCCCACCCCGTTGTTTTCGGGTTGTATTTTCAATGGAACCTTTATAAAAATGTGAGATGCTGTATGTGTTATGGGATGGGTACTGGGGAAAGCTGAAAATTAATGAACGCATTCTGACTAGGTTTCCAGTATTTCTTCCTCCATTGGCTTCTTTCTTTTCTCCACGTTTTAAGTATGGTGTTTAAAAAAAAAAAGTAATGCACAGTTACTTAAAAGTTACAGAAACTGAATGTTTTATGCCTGTCAGTAGAATAAACGAATTGTGCATGAGAACAGTGCAGGAACACAATGGCAGGTCCTCACTGTGTTCCGGCCGGGGGAATACCAGTCCCGGCATGAGGGTCTTCTACGCTTCTAGCAGCAGAGCCACGCCTGCCAGGACCCATTTGGCCGTCTTCTCTTTGCTCCTCAATCTGAAGGTCCAGATGTAGTTGGGGCCCCTCATTTTGGTTCTGTACACGGGGCACTCATAGGTGTGCTTGGTGTCTTGCCTGTCCACGGGGACAGCTTTTGCAAAGATGACTGGCATCACCGATGTCAGCTCCTTGAGGCGGGCTTCAACTATGGTTCCTGACTGGGCGTCCCATCGTGCACCTGCAGTGAAAACAAGGGTTGCAGGGGTGGGGCATGTTGGGACTGATCTTGTAATTGTTGCAGGCAATAAACGTTCCAGTTTTGTTACGTTACTGCTTGTCAGTGGCGTCCTTGCTGAGCTGGCCCATGACTGAGGTAGGAGAGGGAGGTTAAGATACCTGCTATCCAGGTGCCACATACAGTTGGTAAACAGACCATTGATCCCATCCTTATCACTAAACTCTTACAGAAAAGTAAACGTTATGAAAACACATTCCATAACAATCCAGACACACTAAAGCAAACTAGTTCGCTCTGCCTTAAAAAAATGTGTTTGAATGCTGATAGAGAGTATAAGAAGTCTTAATTCATCACATTCTCTCCCCGCTGTCCCTTATCTTACACCAAGTTCAGGTACCTCGTTTATTTACCTCACCTACGCTGTCTTTAAACACTTGAACTTGTGGCACTTGCTCTAGAGTGAAAAAGAGCATCTTAGCAAAGACTAGGACAGCATTTCTGGAAGTGTTTAGGATAAAAGGAATGTCCTGCAGAACAAAACCTTGGCCAGATAAATCTGGAAAACATCGCACATTCCTCCCCCCCTGAGATTCACAGTGTACACTGGCATCTTAAAGGCTTGGAGAAGTCTTGCAATAAAATGGAGTGAAAAAAGTAGAAGAAGGATTTTGAACTGATTATATTGCTCTCAATATTAAGTCCGGTGTAGGTTTTAAACGATCCTGTGTTATTAAACATCAGGTGCATGCACAAATTTAGGAAGAGCCATCACCCCACATGCCTTAAAATCTGGCTCCTGTTAGACCTACACCCTGGCATCTAGATTCAAAAAGAGCAGGAAATGAGGTAAATAACCACTATCGAGAGTTAATGTTGAGAAACAAAGGGCAAATGCAAACTTGAACCTGAGTAAGAAAGGCCCCGAACCAAAGCACCTTCCAGGCCCTCCCCGGGTGGCGTACCTTCCATGGAGAGCCCGTGCAGATAGGCGCCCTCCCTTGGGTGGTGGCCATATTCTTCCTTGGTTTTTTTGGTCACGTCAACCATCAGGTACATTTTATCCAGTGGCCACTCGTTTTTTCGAGCCGCGGTCTGCATGATCGCTTTGGGAGGAGAAGGGGCAGGAATGGTATCAGCTTGTAGGTAAGGTTCCCATGAGCCACCAGGAAGCTGAGCACCCAGGGAGTGCTTTGGTCCCACGGTGTTTTTGGTTCCTGCGTATTTGCATGTGGCTGCCTTAGAGCAAGGGTTGGCAAATCAAAGCCTTCAGGACTACCTCGCAGCTTTCAGAAGCTTTTACCGGAACAGTCACACCCATCCGGTTAGTACCGTCAGTGGGTGGCTTCAGCACTGCCATGGCAGAGGGGAGCCCTTGGCAGAAAACGTTTGCTAGAAAGAACCATGGCTCTCCTCACTGGGCTGCTCCTGGGCCTCCTTCCCTTGCTATTCTTCTGCCCATAGTGTTATTTCCTCGGTCTGTCCTCTTCTGTAAAGGTTACTGGCTGAGGCCTGGGGGGGCGGGGGTAGGGTGCAGCACTCAAGAGGTGGAAGAATGGCTGCTCGGGGTGCGGTTCTGTGAGCATCGGACCTTACCGGTTAAGAAGGACTGAGGGTTGAAGAGGCCAGAAAGCCACACCACAGCCGGAAGGGCCAGATCTTGTGTCCAAGCGTCCAGTTCACGACATCGCAAGAGGAGGTCATTAAACCTGGTTAACAGACAGTAACATGGAAGTTTCCCAGTAAGATTAAGTAGATTCTGGGGAAGGGTGGTGGTAGAAACATACCCTACTGATAACCAGTAGAATCATTACCTAATGATTTGCAGAACATTGTCCGTTTTATGGGCTAGACATTTTTTTCCGGTAGAGATTTCATTATCTTACAACAATCAGAGACAAGGACACCGGGGAGTATGGAAATTTGTCTCCACTGTTCAACTCTAGATCCTTCTGGTGCCATGTGGTGACTACACACAAGGCAAAAGGGAACATGGAGGTATATATGCACAGCGTGTGTGGGAACACACAGGAAAGGCCACCCATGTGTGTGGGGACAGGAGGGGAAGGCTGTTATGATTGATACTAGACCAGAGTTGCTGGGAAAGGCAGAGGCAGTAGAGCATGTGACAGTAGCCTTCTCACGTGCAATAATTACCAGAAAGCAGGAAAGGTTATTAGTAATGATCAAGTTATTTTATCTAGTGCATGCTTGTGGTTTGAGAAACTGCTGTTTTACCCAGGCCCTCGTATCGGAGAGGCACAGGTAGGATGTGTGTGTAATTTACCTATGAGGACGCTGGCTCACCGAGGCTAAGGAAAAATGAACTTGGATAGGAGACCTGTGGACCCTTACAATGTAGGCGAGAAACTGGTGAAATGAGCACAGAGAGGACAGCCCCACAGAACAGCCAGCAAAGCAGTTCTCCAGGGTGAGGGCCACTGGGGCTGGCGCTGAAGTTTCTGGGACCTGGTTTGGATCAGAGCTGCAAAGGAAGCAGGGTCCAAATGAGGGCTCATCCCTGCACACCAGCCCTGCAGGAAAGGGCTGCCTGAGACTGGGTTGTGGAGGAGGGAAGACTGTGAACCTTCCCGTTCAGACTTGGGTCACCAGAAGGAAAATTCCTGCTGGTGTAGAACGCAGCCCTGTGCCCTGCCCCATGTTACAAACCACTGACTTACGGCAAACATACTTGAAGATAGGGAGCACAGAAGGAAAGGAAAGCAAGGATAGAAAGACTCTCAGAAGGTTGCCACAGAGGATAAATATTAGAGCCAAACAAGTTTTTAAGTAATGAAGTTGGATTAAGGAAAAGGAAATTAAGTTGGAAGATCTCAGAAGTGGAAAGAACACGAATAGAAATGGAAGCAAAAAAGCATAAGGTAGAATTTTAAAAAGATAAAAAAATAAGGTGAAAATTGAAACATTAACTAATTCTAGAAAATTTGAGTTCCTAGATTGCAAATTTGAATATGATAAAGGATATACTGTGTTTCAAGAAAATTTGGCAACAGAATAATCAGTATTATGATACATCTTAATATAAACTGTGAAGATAGAATCCCCACTCAGGAAAAAACATGAAGCCTTTTATAAAAGGAAGAAGAAAAAAAAAAAGGCCGCTTTAGATGCCTCTACAGCAGCACTTGATCAGAGAATAGAGCAATGCCTACAAAATCCTCCAGTAGTGAATGGGTTAATTAAAAAAAAAAAAAAAAAGCTAAACTGGCACCTGAGTACAAACAACTGATTATATGGCATGAAAAATTACCAGCACATTTAACAAATGGGGAAGTTGATAACTCAGGAAATAAGAGCATGCTGAAAAAAAAAGTGTCTTAAGTATGTTTTAACTCTTGAGAAAGAAAAAGAATAATAGTCATAAAAACAGGAAACAAGGTCAGGTGCCCCCCACCCCCCGCAATATAAACAACTTGGAACTAAAAATTGATATGGGACAATGAAATTTTTAAAATAAGAGGAAAAACAGTAGGCCAGAGACAACTGAACATAAAATGATCACCCAGAACTGACAAACTCAACCAGAATACAGTGCAGCGCGCACTCACACACACACACACACACACACACACACACACACACACTGAATATACGAGAGCTCAGGTAGGTAAATATAATGAAGAGAATGGGGAAGGCAATTTTTGGAGAAATAAGGGCTAAGAATTTTTCAGAGTGGAAGTAAAAGGTAGACTCAAATTTATAACATCACACAGTACCGAATAGGACACATTTTTAAGTTCCACAACTAAATACAGTAGTAAAATTTTAGGACATCAAGTGTAAAGATAAGAACCTTAACCTCCCAGGGAGCATAAATGAGCTATGAAGCAATGATAAGTATATTTAAGAACACTCGTCAGCTGTAAGTGCCAGGAGACAATGGAGTTACGACACTCAAATTCTGAGAGAAAATAATCGTATCCTAGAATTCTACCTATAGGTAAACTATTCATCAGGAGCAAGAGTGCAGTGAAGAAAATTCAGACACAAAACCATTTACTCCCCATCACATACAACAAAAGCCTTGTATATTTCACCCTTCAACAAAAAGAAGAGGTCCAGAAAAGGAGCCCAGAATGAGATGCACAAAGCAACAATGTCTAACTACTATGCTGTACACCTGAAACTAATACAATATTGAATGTCAACTGTAATTGAAAAATTTGAAGAAAAACAAACTTGGAGAGCAACAGAGTTGAGAGAGGGAGAGAGGTCAGGTGCTGAAAACTTGAGCTCCTGGATCAAGCAAAGTCTGAAGCTGGGAACTACCTTTGGGTTTTTCAGTTGTATAAGCCAATAAACTCAATTTTATTTAAACAAATAAAGAAAATGAGGGCATATAATGATACAAGAACAAATTCAAGTTGCCTCCCATAGCCATAATAACTCAAGGAGGGAGTTCTATTACCTACATTTTTCAGATGATAAAATGCAAAATTAGGTCAGGTACTTTGTCCAAGATTAAACAGCTAATAAAGAGGCAGAAATGGAATCTTGCTCTGACCCTGACCTTTAATTGATTTTTGCTTTTGAAGCCACACACTAAGGAAATGAAACTGGTGGTCGTTTGCACACTTAACGAGTACAGTCACAAAGCACAATCTTTATAGCTCTTCTGGGCTGAATAATAATTCACAACAATGAACCAGCACCAAGGCAGGTAAGGCCAGTGGGAGCCAGGATATGGCAGCTTACCATTTGGCCAGGCCGTAGGTAGACGGATAAGCCAGTTTGCTCCAAGTGTCTGGTACTGTATCATAAGTCAATGCAGACTGCTGGGCTTCCACAGCAGGAGATAACGTCAGGTCCCCCTTGCACAGAGAAAAAAAAGGCCACCTTGTGACTATCGTCTGATGTGGGCAAGCTTCCTCCAGCCGCACGCACTTCCACTTACCTTCAGACCAAGGTCTAACTGTTGAAGTGACGCACGGATTTCCCGCAGGAGAATATTCATCCTCTCACATTCTTGGAAGCAAACAAGAACGTAGGGGCTTCTATTTGAGTTTTTTTGGATGATATCTGCCATGTTGAACTCTTCTGGGAGTTTCTCCAAAATGTCATCCAAGACATTCTTAACCTTAAATCATGAATACAGCAAGATTTAGCTCCTTTCTATTTCATTTTTGGTCACAGTGACTATATATATCTTATATTTTTTGTAAGTCGGATATATCATACAACTTCCAAAGATGTGTGCTAATGTATATAAAAGATGCCTCCTGATCCCAGGAGGTGGCCAAGGGGGCACTGCTAGCCACCTCAGCTACCTTCTGCATCAAAGCAGCCTCCTCCGTTCCACAGATCCTGTCAGGGAGGAGCTATGATGTGTTTGCAGTTCATTTACTGTTAGCGTTTAGGGAATTTAAGAACTGTCATCAACTATATTTCATTTGTATGTAAAAATAAAATCAGAGGAAGTAGAATCCCAACATTTAGGTATATTCCATTTTGTAATATGTTAAATAGTCATTTAAAAAGTCACATGAACCAAAGATGCCCTTTAAGTTTGAGCTAATTCTGGTGACTATGATGCTGCCCTCTGACATACCCTAAAAAATTTTGGGAGCAATTTGGTCAACATTTTGAACAAGGAAAGCTCTATCTTATAAAATTGCTGCCCTGAAGAAAGAAAGGATTGATACATTGGAGACATGACTGTACATAGTTCTCCAATGTGCTTATTTGTTCTACCTAAGCGGTTTCATTGAGCTGTGGCAAACCAACAAATACCGAAGATTGAGTAGTAGTGCCTGTCTTCAGCCTCAGACATCTTTCCCTCTTTCCTTGATTTCTCATACTGCCCGTGGTTCTGATATCATGTTTGCAAGTTGCGTTAGCACTCTGGCCAATAAATTGTCGGGTTCTGAAATCTTAAACTTATTTACAACAGCCGTGGAGAGCATGAAACAGTGTAGTAGAGAAGTTAGGTAAGAAGATGGCTTTTGAATCAGAATTTGGTGTCCTTCATTGGCCCTCTCTAGCTGTGAGGCCTTGGGATGTCACTTAAGTTTACCTCTGAAACAGGGATCCTGATACTAAGAATGCTTTCCTTAGAGCCTCGCAAAGGCACTCAATAGATGGTTGTTGCTACAATCTGTTTGCCTACCTGGGGTAATGAGGCATCTTTATCTCATTTGCTTTGCATTTTCTGGTTTAATGATCAGCTTCCTTGATGGAATGACTGATACCAAAAAACTACATGAAAACCTCATCCACCTCTCTGCTTTTATTCACAACGACCGCTTTTCTCAAATGGATGAATTTTTACCTTGTTAATCTTTAAAAATTCTAACATTCACATAGGGAAGATGTTAATATATAGGACATAACACCTTACAACAAATTCTACAGTTTCTAAATTACAAACAAGTTTTGGTTCTGCCCAGGTAGCTGACTTGGTTAGAGCATTGTCCTGGTGTGCCAAGGTTGTGGGTTCAATCCCCAGTCACAGCACATACAAGAAGTACCAATGAATACATTGATTTGTTGGAACAACAAATTGATGTTTCTCTCTGCCTTTCTTCCTCCCCTCTCTAAAAATCTTTCAATCAATAAGTTAATTACAAATGAGTTTCTCAACAAATGGCCTTATTTCAAGAAATAATATTGAAAGTTCTTGGGACCTTATTATAATTAGATCTGATGGTTAGTGTGTTAATATTATATCCTTTGGTCCAGCAATTCCATTTCTGAGTATGAGTATAGTGAAGGTATACCTTTGGGAATTACCTTTGTTGACAAAAGACTACACAAGAATATTCATGGCTATGATGTACATAATAGTGAAAAAACTAGAAACAAACCCAAACTTACATCCTCCATAGGTTAAGGAAGTGTATATTTATATAACAATACTAAACAAAATGAACCACTGATCTATGCAAAACATGGATGAACCCCACAAAATCACACAAACATAACGTGAAATGGAAGGAGCCAAACAGTAATGAGTATGTACTGTATGGCTGCAGTATCTGAAGTTCAAACACAGGCAAAGCTAGTCTATGGTGATAGGACGGTTAGGTGACCTTTGGAATGGAGGAGGAGGCGTATATTGACCAGTAAGGGGTCCACAGTACTGGAAATTTTCTGTAGTTTGGCCTAGGTGGTTATATGGGTGTATACAAAGGTAAAAATCCACTGAGTTAGACACAAGGTTAGTGCATGTCACTGTGTACATTATACCTCAACAGTGAAGAAAAGCAAGGCCCTGTACCTTGTCTTCTGTGGACTGGCCCAGCTCCTTGCTGACAAGTGCGTTGCTGGGCTGCATCTCCAGCAATGTTCTGAAGAGACTGTCTGACGACACGGTCAGGAATTCTATCTCCGCGTTTGGGTGGAGGCCGTACAGCGCTGGGCTTTCTGGAGGAAGCATCTCCTCTATGTACTGGTGGTAGCCTGAATAATCCAGATTCGGTGGGGCTGCAAATCCTGGTGCCAGCATAAGTTCATCTTCCATCTTCAACCACAAGGAAAAACCGGTTATTCCGAACTAACAGGGCATTGATCTTTGCTTCCTAAAGACTTTGAGAACACTTGTAAAGCAGTCTAGCAGGTAGCAAGCTCTCAAATGTTTCATAATCCTTTTGTCGTGGATCACTCGGCACCAGGTTGACCTCTGGAGGAGACCCAGGAACACACGTGAAGCCTGTACCTACGAAGACCTGGTCTGCAGTTTGTGTGGCACAACGTGGTACGTGTACACACGGAACAAACAGGTGCAGAACCGCCCTGTTTATTGGTCACCCTGTCACATGCTTTAAGTCCTTGATTCTCCCCAACATCCCCATTTTGCAGAAAAATTGAGATGGCATTAACTTGCCCAGAGAGGTGTTTGATTTTCATCTTAATTCCGAATTCATTCTAGTACGACTCCACAGCCTGTGCTTCCCCAGTGTCCATACTTTCCACAGTATGTTACATATAGATTTTATAAACATGCAGAGTTATATGTGCATATATTGAAAAATTTGTTTATAAGTAATATTTTGTAGAGCAGTACATACTAAGAGTCAAATCAGTGCTACCTCCGCACGACGTGGAGCTACTCAGCAAAGTCTGTGTTGCTCACCTGAAGAACCATGGACCCTGGGACAGTTGCCCATTCACTTCATTAGAGAGTAGACATTTCATGTGGAGGAATGTTCTTAACCACGGCAGTGTGCGAATGTAGCTCTTCAAAATGTAACAAAAGCATTTCTGGACCTGAGTCTCTGATCAGCCAGAAAAAGAGACTCACTTACAATTTTCTAGTATGTTCTCATATTTTTTTTTCCCTGATTGTTGTTTTAGTTTCCAGGGGCCATTGCACCTGGTTTCATTTTCCTAGTCTCTCTTGCTGTAATTCCTGCCGATATGCACTTTTAAATGTACAAGGGGATGCTACTTAAAATATATACATATAGCTTAAAAAATGTAGCTACTTTATGCCTAGATTCTAAATCATTTTCCAAAATTAAGGGTTGTCTCTGTAATGGTGTATGTTATGCCACCTGGTTCCTTCACCATTACCCGAAGACAAAGTGGATATTCACAAATTCTTATTCATTAATATGTACTGATCACCGAGTATAACCCAAACAAGCCTTGGAAGTTTAAAAGATTCATAGAACCTACTCGTTAAGGGACTCAGTCCAGTGAGGGACAAAATAAGTGATTTTCTATGCAATCATGTCATCTGTGAGTAATGACAGTTTTTCCCTTCCTTCTCAAACCTGCAGCCCCAGACTTCCCAAACAGCCTATGTCCTTAGAGACAATGCTCAGTTGCTGTCTGTGAATTCCAAAAGGCATTTTAAATATTCGAGTCAACACTTTATTTTGATTTTGTACTGGGAGGATTTTCAAGTTAAGTCTTTGCTAGTGCCAGAAACAGAAATCTTGACCCAATGACAGAGCAATCTGGACCATCTTCACCAGCAATTATCATGGTTTGTTTCCATCACTTGTTCACATTTTATAGTCTTTCACATTTAAATATCAGAATAGTCAAAATTTTAATTTCACCTGACTCAGGGTGACCAAAACAAAACTGTGAAGGATACTTAGACTCAAATTATTAGTCCATGATAGCCATTTTAGCCAAAATAAAAATATAAGCTCAAAATATGAATAATAAAACCACAAGTTGGAATAAATATTTTAAACCAAACTTCATTTTCTACAAACAAGGACTCAGGCCTTCCCTGTTAGTGTTCACTAAATAGTTGAAAAAAAAAAAATTAAGAACCACAGTTAAATTGTCCTTTAATAAAGACAAAAAGTTAAAAATGGTTTCAAGCAAAGAAAGTAGCCAAAAAGTGGAGCCACTTAAAAATGTTAAAAAGTGGTGGGAACTGGACATTTGTTGGAGTGTATACGCATTTAATGCCGGTGGAGCTATACGTGGTCCATGCTTTCTGAAAGATGACCGGGCAGTCTTTACAAACATGTGAGGAGCATCTTTTATATGTTAGGCAATGAGCAAAGCAAAGGAATACAGCAAACGCAAAGGAAAAGACTTGAGGTTTGTAGCCAGACAGACCTGGCTCAGTTCCCATCACTGAATAGTTCGGTGGCCTTAAAAGTGACAGTTTAGACTTCTGGCCAAGATGGAGGCCTAAACAGACATGCTGCATCTCCCTCCACAACTAAGAACGAATACAACTACCTAAAAACTAGAAACAACCAGAAGTTCCAGAAAACCAAAGTGCATGGAAGTCCAGCAAACAAAGATATAAAGAAGAAATACCCATCCAGACAGGTAGGAGGGGCGGAGCCAGGGCAGAGAGGACACAGTGTGGTGGTGGCAGCAGTGGAAACAGCAACAGGCTGGCGGAAAGCGCAGTTACACATTTTAAAAAGTCAGGAGGCACACCTGGGGAGCGTTGCCAGCTCCTCACCGGACTGAGCAGCTCACAGTCCCAGCACCAGGGAAAATCAAGCCTCATTGCTTCTGACTGTGCAGACCAGTGGGGTTGGGGCAGAGGTAGAAACTACCCGTCTCTCAGCAGAGTCTGCTTGTTTAAAGGGCCCCACGAACCTAGAACGTCCGCAGACCCACCCACTCTGGGAAGGATGACCAGGGCAGCAGCTAGAGGGGCGCAAGTCTGGTGTGGAAGTGGGTGAGGTGCCTGGGAAAGGGGAGAGTGCTGGGCAAGTGGCATTGTTCCTTCTCAGACCCCTCCCCCACATACAGCGCCACAACGTGCTGAAACGGGTCACCCGTTACAAATACCTAAGGCTCCGCCCCTTACAACATAGTAGGAGCCACAGCTCTCTCTGGGCCACAGAAGCAAACAAACACAGGAGAGTTCCGGCCAAGATGGAGGCCTAGACTGACACTCTCCGTCTCCCTCCACAACTAAGAAGGAATACAACTACCGCAAAACCAGCAATAACCAGAAGTTCCAGAAAATAAATGGAAGTCCAACATATGAAGTTAGAAAAAAGTGGCGCTTGTCTGGACAGGTAGGAGGGGCGAAGCCGGAAAAGAGAGGTCAAGCTGAGTTGTCTGCAGCTGCAGCAGCGACGGAGGCAGGATGGCGGTAAGCACAGACACCCGTAGTTAGAGAGAGACGAGAAGTACCTGGGAAGCACCCCCAGCTGCAGACCACACCTGTCAGCTTGTGATTCCAACACCGGGGAAGGCAGACCTCCATTGCCTTGGACTGTGAGGCCTGGAGGGGGTGGGGACAGAGGAGGAGGCTCCCAGTCTCTCAGCGGAGAGTGAACGGCAAGAATCCATCTTGGACCCCCACCCCCACAGAAAACGCCACAGCACGGTGAGACGGGACCCCTGGTTGTGATGAGTGCACGGGGCTCCGCCCACTATAGCATAGGAGGTGTGACAGCCCCGCCCAGGAAGCAAAGGTAAACACAAAACGGTCAGGATGGCACAGATCATGATAGAGATCCCGGTGACACAGCTGACCAGACAGCAAATATCTAATCTAATGGCTCAGCAGATAGGAAATCTTTCTGAGGCTCAGTTCAGAGCTTTGGTTATAAAAGTGCTTACAGACCTAACAGCAGATCTTAAACAAGACGGGGAAGGAATGAAGGCTAGTCCTGCTGAAATGAACAAAAACACATACGAAACTAGTGGTGAGGGCAAGAAAACCAGGGATCAAATCAACAAATCGGAACATAAGGAAGGAACAAACAGTCAACCAGTGCAGAAAGAGGAAACAAAAAATGAGGAAAATGAGGAGAGGCTCAGAAACTTATGGGACAGCTATAAGCCGGCCAACATCCTAATCATAGGACTGCCAGAGGTGAATAAGAAGAACTAGAAATTGAAAGATTATGTGAAAAAATAATGAAGCAGAGCTTCCCTAACTTGGGGAAGGAAATAGACTTACAGGCCCAGGAAGCACAGAGAGTTCCAGAAAAAACTGGACCGAAGGAGAACCACACCAAGACACATTATAATCTAAATGTCAAAAATTAAGGATAAAGATAGAATCTTAAAAGCAGCAAGACAAAAGAAGAGAATTACGTACAAAGGGGTCCCAATAAGACTATCAGCTGATTTCTCAAAAGAAACTCTGCAGGCAAGAAGGGACTGGCAAGAAATATTCAAAGTAATGAAAAGCAAAAACTTACAACCACAATTACTCTATCCAGCGAAGTTGTCATTCGGAACAGAAGGGCAGAGAAAGTGCTTCCAGGACAAAGTAAAACTGAAGGAGTTCATCAGATCCAAACCACTGTTATATGAAATGTTAAAGGGACTTGTTTAGGAGAAGGAGGATCAAAACTATTAACATTAAAATGAAAAGTGTATCACAACAAGCAACAACAGAAGCTAGGGAATTGAAACAAAGGCAGACTAAGTAGGCAACTAGAGTGGGAAAAGAATTACAGGTATGGGGAACATTTTGGGGGAAGGTCAGTGGGGAGGGAGAAGGGGGTAAAAGGAGGGAGATGGTACAGGAATTAGGAAGCATAGTAGGAGGGAGTAGACAGGAAGATGTTGAGAAGAACTATATGCACAACCAATGGGCATGGACTAAGGTGGGGGACAACTGGATGGAGGGGGGTCACTTTGTAGAGGGAACAAAGGGAAAAGAAATTGGGACAACTGTAATAGCGTAAACAATAAAGCATATTAAAAAATAAAATGAAAAAAAATTTCAAAAGGAATAAAAATATCAACAAGACCTTAAAAGGAATAAAAACAATTGAAAGAAAAAAAAAAGTGACAGTTTATCTGAGTTTCAGTCTCTGTCAGTAGAATGAGGCTCATACTAGCTTCTCACTCTGCCCCTGACCTCTACCATCATTTGGAGAAATCAGCCTCTGGAAAGGTCAGGCACCACCACTGTTTATCTTCCCCGTCTCCATGGTAACCTGCTCCCAGACGCCTTCTGAGGAGTGACTTCCAATTGTGTTCAATGGAAAGTGTCTTTCTGACCTGTGGAATTCTGCTCCCTTAGAACTCAGGAAAGACCAGGAGACTCACAATCAAAAGAAGCATTTAAGTCATGGTCACATGGCAGGAAAGTGTTTTCCCCCTGCGTTGTTTGACATTATTAAAAGTAGTAAAAAGTAAACTCCCTAATTTTCTACATTAGACTGTAATGCATTATATTTTATAATACACAATTATGTTACTTCTCAAAGTGGGCTCAAGGAAGGTGATCAAAACTCTGTAATGCTTGATGAGATGAGGTCCTCAGGGAAATTATAAACAGGAGGTTGCTCCAACAACAGGAGGTTGTCCAACTGGGAGTAGAGATGACATGGTGTAGGGTGCTCTGGGTTTCCAAGAAATGACCGTGCCGTGGCCATGAACTAGGACACCTTTTGAGAGACAGGGAGAGCATGAGGAAAGCGTGGCCACCACTTGGCTACTTCAGTGTGGGAAACGAGGACTGAGTCCTTCTGCCAGAAAACACAGCCCTGGTCATGAGCCATATGGGTGCTCAGTCTACACAGATGGGGGGCAGGGAAGAGGAGCAATGGGCAGAGGGTGCCTCGTCTCTTTAAACTCCAGTACAGGGGTGCTCTTCCCCTTCCTCACAGAAGGAAGAACTGGATTCTCAAATTGCCATATTTTTCTTGAGCACGTATTTAGTTAGAAGTTAGTGATTAAAATTTAGAAGATTCCATGGCTCCTGTGATGGAATAACTCTAGATTTTACTAATTTCAGACTCCTCAAATTGAAATCAGCATAACTGTCTTCTGGCCAGCGCTCTTACCCATGATAACAGAGTGACCTGGGCAAATCACTGTGCCTCAGTCTTTTTGTCTGTATAATGGGGTAACAGTGCCCTGGCTGGATACTAAATTGATTGGAGCGTTGTCCCGTACACACAAAAAAAGGTTGTAGGTTCAATCCTGGTCAGGAGGCAACTGATGGATGTTCCTCTCTCACTTCGATCGGGTGACAATGTCAGTCCTGCATACCTCACACGGTTATTCCAAGGACCAGTGAGTCAGCGTATGTGAGAGACTTCACCTGGGCACATGCCCACGTGCACAGAAATCACCTGGGCAGTCTTTTCAAGATGCATATTCTGATCCTGTATGTCTGGGATGCAGCCCGATTTTGCCTTTCTATCAAATTCCCAGCTCCCCTGAAGGTGGGCCAGAATGCACTCACAAAAAGCCAAGACTCCTCAATAACATTTCTTACCAGAATTTTCTCCTCAGTGAAATTAATTTTTAAATGTCTTACCAGAGATGGATTCATAAATTCTTCTAAATATACCCGGCACAGTTTGCGATCCCAGTCATCTGTGATGTGACCCCCATACATGATCTCACCAAAAAGGTACCGGAGATCTTCCCATGGGACCTGTGGGGAAACCACGCAAATGTTCATTCTGGGCCCAGGGCATCTGCCTCAGAGTGCCCTTTGAGGGGCAGGCACATGCCTCTCCACGAGCCCCGCTTACCCTTATGTCTCCTAAGCCCCCACCAACAGGGGCATTTAAAAGAGGTTCGGGCTCCATAGCTCAGGGCTTAGAGCACTAGCCTTGTAAAAGTTCAGAAAATGTCTAGGCTTCCGCATAGACTTTCTTGAGAGAATCATTTTCAGCGTTAATACATTCAGTGAAAATTCACTAACACTCAGCTTCTCATGCAGATTTCAAAGTAAACTGACTTAGTCCTAGAACACGTTATACAGGGAAAACTGACACATTCAAAACCTCGGCCAACTACCATGAGAGGGAATCAGTTCCCAGGGCCTTGGAGGTATGACATGTTTTTATGGTCTGATTCAGGGAAAAAAAAAAAAACCCATACAATTAGAATTTGGGGTGTATTTTGAATTCCTGCAACTTCCAAAAGTTCACACAGACACCTCGGCTTGCCACAGAGTGATTTGAGGGCCCATTTTATGGCCTAACTGGCCTACCCAACAGTTTAAGAGTTGTAACTAATGACCGTATCATGTTTTATTCAAGAAATCAACTCTATCTCCTCTTTATTTGGCTTACCAGGGTCTGAAGTTTCTCTTTGCTACCCTTTGGCTTCCTCTGGGTTTGCAAAACATGCCAGTTTGTGATGAAGCCTTTCTAGACAGGAACCTTTACTCCCTCGGGGGCAATATACCGCCTCCCAACAGTTCAAGTAAAAACTTAATTACAGCCTTCCTTGGTGGCATGATGTGACAGAACAAGTAAAATTGCTCCAACTAGTCCAATGTACTTGCTCCAAGTTTATGTGAATTTGAATAAATGAACCTCAAATGTGTCTTTTCTTTTAAACTGGTTTGACGTGAATGGAACATAAAAGAAGTGACTAGAGGGTACCCATGCTCTTGCCCCCAACTGTCCCCGTGGACGCTGAAATGGATGCGAACAAAGACTTCTTAATTTTATTGCATATTCTGATTACATTTCATTTATGGCTGCTATACCGCTTCCCATCCGATATGTATCTCCCTCAAGATTTTAATCAGCTAGGAGGTTGGTCCTTTTTTAAAAAAATTGTTAGCGTTTATTTATTTACTTATTTTTAGAGAGAGGGTAAAGGAGAAAGAGAGGGAGAGAAACATCACTGTGTGGTTGCCTCTCACTCGCGCCCCCAACTGGGGGACCTGATGTGCAGCCTAGTCATGTGCCCTGACTGGGAATCGAACCAGCGACACTTGGCTCGCAGGCTGATGCTCAATCCACTGAGCCACAGCAGCCAGGTCTGTCCTTTTTAATAACCGGTTCTCTTTCCCCCAAGTCCTGATCTGTTTTTTTACAGATACCTTCCTGAAATGGGCATGTACAACCAAACTCTGTGCACATATTAACTTAATTCACCAATCCTCATAAGTTGCTTGATGATGTGTAGCAAATGATTCAGGTCAAGACACCTGAGAGACAAGTGCGTGTGTTAAACTCCTAAGGCTGTGCTGATCTGGAACACCGGAGCCTGGGGGTAGTGGGGAAGTGGCATGATTCAAACGGCCACCTGGTGTTGCCAAGTCTCAGGATGTGAGAGCTGGAGAGAAACACACATGCCAACTCCTCTCTCTCCTTCATTTCTATCTCAACTGTGTACAAGAATCAGCTGACACAGGACCAAACTGCTGGTCAACCTCACAGGACAGTTATGAAGGACTTGAATAAAAGTGTTAAGTGGTTCATTTTGTTTTCTCCTGAGAACTATTATAATAATCAACTATGTGCAACATTTAAAACAAAACATGCTAAGATCAACAGAAAATATTAATTTTAGAAGGGTCAAAATATGAACAAGGTATATATGCAGACTTTTAAAATTTCATAGATTTAAAAATGATAGAAATTGAATATTGATCATCATATACTGTATTAAGGCCATTTATTTGGACACCACGTATTGAAATGTATTTCTTGGGAGGACACACGCATGTCCTGTGACAAGTATATACAAGTACATTCTGATGGCAGTCAAGTCACCTTTGAAGCCTGGGAAAACTTTGATAACAAAAATTACACCCACGGTTTCCAAAAGAACATTAACAGTCACTTACACATAGAAAAATGGATGAGTTGTTTTAAAGGCCCTTTATAGAAAGTGTGGCCTGGAGCAGAGCACCTGGCTGCCTTTGACAAATTTATCTTGAATTTAACTTAATGGAAAAAAAATCCCCCCTTATGAGGACTCAGCCAGAAAATTCCTACAAATGGCTCCTTTTTGAAATCCAATCATTGGGTTCATAAGAGTTTACACAAATGTTCTTGATGAAGCATTGCCCTTCCCATCTGTACAACACATTTTAGCTACACAATAAAATCATCCATCTACCTTTACCTTCAAATCAAGGGGAACATTACTGAGAAAGTCAAAACAAGGTGGCATCCTTAATACATAATAATGACATATGCAGGAAATGCACCATTACTTATCCTTGTGACGTGCTGTAAATTGCTTCCATCATCAGGACTAATTGTAGTGATTATTAATGCAGTGTTATGAACTGTCAGAACTGCTGTATGTAATTACATTTGTGCAAATGCTTCATTACCTGCCTAATGAATCTGGCATCTATGCACATGTAAACCACTGTTTTTGTTAACATAATGAAGGACATTTTTTTTTTTGCATGAAGCTGCTGATGTAGAACTGGTTTGACCTATCTTACAAAGTTCGAGCATTTGCTGCTAGGGAACCTTTGATCTGGTTTATTTTCACACTTGGCAGAAGTTGCAGATAGTGTCAGCCATTTCAGTAATAGCTTCCGAAGAGAAATTACGGTCCACTTTGATAGCGCCCAAAGACTGACAGATTCAGTCTACTCCCGGGAAGAGGTTATCTGACCACCGGCACTTACGTCAGGGTTTGCCTCTAAGTAGTTGTAGAGGACGTCGGCACAAATGGTGAGGTCTCCGGGACTGAAGGGGTAGCGGCGGCTCCAGCCCTGGGGGCCGAACCTCAGTCTCCCAGCCACGCAGGCATGGAAATAGCACAGAGCGAAGAGGATGCTTTTAAACTCCTGCTCCTTGGAGCACACTTCAAGTGTATCCTGGGAGGAGAGAGAAACGTTTCATTATCCTTCTGCATGATTCCCAAGGGCAAGGGTCTGGGCTTTCAATACTCCTGTAAAGGACTTTGAGGGAGATTTAGAATAGAGCTGACATGCAGTTTCCAGCAGGGCCACCTATCCTACGAGAATATCATACGAGACTCTATCTGGCAGTTGCCTGTCTGCTGACTTCAGAGGAACACTTTAATTTTGCTTTATTCTTCTGAATGCTTCTAAGTTCACTAGAAAAAGAGACAATTCAGTTCAACCAGTAGTAATACTGCTCGACATCATTTCCCCCTGCACAATTGTCCTTGTAAAAGCTGGATAACAAAAGGACATCATCTCAGTTTTGTTATTGTAGCCAAATATTATTTAACCCCAAATACTACATGCCCCTGGTTTTGTAGTAATACACGTTCTCTGGGCACATGGCCACCCATCAAAAGACTTTTTCCCAGCCACCCTTGAAGCCAGATGTGCTATAGAACCAAGTTTTTTGCAACAGAATTTGAGCAGAAATGATGTGTCTAACTTAGTAATTTACTTAAAAGGAAATTGTTTGCCCTGGTTGTCACTCTCTTCCTTTTTCTGTGGGCTAAACATGATGATGATTGGACAACCACAGAAGCCATAGTTAGGAATAGCGGAGGCACCCATCAGCCTGGGCTGATCTCATGGAACAGAGCTGCCAATTATATATGAGAGAAATTACCTGATTTGAATCACTATAATTTTGTGCTGACCCTTAACTAATACAATCACAACAACTGATTTCCTTCCAATGAACTAGGGGCAAAATTCATTGTTGGGATGATAGAATGGTCTATGGAAAATTTAAAAAATATATGTCTATAGATCTGTGAAATAGTTTTGAAAATTCAAAAGGAAAGTAGAGTCCTGGTATGCTATATTGATATGGTTATGGACCCAAGAGCCATAAAATTCAAAGGCAAAAAACTGCCATCTGATCTGTGACTTAAAGGTAGTACTTTACCATCTTCAGATGTGGCAGTTCTGTGAGGCAAACAGGAAAAGTAAAAAATCTTCAGCTGAGGTTGGGCAGAAAAAGGTAAGGCCAAATCTGTACCTTCCTGCCTTGTCCTTTAAAATGGTAAAAGCATAATCAGTCTACATTTAAAATGGATCTGACAGCTTGGGCCATCTACAAAGATCTTTAGCACCTTTGGGGTGGGAGTTGAGAGCTGATCTCCCAGGGGCTTCTGGTAAAAGTTGAAACCAAGACCAGATTTGTTCTCTGGTCCAGGATCAGAAGAGTTTGTTAGTCTCCTTCTCTATCACTTTCATCAGAATCCAGGGCTACCAACAAATATAGTTCTAGAATTGGCCAGGCCACATACAGTGTAGACCCAACTAAGTCACTAGGTGATTTCTAAATAATTTATGGGGTTTGGACATATACAATTCTTAAAAATAACCCTTCTACAACTAAACATCAAATAAAAGGCAAGCTTATGAAGGCAGAAAAGAGAAACCATATAAATAAGTACATTAATTCCACCTATATTTCATGTAACTTAGTTTTATCCTCACTGCTAAAAAAAAAAATCACAGGTCAATGTCCATTTCATTATGCCATTGAAAGGATATATGAACCAGCTTTCCTAAGAAAAAGTATGAGTCTACCCTAACATTCCACACTTCAGGTCAGTCATATTTTTATAAACTAAGCCATGAGCAAATAAATATCAGAAAACATACAAACAGCACTGGGAACAGAGAACGGGCACCAGCACACATAATAGTGTTGTGTGCACACAGATGCCATTGCTACACGCACAATTGTTTATGTTTGCTGCAAATGTTACAGAAACAGAAATCTATATTCTTACTTTAAAAACCTGGTTCTCTGGGGATGAAAGGAGCCCAAACAGTACTCCTTTATGACTCTTCTTCAAGATGCAGATGCTATTAAGCTGAAAGAGGCATGTAGACAGCATCCTACTGAAGAATGGTCCTTTATATCTGGGTCACTTAATGATCATATTTACATAAACATTCTACAATGCTGAGGGTAATAAAGAACTAGTAATAAATGAACTTTGTTCAATATGAAGACATGTGTCAAAGTTTGGAGATAAATTCTGGTTTGAGGAAAGATTACATATACAGATTTAATTGGATTTGAAAATTAAAGAATGCAAAACAAAAACACCCAAACAGAACAGATAACTTGCCTAGCTCTTTTGGGTGCTCTTCTCATTTGAGAAGGGTACCCAGTCAATAGGAATGACTGAGATTCTGTCACCTAATCCAAATGAGTACAAAATGAGTATCTTGCAGGCCTCAGCAAGATAGGGCCACAGCAGCAGCACGGAACAGCCAGTGATTCAGGGAGGTTTGGGAAAGGAAGCGATCTGTCATACAGACCTCTAATTGCCTGCCCTAAAATGTCTTCTCACTGACTTTTAGCTGAGCATATGGCTGCCCAAGATGAATTTACCTTTCCCAGCCTCTCTTGCAGCCAGGTTAATGCAAGGTTTGAGCAATGAGATAAAAGAAGGATTGCGTATTAACTTGTAGAAAGCATCTTTAAAATAAAGCCATCATGTCCCCTTTGTCATCTTTAAAAAATATATTTTATTTTTTTATTTTAAAAAGAGAGGAAGGGAGGGAGGAAGAGAGAGCGAGAAGTGTTGATCCATTGCATGTGCCCCAGGGGACCAAAGCTGCAACCCAAGCAGCCGGGAACTGAACCCTGACCTTTTGGTTCATCGGACAACGCCCAACCAACTGAGCCACACTGGCTGGGGCCCATTTGTCATCTTTGTTCCTTCTTTCATCCTATTGTTGGGAACATGGGTTTGGGGGCTGCAACTCTCACAGCCACATGAAACCATGGCAAGCCCATCCTAGAAATGATGGAATCATGACGGAATTGGGCTGTTGACAACTTTGTGGTGACATACATGAGCTCTAAATTATCTACTTCCAGAAATGCCATATGGCAGATACACTTTTTAACCTTGCTTAAACCACTGCTTTTTTTTATACTTCTTTCATAAATAGCCAGTCATAATTCTAACTGATAAAAGGATGCTGGGAACCTATTCACAGATTGCTAGGGAGCACAGGCTAATAATACTCATGAATTTCACAATTTGAATAAAAACCACATCTTGCTTTCTAATGTAACAACATGTCAGCATTCATAAAAGACTCTTAAAATTTTTATATTTTCTTTACATTTTCTATTTTTGTGTTTGGTTTTGGCTAACATAGGTTTGAAGGGAAATTCATTTTGTGAATCACTTTGATTACCTTTGATTTTGCCACTTAGAATTAAAACTTAGTCTTAATATTTCAGAAGATCCCTTTCACTAGATAAGAAATAATATCCCCCTTGAAATTCTTAAGAATCTTTCCAATAAATGTGATCTTCTGTTAATAAAAGTGGAAAAGTGGTTTTCCAGATAGCAATTAAAAGAACTGATACTTTCACAAATAAACTAGAATTGGTGGTTTTATCTGGAGAAGGACTTCATTCACAGACTTTAAGGAACTCTGTTTATCCCTATGCTTATATGCACCACAATTTTTAAATGTGCATTTCCCTGAGGAGAGTGTCCAAAGTTTTAACAAATTATCAGAGGGGTCCTTACCAAAAAGAAAAAAAAACTTAGGAAGAATTGGGCTGAAGCATATTTATGAAATGCTAACTTCAAACTCCTATTTTGTACTTACTTTGAGAATGTCATAAACAGCGAGAAATTATAAACTGAGGGACAAAATCATCACAGTTCACAAAAAAGCATATTGCAGATATGTAATTGATTCAATAAGATTTTTTGAGTACCTTCTATTTACACAGTCTACTGTATTTATATAGGCTACAAATTACTCAATTATTTAATGAAGTAATTAACTGTATTCTTCAAAACTGTATCCTTAGGTAGCTAATTATTATAATACCTTCTTAATGTCGGTGTGCGTATTGGCCCAGAAGGCACCAGAGAAAAAGGTTAGGAGGTGTGCGTGGGCACACACATGCAGAGACACATCAAGATTTCATCTCATCCCTCTGCACAAGGTACATGAACAGACAATGGTTCCATAGTCTTGCGAGGACGCCCTGACTTTAGCGTCAGACCAGGCTCCTTCTACGTTCTTACCTGGTCGAAGTTGTAGAAAGCAGCATGTAAATTGGCCAGCATTCCTGTGGGGAGCTCATTCGTGATCTTAATGGAATTTTCCAGGAGTCCTTGAGGGATGATGTGTTCGCTTGGTGTAGGTGCAGTCTCGGCACTCGTGAAAACCCTGTAGTCTCTGTGGCTTCCTTGGCTGTATCTTTCAAGAAGTTTCTCCAAGGTTCCCAGCCACTTGGCTACCAAATGGACATTCTGAAAGACGGTATGATTTATAATTCATGTGAAACTCAGGTATATTATTTAAATTATAGGATTACAGCATTTTCCGATACATCAATGTGTTAACACTTTGCGAATCATAATTTAAATGTTCTTTTATCATGTTAGGAGAACAAAACAAAATAGAATTAAACAATAAACTTTAAGTGCTCCAATCCACCACAGGCTGTCTTTGTAAACCCAAATCTCCTTTCAACACCCACCCATCGCTTCCAAGATGGAGCTGCCTGATACTCTTCGTTGTTACAGTTCAAACTCAATTACTGAGACTTACAGGGATTAGTTTAACCAGCTATAAAAACTAACAGCCAGAAATGTACCAGGTCACCCACTTCATTATTTCCGATGGAAACCTCTTCTACCCACACTCCTACTCAGCAGAATTTGGACTCAAAAGGATGTGAGGGGTGAAAGATTAGCTGAACAAGAAAGCAATCAATCTTTGTTAAGATGTTCTGTGTATTCCTATCATGTCATTTTTCTTAAATCCTAGAGCTGTCAAAAATCACAAAAGAAAAAAAAAAAAAGTCACCACCACCACTCTTTGATTTTCAGTTTTACGATTCACAAATTTGCTCTTCTAATACCAAGCAGGCCAGAGCACAGCTTGATGCTGGGAGAGGAGAATAAGGCCATACCTCACATGCTCCCTAGCTTTGGGAAGTCCTTGATACAGTGATCAAACGTCACCCCCAGGGATGTGTCATCACTTCCAACTAAGAAAAGCATTGATGATTATAATAGCTACAAAAATATGGAGAGCAAAGGCAAACAGGGACGGGAACAGTAATGCAGGTCTCCTTCTTGGAAACAGTTCTGTTGCAAAAAGACCTACACTGGTTCATTTGTTCATATTATTAGGTTATTTTCCCCCTGGGGAAGTAATGAACATTGGTAGGTGTCACAGGCTGAATTGTGTCCCCCCAAATTCACGTGTTGAAGTCCTAACCCTCAGTGCCTCACTATGTGACTGTCTTTGGAACTGGGTCTTTAAAGAGGTAAACAAGGCTAAATACAGTCATTAGAGTTAGCCTTAACCCAATATGGCTGGTGTCCTTATAAGAGGTGATGAGGACACACAAACAGAGGGGAGACAATGTGAAGAAGACACAGGGAGAAGACAGTCATCTACAAACCAGAGAGAGAGACCTCAGAATAAACCAGCCCTGCTGACACCTTGGTCTTGAACTTGTAACCTCCAGAACCATAAGAAATTAAATTTCTGTTGATTAAGCCACCCAATCTGTGATACTTGGATATGGCAACCCTAACAAACTTACACAGGAGGGGAGGGCCCTCTCTAAGTTTTCCCCCATACATGCTTGCTACTAGACTATAATGAGAGTACTTTTCACACCTAATTGTGCCACTCATACCAGTAAGCAGGACTGAAAACAATAAAAAAACCTGTTTTGCAAGCTCAAATACAGGGGTGGGCAAAAGTAGGTTTACCGTTGTGAGTCTGTGAAACACATAGGGTTAATTCTTGTATTATTTAGTTTTTATTTTTATTTTTAAAGACTTATTTGTTTTCAGAGGACGAGAAAGGGAGGGAGAAAGACAGGTACAGAAACATTGATGTGCGAGAGATACATTGATTGGTTGCCTCTTGCACACCCCCAGTTGGGGACCTGACCTGCAACTCAGGCACGTGCCCTGACTGGGAATCAAACTGGCGACCTTTCAGTTCACAGGCCGGTGCTCAGTACACTGAGCCACACCAGCCAGGGCAATTCTTGTATTATTATTAAGTATTGTATTACCTGTATTACAACTGTAAACCTATGTTTCCCCACCCTGGATGTCCTAATTCTCTTATCTTATGAACTACAGCAATCCCTTATTTGAAAAGTTTACCTGAAACAAATGTAAACATATTATAGGCTGTGACATTGGAGTCAGGGCCCAGAAAAACCTCCAAGGGAGCCACCACTGAACACGTGCACCTGAGGATCCACTGTGGGACACTGGCTTTGGGACTGGTGAGACTGTCATGCCCACTTGCCCAAGGGCAGCAAGGCATGTGCAACATTTTTAGTCAATTCACATATACTGAAAACCACCCATGTTTTGCCCATGAATAATGACTTTTAAAACCTATTATGTTAATTCACAAACCATCTGTGTTAAGATAGCTGCCAGCCTGTGCCTTTGTAATAGTTTTCTCTAGAGTGTGGGCTTTTGATCAAATGCTAGCTGAATATCCCTAGAGGGACTATATCTGAACATAGTGATTGATCATTGTAGAGTTTGGTTAAAAACATATTCATAGGGGCATATATATCATATCTCTACACTTGATAATTTAAATTAATGTAAATTACAAACAATATAAGTTCCCATTTTGTTGGCCTTTCTTCAAAGTCTTTCTTCTCTTTCAACTGTGGATCACAGAGATACTAGAATCTTCCAGGAACCAGGACAACCAGAAGCCTGGGATAGTCTCTCCTCTCCAATTATTCTATGTGTGGAGATGAAAAGCAAGTTACATTCTAAGTTACTGGCTTACCATTAAGTGCCAAAATCAACAGTCTAGAACAGATATCCCAAAGCATATGCTTCATAAAATAATATCTTTTGAGATGTGTTTTTAATGGTGAAACATAACTTGCATTTTTGGAGGCAACCAGTAGTTTTGTACAAATCTAAGAACAACAGAAACATTTTACTTTGAATACTATATTCTTTTGAGAATGACTACACTCCTCTTAGGTTCTTGCCAACTGGAACTGCAGGATGCTTGAGAACTCTCAAAGAGCTCCTTCTTTTCTGGGAAGATCCCAGCGTCTACACAACTGCTGGAGTAACAACTGCTGTCTCTGAAAAAAAAACAACCCCCCACTGTTAGCCATCTGACTCTGGGAACCCCAGATGGGGACATAGCACCCCAAGGAACCTTACTAAGGTCTCATCTAAGCAGCAGGCAGTGCTCTCCCAGAAGGTGATGTTCTGCTTGAAGTCTTCAAGAAGCTCACTTTATTTCAAGCAGAAATGCAAAATGCATCCGCCTTGGATACTGGAGACACTAAGGAGATCATGTCATATCTCAGAATGAGGGTGGCAGCATGGGCTAGCGGAAAAATGTCACTTGCTGCCATACAAGCCTGGACTCAAGTATCACCCCTGCCACCTTCCAGCTCTGTGGCCTGGGGGCTCTTCAGACCCCTCTGAGGCTCACCTGTCTCATCTTTATAATGGGAATGACATCATCAACCCTTGCCTCATTTGAGATAATGTCATCTAGTGAAGGGTCTGACGCAAACATGAGAACCTTTGGGATCAGGATATAGCGAATCCAATGGCCATGCCCAGACCTGCTGAGACAGCTGGCATGTCCTCCTGTAGAAGGAGTCGGTCAGTATGGCGCCCAGGCGCCCCTATAGCTGGGCTGGGCTCCACTGGTTGCTGGGTTCTTGCTACAATCCCCAGCCAGGGGAGTCACACGGAGCACACTGGGTTGTACACTCTTGGACCTAGACAATGCTAGCCTCTTAATTTACAAACAAAGATAACGTCACGCAACTAGTTAGGGGCAGAGTTGTAGGAGATAATACATAACCTTTAAAGCAAGATGTAAAGAAGAGAAATGACAGCCACGGTGTTGGCATCTATACAAGTCTGCTTGTCCTCAAGCACTGTTGGAGTGTTCCAGATATCTCTAAGTCAGGAGAATGATAGGGCTCCCTCTAATATTTTTAATTTTAAAGCACAATACCTAGAAAATTCCTCAAAGGATGACATCTATCCTTGTCAGCAGAGCCTCTAATCACCTTGGGAGGTGTCACGAATGCCAACAAAATCCATCAGACTCTCCAAGTCACCATGAATTGGGCTGGGATGGGCTGGGAAGCTCCCTGAGTTCTTTCTCAGGGACATCGTGAAAACGTAATACTCACTTGGAGTATGACCCAGTGTCCTCCTTTGGAAGCCTTCTCCAGTGCCATTTCTGCCACTGTCTCCTGGCCTTGTCCTAAAGACACATTGTGGAATTTTCCTGAGTCAATGGTAAACCCAAGTCTTTTGCCTGTGGGACGATACAACGCGGTGAGAGGAAAAGTGAATCAGGACGAGGTGAGAAGAGTCTGGAAATGTCCATCTGTGGCCACCACGGCTACCTTCTAAGACATTTTCCTGCACAATCCAAAATAAACCTCTGTCCTTTCAACAAGCAGCATTTTGAGCTCTGAAGCTGCCTCCTTGTGAGCATGAGCGAGGCCGGTGGAAAATCAGGCCCTCTGGTTTTATGGTAATGAAGCTTTTGACACTTTGATAGATGGCAAGCATTGTTACTGAGCTTTACAAACTTTTACAGGAGTAGCAAAGCATTTCCTTCATAAAGGAGCTATAGGTGGTAGATATCACAGCGTTTTTTGACAGGATCAGCTCATTGGGAAAATGCAGGAGCCTCTCACCTTGTGAGGCTGCACTTGAATTGAGCACAGTCAGGTCACAGCTCTATTAACCTGGTGCTCTCAGCATTGGCTGCGGGGAATAGTAATCCAGAGCATAAAGCGACAGTGCCTTGCACAATCGAATAGACCTGCTCTAATGACCATTATTTAGTCACAGGGGGCACAAGATTACGCGAGCATGGAGAAAATTGCCCTCTGGCCCTCATATAGTCAAAAGGTGGAAAATAGTATAAAATAAACTTGCATTATACCAACCAGAGGAATGCGCCATTTGAACATTTCTTCAGATTATACGGTGTTATTAGCCTAACATTTTCCATACACTCAATCTCCAACAAATGAAAAAAAGAAAAGAAAAGAAACTAAGGTAACTGTAACTGCAAGGAAGGGTGGGCGGGCATTGGAAGGAGGCAGGCAGGCGGGCAAGCAGACCCCCTGGCCACTCACCAAGGCCCTCGAGGTCTTTGAGGGCATCTACCCCTGGAGACAGGATGAAGAACACCGGTGTGGCTGGGCTGCTTTCTTCCAAGGCTTTAACTAAGTCCAGTCTGGTCCGCTCCACATACTTTGCACCCAGTTTTTCCTCCACAAAATTCCTAGAAAAAACAACAATGCAGAAGACGTGATCAGTGCTTGCTTTTGACCATGCAAAGTGTCACGCTTCGATCAGCTTAAACCATGGGCACAGGAAGAAAGCAAACCACGTTTTTTTTACATGGGACATTCTGTTAAAATGACAGGATGAATCCAACTGGATTTACACAGAAGTGTTAGTGAGAACCCTCTCTGCTTCAAAAGCTCTGTAAATCAGAAGCCTCCATTCCATTTTGGGGGGCTTCTGAGACCCCCCACCCCAGTACCATCAGCTGCCTGCTTATGGCTTTGTATCCCCTCAGTCCCCTGCCAGACCCCCCCATTACTTATTAACAGTTCATTAGATTTGCCACAGTGCAATTTTCCAGCCTGCTGGGCTTCTCATGAATCGTCGGCAGCCGTCCGTCTCGAGAGACGATGGTGTAGCTTCTTAAGAGTCTATCTGCACCGCCAAGAATGGCTGTGCAGTCCGACTCGGGAGTGACACGGTATCTGTCTCCTCCCGTGTTGAATCGACATCTTGCGATGACGCTGGAGTGTCCTCTCCAGTGGAGCTGAAGCTACAGAGCCTGGGCAGGGTGATATGGAGGGTCTGCTGTTGCCCATGCAGCAGACCCCCCCTCTCTTCGCAGCTGAATGATCCAAGGGAAAGACAGAGTCAATACAGCTTGGCTTCAGGTGCGCCGCAGGAGTTGCCGGTGTTGACTACAACGTCAAACCGCCTTAGGGACTCCGGCTCCGGATTTTCTGTCGGGGTCTACTCCCTTAGCCTTTCCCCTGAAGAGGTATGCCGCAAGGCAGCGGAGGTTTTTTGGAGTCAGAGTTTTCCTTCTCTGATGTGCCCTGACTGGAAGATCGAACCAGCGACACTTAGCTCGCAGGCCGACGCTCAATCCACTGAGCCAAACCAGCCAGGGTTTTCTCATGAATATACAGATGCTTTTGGGGGTGCTTCTAACACAGGGAGGCTCAATTAAGCAGGGATTCAGCAGCACCAGATTCAACAGAGAGTAAGTTGTACTAAGCAGAATTAACTCATAAAGTAGGGTTCAGCGGAGGTGGCTGCAAAGGGAAAATTGGCTGAACTAGACAAAGCAAAGGAAAAAAACTGAGGCACGTGAATATTATAAAAGAAAGAGGAGCACGATACAGAAGGAAGTTGTGAACTCTGCAGTTGGTGAATTCAAATTAGAGCATATTACTGTTTGGAAGTTAAAAGGGCGGAGAAAAAGGACACTTGAACCAAGATGGAGACAGAACTTTCTGCTTTTAAATTGCGCTGGCTGTAAAGTTATGGGACTCTGAGTGACTCCGTGGAAGGAATTCATTTTGGCGTGACACATAAAATCTTTGGAGGCAAAATGCCACCACAGAATAAAGACGATGGAAATTAACACTTGGATAATGCACGTTCCTGGCCTCTGAGCTCTGCTGACACTCCTCTCTGCCTAGAATATTTCCACTGGTTTCCTGTGTCCCCTGCAGAGTTCAGAATCAAGCTTTTCAGGAAGGATGTCCTGAATCGTGTTTAGCAAATTTCAGCACTAGGACTGGGTACAATACCATCATTTCGGCAGAATCGAGCGTAAACGCCTCCGGCAGCTTCTCCTAGCCCCTAAGACTAAGTTTCCTTTTGGTTAACCTGCATCTCCAAATGCGACGGCCCCACCTGAGAGCGTACGTCATCCTGTCGGGGCGTACTGCTCTCAAAATAATCAGCTTCTGTATTAAACTTTTCTTCTTCCATTCTTGTGGTAACTTTTCTTTTTCTGGACACTCGGATTCTACCCACTTCCTCCATTGCTTGGCAGATCCTTCCACATCTCGGTCTATGCCTCGAAATTCTTCCCTAAGGGCTATTGCCTGTAACAGAACAGGGGAACAGATAGGAATAGTTTACCTCAAGCATTTGAGATAAAGACTGGTGAAGGCATCAAATCCTATATAAACAAGTTGTGCTGGACAGTCTTTATTTCCTCTCCAGATTACTCTGCACACTTTTCTGCCCTGCTAAGAGGGTGATGCCAAAGTATCACTTGGACTAAGCTCCTGGTCCTCTTGCCTTTTTGGGTTTGTCCAATGGGAGGCAATGGTAAGAGACCAGAGGGCCGGGGAAGAGAGATATTTCAGGGTATTTCTTCACCAGCTCTGCCCGGTGCGACACAGCTGGGCATGTTCCACTACCAAACGCCACAGTGCCTGCAGGCTAGCTCTCTCCCCAAATTTTACTTCTCAGTCATTTAGTAACTGCTCCTTTTCTTCCCTTTTTCCATCCACATCCTTACATGGATTCCCTTGTTCTTCTTCCCATACTATGAAAATATTCTCTCATCTTTGTTAAACCTTTCTTAAATCCCCCTTCTGAATGCACCACCTGTTTTTCTGCTGAGGTTCTGACCAATACACAATTGAATTTATAATTCTAAAGAAATTCTAAATAAAATTATATATTTTTAAAAAATAAAAGTCTAACTATTATAAAATAAGGGACAACATAGTTATTTTCAATGCATGGAAATGGTTCCTTCATAGAAAAAAGGAGTGGGGCAAAGCTTAGCATATGATGAGCATCTTTAAAGAATTCCAGAGCCTAAGAATAAGTACTTAATATTAAAGAAGCTAGATTCAGACAAATTCAAAGAATATTTAGTTATATTTCTTGACTTTTTTCAAAGGTCCTGAACACTATATTCATAACAACTCTTCTGCCCATTAAATAGGTTGAAAGTTTCTTTACTTTCAAATAAGAAATCAGTCAATTTAGTTGTACACCTGAAACAATTATTGTGTGCCAACTATAATTGAAAAATAAATTTTAAAAAAGTAAAGAGCAAAAAGTTAGTCTATTTAGTAATAAAAATCAATTAAAGAACAATACATTATATAGCATATTTCTACAATTGAAATGCTATGAGGTCTGTCCAGAAAGTATCCAGCCATACATTATGAAAAATAAACATTTATTGAAGAAGATATGAGATACAAAAATATTGTACACAGGACAATGACACCTCAGGCCCCTTCAAAGTAGGCACCTTGGGACCTCACACAGTTCACCCAATTGCCATCAGCTGCCCTGTCATATTTTCCTGAATCTCACTGATGGTCTGAAATATCTTCCTTTTCAAAGATTATTTTAATTTTGGGAAAAGCGAGAATTTGCAGGCACCAAATCTGGGCTGTAGGGGGGCTGAGTCACCTGGGTGATTTGATGTTTCACCAGAAACTCTGCACAAGACATGATGCATGAGTGGGTGCGTTGTCATGATGAAGCTGCCAATCACCAGCTGCCCATAGCTGCGGCCTTCTGAGTCATCTGAATAGTTCCCATGCAGGAATGTTGAAGCTTAATGCAAAATTTGATGCAGATTCGTTGCTCTATTTGCTCAGTCATGTTGAATGCAAAGTCCAAACAGTACACATGCTCACTCAATGGTGTCTACCGCCCCCACTGACTAGTACAGTGAAGTTGTCATTTTTCACGCATGTGCATTACAGTCCACTCTTCTTGGCTGTCTGGTTACACTGGTATCATGCAAATTGTTTTCGTTATATTAACAATGGTTGGACTTTTTCTGGACAGACCGCATATATCACTTCAATTTTTAAAACTAATTTCTACATTTGAGAGAACTGAGATTGAAATATGATTTAGAAATTGAAAAACTATGTTCCTAACATACCTTAATTGCACTCCATGACTGAGTGCTTAGGAAGTCGACAGGACTCAGGTAAGTGTGTTCAATTGTGAATCGAAGCAGGAAATCCAATTCAACAGGGTCTATCTCTTTCTTTCTCAACAAAATCTTGACAGTACACAAATAGAAAAAACTCATGTGGTTTACACATAAAAATCATAACAAAGGAAGCAGTCATGGCTTAATAGATATGATTAAATAGGCAGAACCAAGTGTTCAGAAAATTCCTGGAGATATATATCTGTTCCATAGTTGAAATAAGGGATCAGTTATGCCCATGATCTCATAAACTTGATCAGAAATCTAATAGCAAATAATTATGAAGGCTGGTTTATTCCAATTTTATGCCTAATATCAACATATTTGAAATATTCTTTCATATTTAGTCCTCTGCTATTAGATCAAACTTGTCTTACAATTTGTTATGCAAATGGAGAAGCCCTGAGATGACAATGTACTGAGTTACTAAACAGAAGGTAGAGCAAGTACTGTATGTTAGTCCTGGTATAGGAATTACATCCAAGACAATATGAGAATCACATAATGAACTGGAACAAACTTTAGACATTCTGATTACAGAATTGATAGGAAGTTCATAGAACATTTTAGGGGCCACAAATGAAATATTCCTGATTTCCACATAAAAACCTTACAAAGTTAAACAGGTAAAATGCTTGAGTTTTAGACTATTTTAAAATTCTAGATATTTCCAAAATGCAATATGGGTGGTAACATGCATGAAAATATTTTATGGGGTAAATTTATTATGGTAATCATTTTGTAATATTGGGTTGGCCAAAAAGTTTGTTTTTTTCCATAAGATGGCTCTAGTAGCACTTAGTTGTCTTTAACTTCATTCAAAATAATTTTGTCACACCGTATCGTGACAGCTGTCATATCAGCACGCATTTAAAAAATCTTTTAAAAATTGGTGAATTTTTGTTTAGCCATTTTAATATTGAAAATGGAAGAAAATATGCAACATTTCCAGCATATTATCTCTTATTATTTCAAGAAAGGTAAAAACACAACTGAAATGCAAAAAAAAAAAAAAAAAAAAAAAAAGGTTTGCGCAGTGATTGAGAAGGTGAGAAGGTGCAGTGACTGATTGAACGGGTCAAAAGTGTTTTGCAAAGTTTGGTGCTTGAGATTTCTCACTGGATGATGCTCCACAATTGGGTAGACCAGTTGAACTTGATAGTGAGCGAATCGAGACACTGAGAAAACTCAACATTATACTATATAGGAGATAGTTGACATACTCAAAATATCCAAATCAATAAAGTTATTGGTGAAAATGAAAAATGTGTCTTATATTTTATGGAAAAAACTTAACAGTCTTTTGTCCAGCCCAATATATACATATAATGAATCATTATGTTGTCCATCTTGGACTAATACAATGTTATATGTTGATTATATCTCAGTAAAGCTGGGAAAAAACTAAAAACAATTTTATTTTGTAATACTTTGCTCCTGTTTGTCACACATATTATAAAATGATGACAGCCATATAATTCTTTTTTTATTTTTTCATATATTCTCATATAACGAAAAGGAATATATGAATCCTAAAAATATAAATAGTTTATCATTATTAACAGAAAGTATTTAAAAAATGCCTTCTTTGGGTGAGGTATTTTAGAGGACACTAATAGAAAAGACATCTTTCATCAAGATTTGGATTGACAGAAAAAGTTATACAGTAAAGGAACTAATAAAAGGACAACCTGCTTATTTCATCTAGGAATGTGATCCTCAATGGTTTTTTCTTATCATTGTCACCGTACTTAAACAAAATCTTTTTCATAAGTCTATATCAGAAAGAGTAAAGGGTAGCAGGTCTCACTGAAGGTGGGAGTGAGAAACCCAGAGCTCACTGTACTCATCCATTATTTTTCTAAAGAGCTCCCAGAACCCCTCACATCTGGATTCATAATTCTGATATCAAAGAATTCCCTTGGAAGCACCTGAGGAGTTCTGTACAGCACCTGAAAAGGTGAGGAAAATGACTCATCAATCTGTTCTTCAGGGTGACAACTGAAGTATTGCTTCAAGGGCCTACCGACCCAAACCAATGCCCCATGACTGACCAGCAGGTTGTCACCTGCCCAGGTTCCCTCCGGGAAACTCAAACTCTCCTCGTGTCACCAAGGGCTTCCCCAAAACGGAGTCTATGCTTCCCTTCAGCAGCAATAAAGTACATAATAAACAGAGATGTGGGACTTTGGTTCTGGGGATGCTTGCGAGGAGTGACTGACTTGCTCACCTGAAAAGCCATCTGGGACAGGAAGGTGAGCTTGTCTTTCTCAAACAGTGCCTGGCTGGTGTAGAGGAAGACGAAGTGGGTTATGCTCTCCATGAGCACTGAGACGCGCCCCTGCACGTCCTCCACCTTGTCAGCCTGCTCCATAGCTCTGTGGAACAGCGCGTTGAAAGCCTGGGCAATTGTAGAGGGACCGTTAAAGGGTGGGAGCTGGTGCCTGGATGTCTAGCTAGCCTCTGGCACACAGGGCTACAGACAGTGTAAATTTTATCTATGGGGAGAGACAACAGGGCGGGATTTTTATGAGGATTATATGAGCTCTTAGGACCATTCCTGGCACATGGTAGGTAAGTGCTCATTAAATATTTGCTGCCATTACTATTATTATTAACATAATTCCATAAAACCTACCCATATCTCTTCCCTAGCCAACTACACTGCACCATCCTCTTTGTATTTCTCATCACTGTTGAGGATTTTTTAAAAGATAGGAGTTTTATTTTTATTTAACTTTATTATATTTTTTCAATTTCCATTTTAGTCCCCTTATATCCCCCTGCCCCCAGTAATCACCACACTGTTGTCCATGTTCATGAGTCCCTGATTTTTAAAATGTGTGTATGGGCAATTCATATGTTTTAGTATATGACATGTCTGTTTGAATTTTTCATCCTTTTAAAAAATTGGGTTGTCTTATTATTGAGCTGCACACATTCTTTATATATTCTGATATAAATTCTGTTAGATATGTGTATTTATTGGAGATAATTTTTAGTAGTCTGTGGCTTGCCTTTTCATTTTCTTAATAATTTCTTTAGAAGATCATGAATGTGTTACTTTGATTAGGTTCCATTTATGATTTTTTTCTTTTAACGTATGCTAAGAAATCTTTGCCTAACCCAAAGCTCAAGCATTTTTCTCTTATATTTTCCCTAGATATTTTATAGCTTAGCTTATTCACGGTGAGTTAATTTTGTGTATAGTCTGGATATTCAGTTGTCTCAGTACCAACGGTTGCAAAAAAAAAAAAAAAATTATCCCTTCCTTGTTGAAGTGTCTTGGCATCACTAAAAAATCAGCTGACTGTATGTTTGTAGGTCTACTTCTGGACTCTCTATTCTGCTCCATTAATTATGTATTTTCCTTTAAGCCCATTAGTGTAAGTCTATAAGTCTTGAAATCATGTACCTTGTCTCCATATTTGTTATTCTCAAAATTATTTTGTTATTTTAAATCCTTTGTATTTCTGCACTAATTTTATAATCAGCTTACCAATTTCTAAAAAAAAAAGAAGCTTTCTGGCATTTTGATTGAGGCTGCATTGAAACTATACATCAATTTGAAGAGAAGTGGCACCTTAATAATATTAAGTGTTCCAAACCAAAATCATGTTCTCTCTCTCTTCATTTACTTAAGCCTTTGAATTTCTTCTCAAGAAAGTTTTGTTGTTTTTAGTATGCAGATCTCATATTTGTTTTGTTAAAATTATCCCTAAAAGTTTCATGGTTTTGAAAGCTATTATAAATAGTATTGAGTTATTATTTTCCTTGTTCTTCATATATAGAAATACAATGGATTTTTCAATATTGAGTTTACACCCTACAATCTTGCTACAAACACACTTCTTAGGCCTAGTAATTTTTTTTCTTTTTCTTTTTTGTAGATTTCTTATGATTTTCTATATACACAATCAGGTCATCGGTGGGGGAAAAGAAAAAAACAGTTTTCCTTCTTTTTAAATCTCTGTGCCTTGTATTGTACCTTTGCACTGACTATAACCTCCCGTGCAGTGTTGAATAGGAGTTTCAAGAGAAGACATCCTTGTCTTGTTCTGATCTTAGAGGAAAGCGCTCAACATTTCAACATTGAGTTTACACCCTTAGCTGTGTAATAATTTACTGTTAGCTGTGGATTTACTGTTAGCTGTAGATGCCCTTTGTTATACTGAGAAGTTACCATCTAGTCCTAGTTTGCTCAGAATTTTTTTTTCTTTTTTTTTCACCCAGGTGTTAAGATTTGTCACGTTCTTTTTCTACATCCATTGAAATGATCACGGTTTTTCTCTTTTAGTCTTTTATTTTTTATTTTATTTTTTTTTGTGTTTTTATTTATTTATTTTTTTCAGATTTAATGTGTTTTATTGATTAAAATATTACATTTGTGCCAATTTCCCTTCCCTCTGCTCCCCTCCACCCGGTGGCCCCCCTCCCTCCAGTTGTCCCCCCCTTTTAGATTATGTCCATTAGTTGTGCATACAGTTCCTCCCAACCTCTCTCCGTCTATTCCATTCCCTCCTACCATGATCCCCAATTCCTATATCATCTCCCTTCCTCTCCCCACTCCCCCTCCCTGTTGACCTCCCCCCAATATGCTTCCCATACCCACAGTTCCTTTTCCACTCTCGTTGCCTGTTTAGTTTGCCTTTGTTTCATCTCCCTAGCTTCTGTTTTTTAAACCAGTCCCTTTAACATCTCATATAACAGTGGTTTGGATCTAATGAACTCTTTCAGTTTTATTTTGTCCTGGAAACACTTTCTCTGTCCTTCTATTCTGAATGACAATTTCGCTGGATAGAGTATTCGTGGTTGTAGGTTTTGGATTTTCATTACTTTGAATATTTCTTGCCAGTCCCTTCTTGCCTGTAGGGTCTCCCTTGAGAAGTCAGCTGATAGTCTAATTGGGACCCCTTTGTACATAATTCTTTTCTTCTCTCTTGCTGCTTTTAAGATTCTCTCTTTATCTTTAATTTTTGACATTTTGATTATAATGTGTCTTGGAGTGGTTCTCCCTGGGTCCAGTCTCTTGGGAACTCTCCTTGCTTCCTGGACCTGCAAGTCTATTCCCTTCCCCAAGTCTGGGAAGTTCTCCTTTATTATATTTTCACTCAATTTTTCAAGTTCTAGTTCATCTTCCTCACTCTCTGGCAAACCAATGATTCTTATGTTGGGCCTTTTATAGCTGTCCCAGAGGTTTCTGATCCTCTCATTGTTGCTTCCCATTTCCTCTCTCTGCATTGGTTGACTGCTTGTTCCTTCTCCATATTCCAGTTTGTTGAAATGAACTCTGGATTTTTTTTCCTCACCATCAGTCTCGTATGTGGTTTTGTTCCTTTCGTTATGAATGTTTTTCGCTTCTTTCATATCTTTTTCCTGCTCTTTTGTGAATTCTGTAAGCCACCTGATAACAATGGCCCAGAACTGAGCCTCTGACAGGTTTCTTATCTGTTCATCTGTCAGGTTCTCTATCTGTTGCCTGGTGAGCTGTGTCACCGGGATTTCTATAGTTGTCTGCCTCATTTTGACAGATGCGTTTTGTTTTCTTGGGCCGGCTGTAGGGGGCAGTGCCTGTGTACGCGTCACAATTCAGCGACCGGCGCCTGTCTGCGACCTATTTCGCAGCCCTGTGGTGCTTTCTTTGGGGGCGGGGGTCCAAGATGGATTCACACAGTTATTCAGCTAGGAGACCGGGATCCGTCCTCCCGCCCCCCTGGGCCTCACTGTTCAAGGCGATGCGGTGGCTGCTTTCCCCAGCGCTGGGGTCGCGCACTGCCAGGGGCTTGACTGCCGCCGGGATTTTTCGCCGCCCCGCAGCTGTCCCAGGTGCGACCGCAAACAGCACTGCCCTCTTTAACTCTTACCTGCCCAAATGGCACCGCTGGTTTATAACTTCATATGTTGGGCTTCCGTGTAGTTTTATTTTCTGGAATTTCTAGTTATCCTTTGTTTTGAAGTAGTTGTATTCCTCTCTAGTTGTAGAGGGAGACCTAGCGTGTCCGTCTAAGCCTCCATCTTGGCCGGAAGTCCCTCTTTTAGTCTTTTAATATGAAGAATGACATTGTGTGATCTTTGAAAGTTTAACCAACTTGCATTCCTGGCACAAACTCCACTTGGGCATAATATATTGTGTTCTTTATATGTGGCTGGATTCAGTTTGCCAATCTCCTCTTGAGTAGTTTTGCAACAATGTTCATAAAGGGGGCTGCTCTGGAGTTTTCTTTTCTCAGAATGCCTTAGTTTAGTTCTGGTATTAGAGTAATACTGGGCTGACACTACCAATTTAGTTTTATTATTCTCCTTATAGTCTGCGACTATCCCAAAATCCAACCACACTGCTTTTCCGTTCTGTACTATGAGAACCTGCTAGTTACTCTTGGCTCTTCCTCTTCTTTATTGCCCACAACCAGTCCATATCCAAGAGCTGATTAATCTAGCTTCAAATCATATCACAAGTCTATTCACTTCTCTCTGACTCTTTTGTCATACCAGTTATCTGCTTAAAACCTTTCAGTGGCTTCTCTTTGCACCCAGGCTAGAATCCAAGTTCCCCTAGAGGGCCTGGGAGTCCTCCTGTGATGTAGACCTTCTCATCTCTCTTGGCTCTGGCTTGCTATTTCTCTCTCACTCATTATGCTCCAGCCACACAGACTCAATTCACTACCTGGATCCCCAACTCTTTCACGTCTCACACATCCTTTTGTTCTCCAAACGCTCTTTACATGGCTACATCTTATTTATGCTTCAGGAATCAGCTCTAATGTCACTCCCTCTGAGAGCCTTTTTCTGAACACCCAGTTAAAACAGCCCCGCCATTCCTACCATCCCCTCTTATTTTCCATACACACACAGACCCCCATATATCCTCACACATTTCTTTTTTTAAAAACTGTGTTTTCAGTGACCAAGTAAAACACCTTGCATAACTGATCTCAGTAACTATTTGATTAAAAACTGGCAGAATGAATGAATCCTGCCCAGAGGCAGAATGATGCAAAGTAGAGCATAGACTTTAAAATCACAGGTTCAAATCCTGGGTCTTTAATTATGAAATGTGCGGTCTTGGGTAATTTATTTAAAATCTGAAAGTGTTAGTTTTCTTTTTCTTTAATAGGTATAAAATAATATACTATATTGAGATGTTTCAGACATAAGAATGAACTAAAGTAGGAAAGTACTTTGCATGTATTAGTGGCTTACTAAGTAGCTGTTCTCATTCTTTCTCCCTCAAAACCAAAATAATATGGGAAATCTCTTTATAAGACACCTATAGCTTCAACAAGAAAGTACAGGAGCCTCAAGGAGAATTCCCTTATTAATACATAGCAAACTCCTCAATGCTCTGTTTTAGAACAAAACCAAATGTATTATAATGCTGCATGGTTTAATTACATCAAAGCCTTATTGAAAATTATAAATGATAGGAGAATGAGGATGTTTTGGTGTTTTGTTTTTGTTTTTGTTAGCTTGATCCTCGTGACTCCCTTCTGGGTACAATAATTGCTTAAAAATAAATTCTAAACTTCCAGAAACAAGTTGAACTACTGAAGTGTAGTGGTTTTTTTTTTTTTTTTTTTCCTTAGCCTATTCACCATTACCTTCAAAGAGAATTGATAGATGGGGTTGATTTTTCTGAGGTCATTAATAACAAAATAAAGAAGAGATGCTCTCGCTGCCACTGGTCTATAACATTCTCGGGCCTCGTTGATTTTCTTTTCATTTTCTTTAGCTTCAGTCACCTACAGTGGGGTCAAACAACATTAGTAACCCAATTACTCATATTCTCTCTACTTATTCAAGTGATGGAAGGGACATTTCTGCAGAAATTATTAGTATCAAAATAAACAACATATGCCATCTATGTTCTTGAGCTGTTCAAATTTATTAAATTCATATCAAAATTTTAATTTTATATTTATTATGAATATTAAAATATTTAAAATAAAAATATAAAGTAATTTCCTCATGTTTCCAGTGAAAAAGAATGTAACTCTAGCCATTTTATGATTACAGATTAAACAAACCTGATCATTTTTGGTGCTACAGAATTTAATCTGAGTAATGTCACCTTTCTGTCCCCCTCTCTCTTTCAGGGGTTAATAACCCAGCTATATCACTTCCTGGGATTGCTCTTAAATGTCTGCTGGGTCAATTCAATGCCAATAATTTTATTAGTCAGCAAGGTATACAAAAGCAACCAAGGTCAATAATATATCTAATAGCCATGCTTACTACTAAAAAGCCTTTACATGAAGACTTTCATGATCGTCTACTTTTGACTCTGCACTAGATCATTCATATGCTCATATATTTATTTCCATTTAGTTTGTCTTTATGTATTAGCCTCTGGGTGCATTCAAAGAGATAATGAATAGAAACCACTATCAACCTACATGTTCATTTGTATTAAAGGCTCAAATATGTATTTCTTTTATTTAGGACTATTGCTGGTCATATAGCTTTATACAATGCAGTATTTTCCCAAATGTTTTAATAGACTTGATCCCTCATATTTGCGCATAAAAGGAAATAAGGAAAACATAGAGCAGAGAGGGAAGTCCCTATATGGCAATAGTATATGAAGAAGATAGGAAGAGACATTTTAAGAAATAATTAGAAGTTAATTTGAAAGCTAAGACCTAATTTACCTAATTGCTCTAATCTTTACCATCTCAGGAGCCACCTAGAATTCCTCTTATGTAGAAAAGAGAGTAATTTGGGATTCCATTCCCTTGCTTAAATTAAGACAACTCTATTGGATGAGTGGCGACTTAGCCTCCACTGGGTAATTAATAGATTACTTAGTAACGAGGATATTCCAGAAAGCAAATAAGGCTTCCTGTTATTCTGAAACAATGGAATTTTAATGGTTAATGGTTACTTGTGAAAATCCTACGTGCCCACCATGCACGAAGAATATTGGGACACAGGCTAGACGTGCAGCAGGATGTTTACTCAATGAGGAATCTTATGGGCTTTTAGGAAGTGCCTTTTTCCCAGTATGTATAATGCATTTGAGACGGCAGGAGACCAAAATTTTGCTCGGTCTCCCAGCACTGAAGGCCTGCAAAGATTTTCTCTAAAATGTATAACAGACTAGGAAACCCATGTCAGTTTGCCAGAGGTAGAAGCTAAACGAAGTCATTTTCGACTTCAGACCATATTAGACAACAGGCCGCAGTTTTCTTCAAATGCGGTCCCACAGAACAAATGACAGCCTACCAAAGTCTCATCTGAATGACTGGATCGCTGCTGAATCAGGAGAAGCTCACGTTCAGTCATCTTCTTCTCCATTCTGAACCCCCACCCCCAAAACCATCCTTTTTTAAGGGCTGTTCACGAGATGACCCGAATCCCACAATAATTCAGTCCTCTTAGAGAAGTCACTGAATCTGATCCCATCTTCATCCAAGCATGCTGTTCCAATCGAGCACGGAAGCAAACCCTCCTGGTGGCTGGTGCCTTTTCCTACCTTACGCTCTATCTCCGCGGCGGTCGTCTTTGTGGTCTCCAGTCTCTCTACCAGGTTGGTGTCATCGAGAAAGCTCCCCTCTGCCGCGGAGAGGCGCAGAAGGAGGTCGTCCTCCAGATACTTCAGCTCTATCTTAAAGTCATTCTGGTGCTTTGTCAAAACCAACTAACACAAGCCCAAAAGAAGTTTAAGAAGGGGTGGTTAAATGTATGTTTTCAAGTAGAGTTTCCTCAATCAGCAACTTCATGAAATCATATCTAATAAAACACATGAAAACATATCAATAATAATTTTTTTTAAATTCTTTTAAAAAGTTTCAGAAGACATGTTAAGATCCAGTCACACTGCAGAGCCCGGAGTGTGAACATTTATCATAATCATTTAACATCATAAACCTATAGGAAGACTCTATTCCACAGGAAGAAACTTCTGGTTTATGCTTTGAATCTGAAGAGTTGGAAGTCATTGTTTCCATCTTCACACACACACACACACACACACACACACACACACACACACACACACACACACAAAGCTAATCAAAACTCTTCTTCTTACATCCACCAGAGAACTGAGGTCCTAAAACAAACTGCCACTCTGAAAGCTAGAGACCTGAGTGAGTACAGACAATCGCAGCTTTCAGAAACGTTTAAATAATAATTGGCTAATTGCTGGAGGCGAAGCTTGAGTGTTAAGATCTCTTGGGGACCCGGTGTCTGGGAGCCCTCCATACTTTTGTGAGTAAACTGGGTTCTCACAGTGAAGATCAGAAAAAACATCTGCTCCTGCTTTGGGAAGGGGAAAAGGAAAGATTTTGAAATATATCCAGAGGAAAGCAACCATTTAAAATATGTCAAGAGCTTTCCGTGCTCTTAACAAAAGCCTGCCCTCAAGGAAAAGCACTTTACTGGAGCCTTATCTGATTTAGGGGGAAGGGTGATTAGATCATTCATCCTCCTCTAGACTTACTTTCTCTCAGAGGAGAGACAGAAATAAATGAAAAGAAACTCTTCTGAAGGTCAAAACCCCATGACTAGTCATACTGGAAAACCCCAAGATTTAATCATAAGATTATAGAATACTTCCCATTGATAATTTCTTACCACCATATCAACAGACTCCACTATAATAACATCACTTAACAACTGAGAGAGTGAAATACGGACTCTATTTAAGAAGGTATTTCTAGGGAAATTCAAAGACATGGTAGACAAAACCAAGGATATTAGAGGAAATTGAAGCCTCTGACACCAACAGCTACCGCAAACATTACACACAGGCTAACTCCTAGCCATATAAACATAAAACCTCACACCAAAGCTCTATTTATCTCGGTTCAGATTATTCAATACATTGTGTCTGGCTCCTGTTCAATGGCAAAAAAGCACTGTCTGAGGAGATAAAGCAAATGGCAGACCAAGACTCGGGTATGGCAGAGATTTTGAAATTCTCGGACTGGGAATTAAATACAACTATGCTTAATACACTACGAACTCTAATGGAAAAAGTGAACAACATGTAAAACCACATGGGCAGTGTAAGGAGGGAGATGGAAGCTCTAAGAAAAAATCGAAATGAAATGAGGGAAATAAAAACTGCTGTAACAAATGAAGAATGCCTCTGATGGGCTCGTTGGTGGGCTGGACTCCCTTAAGGGAAGAATAAGTGAACATGAAAATATGTCAAAAGAAACTCTCTAAACTGAAAAGGGAAAAAGTATTTTAAAAAAAGAAAAAGAAAAAAATAGCTCAAAACTATGCGGTAATTACCAAAAGTATAACATACACATAATGAAAATACCTGAAAGAGAAAAAGGAGCAGAAAAAATATTGAAGGTAATAATGGATAAGAATTTTCCAAAATTAATGATATTCACCAAACCACAAATCTGGGAAGCTCACAGCATTCTAAGCAGTATGAATAATAAAAAGTCTACAACTAGGCATATCATATTTAAGCTGCAGAAAACTGATGACAAAGAAAAAAAATTTGAAAGAAGCCACAGGGGATTTAAAAAAAACCTCATGTATAGAGGAAAAAGAGTAAGAATTACATGAACATTCTCTTGAGAATCAATGTAAGCAAGAAAAGAGTAGAGTAAGATATTTAAAATACTAAATGAAAACAACCCACCAACTCAAAATGAGGAAATGAAAATATTCTGTTAAAAGGTACCTGAACTCCCCACAAGACAATACAGAGTTACTTGAAAGTGGACTTAGATTAGCTGTAAATGTATACAGCAAACATTAAGTAAAATACTAAGAAAATTCTTTTCTATCTGCTAGGAGAGGACAGGTTCTGGAATCATATAAAATGCTCAGTTAACACCAGAAAAGGCAGAAAGGAAGAAAACACACACGAAAAAGGCAAGGAACAAATGCAGTAAATAAAAAGCAATGACAGTCCTGACCGGTATGGCTCAGCGGGTTAGGCATTGTCCCGCAAAGCGAAAGCTCACCAGTTCGATACCCGTCAGGGCACAGGCCTGGCTTGGGGGTACCTCCCGAGAGACAACTGATCAATGTTTCTCACATCGATGTTTCTCTCTGTCCCTTTCTCCCTCCCTTCTCCTCTCTCTCTAAAAATATATATATATATATATATATTTTTTTTTTTAAATGACAAATATGGTAGACATTATTCCAACTACATCATTAATCTCTTTGAATGTGGATTACCTATTACAGCAATTAAAACACAGAGACTGCTCAGGCTGGTGTGGCTCAATGAATTGAGTGTCAGCCTGTGAACCGAAAGGTTGTTGGTTTGACTCCCAGTCAGGGCACATGATGTTTCTTTCCCTCCTTTTTCTCCCTCCCTTCCACTCACTCTAAAACTAAATAAATAAAACCTTAAAAAAAAAAAACAGACTGACATGATAAATAAAAGAACACCTGACTATCTGTTGTCTACACACACAAAAAAATCCATTTTAAAGATGCAGACAGATTAAAGGTAGAGGGATGGAGAAAGGCATACCATGCAAGCACAAATAAAAAGAAAGCTGGAGTATCTATATTAATTTCAGACAAAGCAGACATCAAAACAAGGACAACTATCAGGAGCTAAGAGGGGCATTATGTAATGATAAAGGGGTTAATTCTCCAAGAAAATCTAACAATCCTTAATAAGCATGTGTCTAACAGCCGAGTGTCAATATACATGAGGAAGGAAATGACAGAAATGCAAGAAGTAAACAAATCTGCTGTTTTTGCAGAATTTAAAACTCCTATATCCATAATTAACCGATCTTAAAGGCAGAAAATCAGTAACTATATAGTTGAACCAAAACCCCCACCCCATCAATAACTGCGTATTATTGACATTTGTAGAATACTTCACTAAAAATGGCGGAATGCATATTTTTTTTCAAGCTCAGTAAGTAGTCATAAGATAGACAAATTCTTGGTCATAAAACACACTTTAAAAAGTTTAAAAGTATAGAAATACAAAGTATGCTCTCATTAAATAAGGAGTCAATAACAGGAAAATATCTGAAAAAAATCCCAAAATATTTGGAGGTTATAGACTTTTAAATAACACATGGGGGAGAGAAATTAGGGGAAAGGGGACGACTGTAATTGAAAAACCAAAAAAAAAAACACAAAAAACAAAAAAAACACATGGGTCAAAAAAAAAGAAGTTTCAAGAGAAGTTAAAAACATTTTGAAATAAATAAAGAAAAAATACAACTTATCAAAACTACACAGCAAAAGCAGTTCTTAGAGGGAAATTTATAGCATTGTAGACATACTTGTATATTAGAAAAGGAGAAAGATCTAAACTTAATTTCTAAACTTTCACCTTAGCAAACTAGTAAAACAAGAACAATGTAAACTTAAAGTGAACAGATAAAAATAAGCAATAAAAATTATAACTGAAATCAATGAAATTTAAAATAAGAAAACAAGAAACCAAAATGTGGTTCCTTACAGGAGCAATAAAATCCATAATCCCTTAGCCAGAGTAACCAAGAAAAAAAGAGAGAAGGCAGAAATTGCCGAAGTCTGAAATAAAAGCGAGGCCATCACTACTGATTCCATGGGTATTAAAAGATAATAAAAGAATATTATGAACAATTCTATGCCCACAAATTTGATTACTTAAAGTAATCAAACATGTTTTATTGAAGCAGAATAGTATTTTAAATAAATTTATTTTTATGTTGCAAAATAGAATGATGGTAACATTTGGAGAAACTAAAACTAGGTTCGAGTATACAAGAACTTTGTAACAGCTTTGCAACTTTTATGTAAATAAATTTAAAATTGTTCCAAAATAAAATAGCTAATTTATTTTTAAAAACTGCTTCAGACAAGAAGTACGGGGAAAGCAACAAAATGTTGTTAATTATGGAAGCTGGATAATGATCACAAATAGGAATTTATAACTATTTGGGATTTTTAACTATTTACTTCCATATGTCCAAAAAATTTCATTATCAAAAGTAAAAACAAATTAATTAACCAAGCTGCCAAACCTTTTGGAAAAAAGCAAAAATGTGTATGTTACTGTGACAAGACTATTTTCATATGTGGTCATATGATGTCTCAAATACAAACATGATCCCTGTCCAGTCACAGGGCACAGGAGCAAACCTGTGGCCCTTTGAACCCTGGGCTGTGGATCACTCACTCCGGGCATGTTGCAACGCCCCTGAAGGTGAGCATACTTGCCCGGAGAACCCAGGGAATTGTGCCCACTCACATCTGGCCTGGACGCTAGGGCTGTCTTTGCCCTGCTTGCTGACTGGTGCAGAAGTAAATCCAAGGGAAAGCAGTCTCAGACAGTCAGAGTATGTGTGAGAACCACCTGCAGTGCTTGGTAAAACAGTAGTTCACTTAGCAGGATCTGGGCTGTGGCCTGAGAATTTGTATTTAAAGAATTTCTCACCTACTGCTGATGCTGCTGAACCCCCATTTGAAAACCATTATTTATAGCACAAGTGGCAGGCTTCTTCCATAATGAATGGGTCAGAGAGTAAATACTTCTGGCTTTTCAGGCCACACAGTCTCTGCTGCAATTACTTAACTTTACCACTGCCTTCTTCCTGTATTTATCATCTTACTCTGTTGTTCTCTTGTTTTCTGTATTCAATATTGAATTTAGTTATTTTCAGTATTTTTTCTTAATTAATGCACTTTAAGCCATCAATTTTCCTTTAAATGTTAGTCACAATCAACTACAAGTCCCTGAAGTCTCCCAGCCGTACTCCATTCCTCCTCTTTTTCATTCTTCTGCCCTGGCTGGTTTGGCTGTGAACATCCAATCTACAAAGTACACGGCTCTTTGCTGGTCCTAGTCACCTGCACCGAACTAGACCTAGAGCCAGCCCACCTCCTACCTGGGACACAACCCTAACACCTCCTTTATCAGATGTGCCCTAGATTGCAAGATCCTGGAGGACACAAATCCTATCTAATACTCATGTGTCTGGCATTATAGTTTGTGAAAGGCAGGTACTGAATATGTGTTGGTGGACGCTTTCACATTTTTTACCTTTAGTTTCTCCAAATCTGGCCTTTCAATACTGACCACCTCGGCCAGCAGCTGGGCTTCTAGACCATCTTCTGTGACCGTGAAATTGAGGAGGGTTGTCTGAGCTTGCAATTCTGGCTTATAGTGAGGATTTGCCAGCTTTGTGTGAAGGAGAAGACAGAAGTTCTTGTTAAATTCACATTCTTTATTTCCAATCCTGATATACCTATAGGGGACACAACACAGACATTTGTAACTGACATTAAGGTGTCATTCCAATCCTGTATTCTGATAATGTCTGTAGGCCATAAGACCAGGTGACTCAGAATTTTTCAGCTGCTCTCAGTTTCATTACCCAGTAAACCTCTATATAATTAAGTTTCCTCCTATGCAAAATGGCGGTAATAGCAGTACTCACCTAATAGTGTTGTCGTAACAATTAAATATAATAAGTTATATAAAAGACCTACAACAACAAATGTTAGCTTCTATTATTATACTCTCTGCAATTAACCTTCTATTAAACATTGCTATTTTTCAAGGATAAGATTATTACGTATGTGTTTTTATATCTGTGTACAGGTATGTGTATACATAGTTTTTAAATTTATATATTAAAAATGCATATATACTTAAAATTACTTTCTAATTCTTTGGCGCTGGCTCAAAAACAAAGTTTTAGAAGCCTCCTGTGTGGAATGCATGGGTCATATTCCTTCTGGCTCCGTCCTGCCCAGGGGTGGGCTCCCTGCAACCAGACTTCTGGTTTGTATCTGTTCCCTGACCATGGGCACCAGGAGCGGGCACTTCATCCCCACTGTTCCAATCAGAGCACCCTTTCCTGGGATTTAGGTTTGGGAAAGAGAGAAGGGAAAGTTTGAATTGGAACCTAAAAGCCTGTGTTGAAGTCCTTGTCCTCCTGGTGAACCAAACAGTAGAGAAAGACATTTCCGATTTCCCAAGGAAGAATAACTCAACCAATATTCAGATGCAGAAGCAATGCAAAAAGAGCATGTTCTGGGTTTTCCGGATTTCTGGGTCCCACCTTCCTTGAAGCTTGGTGGCATTTTCACCTCCGCTGCCATGACACCCTGGAGTCTTGCCACATGCTCAGTGTTGCTTAAGCTCGTGGAGTGGTTGCTATAATTATAAGCAAAGTTCTGAGAGTGGGGTAGAGAGAGGGCCTGATCCTTCTCTTTTCAGATGCTGTGGTCTAACTTCTAAGACTGAAGACATAGTCAGCCATATTTACATTTGGAACATCATCAAAATTTCTCCCATTACTTGAGTTTCCCTTTCGAAGGGCTTCCAAAATTGATCTCACAAGTAAGCTTTGAGAAAATCTTCCTTTGCTGGCCCTATTCACTGTATGACTGTTGGCCTAGCATGACTGGCTGTTAAAGGAAATTTCAAGAGTGACAGTTTCATGTAATTACTGCTTGGGGTTCTTACACATAAGAGATAACCAAGGTTTATACTCAATGACATCTCCACAATAATAAAACCCATACTCTAAATCAACCTCTGTGCATATCTAGTGACTTTCTGATTACTGCTCCATCTGGGTTTTAATTCATTCCTCCCTCGGCAAGTGTCTATGAGAAATGCCAGGTGTACAACCGTCCACGATTTCAGGTTGCATTTTCCCTCATTTGCTTATGAATTTTCACTAGGTTTGAGTTCTTATTTCATAAACTTCCTGTTTTAACCACTAATATATATCCCTAGATGAAAACAGGATTTAAACATTTCTACACTTAAAAAATTTAAACTTAAATGAAGAACACACGAAATCAAGTCTAGAATTTTCATGATTGTTGTCTGATAGGACTGCTCCTTGTGGCAGGAGTAGGAACTGCAATAAGAATTCAAACTACTTTTGAGATTTGTGTGCATGTGTAAAAGAATCAAAACAAGCCCCAGCAAGATAACTAACATTTTTGAAAGGCATTGGTGTTCAGGCCTCAGGGACAAATCCCTCTTGAGCAGGGATTGGAGAACAGTTTCAATAAAGGGCCAGAGAGAAAATATTTTAGGTTTTGTGGGCCACATATATCTCTGCCATATACTCTTCTTTGTGACTGACATCCCCTTAAAACCATTGTTAGCTCTTCATAAGTTATATAAATGTCTAATCACTCTGTTGCACACCTGAAACTAATATAATATCGTTATGACAACTATAATTAAAATATAACAAATTTTTTTTTCAAAAAAAAGAAATCATCCCTGGCTGGTGTGGCATCATCCTGTAAACCAAAAGGAAAGGCCACCAGTTCAATTCCTGGTCAGGGCACGTGCCTGATTTATGGGTTGGGTGCCCAGTTGGGGCATGTATGAGAGGCAACCGATCAATGTTTCTCTCTGTCTCTCTTTCTCCCTCCCTTCCTCGCTCTCTAAAAAAAAAATCAATAAGCATGTCCTTGGGTGAGGATGGATGGATAGATAGATGGATAAAAAGAAATCAAAGATAAACAACAACAAACCACTCTTAGCTCACAGGCCTTATTAAGACAGGTTGCCATTTGCCATGCTAGTGGGTCACACCAGGTAGTGATATTAGTAGAATCTCTTCTCAAAGCAATAGTTGCTAATCCCCATGGATTTCCCAAAAACACCAAGCTACAGTTTTTCCCATCAGCCACTACACATAACTGTGCTTCCCCTCCTTAGGCTTTCAAGGAAAGAAAAAAAAAAGCATGAGACTGGCCAAAAAGGATTATGAGATTCTGACAATTTTGCAGGTGACAAAAGCTTTTAACTGGTTAAATATGTACTTGACCAAATAGCTCTGTTACAGCAATGCTCCACAAGATGGCCCAGAGGTGACTCCATGGAACTAAGTCCCTCTTGCACGTGACATATACCCTGACGCATTCAGTTTGAGAACCAGGAATCTCTCTGCTTAAGAGACAGGTCTGATCTTCTCTGTGAAGACAGTTAACTGGGGAAAATCTGCTATGCTGAAGGAAGATACAAGGAAGTCCGCCTATAAAACAGATTTTACATTTTGCTCTGAGACATCATTTTATAGGCTTAGATTTCCCAGGGATAGTAAATTATCTTCCACTGGGGTGTTTATAATCTATGAAAGGCAAAGCTGCATAATGACTCAGTGGGTTTTATCATTGCTGCTAGGTTAATTTTCGGTTAATCTCCTATCTGGGAAAATTAAATGGACAGCTAGTGCGCTCTCGTGATTTGAAGGATCCAAACAACAATGTTATTAACCAGAGGGGTGGGAAAAGCAAACAATCATTTTGTTGTTTCTGGGAAAGACACGGATCCAGAGGTCGTGACTTCTAGACCACAGAAGGCAGCTATGAGCTCTTGAACTTAAACTCCAATGAGAAGCAAGAGCAAGGTGTGAAGAGCAGCAGAAAACTTGGAAGTGTGGCTGCTCTCTTAAAGGAGTCGCTCTTAACCCATTTTCCAGCCCCATGCCCTGCAGGAACAGGACCGGGCCCCTGGCACAGCATCACAGTGAGAATCAGGGCGGGGGCAGGAATCTCTGAACCTGGAATGCAGCTGCTCCCAGAGTGTTTCACTTCCTTACATTCCTCCAAGGGAGAGAGCTCCTGCTGCCCCCACTTCTCAGTGACTGAGAATTGTTGGCTCGGAGGTGAGAGACTAATTATACGAACTCAGACTGAAATAAAATGTGTTTTCCCAGCACAAACAACATGGCTTAATTGGATAGGACATAGGGGGAGTCAAAACATTGTTTCACCTAGCAGAGTTGCAATTTTAAAGCAAGAAGAGCCCCTAGTGATCACCCAGCTGACTTCTTTTTATGAACTCAAAGAGTTTATGACTTGTTCAAAGTCACATAGCTTAGTGGCAGAATGGGGACTAGAACCTGTGTCTCTGGACTCCTAGTGTAAAGTTCATTTCACTGTATCAAACTGCAGGTTAATTTGCTGTTTGATGGTGATGGCTTGTTAACCCCAACCTCTATCAACCTGTCTGATCATGAATCACAAGAGGATACTGAGAGAATGTGATTGACTCATAACAGCCTGTGGCTACAAGAGAGAAAAAAAATTTAAAGACATAGCTCAGAGAATGTGCCCTGCTGATCTTTGGTTAGGAAGTCTGTCCTTGTTTACGAAGGAAAGTAGTACTGTTTATTGAGGTGCCAGTCTTAATCTAAAAGCTATAGTTTCATAAAATGAATTACTTAATTTATAAAATTATAAAAATAAATCATTCAATTTACATAAAGATGTCTATCTCCTGGCTTTCAGGGAAAGCAAATGTAATATTTTAAGTGTGCCAAAATGCTCACTTCTTAGCTGAATTAATTAATGTATTAAAAAAAGACAATCATCTACAAATTAACTATATATTCAGTTTTCCATATGTCAAGTTTATATAAAAATCAGGTACACTGGGAATTTCAAAGTTATTTTGAAAGTTTATTCAAAATCCAGCCAAAAAGGTATCCTGGGACGAAAAGATTCCTAATTTTTCAAGTCATGTCAGGTCACTATTCTCGTGAAGAACTGATATGCAAATTACATTTAAAACACTTGAAAATGTGGTGAAACAGGTCACCAGTGCTGATGAATACCTAAGGCTCCGCACCTTACAACATAACAATTGACACAGAGGCAAACACAGAAAGCTATCAAGAGGAGGAGACAGAGAAGTACAGCCCAAAAGCGGGGTGCAGATCCGGGTTCTAGTAGGAGAACTAAGTGACAAGGAGATAGACAACCTAACAGACGAGGAGATAGCCAACTTAACAAATGCATAGTTCAAAGAACTGGTGATAAAGATGCTCACAGACTTGACAGAAAAGATTAAGCATGACAGGAAAGAAATGAAGGCAAATCCACAGGAAACTAGTGGTGAAGGAAAGGAAACCAGGTTCCAATCAATGGATGGGAATATAAGGAAGAAATAAACAGTCAACCAGCACAGAATGAGGAAACAAGAATTTTAAAAAATGAGGGAAGGCTTAAAAACCTCAGGGATAGCTTTAAACGTGCCAACATCCGAACCATATGGGTGCCAGAAGGAGAAGAAGAACAAGAAATTGAAAAATTATGTGAAAAAATAATGAAGGAAAACTTCCCTGATTTGGGGAAGGAAACGGACATACAGGCCCAGGAAGCACAGAGAGTCCCAAACAAACTAGATCCAGGGAGGACAACACCAAGACAGATCATAATTAAAATGCTAATGGTTAGGAATAAAGAGAGAACTTAAAAGCATCAAGAGAAAAGAAGAGAGTTACCTGCAAAGGGGTACCTATAAGACTATCAGCTGATTTCTCAAAAGACACTTTGCAGGCAAGAAGGGACTGGCAGAAAATATTCAAAGTGATGAGAAGCAATGACCTACAACCAAGACTACTCTACCCAGCAAAGCTATCATTTAGAATGGAAGGGCAGATAAAGTGCTTCCCAGATAAAGTAAAGCTGAAGGAGTTCATCATCACCAAGCCATTATTAGATGAAATGATGAAGGGACTTATTTAAGAAAAAGAAGATAAAAACTATGAACATTAAAATGACAACAAACTCACAACTATCAACAACAGAATCTAAAAAAATAAAAAAACAAACTAAGCAGAAAACCAGAGTAGGGACAGAATCATAGGTATGGGGAGCATGTGGATGGGTGTCAGCTGGGAGGGGGAATCAGGGAGAGGGAGGGAAATGGTGCAGGAATTAAGAAGCATAGTAGGAGGGTGAAAAATAGACAGGGGGATGTTTCGAATAGTACAGGAAAGGGTAAAGTCAAAGAACTTACATGAATGACCCATGGACACGGACTAAAGGGGGTGGGACTGCTGGATGGAGGAGGGGTCCTGGGTGGAGGGAAGCAAAGGAGTAAATTGGGACAACTGTAACAGCATAATCAATAAAACATACCAAAAAACCCCACTTGAAAATTATTTTTTGGCTAGTGTTCATAGCATTTCTCTGATAAACATGGGGATACACTTCTCCCAGTCTTCAGAAAGCCAGAGTCTCTTGTGATAGGAGAGAGGCAGCATTGTCCTGCTATAACCAAGATGACTGTCTGAAATTGAGATTATCATCTAGAGTTCTTTTTTTTTTTTTTTTTTAATTTTACTTTTTGGTTTTTCAATTACAGTTGTCCTAGAGTTCTTATTACTAAGATATATGTCTAGAAACTTAGGAAGTGTCTCTTACTTTTGTTGGCACTGTTCTCAAGATTTTGTGATGCCATCAGTCTTGGATCATAAAAACCTAAACAAATTTCTCTAGTGATCAGATACTCTGAGTGCCTGAACAAACACCGTCTTTTTTTTTTTTTTTTTTTTGACATCTAAAACCAAACCTGGAAAAGCAGCATCTTCAATTTAGAATAAGGACTTGCTTCTGTGGCTTATCAAAGTTTTTATGAGCAAGGGGCTGCAGTAGGACTCTTTTTAGAAAGAGATGTGCAAAACCTTTCTAACAAGGCTATTTGGAAAGGCATTTCTTAAGATAGTGTGTCTAAAATGGGCAATTCAGATGGCTAACAAGCTCCCCTAACATGAGGAATTCCATTCTCCAGGGGTCATCAAACTGTTTTGTCAAGGTAAAGAGAGAGCAGGTGGGTGCTGAGATAAATAAATAATATATTCCCACACTAGCTAGGAAAAAAAAAAAACAAAAAACACTTAGGAGAAGGAAGAAAAACTTTTCAATGGACACCCAAAAGCCTAACTGCATGCCCTGCTGTTTCAAATTAAAAGCCTCTCGGTGAGACTTGTGAGCTCCAACAGCTCCGGCTGAGAGTGCAGCCGAAAGGATCCGGTGTACACCAAGGCGGAGGGAGGTGTTACTTAGCAACCTGGGCAGGAGGGGATGCTCGAGTTGGTCCAACCCGGTTTCTGCTGAAAGCTGCACAGCTGGCAAGTCTTTCAAGGGAAGGAAGGAAAGAAAAGTCCTGAATAGAAATGAGTTCATTGTCTTGCTGCTTCATACACTCAACATAACCAACATATCCTTCTAAGATAAAGGCTAACTCCAATTAGAATTTTTAAAAAGATTAATGTCGCAAGAGTCCAGGTACCACTGAACAGAAAAATAAAGGAAGAAAGAAAATTATAGCAGATGACTACCCTTTTGAGATATAGAATTAAAAAATATATAAAACTTACATATTAGATATTTCAATACATCCATAAATATTATAATGTACCATGAAAAATAAATTCTGCTTCCATCTATATTTGTTTGCCTTTTTTAAAAATTTGCTTTTTTGAAAAAATATAAGGTTCTTAATTTGTGACCCTATTTGGTACTTACTTTCAGATAAAGTTCACCAATATTAGCAAGATGACTGTGAGTGTGTGTATACACTATCTGTAGACCCTGAATATTACACCTCAAAAAACAAATCTTGATTGAACTTAGAAATAGAAGGGTTGTTGGAGGTCTTTTCTGCAACTAAACTTTCCTTTCAATTTAGAAATTGTGAGAGTCTAGAATGCTGAATCCTATTCTATGAAGGCATAAATTAATGGAAAATAAAAATACTCTTACCCACAGGGACATGAGAGAAATATGTAACTCTAGAGTTTACTTAAGGCCATAAGCTTCCAGCTCAAGCAGGCACATTCTGTTATGTTGTGGGATTGAATTTAACATGGTGTTGTCTTAAATCTCACCTAAGACTTCATTCAAATACATCTATAATCAACTATAATACAACCATATGGCATCAATGCCAAAAGGAGCAACATATTATTTAATAAATTGAAAACTCAATAAAAAACTTCCTCAGATTAATTTCAGCACAACTTTCAGGAAACCTAGTCATTATAAAATAAATATCTGTAAAATACTATCTCCCTTTCATTTTATTTTCAATAAAAATAGAAATTTATGCCACTTAGCTAATATTTCTATTAGTTAGATTTAGGGAATACTACTTAAAGACTATTACTAAAAATAATTATGTAAAAATAAATATAGAATAAAGTATAAAATGTCTTTAAAAATATTTGTATGCTCAGGAACATATATGTATCTTCCATTCAAAATACATCTTGCAGTTAGGTTACTCCAGCTAAAATTAAAGTTAAAAAATTACTTCAATAACATTTGTGGGGATCTGAAAGATTAAAGAGATATAATTTTATGAAGATGCTTCACAGATCAGCAACTTCTCTAATATGTAAGCCAGTAAATTTGCTTTGGAAAAAAGTATGTGTTGATAAATCTTCCCAGATATGTTTTCTGTCGATTACTACCGTAAGATATATTTTATTTAAAATTAGGATTGTCTGGAGTTTGGTGGATTTAATTATTTGTAATTACCCAGCTGTTGTCAGCCTGTGGCCATTTTATGACAGCGGCATCTACTATGTGGGTCAGGTTCAACTGTATATCTTCTCAAACACAGATTTAATGTGCTATTGACGAAACCATTACTAGAACCAAATTAAAGTCTGGGCTGATGTATTGGTCCACAGGGAGCTGTCAGACATGAAAGGAGTAATTAGTATTCATTACTTCATACTCCACAACATTCCAATTATTAATGAACTTCAACTTTTGGACTCTGCTATATCTATCACAAGCACCTTCTCAGACACTCATTATAAGGAAGAATAAACTAATATTAGTTCTTTAAAATCCCCGAACAAACAGAACCAAACTAAACAAAAACACTACAAATGCCAGACACTTTCTCAGGGATGTGGCTTCTCTCAGGAGTATAAAAGTGTTATTCCACCTGCATTTGAGGAATGTGATGTAATAAAGACATTCTGGGTGAATACACCGGCTTTAGTCCCTATGGTTTGTCTCCCCTTCTTTTTCTTGTTTCACTATTTTGTCTTTACAGTACAAATGGAAACACAGAAAAAAATCAAGTACAATGTTCATTGTTGGAGGTCACAACAGGAAGAACTATTAGACAATTTAAAACATAGATTTGCTTGGGATGTGATCAAGGTAAAATCAAATTTTTCTGTTCCTGTTTTAACATTGCAACTGGGTTTCTAGCTCTACTATTAAACAAAGCATATCAATATTTTCCTGTTAATTTTCTTTTCCAGTGTTTTCTTTTAGGTTTTATTTGTTGCATTAAAAGAAAGTTAATACCTATTTCTACCAATCTGTTTTTATTTTTCCATATCCCTTTCTAGTTTACACATGTGTGAATATTTTATAAAGTTTCCTTCTCTCTTTGTAAAGAGTTACATGAAGGAACATGAGAGCATTTGCTTTGTTTAAACATTATTTCCTGCCAGGTGAAAAGAGTATGATCACTAAAAATATAAACTTTATTCCAAAGTACTTTTAAAGCTTTTATAAAAAACAAACAAACAAACAAAAAAATACTATTCACAAAATTTTGAGTGTCCTCAATTTTTTTCTGTTCAAAAATAAGAATTGGAAAAAAAAAAAAAGGATGTAGGAATAGTCCCTCCTGGGAAAAAGTGGCCAATGGTATTGAACACAGAAATCTTTGTATTGTATAAAACAGCAGACGGGCAGAGGCCCCTAAGTCGGTTCTGTAAAAGACTTCAGAACTCTCCCTTGAACACTACTGGGGAGCATGAAAATTTATACGAGCACTTTGAGAAACAATTTGGCTTTGTCTTTTAAAGGTGACTGTGCACATACTGTAAACCCCACTATGCTACTCCAGCGTATGAACTCTGAAGAACCTCTCTGTGTACACACCTGTAGATGTGTATATGAATATTCAGTACATTAATGTTCATAACAGCATGGCTTCTAATAGCAAAAATATCTAAAATTAACCTAAGTGTCCTTCAACAAAACCATAAAATAAATTGAAGAATAACCACGCCCTTGAATAGTACAGTGATGGAAATGAAAGAGTAAGAGCTAAAAGCAAGAATATAGGTAACTCTTAAAACATAATATTGAGTAAAAAAATTCAAGTCCCTTGAAACTATATCCACTATAATGATATTTTTATAAAGCCCGAGGTTAAACAAAAATAAACAATCTGTTATTTTTGGGAAATGCATATGTATGCTGAAACTTTTAAATAAAATAATGGACTGATAACAAAATTTAGGGTTACCAACTACCTTTGGGAGAGAAGGAAGGAGGAAGGAAGGCAGCACAGAGGTGCCTTAAAGAATATCGGAATCTTTCAGTTCATAATGTGAATGATGGGTACATGTCTGACTTAATACTATGCTTCATAACTTTTACATCAGAGAGGTAAAGCATTTTGTAGGCTTCATAGAAGAGCTTCAATTCAACTCATTGTAATAGGCACCAGAGAATTCTTAAAGCATCTTTAAATATGGGAATGAAGATAGAAATGATATTGGAAAAAGTTACTTAAACCACTGTCTGGGTTGGAGAGGAGTGAGCAGAGAAAGGGCGCAAAAAGATTACTCCGGTCATCACGAAGAAAAGGTGGTGATATGAAAACAAAACATAGATTCTGAAACACTGATGGGAAAATAAACAAGGTTTAGGGGAGAAAATGGAATGAAAGAGTAGGAAAGGTTAGTCTGGAAAGGTAGCATTCATAGGATTTCTCTGGAAAGATGGTATTGCCTATTTATTTGGAAAAGCTGTTTAAGAAATTAGGTTTCTGCATATTAAACTTCTTAGAATCACAAAGCATCCTAGAAGAATAACTAAGCTCCTTCAGGCCCCATTTTTCTCATCTGTAAAGTGAGCGCACCCTCTGTTCTAGCATCTCTGCTGATAGTATCACCCACCATGATGTCGTAACTACCTTTCTATAGGTGTTCCCTACCTACATGTTCAGCCAAGAGCTCCCTGATAAGCTCATAGGTCAAATGGCTGCTTAGGTGTTAAAGCAGCACCTCAGTCTTTGAAAGTCTAATGAGTGAAATCATTCTCTTTCCCTACACTTACTCCCACTCCTGTATCACATCTCTCCAGAAATCACACCATCATTTCATGTGGCAGAAAACTGGAAACCACCCTTTCCCTACCAACAACAAGATCCAATTAACGACTATGTACTGATGACATTCACTCCTTGAGAATTCTCTGACTGACCCTTTTCTCTCTATCTCTACAGTCACTGGCTTAGGTTAGGTTCATATCATGTTTCAACAAAATTACTCTAATTGTTTGCTAATTAGGCTCTGGCTCAAGATCCATGTTGCTACAATCAATATTTCCTGCCACTAACAGTGTGACCTTTCAGAAACATATATTTGATCACATTGCTCCTAGCATACTTAAAGAGTCTTCACTAGCCTTTCCACTGTCTTACTTCTTAATTTTCAAGTGAAAAAAAAGAGACTCCACGTCTGTTATCCAGGAAGGCGCGCTTCTTTGGTCAAAAACCATCGCTGCTGTCATCTAATGTTACTGATAGGAAAGGGCCTCTTGAGTGTGTTTGGGGGAAAAATTATCAACCTATGGGAAAAGGCCAACCTATGGGAAAAGGTCAACCTACAGGTCATTTATGGATGCCTGAGGACATCTGTGTTCTGGGCCCTGATGATCTCTCTGGCCTCATTTCTCCCAGTCCACTCATCTCTCCACACTCCCCTCTCTGCCTCCCAACACAAGACTCTTCACTGATTTGGATCCTATCTGCAGTTCCCCAAAGCTGTTGGGCTTTTTCCTGTGTTTTGCTGTTTGGTATTAGTTCTCCCATTCTAGGATTCTCTTTTCTCATTTGTCTACCTGACAAATGCCCACTCATCTTTCAAGACTCACATTAAACGTCAATGCAATCAAGTGTAATTTTTTCTTCCCTAAAGCCCTTCCAAGTCTCCACTATAGAAATTACATCTCCCTGCCATGCCTATTTCTATCATCTCATCAGTGGCACTATGGCACTGTACTCCTTTTATTATTTATAGGTCTGTCTTCCCCCTGAGGAATACAGCTTCTTTAAGAATGGGATCTATACCTCATCACGCTTTGAATCTGCAGCCCCCTAGTACAGCGCCCAGCATATAGCGGGACTCAGAGAGCTTATTTGGTGGCTGAGAGGACATGGAAGGCATCACTAGCACTCAGATTCTCTGGGTAAACATACTCTAAAATCATCTGCATGGAAAAGGGAAGCAGGAAAAACTAGACACAGATCTGAAATTTGCCCCTGTACAAGTGGTTGATCCCAAACGTAAGTGTTTACAAACTAGTATTGTTAAGGTAATAACTGCATAAATAAATAACATTTTTAATATTCTTATGTAGCATTTTAAATTCTCTTGACCTTCTAAAATATGCTGGAATGATATGATTGGCTCTGTGAAGCCTAACAGTTTATACAATTCGGGGGGGCGGGGGGGGGGACACAAACGCCAAATTTGTTACACCTAAAATTGTGTTAGTGAAAGTCCAAGTTAAAGCTGGAGAATATGTATTTCACTGACAAAAAATTTTAGGTCTTCATAATAGAGTCAGAACCTTAATAACAAGGATTTCACTTTAGTGACAATCACAATATTACACTATATTTTTAACATCAGACACAGCTACAATTACATTCATGTTAGAGTTGCAGTTTGTTAAGTGGCTTATTAGATTGTTCTAAATGTACATCTGGCTAAATTCCGGTTTATTAAACAATTATAAGTTGTCAGTCTCTGTAAATGGATTTACTTGGTGAGTTGCATAATATATACTCATCAGTTAGAGACTATTTAAAAAATAGGAGTAAGTCACCTTTATGTAGACCTATTTCCACTGAAAGCTGACAGGAATAATGTAGTGATGAAAAAGGAGACAGATACCTTTGAGACAGAGTGGGTGTCAAAGACGAAGGGGGTTGGGGAAGTTCTGAAATTAGATGTCTGTAAAGAAAAAAAGTGAGCCAAGAAAACCCAGTGAGACAAGCCTGGTGAATGCTGGTCTCTTGAGTGAAGAAGCACCAAGAGCCTTTAGGATGCCTCCCGTGCCCCCAACCCCCCCCCCCGCCCCCTGCCTCCGGCCAGGCCTATGCAGGCTTAGAGACGTAATGGCTTCCTCCGACCTTTTACACACTTCAAGAAAATGACACAATGACTCCTTGGAAATGGCTCACGGCCCCTGGGAGACTGTCCTAGAAAATGGGATGTCCCAGGGGGGAAATGGCAGCCATTTAGAACGTCCCATGGGGGTATTCCAACGTCTAGGCAGTCCGCCACTACTGACAGGGTAGGGGGGGTTTTAGGGGCCCACTAATGAGTTCCGTTTTTAATGGTTAGATTTTGAGTGTATTAAAAAAATAGAGCTCGCACAGCGAATCTATAATTTTCAGGGTGCTATTACTTGCCATGAGGCTAGGGGTAAAAAAAAATACTGAGTGGTTTTAAAATTGTTTTCAAGAAAAATATTGAGTAAATAAGGATTCAAATGATATGCATGCAGTTCAGGTGAACATACTGAAGAGGTGTTTTGCAGAGTACTGATGTCAGAGAAACACTGGTATAAATTAATAAAGGAGTGACTGCCCTCAGATTTGTGACAATGCAATGCTTTGTCTATAAATCAGGACTTGGGTCACATGAATCTAAATCCAGCAAACAAGTCGCCTGAAAGTCTGGATCATATTGAGGTTGTTTTGGACTTGCAATGTAGGTTTCACGGAGTGAAAACTCAGAAGTATCACCCAGAAGGTTCCAATCGATTGTATCTGGTTATGAGGCTAAGAAATAGAAGCTGATGGTCAAACTCATATGCAACACAAAACATATGTTAAAAATTCAGGAATACTTACTTTCCCTTCTTAATCGTGTTCCTGCCAAGCAGTGGATCAAGGACGGGATCTATGGTTTCCTCAAGGTTTTCAATTAAGATGACATCTCCAAAGGCCAGAGCAGTTTCAATGGCATTCAAAAACCTTTAAATTCAGTCAAAATGGAGATAATCAAATTAAGCACAGAAAAAAAATGTTCAAAATTATTTAAATAAATTGTATTTAATATTTCTGTCCCACTTTAAACGGGACAAACTAACTTAGCGAAAACTATTTTATAAAGTAGTATTCTTTCTTAACTGGATTACATAGAAATTAAAGATTAGATTTTGAGATAAATTTCACTTGTAATTTCCACGTGAAATTCAAGAGTTTGAACTAGTAAATCCATGTGTAAATTAGTTACTTTTGATAATAATCATGGCTGAAATAAATAAACTGTCCAGCTATAAGTCTAATTCCATTAGATAGGTCCTTTTTGATAAAAATTTCAAATTACATTACCTTGTAATTTGATCAAACTTTCATTTTCTAAACCTTTAGGTTCAGTCATGTAAAGTGGTGAACTATCACTTTATCTCATTCCCACTCTTCAAAAACAATCTGTCTCCTACAAAAATAATTTTTCCATGTATTTAATGAGCAAGGAATATATTTCTCTGCATATCTGCAGCTAACTATTCCTTATTGCATTTTACATGTGAAAAGATGATGGAGGGGGTCAAACGAAATATTAGTAACTCTAAAATTATTTATTCAGCATTAATTGAACAGCAGCTATATAAAGACAGCTTTCCACTTATCAGACAGTATTATCAGACCCAAGAACAAAAAATCTCAGAGTAGATTTAGTTCTCAAAAGTGACGTGTAATACCTAAGAAATTAAATTATCTTCAAGTATTCAGTATTGGGACTTGGAGCCATGTTAAACCTACTATAGGCAAAGAACATAGAAATCTGACTGTAAATATCATTAAGCCTATAGATACAACTGACAATTCATGTGATTGGCCAAATGCTCTCAAGAAGGATTACAATACATCATATTTCCATTCTTGGCATTAGGAAATTGACATATTTTCCCTCTCAAATGTAGTATTTGCTCTCACCTTCAATCTAATTATCTCTTCAGGTAAGATGCTGCCCAACATAAATGCTTTTCAACTTTATGTGAATCAGGATCAGACAGGTAACACCAAATTGTCACATTTTCAAAGTAGCAGTGACGTCTAACAAATGTCAGGACTTAAGTCCAACCCAATTCACAGCAGCTACCCAGAAAGCCAATCCTTCAGACTTCACATACCCTCTCTGGCCTAAATGTGTGACTTTCAGGTCCGTTCCATACTTATTCTTGATCCACTTAATTCCCTGTTGCTGGGGATCTATCAGCAGAGGCCAGCGCTCACAGTGTGTTAGGATCATGGCATTTTCGGTTGACATTCTGTCACTGGGAAGTCCTTCGTTATTCCAGGTAGCAACTGTAGCATCATCCGTCAACATGGCAATCAAGTCCAGGCCTTCCGTTATTGGGATTGAAACCTTTGAAATTAGAGTTAAATGCAATGAATAATTAGTGTGGCAGAGTAAAAGACTCAGAACAACAGACAAGGAAAGAGACCCAAGCCAAGAGAAGACATGCAAATTCTCTGTAGACCCTCAGAAGCCAAATAAAACTCTCATTATGAAATCCAAGTACCTCCACAGCTACTCCAGCAAGGTGAGAAGTATGTATTTGCCCAGTGCAGAAATCACCCCACATAAGCGATGCTAAAACGCAGTATCTTGCTCAGGCCTTTCAGCTTTTACTGCAAGCCAACACCACAGAGATGACTTCCCTTTCTGGGATGGGTTAATGCAATACATTCAGCCCACAGGAAGTCAATCGGTGTGCTGATTGTGTCCAGGAGCTTAGCTTACAGTCTCTCCTCTGCCTACACTGTGATTGTGGAAAGCAACATTGCAAAGTGGGGAGCTGTCACCTTTAAAAGAGGGTGAAAGAGAAACCTATTTCAAAGAATAAGGGTCCTTCTTTATAAAAATCAACTAACTCTTGAATTACTGACAACAGTTGGCAAAATGAGAGTCACAACTTCATTTCAAATAAGGAAAACAAAACTAGAAATGTACTACTTTAATTATTTTCTGTACATATTTATTGTTAGCACACCCATGAATTTTCCCTCCCATTCCAATAAAATGTATGTTTTCTTCTTTTTGCCTCTTCTCTCAATGTTGCAATTTTTGTCCTTTTGTTACTGATAGAAGCAAACATTTATTTTTAAGTTGTAAAACCATTATTATTAGCCTCCCACTAATTAATTATATCTCTGTGGCTGTGGTTTATGAAGTACTGCTTTTCTGCATATTGATATAAAAACAAAATGTTTTGAAACTGTTCCCTGTGATGTTAAGCACAAATAATAAAATAAGTTCTGCTCACTGTCAAAAAATAAAAATAAAAAATAAAAATAAAATAAAAATCAACTAACTTTACGAAAAATAAACAAGATTATGGGAAGCAATTTATTCATTGGGTCAGCAGTCACCAGACATTTATTGAGAATCTCCTACATATAAAACACTGTCTGGAGACACCAAAATGAGCAAGATGAAAAAGGAGCTCGTCCCAAGGCTTGATGGAAACATGCCCCCGTAAGAGATTACAGGAAGAGCCCTACCTGGAGTAGGCAGGGGAGGCCAGAGCAGCAGTAGGAGTTTGATTTATTGGTTGCCCACAGAGCTTCCGTAAACAAAATGCTGGAAAAATTTCCACAGAAAGCTGTGATACCATTTTGTATCAATACAGGAAAAGTAATCCAATATTCCTACTGTTCCTCACTACAAGGTAATCTTAGAAATAAACTCTATCTCCTAGTGATATGAACAACAAGCCCTGGTATCTGACTCAATCCAGTTTCTTTCAAGACACAGGCAAACTGGTATCTTTTAGAACGAGCATCTTCCTATCAGCCTAGGATACGTGGTTTTAATTTCTTACCTTCTACTTAATGAACAACTTGAAACAACTGGAGACTTGAATTCACTTTAATTTCTGAAGCTAAAAGGAGTAATAGAAGGTACACATGTAGGTCTGGTATTGTAATTCAATAATTTGTATTGTTTGAGCACTTACTGTTGGCAGAGTGGAGTGCAGAGAATCAAAGAGAACACCAGCCTTCCCCCACTTTTTAATGGTCAGTTTACTCTAGTAGGGGAAATAAAGCAGGTAGTTCACATTAAAGAATATCATAAACACTGTGAAATAGTTTGAGATTTAAAATTTTAAAAACAAATATTAAGATATTTTACTCCTGGGGTTATGTACAAATAGGTAGTTGTATGACAACATAAATTTTTTTCATCAAAATATTTTTTGATAGTTACAATACAGGCATCACTCTACAGTAAGTGTTTTTTGTAGGCTGAGGAAAAGAAACCTTAATCCATATGTACCTTCTTTTTCTTCCACTCCTCTTTTGAGGATTCCTTGAAGGAGTCTACAGCAAGGAAGATGAGCTCAGAAACCAGTGCAAAGAGAGAGCCCTTGAGGCCCCAAGTCAGAGTCGCTGAGTCAGTAAGGCTCCGTCCTATTGCTTCGTTACGTAGTGTCAACATGTCATCAGTCAGGATGCTACTACAAGTTGCTGCTGGGAGAAAAAGGGCGGAGGCTCCCCTCTTTGGAAAAGAAGCTTTGACTAGAAAGAAAAGAGAAGGCTGGAAGCACCTGCCATGAGCTAAGCCAAACTCATCCTCACACCAAATGCATATCAGAATCTTCTGAAAACTGACCAAGTGGCATATTCTAAAGGAAAAAAAGGGAACTTCCTGAAATAAGCCTCCCAGTTTCTCCTAATATGACGTTAACAACCAATATTTATAATGTTAAGTGTTTACAAAATTTATTCATATACAGTCATTGTTTTAATTGTCTTTTAACTCAAGCAGTTCTACAAAGTGATTATCTCTTTTTAAAAAATCTATTTTGAGATATGAACAGCAAGGCTCAGAAAGGTTAACACCAATAATAACTCCACATATTGGATCTGTCTATAAACTGCTAGGTCCGATTAATGAGCAGAGTGCAAATGCCACCATGAACTTGGCCATGTTTCTGTCTCTTTGTCCAGCAGACAACTTTGGGTGGAAACAATTTAGTTGGACCCTCCAGGCCATGTATACCCACTACCCCTGTCCTTTTCAGTCACCACCCTCTGTACTACTCTTTGGACAGAAACAATTTTGGATAACAGGGTACTTTGGATCTTCAAGGTCATGTATGCCCTCTGTGCCTGTCCTTTTCAGTTACCAGCATGCTACTCGGTTTCTTCCCCATCCCATCCTCCAAACTCGTGTCCCCGTTGTTGACTTTCTGAAAACCGTTCCCACATGCCCTGTAGTATGCTCGTCCTATTTGGACCAAACCCCCTCGCTCTCTCCCAGTTCGTCTTAACCAAAACCCAGATCTCCCCTAGGGCTGTGGCTTTCAACCCCAGCCTGCATGTCAGGATCACATGGAAGCCCCATAAGCTGCCAACATGCAGGCCCCATCTCTAATGATTCAACTTCAACTAGCATCAATGTTTTAAAAGCCCACTCCCACATGAGTTAGAATAGAATATGATGGGGGCACAAAAAGGAATGGGATGCTGATACAGGCTACGTTGTGGATGAACCTTGACAACACGCTGTATGGAAGAACGGTCATAAAATTTCACATAGTGTACAAATTCATTCATATGAAATGTTCAGAAGAGGCAAATCTATAGAGACATAAAAGATTAGTGTTTGTTTAAGCCTGGAGAGGCTGTGATGATTGAGGGGCGACAGCTGATGAGTATGAGTTTTATTTGGGGGTGATAAAAATGTTCTCGAATTGAGGGTGATGATGGTTGCACAACTCTGTGAATACACTCAACATCACTGAATCATGTATAAGACTTCTAAATGAGTGAGATGCGTTGTATGGAAATCATGCCCCAATGAAAAGAAGTACTGAGCACCCACGATGTTTCAGGAGTCCTTCTTGGAAAGAGCAGTGAACAAAACACAAATCCTTGCTTCCCTGGATCTTACATTCCAGTCGGGGGAGAGAAAACATGTGAACCATACAAATGAATACACGAAATAACATCTTAGGAAGTGATAAATGTTATGGTGAAAGAAGAAATCGAGCAGGATGAGGGATGCTGAGGGATGGAGGCTGTAATCATATCTGGTGCTTTGAAGGCGTTATTTGAACAAAGACCTGATGGATGCAAGGGAGTGAAACATGTTTATGTCCTGAGGAAAGACTCTTCAGGAGAGAGCAAACAGCTAGTGCAAAGGGCCTGAGGTTGAAGCATATCTGACATATTCCAGGAAGGTGGCCAGTGTGAGTGGAACAGAGAGGAAAAGAATAATAGGAAGTGAGATAAAGAAATAATGGGGCCAAATCATATAGGGTTCCTATAAGGTCTTGTAGGATTTCTGGCTTTTGCCCTGAGTGCAACTGGGAGTCACCGAAGGGATTGTAGAAGAAAATTCATGTAATCTGGTTTGTGTTTTTAAAGAGATCAGATGTGAAGTGGGAAAACCAGTTAGGAGGTTTTTACAGTGGTCTGAGAGAGGAATAATGGCTTGGCCCAGGATCGGAGCAGTGAAGGTAGGGAAAAGAGGTTGGATTCTGAACATATTTGCAAGGTGTCACCCATAGAACTTCCTAGATGGACTGCATATAGGTGTCAGAAAAAAAAAGCGACATCAAGGTGACTCCAAGGTTTTGGCCTGAGCTGACAGAAGGATGGAGCTGCTATTAAATAAATCGAGGACACTTTGGCAGAAGAGGCCCTGGGGCTGAGATCAGGATTTCGGGGTGGATGTGCTATGTTTGAGACACCTTTCATATACAGAACTGAAGATGCCACCGTCTGGGCTGCAGATATACATTGGGAGGTATCGGTATACAGGTGACATTTATAGCCATGAACCTGTTAAAGAGCAGCTCAAAGACTGAAGTGTGGGCTTTTCAACATGAAGAGGCTGGCGAACCCTGGCTGGTGTAGCTCAGTGGATTGAGTACCGGCCTGTGAACCAAAGCGTCACTGGTTCGATTCCCAGTCAGGGCACATGCCTGGGTTGCTGGGCAGGTTCCCTGTTGGGGGTGTGCAAAAGGCAACCACACATTCATGTTTCTCTCCCTCTATTTCTCTCTCCCTTCCCTTCTTTCTAAAAATAAATAAATAAATAAAAGAGGTTGGCGAGAAAAGAAAGGATCAACAAAGAAGTCCAGGATAGATTGACTGGTGAGGCCGGGGAATTGGGGAGGGAGGGTGACATCTTGGAATCCAGTGAAGAACGTATTGATGAAGCATGAAGCAATCGACTATATCAAATGTTGCCACCAATAGTCAAGTACGATGAGAATGGAAACAGACCCCTAGACTTGGCAATGTGGAAGCAAAATCTGACAAGAGGAGTTTGGAGGAGTGGTGGGGACAAAAGCCTGCCTGGAGTGACTCAGAGAAAATGGAGGGAGGACTTGCAGACAGTGAATCTAGATTACACTTCTGAAGTCAGAGCACAGGAATGTAGGAGTAGCTGGAGGTGCACAGAGGGTTGAGAGAAATTTGTTGCTGTGTTTTTAAAACTTTTCTCACCCAAGGACATTTTCATTTGCTTTTTTAGAGAGAGAAAGGAAGGGAAAGAGAGAACATTGATGGGAAAGAGGCATCGATTGTTTGCCTTTGTACCCACCCAGACCAGGGATCCGCACCAGGACCGGGGATTGTACACCTCCAGACTGGGGGTTGCTCATGCCTGTGCCCAGACCAGGAATGAACCGGTAACCCAGTCATGTGCCCCGACCAGGAATCGAACCCACAACCCTTTGGTTACCTGAGGACACTTTAACCACAGAACACACCAGCTGGAGTTGTTGCTGTATTTCAGTATATACAAGAAAAAACTATGTATTTGAATACTGGTGGGAATGATTTAGTAATGAATTAATGGGGGGGGGGGTCGATGATAACATAGAAGGGAGAATTGCTCTAGAATTGTCCTTGAGGAAGGGGAAGCAGATGGAAACCAGTGCACAACCTATGTGACTGGCCTTAGATAGAGGTGTCAGTTTTCCACTTTACAGCATTAGGAAGACAATGTATGAGCACAGATGTTGGTAGGGGACAGATGTGGTTATGGCAGTTTATCCGTGATCATAAGTATATCAAGTATCTCTGCATCTTTGGATGCTTCTGAAATCCATTGTATTCTAGTTTCCTACTTCCCTTGCAGAACTACCTCATTGTAATTAATGCAGCTTTAGAATATATTTTAGTATCTTGAAATCCAAGTGCCCTCTTACTGTTCTATTTCAAATTACCTTGGTGCCCTTAAAAACATACTCTTCCAACAAACTTTGCAGTCACTGGATCAAGTAAAAGTAATTCTCCTTGGAGTTTTGACTTGAACTTAGTTAAATGTATTTACTGAATTGGGGAGAACTGACGTGTTTAGAATATGAAGTCTTCCTTTCCAGGACTCCAGTAAAGATGCTGGCTTGCTTTATAAAAGAGTCTCCTCCAAGGTGACCTTAAATATGTCAACTGATCACTAATAAATGATGTTTGGTTTAAAGTTTTTTTAAAATAACACAAATCACAGTCACTTGTTGACTGGTTAATTTACATACCGCGAGAATCCCCAGGACACCCAAGCCAAAGTGACAAGCCAGAGACACTTAGGAGACAGTTACCTACAGACAACAGAGCTCTAAAAACACCCTATATAAGAGGAATTGCTTCTTGGAAGCAAGGGCAAGATAAGGAAACATTGTTGAAAGAAAATTAATTTAAAAATTAACGTTAGTAAGTAATTTCAGCTCCTTGTGGACCCTGGCACATGTTCATACTAATGTGATTGTCTTTCCACTTTGCTGTGACTGAATTCAGAAATAGAGGACAAGTAGCTCAGAACCTTGGAAACCTCTATTCCATAAGGACTAGCATTTATTACGTTTTGTTTAGCACTTTCCACCAGGTATCTTAAGAGACAGAAAAGTCTCTTCCAAAGGGATGCCATTTATACAATTTGGAATTACTTTCTTCCTTTAGGATGTTACTCAGTTGGCATGATGCCCATGTTCTCAAGAGAAAAGGAGCATGTTATGATGAGTGAAAACAGATACGAGGTTCCTTGAGGAGAACTGGGGGGTGGGGGGGGTGGGAGCACAGTCAAACACAGGCTCACAGTTAAAAGGAATATATATGTAGCATCTAGCATCAGAGAATGATCTCTTCACCTTGGTTATATGTTAGAATGTTTAGACATTTTGGATAAGTCAATCAATTTTATTATTATTTTTATTTGTATGCCTTCTTCAAAGCAAAATTTTATTTTCATGGAATCCTATGATTGTAATTTTAAGTAAATGGGAACATACAAATCAATAGATGGAAAACTCCCTAGAAACACATACACGAAATAATGCTATGCCAGCAATTAAAGACCAGTTTTAACTACATTTAAGAAGGCAAATTTTCCTTTTGAAAAATTAGAAATGACAGGTAGCATAAGTCTGTACACCCAATAGTATTACACACCCCACAGTGAGGAGTAACTATAAGACTAAGAAGACAATGGGAAGCTCAGTGGCGTGACATGAGGAAGTGCATTTCCCTGTAATTTTGCAAAAAATGAGAAAATTTTATGACTGTGAATGCAGAGGGAGCCACAAAAGAGGACACCCGTTAGTGTGAAGTAGTCACATGTTGACCCAGGCAAGGACACTCACACAGAGGATTAGTTCAGAGAGGAGACTAAGAGAAAGATAAGGAAGAATTAGACCACTAACACCCCTGAAATTCAAAATGCAGTAAGAGCTGGACAAAATCAGCAGAATGCTTTCTCTTCTGATATAAAAGCATGTTTAATGGCATAATTATTTAAAGAAAAACCTTGAACTTCCAGTAATACAGGTAACCTCTTTTAAAAAATCTGTAATATAAAAACATCGTTTGATACTACAGATATATTAACTACATGAGTTACAAAGGATTTTTCTTTTATAATTAATTATGGGACACCTTCAATAATGAGCACTCCCTAAACATTTACTTTTACTTAAATTGCAAAAACTCCATTGACATGTGTTTATGTCATAAAAATGACAGCTGTCACTCAGTGTTGGCAGGGGACTGGTTCTAGAACCTCCCCCCACCCCACCAATACCAAAACTTGATGCTCAAGTCCTTCGTGTAAAATGGCATTGAACAATGCATGCAATCGTCCCTCCACATCCTCAGATTCCCAGCCACGGTCTGGAAACATTATTTTCTATCTGTAGTTGATTGAATCCATGGATAAGAAACCTGAGGATACAGAGAGCTGACTGTATACTTACTTTAAAAAGTCCACATATATGTGGACCTATGTAGTTCAAACCCGTGTTGTTCAAGGGGCAATGGTATTGTGAAAATTGAGGCAGAATTAGCAATGAAGAACATTAACATGCAGAGAGATTTGGGATATCTTAATGGCTGGATATATAAATGAAGAACATGTTTTAATCAACTGAGATCACACAGTGTTGCATAGAAAACAGTGGCCTGGCCCTTGCTGGTGTGGCTCAGTGGATTGAGTGCTGGCCTGCAGACCAAAGGGTTGCCAGTTCGATCTGCAGTCAGAGCACACGCCTGGGTTGTGGGTCAGATCCCTAGTTGGGGGCGCTTGAGAGGCAACCACACATTGATGTTTCTCTCCCTCTCTTTCTCCCTCCCTTCCCCTCTCTCTAAAAATAAATAAGTAAAATCTTAAAAAAACAAAAATGAAAAACAAAAAAACCCACAGTGGCCTGAAAGTCAGAGGTCTGATTTCCGTTTCTAAGTGGCCTCAGTCAAGTCACTTACATTTCCTGTGTCTGTTTTCTCTACAAGGAGGACCTCAAACTAGGTGATTTCAAATCTTCCAAGTCTATGATTTCACTTTGTTTACGGATCTGAATTTTCAAATTTAGGGTGAGCTATTTTGACACTCGTGTTCAAAATGCTACACTTTTAATCTGAAGCAGTCATAAAAGTACTTTAACAAATAACTCATAATATTAGTAAGAAAACAAAAGGTATCATACTATATAATAACACAATCATCCAAATTTGATTTCAGTTATCAGTTTTGTTACTAGCTACAACTACATCTCTATAGTTTACATAATTAATTTTTATATTTCCATCTTCCTGTTTAGCCATCATTAAAGTAAGAAAAACTACAATACACAAGAAACATCTCCTTCACACCAGAATTCCCAGTCAGTCATTGTTACTGAGGTACAAAGGAGCCTGGCACACATACTGCTTTTACTGCTGAAATTTCAACACGCTGCTTCCTAATGCTGACAAGGTAAGGGACTGGGCTTACCTTGTGCTGGAGAAAGGGAACCCACTTGCAGTCTAGCAGCTCCTGACGATACTGCTTTGTAAAGGACCCAACGTAAGACACAAAAGCTGCCGCAAGCAGAACATCTCCACAGAGTGTCTTCTCTTGAGCTTCAAAGGATTCAATAGACTGACCCCAGCGAATTTTCTCTGACTGGAAGATAAAATGACTCAGGTGTGATTGCAGCATGAGCAGTAACTTGACAAACACTTAACGTAATTGCCTTAGAACACAATTTAAGTCTACGCCCAGTCTTTAGAATGAACGGAAGAGAATTAGGTTGGCATGGCTACTACAATCTTTCATATGTTTGAAACCTATCATTCCAAAGGAGCATTCATACTGTCTTCAGTTGGATGCTCTATCCCTTTCTTGGTGATTGAGGTCCCTCTTAAAAGTCTGATAACAGTCACTCACTCTCCTATCCCTCTAAAAATGGAAGATCAAGAGCTGTGGCCAAGATTGAGTGACGTTAGGACTTTTAATGGCAGCTTGGCTGCTTCCTCCATCCCCTGCTTTCAGCAATGGTGCTACCCTGTCCTAGGCGAACTTTGCTTTTTCTTTAACATACTGGCTATGGGCTTATTATAGAAAAAGCAAAATGACAAACACCACTCATGTTAATTATTTAAGACATGAGCCTTAAAGAGCCACCTAACCTGAATTCTATTAATTAAAAAATAGCTCTGGTAGTTTCAAAACTCAGGTTATTTTTCTAATAAAATCACGTGATCAGTGACAGAGCCTATAACATATGTAAAAACATGGAAATCAGAAAGACTTCACCAGCCCTGAAGATAAAACACTCAAAGAATGCTGCTGAAGTCCTTGTATCTACTTGGATGGCTGTTTTAAATTTGATTTTCAGGTTAAGTATGGGGAGCCCTTAATATTGGATTTGAATAAAACTACAATAAATATCTATGGATTAATTAAACTGCAAGGTAGTTCACTGACTCACTTTGTTTCAATGCATGCTAAAAATAAATACATTCTAAACACATGCAAATTAACAGGACCTGGAAAAAAATCAGCAATTGGAGAGCACAAGCAGGAATATCCCTGTGGAATTCAGTTTTTCTCATGAAAAACGAGGGACAGACCACAGAAAACAGAAACGACACACGTCATAATAGATGGGCATGCCAGTTGCCTGCAATCCATCACAATACCCATGACACAGAGGCCATGAAATGCGCAGGTGAAAATGGTCATCAAAGTTGTGATACGACAGTCCCCTCCTTCGCTGAATACAGATCGCCCCCAGTTCGCTCTACCAGTCAAACACTGAGGGTCTTCCGCTCTCTATCCCTTCATAGGCTCCATTCATTCCCTTCCTCAGCTACAGACAACGTGTCCATTAACTTTGAAAAGGAATCTCTCATTTGCCTTCCCTCCATCTTTGTTGTCTCTTCGCTTAGCAAATGTTAAACAACAGAGTGCACCCACCTCATTCTGCAAAACAGCTGTGAAATCTGAAGATTTACTAAATGTAGACTTATTGGCTACTGAAATCGTCAATAATTTCGCTATACCACCCACGCAACATAAATCATTATTGACACTGGCTAACAAGAGTTTAAGAGTTGGAACATGTCCTGTAATAAATTTCTAGACATTTAAAAAATCACTATAATTTTATTCTAATGCATTATAGATTGCCTGTAATGTCATCCTGGCTGGGTGACCCATTTCTAATTTTGAACAGCTGTTCAGCTCAGGAGTTAGTTAATGATTAAATATAAATTGTCTGATTTATTAGTCTGAATGGCTGAGCTTCCAGTTCAATGCTATATAGACAAAATCATCAGTCTTAATGCTTTTCAGAAGTCAACTGTCTCCTGTTCTCGTCAGAAAGAATTTATCCTCAAAGGAAAAGGTCTGACATCTTCAATTAATCCTTTATATACGTGTGTGTGTGTGTGCATGCACACGCGCGCGCGTGTGTGTGTATGAGTGTAATATATATATATATTTTTCTGGTTAACGCTAGTCAACCTGTTTTCCTTCCCTTGTCTAAATCTTCACGAGTAAGTACAGCCATTGGAAGACATTGCTGTGTGTTAGAGACCCAGGGTAGAGTCTATTTTTCCCCTCATAAAACTTTCAGACATTCTGTAACTACTTCAGGAGAACAATCTAATTAAATGGCACTTTTTCTTTTCCTCAGATACTTCACAAGCAGGGAACACTTCAAATTGCTTTAATCCTACCACTTTAAGTGGGAGCAGTTGTAAACACCAGCTGAAGAGCTGGAATTTCTCAAATACCTGAGAAAAATGAGTCTTCAAAAGACCCCAGATTTTTTTTTTTATTTTTAACAGTGGAGGCTCCCCAAGCTCACCCATTCCTTCATTCAACAAACATTTATTGACGCCTACTATGTGCCTGGGACTGTTCTTTATGCTTGGGATCAAGCTGTGTGGAAAACAGATGGAGTTCCCATTCTTGACCTTCTATGTGCGCGTGTACAAGTGTGTATGTCATGTGCTGATCAATGCTATGAAAAAACAATGAAGCAGAGTAAGAGCTGTGGACCCAGTGTGTGTGCAGGGGGCAGGGGACATGCTAATTCAGGAAGGAAGAGCAGAGAAAACCATACGATAAGGAGAACATTTAGCAGGGACCTGAAGAAAGTCAGAGTGACAGCAATGTCATTGTTGGAAAAGGTAAGCCACATGAAGCAAAAAGGCAAAGGACGGAGGGCAGAAAAAGCAAGATGAAGCAAGAGGGAAGGTGGCAGGTGTGAGGATGGGCGGTATCCAGGAGCCAGCTCATGTGGACCTTGCAGGCCAGGGAGAGCCTCTGGACTGCATGCGGAGTTAGACAATTAGTTACTGGAGAGTTCTGAGAGAGCAGTGACATGAATGAACTTAATTTTTAAAAACATCACTCCGCTGCAGTGAAGGGAGTGCATGTTAGGGGTAACGGTGGAGGTGAGGGTGGTACTCCGGGGCAGAGATGCTGGTGGCCTGGAGAGGTGAAGGTGGTGAGGATGCTGGGATTCTGAATGGACCTTGAAGGTAGAGCCAATATAATAAATATGCTGTGGACTGGGCATGAGTTGTGAGAAAGAGCAAAAAGTCAAGGGTGATCCCAAAGTTCTCAGCCCTAACAACTGGAAGAACGGACTTGCAGTTATTGAGATGGAATGGAGAGAGTGGAATTTGCAGAATGAACTGTGAGGGATGGTGGGTTTAAATCTCTTTTTTTTGTAAATTAGATTTTTTAAAACTCTAGTATATTTATAAGAAGTCAGGTTATCCTCCAGGTCAACCGACCCTAACGCATTTCTCCATTCTTTCTTGCTAAGAGAACCCTGACTTTGAATAGGACCGTAACGAGTCCAGCCCCATGAGATGGGCAGTGATTAGCTAAGCCAATCATGATCACCCTGTTTTCCTCTTTCCCAGCCTTCTTTGCAGCTACATGTGGTCAATCTAGCTCTGGCTAGGGAATCTGAAGTGGCAGTCTGTAAACATGTTCCTAGGAAAGCTTCAGTGTTTCTTATATAAGGACAAAAATCCAGCTGATCCAGATTATTCTCTCTCTTGACTGAATCTGAAGGTAAAACAGCCATTTGTGACCATGATGCAAAATGCATGAGGGTGAATGACCACCTGCTAAGTCGGGAGTAGTGGGAGGGCACAGAGAGGTTGGGTGTCCGACCACTAATTATCTGGTCTACCCTGGAATGTTTAGTAATATGTAAAAAATAAACTCCCATTTGTTGAAGCCACTGTACACCAACTTTTCTATCACTGTCAGCTAAATGCATTTCTAATAGTGCAGTTATGGACTTCGTGGTAGTACTCAGAGAGAAATAACAGTGTTATTAAGATATAGGTTAGATATCATGAAATTCACCCTTTCAAGTACACAGTTGAATGAGTTTTTAGTATATTCACAGACTTGTGCAATCACCCCAACTATTTAGAATGTTTTGATCACACAAAAGAGAAACCACACCTATTTAGCAAGCACTCCCATACTGTGAGCTCTTTGTCCAGCCTGCCAACTGCTCCTCTACCTTCTGTCTCTATAACATAATTAGGGAAACCACTGAGTTTATGGCTATATACTGAAAAATACATACAATCTGTCACTTCTTACTTTGCGTAAGTTAGAACTCTAGTACGAATTGATGATTAAATATTCTCCTTTATTGATTTCATGTCTGTTTAGTTGCTATTGACAGCAAACAAAGAAAACTCCCAAGAAAACTGATCTGCCTATTTTAGATAGAATTGGGAAGAGAAGGCTAACTTGCCTCAAGTTCCTTGACGAGTTTGTTAGCGAGTTCAATGGTTCTGTTTGTTTGGTTCACCTCTTCTTGACACCGAACCTTCTCAGCTATTGCTTTTTCAAATGAAGCTGTGAGTCTGCTCAGATTTCGATCCAGATCCTGAATAAGAGTCAAAATTAACTTTGGAGCTATTTTTAAATAAAAAAGAAATATTATTATCATCTTAAAGCATCTATTACCTTGCGGTCAATGAACCAAACCTCTATCCGTCCTCTGACCTTTGCCCCTTCAGAACACACATTAGGGAAGAAGGAATGCCACCACAGCCTGCCAGCTCACCATGTGGCCTTCTCTCCTTCTTTCTGCATGGGGCAGTGGGCTGACAGTGATGGGGTGTCCCTTCTCCCTTGCGCCTAAGCCTACAATGATAAAGGTCACCTTTTGATTCTCCACCTTTGATTCTTAACTCATTTGCCATTTGGTCCATATCTCAGGCAATGAAGAGGGGTGCTGATGATTGAATCCCTTCAGACCTCAGCAACCTGACCTAGGCTGGCCAGGCAGATGTTCTCTTCTAGAAACTTAGGATTGAAACTCAGAGGTATGCCGTTGTCTTTAGCATCAAAACACCCGGAACAATGTGTACATTTTGGAAGGCTCTATGCAGAGGGGCCACCTTCCACCAGGGGTACAGAAAAGCAGGAGGAAATGCTCTGGGGAAAGAGAAAGGATGAATGGGAACAGGAAAAGTCTCAAGGTCCTTGAGAGACACCACAAGACATTCATGGCAGCTTCCCATTTCCGGGAGTCACGCAGTTTTCCTCAGAATCCCATGAGTCATCCTGGTCCCTTCTTGGCTTAAGGGTTTCTTAGAGCATTTTGGTAATTAGAGCCAAAATAGCCTTGACTAAAATACCAAATACTTGGGAAACACCTTAGTACAGCATCTTCCTACCTGCAAGCTTTAACAACCCTAAATAGGATTTATAATATTGCTTTAGTAAATACGTGCAAAGTCCCAAGAGACTGTAGTAAGCAAACTTGTAGAATACACCCTATTCATAATTCAGAAACTGCCTGTATTTGTCAATGACCCAATTATTACATCATTATTTAACTTTGTGAAAGCAGTAACTCTTTAAGATATTGTAGGCCATTAGAAGTACTCATGGTTTTATAAAACACAGACGCACATGTAAGCTCTGGTATCAGACACTTGAGTTCCTCTCTGGACTCTGCTACCAGCAAAGCAGCAGCATCAGGTGAACGCTCTCTGCCTCAGTTTAATCATCTGAAAAGTGGAAATAACACCATTACCCAGCTCACAGGGTTGGCCTAAATATATATAGAACTAAGGTATGAAATGACCTATCAGTTCATTTTCACGAAGCCAGGAAGGGGAGCTGGGTATTCAGACACCAGTCTTTTGTTTCTGTGCCTCTTATGCAGAGGCACGGACAGCTTTTGTTCTGGACTATCTTTCCCAAGACGCTTGCACAGCAAATTGTCTTGGAAGATAGAGACTGTGTTTCTCTTGAGGAGGAAGACAAATTTGTTCCTGACCAGAAAAATAAAGATATGCTTCCCTCTGGGGCCAAGGTTGACAGGTTTACTTACGGCCCTCTTTATTTTGAGGGTTTTCCAAGTTCGGGATTTGTCAGCTGTGACACGGTCCCACTGTGTATGACATCACCTGGCCCATGGTGCATCCCTCCCATGGGCAGTGACTCAAGCATGGCGCTCATGCTGAATGCTGTGCTGTGAGTAATAAAGCCCTTGCTCTCTGACCCACAGGCCTCATGTCTTCTGCCAGAAAGGAAGGACTCAGTCCAAGGACCCCAGCCCACCAGACACCCTAACCCAGTGGTTCTCAAACTTGAGTATGCATCAGAATTGTAAGAATGGAGTCGCTCAGAAGGCCATTAAGATGCGGCGAGCAGGAAAAAAGGAGTTTACTGGGAGAATCAGCAAGCACGGAGGGGGCCCTCCCACGGGCGGTCAGGGCTCTGAGCTTAGCAAGTGGGGATGGAGCCCTGCTGCAGGTGGTTAGGACTCTGCCTTTCTAGGGGAGAAGGGGTTTCTTTTACAGGGGAGAGCATAGAGGGGGTTTTTTTTTGTGAGCCTTGTTAGCAGTCTGGCCTTCTGGCAGCTCTGGGTGTGATGGGCTGATGAAAGCAGAACTCAGTTTTGTTTATTTTCAGTTTGAAGCACCCTGTTATTTCCCAGGCAGCTGCAGGTGGCGGGGAAGAGGAGGCATGGGAACCCAGGATGTCAATATCCACGTGGAGGGCTTGATAAAACCCAGATTCCTGGGCTCCCTGTCAGGAGATCTGAAGTTGGGTAAGAGCCCACATTTCTAATCACTTCCCTGGTGACACTGATGTTGGTCTAGCGAACAGACTTTCGAGAGCTACTGCCCTAAAGAGACTGACTTTGGACTTCCTCTGCGGTGCTCCTAGGCCCTGTTGTAAGACATGATGGCCCTTCTTCTACTCCAGCTTAGCAGTGTTTGTTTTCCCCCGACCTTTAAGATGAGGTCACCTTCTAGTCTGAAACTAGAGAGACTTTTTTTTTTTTTTTTAATATTTTATTTATTTATTTTTAGGGGGGGAGGAGGGAGGGAGAAAGAGAGGAAGAGAAACATCAATGTGCCCTGACTGGGAATCGAACCAGCAACCCTTTGGTTTGCAGGCTGGTGCTCAATCCACTGAGCCACACCAGCCAGGGCCAGAGAGAAAGACTTGAAAGAACAAATACATAGACACTAACACAGGTAGAAATGAATTTCCATCCCAGCGCAAATGCCGATATTGACATATCTCTGCTCTTACAGGCAAGAAGGCGGCAGGAGGCATTTCCCTTCTGGAGAAGGGCAGAGACATGAGAAGCTGCAGGAGACCAGGGCAAAGCTGGCAAAAATCAAGAGTGTGGGCTCAAATCTTGAGCTGACTGTGTGAAGAGACAGAAACCATGCAGAGGAACATTGTCTTTGGCATGACCAGCCATGGTATCTCCACAGAGAACGGAACCTTGGTGGGAACTGAGGTTGGCGCATTAATTACTGCTCTCTGGAAACCCATTTCGGCAGGGAGAACCCATCCTTTGGAAAGCCATCTCGATCACTGCTCTGTTGTCTTTTCTCAGTGTTTGCAAACTTAGTTTTAAGGCTTACTGATATGTGAACCTCTGCTTATACTCTGCGTCTCTGAAAACAGTTGACGTGAGCAATTCTTTTCAGCTGGTGGCAGGCTATGTCCACAGGATTACTGAATCTGCAATCACAGCCAGTCTTAACTGTCAGGTCACACGGTGGTGTCTCGAGCACCCTCATCACTTTTTCTATGAACATTAAGTTGCTTCTGGTGTTTACAAAAAGCCATCAACAATAGATGGAGACTTAAAAAAAAATTTTTTTTTTTAAATTTATTGATTTGAGAGCAAGAGGGAGGAATGGGGAAGAGAGAGGGAGGGAAGAGAGAGGGAGCGAAGGAGAGAGGGAGATTTGTTTCACTGAGTTATGCATTCATTGGTTGATTCTTGTATGTGCCCTGACCGGGGATTGAATCCCTGGCATATTGGGATGACACTCTAACCAACTGAGCTAGCCAACCAGGACAAGACATTTTTCTAAAGGTCTCAGTTTACAAATGAATAAAGATAACTTTTCCAAAATTAATATGTTTACCCTAAATTTGTTCTAATCTACTAAGAAAGTATGTAAATGAAGGCATTAATAAAAGATCCAATTCCTTTCTGCTTGGTAGGGATTGTGTTTGGCCCTGTCTGAAGGTGGGATCCTAAAGCGGGGGGCAGGGGGAAGGTACCACCTCCTGGGAACTTCTTCAAGGGTTAAAGTTGGCACTTACCTTAAGCTTTTTCCTGAGAGCTTCTAGTTTTTCAGTAGCTGTAGCCAATTCTAAGTTTGCCTGGGCTAATGCTTGGCGTTTGGGTTCCACGTCACAGTAGACCTGAAAATCCATGTGGGATTTAATTCATGAGGTAATGAACAGGCAGAGAGGACAGGTAATCATTCAACCCTACATCTGCTGGAAACTTCGCAATTAAAATCTCTAATTCACCTAGCAATTGGTTGTTTATTTCTTAGCAATGGTATGATCTAATGGCAGACCAAAAACCCACGTAGCCTTCCAAGTGCTCGCTGTGTGTCCACTATCTGCTCATTTATTCTGGACGTTAGAGTCACAAGTATTGTATTTGCATTAAATGCTATATATATCAAACACCATTAAGATACTGAAATTAGTTTGTCACAAGATTTGGAGGTAAGCCTCACACGACTAGAAACTGCAGTGTGCGGGAACTGTAGCTAAAGCTGGGATCAAGTCTTAACGTCAAGGTGGAAAATAAGTGTGGAGGAATTCTCTGGACTCAGAAAGTGAGAGATATCCTCACACAATATTAACCATGCTTTCCCTTTCTTCCCCAAGTTCCTGGCGACCTTAAGTGTGTATTTTTTGAATGGGTCATTTGAAAATTTAGGTGGATCCATGTTTTTCTCCTACTGGGGAAAGAGGAAGGAAATTAAATTTTGTTTCCTATTTTATAGCGAAACAACAAGGAACACAGCCATAGTCTAACTCCATGCTCGTATTTTCACCTGTGATGCAGGGAGAGCAGAGGGGTCAGGCATTTTACTATGGAGAGAAGCCCTACATCAATGTACATCAATGGCGACCTGTCTAAACTCTGTCTCTATACAGACTTCCGTATACAGAAGGATGTTGACTGTACTTGGCATTTCCTCAGTAATTCCATTTTGGAATATAACATACAACCTTCCAAGATAAAAATGAGACAGATTTTCAGAGTTAAGGACCATGCATTGGCCCTTTTTATACCCAGTACTCCACAAAGTGCTGGGAACATCAGTTGACAGACAATCAGTATTCAATGAATGAATGACTAAAAGAAGTAACCATCCTATCCCTATACTGCCCAAAGTACAAAGTTTAGATTAGACCACGTACAGGCAAAAATCTACTTGTTATTACAATACTTAAACAACAACAACAAAAAGGCTATTTCCTAATTTTCCTAAGTCTACAACAGAGGGCATGAATTTTTCCTTGAGAGCAGGGATTAAGTTTAATTAAACATGAATCCAGAAGTGCAGTTATTCCAAATCAAAATAAAATTAGTATTTTAACACAAATATAATTAATGTATGCATCAAGTTTTCATCTAAGCAAACCAAATTAATTGCTGTTATTTGATCTAAAGCAGCCATTCATTCTACCCTAACAAAAGATCGTTTCTAACATTTCAAGTATCCTCCTATTAGAATTCTGTTTAATCAGATACTTTCATGCCCATTCTTAGAACTTTTATCTTACTTGCTAATTACCAAATAACAATTTTTTTTTGTTGACCTAGAAATTAGGATACTTATGGGTCTTAGTGAAGTCCATCTGTAAGCCATCTGATTAGGACTAATACCTCATAGAATTTAATGATGTTGATGACCCAGGCACAGAGACCAGCCGCTGCAAAAGATTTGGTCCGAATCAGGTTTGGATTAAACTCTGGGTCTTTCAAATACTGTTCATTCACCACTTTTAGACAGTTCTCTGGAATGTGCTCTTTGTCGTAGTTAATTAATGCTTGCAGAAAATCATCCACCTATAAAGCAAAAAGGACTTATTGCAATGAACCCACTTTGGCTGCAGAGAAAATTCCAAGATCAAAGTTAAAATCAGCTTTTAGGACTCACATTACAAAGGCAAAATTGGCAAGCTGCATTTATCCTACTGTTTGACTTTTTCAGGCTATAGTGTATGAGGTTAGAATTAGCAATGGACACTTTCAAAATCTCTTCTATCCCAGGGTAAAATATTCAGTCCCTGCACAGGAGGAACTCACATTTTAAAGAAAAGAAAGGCAGAAAAGAAAAAGAAAATCACATACCCCAAAGTCCCTTTGCTTTACCTTTTTGTACATTAGTAACATTTTTCCAGCATAAGAAATCCATATAATTTTCTTCCTCCTACACTTAACAGCTTTTATAATTTTGCAAATAATCAGTAACCTTCCAAGGGCTGCTGAGTTCGACTTAGGTATGCTATAACCCCAAGCTAACCTCCAACTTAGCAAACACAAAATCTAAGTCTAAAGAACATACAGCAGCTGACCCACAGCGAATACGAAGATGATTCCTTTTGATGGAAGCATCTTTGGCTGTCGGGTATAACCACAGTACTGAAAACAGAAACTGCTGGGATTTTCCTCCTGCCAGGCTGTCTGATACCTTTCCCATGAAGACTTTAGCTGCTTTCCAACTTCGGTCTTTCGGCACTCTGCCCCGGGGAGCCAGAAGGACCATCACGGCCGCAGTGACATTGGTAACCGCATTCGGTGGGTTGGGAAAGGCTTTCAGCTCAGTGAGGTTGATCTGAAGAAAAGCACAGACACCTTCACGACCAGGGGAAGTCTGGAGAAGAGCTGTGAGTTGCCAAGCTGGTCTTCAATAGCCTCCTACCTCTCCGTTTCACACCAGTCTCGGTTTGGCAGTTCTTTGCCTCCCACCCAGGAATTCCAAGAAGTTCAGTTCTCCCTGGGCACTTTTCTGATGCTCTGGAGACATCACTGCCCTTTCTGGCCTCTAAGCAAAAGGGTTCATCTGGTATACCAGTCCTGCAGAGCCCTGCTCACTGAGTCAGGAAATTTTACAAACATATAGGTTGTAAGGTATTCATGGGTTCTAGCCCATCTATATAACATATTTGCATTTTAACCAGGTCCTCCCAGGAACACAGTCCCTTAGCTCAGTGTCTCTTAGTTGTGTTTTTCTGCTTAGCATGTACAGAAACATCTTCTATTCCACTGCGATGATTCTCAATTGGGAGGATGCTCACGTATGTTATACCTACTTTCTGCACTACTCCTTAATCTCCTGTCGGAATCTTGATTTGCCCAACAGATGGCGTTAATGGTATAAATTACAGGTATCAGGGCAAATACTTAGGGGCATTGATACCTATAAGAAACACATGTAGGTTCATGATACATGATTTAAAAAACAAGTATTTCCTGTAATAATTCATGAGCTACATAATATACTCATCAAATGTTGAACCTGATTCTGCTCCATTGCCATAAACTGCCTATTTATTTGGGAAATGATTGTGAAGAACAGAACAGGTGAAAATAAGAACAAAAGCAAAGACTTAAAGTATGCTGATGATAACAGAGCTAGCTAACCAAGATTCTTCTGCATTTATGAATATCATCATCATTTACAAATATTTTCAGCTTTCTATTTAAGTGACATTTATTTTGTCTGGGTAAATAGTGATGTATTCAGAGAAAAAGTTGCAAATGTAGAGAAGCACAAAGAAGAAAATACACATTCCATTGCTCAAAAGTAAAGAGGAAAATCCAAAATCCCATTGCTCAGAGATAATTGGTTACTATTACCTTTTTTTTCCCCAATCTTTTTTCTATGTATGCATGTTCTTACATTAAAAAAGCCATACAGTATCTCTTATTTTATAACTCACTTTATTCACTTAATATATCACAAACATTTTCTCATGCTGCTGACTAGTATTCAACAACATCATTTTAAGGCAGCAGAGTACTTGAATGCATAATAATCAATCTTCAATCAAAGTATACTTATGTTCTTTTATATTTTTCAGTTTTATTGTATTTTCAGCAACACCTATGGAGATAACTCTTTGTTCACTGTCAGAATTATTATCTCCAAATAATACTTAGAGAAAGGAATTGAATATTGCTCTGAAGAGCAGTGAAAGTCTGGATCCTTTTCTCTTTCTTTTTTTTTAAATAATTTATTTATTTGTTTGTTTGTTTGTTGGTAGAGAGAGGGGAAAGGAGAAAGAGAGGGAGAGAAACATCACTGTGTGGTTGCCTCTCACTCGTGCCCCCAACTGGGGACCTGACGTGCAACCTAGTCAAGTGCCCTGACTGGGAATCGAACCAGCGACACTTGGCTCGCAGGCTGACACTCAATCCACTGAGCTATAGCAGCCAGAGCTGCATCCTTTTCTCTTTGAAGTTGACTCCTCAGAACCTCAGGCCTGGGAAGTCCCTGGGATTCTCCCCTGGGGCCTAGTAGAACCCAAGGACAGCACTAGCTGCTTCAAATACCATCGCCCACAATTCCGTTTTTCCTAACACTCCCCTTCTAACTATCACAGATTATTTTCTCCTATGGAAATTCAAACACTTAACAAGGCTTAACTATCGACGTGACATGAGGAACATGGCGTGGGCTGAACTTAGGTACCTTGGTTCCCAGCCACCACACTTTTCATGAGTGGTTCTCATCATTGCTGCTTTTTTATATTCCAGAGGAAATACTGAATCAGAATCCCCCCACTCTCACCCTTAGTTCTTAAAGCAACACATAACTGGAACAATTGGATATGGGTCAAATCCATTTGCTAACAAGAGAATTGCCTTTCATGGGAGTACAAATCCCATGGTGCTGAAAGTATTCAGTGGGAGACAGACTCCTGAATGGGAAAGGAAGTTGAACTATGATGACCTCAGAGGTTTGTTTCAATGTTATCTTTCTTTTTAAAAACTTTTTGGTTGCATAGACTTAACTCTCAGTTCAGGTATTCAAACTCTAAAAAATTTAAATATTATTCTGAGGAACCCCCAAATAACCGTATTTACCCTGTTGAGCGTATTGAGCGCAGCTGTCGCCGCCACTAGTGCAGGCTCAGCCTTGAGCAAGTCGGCCTCACACTCCTTCTGTTTCTGGGACACTTCCGTCTGAATGGCTGTGACCTAATCAGGGAGGAAAAGCACACAGACCCACAAACACAAATGATCACCTTAGATAGCGCTACTGAAAAATGTGGGCTGAGTCAGACGCGCTGTTCAATAGTTCATGGGTCTACATCTTGAATAGGTGAGGATTCTGTCAGAAGACTAATTCCCTTGAAGCACATTATATATACAAAGCTTGGTGCATGCACAAAACACCCAACAACAAATGCCAGCACAAATGGATTCAAGTATCAATATGCTCCGGGAGGGGCTCTGGCTAATTTAACTATAAGGTGCCACTAATAAGAAAGGCAAGATTAAGCAAATCTTCTGTTCGTCAAATTCCTTTTTCAGAGAGTCCCGGGCAAGTGAAACTCCAGGCTGGCTCAGTAACCTAGACCACAAAATATTTTTGCTAGAATTCGCTACCTAATTTTGGCTAACATTTGCCTAAAAGCCATGCGGGCTCTTCTTTAGGAATAGATATAAAGCTTTCTTGTTCAACTGGCTAGAAGATACTGTTCCATGCTGCACATGCTTAACCATAGATGGAATTTCTATGAAGACTAACTACTGGTCTCTACTGGAGCTGAAGTTTTGATAAAGCAAAAGACAAAAGAAGTTTTGGGTTTTTTTTTTTTTCAGAATTGCTGGAAACCTCAGTGCAAAAAAAGCAGACTCTATATAATCTTAAATGTAATTGTTTCCAACAATAAAACATAATAAAAAATGCAAGAGCTTCAATCTAATCAAAAAGAACAAATTTAGCTTAGGATTTAATAATAAACTCAAGTTGTATTATTAAAATGCAAAATTTGAAAACCATCTTGCAAAGTGATGGAATGGGCTTTGTTAACAATTGAGTTGTTCAATTTGCCTAAAAACTAAAACCTTTAGAAACCTCAGAGGTAACTTCATGACCTTTACTGTATTACAAATAGGCCTGATGTTCAAGATCCACATCCATTATATGCTTGAACGAGCTCAGTATTTATTGTCCTTTCATATCATTAAAAGAGCTAAAAGGTTGGGAAAATGCATAATGTAAAGAAAGGTCAAGTGGTAATCATGGTGTGAAATGCTGTTACATGTGTAACTCTAATAATTCTTTAGATTTTATGCTCCTTGGAGAGGAAGTTGTTCAAAATTGTTCACCTACTACGGTTTATTTTGTGCTAAATATAGCTTAGTACTCTAAATGGGGGTATGAGCCTGACCTTGTGCTCCTCGGCATCCGCAATGGCCTTTTCCCGGCTCACTCTCTCTGTCTGAAGCCCGATCTTTGTGACCAGAGCTTCAGCATCCTGATTTCTCAGTTGCAACTCTGCTTCTTGAGAGGCAAGTCTGCCTTTAAGATCTCCCACCTAAAGAAAAAAGTCATTATTTTGAAGTAACTTGTGTTTATAAGAACAACTATCAGATAGAACTTAGTTTTCATTTTGATTATTATTTTTTATTGTCACCTGAGGACATGCTTATTAATTTTAGAGAGATGGGAAGGGAGGGACGGGCAGGGAGAGAAACATGGATGTGAGAGAGAAAACATCAATTGGCTGCCTCTTGTCTGCACCTAGACCAGGGACCAAACCTGAAACCTAGGTATGTGCCCTGACTGGGAATCGAACCCGCAATCTTTCAATTTACAGGATGATGCTCCAATCAAGCCACACCGGCCAGGGCACATATAGCTTAGTTTTTAAAATGAAGTCAGGGATCCCCAGCAGTTTGCATAGTGCCTCTGTTTCTACCAGTTGACTTTAGTCCCATGCATAAAAATGCAGCCCTAGTTTTTCCCTTAAAGGAATAAACCAGGTTTCCCATGGTTTTGTGGGAAATAATAATTGATGTCAGCATCAAGTAGAAGTTTATATTCTCAACTCATTCTGTGCAGTCAGAGAAGCACTCACAGTGGTCCCCACCTGAGCCCCCATCACCCACACCCCTGCTTTCTCCGTCCCGTGCAGCTCAGGCTCAAGGCAGCGGAGTCCGTGGGAAAATGTGCTTGGGGACAAGCTGGAAGAACCCTGCTTCATTCTCCAACAGAGGGCAGAGGCTGCGGACCAGCTGAAGACATCAATACTTCGTGGCTGTTACCCGTTGCTTATTTTGATGGATAGGCCCACAGACAGGTCTTGTCTCTTCCCACAACATAAGAAATGGCCTCCTGATTTTTCTTCACCTGAGAGGACATTCGCCTTAATCCCTACACTAAGGAAGGCAAACTCTGAGTGTCCTACGGGATCAGAAGCACAGGGAACATCCCAGATGTGAATTTCTCCTGCGGGTGGGGGCACCTCTTGTGAAACTCAGTCTCTCTAGGTGTCCCCACATATATCTGCTCTAGAAAATGACTCTCCCCACCTTTTAAGTTAGGATTTCATGAGGTTCTGAAGGTACCACTGGGTTCCTAAGTCTGAGGATCATGTAAATAAAAGCAGAGAAGTGGTGGGGAGAAAAGGGGGACTTGGCCCTCAGAAACACATGAAAGCCGCTTCGTGCGTCATGATAATTAGCCCTTCACTTCTTTTCCAGAGTATAAATTTCACTATTTTGTTAAAATCATAGAAACAAAAAACACCAATTATAACATTGATGTTTGTCTCAATTGCTAAAAGCACTTCAGTGGTTCCATATTGTTGGATGACACGCAAGGACTCTGGTCACCATCCACACTCGACGTGAAAAGCAGTATTGCCACTGCTGCCTGTACTGGTAAAGTTAAAGCAAGGCTGCTTTTTAGCCTCTCGACAAATTGACGGTGACATCGCCCAATGACATTTGATATTCTGTTCTTTCTGGCCATGTGAAACTGGTCGTGTGTTAAGTCATAATCAAAAGAATCATCCAGCAGACTAGGAAGAAACTGTTATTTCAAGCCCCAATTTCAGTTGGTAAGCAAGCAATTAGGTCTGAAATATCCAAAGTGCCTCAGGCCCTGGCTGGGAGGCCTTATCCATAAAGAAAGGTCACTAAGGCTATTCATGGTGACCTCAGCTGACATCTAAGGAGGAGATACTGGCTGTCAAAGGGGTTTCCACATAGGGAACTATGCTTTCTTTACCTAATAAGCTAATTTAAAAAGAGAGAAACGCTTAAGCAGCTATTAAATATTCCAACCACTCTTCTGATATTATTAAGTGCATCACATGCACAAATATCTAATGAGAAGAAATCACCAGCAGGCCTTATCAACACCGTGTGCATCTTCCTCTCAGACTTTTTGCCTCTGGTGTCCAGCTGAGGAAGAATAAGGGGACCCCAAGCAGCCCTGCACTTGGCAGTGAACTGCTAGTTGCTTTCTTTCTCCCTCTTCCTTGCCCCCTTGACTCATCAACATATAACTGAGATGATGTTAGAAAACCACTCATCTTCTCTTAGCTCAACAGGATTCCAGGAAGGTCTCTACTAGGGAACAGGGTCTTGATTTAAATGAGAGAGAACTGGCGGGACAGGTGGAGAAAGGAAAGGAAAGAAGGTAACGAGAAAAGGAGGAAGAGAAAATGTGCATAAAAAGGAAGAGTAAAGAAGGCATTCTTTGAAAGGGAAGGAAAAGATGCCCAAATATGGATCTGCTCTTTGGGGGCTTCCAAGAAACTAATCTTCACACCGCTCACTCCTGGAAACTGACGGGGAAACCTCCTCGCTCCCGTTTTTCTTTCCTGGTGGTGCTCATTCTCCTCACTGCTCGGTACAGATCAGTGTTTCACCGAAGAGCCATTCCTGGTATATGAAGTTTAGAGGATAAGAAGTAAGTGGTACTTATGCATGAAGGACTTGGCCAGAGAGACCTTCAGAGTGACATGTGCCCGTGTAGGCTTCCCCAAACAGTCTGTGGCTTCTTTCGTGCCTAGGCACGCACAGAGGGGCCAGCTGTGCTCCTCGGGGAAAAACTGGCTCAACCTCTTGAAAAGAAGGAGAGTATGATTTGATGACAATACTCTATAGAGAAACACACTGGCATTTCTGGCCTTGAGGTCACCCCCAGTGACAATTTTTTCCCTCTGGGTCTAGGGCCCAGGTGGCTCAGACAAAAGCTGGGCCCTTCTCCTAAGTCTCCATATTCTCGCATTCTAATTTCTTTTGCCCTGTCACTGAAACACAGCATGGGACCACGGATAACCCGTGGGCTTCGGAATAATATTGATCAGGGTTCAAACCCCAACTTTGCCAGCTCTGTGGCCCTACACTCTCTAAGCCTCATATAGAAAATTACAGCAGCAACACCTATGTCATTCATTTGGTGTTTAACAGTGAACTTAGATGACAGGTATACAGACATGATTAACATCCTATGTGGATCCTCTGATTTCTCCTGGAGGTTAGAGGTACTGTCCTCCAAGGTAGTAGGGGCTTGTGACTGTGGATGAAGGCACCATGGGACACTAAGATAGATGGTGGCTACAAGGAGACCAGCACCAAGATTGGAGAAGACTGCTAGACTTAGGGACCCTAATGGCATCATCAACCCTAATGACATCACCAACCAGGAAATGATGCCCTCACTGGGCGGTTGAGAGTCTGAGGCTGAAACAGGTCCTAGTGCCATCCTCAGGTGACAAAATTCCTGACAAGGAGCCCAGAACACTGAAGCAGTCGGAGACGAGAGAGGGCAACTGGCTGTGCCTGTTCCCTTCAACATGGCTCCACTGCCCTACACCAAGTCAGGCCACGAGAAGGTGTCTCTCCAAACCAGCGGAGATAGAGTAAGTGGCCAATCCCTTACTGCTTAGGAAAGCAGAAAGAGCGTGTTCTTCGTGTCCTTAGCTCTAAGATTGTAGCACTAGGTATCTTATATAGATGGTTTGAAATGTTGTTCAGAAATCATTTTTTAAAACATTTTAAGAGCATAGGTTCCACTGAGTAGTAATACACCGGGTCATACCTGAGAGGCTGTGGTTTTCAGCTTCTGGATGCCATTCACCAAGTGCTCTTTTTTCTGGGAGACCTCTTTTTGTTTCTTCTTCAGAAGGTTCTTAAACAGGGATATTTGTTCTAGAAAACTCTTTGGGGTGGTATAGTTGTATCTTCTCTCGTTTTGGTAATACTTGGTACTCATTTCATTGACGCTGGTGTGAACATGTGCCATGAAAAAGCTAATAGAATCTTTGTCCAGACGCTGAAACAAAACATCGCAATTCACATGAAATTGTCTCAAGTCAAAAGAAAACTGCGATTAAAAAATTAGCAAATATGTACTGTATTGTTTTCTAAAAGCCAGAACAAATTACAGTAGAATCTAGAGACACTTAATTAGTCTTTAAGGGACACCCAGAGGATTAGAAAGATGACCAAAAACAGCATTCACCTTTGCTAACCTCTTCTTGCCAAATGAGCAAAGTATTCTTACGGGCTCTACACACCAACCCACAAAGCCCACAAAACCAATGTAACACACGTGCTGCTTTTCACAATGTGGTTTTTATGTATCAAGTGCGAGAAAGACAAAACGGAGAAATGGAGACACAGTACTCTGAGAAATATTTTTGGTGTTGCTTTCAAACTCAATTTTAGGCAAACTAAACCAACAACCCTGCAGTCACTGAAAAAAGCAAAAAGCTGAAAACTGAGAAATATAGTTTTATGAGAAACCATGGGAAAACTTGAATGGTAAGGTAGGTATAAAAGTCATTGCTGCTGGGAGAAAAACATCATGATCATTTCTATTCTCTTTTAGGGGTGGGGGAGAAAAGAATAACGCTTCCTGAAGGAAGGTCGCCGCCCCCATACATTCTTTCCATTTTGTCCTCTATGACTTCTGAAGTTGTTAACTTTTTAATTTGCAGAGTCACATCTCCCTCATTTTAATGATTATTTATTGCATTCTGTACAAGATGAACCAGGTTCAATTAATCAAGGGAAGCCTAAAAATCAATTAATATGAATTAAATGAGCTACACCAACTCTTAGGAAAGTCACACATAATTTACCAAAGTGTTGTCAATAACGCTCAGACATCTTGGGAAAATTGTGCACCAGTGGCTGGCGATGCAGTTAAACGTTTCAAACCTGCACCATTAATACGAGAACCAGGGTTGCGAGGAGAGACGGCCAGTTCTTGCTGGTGAGAAACAGTTGCTCCTGAGCACTGTCCAAACACTCAGCTTTCCCACATCGTGAAATGAGAAATTCCCAAGTGGGTTTGAAATATGTACATGTTGGATTGTTTCTGCATATAAAAAATCCATTTCAGTAGTAGCTAACATGTTTTTAAAGCAAAAATTAAGCCTCGAATACAATTCCTGAGTGTTCCTTGTTTCCAGTAGATCTAAGACATATGTATCTTACCAAATAGTGAACTCAGAAATTATCAATGTATAAGGAAGTTATATAAACTCCGTAGAAAGCATGTCCTCTTGGGGATTTTATATACAAAAGAACGTGACTGCAATATAGACATGGGTGGAAACTCACTCCTGTCCTGTCTTGTTTTCATGTGAACGGAAAGTGTGCACATAGTCTTCTATAATATAAATACTTCCCCAGCCAGTGCAGTCTCCTTACAGAGAGAAAAAAACAACAACAAACCCTGGCCCCCGCCCAGCCATGATCCTTATGAGGAGGCTCCCGGGCTGCCCTGAAAAGCTCTCTTTAACAACAGTTTCATTTGTAAATCCGCGAGGGAAGAAGTGGTTTCCGGTAGAGCTGGAAGTGGCCTGAGACAACTTGTCTCAATGGGGCAAAATAACTATTGTTATCGGGCTTAACAAAATGGCACAGCATGGGAGACTCGCAGAGCCAGGGAGCCAGCTGCTTGTAATTCACACTGTTTTTCAGAAAACTCTAATCGTTCCAGAACAGACCTCTTTGATGACTGGTCTTCCCTGCATTCTCAATTTGTCACTTTCTCTTATGATAAGGTCAGTAGTGACAGCACTTCCTGACATTAACAGCTGTGGCTTTTAAAGGGTCATTGTAGAACTACTAATTGCAGTAATTTCATTAGCATAAATTATTTATTCTGCCATTCATTTAGCTCCGGTTTTCTTTGGGGGAGGCAGGGAGGAGAGACGCTGCTGGAGCTGCTACAGGGATGGCGATGGGATGCTGCCTCTTTTTCACTTTTAGGCGTGAGAGCTAGGAACACCATTGCTGCTGCATTTGGCCCTCCAGTGAAAACCAGTTGACTCCATTCCATAGTTATTTAACAGCCAAATATGGTGAAGGCAAAAATCACCATGTCATTATCAAATGGTTAATAAATCCAAGACTGCCCCACAAAGCAGCTTTGGAAAACAATGTGGTATTCAATGCATTATCAAATGCAAAACTGAAACTGCTTTTTCCTCACATTAATAAAGAGTGCTTAACTTCTACTTTCTTAGTTGGCTCACTGTAAACAGAAAAACAGACACAATCTCTGTTATTTGGTGTGATAGTTCTCGGTTGGCGGCAGTCACTGCCATACCAAGTACCTTGGCCACCTGACTCTTAAAGAAAAGGCCCAGTATGTTCCCGTTGCTGGAAATGACAGACAGCAAAATGTGAACAAAAACCAATACCTGAAGGCCAGAACTAAATCAAATATTGTAAGCATTATAGAGGATTTTACATCTTCCCAAGACTAGCACAGAAGATTGTACTGGTCTGTAATTTTAAATTCAGACTTTCAAAAGGATTATACTCAAAAGAGAAGGGGGCAGATGGAAGAAAATTTTTAAACTGAACTTGGGATAACTTGGTTACATATAATGTCATACACCTGCAGTGCATCTTGAAAATTTTCTCAGAAATTATTTATTTTTATAGTTTTACTGAAGTATAATTGAGATACAAACACACATATTTAATATCTATATTAATATTTTAACAATTCCAAACTGCAGAGTTATAAAATTATTTGTACAGTTTAGCCCCTGTGGGGGGTGGTAGAAGTGGAGAATATGTTAGTTAGATACTCGTGGTTGTCAGGTTGGTTTATTAAATAAAGGAAATTTATTTAACATGAGCAGGGTTGCACTGGAGTACCTCTTCCCAGATGATACACCCCCCAAAAAGAGTCTGTAGGGAGCAGGGATGCAGGGCTTGAATCCCAGAACCTGGATTAGATCTCCAGTTCTGTAAACCTGGGCAGATTATTGTATTCCCTGTACTTCCTCCTGCCCCCAACAAACTTTCATGACTCTTTTTTATGCTGCTTCTTTCCTTTTATTCCTCTTTCAGGACAATCAGACACTTGTGCAATAGTCAAAAGCAGAATGTAAGACCGTGGGCCCCTTACCTGCTGAGTGATCCTGTGTTTCTGGCCTCCATGCCTGCCCCTGTGTCACAGGAAAACTAGTGGCCCTCCTTAAAAGGTGGGTGATTAGAGGTGGCAAGCAATGCAGAAGCAGGGAGGTGTCACTTCTGCCGTTGGTGATGGTAACAGTACACCAGCAGTAGCCCCAGCAAGGTTACTCCTGCCTGACAGAGCCACCGCAGGTGTTACATGTAACACCAAACACAGGCTGCTTATCTGTGACCAAACCCCGAAACACATTCTGGATGGAAGACGCGGCGGCATGCAGAATAACGCCATTTCATCAAAAAAGCCGACGATCCTCAGCGTGTGTGATTATTTTTAAGTTACACCACAAGGACAGAAGATTTTAGCTTGCCAGGTGGCCGCCCTGCCTGCAAAAGACAAGGCTCTGCCACCTTGCTCAGATCTTTCTTCTACCCCTTCCAATGCCTGTCTTGTCACTACCACTCAGTAACCTCTCCTTCCACCAGGTCCTGCTTTCAAGATGCCTATGATTAATTTTGACCTGAAAATCGACAACAGTGCTTCTCGGCTAACACGTGTTTCTCCCACCTTTTTTTGTGACTGTTCCTAACTGGGATGCATGCACTTCTCAGTCAGGTCTCCTCCCAATTATCACCTGGAAGTGCACTCCCAGGGACACCAAAGGCCAGGCCTTCTCTCTCTCCTTCCACCACATCGTCCCATCCCTGTTTCCAAATCTCCTGTGAGGAGGATCGTGTGTTGATGGTCTTCAGATAAATACCCAGTGGTGCTTAAGTGTCAGACTATTTTGGTCCTTCTGTCAGCTGTCATTTAGTTCAATACCAGGTAACAAAAAGAAGCACATTTACATAGACGCACTCAGCCCACACCCCCGGGAGCTGTGTGTGTACTGACGGAAAATTACATGTCGGCGCACACCGAACTGCTTGCCTTTAACAAATCCTTTCTCTTCGGCTAAAGAGGGTCATCTTGGGTAAGTACCTTACACTCAGCAAATGAGGTTAAATGATGCTGATAACTTCCAGTCTTAATAATGGAAATCAAAACTAAGAAAGTGATCAAATTAGTGCTCATTCAAAAAACCTAAAAGCTGTTTGTAACCTCGGCAGAAAAGGCGCTGTACCAATCGGGAAGAGCGGGGACGCGCTGCCCTCGGAATTATAATGATTGCTCCTGATTAACAAATCAGGAAGGTGGGAAAGTTAACTAAGTACACTGCACTGAAATGAAATCATCTGGCTAATTTGTTTCCAGGCACAATTCAGCTCCACAGAAATGGCCAAGTGCTTTTCGGATTCCTGTGTGGCACTCAGCCTCCCATAGGAGGCGTCATGATACCACGAGATAGAGTCTGGCAGCTGCCAGGAGCCCTCGGGACTCAGAGTGATGCAAGTCCTGCCTCCTCCAGCAGATGTCAATGGTCCCCGGCATATCAGAGCTCCTTCAGCAGTAACTGTTTCCCTGCGCCAACAGCATCGAAAGACAAGGAACTTGCAAAAGTGCTGTGCCCAACACTAACGTACACCCAGCTACTAGCTCTGATTTCCCACCCCCACGTGAGAAAGTAACATTAAGAAACAAAGTGCTCTCTGGTCCTTTTCCTTACCACGCCAGCCTGGTAACCTGAACGGGATAAAACAGAATTTGGCAACCAGAAGATACACACTGACTCTCTCCCTCTAACCAGGTGGTATTTTGAACCCGTCTTGTTTTTATTAGATGATAAAATCGAGCCCTACATAACTCCAGGAATGCAGTGAACCTATTGACAGCCTAAGAAATTTGTGTTAATAGCTGTGACCGTTATCTGTCCTATTTAACGGTTTTCCCGATTTTAAAGTAGAAAGTGTTTCTTGTAGACTTTCGTCTGATGTTAGTGTTGGTCCTCCTTAGACGGGCTTCCTCGGGCTCTTCAGGAAGACATGGAATCACTATGAGTCCATTCTAGGCACCTTTCCACCTTCCCTCTCGGCAGCACCGGAAAACACATCTCCCCGGGGAACAGTCGCCCTTCCTCACTCTCCAGTCGTAAAGGCACTAGGTTTAAATAAAACTTCATTTCCAGGAAGTCTACACGATACTTTCATGTCTACTGCCTCTTTGCCTTTGAATCTGAACCCTTGTTGTTGTTGGTTTTGTTTGTTTTTGGTTTTGGTTTCATGTAACCATTTAAAAATATAATGGGAGGTGCAAATCTCCTCGTGATCAAGTGACAAACATAACCTATAAATCATAAAACCATAAAACAAAGATACAGATTCATTCTCTGACTTTGTGATTGCTGAATTTAGGGGGGCTGATTTTTTCACCTGTCAAGACTGTAATGAGAAAAAATCACAATTAATTGCCTTCCTTTGTTAAAATCAAGCATTGCATGGCTATGGGTGGCTAGTTTTGTGGTGGTGGGGTTTAGCTGTGGATTTAAAGGGTTGATATTCAGTAAGCCCTATTATGATACAAGTAATGATCCTGGCTCTCTGGTGAGTCAGGGCATGCACACGTGCATGCACACACATACACACATATCTCGGCTTGGTGTGAAAATGTCAACCATTACATTCCATAGAATGGAAACTAACAGAGATGATCTCACCATCTTCAATAAACAAGGGCAACTTTCTGATAGGAGGTGTATTTTGAAAAACATTTATTGAGGACTTTTGGCCACAGCGAGCATGTGAATGAGTGTGTGTGTGTGTGTGTGTGTGTGAGATATTCAGAGGCTGACATGACCTACCTCAATCCCCTTGATTTCCTCAATGAACCTCCTGCTGACTGAGACCAGAGCCTCCTGCGGCCACGCATGAAACCAGTCAATAGCCGTGCAGTTAACTATGGCTGGGAACTTCCGAGCTCGAACCCTCAGCGTGTGACCAACCGGAGAGAAACACAAAATGATCTGTGGAGACATGGGGCAGGGCAGAAACAGGAGGGTGATGAGTGAGCAAAGCGTTGCACTGCAACCCCAGACAATGAAAGAAAGCAGTACAGCCAACCGTGACATTAAACTACCCCGGAGCTCTGCAGAGTGGAAAGCGGCTTTCGCCTCCTTGCTAATCAAAGCACAAACTTGCCCCAAACGGCTGCCCCTTCAAACACTCAGGATTTATGTCTCTCCTTTTAAACAATTTTGATGATTATCATTAATAGTGGGAAATTTATCCTTTTCGATTACACAAATCACATTCTAACAGTAAAAGATAAAAATCAAAACCAAATCACCATGACAAAATAGTGCCAGTACTATCATCTTTTGTCTCCTTCCATTCTGTAATTCATCAGGTTCCACAAAACTGTGTGATACATTTTCTAAAAAAGCAATATTTTTCATATTGGTTGTTTATTTTTATTTTAAAATAAAGTACATTCCCCCGAGTTCTTGAGATTTTTAAAGGAGCAAAAATTCAGTCTACTGAACATTCGTGATGAAAAATTTATAAATTTGTGGTTTAAATCTAAAGTTATTTAGGTAGTTAATGATTTAGGAGCTAATTAAATCTGAATATGCTTCCACATTCTCTTTCAAAGGGTTTGAGTTTTTCCCACATAGCATTTTAAAAATTCACATCATAAAAACCATCCGGCATAATGAAGTCATGTAACATCTCATTTAACAGATGTTTTATGTTTGTTTAATTTTATATAGCTCTTCAACAACTCAAGAGAGCTAAATCCTAAGATTTAAAATGTTTTTTAACAATGCATAAGCTGACTAAACCACGTTCATTATATTCAAGAATCTAATTACAAGGTTACTAATTGCTCTATGTACTAAGTTAACAAGCCTCAGTTACAAGGCATAATTTTCACTTATAGCCCAGTTCTAAGGTTTCTCCTACCAGCATTCTTTTCTCCCCATCCATACCTGAATATTTCTCCTTTCTGTCTGAGAAGGTGGTTTTCCACACCCAGCTTACCTCTCATTTATGGCAATTTTAGAAAACTTTATTTATACACGACTGTAGCAAAGGCAGAGGAAAAAAAGCATCCTTTACCTGAGATCGTATTTCCATCACATCCACACTTACTACACTTCTACACTTGTTACTGGCAAACTGTCTGGATGGGGCTCAGCAATCTCTGTTTCAACAAGTCCTCCAGGTAACGCCGGCATCCACGGCTACACCCTAATAGTTTTACGTTACTATGGGAATACTTAAATGAAACATTTACATTTTCAATGCTTTTGCAGTTGGTGAAATACTCACAGACTTGAAGTCTCCATTCTACATACAGAGTGAAATAAAACATTTATGGAATTTTAAATAAAATAGATAATCATTAATAACCTAAATTCTGCCATCTAAAATTGATACTGGAAACTAAGTTAGAAAAATATACCTGCTCACTACTATGTCCTAAGAAAGGACAGTTTCACACGGCCTTGAGGAATGCAGTTATTGACTCAATTCACTGCTCAGTTTCTACTTTTGCTAGCAATCTAGCACAGAATTCACCCTGCCATACTTTCCTTGGTAGTAGTCTTATGTGAGATTTTTTTTTTTTTTTTTTGAGAGTCCATGCTGATGTCTGGAAAGTGTCAATTGTCTTGCTCTTTTTGAAAACAGTCTCTACCACTTTATAGATAACCTGGGTTAAATTCAAGTTGTTGCCTCAAGGAATATTATTCAGGGGGAGAAATCATTTTTCTTACTTTATTTCCCTTAATTTCATAAGTGACTAACATAGCAACAAATTTATAAAAAAATAAAAAGACCAATAAATGATTTAAAAAGGGTGTTACGTTGTTTGTAATTTACTTCTTCAGCTTCATTGAGGTATATTTGACAAAATTATAAGGTGTTTGAAGTGCTTAATGTGATGATTTTATACAGACATGTGAAAGGATCACCCCATCAAGTCAATTAACACATCCATCACCTGACATATTTACCTTTTTTTGTGTGTGTGAGAACATTTAAGTCCTACTCTCTCAGCAAATTTCAATTATACAAAACACTGTTATCAACTACGGTCATGTTATACATTAGATCCCCAAATGTTATTCATCTTATAATTGAAAGTTTATACCCTATTTAGCAATCTCTCTCTACTTCCCCCACCCACCAAACCTGGGGCAACCACTTTTCCGTTCTCTGTTTCTATGAATTTAACTTTTTTACTTTTTAGATTCCACATATAAGTGATACCTTAGAGTATTTGCCTCTCTGCCTGCCTTATTTCACTTAGCACAATGCCTTCAAGTTTCATCCATGAGGTCACAAATGGCAGGATTTCCTTCGTTAAGGCTGAATAATACTCCATTGTAATGACAGACACTTAGGTTGTTTTCATACCTTAGTTACTGCTGTCTCTTTGAGATAAGGGTTGTGTTTCCTTTGGACATAAAACCACAAGTGGGATTTCTGGGTCATATATACAGCGTTACTATTTTTAACTTCTTGGGGAAACTTCATACTATTTCCCAGAGTTTCTATATCAGTTTACATTCCCACTGACAGTGTGCCAGGGTTCCCTTTTCTCTACATCCCCACCAACATTTGGTACTTCTTGTCTATGATGACAGCCTTTCCAAAAGATGTCAGATGATATCTCACTGTGGTTTTGATCTGCATTTCCCTAGGCCGTGATGTTAAGAAACTTTTCATGTACCTGTTGCCCACTTGTGTGCCTTCTTTGAAAAAAAATTGTGTTCAGGCTTTCTTGCCTATTTTTAATTGGGTTACTTGATTTTTTCCCCCCATTGAATTCCTTGTATAAGTTCCTTGTATATTTTGGATAGCAATCCCTTATTAAATATGTGGTTTGAAAATATTTTCTCCCGTTCCATAGGTTGCTTTTTCATTTTGTTGAAGGTCTCCTTTGCTGAGCATAGCTTTTTAGTTTGATGTAGTCCCACTTGCTTATTTGCTTTTATTGCCTTTAATTGTGGTGTCAAATCCAAAATATCACTGCCCAAACCCCTTATCAAAGACCTTACCTCTATGTTCTCTTCTAGGAGTTTTATGATTTCAGGTCTTCTATTCAAGTCTTTAATCCATTTGAGTTGAGTTTTGTTATGATATAGAATATGAATCCAGTTTCATTCTTTTGCATGTGGCTCTTCAGTTTTCCCAACCCCATTTACTGAGGATATCGCCCTTTCCCCATTGTATATATTTTACCTCCATTGTCAAAAATTAATTGACCATATAAAAACGGATTTATTTCTGGGCTTTCTATTCTGCTCCATTGATCTATGTGTCTGTTTTTATGCCAATACCATAATATTTTGATTATTATATATTTATAATATAGTTTGAAATCAGGAAGTTTGATGCCTCAAGCTTTGTTCATCTTTCTGAAGATTGCTTTGGCTAGTCAGAGCCCTTTACAGTTCTATATAAATTTAAGATTATTTTCTATTTATGTAAACAAATGCCATTGGAATTTTGATAAAATTGCATTGAACTTGCAGATCATTTAAGGTAGTATGGAAATTTTAACAATATTAATTCTTCCAATCCATGAACATGGTATGTCTTTCCATTTATTTATGCCTTCAATATATTTCATCATTTCTTATAGTTTTCAGGATATAGTCTTTCACCTCCTCAGTTAAATTTATTTCTATTTCATTATTTTTTGATGATGCTATAAATGAGGTTTTCTTAATTACTTTCTGATAGTTTGTTCAATTAATTAATAGAAAAGCAACAGTTTTTTGTGTATTGACTTTGTATCCTAAAACATTACTGAATTCATTTATTAGTTCTAACAGTATTTTTGGTGGATTCATTAGGGTTTTCTATACATAAGATCTTATCATCTGTAAACAGAGATAATTTTACTTCTTCTTTTCTGATTTGGATGCCCTTGATTTTCTTTTTCTTTCCCTCCAACCCTTCTTCCCCCCTGAATTGTTTTGGCTAGAACTTCCAGTGCCATTTTGAATAAAAGTGGTGAGAATGAGCACCCTTGTCTTGTTCCTTATCTTAGAGGAAAAACTTTCAGCTCTTCACCACTGAGTATGACGTTAGCTATGAACTTGTCATCCATGGGCTTAATTATGTTGAGGTGTGTTACCTTTATACTTTGTTGAGAGTCGCTATCATAAATGAATGTTGAATTTCATCAAATGCTTTTTCTACATCTATTGAGTTGATAATATCACTTTTAATTTTCATTTTGTTAATGTGGTATATCATACTGATTGATTTGCAGATATTGAACTATTCTTGCATCACTGGAATAATCCCACTTGATCCTGGTGTATGATCCTTTCAATGTACTATTGAATTCCAGAGAAGGAAAACTCTGACTCCAAAAAACCTCCGCTGCCTTGCAGCATACCTCTTTAGGGGAAAGGCTAAGGGAGTAAACCCCGACAGAAAATCCGGAGCCGGAGTCCCTAAGGCGGTTTGACGTTGTAGTCAACACCGGCAACTCCTGCGGCGCACCTGAAGCCAAGCTGTATTGACTCCGTCTTTCCCTTGGACCCTTCAGCTGCGAAGAGAGGGGGGGTCTGCTGCATGGGCAACAGCAGACCCTCCATATCACCCTGCCCAGGCTCTGTAGCTTCAGCTCCACTGGAGAGGACACTCCAGCGTCATCGCAAGATGTCGATTCAACACGGGAGGAGACAGATACCGTGTCACTCCTGAGTCGGACTGCACAACCATTCTCGGCGGTGCAGATAGACTCTTAAGAAGCTACACCATCGTCTCTCGAGACAGACGGCTGCCGACGACGACTATTGAATTCAGTTTGCTAATATTGTGTGGAGGACTTTTGCATCTATGCATTAGGAATATTGACCTGTAATTTTCTTTCTTTCTCTCTCTCTCTTTTTTTTTTTGGTGGTGTCTTTATCTGGCTTTGGTATAATGGTAATGCTGACCTTGTGAAATGAGTTTTCCCACTTCTATTTTTTTTTTTTTTTTGGAAGAGTTTGAGAAAAATTGGTATTAATCTTCTCTAAATACTTGGTAGAATTTACAGTAAAGCCATTTGGTCCTATACAATCTACCTTTGAAATATTTCAGTCTGGTATGATATGCATGTGAATACTAACCTTATTTTAACCCTGGCTGGTTTGGCTCAGTGGATTGAGTGTTGGCCTGCGAGCTAAGTGTCGCTGGTTCGATCTTCCAGTCAGGGCACATCAGAGAAGGAAAACTCTGATTCCAAAAAACCTCCGCTGCCTTGCAGCATACCTCTTCAGGGGAAAGGCTAAGGGAGTAAACCCCGACAGAAAATCCGGAGCCGGAGTCCCTAAGGCGGTTTGACGTTGTAGTCAACACCGGCAACTCCTGCGGCGCACCTGAAGCCAAGCTGTATTGACTCCATCTTTCCCTTGGATCCTTCAGCTGCGAAGAGAGGGGGGGTCTGCTGCATGGGCAACAGCAGACCCTCCATATCACCCTGCCCAGGCTCTGTAGCTTCAGCTTCACTGGAGAGGACACTCCAGCGTCATCGCAAGATGTCGATTCAACACGGGAGGAGACAGATACCGTGTCACTCCCGAGTCGGACTGCACAACCATTCTCGGCGGTGCAGATAGACTCTTAAGAAGCTACACCATCGTCTCTCGAGACAGACGGCTGCCGATACGATACTAACCTTATTTTACATCTTAGGGGCCGTTGGTTAATATGTGAAGTACACCAAGAGAGACTACACAGGCTAGGGATGCGTAACCAGCATTTCACATTCTCTAATGGAAATAAATGCACACTGCAAAGTCAGCTACCTGAGCTCTTAGCTAACTTCTTTCATTAACATAAATAGTTGGTTAGTTAGCATCATGGATACTGATACAGTTTTTCACTGGTGAAATGAATAGTGTTCAAGATAGCTGAAGAAAATAGAAATATTGTACTCAAACCTCCACCACTGTGTGAACAAAATAGGAAAATCTGCACATTGAAGTATCTGAATAATTATGCCTCTGTCTCTGTAGACTCTGGGTTTTTACCAGTACTGTGGTAAATAGCTCACAGAAAGATTCTATTTTTTTATGTGATTCCAATGGGAAGATCAGCTGAGTCCTACTCTGAGAATACTGCCATATCTTTCCTAAAGAAACTGTCCAATAGGGCTAGTTAGGTCCCCAAAAGAACTGAGCTGGGATTGCAACAAGCTAATCGAGCAGGTTTCAAGACCTTAAGACTTGTTTTAAGTAAGTGCGCTCCCATAAATTCTGTGAGTAGCAGAGTTCAGTCTGAGACTTCCTTTCTTTGAAGCACATCTTGAGTTGAGAGAATTGGGAAGAAGAGCCCCCCCAACCTGACAGCTGTCAGCAACCTCTATGTATTGAAGGTCACAAATATACCCCTCCCAAACAGTTCCTGGGAATTCCAAATGACCAAATGGGCTTCAGTTACCTTCCAGCAGTGGATTAGAAAGAAAAGTTGGTTAAGAAAACAAAGTTAAAAATGTCTCAGACAGCTGCACTCTAAAAGTAAATTCTCACAAATAAAAAGCAAACCCTGACATCACCATCTATGCATTTCCTACAGGTCTAACATTTGGATGTCAGAAACTTGCTTTTGGAATCCATACCATAGAATTTTCTACTCCTTTTTATCCCCTACACAGGTGTTATGACTCATTTGCAATAACCCACTTTTCGTTGTGCTTTGTAATTTGTTTCCATTTCTTTTACGTAAAATCCCATTGTAAGTACATATTTATCTGTATATCACTAACAGAACTCAGTCCATTTCCTCTTGTAATGGAAATTGGAATTGCTACCGTCACTCTGAATTTTTTTCCAGTTGGTATAATTTATTCTCACTAGAAGTAACCCTCCCACATATTTACTTCAGAAGCTTCTGTCTCTGACTTATCCTTACATTTGTCCTCAAAAGTCTCAGTACTTTTCAAGAATGCTAAGATCTGAATCTTAGAGAATCCTCATAGGAGGGGAGGTTTAGCATAGCAGATACTCCCCAGTTAGCATCTTGATATTTTTCTGTATAAGCCCCCACCTAATAACTTTTTAATTTCAATTATTTTATGAAATCCAACAGCATCTTCAATGTATACACGTCCAATAAATTTCTACATATATATTCAGGTAACACACAATAAACTTATTCCCGTGATGTTTTACTTGTGAGTACTTGTCAGTACACGTTATTTCCAGAGATATTTTACATTGGGGAGTTTTAGTATTTTTGTTTCCTTTAAAAAAAAAAAATCTTCAATTCATAAAGAAATTTTATGTGGAATCCCAAAGCATAGCAAAGAGCAAACCGACACCTGAGGAGTGAAGAAAACAGGACTTCTAGTCCCCATTCCATGTTCCTCACTGTATTTTCCTATATACATCAGCACTCTATTCACTGTCTCCACTGCTGCTTGTTGTCTTTGGGGCCTGCTCTAACCACACGCTACTTTCAAGATCAGTATGCAGCTCCACTGTGCTTGCTTTTTGGGGTTTTTAAAAAAATTTTAACAGAAAATCTGATGCCTGATTGTCTATTGAATAGGACACTATGTGGCAACTCCATACACATGCTCAGCTAGAACAGCAAGACCCAACACTGTCCTTGCAAACCCACATCCAAATGTGAGCAAAATGTGAAGGACACAATCATGCTTTTCAAAATGCAAATTAGATATGAAGGGGTGTCCTTTCTCCTGGGATTAAGCCCTTCATTTCTGGTGTTAAATTCTCTTTTATCGTATAAAGTAAGGGAGATGACTTCTACTCAGTCATTGAGATACTTCCTAATCATTTTTCCCTCAATAAAACCTCTATTGTCCTGCCTTCTGTTATCTTCTATACCCTGCATCTCTTAGGTGCAATTTTATACTTGTTTGTGCAATTTGGGGGTTTTTGCTTGTCTTGCCAACAATGAGGTGGGCACCGGGTGGGCAGGTGGCAGTTCTTGCTCACTACAATATTCCCAGCACCCAGTACATTACAAGCACTCATAAGTATTTGTCAAATGCCAAATGGACAGATGAATGAATAAACAGCAGTTTAAAAAATACTTCTGGGAAAATAAAACATTGATTTCTACATTCTAGTTGTTAGAAGTCTTGTTGTTTTATGAAATTTCAAAGGCAGTGACCCTCAGATACAGAATATAAGGTCACACCTTCTGTCTCTCTTGAAAGTTCTTTTTACCCTGCTTATGTCAAATAACATCAGAAACTGTGAGGGCAGGAGCTAGGGCACTGTGTTCAGCAAGGTGTGGTCCTTACAGGGGAAACACTGTCAACAGGACAGCGTCAGACAGAGCCTGGAGCTGGTCCAGGGTGATCTAGCCTTTAGAGCACTTCTTCTTAATCAATGTCAGGAGGGAGGGAAGCAGGCATCTCCAAATAGTGAAGCCATCCTAGATGCCACCCACGCAAAGGAAAGGAAGCGGTGCTCTGCCTGCCAATCACATGTAGATCACATAAAGACATTTTGACTAAATGAAAAGGTGTACCACATTCCTAGAGGAGATCAATTATTATAAAGATGTTAATTTTTCCAGCATTAGCAAATTTTAGGCAATTCTAATAATTCCCAACAGGATTGGTAGAGCTTGACAAAGTTATTCTAAAGTTCGTGTGGAATAAAAAAAGGGCATAAACATCAAAGGACATTTGGAAAAAGAGAACAGTGAGAAAGAACTTAACACTCTCAGGGAATAAACCTTAAATTATAATAAATGAAACAGTGTAGGTGAATGAATGGGAACATTCAATATTGTAAATGTATCCACAACATCCCGAAATTAGTCTATACATTCTCATTGGATTTTTAAAATGTTCATCTGAAAGAGTAAAGGTACAAATACTGAAGTAAATGTAGAAAAGGAATATTACAGAACTATAGCAGTCAGATCAGCCTGGTACTGACATAAAAACAGATACATATCAATGGGACAGAAGAGAGCCCAGAAATAAACCCACGTCTATATGGTCAATTATAACTGAAGAGTGATATGGGGTGTAGGGACAGTGAGTTTGGGCAGCTTTTATGCTAGACACTGTGCTTAGATATTTGCTTCTTGCTAGACCTTGAATTGAGGACAGACAGATGGAAAATCACTTCCAAATACCAAATAACTGGACTAAAGGTTGTATAAAAATTTTCAGGAAGTAAGCAGGAAAAGGAATTTCAAGCTGAAGGATCAGTTTGTTCAAAGTAGTAAATTTGTGAGAAGAAATGGTACCTTCTGAGGGTTGCAAGTCAGCTCAGTAATGCTAGAACAAATAATGAAAGAGATTAGGAAAACCCAGACTTTAAAGATAATAAAGGGAAATGCCTTGCAAATGGATGCATTGCTTTCCTTCTGTGGGAGTGTTTATCAGACAGTATTATGTGTTATGTTACTACTGGAGAATTTATAAAGCTAAAGATTCCTGGCCTATCTCTGGCATTTCTGATCCAGTGATGTTGATGGTGATGTCCTGCACTATTTTGAGAAGTACTGCTCTGGATGATGGCAAAGAATTAAAGAATTTTAATCTGGCAAAAAAAAATTTATGACAGAATAGGAAAGAATATTCAGTGGGGTAAAGACAACCTGTTCAATAAATGATGTTGGGAAAACTGGACAGATACATGCAAAAGAATGGCACTGGATCTGGATCACTTTCTTACACCATCTAGAAGAATAAACTCAAATCAAAGACAAATGTAAGACTTGAAACCATAAAACTCCTATCATCGATAAATCAACAAATGACAAGTGTGAGTGAGGATGAGGAGAAAAGGGAACCTCGTGCTGTTGATGGAACTGTAAATTGGTGCAGCCACTATGGAAAACAGTACAAAAAAATTAAAAATAAAACTATCATATGCCCCAGCAATGCCACTTCTGGGTATTTATCCAAAGAAATACAAAACACTAATTCAAAAAGATATATGCACCCCTTTGTTCACTGAATTATTTATGAGAGCCAAAATATGGAAGTAATCACAGTACCCATCAGTAGACAAATGGCTAAAGATGTGCTACATATATACAATGGAATATTACTCGGCCATAAACAAGAATGAAATGTTGCCATTTGTGACAGCAGGGATGAACATAGAGCGTATTATGCTAAGTGAAATAAGTCAGGCAGAGAAAGACAAATACCATATGATTTCACTCATAGGTGAAATCTAAAAAACAAAGTAAAGGGACAAACAAAACAAACAAACACATAGAGAAACTGACAGTTGCCAAGTGGGAGGGAGGTTGGAAGGATGGGTGAAAATGGTGAAGAGATTAAAGTATACAAATTCAATGATAAAAAGCAGTCACAGGATTTGGAATCTAAAGAACAATATAAATGGATGAACAAACAGGCTCATAAATATGAGAACAGACTGATGGGTGCCAGAAGGGAGGCAGGCATTGAGGAACTGGGTAAAAATCTGAAAGGATTGAGAGGTACAGATTGATAGTTACAAAACAGTCATGGGGATGTAAAGTACAGCATAGGAAATTGTCAATAATATTGTGATAACTATGTATGTGCCACATGGCTACTTGAAATATCAGGGGGAACATTTCATAAAATACATGATTTTCTATCTACTATGCTATACACCTGAAACAAATACAAAATAACATTTAATGTTAACTGTAATAGAAAAATGTTTTAATTAAAAAGAAAAGGGAAAATAAATAAATAATAAACTCCTAGGGGTGTTTGCCAAAGAAAACAAACAAAAAATAACCATAGAGACATAAAATACAGCACAGGGAACATAGCCAATAATACTGTAATAACTATGTATGGTGTCAGGTGGGTACTAGACTTATCGGAATGATTACTTTGTAAGGTATATAAATGTCTATTTATTCTGTTACACACCTGAAACTATTATAATACTTACATCAACCATAATTGAAAAAGTAAAACAAAAATTGTAATGTAGAAAAGGAAAAGGATATTGCTCTATGAGATTCCAGAATATACTGTAAAGCTACAATAAACAAAAAGCAATGTGGTGTTTAAGCAAGCACAGAGAAACAGATTTATAGAACACAACAGAGTCCAAAAATACAAAGCCACATATTTAGGCATTCACTATATGAGATAGGTAGCATTTCAAATTGGTGGTGAAAGGAAAGATTATATAATAAATGGTGTTGAAACAATTTTGGGGGAAAATAGAAAAACCACCTTATACTGTATACAATAATCCAAGGCTAAACTTTAAAAATATTACAGATTAATTCAAAGAAAATTCAAGATAAAATATTTCCACAGTGATGAAATAAGGAAATACCTCCTTAAAAAGGCTTAAGATACAAAAGCCGTAGAGGAAAATATTAGATAAACTTTTATACATATAAATGTAAAACAGAGGTCAATGCAAACAAAGTTAGAATTATAGTGAACTGGCAACATGTAAAACAGACAAGGACCTTATGAGCATATAAATATTATAAAGCACTCTTATAAATCAATAAAAAATAACAAACCAATGTAAAATTTGGCAAAGGGTATAAATGGATAAAGGTTTTACACCAATAGTTATTTAGAATAAAGTACATTTGAGCTACATCGTTCACTCTATACACCAAATACTTGGACTCATTTTCTGTGGGAGCCTTCTAATCAAAAAGGCAAAGACAGAGGTAGAGAAAACAGTTAGAGATGTGAAAACATTTTAGTTCTAAATATGTACTTTGTATGTCTATGTACACACATAGAAAACTGGAAGGAAATACATCAACATGTTTCTGGTAGTTGTCTCTAGGTAATAGTACTAATATAGTTCTTAGTTTTTTCTTATGGTTCTGAAATTTTAAATTCTCTTCAATAAATACATACTTCTTACATGATCAGAAATAAATCTCTCAGATAGACAGACGGACAGACACACACACACACCTAAATGGAGAGATAGAAAGATAACAAGACAGACAGCTATCTGAAATCTTGGGAAAGAATCAGGGGCTGCTACATTTATCAAGTGTTCTTTTCCCTATGACCTCAGATGGCCAGGGAGGAAGGTAAGAAAGAGAAGTCCTGGGATTTACTAATGTCAGCAGGAGAGAAAATGAAAGTGCTGGTTGCAGGATAAGAATTACGTTAAGAAAAGACACATATACAAAAGTGAGGGAGAGAAGGCATTTGGCATTTACTCATTGGTTTATTTCAGGCAGTCCAAGGACACACATCTGATCATCACTAATGGGAACTGCCCTGTGGGATCCACGGTCAGGTTTTGCATGCCAACACGTTCTCACTGCCTCCGCATCCCAAATGGGCTTTGAGTGGCAAGCATGGGTAATGGGGTGGCAACGTCACATCATATTGCTTGACCTGACAGGTGTGCTCATCAAGCCTTCCCACGTTGCCTAGCTCAGAACAGATGCAAAGGAAATACTAGCTCATCAGAAATTCTGGGTCTTTAGTACATGCTAGTGAGTATCCCAATATATAAAACTAACACAGAGCAAATCCATAATTCTTGTAAAAAAATTCCAAGGATTGGAATATATATATATCCTATATATATGAAAGAAGCTGCCATTTTTAGCCAAAAGGTGATCAATTCTTATGCCATATTATTTTTCCCTCAGGGTGAGGTGCTGACCACTAACCTTTCTTATGATGCAACAAGCAAAGTGTCAATCAAGGTTAAACAGGGCTTCAGGACTACTTGCGGGGGATTCCTATTCCTCCTTAGCATTGAAAGAAAAGCAAAACAAAAAGCCCCCAAAGCCCTCCTACTCATTTTAGCAGGAAAGAGATAGATTATTTTATTTAACTATTAATCTTGACAATGGGGGGCAGGAATGACCATATCTAACTCCAAAATAAATTCTAGCTTGTACTGAGGTAAATACTAAAAAACGAAACTAGGAAGAAGACTAGACATGAAAGAGGCGAATAGTTCTGGTAAGCCTGCCTAAGCACAGAGCAAAGGAAACCCACGCAGGTGAAGACTGAGGATTTAACAACATAAAAATGTAAGACAGTAATCTGGACTACGTGACTATTAGTAACTTCATGGAGAAAAACCATAGAGTTATCTCAATAGATGCAGAAAGCAATTTAATAGGTACAGACTTCCTTGACAAGATATATATCCTGAGGTAAAAGCCAATGTAAGACAGAATATTGAAAACATTAGAAACCTCTTCATTAATGTAAAAATAAAAATTCTCACTATTGTCATTAATTACTTAACATTCTTCTGTAGATTTACCAATGCGATGAGTGATAAGAGCAGATAAATAAACTATTAGGAAAGACAAAATACTACCGCAGGCTATATGATATCAACCAACATTGAGAAACCATCAGAGAGGCAGTAAGGTAGCTAGTTATAAATTAAAAATCAGTATCTCTCCTTTACATAAACAATCCACCATCAAAAAAACCTTATGAAAAATACCCCTGCTATAAAAGCAAGAAAAGATTTTATATCACAAAGATTAAATTCTCCCAAATATAAAGTATTCAGCATGATTTCAATAAAATTAAAATGCAATGTGTTTAGAATTTGACAAAATTATTCTGATGTTTATCCAGACATATAAACATGTGAGAACAACAAAGAAAAACTAGGCAAAAAGCAATTAGATATTAGATATAAAAAAACCTATAATAAAACTTTAATAATTTACATAATACCAGGCTGGGATCAATGGTAGGGAGACACACCAAGAAAAGAGAACAGAGGATCTAGAAAGAGACCCAAATAATATGGCTATTTGGTATGCAATAAATAATAATGGTACTTTAAATCAGTAAGGGAGAAATGCATGGTGGTGAGATAAAAAGATATCTTTTTTGGAAAAAAAGAACCTGAAAATTCACGGCTCACTGTTTATCACATATTCACTCCTCCCCACCTCTTGGTGGGTAGAGGTGACATGTGACATATTTCTAGCCCGTAAGACATCAGTTGGGGAGTTTGGGGGGAAGCTTTACTTTCCTGATACAAAAAGCCCCAAGTCTTTCCCTGCCTGGAGTGCAGACCCCAGTGCATTCACCCTGAGATCACAGGCAGGAAGCACCGGAATGAGCGCGTGCACAGGAGGAGGCGGGAGGGCGCGGGTCCGTATGGGGCTCCCTGAGCTGGTCTGGCCTCAGTGAAAGGGAGGCTTTCAGGAACTGTTCTTAGATATTCTCTTGTTACCCAATTGAGTTCCAACGGCTTCTAGTGAAGAGTTTTATAATCTTGGAGGGAAAAACTCTCCTAAATTTACAAGAACACCCCAAAATCCATTAAGGAAAATGCTGACTCATTTAATTAATGAACTTTTTAAAACTTTAAAACAACATAGAAACAGACATTAATAGAGAAACGCCTGGCAGCTGTCATGGGAGAGGGGATTTTGCAGGGTTGGGTGGAAAAAGTGAAGGGATTAAGCAAAAACAACAATAACAACAACAACAAAAAGTTTTAAAGTTATAAACAAACAAACATGTAGCATATATACGTTTGAAAGGCCAATGATAGAATAGGAACTCTATGAGACACATACATAAGACTAACTGATGTATTATACACAGGACTCAGAAACAAAACCTTATCCAATTCAAGGGGAGAGTTGTCCTTTTATGACTTAACCTCAGAAGTTACTCAGCATCACTCTGCCATATGTACTCTATTAGCTGAAGCAGTCGTGAGCCCACCCAGATTCAAGGACAAAGGCCCTAGACCTAGACCACACCTATGAGTAAGAAGGGCATTAAATAATGGGCAGACACATTTTAAAGTCACTACAAGCTGTAACTTTTGAATCTAGCAATTCCCCTTCTAAAAATTTATTCTGCAGAAGCTAGCAAAGTTTTGTACAGACAATAATACATAAAGAATGCTCATGTTAGCGTTATTTTTAACAAGGGTTCTCAAAATTTCAGCATGGAGGCCTCATTAAAACTATAAAGTGCTGGGTCCACTCAGAGCTTCTGATTCAAGTGGCCTTGAGGGGAGAGGCTGGAGAACTTGCATGTTTAAAAAGTTTCTAGGTGATGCTGATTATGTTGCTCTGAGGAACAGACTTTGACAGTCAGTGATTTATAATATTACTATCTCAAACTCTATTACTGTACTTGTTTTTCCATTTGATCCAACTATATCACAAAGGAACAGGGAGAAATCCCTGGCCTTGTTACAACCTGGCAAACATATTCTTCGTCATATTTTTGATGGAGAGAAAATTCTTTGGGCAACTGAACTATAAATTCTGCTCTTGTAACCCCAGCCCAGAATTGCTCAGTAAGACTGATGTGGTATTTGACATAGCAAGGGAGAAGAGAACCTTACAATTACTCTATACCTTTAAGCAGAGGTATATTCACGGCCAATGTCACTGCCTTGTCCCCTTTCCTGTGTGCTCCAGGCTCTATCACAGCCTGGAACCTGTCAGTAACTTGACCGGTGGGCAATACTATAAGTAGCAAAGTAGTAATTTTTCTAGGCTACTAGCCATTTTTATACTAAGAAGCCTGAATTTTCCTTAAATTGGCATCCTGCTTTGAGTTTGGAGGCATTTCTTGTTTCGTTATAATACTTGATCTTTACTGCTGATGTTATTTGGTTCTATTATATTTCCATAAGTTACGCTGCAGCATAGAGTAGTCTATGGGGAAGAACTGGGGGTTCAGTCTCAGATTATCTGAGTAATATGCCTAAATTACTTGCCCTGACTCAATTCTCTTCCTTAATGCAAACCTCTCCTACTGCTCCCTTAATGATTTACAGTCCCCATACCTCATCCCGGTTTACTTCCCCAGCCTGGTCCACCTTGTTCTCCCAACAGGAACTTTATGTTTCAGTCACTTGGAGCTATCATGGGTTCCTCCTAATATGTACTGTGTAGTCCACCCTTATTCTTACGTAAATGCTATTTCCTCTCTCTGAAAGTTCTTTCTCACCCCCTCCCTTCCCCATGAATTGCAATGCAAGCTTGACACAGGGCACATTGTTTCCTCTGGGAAGGCCACCGCCTTTAGGGGGGATGCTGAGCTCCTCTATAATCCCACTGCACTGTTGCCATTGGTCCTGAACTACAATTACGTGTAAGGGCTCTTATCTCCTATAACAGGGTCAGCTCCTCAAGGACGGAGACCATGTGCACTTCAGCGAGTGATGCATAGTCTGCTCAGCATGATGCTTTGCAGGAGCTCAGCATCACGGGAAACTTTAGGAACATACACACCACACCTGGGCATGCAGAAATGCAAATGTCCTTTCGCAACGAATGACTGGATGTCTTTACGAATGTCCAAAATTCAAACTCATGTTATAAACCCTGAAATAGAACCACATCAGAGTTCCAACAGCAGGTTTTAAATAACATGTAGATAAAGCAAGTGTCTCTTACTTTGAGCTGTAGTCGCACCCTGGACAAAAAGAATTGCCAGCAATTTTCTCTGGTGTCCACCATGCCCAGAACACGAACTTCATTACGAATTCCAGAAATAATCTTGTCCACATCTTCGTCACTGAAGAGATCTGGGATGTCTCCTGTCCCCAAAGGAATGAGTAGAATTACTGAAAGATCATCACAAATTAAATTTTAGATATGATTTCTTAATGCTGGAAATGCTTTTCAATTCAAAAGACACCTTAAATGACAAAGAACGATGTTGAAATCAGAAATGCCATTTAAAAAAAATTTATAAGACACATGACACCCTAAACTCACACATGTAGAGATAACATTTACTCTATCGAAGGCCCCTGCAAGACACCTCACATCTGTAAACACACTAAGAAAGCAATACACCTCAAATTAGTTAGGTTTATAGGTTTCTCCCCAAAGACTGCCCCAGCAAACATCTCGAAGACAAATGATCTCTCCTTAAAGTTCACCGAGACTACAGATAATTTGTCACTGGGGAAGATCTTTCAAGAAATGTGTTGGTTTAATCACCTGATGCCAGCAAGTCATTAATCAGCACGAGAAAGCTCTCATCTAGAACCTGGGCATCTGTCAGCAGGAACACAGTGGGCATGTTCCTGGCTCCAGTTCTGATGTACAAATTGGCAAGATCTACCTGTAAGGAAAGGAAGCCATCATTCATGTTTTGTTAAAATGCTGACATGACGTTGGGAGGATGCGTGCAAGAGCTGGGAAGAAGTGAGTAAGTGTAACGCGAGAGCTGCCTGGTGCACTGTCTGTCTGCTGACACGCTCTTTCCTCTCCGTGATCCTGTTATAGGGGCAAACAGCATGACATCACCTCCATTTCTGGCACATAAGGATGAGTGGCATGTTTGCGGCTTAATGGGGCGTAGGGATGAAAACAGGCTGCTGCTGACTGACTCCCTTCTGATAAGAGTGGAAATGAATTTGATGATGCCTTTGTCAAGCATGGCAATGAAGGAACGTTTCTGCTCGTTTTGACAACTATTTCATTGAAAACACTTTTTAAAAAAAATTTATTTGCTGTTTATTTATTTATTTTTAGAGAGAGGGGAAAGGAGAGAGGAAGAGAAACATCACTTTGTGGTTGCCTCTCACTCGCGCCCCCAACAGGGGACCTGACGTGGAACCTAGTCATGTGCCCTGACTGGGAATCGAACCAGCGACACTTGGTTCACAGGCTGACGCTCAATCCACTGAGCCACAGCAGCCAGGGCTTGAAAACACTTTTTGTTGGCTATTTAGTTTTGCTTAGCAATATTGAAAGCACATGCTTTTGGGGGTGGGGTGGAGGTAAATAGCATTTGCCACACACTCTAAGTTCTATTTTATAAGTATGGTTGTGATTAAAAAGCTAAATTTTAAAAACCAGAGTTTCTTTTTTCTAAGTACATTTCATTATGTTTTCACAGTTGTCCCAATTTTTCCCTTTTGCCACCCCTCCACCCAGTACCCCCCTTCCCTCCAGCAATCCCCTCCTTAATTCATGTTCATGAGTCGTGCATGTAAGTTCTTTGGCTTCTCCATTTCTTATATGATTTGTAACATCCCCCTATTTTGTACCTACAGATTATGCTTCTTAATCTCTGTACCTTTTCCCCCATTCTCTCCCATCCTCCTCCCAGCTGATAACCCTCCAAATGATCACCATACCTATGATTCTATTCCTGTCCTGGTTGTTTGCATAGGCTTTTCTTTTTTTTTAGGATTTAGTTGTTGATAGTTGTGAATTTGTTGCCTTTCTAATGTTCATAGGTTTGATCTTCTTCTTCTTAAATAAGTCCCTTTAACATTTCCTGTGGTAATGGCTTGGTGATGATGAACTCCTTTAGCTTTACCTTGTCTGGGAAGCACTTTATCTGCCTTTCAGTTCTAAATGATAGCTTTGCTAGATAGAGTAATCTAGGCTGTAGGCCCTTGCTTCTCATCACTCTGAATACTTTTTGCCAGCCCCTTCTTGCTTATAAAGTTTCTTTTGAGAAGTCAGCTGATAGTCTTATGGAAACTCCTTTGTAGGTCACTTTTTGCTTTTCTCTTGCTTCTTTTAAGATTCTCTATCTTTAACCTTTGGCATTTTAATTATGATGTGTCTTGGTGTGGTCCTCTTTGGGTCCAACTTATTTGGGACTCTCTGTGCTTCCTGGACTTGTATGTCTATTTCCTTCATCAGATTAGGGAAGTTGTTTTTCATTATTTTTTTCAAATAAGTTTTTAATTTCTTTCTCTTCCTCTTCTTCTTCTGGCATCCCTATGATTTGGATGTTGGCACATTTGAAGATGTCCTTGTTTTTTTGAATTCTTATTTCTTCTTTCTGTTCTGATCAAATATTTATTTTTTCCTTCTTCCCAATCATTGATTTGAATCCCAGCTTTCTTCCCTTCACTGTTGGTTCCCTGTACATTTTTCTTTATTTCACTTAGTGTAATCTTCATTTCTTGCATTATGCTGTTGCCACACTCAATGAGTTCTTTGAGCATCCTGATCACCGGTGTTTTAAACTCTGCATCTGATAGGTTGGCTATCTCCATTTTCTTTAGTTCTTTTTCTGGGGTTTTGTTCTGTTCTTTCATTTTGGGCCATATTTTTTTGTCTCCTCAATTTGGCAGCCTCCCTATGTTTGTTTCTGTGTATTTGGTAGAGCTGCTTTGACTCCCTTTAAAAGGCACCTGTAAACAGTGTGGGGCAGAGCCTTAGGTAATCACCAGGTTGGCGCAACCTACTTCACAACTTTGTGACTCTGTGTTGGGAGAGAGTTCAGAGAGGGGACCGTGCTGCTGCCTGGCTTCTAGGGGTTTGCCTGGCACTCACCCAGTTTCCAGTGACTTTACCCACACTCTCCATATGTGACTGGTGCCCTTCCAGCTGTTGCACTGGTGTTGAATCCCAGAGTGGGTGGGTTTGTTTTAAGACCATATGGGCCCTTTAAGTGAAGTTTCTGGAAAATCTGGAGGTTTCTTCCACTGCCCCAACCCCCACTGGTTTTTATAGCTAGAAGTTATGGGGATTTATCTTCCTGGTGCTAGAACCCTGGGTTGTGCAGCCTGGCCTTAGGCTCGGATTGCTCACTCTCAAGGTATCCCTCGTGATTTTTATCTGCCACACGTGAATGTGGGACCACCGGCGCCTGTTCCACTGCTCCTGCTGCCTCTCTGCGCCACACCACACCTCCCCACCTCTCAGTGCCATCTCTGCATCGCTGCCCCTCCTACCCATGCAGATGAATATGGCTTCTTTAAATCCCTGGTTGTTGGACTTCCATACAGTTCAATTTTCTGACAGTTCTGGGCGTTATTTGTTTTGAGATTTAGTTGTAATTCCTTTTGTGGTTACGTCAGGAGGTGTAGTGTGTCTCCAATGCCTCCATCTTGACTGGGAGTCAAGAATACAAGTTTCTTAAATGTATCTCCATTGCATTTTATTGTCATGAACCTCATCCAAAGTAGAAGGAATCTAAGTGCACTTGTAAACACAGTATTTTTTTCCTCCATCATTCAGGAATATTAAGAGTGTTGAATATGAAATGTGGTCAATACAAAGGAAGCAAGCATTTAATAAAATATTTTCTGAGCCAGGTCTATAGACTTAAATACCTATAAACACTTACAGAAATTTACTGTGACTAATTTGACCATGAAGGAGAAACAATAAAAACCTTTGCCCCCTCTCATGGTCAGGGAGGCCTTGGCCAAATCTGGGAATAAGAGCTGACATGGATCTCCCTGTTTATGCTTCACCCTCCAGGCAAGAGAGGAGGAGGGTCCATCACTTTTACTCACCCGAAGTTCTTGGATTCCAAAGCCTTCGGTCAGAGTGATCTGGAAGACGTCCAAGCTGCAAATGTAAGCTGCCAGACGAGACAAGCTCTGCTTGCCGCTGCCGCCCACTCCGATCAGGAGGGCATAACCCTGAGGGGTCCGGAGGATGCGGCTGATGCGACATCTGAGGAGAGAAAGTGCACCTGTTGCAGTGTAAAACCTGAGACTATGGCTGTTTTATTTTGTATTTTTATTTTTTTTAAATCCTCACCTGAGGATATGTTTATTGGTTCAAGAGAGAGAAGAAGGGAGGGGGAGAGAGAGAGAAACATGAAAGTGAAAGAGAAATATTTACTCACTGTCTCTTGAATGTGTCCCAACTAGGGATCAAACCTACATCCTAGGTTTGTGCCCTGACTGGGGATCGAAGCCACAGCCTTTTGGTGTACAGGCTGACACTCAACCGACTGAGCCACCCAACCAGGACTCAATGTTTTGTTTTTTTATATAAATATTTGAACACTAAATTCCAATTTTTATTTGAAACCTTTAGTTCTTATTCCTCCTGTTTCCCCACCAAAGATGCTGCCTGCATCTGTCCTCCCAATGTTTGCTTAACAAACTGTTCTCTGCTAGTGATGTCTTGGACTCTCTTATTGCTTTATCACGCTCCACCAAAACTCAAGAAAGGAAACAGGTACAGGTCTTTTATCAATGCTTCAAATTTGTTTGATTAGAAAACGAGATCCCAAACTTCACATCGGAATCCACTTGTGACAATACCAAAAGGGGAAGATATTTGAGACAGAAACCTTTGCTGTAGACTTAATTTGAGAAGAATGGATTTAATTAGACCAGCAAACATCACACATGTGATTTACTTCATGCAAATTAAACCAGTGCCTCTTTATATGATTCTTACTTCTTTTGCACTGAAGCTTCCCCTGGGTCTCAAGTACTCTAGAAAATGCACTAAAATCATTCAGAATCACAGAGTTAGATTTCCAGCAAGGCCAACTAACCTCTTACTTTATATTATCAAAGAGATCCTGAATGCTTAAGCTGTTGATATTATTGCTACATTTTAAACAGGCATAAATTGGCTTTAACATGATCAAAATATGAATTTGGTTGAAGAAAAATGTCATAATTATGTTGTAAAAACTAAAAAAAGCAATAAAACAAAATGTAAACATATAGATCGCCAAACGCAAAACACTGGACACCATGGTGTTGACTTTTGATTGCTTCTCTGAAATGAATTGAAACCGGAATGAATTAGCCACCTACATGGTTTTTGAAAGAGCACTTTTTGAAAAAAACAAAGTTGGGTTGGGATCACTTACACTAGGACCAGCATGTGTGAGCATTTCCTGAAAACCTTCAGGAATGGAAAAAATAGGGTGCTTGACATGCTCAGCCATCCACGGGCATTTTCCTTGACCTGGGAGCACAAAACAAACGCTCCCTGAGAAAGCCTTACAACTACTCTGGCACGAGCGAGGCACCAGTTCACAGAGCAGGTTCTTATCTCATTTTAATGTACTCTTCGAGTTTGTACCTCCCAGGATTCTCTAAGCAGCCAAGTCCCTTTCTACAACACTCAAGGACACGCTCTGAAATCATCTCACACACTGAGGAAATCAGCTTCTAGCTCAGAATCCCTGATCAAAGAAACAGCCTTCCTTCTCAGGCCGCTGAGAACTCCCCGTTGAAGGACTACATGGGAAGACTCCCACAGCACCAACGCGAGGCCTCTCACCTGAGCCACGGCATTCAGACACCGGCAGTGTAGACTAACCCAGCCAGAAACAGACCTCCTAGTAACTCAGTTACCACCCCCATCATAGATTCTAACCAAAACTGTGGAATCGGAGGGTTACAACTGCAAAGGAATCAATAAAACAATCCATCCTTAGCATGCTTCTTAATAATTGATGATGGGGAGGCCTCCAAAGTTTTTGGTACGCACTTGGGCTAAACATTTTAAAGAGGAACGCTTTTAAAAATTGAATCGCCCACATTTTTGATGCTTGGATTTCCTTCCTCGCATACTTCCTTCTTTCCAGACTTATTTTTAATCGTGATTTCATTATTTTAATCTTTGCCCAAGTACCACTTACTGAAAAGGCCAGTGTTTTTAATTAAACCCCCTCAAATTCATATATTAAAGTCATAACCCCCAGTACCCCAGAACATAAGCTTCTATGGAAACAGACTCATTGCAGAAGTAAATGATTAAGATGTTATCATTCTAGAGTAGGGGGTCCTCTCATCCAATACAGCCAGTGTCCTTATAAAAGGGAGAAATTTGGACACAGACAGGTGGAGGGACAATGCCATGTGAGGATTGAGGTAGAACTGCCACGCTGGCCCTTCTGACACCTTGATTTCAGACTTTCAGGCTCCAGAACTGTGAGACAATAAACACCTACTTTTCTGTTACAGCAACTCTAGCAAATGGACACAGCCAGGGAGACATGATGGTGACCAGGGGGACAGTAGTGGCCGTAAAGGTGCAATTGGCGGAGTCCCACACCGCAGCAGCTAGACGAGCTGTCAGACTATTCAACAAAGCCCATCACTCCCAGGCTAAAATCTATCTGAGAGCTTCTCAGTGAACTTGAAACTGGAACTCCTTTCTTTGTTTACAGGAAGTGCTACATGTAAATGCGGCTCATTCTTGCCTCCCATCCTTGCCACATACACGTAATCTGCTCACCTCCCTTTTTCTGCACGCTGCAGCTGTGAAGATGTGCTCTCTGTTTCTGAACATTCAGCCTGAGAGCCACAAGCTATCTGCCCTCGCCTAGAATGTTCTTCCTCCAGATCTACCCGTGCCTAGCTCCTGCTTACCATTCCAATCTCACCTTTATCAGCTTCTCACATAGGGACCCAGTTCCCCTTTGGGAACCCACATATTTTATTTCCAGGAGTGAACCTCTCTTATTTCTCAGTGTGACACCCACCTTCTGACATTTTCCTGCTTATCTGTTCATGTCCTTATAAATGTGCATACGAATCACTAAAATGTCAGCTCAGCTAGAGAAGGGAGTGGACTGTTTGCTGCTCCATCCCCAGTACCTATAGTGATATTGCACAGCAGGGGCCCTATGGATGGCCGTATGATACGCACACTGCCCCAGGCGCCCAGTCTAGGAGGTGAGCGGGAGCCTTGGCAGCCAAGCTCTGCACCAGGACCTGGACCTTTTCCTAACTGTCTGCCAAGCAAACATGCCCTTCAACCTTTTTTCCTAATTTGCACAAAGCACTGAATAGTCTGGCAATGTTCCTGTTCAGCACTCAGTAGGTACTTGATAATTAGTAAAGGGCAGTTTAATCCTGACTCTGCCGCTTAGGGGCCCAATGACTCTGAATGAGTCACTTGTCTTCTTAATATTTTACCTAACAGGGCTGCAGTGACATAAAACCGGGTTCACGGCTGTGATGACACTTCAGAAAGAAGTGTACGTGTGTAAGACATTATTTAGATTGTGACAATTTTAGGGACACTGTAATTTTACACTGAATGGCAAGCAATAGATAAGAACCGGTAGTTCAGAGTACTGAGTGTGATCTGTTGAAAACCAGTGACTGTGGACACCCAGCCGTTTTTACTTCGTATAAAAAGCGTCATGACCAGTCAACTCACACGTGTTGCATGGCGTCCTCAAATAAAACAAGGTGCATGGCAGCATTCAGTTCATTGTAGTTGTCTAATGTCTCGGTAAGAATTGTCTTCAGCACCTCCCAGTCCTTCACTGGCATGTAACACGGGTCTTCCCCGCCACTAGCGAGGTGGCAATAGATGAGGGGCTGCTGAAGCAGAACATGACTGTCTATACCCTGCAGAAGGAGGAAGAGAAAAGTGTGGTCATGCCAACCATCCAGAATGACTCATCCAGAGGCAGTGGCCTATCAGTGGAAAAGCTTGCAGACCAGTCCATGGATGGAATGTTCCCAAGTACAGAACAATTACACTCTGGAATCCCAGCTGTTTGAGAAAGGCAAGCATTTATACCATTAACTGCCATCCATATCCAATGCCAATTAGTGCCAAAGCGGACAGTGCCTTCTAATATTCATAAACTTACTTCAAAATACTTATATGCAGTTTCCAACATCTTTTTCTGAAACAAATCACAGTCCTTGGTGTCTATCAGTTTGTCTCCATAGACACGAGAAGATTCATGAAGCCACAGGCGTATTAAATCGTTTGAATCCTTTAAACATTCAGGAGAAGCAAATAAAATCCCCTATAAGGCAAGAAAAGGAAAAATTAAAAATTGAGAAGATAATGACATTCCAAAATAATATTTTCCTTTAACACATTAACTGTGTACTGAATTTAGCAATTGATTGAGTTAAAAGAAACATTATAAATAGTAGTACATATATATTAGTTTTACTCTCTAATATTAGCAACATTTTGAAAGTTTACTATTATTTACTCACTCTTAGTGACACAGCTAAGACTGTATTTTAAGAGTCAGCCCAGGACTAAATACTGCATCTGAGAATTTGTGCCTATTAAGTCTTCCAACAGATTAAGTTTTCAAAACCATAGTATAGACAGATAACATAAAAGTCACAGGCTCATAATTTTTTTATTCTAAAATCTTTTTTTATTTTTAAAATATTTTATTTATTTAGTTTTAGAGAGAGGGAAAGGGAGGAAGAAAGAGAGGGAGAGAAGCATCAATATGTGAGAGATACATAGATCGGTTGCCTCGTGCCCTGACTGGGAATTGAACCTGCGACCCTTTGGTTCACAGGCCAGCACTCAATCCACTGAGCCATACCGGTCAGGGCTCTTTTGATATTAGTTCATCTAACCCTTTCATTTCACAGATGAAGAATATGAGACCAAAGTAAATGCCTAAATTCATACTTTGTGAGTACCAACAGCAAAGCATTTTGACTCTCACCCCTCCTCAACATTGCCCTTCAGTGTCTTGGATTCATATAGACCCAGTCCTCACGGAGAGGGTCAGCTCACCCTGGACTCATAGGATAACACACACCAAGAGCTGCTGTAGAGAATTAGCTGCAAAAGGCTGAACAAGGATTTGTGAACGCCAGGTGCAGCTGAAAAGACTGGATGTGAATGGAGAGCAGGCAAACTTCCCAACCCACGGCAACTATGGCCTTCCTTCCCTTTTCTTCTAGAATTAAAATTCTGCTTTTAAACAACAGGCAGGTGCTATAAATACAAAGATAAATGAAAAGATAAAAAAGGATGGTCCACATTCTTAGGAAGCTGTTGTTCAATGCAGTGCCACACTTCTGAGACAGCTGTGGAGTGATTTAGGAAAGAGAGTTAAAAAATATAAAGAAACAGTCCTGACCAGTGTGGCTCCATCAGTTGAGTGTTATCCTGCAAAGTAAATGGTTGCCTGTTCAATTCCCAGCCAGGGCACACACCTAGGTTGAGGGTTCGATCCATGGCCAGGGTGTGTACAGGAGGCAACTGATCAATGTTTCTCTTTCACACTAATGTTTCTCTCCCTCTCTTTCTACCTCCCTTTCCCTCTCTATAAAAATGAATAAAATATTAAAAAAATATATATGTAAAGAAACAAAAATTACCAAGTACAAAGAAAGAAATCCCACAAAGCTTTTATAGCTAATCAGTTTACTGCCTCTCTCATAGAAGAATGTTAAGCCATACATAACTCCTATTACATTTATTGTACATGTTAGACATTAGTTGAATTTTTAAATAATCACAGCCTTTTAATTGCCTCTTTTGGAATTTCCTTTCTAAGTCAAACACGTAAACACTGTCCTTTTACCGGGTAAGCAAGGTGTCAATGTCAAGCGAAAATAATCTAGCCGTTTATGAAACTGTAATTCGCCTTGATAAATGTTTAAAAATCATATCAAATAAATATTAAAAAATAATAAATTATCCCTTTTACTTGGCACAAAATGAAGCAAAGATTTCTATGGAATAAATGAAATATGGAGTCCAGACTTCTACCCTTGCTTCTTCTGCTAAGTTTCCATGCAACCCGAGCAGGACGACTCCTCCCATTGATAAAAGAAAATAACAAACCCTCCACACTTTCTTCCCAGAATAGTGTACGGTATAAAATGAAAGAACACATACAAAGTACACAGCAGAGTTTCAAACTAAGTTCTGTGACCAGATGCCATCAATATTACTAGAATCATTGCTCCAGCCAAGACACATGGCAGGCAGCCATCAAGGTACCTGGAAGATGTTCGATAGGTCCCTCAGATTGAAGAGGTAGTGGAATTTAGCAGCCGTGGGTAAGAAGCAATGTGTCATCATCTGATGCACCGCAATGGCCGCCTGTATCAGCGTGGGGCCACTCCTGAGGACGGAGGGACCAAATGCTTGCTGCTGGAAGTGGAAACTAAGGATCTGGCCATAGATGGTGTGCAGCGCATCCCAGGATGGAAAGTTGAAGGCAAACACTGTGAAATGTCTCTGAAAAGAAAAGCACATGTAAGAATTGCAAATAGAGATTATAATGGTACCAGCAGACTAAAAAAAAAACCCTTATTTTTGTCATTCCTTTCTGTATGCCTGCCCACTGCCATTTAATTTTGTAGTGCCAGTCACTCTCACTCTGGGCTTGGCTGTGTGACTTCACTGGGCCAGCAGAAGGGTGTGTGACAGTCACTTTCAGAGGCTCGCATGTTTCCATATGCTCTCTTAAGGTTCTACCTTTGCCATACATCCTACAAGCTGCTAATGAATGACAGACCCATGAAGCAGAGCCATGCAGTCCCAGTAAGTCTAGTCAGAGTCACCCCAGTCTTGTGAATGAGCCCGGCCAAGATCATCAGTCACCTGGCCGACCCCCAGGTGAGTCCAGAAAACGTTTACTGTTGTATGCTGTCATTATACATATGTTGTTGGTGGTACTGAGTATTATTAAAAAGTTTAAATGTACACGAAAATGTGCATGTCAATATTTATAGTAGTATATTCAGAATTGTCAAAATGTGCACACAACCAAGGTGCCTTCCCATAGGTGACTAGATAAACGGGGCCCATCCCTAAATGATTATGATTCAGTGATTAAAAAAAAGAAATAAGCTATCCAACCATGAAAAGACATGGAGAAACTTTAAGTGCATACCTAAGCTAAGGGAAAGAAGCCAATCTGACAAGGCTACATACCACACGATTCCAGCTATGTGACATTCTGGAAAAGGCAAAACTATGGAGACACTGACAGGATCAAGTGGTTGCCAGGGACTAACGGGCAGGGGAGGGGAGGGAGGAATGAATAGGAGAAACACAGGGGATTTTTAGGGCAGTGATACTATCTGTATGATACTTTAATGGTGGATACCCATCAGTATTCATTTGCCAAAACACATAGAATGTACAACACAAAGAATGAACGCTAATGTAAAGCCTGATCTTCAGTTAATAATAACTTACCGATACTGGCTTCTCAACTGTAACAAATGAGCACACTCATGTAAGATGCCTGTAGCGGGGCAAAAGGAGGTCAGGAGACTAAGGGAGTATATGGGAACTCTGTACTTTCAGTTAAGCTGCCGAACAGTTCGTGAACCTAAAACTGTCCTAAAAAAGAGTCTCTTCATTTTAAAAAGCTTACATGATTAACCAAATGTCTACGAGCAGCCCTAACTTGTACTCAAAAGCACCAAGAATCAAGACCTACAATGGTTGAGTATTATATTTAGGGGCTATTTAAAAGAGAGCAGGACTTGGCACCCTACCTGGAGTCGAGGATTGATTGTGAAACTGCCCACTGTGGGATTCATGCAGGCCACGTACTGACAGTTGTGGATTACTTTAAGCATCACCTTCTGTCTATCATACCTGAAAGAGAGAGAACAGAACCTTACATCTCAAAACTGAAGATGACAACCCAACCAAATCCACCAGTTCATAAAGGACTTCCTCACCAGCTGTCTCCTTTGATCTTTATAACTAACTGCTCTGTGATGCTGAGCTTGTTAGCATTATGTCAGAGACAGGAAAACAAAAGTTCAGAAAACTGAAGGCTACATAGCTCCTTTGATGCCAGAGCCGAATCAGTACATGCTATCACTGCTCACTGATTCTCATGTGACTCTATTTCTGGTTAGAAATACCCACAACTGGCCAGTGTGGCTAGTTGGTTGGAGTGTCATCCCATAAACTGAAAGGTCCGGGTTCGATTCCTAGTCAGGGCACATGCCTAGGTCGTGGGTTTGGTTCCTGGTTGAAGTGCATATGAGAAGCAACTGATCGATGTTTCTGACATTGGTGTTTCTCTCCCTCTCTCCTCTATCTAAAATCAATAAGCATGTCTTCAGGTAAGGAAAAAGGAAAGGAAAGGGAAGGGAAAGGAAAGGAAGGGAAGGGAGGGGAAAGGGGAGGAAAGGGGAGGGAAGGACCGCCCACGGAAAGGCTGGGGTCTCTCCCTCAAGTTAACAGCAGGGGTCACCGACTGCAGCACCCAGATATTACTAAATGGTTATACCCCACAGAACAAGGCCAAGCTTCTCTAAGTAATTTAGTGTGAGTTAATATTAAAGAATTTGATGCTTAAGGCAGATGGCGTATATTTCTAGAATACTTTTCAATCTGAACTCTTTTCAAGATACAAGGGAAATCTATTCCATTTAAGATGATGAAAAGATGTAAAGTGAAAACCCAAAGGGTATCCCAGGAAATGCTCCTCCTCAGAAGAGGAAGAAATTAGGGTAATTCCACTTGGGAATGTTTATCCCTAATAATAATAATTAGATTTCAGTAGAGAATAAAATACAGAGAATCACTTACCAGTGTCCATGATCAATGTGCTGTCGAATCAGAGTGTGGGGCTGAACAGTGCCATATAAGTCCACTTCGGGCATATTCATGTCATCAATAAAGTAAACCAATTTTTTATTTCCTCCTGGGCCATAGTTGCGACCAGCTTTTTTCTCTAGAGGTTTCTCAAGAATTCCTGAAACAAATATAAAATTCTGTCCAATCAGATAAAGTGTAGCTTTCTGTCTTTAGTCCTTTTTTCTTATTCTTTCCCCATCTTCTGTCCATTTCATCCACTCTTTTGCCTCCAGTGTCCCCTCTCTGCAGGTTAATACCAGAGCTGTGTCTCTCGCCACCTCCTGGAAACAGTTCTTCATGTCCCTTCCTTTTGGCCTGCCCACCTACCATTCCAGTCCAGAGCGACATGACATTCAGCTAGTACACAACTCAGGGGGGCTGGTCTGCCTGCCTGACACTTCTTCTCCCAAAGGATAGCTTGCATCTGATCAGTTCCTTCCTCCCCACAAAGGCCTCACCATTTCCTACCAAATGAAATACATTTTCTTCAGTTGTATCTCAGCTGTCTCTCAGTTACAATGTCCAACCATCTGAGGTTATCTGGGAGTATCACAGTGTGAGTACTTAAAAGTCCCAAGTGTCAGAAAACCCTTCAGTCTGTGACAACTTGACAGCTGGCACTCTGTGATACAATTCCAACCCACCGTGCCAGCCTTTTCCTTATCTTCTATACCATCACCGTGATTCAGTCAACTCAGACATTCAACTGATTGAACATGTCCCCCAATTTTCCCTCATGAATTTGCTTAAGCATATTCTTCTACCCCAAGTGCATTTTGGCTGGCATACCACCCCATCTCAAGGGTCTGAAACCCTAACTTTAGAAAAGAAAGGCTCTTTATATTCTTCATGCTAATAGGCAATCTTTAAATCTTATTCATGCCTGTATCCTTTTCAGGAACTAGCAAGATGAACTCACACTGCAGTCAAGTACTTTGTTCAGCTACTGAATTGTAGCCCTAATATGCCACTTACAAGTGATAAAGTGATCCCTTCTTCTGTGTCTGTGAACGAAAAACGTACTAGACACAGTGCTTTGGAAAAAGTAGACAAATAATACATATTGGCTGAATAAAATACTGCTGAGTCAGCTTTTTAACTGTTTCACAAACACAAGGAAAACAAACTTGATTAAAAAAGACATTGCAGAAAAATCACTTTGGGCTGTGTTAATGATATCAGTAAGAAAGTTTGTTATAATGGCCCACCGATATTACCTAGGAAAACAGCAACCACACACACTCATGCACTCACAACACAGAAACACACCCAGTGCAACTCAGCAGGTTTGATACACTACTGAACAAGTGTGGCTGCTGCCCCACAATATAACCCCATTACTCTGCTAGACCAAGTGACAGACCTACCAATATCGGCCTTTTATACTACTTCTTCTCTACTTCCAAAATCTGCTTTGCTTGCCTTTGCTAAGTTAAAATGCCCCAAATCTGTGTGGTTCTTTTCACTATATTGATATATTTATTTAACAGTGTAAAATTCTTCTTATAGTTCTTCTATTTAATTAATGGCTTATGGCCTGCCATTTCGTCAACACAGTCTGAATGAATTTCTCCTCGATCAGTCCCTTATTGGAGAAGATAACAGAGCACTCTCCCTTGCGTGTACCCTCCTGATGCTCAGGTCCCATAAAACTGACTAAAGAAAACCCAGCAGTTTAGAGGCAAAACAATGAACACGACTGATGTAAACTCTTGCTGTTCTAAAGAATAATAACTGAAATAAAGCCATGAGTGATATAAAAAGCAAAAGTCACAATATTTGAACAAAGTATATTTATCCAGAATGGTGACAAGTAAAAATTCATCTGAGGCCTAAGAAAATGTCTAAAGCCTGGAGAAAATAATTATATCTCTGGGTTGCCTATTGTGACCTGGACAGTTTCTGATCTTTTTTAAAACTTGATTTGAGAGAGATTGAGAGATGTGTTGTTCCACTTATTTATGCATTCATTGGTTGATTCTTGTATGTGCCCTGACCAGGGATCAAACCTGCAGCCTTGGTGTATCAGAACGACGCTCCAACCCACTGAGCTACCTGGCTGGGGCAACCATTTCTGATCTTTTGTCTCTGGACAGCCAACAGGAGGCACACGTACTTTGCAGAGCTGCAGATGTCGTGCAGTAGTTGAAAGGCACCCGGGACACTATGTAATCCTCAGAGAGCCTTGCCAGCGCGTCTCCGACAAAGACCGTTTTTCCCACTCCAGCATATCCCACTAGCATTAGCGGTTGTCCTTTTTCAAGCAGCAACTCAATGAAATATCTAAGACGAGTGGTCTCTGATGTGTGAACCAGAACCCTCTGGAGGAGAAATGAGAAAAAAAAGGTCAGAGAGAGACATTCCAAAATTTGCTGTCTGAAACAACATAGTCACTTTAGAATTGAGAGCTGACGAATTCTTAGTGCACGTTAAGACCAGTAACAGAGGTCCCGCCCGATGATCTGTCTGGAATTGTCCGGGCTCAGGCACCATTGCCTGAGAGAGCAATGGGGACGTGCCAGTGGCCTGCTGTAGCGTCAGCAACTGACTTGTGTTTTCCAATTTAAGTACCCGCACCCAAGGCTTCCTATTGTAGCATACCTCCACTCTGCCCAACCGTGCGTTAGACATGTAAGAGAATACAGTAAACATTCGAGAAACCATCCACCACCCTTTAGCTTCTGACACAATACTTGAAAAGTCAAGCCATACATAAACGAAAGGTGGCAGCAGTGCTTTGGCCCAGTGAGATTAAGTGGCAGAATTATTAGGCACCATCCACACTAAAGGAGTTAAGTGGTGGTGGTGGTGGTGGGGTTGAGTGGAATATTCACAAATCCAAGCACATTTGAAACTTACTATGCACTGTTCTGTTAAAAATTTTATAGTCATGTTTCTGGTTAGATACTGCATTGTTTCACAAAGAATTTGGGGTGGCTTACAGAAATACAATAAGTTAAAAAGTACAAATAAATAATCATCAGACTCAGGGAACACAGACTAATATAAGATTGGGAAAAGGAGCAGCAGCTGTAGACATGCAAGGAAATAGAATCTTCCGGAGTGATTAAAAGAGAGTTGACAATTTCTTGCATTTCATGATGGTCAAATTAAAAAGAGGGTAAAAAAACTACATGCAGGATTCATACTGTTCATAAGAAAAACACAAGTTCTATAATAGAGGAAGTGCTTCCCTATGTGGTTAGCATAGGCTGAACACAGCAGTCTTCTTCAGCTCACCGAGGGCTGTGGTCACAATGGTGAACATTTACTCCAGAACTTCGTTTTCATTCAGTGATACTCTCAGGACCTATGGAAAGGCACTCACTGTTCTGTGCTACATTATTATTATTATTATTATTATTATTATTATTAGTAGTAGTAGTAGTAGTAGTAGTAGTAATTGAATTTTATTGGGGTGATATTGGGTAATAAAACCAGACAGATTTCCAGTGTACAACTCTAAACACATCATCTGCACACTGTACTGTGCGCTCACCGCCAAAGTCAAGTCTCTTTCCACCACCATTTACCCCGACTTTGTCCTCTTCTACCCCCACCCCTTTTACTCTGGCAATCACCACACTGTTGTCTGTTTTCCCTTAATCCCTTCACCTTTTTCACCCAGCCCCCTAACCTCCCTCCCCTCTGAGAGCTGTCAGTCTGTTCTCTGTATCTATGAGTCTGTTTCTATTTTGTTAGTTTATGGTGTTCATTAGATTCCACATATAAGTAAAATCATATGGTATTTGTCTTTTTCTGACTTGTCCTAGACAACTTGTTTTATTATTAGCACTGCATTACATAATATTTTTTTCTTTCTTGCTGCTCATTGTCAACATTTACTGTTTAATTGGGCTATTCGCTCTTTTCTGTACACATTAACACCAATCATTAACTTTTACTGACAGCTGAGTATGTGACAGGGACTATGCTAAGCACTTGATATGCATCATGTCATAGGATACTTGTAACATATCTATGGAGGAGCGTTTTATTATTTTATTTCCAGAGATGATGAAACTACTGCCTTCAGAACTGTGATACAATTTCTAACATGTAAGCCACCCAGTCGGGCATTATTTGTTATGGCAGCCATAGCAAACTAATACCAATAAAGTAGGCCCCCAATCCAATCTGACTTGGTGTTCTTATAAAAAGGGAATTTCAAATACAGAGACACAAATACAGGGAAAATGATATGTGACAACTGGAGGGGATGCTGCCACGGACCAGGAAACACCGAGACTGTCGGCTGACCCCAGAAGCCCAAGACAGAGGCGTGAGACAGCTTCTCTCTCACAGCCCTCAGAAGGAACGAGTCTGCTGACTCCTTGATTTTGAACTTCAAGCCTCCAGAACCCAAAGGCAACTTCTGTTGTTTAAGCCACTTAGTTTGTGATGCTTTGTGACAACAGCCCTAGGAAACTAATACATTGAGTTTTCTCATTTGACAGTCGCTGTCTCCTAATTAATGCCATGAACGTCTCCTATATTCTATTCATAAAGTACTACTTGAAATAATAAGCTCCAAAATCAATCAGAATGACATGATTTTGAGAAATAAATATAATAAAAAGGAGAATAGCCCTGGCCATGTGGTTCAATGGTTGGAGCATTGTCCTGTGCACCAAAGAGTTGAGGGTTCCATCCCTGGCCCGGGAGTGTGCAGGAGGCAATCCATTTCTCTCCCCCACCCCAGCCCCCCTGTCCCTCTCTCCCTCTCTCTTTCACTTGCTCTCCCCCCTCCGCCCATGTCTAAAATCAATAAATATATCCTCAGGTGAGGATTTTTTAAAAAGAAGGAAAACAGATTGAGGCAGAATTAGAATTCAAATAAAAAATAACTTGACCTAAGAGAAATGTAGAAGAATGATCTATGAAGAGGAACATTAAGAGAGAAAGTACCATTTAGATTTGTATGCTGCTATGTGAATTTGAAACATGAGTGGAGGAGATTAAACACTCATTTCATGACTTGGTAGGGGGAGGTTTAAAGGAAAAAAGTTATATATCGAAGTGATGTCTAAGAAATTTACTATAAGGTCAGAAATCAGAACCACTGAACTACAGAAATATGCCTCCAACTTTTAATAAAACTCACAAAGTTTCTAGGAAAATATAAAGAAAGTGGTTACCAGAGAAATAAGTTGAAACATTTAAAAAGAGGCTGCAACAATATAATAACCATTTCACTAACTTGTTCCTTTATCTGAGTCTTCCCTCTCAGGAAATATGTATGTGCTGACCATCTCAATAATAATTTACCCATCAGGCAGGAAAAGACTGCTAAAGAACAAAAAAAAGGCTCAAACCAGCACCGTGTGTCTTTAAATAACTACATTCCACACACCTACCTGCAGCGGTCCATCTGCATCCATCGTAAATTTGGGGATTTTATCAGTCCAGGGCAAAAACTTCTTAGTAGTATGGTCCAGATAATAATCAAAGATTATTCCCTGAGAGGGAAACTTGACTGCTTTCATTTCCTTGTGCCACCACCGACTGAATTCTGCTTGACAGCCAGAGAGCTAAGGAGAACAAGAGAGATCCTTACTGCAGACTTAAAGGTGATCCTGAGAACATGCAAAGCCCTTCCAAACCCTGCTGAACACAGTGTTGGCAGCGTAGAGAATCATAATTATAAATGGGACTGAACACCTGACCTAAGGAAAAGAAATAACTACAAGTTATAAGGAGTGATACCATCGGAAAGGCAGAAACCTATAATTGCCATATATCCATCAGGTACAAATTTTCTGGAATAATTATTAACTTAAAAAGCAAGATAAGGTTAGGTGAACCTTAAATTACCCCTGGGTTACTCAAGTGAACAAGGAGCTATTATACCAATTACAATGCTATCTACCATAAGACAGTGATTATCAAACATTGGCATTGATTTCTTTAAAGAGGTAATCAAGTATTCAAATCAACAAATGGTAAATGAGAAAATTAAGAACAAAGGAAAACTTTATAACATTAGTAACATTCTTTGGTTTAAATATTGTCTTTTATTTGCATTTATAGCATGCTTGGAATTTTTGTGTTAAAATATCCTTTCCTTTATAAAATTATGGAGATAATAAATGATCATTTTTAGTAAATGCACTTATTTAGAAAAGCAAGCAATTAGCAATCCTCTTTCATTATTGAAATCTTATTGGCCTTTGAAATTCTCCATCTGGACCCCCCACGGGGGATGATGGAGGGATGAAGAAAGGCATGCACTTGGTTTTCTAGCAGCACGCAACTGAGTAGCACAGCTGAAAACTCCGTTGTGACAAATTCCCATCCTCCAAGGAGAATGCAGTGGTAGAAAACAGGATGTCCTTGCTCAAAGGTCCTTGTTTGTACATGACAGTAGGCACAGACCTAGATTAGGGTTTGGAAAATAGAGGAGGGGAAATGGCAATTGTGTACTAGCAGCTAACACACCCTTCTATCCATAGGAGGATGTGGCCTAGTGACTTGTGTGTGTAGGAAGGCCTGGTAGAAGGAGTTTTCATGAACTCTAAGACACTGGGGGTGCGGGTGGGGGAACCAACAGTGTGTGTGTCCATTGCATTCAACTCCCAATTTTTCCAGGTAAATCCTTAAACCTGCTTTTACTTTGGCGTCCTTATATCCTGGATCATGACCCACTTTTTTGTCATGGGCTGATGATACACATGGGTAGAGTCAGACAGGACGGCTGGAGGATAGGAGAGTGTGACCGGGGCTGAGAGGGAAGATCTGTCTTGGCAGGAGGGACTTGCTCACCGTCTTTCAAACAAGCTCCTTCTCCTACATACTGCCGTTCATGGGTTACTGAGCTCAGGCTCTTTTCACTTAGTTTCAGATCGGTGACAGGGGTACCCTGTCATCCTACCAAAGTTGGTCTTGAATCAAGTTAGTTCAGAAGGTATTACTTACCTGGTACTGTTCTTTTGGGCAGAATACATAAGTTTCCTACTTTACATCAAAATTTGCTTCATGTAACTACTATATCAGCAAGATAATTTTGGTGTGAAGTCTTTTATTCATCAGTTCAAAGAAAATGCATTTATTCTATAGTGTGAAGGAAAACTTAACAAGGTTTCTACCCTCACAAAGTTTATGAGGGAGATAGAGGGGGAGACCTGAGGAAACATGGCGGTAGCAGAGATTAAGCCAATAATAAATGCAGAACTAAATAAATTAGGCATCTTGAAAGTGAAGTTTGCCGTAAGTGAGAATAACAGGGGTGAATCTATTTTAATTAGATGTTCAAAGCAGCCATGTTTGAGAACAGGTAGAGATTAGGGAGAAGACTGTTCCAGTTCACAGGAAGAGGTCAGCATATGCAAAGACCCTGTGGTATGAAAGAATTTGTGTTGCTCAAGACCAGTGCAGCTGGTGGGGTGGGAGGGGAGGGAGTGGCGGAGGAAGAGGATGGGAGACACAGGTAGGGCCAGATCCAGAGATCTTGTACATGGCACTAGAATTTTTAATTCCATCTTAAAAGCAATAGAAATCCAAACTGGCAGTTATAAAATAGTCACCGGAGGTAAAGTACAGCATAGGGAATACAGTATAGTCAATAATATTGTGATAGCTATGTATGGTGCCAGGTGGGTACTGGAAATATCTGTTCGCCTGAAACCCATACAAAATAATACTGAAAGTAAACTGTCATTGAAAAAAAATTTTAAGGGGGGAAAAAGTAACAGAAACCCATTAACGTGTTTTTCATTCTAGAGTATATTAAAAAATTCAATTTACATAAAAATAAAATCACTCTGGCTGCTGAGTAGATAATGGACTATAGGGCAAGCAGAGAAGCAGAAAGAGCAGTGACAAGGTTACTCCAGAAGCCAGAGAGAAAGGAGGATGGCAGTTTATGGGAGCCCAGGGAGAGGTGACGTAAGACCTATTTTGGAAGTGGCCTGGGTTAAGACCACAGGCACCATGTGGGTCTGTTGCTGTTTGAACCCAGCTAAGATATTAGTTAGCTGTGTGTCCTCAAGCAGGACAGCTTACTGATGCGTCAGTTCCTTTTTGGAGAAGAATAGGAGAGTCGTTCCTATACATATAGGTTTAAGTGTCAATGAGAGAGCTCATTAAAAGCCCCAAGCACATTCCTCGCAGAGAGCAGGCACTCAGATTTGTTGAACTAATGCATGGCTATCCTAAGAACAGTTCTGTGTCTGCTTCATTTGTGTTTCAACCTCATAGCCTCTCTTTTGAATGCTTCATAGTTGGACCCCTTTTGAAAATTTGATGATGATGACAATGATGATGATGATGATTGCAACTATTAATTAGGAAGAAAGTGTCTGGAGAGAAAGGTAACCATTGTGATGCCCAGCTTCTAGCTTGAAGGCTGCCGCATTTGGAAATTGGAAAGATGAAAAGAGGATCATCTGGGAGGAAGGGGAGGTGGAGGGTCAAGAGCACAAAGATCTCAGCAATAACATCCTACTAATGCAATCCCCCCTGGTTTTACAGTCCCGGGAAAGGAAAAGCCTTGTGGAGAGCACTGGGAAGAAAACCATGGGGGTTCAGTAGAGGGGGAATTCTATGTGTGTCTCCACAAAGAAGAAACCCACACCTGCTGCAAATTGTGCTTCTGAGAAAAACCATGTGACGTCATCCAACACCAATTCTTGACTCTCACTCAAAGCTAAGGGCTATGATTCTTCAGAAAGCACCTGGAGATTACGGAAGAAAATGTGGCTCTTGAGAAGGGTCAAAATAAAACCTAGGAGACCAAGTGAATATCAACTTTATTTATAGATACAATTTCTAGTAACCCAGTGACGGGAAGCAGAACTGGGCCACAGGTTAGAGCAACCATGTGTTTTACGACCTCCAGTGAGCACTCGTGGCTGTGATGCCTTCCAACTTAAACTCCCTATTGACATCTGGACACATTTGGGGAAGCCTGCAAGATGTGTGCCATCTAGTTTGAATGCAGAGATTTAGGGGCACCTTTCAAAGCACCACAACCATGAGAGAGCCTAAGATACCCTAAGGGGTGTGGCATTTGGAGACTTGCCTGGGTGCGAGTCCTGATGTTGTTATTTCCTTTCAGTGTAACCTTGGTCAAGTTACTTCACTTCTCTGAGTTTTACTTTATCTACACAATAAGGATACCTTGAAGAATTATTGTGAAAATTACATGAGAAAATCTATAGAGGGAGGTGCATGGTGGAGATTAGAGGTGCGTATTTCTAACATTAAAAAACTCCACTTTGCACTTTGGCTAGTCTAAGCAGTGTGTGCATGTGTGTGTGTGGGGGGGGGGGGTGTATGCTTGTGAAAGTTTTTGTCTCAAGTACTTGCCCAAAAGAAATCAGAAGCCACACATGGGGTATGCTAGAAATGCTGTGTAGGAACGACAGCTTCACTTTAGGCTGAAGGAAAGACCAATGGGAAGGAACTGGCCCGGGGTTGACTATTACCCTGGGAATCACATGTGAGACTGAGTAGCAGGAAGGCAGACTAGAGACAAATAAAGCATGTGAAGGTTATTATAAGCTATGGATGGAATTGCATCCCCCCAAATCCATACGTTGAAGCCCTAACCCCCAGTGTGATGGCACTAGGAGGTGGGGGCCTTCGGGAGGCAAGGAGGTTTAGATGAGGTCGTGAGGGTGGTCCCTCATCTTTCTCTCTCTGCTGTGTGAGGAAACAGGAAAAGCGGCCGTCTGCAGGCCAGGAAGAGGGTCCTCACCAGAATCTGAACACACTGGCACCCTGACCTTGGACTTACAGCCTCTAGAACTAAGAGAAAGTAAATGTCTGTTTGGTATTTTATTACAGCAGCCCAAGCTTGGGCACTGTGACAGCCCAGCACAATCTAAATATGTTTCACTCTTGACTTAGGGCTACAGGGGTGGAGAAGGTGGGACAGACTCAACGGCTATTTTGTAATTGACACTGAAAGCATCCGGTGAATGGGGAAGAGTAATGCCTCCAGGTTTTAGGCTGGAGCAGCTGGGAGGAACGTGAGTGTCACTCAGGAGAAGAAAGAACAAGGAGGAAGAGCATGTTTGTGGGGGCGGCTGGCACTGCTCCAGAGGCCAGAGGGGCACGCAGAGTCTGAGCTCAGAGGGTGATCCGGTAGGGGCTATGGATCTGGCATGGTCAGCCGAGGTCAGAATAATCAGCCTGGCTGAGCTTGCCTGAACAATGCCCAGGCTTAGGAGAGAGCAGGGCGAGTCGGATAGATTTCTGTAATATAACAGAAACATAGGGGTCACACAGGATAACAATCCCTCCCAAATAGAACTGCTTCTGTAAGCTATTTCCACACACACCTGGTCTTGCAGCAGAGCGCCTCCGAAGGCCCAGATACAAGCAAAGACAAAATAGACTTCATAAACTTCTTTGGGGCTGTCGGAAGGTACATTTTCCGGAGTCAACAAACATTCCAGAAGAGCGCAAATAGTCTAAAGAACAAGAAATACCCATTCATTTAGGGCAACGTTTTTCCAACAGTGGAGTACGTTTCTGAGATTTACTAACAAATCCACTTTATCCTTAAGAGAGTATATCATTTTTCCCAACTCTGTGATTCGCTACATTGGGAGAGGCTGCCTTGGGGCTCTCCATCAATAGTGGAAAACCTTTGCCCCTTTTAATCAAACTGACATTCTAAGTAGTAACAAACTATTAAACAATTAAAATCTAAAATTGTCCACTTAACAGTCACTGTAAAAAACAGAAATACAAATAAACAAAAAAAATGGGGATATATCTATGATCTCTTTTTTATAAATAGGGAGTCAACTACATATAATATTCTATAATCTACTCGCTAACTTAAGAGTACAAACTAAAGACATATTTTCTTACCAGTAAGCGTCACTGGGAATGAATTAATAGAATTCCACGGGATAGAAAGGCTTATTTAGCTACTTTCCTCTTGTTGGACATTTAAATAACCCTCTTTTCCTTGGTGCTTTGACAGCCCCTTTCCCCACCTGTTGTCATCAATTTATAAAGTCAGACTGGTGGCCTTAGCCTGTGCCATTTTTTTTTTTTTTTTGGACGTCAGGCTAAATTTAGCTTGAAAGAAACTCTATTCAGGAACTTGTTCTTCATACCCTCTAGTGAACCCCAATGGGATCTGCTGGTGTGAAACCTACCCCCTGTTCACGGCTCCAGGTCAGTAATGAGGCCTTGGCAGCTGCAAAGGCCTTTCCCGTGTGAAATGATAACCAATAATAAACATGGCTTTGAATTAGTTCTCTAAAGCACCATCAGTTGTCATGAATTCACAATGTCACAGACCCTCAAAACTCATGATACGCTTTCTCTAGTTTTTGGAAACAGCAACAGGTTTTTATCACTATCACGTACACAGCAACACAAGCTTTAAGCAAAGCAGGTGAGGACTGCCCTTCCTTCCCAGCCATGAAAGAGGGGAAAATTCATGGTCATATGGCACGTGGGTTCCTGGAAATAGTTGGAGAGGCTTTTACTTTCAACAGGTGAGTACCTGTTCTATTTCTCAATCTTCTCTCCTGATTTCTAGTATTTTCTATTGTGTTATGTTCGCCAATTTAAAATCATTTTCTAATAGAAGAAAACTCATCAATTTGTTATCAAGAAAAATAATAAACAACTCTGAGCCTTTGCTATTGTTGAGTTTGAGCCAAGTTGGTCTAAGGGAACTGCTAAAATCAAAATAAAGCTGAAAGGTCTCAATGTTAAGTGATCCATTGAATTGAACACTCTAATAACTTTTTTTCCCCTATTTTCTCCCAAACACAGCACTTAGAAAACACTTTGAGCTCTGTGTCAGCAATTAATAAAATCATACTCTGGTGCATATTCTGAAAGAGTTAATACACCTTAAATACACCAAATACACCTTAAATACACCAAACTTAAAGCAAAGAAGTCTGATATACTGGAAAACATAATACACTAATTTCTTAAAGTAGCTTTTTAAGCTATTCTCTTTTACGGCCATTTTTGTTTCAAATCCCTGTCCTTACAAGTAATCACAGAAAAGAGACTATTGTATAAAACCGCTAAAAAAGGAGCTGAGCATAAAATGCCATTTCTGAATACTACAAAAGGAGGAAGTCATGTTAATTCCTACTGACCTATTTTCACACTACTCTTGAATGAAAAAACTCACACCACTGAGAATCACACAAATACACAAGTCAAGTTGAGAAAGAACACGACCATGCTTTTTATAAGTATTACACCAGAGGAAGTCTAATTAGGCTAACCACATAATTAATTCATTATGAATAAATTCAGACCTGCTTTCAGAAATAAATTATACCTCAGCTAATTACTGCTGAAGACTAGCGTTTACTTAATTGGTGTGTGAATTATCCAAAAACCTGCACTTTCTCTTCTTATTGTGCTTGTGACTTTTTCTAATTTAGCTTCAAACAAATTTGGTAACATAGTAAGTTAATGGTAACAAAGTACTTTGAAATCAATTTTGCTCCTGGGGGGCAGTGAAGAAAGGTTACTAATTATAAATCTTTTGTTAAGTTTTGTGCTTGTCAAGGCTGGGGATAGTTCCTTTTCTTGCTGAGATTAAGATCACAGCCTTCATTTCTATGTACTGTGAATTATTTTTATTTGCTTCCATGACAACATATCATGTATACCCTTCACTTTTACCAGCTGTCCCATGAGTATTAAAAAAAATAATTACCCTGGGAATAGTATGGCCTGTCCTTGTAGACTTACCTGACTTTAGGAATGTTTGAGGGAGTGGGAGAAGAGGAAGAGAGGAGAGAATGGTACGTCTGTGGGGAGTGGCACCTATGTGGTTGAGTCTAGAAGCTTTCTCTTACTCAGTGGTCAACATCATTAATGAAACAGATTTTTTGTAATCAAAAAATATACTGAGCACCTTCTGTGGGCCAGTTGCGTAGGATACAGAAAAAGATATAAGGCTCTTACAACTTTGCTCTTCTTATTCCATTTAAATACACTAGTGAGGAACACATGATTCAATAAAGACATATCTGGCATCTACGACATGCTAGTAACTGTGTAAGTCTCTGGAGATATAAAAATGAATAAAAGGTGGTTTCAGCCCTCTAGTTCACCATCTTGTGAAAGAGATGGCAAACCTGAATGATAAGAGATTGTGAGAGGTGCGTGCCAGGGGTTTGCAAAAAGCACTGGGGAACACAGGGGTTAGAGAATGAGGGTTGGAGAAAACTCAACTCCAGCAAAATCTTCTGTTGTCTTGATGAGCTGCACTTCCGCATCAGGACTAGAATGTTACACAATATCACGGAAGACACACCTGCACCAGGCTGTTCTCTGGAATCGAAGTGATGGTTTTAAAGCTTGTTCTCAGCTTATCCAAGCACGCAGGAACGTATTTATCAAAAAGAATCGTTAAGTTGGCCTTTTCTGACTGATGCTGCCTTCTGTCTACCCAGCTGGCCACATACCTGAAAGAGAACACAGAAAAGCTTTCCCTGAGCCCTAGGCTTGAAAAGCAGAGTTTCAGCAGCTCAGAAGCGTTGCCCTTCCACACAGCTTGGTCAACACTTCAGGGACACGTATCAGTGAGCTCATTCTATTTCTAAAGCTGCAAATATTTTCAAATGACCCTTTAAAAACATGTGTTAATGGCCATTTATACCTTAATGAAAAGAATGTAAAAGACACTTCTAATAGCAGGAGAAGCCAAACACAATAGATTCTAAGTAGGTCATTACGGAGCATTTACAAGGAAGAGGTGGTCTGTCATTGCCTGGAGGACCGAAACTATCCCCATAGGGCAAACCTTATTTATGAAAACAGCTTGGGATTTTTCTTGATTAATCTTGGCATCAATTATTTAATAATGAGAAATCAGTTACAAATAAAAAGGTGAAAATTCCACAGGGGCTCTTTCAAAGTCCCCCTTTTCCACTGGACTGAATGTAACTGTAACCTCAGAGTTGATAATACGGTTCCAACACCCAGCTCTAAAATGGCATCTCATTCTTGGGTACAGATGTATTAATCTGAAGCTTATACAATGTTATCTATTTTGATACAGTATCTCTAACTTATTAATAAAATAATACTTATCGATGGGATGAAGCACAGCTTAGCAGCATCCACAGTAGTCTCTGGGGAGAAACTGTATGATGTTAAATGAAAAATAACTGCTCAAAAAGTTCTCATTAAATAAGAAGCAATGATAATAAATACATTTAGCTGCCAGCAGAGAAGCCGGGCGTCCAGACCAATTACAACTATACCTTGCTTTAAGCAAATCAGATTTCACATTTTCAGTATCAGAAGAAATTAAGGCATGATGATTAGCTTATAAAAGACTCCCTTTGATTTTCTCAAGGCTTCACAATAGGGCTTTTATTAAATATTCAGCTAACCTTTATGCTATTGTTAGATCTATAAAATATGAACTGTCAAAGCTTTTTTTAGGTCCAAGAGGAATGATGTTTAGTTGAAGTCCAGGTGCATGATGGTAACACGAGAGAGCCTATCTGGGTGACGGTGACAGTGGGCACCATGAAACAATGAAACCAGGGACAACAGGTGTTAGCTACTGGGCCCCACTGGCTGGAAGGCCACGCCTACCCCTCAGCTACTCATCTTACTGCACCAGCTGCCAGAAGTGGAATCTTAGTGTCCAGAGCTTACAGCTGATGGGGGCAGGGGCGGGGACAGTTCAGAGAGGGAACTCTAAGAAAGTCAGACTTCTGGATCTGTATCGCAGCTCCACCGTTGTTCAACTTCGTTACCTGGGGCAAGTTACTTAATCTCTCTTTGCTTCATGTTTCTCATCTGTCAGTGCAGATGATGATAATACAGACTTCATAGGGTTGTCCTGAGAATTAACCAAGTTCTCATTTATAAAGTGCTTAGGTTAGTATTTGACATATAGCAGTTCTTAATAGATGTTAGTCATTAGCACAGAGTTGGTGGAACTGGGAGAATTGGGTTCAGGTTCTGACTCTGTCTTGGTGTGTGTCTCTGAAAGGTAGTAGTGTCACCCTAGGGCATGAGAGTGGCAGCCAGGGCTCTGATAGATGTGACAAACCCCACCCCCACCCCCAGACTCAGCAAAGTCTCTTCCCAGTCTCTGTGGGAGCAGAAGACTATGCATAAATAACTATGAGCGGCAGCCTCAACACAGCCCCAGAGGGAAAATGGGCTTTGCACTTGGGGGGCAGGGAAGAGTTACTTCATTGACCCACAGGAGCAGTAGAGAAAGTCTCTCTTTGGGAGAAAACCTACTGAGCCCGTGAGCAAATGATGCTACTGTACAAATTACCTCCACAAGTAAGGAGGAGACATGGTGAGAGCTGAACCTGCCCAGAGAAAATTAAAAGGCCCCCAAATGAGCTCTGCTAGGGGTCCAACAACACGATTTAGCCTAGGGGGTGAAAAAGTCTATGTTGTTAAATATGAACAGTTGATAATTTAATGTATAAATTACCATTCAATTTTCATAGTTTGGAATAAAAAGTCATTACAAGGCAGCAAATTTAGGAGGAAAGACTATTATCGTCAGCAATGGCAAAAATTGAAGATTCAGATCTCTGTTGGTAATTCTTTCCAACTTTATAAAAAAGTTCCTTATAATTAAAAATAAAATTCTATAGATTTGAACATGACCACACAACTAAAAATGACATGCTGTCTCAGGAAGTAGCTCCATTATGGCACCTTAATGTACCACCTTAATACCAACGTCTAGGCCACGAACAGAATGTTTGTCTCTTCAGCATTCGCAAACATGTTCCATGCAATCAGCTCTGTTGCTATTCCCTTCTCCAGAAGTGCTATGGGTGTGTCATATGAAGTCTAAAACCCTGCAGTTTGGAAACTATCCAAGTAGCCACAGTTTTCAGGCTTCAAAAAACTTTTTTTTTTTTTTTTTAATTCGTCAGTAGTTTGGGTTTGGAATCTATCAGGTAGGACACAGCAGGAATTCATCAGAGCACCCCATAATTTTCCCCTCGCAACCAACACTGGGCTCTCTATCATTCACAGAGGCCGGGACAAATGTCCCAAATTAGGAGGACACTGCTGATCACCAGCGCATGATGATTATTTCTAATCTTGATGTTTACGAATATATAAAGAATCCAAAAATGAAAGGGTAGGACTGCGGGGGTAGACGATATCAAGCTCACCCAGCCCAGGTGAGAGGATTAGTGAAACACAGCCAAAGGATATTTTAAGCCAAAGTAACAGAGGGAAAAAAATACAATCTAAAGTTGTGGCCTCCAGAAGTTATTTTCCAGTAATCTCTTTTGGAATCAGACTAAATTCTAGAGATACTTCCAACTTTCCTGCCATTGTTTACAAGCTAAGTAACATGTAGTTTGGTAGATCCCTTATGAATACATTTAAATAATTCTTTACCTGTATATATTTTTTCTTTCTATGCATTTCATCCCTTTCTACTAGAAAAAATTCCTGCTAATCAGAATTTTCAGAAATGTTCTAATTCCTGTGCCTTTCTCTACTTTTCAACATCTCAACAGACATATATGAACTATCCAGGATTCTTCCAGTAAACTTACTTAGAACTCAGAATTAAAGTAAAATAGTATTTGATTTGTACAGCAAGTCGCACGGGGGTATGATTTTAAGGCTGTTGTCTGTCCTTGTAGGCTGTCTGCTATAAAGTATGGACATAAATTTATTTCTTTCAATAGCTCAGTGAATTTTAACAAAAATATTCTAAGAAGCTTACATGACAATGGCACTATCTTTAGTCCTTAAATGGAACCGCACCGTGACACAATGAACATATTGTATTTCATAACTTCTACCTGCAATATCTTATCAGTTCCTACAATATGAGGTAACAAAATAGAGTTCCTATTCTGTTCACTGAAAGAACCTAGAAGCAATGACATACCAACGGCAAGGAGCACACCTAGCACCCCTCTATTGAATTCTAAGTAGCATTCCTTGTACAAAAAGTAGTTTCTTCTGGTTCCTTGGAGAAATGGCTGAATCAGGCCTCAGGTAAGGAAAATCCGAGATAAGTCAGAAGTATCTTTTTTAGCCAGAAAGCAAAGGGCTCAGAGACTTAGGAGAACAAGTGAAAAACAAAACGCAGAAGTGGCTGGTTTGAAGAGGTTCTTGCTGGCCAAATTTGGGCCAGTTTGAGCATACAAAAGAATAATGCAGGTGATGAATTATTACCCACTGAACTGAAATAAAAGAAGCCATGAATAGAAAATGATATGCCTCAAAAATGAAAGGAAAAAGGAGAGACAGGAAGAAAGAGAGAAAGGGAAGGAAGAAGAAAAACTAGAAGAGGAAAAGTTCTTGACAGAAAAATGTCACCCAATATGTGTTGACAGAGTGTCTAAATTAGGAGACCCCCACTTTGCAACCACCAATGGCTGGTTCTTTAAAACATCAATCTCATTCTCTTCAAAACTGTAAATGTCATGAAAGAAAAGGTGGGGGGGTGTGGAAATCTAATGAACAAAATAAACTGACAAACAAAATAGAAACAGAGGCATGGATACATGGAACAGACTGACATGTCAGAGGGGAGGGAGTGTGGGGGTTGTTCGATGAAAGAAGAACAACAAGAAAAAAACCACATAAACATAGCACACACAGACACAGACGAGTGTGGTGATAGCCAGAGGGAAAGGGGGGTAGGGGTAGGAAGAGGTGGGCAATGGCGGGATAAGTGGGGACAGGCAGAGACTGTGCTTGGGGCGATGGGCGCACAGCGCAGCGTGCAGATGTTCTGTTGAGTTGTACACTTGAAACCATGTATGGTTTGGTGAATTGATGTCACCCCAATAAATTCAATTTAAAAAAAGAAAGAGGTGGAGGCCTACTTTAGATTAAAGGAGACAGCAGAGACAAGTAGATGCAATCCATGACCCGTGTTCTGATGCTTGGTTTTTTTAAAGCTATGGTGGAAACTACTGGAGTAAATGGGAAAATTTGAAAAAAATTACTTTATCAGATAATGTTGTTTCAAGGCTCAATTTCTTAGGTATGTTCATTGTACTGTGTTCATGTATGAGATAAACATTGAAGAACTAAGGGATGAAATGTATCAACATGTCCGATTTACTTTGAAATAATTCATTAAAAAAAAAAAGTCAAAAATACATGTATCTCTGTGTCTGTGAGCAAGTGTGTGTCCAGCCGGACAGAAACAAAACGCAGTGCAATGGGAACAATGGAGACTGCAGGGAAAGGGGGTGTGGCCGTATGGGTACTACCACCTTTTCATCTTTTCTATAGCTGTTAACACTTTTAAATTTAAACATCAAGACCTAAGATACTGGTTTGGAAAACTAGGTTAAGCATTATGTCGTTCTCAGAAGGTAATTAAGGGTTAAATGGGTCAGAACATGTAAAACTGTCACATTATTAGTATTATGACTAAATAAGATAATAATATATCCAATAAATACGAAGTGACAAAAATAATCCTCAACCAAAAATAGCCTTTTTTTTTTTTTTTGTAGTTTTCATTGAAGGTTTATGGCGGTAGGAGGTGAAAATATAAAAATATCCTTTAGAGAAGATCCCCATTGCTTTGGATAATGACCTGGATGGACCTTTCGGTCATACATATAAAAATGAAAACCTATCCTTAGATCTTAGATAAAACAAAAACCTCCATCAAAATAAAATGTGATGCTGAAGACAGACTTGTTTAACATTCTTAGGAATGTATATTGGGTGTCTCTTCATCCAACCTGTGACCTTTGACTCACTAGATAAAAAGTCCTTTAAACAGATTTTGTTAGCACATAGCTCTCTACAGGATGTTACTGAGACTGAATTACATAGACCTGGGGAACTGAGTGGTACGCTACTGAAATTAGGCCACTCCTATGGGGTCAGGGGCCCTCTGAAAGAAAAGGGGTGGTGTGCAAAGACTGCCCCTGCTGTCTGTATGGGGGAGTCCAGCGTACTGGAGAGTCTCCCTCAGCTAGCCCCCATCCAATAGAAGCGTCCTAGGAGGTCATCAGAACCCTAGCTGGGGACAGGAGGTGGACACCCAAGAAGAACTCTTCATTTTAGACTTGTAAAAATCACTCCCTCCTCAAGTCCAATCCAGTAGAGCTTTGTGCAACACACAAGCCTGAACACAGCTCTCCTCTGCTGCAGAGTTAAGGGAGGAGACTTGTGAGCAAATCAGTCCACAGAAAAAGCAGCCTGGAGAAGTGCCTCAGTCAGGCGTTTGGCACAGGACAGCTGTCTTCAAATAAGGAGAATGAGGGAGGATTGGATGATTGACAAAGGTGTGGGCATGCAGTGGGGACACTGGAAGGAAGGTGCCACCCAATGGGGGAATAGCTGAGCAATGGTTATAACCACCTATGCCTGCAAGGACAGGAGAATGACGGACTACCACCAGACCTGGAAGGAAAGACTACCACCAGACCTGGAAGGAAAGAACCTTACAGAGACATTTGAGAGGAGCTGACCTGCAGTTGAGAGAAACAGTCATCCTGATGTGACCCTGCAAGGAGGGAGCCAGGGAATAAATTGCCTGACCTCATCTCTTCTCTCCCTCTCATTTCCTGCCAGGGCTCCTTATTCACCAAAGCAACCAGGAGCCACAGGGCAAGGAGCCCATTGATGTGGCCCTCACAGGACAGCCTCAGGGACACAGAACACGGGGGAGGGCGCAGAAGAACCTGACTCAAACACACCAGCCATAGCATGTGTTCACATGCAGAGCTCGGACGTTTCCACCGCTCACAGTGGGAATGTTAAAGGGGGTGACAAGTGACCACCGGAATGAATTATGGGAACCGTGAGCATGTGAAGAGTAAGCAAGTGGGCACAATAAACTTGTTCTAACTCAAAGTATTACTAACTGTTCACATATGCACATTATATGTACACATACATACACATGCTCACTAAATAAGATATATACATATGTGTGTGTGCATGCACTCCATCTGAACAATTATTATTTATTCATTTCTTCAACAAATACTGACTTCTTAACATGTACAAGGTGTGAACAGGGTAACATCCAACTAAAAATGACAAAGGCATACAGATGCTAATTTAATTACCTTTAAATTAGCCTAATTAATCAGCTTTAAATTTAATTGCCAATGGGTTCTTCAAATAATCATGTAAATTTTTAGCTCTTTTAAAAATGAAGATAAAAAGAGAAATGTTCACAGCAACAACAAAACCAAACAAATGGATTTAAAAACAGGCAAAGGACTGAAATAGGCATTTCTCCAAAGAAAATATGCAAATGGTCAAAAAGCACACGAAAAGATGCTCAACATCACTAATCATTCTGAAAACACAAATCAAAACTGAAATGAGGTAACATTTCACACCCATTAGGATGGCTACTATAAAAAAATAGAGAAAATAACAAGTTTTGGTGAGGACATGCAGAAATTGGAACCCTCATGCACTGCTGGTGGGAATGTAAAGTGGAACAGCCACCATGGAAAACAGTATGTCAGTTCTTCTAAAATTTAAAAACAGAACTACCCTGTGAGAACCGAGGGATCGCCAGTTCGGTTCCTCGTCTGGGCACACGCCTGGGTTGCGGGCCAGGTCCCCAGGTCTGAGTGTGTAAGAAGATTATTCTCTCACTCATTGATGCTTCTCTCCCTTTCTCCCTTCCTCTCACTCCAAAAAAAAAATTAAATCTTTTTAAAAACCTTTTACTAAAAAGTACTCCAAGGACAAATGGCTTTATAAACCAATTCTAACTGCATGAGGAAGAAATAATACTTATTTTACCCACTCCCTTCCAAAGAACAGCAGAAGTAAAATTACCAACTAGTTTTCTGCTCACTCTCCAACACAAAACCCAGATGAAGTGTCTTGCATAACATTCAACAGTTTCTTTGCTGTCTCCATATACAGGGTGGGCAAAAGTGGGCTTACAGTTACTCGGTGGAAATGCAGAAGAATAAACTTGCGTACTCACAACGGTAAACCTCCTTTTGCCTGCCCCTGTATTCATGGATCATGTAAGCTCTCCATTTAGCAGACCTCGTTGTCCAGCGCCACACCACAAGTCTGCTTCCCTTCCTCCACCTTCTGGAAGCATGTTCCTTTCTCTCAAGTCAGACCAGACACTGTGAGTTAGTACATGACTGTTCACATGCTAATTTGCACAAGAAGTCCGCTAATAAACCTCAGTAGCAGTTAACAATACTCATTTGGGGGGGGAGGTACAGACTGAATTTATAAAGCTACCTGTTATGACTAAAAGTCTGATTCCACCCAATAAACCACCTGCATTGAAATAAAATAAAATAATAAAATAAATAAAAACAGAACTAGCATATGATCTATTAGTTCCACTGTGGATATATATCCAGAATAATTAAAAGTAGGGACTCAAAGAGACACCTGTATGCCCTGTTCATAGAAGCATTAATTGCTACAGTTAAAAGACAGAAGTAGCCCAAGTGTTCACTGACAAATGAATAAATAAATAAAATGTGGTCTATACTGGATACGTAAAATGGAATATCATTCAGCCTTAAAAAGGAAGGAAATTCTGGCACATGCTCTAACACAGACAGACTCTGAAGACATTATGCTAAGTGAAATAAGCCCATCACAGAAGGACAATTACTGTATGATTCTATTTATGAGAGATACCTAGAGTACTTGAATAGAAAGGGCCTGGGGCAGTGACTGGGGAGTCGCTGTTTAATGGATATGGGGCTTCAGTTTGGGAAGATAAAAAACGTTAGGGAGATGGTCGGTGGTGATGATTTACAACAGTGTGAATGCACTTGATGCCACCAAACTGTACACTTAAAAATGGTTAAACTGGTCAACTTTGTATTATATACATTTTACCACAATTTTAAAGAAAGCAGTACTCACGGATTCCAGCCCAAATCTTGTGGGTTCACATACAGAATACCAGCTCTGGACACAGTAGCTGGGGTGGCCGTCCTTAAGTGATGAATCTCGAAGAGCAGCCTCATGGCGGGAGTAAGGGCTATGCGCTCATTGCTGGCCAAGGTCAGCACCTGGGCAAGAGCACAGCACAAAAGAGGCCCTGTCACTCTGGAGGGGAGCAACACTGCCAATTTACCATAACAACGGAAGCACTTCCCCCAGCAGAAGTGCCAAAGGCTGTGAGCTCACAGTCCCAAGTTAGATGTATGCACAGACCGAATAAAGATCCCCATTCATCCCAGAGGGGTGCTCTCTGACCCTTGAGGAACAAACTCACCAACTTCGACTTATTGATGCCAATCTTTAAGTCACTGGTAATTATTACTAAATATAAGACATTTGTTCTAAGAGTGATTACATGAAAAAGCCTGAATACCACAAAAATAAATTTTCTTCAGAATCTAAAATACCACAATTACCAATTTTCCTATAGAAACTCATGTAAGCAGAAAGATCTCAGACCTATATTTTATGATAAGCAATGTCTTCATTCAGAAAGCAGTAATTACTGTTAATTTAAGGTGGTAACTAATTCTGTTCTGTGGTAACTATGATTTCTGAATTCTCTTCCTGACCCTAACCTGGCAGGGCCCAAGTGGCCTCTCACAGCCCTGCCCCATCTCCCTTTGATTTTGCTGGGAATGCTGGGTTAACCACTGGCAAAATGCTTAGGAATGCATTTCTACTCAATCGGTAGCCACAGGAACTACTAAATTTCAAACTTGTCCTTTATTATCCAAATATTCCATCCTTAATCAAAGATAAAATGTAATAATTTATGCCTAGCTCTTGGAAATGGTAAAATGTGTATGACGTAAATTCTTGGATACATATCTCCTTTGTTAAGATGGTTAAATTTATATAGGCAAGAAAAATGTTTTCACTTAAACTCTTTAACAGTGACATTAAGAGAATTATCAGAAAAGTGCCACTTATCAAAATGGTAACTAATAGAACATCAGGCTGATGATTAAGAACCAGTATTAAAATCAGCAAGTGAATAAAACAATGAACACACTCCAGGTGTTAGTTTAAGGTTCGGCTCTGAGGTATTACTCACCTTGTTATCATCCATGACAGTATTTAGTGATTCAATCCACATGGGATCAATATCTCCATCCAGGACTATCCATTTTGGTCCATCATGGGTAAGATTTGCTTGTTCTCGCAGAATGGATGAGAAGAGACCTATAAATTAAGAGTAAACAATCTTAATATATATATAATGCAGTTGAGTGCTGTTATTTCTAAAATAAATTTGTTATTTTTTCTATTGGAAGCTTTTTTATTAAGTAAATAAATTGGCTGTAAATTTGTCGCCTCTCTCTGGCAGGCAATGTGTAATAGCTTTCGAGCCATACCTGGGCTCCAGACCACAGGGCAAGTTTCACTTTCATGAGGAGATTCCTGAACTTCACTGACTGAGCCTCCCCATATGTCACTGAAAGTTGACAGTAACTTCCCTGAAGAATAATTGTGGGAATTTATAAAAGGTAACACATAGGAAACCCCAAACTTATACCAAATAAAGGCATTATCCTTTCTCATGCACATACATTCAGTATCTATTTTAGGCCAAACATCAGTTTATTTCACCTTCTCCATTTTTCTATAACAACCTTCAAGGGACATAATTCTAAAGCTAAAGTATTCAGAAGTGCTATAGATTTCCTTAAGAAAGTTGGTCACTGGCATTATATTATCATGACTTCACAAGATGTATAGACAGAAACATTTAAAATCCATAGTCCTTTTTGCTGTTACTACATATATAAGCATTGTGTGTTACATGGTGTATTTAATAGTTGCTGACTTTTCAAAACTTAAGTACATAATACCATGGTGAGAAAAATGATATAATGCATGTATGTGGAATGCTTTGTTTCCTCTGTGAAGTCTTTTGTACAAAAATAAGTGATAGCATGCAGTAGAACTCGCCATGATTCAAAAAAAGCCAGCATCGTTTGATAGCTTCCATAGAGTTTCAGAATAAACTGATATTAGTCCCTTCCTGCCACAGTCCTTTAAAAACAATGATGAAAAGCTAAGAGCAAAATTTGATTGTCCCACAAACTAAGAACGATGAGGTAGGCTTCTAAACACAGGATCACCAAGGAATTCTTCTCTGATGTGCCATTTGACCAAATACTTCAATAATATAAGGAAGGAGGCAGTGCAGATACTTCTGGTGTTGCAGATGGTGGGGCCTTCAAGTGCAAAAATGTATATAATACAAAGTTTCCCAGGTGATGGGAAAATCCTTGACATGTCCCAGGAAGAGCAAGGAGGCCAGGGTTCATGGATTATATATAATAGGTGAAGGGCAGAGCACAAGAAATGAGGTCAGACATGGGGAAGGAGGATCTAATCACATAAGAACCATGCAGGCCTTAGATAAAGGTTGGGTCTAAGGATGATGGAATCCACTGGAAGTGGCAAGCAGAGAACTAACATTTTGAAGAGCACACTCTATCTGCTGTATGGAAAAATGAACTGCAGGTAGACCAGATGGACTAATGTGGTAGCTGCAGAGGAGAGAAGTGCTGGAATATGTGTCTTTTAAAGGTAAAGTCTATATGATTTGCTGTAGAGTTGAAAGTAGAGTGTGAAAGGGGGAAAAGGACTCAAGGAGGATACCAAGGATAGTGCACTTAATGAAATGAGAAGTAATAGTAAAAGATTTTAATAAAAGGGTTGGTTTATCTGCAAATACTTTCAAGGCAAGAAACCTGTCCCATTGACTTTTGTCCCTGGCACAGAAAAAGCCCGCCTGAAACAAGTCAGTGTCTTGGATCGGGTTACTTTGTAAATGCTCCCTGAGGCATTTATGTTGACTTCTTTCCTAGTGTGCACGGAGCCCTGACATAATTGATGTGGGATAAAATACACATCTCTGAGCACAAAACTGCTGAATGCAAATTGACCTCTTATTCAAATCTAGCTTGAATTTATAGGTTATAAATGCTGTTCTGAGTCGCTGTATCTCCAGTAATGCCAACACATAAACAGTAAATCTACAACTATGACTAAAATTGGCTTGAACTGAGAAATGGTTTTTCTGGATAAAAATGAGAAATTTTTAGCACTTCAAAAGGGGAAATACTACTTGCCATCTTTCCATTCTCGGGTAGCGTGATGTATGAAACCAAAGAGTTCATCTGTTGTCACAGCTTTAGGGTTTAAGTCATTCCAAATGGGTTTTTGTTTCATGTTAACATATGTTCGGTTCAGTGTTCTCAAAATCTGAAGGGAAGAAGGAAGAAAAGCTAAGAAAATACTAATGTAAGCCAAATGGAAAGCAAAAGATTTCGAAGGATTTTCCTTATTCATTATATGTTCCTGGATATTCTTTGTATTAAAATTGAGAATGAGAAAAGATTTACATGTGCACATTTTCATCACCATCTTGAACAATTTATTCCTGCAATCTCTTAGGAGCAATTCACCTGATTCTTTGAACAATGTACGCTAGAGGAAGTCACTCTACTATGTGAGACTTTTAACCACATGTGCACAGTGAAGGACTGTATGTAAGTAAGCATCCGGTTCATACTATTAAAATCCACTCTGCCTGTATTATTTAGATTGTGCTCAAAAATTAGCTTATGTCAGAATCCTTAGAGGGTGTTAAAATACAGACTGCTGGACCCAATCTCAGAGTTTCTGACTCAGTAGGTCTGGGGTGGGACTGATGAGTAGCATTTCTACTAAGGTCCCAGGTGATGCCAATGATGCTGGTCTGGATGTGCTTTGAGAGCTAGTGACCCGGAGCAAGACTTCTCAACAGCAGATTTCCTTAACTTGAGGGAAGAGGGCGTGCAGCGCACTGGGCATCCCATGGGCAGAGGCCAGGGATGCTGCTGAACATCCTACAATGCACGGGGCAGGCCCTACAACAAAGAGTTAACCCTGATCTTCTCACAGGGGCCTGAAGGACTGATAAACATTTGCCAAACACTTTGGAATAATAAGTTGTTAAACAGCATGGGCCTGAGCTTTGGACCTCTCATTGCATCAGCTTACAGAATCAGTAAAGACCAGAAGAAAGCAATCAAATGCCTTAGGAATAGTAAGTTGACATTTTTAAGACACCATGATTCTACCGAAAATTATAGAATTTAATTTTCCCCTCCCTAAACCATGGCCCTGCATCTGAAACTTACTATAACAGAATAATTACAGGTCTTTCAGCTATCAACTTGACTATTTCAATTATTACCTTTTTTCACTAGAAAGTTCCTCACACAGGGCCTCTTTTTACGATTGCTCCACTCTGGGTTCACATCTAACTGCTGGCAAGTTCTCTACACACCCACGCTCTAAAGCCTTACATGCCCACTCTCCTTATTTTTAGTCGTTGGCTACTAAATGTGTTTACACTCCAGCACCCTGAGTTAAAATACATGCATTTCTGCATATACTGTCTGCCAAACAAAAAAATAAGTATGTTACCAGGACTGTCGGTAAGACCAATCAAAATCAAGCAGTGAACTACAAATAGGGACAATAATATCCAGGGCATGTCATCATTACGCAGAATAAATTACACATAATGCACCTACTAGGTACCTCATAATGCGCATGATAGGTAGCTCAAAAATGTGGTTTTTGCTGCCTCCCTTTTTTTCAAGTTTTGTTTTTGCCCTTTACAGGCCTATATTTTGAGAGAGTACTGAAGGGAAACATTCGGGTTTTCTTAATGATGTGAGGAGAATCTGGGATAACTTGGAAAAGATAACAAAGTATAGTTTTGGTAAATGTAGGGAGGGCCATTAGAACCTGCCAAGCCAGGTACCTTATTCTAGAGTCTCTCAATATGTTAACTTTGGATAAAAGAGTTCGGGCAGAATGATATTAATGAAAAATGCATAAAATAGCATGGCATACATCTAAACAAACGAATAGGATGCTAAAAAGTTCATGTGGAAAACCCAATCTTCATCTCAGCTTATTTTCCCTGTTTAAATGCAATAATGCCCTATTTGTTATTCTCTCCGTCCCCAATATAGAGAGGGAAGCAGTGTCAACTGATTGAAGAACAATATTAATCTCAGATTCTAACTCAAAATTATGGTGAACTTCACTGATGGGAACTCTTTAATAGAATTGAAAATAGCATCCCCCCTTCAAAAAAACCGTTCCTTCTAAGGTTGAAAGCTCTTTGGCAGTTTACCATACCTGACTCTTCCCTGTGCCTGCGTTTCCAACCACAAAGACAGAGTGCCGCACGGCCAACAGCTCCTCCAGCTGGACAACCTGAAGGACAAACAGCCAGCCACCGGTTTCCTTTAATGAGTTTATGGTTAATGGAAAAAAAAAAAAAAAACACCACCCATTTTGCCCAATTCTTTCCTTACAATTCAAGCCAGCCCCCACGGATATTATACAGGGTGAGGCAAAGGTAGGTTAACAGTTGTGAGTACGCAAAACACAGAGTTTATTCTTGGGTGATTTTTTATTAATTATTGTATTACTTCCCGTACGGAGAACTATAAATCTACTTTGGCCCCACCCTGTATTCCAGGAAACCTAAAGTAGACGGCAAGGACAAATAAGAGTTTCTCCTGGACCTCCCAACACAGAACACAAGAGTGAGAATGAAGACAGCCTGTTACTCAGTGAGTCACTGTCACAGCAGAAGCGAATACACGGGAGCCGGGTACATGGCAGGGGCTGCTAACAAAATCAGTGACTTCATGAAGTCCTGAACAAGAACAGTGTATGCTGATCATCATCTACAACGGAGGAATGACTAACATCCTCCAAAATATCTGCAACAGACATTCTATATGTACTTTAACATCCATGTCTTCATTACACCCAAAGCGAGGACACATATGCACAAGTCTTTAACAAGTCAGATGATGTTATACATGTAGACATTTCTTCCCATTCAAACATGTGCTAATAATTTTACTTCCAATTTTTTCTAAACTGGGGAGAAAAGAGCATAACTGATTAAATTAATTTTGGGTGCATGTCACCAAGTAGTTTTATAAACTAATGAAAAGTATGCTTAATGGAAGAAAAATGGGACAACTGTAAGAGAATACAATAAAAATTTTTTAAAAAACCACATGAATTGAAAAAAAAGAAAAGAAAAGTATGCTTACATTTAAACCCATGACTTAATCATATTTGTGTTTTTACCTTCTCACAAACTGGTACAACAAACTATATTTACTTCAGTAGAGACTGCATACATAGAATGCTTTGAAGTATATGTTAAGGTCACATTAAGGTTAGTGTAATATGTAAGTTGAAGTCTTGCTCAGTGTCACTTAACTACAGTATTGTCACTGCATATCCCAAGGGCTACCCTGACAAGTAAACGGTCCCTGTACCTTGAGGATGAAGCTCTCTTCGGGCTGCAGGCGGAGCTCCAGGGCGGACTTCCTGACCATCTCCTCAAAGTGCAGTGCCCTCCTTCGGGGCACATCCAGGGCTGGGAACAGGTCACCCACCAGGCCCAGAAACACAGGGATGTCGTCGGTCACTATTTTAGGCATATTGAAGTCCCTTAATGCTCTCATGAGTACCTAGGAAAGAGAACAGAACACACTTCATTTTTTTTAAAAAACCAATACACTATCCAACAAACACCTAAACAGCAAAAGATGTTTTAATTCTCGTATCTAAAGCATGAGAGTAGATACTGTTCTCTATCAGGATGGCATTTTATCCACAGGGAGGTTAAATGCTTGCAAGTTCATGTGTCAGAACATGAGAAGGCTCCGCCGACACCATGGACAGCCTTGGACTAAAGCCAACAAGGAGCTTCTGTTCCATCCCTGCCAATAATCTGCTCTGACATCTTTTAAAATTTTTTAAGTATTTTTTATTGATTATGTTGTTACAGTAGTCCCAATTTTTTCCCCTTTCCTCCCCTCTGCCCAATACCCCCCTTCCCTTCAACAATCCCACCCCCCCCCCTTAGTTCATGTCCATGGGTCATGCATAGAAGTTCTTTGGCTTCATCCTTTCCTATATTATTCTTAACATCCCCCTGTCTATTTTGTACCAACAAATTATGCTTCTTAATCCCTGCACCATTTCCCCATTTCTCCCCCTCCTCCCTCCCAGCTGATAACCCTCCAAATGATCCCCATACCTATGATTCTGTTCCTATTCTGGTTTGCTTAGTTGGATTTTGTTTTTTAATTTTTAAAAATTAATTAATTTATTTATTTTGGGGAGCCACCCCCCGCTCTGTAACAACTCCCCCCTCTCAGACTTAAGACCCTTTATAATCTTATAAAGGGCAATAGGCAAAGGTCTTGTGCTCCTCTAGCTGCTCAAGCTGGACATGGTCTTTGTCCTACCTACCCTTGGGTCCGGAAATCCCTAATAAGTGTGGGGGTGTGGAGGGGAGGGTGGCCTTCCCACATGGGGAAGGAACTTGAGAAAGGGCCTGGGCCCTCCCTGCCTTAATCCCCCAACTCCAGGGCATAAATTAACAAGGGCCACCAGATCATTTTGTTCAAAGTACTCCAAGAATCTTGGAAGAATCAACTCAACCATTTTCAGATTGGGTTTTGTTTTACGTTGGCTGTAAATCAAAAAGGGCTCTAGATGTTAAAAGCAGTAACATGAACGTGAGGATGACTTGTACAGAAAGAGGTTAGCATTTCAACAACAGCATAGCAGGAAAAAAAATAAATGCAAGAAAATCCTGACTGCATCATGAATTGTGACTGAGAGGAAGAAAGAGATTAAAAAAAAGAATATAGAGCCCTGGCTGGTGTGGCTCAGTTGGTTGGAGCACCATGCCATAGACCAAAAGGTAACAGGTTTGATTCCTGGTTAGGACACATACCCAGGTTGTGGGTTCAATACCCAGGCGGGCTGCATATCAGAAGGCAACCAAGTTGATGTTTCTGTCGCACATTAGTGTTTCACATTCTCATTCTCTCTCCCCCATACCCACTTCCCAAGAGAAATGAAAAAAAAATGTCCTCAGTCAAGGATTTAAAAAAATAAATGTAGAAAATCACATAATAACCTTTTACATACAAAGAAACTCACAGGATAGATCTATTTTTCCAACTTCTCAAGCCATATTGCATGTACACATAGTGCTGTATATGCATTACTCTCACTGCTTATTCAATACAGAAAAATAGATATGCGGCTGCTATTGTTTCTTGCTAAAAGGGACAATTCTCTAGTAGCTCTGAATAGCCAATGAAGCATTTCACTGAGGCCAGGTGATCAACCTTCCTGTTCCCTGCTTCATGTCCATCTTATGTCCTATGAAACAGACATACTTCCTTCCATTAGATTATGTCCTCACTGACTTTTTACAGGATTAATACCCGAGGATTAATCAAATTTTCTAAATGTTCCCCAGAGGAAATCAAACAGCAATTACTGACCTATTTGATTATGTCAAAATATTATTTGTAGCTGACATTTCAAAAGCACCTATAAAATCACATTTTCTTTCCTACCCTCAATCCTTTTACTCAAGAATACTTGTGATCTTTTATAACATAAGAAATGCCAGGGCAAGAAATATCCTACATCCATAATAGATGTTATGTTTTCTAAAGGTCATGCTATGCATGACCCAGGTACACGCTTCCATTTGTATGAAGCTGTTTAGCTACTCACTCAACAAAATCACATTAGTGTTGCATTACCTGAGCTTCGGGTCTATTTTTATCTCCTCGTTTCAGGGAGCCAGCCACAACCAAGACAGATTTAATAGCACGCAGTCCCCAATCATAATGATCCTAAAATCAAAACACAGGCAAATTTTCTCAAAAATTGTGTGAGGGAATGAGATTCTCATGCCCCAAGTAAAAGCTGAAAGCTAAGAGTTCAGATAAATACATGCTGTGATGATGTGAGTCATGTTTCCCTCTCCTCTTTGAAACTGGGACAGCCGTGTCCCTTTCAGCTCCTTCTGGCTTCTTTCACCCAATTCTCTGCATTTGTCAGCAAATTTCTTCTTCCCGCAGCATTTCTGTTGTGGCATTTGCCTGAGGCTCCATCCACCTCCCTTGCTCTTCTCTCTCAATAGACCTGCTAACTCGGGAGTTCAACCACCTCCACCCACAAGCACATGTCTCCAGTTGTACAGACAGCCTTGCTGTGCCCCCTTCCCCAGGCCTAGGTCTCCGATCGCCCTGATTACTCCACCTCTCACTCCCTCCATTGCTCCAGCCCTGATGCTGACACTTGCTACAGTCAAAACCATAGCCAATTAAATTCAGTTACAACCCCAAACCTCTGAGGCTTCTCCCTCATTCCCAAGGAAGATTCTTCTCACAGGCTCTGAGCACCTGGAGAACAGAGCCCATATCTTGTTCGCTTTTGTGTTCTAGGTCCTAGCATGGTGCCCTGCACAGGGCAGGTGCTCAGTAAAGGTAAGTGAATTAATTGATTGATTGATTACACATAACCAGCCTTCTCTCTGCCACCCTGCTGCGATCTACATAGTAACAACACTGCTATCAAATGTCTCTCAGCTGTGCCTGTGGGAAACTCAACCTCTCCAAGACTCGGTTTGCCATCTATAAAAAGGCAGAGAAAAGTATTTACCCACTTTACAAGGTGGTTTTCCAGTAAAATGGGTTAATGCTTTTGAGCCAATGAAATGATATATACATGTATAATAATATGTCCTTCAGTCCATTAGAGGATAACAAAGTGAACTTAGTGGATCTTGACCATCATTTTTGCTGGTAATAAAACAAAACTGAAAGGAATCAAGAATGCTGGACTGCCTTGCAAATAACAACGGTAAGAAGTGTTGGGTGACAGTTTTTGTTTCATTTGGTGCGAACGTGTGTGTATACCGAGACTCAAGTGAAAAAGCATTTTTAATGCGTCTCATGGTAAAAAATCATCTGAAAGCCACTGACGTAGAAGTTGATTGAGGCTTGAGGAGGGAAATGGAGAGGGAAGAACCAGACTTTGGAGGCAAGGGAGACTGGGGAGGGCACTAAGTCACTGAAGTAACAATATTAATGAAGAGGGTACAGAAGACATTCTGGACATAGATTTAAAAAGATTTGGTGACTCTCAACACTGAAACATGGCAAACAACTGCTAACATTATCTTCACCATTGTCATTATGTTATCATTATTATTTTTTGGGGGGGGGGGGTCAAAAATGTCCACTGATTCTTTTCGAACCCATCCCTAACAGCTTAGAAAATTATCAGTGAACTGTGTTCCTAACTTGGCAGCTCTGTCCTGGTCAGCTTTGTTCCCCTCATCCCGTCCACGACATTTCTCTAAGTTGGGATCTCTTTCCTCGCCTGTTCTACCTTCTCCCCCAACATCCTACTCCCTCTTGTAATTGGCTAAAGTGTCCTAGAAAGGATTCAAAAGAACTAAATTTAAATTTTGTCCCCAACACTTGTTAGCTATGGACTTTGGACAGGTTACTTTACTCCATTTCCTCTTCTGTAAAATGGAGGAAATAATATCAAATTCACAGACTTCTTGTTAAGATTTTAAAAGATAACACATGCTACCTACTCAATAAATATTGGTTCCTTTCTTCCTTGAAACTAGGACAATCCTTTCATCCTCCATTATATTCCAGTTTTTATTTCATGTTGAGTCATTTAAGTAAATTCTTTGAAGTCATAAATTCAAGTGTTTCATTTTTTTATGAGTCTTATCCCCTTCATCAACATTAAAAATATAAACAAGTTGATTGTGGGAGAAGGCGTGGGCTGGGTGGGGGGGAGCAATGGGGAAAAAATGGGACAACTGAAATTGAAAAACCAAAAAATAAAATTAAAAAAAATATATATATAAACATGTTACTTGGATACAATAGATACTCACTAAATATTTAAATATTACTACTAGAAATGAATATAGTTGCAACTTTATGTCTCCTGAAGTCAGTGATATTTTTTTCTTCTTTTTCTAATTATAAAATTAAAATGGTGTCATCAAACAAAAAGGCATTACAAACAAGAATAAGGAGAAAAAAATTTTAAACCCACAATCTTACTATCCATAGACAAATGTTAAAAATCACAAATATTTTCCAGTCACTTTACATGTATATGAAACACACAGTAAAATATAAAATTCATGCAAATTGTAGAGCACATCTACAGTTTGGCATGCTGGGGTTTTCTGCATATAACATTGTCATGAACATTTTTCCATATTATTAAATTTATGATTTCCTCCCAGAAAGTAAACTCACAATTATTAAAATGACCATATGAATTTCTCTCTCAGCTTCCAAATTTCACCCCAATAATAAGTAACTTATAAAATGTGTACATCTGGCAGTACTTTCATCCTAGAACTGCTGCAAAATAATGTCACTAGGAATTAATGAAAGGTCAAAGGACCAAAGACAAAGGTGACCAAAAAGCTGAGTTTAAAAATAATAATGCTGATACATGTGTAATTTTTATGGCATATCAGCAACTTCAGTGAAACTGCAAGAAGCTAATGACTAGAGAAGAGAAAATAGTTAAGTTTGACCCATTTCAGAGACCAGGGAACTACAGAGCGAAAGTTGAAGGTTTAAAAAAAAAAAAAAGTCAAACTTTACTTTCAAATGAAGGATTATCAACAAATAAGAACATTTCAATTTAACGTTTCTTGAGGTGTTCTCCAGATAATCAGTTGTACCTAATTCTCATGGACACTCTTGCCTCCTCTCACTAGAAAATAATATTCTCACCAAGTAAGGGTGGCATCATAAAATTCCATTTATAACTATAACACTGGTTAAGTTGAAAGAAAATCACATAGCTCATTGACAATAACTATTAAGTACAAATTAAACATAAACTTAAAAATGTCTCAAATTTAATTTCAAAAAATATCAAGAAGTGTACAATACAGACTTTTCAAAATTTTATGGAAAATATAAACATACTTCTAAATGTCTAACTGTACTTTGAAAGATAAATTACCCAGTATCCGTATTTCAAAAGCTGTTTTAATGGGATGTGAAAACCAAGAGAAAGTAACGAAAGATTCCTCACCTGCTTAGAGAGGAGCTCCCTGCAGAGCGTGTACAACGTGATGAACTTTCGGGCTAATGAGCGGGCATCCACAAAACCCTCCGCAATGAGCAGGATTTCACAGATGAGCTCAATGTCAGGGGCCACCATGGCGCAGGGTCTGAAAAGTAAATATGAAATTTAGTTTTGAAATGCGATAAGGTATGAAGTATAAATTGCTGAAATGAAGTGATTCATTTGTACCAACATTCTAACCATTCCAAAGCAGGTCACAATTACCTCTGTCAATCACTGCTAACAAGACCCTTCACTTCAACTTAAAAAATGCCTATTAGTTACTGGAAGCATAGGAAAAGAGGCAACATCTGCAAACGGCAGCACAGGTGTAGGGCTCGCTGACCCACATGGAGGGGATACATCCGGCATGGCTGATGTCTATAGGCCAACGTGACATCACGAAGCGTGGCGCTGGGAAGAGCTGCCCAGTGACACACCACCATACAGACATAAGAGACATAAATAACCTTAAGAGTATAAATATTCATAGAGTGATTTAATTAGAAAGGGATGAATTTTGAGTGTTCATCCCCTTTGTTTTTATTTAATCAACAGTGTATATAATTTAGTTTTTATTAGTGGCTGTGCTTAACAACATACCTCACAAAATTCATGAAAAATTAACTCTTAGCACTTTTATGGTTGTATGAACCATCTCTGGCATACCGGTGCCTAAGGCCTGCTTACAGACCTTCATAAGATAAAACTCATAAAAACATAGCTTTCAAAAAAAAAATAAATAAATAAAAACATAGCTTTCAAATCCCCTTTCTTTTGGAGGGGGACTTCCAAAAGCCCTTCCCAAATAAAATTGCTACTAACATAAATACTTGATAATATTCCAGTCAACTAAAGTGAAGCGCAAAGAAGGAGTCAGGGTAAATAAGTAAATAAGCTCATTATTTTTTATTTCTCGAAGTATGCATTCCAAATATTTATCCACCTGTTGTTGTAAATATGATTACAGTCTACTTCATGCATATCTAATTTTTCATCTTAAGCATTCCCCAGAGTCCCTCTGGATCCATGTTATTGAGTACATACATGTTGCTGATTACACACACAGTATTGAGGACCTATATGTTATTGAGTACATACTTTTATCTAAGTGGGCCCCACAATTTTCTCAGATTTTTCACTCTTTATCATGTAACAGAAATAGTCAAGAGGAAGAGCAAATAAGGGAGAGAAAAAGCTACCAAATTTGCTTAATTGATACTTGCATTAATATTGACAACTAATATTTACTGAGCACTTTCTTCAGGCCATATAGGATGCTAGAAGCTTTTCACGCTCTCACACTTAATTCTCCCAACTCGATGAGGTCGCTTCTCTTCTTATTTGTCTTTACAGAGATACACTCTAAGGTTCTGCGAAGTACAAGCACGTGCCTTAGGCCACACGGTGGGTAAGCGGTGGAATCGTGGTACTCTCAAGGCTCACGAAGAAGTACTGCTCACTGCTCATGAGTACCACTGTCTTTATCCAAATGGTCCTTCAAACTTTGCTGGTATAAGTACTTTCACCCCCACATAAATGATGCTGTACTTAGTCAAATTAAATAGATGAAAACTTCACAGAAAAATTCAAATTTTAAGACCCAAATGAAAATATGTATGAGATGAACTGGGTTACAAATGTAAAAATAATGGAAAGATGTACAATTTTTCAATGAAAATATTCTGTAGTTATTACATGTATTTCTAGACTAGTTATTCTCTAGAATTTTTTTTTTCAAGAAAAACAGACATTATAAAATTGCTATGGTAAAGAAAGCTGCCATATAAGCAAAGGAAAGCATTCAATAATGCACGCTAGAATAATTGACTACTAGGGAAAGTAATTCTGTTTAAATACTCATTTCATGTTACTTATCAAAATAAGTCTTTAACAGATGAAAGTACATATCAAAATAATACTATACAAATTAGAATACATATAAAATATATAGATGAATAAACCAGCAAATTTTAAGCTCAAAAGAATTGAAAGAAATCACATTAAAAACTATAGAGGTTCTTATGTTATAATATACTAATTTGAAAGCAGACTGTAAATAAACATACATATTGTAAACATTAAAGAACTCCTAAAAAATACAACTAATAAGCCTTTAGTTCTCAAGGAAAAAAGAAAGAAAAACAAAAATTACCCATCTCAGACATGGACTTCAAGACATCACTACAGATAACAAGAAAATATTATGAGCTTACTAATGCCAAAAAATTAAACAATCTAGATAACATAAAGAAATTTCTTAAAAGATGTAAATTACCAAAAACAAATTCAAGACCAAGTAAAAAATCTGAATAATTCCATATCTATTAAAGAAATTGAATTTATCACTAAAATGATTCCCACAAAGAAAAATCTAGGCCCAGATAGCTTTATTGCTTAAATCTAGCAAATATGTAAGGGGTAAATAATAACAATCCTATAAAAACTCTTATCAAACAGAGAAGGGAACATTTGCCAACTCATTTCATGAGATTATCACTACTCTGATGCCCAAACCAGATTAAGATATTACAAGAAAAGACACTACAGACTAATATTCCTCATGACATAGATTTCAAAATCTTTAACAAAATAGTAGCATATTGACTTCATCAATGTGTATAAAAATAATATCTCCTGACCAAGTGAAGTTGATCCTAGGAATGCAATATTGAATTATTTAGCATTAGAAAAATCAACATAGTTCACATTAACAAAAAAATGAAAACTATAAAACAGAACTTCTAGAAGAGCACAGAGTTGAAAAATTTTGCAACCTGGGGCTAATCAAATGTTCTTAACCAGGACAGAAATAACATAAAACAAATTAATAGTTGTATTTCATCAAATTTAAAACTTCTACCTTTGATGAACACCATTAAGAAAATGAAAATGCAAGCTGCAAATTGAGAGGAAGACCCTTGCAATATACATATTAATAAAGAAACTGTACCCAGGACACTCTGATTCCAAAAAACCTCCACTGCCTTGCTGCATACCTCTTCAGGGGAAAGGCTAAGGGAGTAAACCACGACAGAAAATCCGGAGCCGGAGTCCCTAAGGTGGTTTGACGTTGTAGTCAACACCGGCAACTCCTGCGGCACACCTGAAGCCAAGCTGTATTGACTCCGTCTTTCCCTTGGATCCCTCAGCTGCGAAGAGAGGGGGGGTCTGCTGCATGGGCAACAGCAGACCCTCCATATCACCCTGCCCAGGCTCTGTAGCTTCAGCTTCACTGGAGAGGACACTCCAGCGTCATCGCAAGATGTCAATTCAACACGGGAGGAGACAGATACCCTGTCACTCCCGAGTCGGACTGCACAGCCATTCTCGGCTGAACATGAAAGGTTATACCAGCTTTATTCATAATAGCCTCACATCGGAAACAACCCACATGGCAATCAACTGGTGAATGGGTAAACAAATTGAGTATGTGCATACAAGAGAATACTAATCAGCAAAAAAAGGAACAAACTACAGATATACTCTAACTTGGAAGAATCCCAAAACCATAATGTTTAAGGAGCGAAGACAATGAATGAATACATGCTGTATGGTTTCATTTCCATGAACAAATTTAAGCTGAAGTCACAGAAAGCCCAACAGCGGTATGGGGGATTAACTTCAAAGGGCACAAGAGAACTTCAGGGGTGTTGGAAATATTCCATTTCTCAATTGTGGTAGTATTTCTGCCAACTATATACTTAAATGGGTGCATTTTGGTGTGAAATTATACCTGAACTAAGTTGATTTAAAACACGAGCTGAACATAACAGGTTCAAATGCGATAGCACCGGTTTCCTGACAGACTGCTAATAAGCGTGTATATTGGTAGATTGCTGTTGGAAAGGAGGTCACCAGAGGTATTTTAATCACTCACAAAGTAATTCTACATGTAGGAAAATTAATCTGGGTAATAATCTGAAGTAAGGATAACTCTTCATGTGAAAAGATGGTTATAGCCTGCTATTTCAGGATTATAAAAAACAAAGAAAAACACAAATCCTACATGTCAATTGCAAATGGTTAAGAAAATTATGAACAAGTCATAAGAGAGACTGTTTTGGAGCTACATATAAAGGCATTTCCAAAGAATATTCAATACTATGATAAACTACTTGTGTCAAAATATTAAATGAGAACTAAATAAAAATTATGCCTAACCTACCATCTTAACTCCATAAAATATAAATTATAAAAGAGCCTAGTAAAAAAATATAACAATCGTTATTTCTGGGTAGTAAAGCAGTAATTTTCTTTTTATTCTTTTCTGTATTTTCCAAATATTTTATAATTTGTGAAAATTATGTTTATCATAAAAGTATCATTACAAAAGAGCTAGTACTAAATGTTCAAAAATGATTTTGAGTCTGATTTCATATTTCAAAAGAATGAATTTTTCATGCTGAACGTTCTCTTTATAAAGCGATCCCTAAGAAAGAATAAGGGGCTTTTGACAGAAATTATCAAGTAAAAACAAATCATTTAACAGTGCGAACCAGCAACGTTAGGTGGCATGAGAGCTCCAGATGCTAAAGCGCAAAGCGAGACACTTGCCTGAAAAGAGCTTTGAGATTTTCTGGTAATTCGGTCCGACCAGCATATCCTGGGTTCATGGTTATAAATATTCCAACGGATGGCTTCAGTGTGATAGCTTCCCCCAGAAATACAAATCTACCATAAGAACAATGTTGATGGAATTAAATGTGCTCACTGAATATGAATGCACACTCACAAATGCAAACCACTGACAACGCAAACCACTGACAATGCACACATCAGGAAGCTGTTTCTTCTGTGTAATTTTTAAAAAATTCGTCAGCATACATATTTCGAGTATGCTTTGAAGCATATTTACTAACAATTCACTCCATTTCTCCAAAAGAATTACAAATATGGGAAGTATCCTTTTATCTTTTAGCAAAGCCATAGGATACTAGAATGTAAAAATGGGAACTTGACTACTTTAACAATTAATAAAAGGTGGTGCCATTTTTGCCTTCAAATTTGGGCCGCAATTCTTTGAATGAGATACTGCAGATAGAAAATGACTGTGCTCAGAGGAGAAAGGGACTTCATGTTCAGCCTTTATTTTGTCTATTTGCCCTTCTCCTTCCCCGCCCTCCCATTCTTCACCAGCCAGCTCCAGAGCCAGACTGTGAGCATTCAGAGACCAGCTATATATCATTTACACATGTTCTGATTCCCTCATCTAATTAAAATAAGGGATAATAGTATCACCCACCTTAGTGGATTGTATGAGGATTAAAAGAGATTATGTATATAAATGGCTAAGAATAAAATGCCTAGAACCTGATAAATACTCAACAGATGTTAGCTCTGACTATTGCTTTTATCATCACTTGAGGACAGTGAAGAAGCAGTGAAAGATTTTCAACAAGGTTTGCAAGGGCCAAATTAGGATTTTGATGGCCAGGGCAATGGAATGGTAATGGGCTATCAGAGTCGAATTGAAAGATAAGTAGAAGGCAACTTTCACATGAGGCAAGTAGAAAGTATAAGGCTCTTTCTTGTTGAGAAGAGGGAGAGCAGAAAGAGTTAAGGAGCTGGGCCTGTATCACAGAATGAGGGAAAAGAGCCACAATGTGCAGGACTATGAGCTTCTTAGGTCCTAGATAATTAAGAGAAGGTGGATTTTGGATAATCAAAGTAAGAATGGAGAAATCTACATTCCTAGAACATCAGGCAGACAGACAACTGACTGCCCTCTCATTAGTCGGAGAGGAATAACCGTAGGTCAAAGACAAGGACCTGAAAAGCTTGGTGGTTAAGGCACGGTCCCAACCTTAAATCCTCAAGTGTAAACGGAATTTAATAAAATGCATGAAATCTTGAAGGATCCAGCCATCTCCATCTACACTAGCATGAGGATGAGCAGGTACAACTCACAGACACACAGACATGGAGAGATGGCAGAAGATCAAAAGCTATGGTGGAGAGTTCTTAGACATCCTTGCGTGGATCAGTTAAGTGAATCTCCATAAGGAAAGATGGCTTCAAATGGCACCTGGGTTACATCAAATAATAATATTTTGACTAAAAACTCAATCGAGTATGTCCAGGAATGAAAGAGGAAAGAACCCAACTTCTCTAACATGGCATTAGAGTAGGGCAGGTAAGGTAAGAGCTAACTGGTATCCCAGAGCCATGTGGTGGAGGGACTGGTTCTCTAGAAGGTGGAAACATGGAGGTACAAATTATGATGATAACTAGACACTTCTCCAATAGGCTCACAGTTTCCAGCCACTAGATAATCCTTCCCTGATGGGAGATTGCAATGTTCCTAGCTGAGCAAAACACCCTAACAAATGGGAGGTAAATGTGTAGGCCAGATAAATGAGATTTACATTATTAACTGTAGACCAGAAATGTAACAATGAAAAACACAATGGTGTACTATCACACTTATTTGTCAAGTGAAGCCATCAAACCCTGTCATCTTCTATCTTTTGGAGTGTGGCATTGTGTTGGGAAGTGGTTAGGTTCTGGATATACTTGGAATGATTTTGGCCCAAGTACCTGGCAGAAAGTGGGGCTATCGTCTACTGGGATGGGACAACTAACATTAAGCAGGTGTTGGTGGAGACACCAGAATTTCCACTTTAAGGTTAGAGGAGTATGAGACATCAAATGGCATCCTGAGGTTCCCCAACAGGCATTGCCTATGTAAGTCCAGGTCCTGGAGGAAGGAGATCTGGGCAGATGGCAGCAGGCAACATACAGATGGTACTGAAGGCCACGTGACTAGATGAAATCACCAGGGGAAGAAGTATAAAAAAAGAGAAGTCTAAAGATTGAGGCCTGGGGCATCCCAAATTAACAAGTCAGAAAATAATAATACAGTCTAAGAAATAGCTAACATTGATGTGGTGCTTTTGTCCCAGTGCTTTCCATTTAAGCCACATGGCGATCTATTTCACAGGTGACAAGTAACAGCCCTAAGGGTGGGAGAAAACTGGGGACGTATGGTGGCCTGGAACCCATGTGAAGAAAGTGTGTCCCCAGAAGGGAGGGTCCAAATGTGTCAGATGCTGTCAGAAGGTCAAGTACGATCAGGATTGAGAATGGATCACTAATTTAGCATTGTAGAGGGTGTTTATTTTTTAAGTGATTAAAGTAATGTAATACACCTTTGTTGTATTCAACACTTAAAAACCAGTAATTAAAACCATGGGAGGTTATTTTACATAATTATTCAAAATTAACCAATCTCTCTTATTTTATCTATTTTATGAGACAGGGAGAGGCAGCATAGACTGGGAACATGCTACTCACCTCTTTCTCCTGTTTCTGATGGCATCATGTATCATTTTCACTTGTACTGCCACCACAGACAGAACTTCCACAGAAATCCGATTGAACTCATCAAAGCAGCCCCAAGCGCCCGTCTGCACTAATCCCTTATAGATGTTTCCTATGGACTAAATGGTGGAGTGAGGCATGAGGAATTTAACAGAAGGGGGATTGAAGCTAATATTTTGAATCATTTCGAATCAGGAACAATATTGTTAGAGTACATCACCATATAACTAACTTACTTTGTAGTCCATTTGCTCTGAGCAGTTGAACACATACACCATCATGCCAAGGGCACGTCCCAGATCTTTGGTGGTTTCGGTCTTCCCTGTACCCGCTGGGCCAGCTGGGGCCCCACTCATGGTTAGGCGGAGTGACTGAGTTAGAGTAATGTAACACCTTTAAGCAACAGAAAACACATATTACACTCTAACATGAGATTTCTAGAAAACATTCAGAGCAATCCAATTTGTTTTAAAGTTTAAGAAGTCAACATCTAGAATGCGGGAGTAGCACAAAATATTGATATACCTTTGATCTTTTCGTGGCAATAATGAGAGTCAATAAAATTTCATAGTCAAGTTATTTTTAGGTTGGTTGTTTAACAATAGAGAAAATGTATTACTTTTATCTGTTTCTCATTTCCTAAGAGCTGTGTATTTGAATACAAATAACAGTCGATTTGCAATGCTACCTGATATTTCTAGGTAAAGATATTATTAATATGGCAGACAACATCTCAAACTATCATTTACAAAACAAATATAGAAATCTTGGATGGTGAATAAATTAAACATTTACTTCATTCAACAATCACTTAATAAATAGAGATGAGATGTGTAAATATATATATACACAGCCTACAAATAATATATACCTATTTTAAAGTATAAAGCAAATACATAGACACAATTTATTATATTAAAATATATTTTAGGAATTCACTTGGAATATGTTGCTACATGCATTTAGATTATAATATTTTGCAGGAAAGACTCAGCTAGCTCTCAGACTGAGAAAAATTATGCAAAGACAGAATATTTGTAAAAGAAGGAAAAACCAAAGGCTAGAAAGTGTCTTACATGGGTTTCTGCTGATTTAGAAGTCATTTTTGTCTTAGTACAGACCCCAGATCTAGTGGAGAGACATACACAGGAAGGTCAGAAGACCAGGACTAGTGTCTACTTTGCCAATAAGCAGATAATCCCTTTTTTTATTTGACATGCCTCAGTTTTCTCCATAAAATAAGGTTTACTGTAGGAAAATTTTAAGCAGGCTGAAGGTAAATACCTTGAAAGATTCAAAGTACTATTCAAATAGAAACAATTATGCATGAAAATGAAAAGCGTTTCTGTATTTTATGGCCATCACACGTTTAAGTGCATTTTACAATGAATATGGAATACTTTTTGTAGTAGAGACGATCCTCTAACATCTTTTCCTGGGGTTCCAAGTTTTGGCTGGACATAAGGTCACCTATATGCTACAGATGATATTCCTACTTCCTTCCAGCCAGGAGTGACCACGCCCCTACCAAGTGCCATGTGCTGAAATGATCTGTGCAAATCCTGGGAAAACACCTCCTTTGCTGGGACCACTCCCCTCTGGACTGTTACACAAGTAAGACATTAGCTTCTGTCTTACTAAAGCCATTATATTTTAGGGCTTTCTGTACAGCAGCTTAGCCTGTACCCTTCTGGCCTATCTACCTATGTTCAGAGACCCAAGTCTCTGTACTTGCCCACATATGTGAGAAGGAGGCATGCTATCTGTCCTGCCTACCACACAAAGGAATGGGCAGCATCAAAAGAGACGTAACGGAAGTGCTTGAAAGGCAGCATTGCATTAATGTAAACAATTCGTAAATGATCCACAGAATGAAATGGAAAAGAAATGTATACCCTACACAATGTGAACATAAACAGCACTATTTTTTTAAAGATTTTATTTACTTATTTTTAGAGAGAGGGGAAGGGAGGAGAGAGAGGGAGAGAAACATCAATGAGAGAAGGAAATATCAATCAGTTGCCTCTCAAATGGGCCTCAACTGGGGATCAAGCCCACAAGCCAGGCATGTGCCCTGACCTGAAATTGAACTGGTGACCTTTCCGTTTTCAGGTCGACGCCCAACCAACTGACCCACACCGGTCAGGGTACATGTAGCATTATTAATACTATCAAAAGGAACGTTCGTCTTTCATTTTCCAAATAAATAATGTAGTGATTTTTTAATTAAAAAATGTAATAAACAGTCTCACATATCGGTATACTTTAAAATGTCTCTTGCACTTTCTTCCCTTTACAACATCACACATACACAGCAGACACTTAGCATCTGCAGTTTTGACTGTTCTCGGGTGATTTTTGTCAAGCTACACATTTTCATCTCTCACACTGAAAGCAGTATATGAATTAATTATATAATTAAGATACCGAATACTGCCTTCTAGTTAAAAGAGAACTGAATTAGAGAAACAGAATTACAGAAGCTGTACAATTTATCAATGATGAAATCATGAGCAGATTAATATGTAAAGAAGACTCACAAAGCTAGTGAGAGAATTCCTCCAACCTTCCAGGACCACTATCACAACCCAGGTTTATAGACTTTTATTTGAAACTGTCTACATTTTTCTTCCCAAATAAGTTGTATGGTATGGTGATACTAAATAATTAGGAATACTCCTATGATCTTGAGGTGTGACTTCTCTTTCCTGAAAACCAAGGATTAAATGTGCTTTCTACAACCAAGTAATTCATTAGAGGTCAAAATACTAATGAAGAATTTCAAGTTGGCATGACATATCCTTACCTCTACAATGTTCTAACCATGTGTATATATTTACCTGGAGTCACACTGTAACCCCATCTCGCCTTGCCACACTTGAGCTACACTGGCCCTCTGTCTTATCCCTTGAACTGGCTAGGATCCTTCTTACCTTAGAAACTTTGTTCTTGTCTTTGCCTGTAACTTTCTGCCCTGGGATGTCTGCAGAGCTGGTTCCTTATTACCATTTAGGTCTCAGCTCAAATGTCCTCTCACTCAATCTGCAGGAGACTCTACCTTCAAGATAGGTCTAACACATCAACCTGTTTTATTTTTGTCATAGCCTATATTACCACTGAAAGTTACTTTTATTTGTTTATTGTTCCCCTTCATTCCATTTGCCACACTCAGCTTGAAAGTAGCCTCTGGGAGAACAGAAATCCTGTTTGTTTAACACTGGAAGAGTGCCTAGCATAGTAATTCATAAATATCTGTTAAATCATTTCACGGGTCTATGTTCTCTCTCTTTTCATCCTCTCACTGTGTGTTATCCTTCCAGAATAAATTTGAACATAGGCAATTGCTATTTTTACACTTCCAGTAAAGGGACGCAATGGGGGGAGGTGGTTACAAATCCTGATATCAGGATGTTAGCCATAGAGACAATGGACTTAGTCATCAGAGATGCTGCCTTAAACCATATTAATCTGCTTGTGATTTCATGATTTGTATATATCATATATACCCTGGCTGGTTTGGCTCAGTGGATTGAGTGTCGGCCTGCGAGCTAAGTGTCGCTGGTTCGATCTTCCAGTCAGGGCACATCAGAGAAGGAAAACTCTGACTCCAAAAAACCTCCGCTGCCTTGCGGCATACCTCTTCAGGGGAAAGGCTAAGGGAGTAAACCCCGACAGAAAATCCGGAGCCTGAGTCCCTAAGGTGGTTTGACGTTGCAGTCAACACCGGCAACTCCTGCGGCGCACCTGAAGCCAAGCTGTATTGACTCCGTCTTTCCCTTGGATCCTTCAGCTGCGAAGAGAGGGGGGGTCTGCTGCATGGGCAACAGCAGACCCTCCATATCACCCTGCCCAGGCTCTGTAGCTTCAGCTTCACTGGAGAGGACACTCCAGCGTCATCGCAAGATGTCGATTCAACACGGGAGGAGACAGATACCGTGTCACTCCCGAGTCGGACTGCACAGCCATTCTCGGCGGTGCAGATAGACTCTTAAGAAGCTACACCATCGTCTCTCGAGACGGACGGCTGCCGACGATATATCATATAGTGTCTGTCATTCTGCTTCTGACCAAAGTCAATGTTCACCGTGTTACTTAACTAGTCCATGTACACACTGCTTTTATGTGGCCTCCCAAGCTGTTCACCATTTTCTCTCATTCTTTTCTTCTCAATCTCACGCATTGTTACCCGTGCCAGGGGAGTTGGGTTTTTCCCATCTAACTCACACTTACGGTTACCTGTCGGTTAGAGGAGTGATCACTAGTCGAGAACTGTTTCCTAAGTATTCATAGAAGTACTGGAACTGGGCATCACAAATATTAACAAAGCAATGCTTCTGGGTGTCCTCCCACCGGTGACGAAGTTGAGACAGCCAAGCAAAAGCTTGGGGACTGACAACCTACAAACATCACAAGATCATCACACATAAGACATAGAGTTCTGAGGCATCAAGCTTTATTAATCTAATCAACTCTTTTGAGTCACCTTGTATTTCTAAAAATCTCACGAAAGGGCAATCTCTTGCATGCTATTGCAAATTACAATTGCAAATAGATGGCTGAATTCTTAATAAGAAATATGTGTGTAATTAAAGTCTTCGTTTTGAGAAGTCTTTTACAGTAAAATAGTATCAATTTGTTCAAGCAATGCTTTCTCTCTTCTCATGAATCACCCCAGGACATTTGATCACTTTTGTAACTTTATACTCATATCACTAAAATCAGATAAAAATACACTATTAAAATGACATATAATCGTAATATCTGAATGTCAAAGGTAAACTATGCTTTGAATAGTCCATTCTAAAATCAGTCTGCTTTTAGTACAGAGGTTTCCCACTTCATTTTTTCTTAAATAAAATATCTTTTTTTCATTGCTATTCTTTACTATCTTACTCAATCCTATCCATTCTTCTTTCAGTTTGAAAATATAATTCCAGTCTCTTTCAAAATACCCGTGACTCTAGAATTTTGGGGGAATCGCTTGATGTTACTGAAACTATTGTCTACTATTATTATTTGTCTGATGTTTACATAAATCTCAACATTGCCTATTTACATGTATTAAATGCACATAAATTAGACAAAGTCTATATCTCTCTTAGTACAAAATAAAGGACATATTTTAAATCATAATTTATCCTACCACAAGCAAGTCACCACTGATAAAACATAATGAAATATGTAAGAAGGTGCAAGGTCATATTCAAAGTATAGTTATCAATGGTTCATCATCAAAATGACAATGCACAGTAAGTGGTATTTTGCAAGGATCAGTTTTGGATTAGCAATTAAAAAACATTATTCACTAATGGTCCTAAACCTGGATCAAGAAGTATTTTTAAGTTTATAGCTTACATGAAGAAGTATTTGTTTGCATTTTGTGAAGAGAATTAAAATTCACTTTGATATTAATAACTTGAGAAAGAACTAGAAAAACAACAGAAAATATTTCACAGTATATACATGCATTCAAATTGTGAAAGGGATTGTCTTATTTTAGTACCACCCCACCCCCCAAAAAAGAAAAGGGATGTGGCTAAAGTAGGTGATGGGCATAATATATCAATGCTGTTTAGTAGACAAGTATACCTGACATTTATAAGTAGGGACATGTTTTGGAAAAGGGGTGAGAAAATCCTCTTGTATTAAAAACTGCCAATATCTAAGAGACACGTGGACTTTTTAAAGGGATACAGAGGTTACTAATGCACTGAAAGGATTAGAAAATGACTTCTTTAAAGAAAGTCACTTAGCCTTGAAAGGAAAAGACAGGGAGCAACCAACATTTCTCGTTCTTCAAAAGGAAAAGAATCAAAGGCACACAAAAATGGTTTAAATGACACAAATGTTACGCCATTGGCTGGGTAAGCCACAGAGGAAAGAAATGAACCTGGTGACTTCTCAGGCTTCTTCTGTCCTGGGTTCATTTTTTGGATGATCTGGATCAGAGACTCCTGGGTTCACAAAACCCTTTGGGAATATCCCTTGGAATAACTCTCCTGAGAACAATATATTAGCTGACTTTAAGCAAACTTACCCAAAGGAAGTATAACTAACTTCTCGGGACTAATTAAAATATACAAACTAATTAAAAAAAACAACAAAACCCAGACACTTTCTTAGAACTACTCTTGACAATAAACACTGCTATCAGGAAACACCAAAAATGCATGGAATCTCTACAAACAACTCGCCTTCTGGGAGATAAGCTTTGCCACCACATCTCGGGCATGGACGTCTATGGTACAAATTGTCATGATCTTCTGCCTGTCTCCAGGTAGCAGTTCTCCCAGCAAAAGTGCAATCAGTGCGTTCAACTGAGAAATCTAGAAGGAATGTTTTTAAAAGAAGGTCAGGGTTACAAATACAGACTCTAACTGCCCAACACGCTTCCTACTTGTAGGAAGTCTGTTAGTTCCCCAAAGAATTTCAATGTTATCTCAGCTGGCCCTCCAACAGCCTTACGGGGCTGGGGGGTGGATGTTATTAAATTGATTAATTTAAACAATATAAATATTATTACCTCATCTGAGCTGAGACACAGAGAAGTAAGTGAACCTGTAGGTAATTGCAAAGCCAGAGCTAGAAGCAAGGTGTCCTGGCTGCGCTGAAGTGACTCCTCACCCCAGCGACAAGGCAGCCCGCAACTTTGCTGGAATGGGGATGACTATAAATTTTAAAAGGTCAATTTGAGCTAAATTCTAGAAAAGTATAGGAAGGGTTAACTATCGATGTTTTATTGTTTAGTTTTGGTTTGAGAGGTTTCTTGCAGAGGAGATAGTGATGATTATTGAGAAAATATTTAAATGTAGAGCTGAAGAGTACCTCGCTGAATTCTTCTATTTCACATCCCTATTCTTGTTTAGGTTTGTTGATTTCTTAGTATTTTTTAAACTAGTGGTCTCTTCATAGAATGGAAAGGAATGAAATGGAATGGAATGACATAGGAGAGAAAATGTGGCATGGCTGTTGTAAGAGTAACACTGTTTTATGACACTGTATTTCAGTTTCAGACTTTCGAGTGTACACATACATATGTAAACATGGTCTGATATGAAATATTTCTTATTGATTGTGGTCAGAAAGGTTTGAAAGATACTCTCTTTGGTGGGTATTTTTGTTAGCAAACTTATTTATACAAATCATTCCTGTCTTAACTCAGGCTTATTAGCAAAAAAGAAACGCAAAAAACAAAAAGACTTTTATTCTGGGGTAGCATTTTGTAAAACAATACCATCCCTTTCCTTTTTCTCTCTGCAAAGGCCAGGCAATTACAAACTGTTAGCTGCTGAGAGAGTTGGTAATAGCTGAATAGGGCCTATCACCAGAGGCTCTCAAACCTTTGTGGCCTACATGTTCCCTGCAGTACTATTATCACATCCCAGAAAATACCCAATACTGCAGACTTCCCTGGGCTGCTGTGCAGCTGAACTGGAGATTATAAAATGATAGAGGAAGGGAGAGAGCAGGCAGGAAGACAAAAACCACAACACGCTCTATTTACATTAAGTGCCAGGCACTGACTAAGCATATTGCCTGCATCATCTCATTGAAATCTTCCCAACTATCTATTTCCACCCTAATTTTGCAGATGAGAAAGCTGAGTCACAGACATAGGAACCACATTTACCAATAGGGGAGGGGAACTGAAACCCAGTGACTTCAGAGCTTGCGCTATCACTGGTCCCATCACATAGGGTCGCTGTACCAGCCTCCACAAGACTCATCTGCCCAGCACCTTTGAGCTGGATAAGCAGGCTGTCCAAGCAGCGTTTCAGGGAGACATGATATCAAACACAATGGGAAGTTGGTTCAAAGGAATCAAAAATACGCACTTTAGATATTCAGAATATATAACAGCTTTATAAGCATTAATCTACTTTGAATATCTTACAGCTATAAAATGTAACAAAAACAAAGGTGATCATTTTTTCATTTGTGCCACGTTCAGTGTTCATCAGCCCCTAGGTTTCAGGGTCCATGAAGGAAAGGTCTGTATCTAGCCTGTTTACTGCTTTGTCCCCAGAGCCTCTGAGGAGCTAGCTGTCAAATAGGAGGTGCTCAATGATGTTTCCTGAAATAGATAAATTAATGTACAGGTACATGTACGCTTCTCAAGAAAATTTATACATGTTGGTTAGAAAAGAGGTGTTTGGGTTTGGATATTTTCTCATTTGGGTCAGGATATCCATGCTTTACAGTCTCAAATCTTACAATAGTACCAGTATTTGGTTAAAAAGAGTTGATTGAAGCCCTGGCCCGTGTGGCTCAGCTGGTTGGAGCATCATCCCAAGGACGTCTTCAATTCCAGGTCAGGGCACATACCCAAGTTGCAGGTTCAATCCCCTGTCAGGGCGTATACAAGAAGGCAGCCAACCAATGCCTGTCTGTCTGTCTCTCTCTCTCTCTCAAAGCAATAAAAAAAATTTTGGGGTAAGGACTGAAAAAAAACAAGTTGGTTATAGCAAGAGTAATACCTTATAATGTAAGAACATGTATAAGTTAAAGTGCTTTCTCAAGCATTGTCTTATTGGAGCCTCCCTATAACCTGTGATTTCTCCATGACTGATTCATTTATTCACAAAAGTTCAGTCAAGTGAAAGATGATTAAAAATACAGCTCAACATTATCTGCACAGCATCATGTGTTAGGGATCTTCTGTTGTCTCTCAAGATTAAACCTATTCCAATAACACTCTTTTGTAAGTAATAAAATTCTGTACCCGCAAAAATAAATAGTTATCAAATGTCTGTATCATTTACTTTATGGTTATACTATCATTGCATGCAACTTTATGGTCTGTGACATATAAAACATCCCTTGGCAGCTTTTAAAGTATATCTTCCCTATCAGGTAATCAGCACTTACTCTTGGCCTTAATCAAAGCAGAGTCACAGATTTTCCATTGGATCAAAGATGTTTGCCTGAAGTCAAATACCTAACAAACCTTCTGAAACTCAAGCATCTGTTTTCCTGGTACACCTTGGCCTTGAGCTCATTCATGAGCACAGAGCCTTCCGTGACCTCCCATCCCTCTTTCGTGGGTCACATCAATCCAGCAATATGGCCTTCTCTTTGTTCCTCCCATGCCACAGAAACTGTTTCGTTTGCCTGGAGTCCATTTCCCTCTGATCTCTGTACGGTTGGCTTCCTCTCATCATCCAAGTCTCAGCTCAGATTCACTGTCTTCAATGGGCCCTGCCTGGCCATCCTATTTACTATTACACCCTCTGCCCAATTATTTCACGTTTCAATTTTAGTTTCTTCATAGTACTTACTAGTGTCCTACCATTCACTTACTTATTTTCTCGTTTACTCTTGTCTCCGCCACTTGACTCTAAGCTCAAAGGCACAAGGCTCTTAGCTGCCCTATTCAGCACTGCATTCCCACACCTAGTGCAGCAGCCAGCACGAAGCCTGTGCTCAATAAACATGCTTTATGTGAGTGAAGAAAGAAATGAACAAATGAATAGCAGCAATGGCACATACCAGAACAACACCTTCTTCTTTCATTCAATCATTCCACAAGACAAATGTGGCTACTGTTTCCAGAGCTTATAGGCCAATGAGGCATTCAGACAAATAGTTAACAATTGTTTTGTGAAAGCCAAGAACAAGTACTATCACAACACACAGACATAGGGCCTTGCCTGATTCGGCGCTCAGAAAGTCATTTTGGAGGAAGGGGTATTTATTGCTAAGATCAAAAGACTGAGTATAATTTAGGTTGTAGAGAAATTAGGGTCGGCCACCCAGAAAGGCAGTGTTTATGCCACAGGAAGCAGCCTGTATGAAGGCCTAGGATACAGCAGGTGAGCTTACCTGGGAACTGGAAGAAAAAAAAGCCCAGAACGGTGATAGAGGAAGGGAAAGAGGAACCAGGTACATAAGATTCTGGAGAGGGGAGCCAGGCCCAGACATGCAGGGCTCAGCCAGCCCGTTGGAGAGTCTGCTGAAATGTTGCTGAAGGGTTTGGGGAGGTGGAGTGATAATTAGACTTGTTTTTCAAAAGATGCCTTCGCTTGTACCATGATGAATTGGAAGGAAACAAGACTAAAAAAAGGGACCAGAGAGGAGGATGTCACAGTCACGCGAGTGAAAAAAGAGCAGCTGGAACTGGGATATTAATAAAGTGCTGGGGGAAGTGAGAATGGTGACATTCAGGGAGAATGAAGGGATCTGGCGGGTGACTGGATATTGGCTGAAAGACCAAATGGCCTTCTAGTGGGAGAACCCGCTGGAACGCTGGTGCAGTGTTCTGAGTTTGGGAACCCTGGAAAACACAGAAAGAACGTTTTCCTTATAACAGCAAAATCGCTGCAAGTTTGTCAGCATCAGGCTTGGCAGCTCTCCCAATCCAGGGACAGCCAGGCCACTGTGGCATGCAGCTGGAAGGGGCCCCTCAGCAGAAATGTTAAAATCTCGCTCAGCCAATCAAAGTGACCGCTACAACGAAATGGCTCTAGTACTGTGGGGTCAGGCACCGAAACCCTCAATCCCTTTCCAACTGGACAGAACACAAAAATGATGTTCTTGTTTCAAAGCAATAGGAGCAAGGACCTCTCGTCCCACCAATGTTCTGATTTCGGAAATATCAGAAACAATGGATGTTTATTTGCAGTAGCTAGAACAGAGGCAACCTAAGAGAGACCAGGTCCGTACTCATCTGTACTACCAGGGCATGTGTTACAGAACCCCAGTCTGTTTCCTTCCTTGCCCATGTCCCTTGCCTACTCCTCCTTTAATCATATTGCTAAAACCGCCAGCACAGTACTGAGCAGCGAACATCGGAGACAGTGCACATAATGACCCTGACGCTAATGGAAATACCTCTAGTGCTTCACCCTGCAGTATAATTTTTTTCTGCAGATTTCTGAAAGGTTTTCTTCTAAAGTTTCTTTCAAATGCTTGTATTAGAAAAGAAAAAGGTGTAAAATCAATAATCTAAGCTCTTACCTTACGAAATTTGAAAAAGAGGAGCAAATTAAACTCTTAAGTAGAACAAAGGAAGTAAGCAAGTAAAAGAAGAAATCAGTGAAATATAAAACAAACAATGGAAGAAGTCAAAGATTAGTCCTTAGAAATTATAAATAAAATTGATAAATACCTGGAAAGCTTGATTTAGAAAAAAGAGAGAGAGACAGAGACAGAGAGAGAGAGAGACACAGAGAGAGAGAGACAGAGAGAGAGAGAGACAGAGAGACAGAGACAGAGACAGAGACAGAGAGAAAATGCAAATCAACACCACCAGGAATAAAAGGAGGATGTGACTCCAGGTCCTTCAGAGGTGCTGAGCATAATGTCAACTCAGTTTGAAAACTTAGATCAGGGCGGGCAAACTAGTTCTGTAAAGAGCTGGACAGTAAATGTTTTAAGCTTTGCAGGCTCCACGGCCCCATCATGACCCCACTTAGCTGATGTAGTGGGAAAGCCATAAACATAAATACAGAATTCCTTGACAAAATATTAGCAAATAGAGTTCAGCATAAAATACATGCAAGTAAAGTTTATTTCAGAAATGCAAAGCTGGCATAGCATTCAAATATTCACCAGTGATCACTTCATAAAGTATATATGTCTAATCTCTATGTTAAACACCTGAAATGAAAGTATTGTATGTCAACTGTAATTGAAAAAACTCACCACAGTAATAGAAAAAGAGAGGCAAACCACATGAACATCTCAACAAACTTAAAGAAGTTCAATGTCTCTTCAGTTAAAAGGTCTCCATATATAATAATGAAAGGAATTTTTTCCTCTCGAAAGAACATCTACAAAAACCTATAACTACTATCATACTTAGTAGTGAGACATTTTATTATTTTTCTTTAAGTCTGGGAATAGGCAAGGATGTCTGCTTTCACTATTTCTATTCACCCTTGTTATTGAAGGTCCTAGCCAATTCAGTAACTCAAGAAAAGGAAATAAAGGACAAAAAAAGAATGGAAGATAAGTAAAACTATCATTATTTACAGATGATATGTTTATGTCCATAGAAAACCCTATGAAACTATCAAAACAAAGCCCTACTAAAACTAGCAAGTAAATTTGGCAAAGTTCAAAAATACAATGTGAATATTTAAAAATCAATGTTTCTATAGACCGGCCATAGACTCTGGAAAATAAAATTGTAAATTAATTAGCATATGTTTACAGCATCAACACATATCAACTATCTAAAAGTAAGTCTAGCAAGAAATGTGCAAGACCTCTACGTTGAAAACTAACAAAAACATTGTTGAGAGAAATTAAAGAAGACCTATATCAAGAGATACACCATGTAGAAACCTAGAAGAATAACATAAAAGATAGAAAATAGGAAGTTAAACAACTGATCACTAAAATCTACCTAGCATAGTACCATGCACACAGAAGACGCTCCATGCATGATGAATGCATGAATGAAAGAATGAATGTTTGATTGACACTTACCTCTACAAGTCCTTTTAAGTCTTGAAATCACTTATCTATAAAATACCTGTTTCTTATGGAAATCCTTTAGGGCTGTTTCATAGCCTTCCTCCAGTCTGCTGAAGGCTATTCCTACATCTGTAGTCCACCAGATTTGTGAGCTGGTTAGTGCAACTTGAGCTGGGAAGTCAAAAATCCACAGTTCCCTAGGTTTTTCCTCATAGGCCACTGTGGCTTCTGTGATAGAATGTCGCACTGTTTCTTGCATGGTCTGTTCAAGTAGCAGAAGCCACGTTTCCACCTTTTGAAGCAAATTGAAATATTATAGCACAGGCTTAACTATGGGAGAGGGGCAATTCTCTCCTCTCATGGGCTTGAAGGCCACACAGCAAGGGAGGCCTCAGCTGGATTTATTTTAAAGCCCTGGAGAAAACTAGAAGAGAAGTAATTCAAAGGAACAGGCAAACAACTGATTGAAGTGTTTTTCCTACATGAACCTGTCTATTCCTAGATATACTACTCATCTCATTTTACTTTCCAGCTGGATAATAACTTGCCAAACCCTCAGGAGGTATTTGTGATTATTCATTTTTCAGATTTGAAGACAAGCGGATTCTAGACTAACACCCCTCTGGGGGCACAAAATGTTTTGAGAAACCAAACATTACAGCCATTTACAGAATAATGTGCTAGAATACTGTTTAGAGCTTTGGGGGATACGGAAAACTTATTTTTAAAAACATATCTTTGGACAATTTTTAAAACTGCTAAAGATTCTTCTCTAAAAGTTTCATAGTTCTTGGTATTAAGACAAGGTGTTTTCAGCAAGTATCTTAATTATATTCCCTACTGGTTCTCTTCACACTTGTCAAAAATGAGACAGCAGGAGAGTATGTGAGATAGGACAACTGCTGACTTGTGAAAATTAATCTTTCTTTTTAAAATTCAAGTTTATATTGCTCCTGCAAATATATTTCAGCCAGTTTTCCATCCTATTCAAATATGCGATTATTTTTATCCATATATGTTTCCGTGGGATGATATTATATGACAAAAAGAATGTATATACTATTTGCAAATAATTGACCATACCAGTGAAAAGTGACTAAAATAAGTTCCAAGAACCACATGGGATGCTGAAGATGCTAGAACTCGTTTCATTTCCTGCCTCTGGGAAGGACGGCAGCAGCATTCATTCCCAGAACCTCTTTCTCTGGAGGCTGGGAGGGAGTGATACATGGCTCATGGGCTGACAGCCACCCTATTGAAAGAAAATGGAAGCACTGCCCTGGAAATGGCTCCAGCATCCTAAGATCCTTCTCCTCTGAGCTCAGGGCTGGGCTTTGTTCACACACCTGAGTGCAGGGTCTCTGAGCTCATCACTGCTTCAGTCAGTGAGTACAACTCTTAATGGCACCAAGCCATAAGGTCCTTCAGTGAATCAGGCATCATTTAGGCATCTCCCAGATACTCTGGCATCTATGTCCTCCATATGGCCACCTGTTCTCAAGAACTTTCCAGCCCGTTTGGGAAGACCAAACACATAGCTCATGCTCAGATGATGATGCCAACAGCGGCAATTCAGAAGGAGTTTCGAACTAAGCTCTGATGAGGTCCTTGTTTGCAGACCCCTCCCTTTTTGGCATTTCGCCAGCTTCTGCCCAACCCTCTCTAACAATTGCCACTTCCTGCTCTCACTAATTATGTGTATATCCATTTCTTCAACGAGACTAAGGGCCCCTCAAAGACCATGTCTTAATCATTGCTGGATCTCCAAAGCCTACCCCAGCATCTGGTACATTGTAGGCATTCAATAAACACTCCTCAAATAAAATTTAAATATTCTAAGTTGGAAAGAACCAGTCATAAAAGTGCAGGGGGGAAAGGCCTAAAGTACTAGAATCTTTTTATAAAGGCAATTAGAGGATGAGTATGGGTATAGGCTCAAACGTATCTAGCACACGTTGCTTATACGGAGTAAATTAGAATGCTGTGAAAACTTTCAATATCAAGTGTTCCTGCGAGTGACAATCACATCCATCAGCTGGACTGTCCTCCTTCTGGGCACTATGCCAGTCGACTAGCAGTCGGCTGGGGAGGGAGCAGACAGCAGCCCACGTTTGTCAAGATAGTTTATGGTGACTTTTTCTAATCATTGTAATAATATCCTAAAGAGCCCAAGAGATCAAAAAATATATTTTAATCAAAGTATTCCACCATCTGCTTCCTCATCACTTGGCAGGGTTTTTTCTGGTACAATATTAAAAAGCAACAGAGAGGAATAAAGAAAAGCCCTGTTCCTTCTAAAGAAAGGGGGCCATCACTTCTCTGCAAGGGACACTTTAAGGAACCCTTGCCTCTGTAATAGAGGCTACTACTGCTCAGTTACTCTGTGGACTAACCCAAGCTATCCAAGCATCATCATATAAGGATGCAATTTCTCTAACTCATTTGAAAACACCAAGAGCTCTTTCATCCATCACAACGAGCCATTCTTGCAGATCACTGCTCAGAATATTTTTTTCACATATAGGGCTGTCACAGAATAGAATGAGGATGTGCTCACTTAAACTGTCTGTTCACATGGTAATTAGAGGACGGGACATCAGTTTGATAGACACAATCCACATAATTTACAAGCAGCCATTGACAACATTCACATGAGAATCTTGAACCACAATCCCCTTTAAACCCTGCTTTACTGAGAGGCGCTGCTCCACCCTCACCCCTAAACTCTCTGAGCACTGGTGACAACAATACACTTTGTGGGCGGCACTGTCCCTGGGCAGTATTGGCTTCTAAGTCTGGGGTCCACTCATTCAATTTGTGACAGTCCCTCCTGTCTACTTCAACTGCCAGCATCTCTGAGACCCTGCGGGTGCTGCAGCCAAATGAGCAGAAGCTGGGTAGCTGGGCAAAGGAGCCCTCCGTCACACTGGGCACAGGTAAACAGGAAGCTCTGTGCACAGAGCTAACCAGAGCCTGACTTGACATAAGCTAATTTTTTTTTCTTGTTCAATTCAACCATTGAAAATTATCCTGGTCCTGATCAGTGTGTCTCAGTTGGTTGGACATAATCTCACAAAACAAAAAGTAACCAGTTCACTTCCTGGTCAGGGCACATGCCTGGAGGGTGGGTTTGATCCCTGGTCAAAGCATGTGCCAGAGGCACCCGATGGATGTTTCTCTCACATATTAATGTTTCTCTACCTCCTCTCCCTCTCTCTAAAAATAAGTAAATGAAGTATTTTAGAAAATTATCCCCAGAATCTTCCCCCATCACAGAAAACATAATCAAATCTTACATGGCCAACACAGTCACACTCGGCTTGGAATGGGACATATTCCTTTTCTTTGCTGGACATGCCAATTGCTCTGTGGGCAGAAACATCCTGATCATCTTCAAACCGCAGATCTGCGATGCTGTCGAAGAGTTTGGCAAGATGACGTGTTACCTGAGACCAGGTGATTAGAAAAGATAAGAGCATTTCTTACCGGAGATGTATTCTGGTGCTCTAGTGATGATTCACGAAACCTTATCTAGAGTTACAGCGTAGTTTCAAAATGGTTTTCTTCCAAATAAAAATCACTCCTTAAATTCCGGACTTTGAAATGAGCCTGGTGGAGAAGTGGTTAGGCACTTGGGGTCCCATCATAAGGGGGCTGGGCAGTGAATGTTTACCACACAGTCTTCTATTTTCTAGATTGGAGACTTACCAACTTCTCCATCTCTGCCATATTCCTGTAGCAATCATCCTGCTGAGAATTTTGTGGCCAAGCTTTTAAAACTCAGACATACTATTATACTATTAAAACGCTTATACTATTAAGAAGACTGTGTTAAAATATCTGAAACGAACATGTAAGTCAGATACAATCTTACCCCCGTGTTGGGTCCCAAGTTGGGCACTTCCTGAGATACTAAGGTGAGCCCCACAACATACTTGTTACATAAGAAAGGTGAATAGGACTTCCCCATTTTTATTGGTAAGGATATTGAAGCTAAAATATTAAGTGACTTCATCAAGTTGACATGGCTAAGAGTAAGTGGCAGGTAAATTTTAAGACTCCAACTCCAGGTTATACCTATGAAGGTCAAATTCTTCTGGCACCGTAACCTTTTACATTCCAAGTTGTGGGATGCTTAAAAGAACCCCCAATAACTAGATTACGGAACTCAATGCAGGTTACAGATTATTGGAGAAATAAAACAAACCAAATTAAAAGACAAAGGTAAGCATTTATTCCGCTAGAGGCCAGTTTGAAGACTAAAGCCTACCTGACCTCCCAACAGAACGCCAGAATTAGCAATACTTATCCATCTGGATATGTTAGCACAGACCAGGACAGGCTTTGCCACCTAGACATACCAGCATGGTAAAAAGGAAAGATGTGCATTCTGTAGGTGAGCTCACAAGGAGGGCTATAGATCAGGCGGGCCCCTCAGCCTCCCTAGGGGTGGACTGAGAGAAGGGCAGAGAGTGAACCAGAGGAAGTATCAGGAGTGGGAAGAGGTGGTCCCTCCTTACACACGGTACAAATAAAAGCGGCTGAGTAGAAAACAGTTTGGTGTTTCCTTGAAAACTTAAACATAGAATTACCATGTGACCCAGCAATACCACTTTTAGGTATCTACCCAAAATAATTAAAAACAAGCCCTAGATTCTTGTACATATGCACAGTATTACTCACAAAAGCTAAAAGGTGGAATCAATAAAATGTCCGCTGATGGATAAATGGACAAATACATTGTGCCATATCTATACAATGAAACATTATTCGGCCATAAACAGGAATGAAGTACTGATACCTGCTACAACATGGTCCATAATCTCAGAAACATCATGCTAAATGAAAGAGGCCAGTCACAAAAGACCATATACTGTATAATTCCATTTATATGAAATGTCCAGAGCTGGTAAGTCCGTAGAAACAAGATAGATTAATGGTTGTTAGGGGCTGGAGGGGGGAAGAAATACAGAGTAGCTGCTTAATGGGTATGAGGTTTTATTTTGGGGTGACGAAAATATCTTAAAACTATATAGGAGTAATGGTTGCACAACTCTTGTGAACGTACAAAATGCCACCGAATCATACACTTCAAAATGGTTAATTTTATATGAAGTGACTTTTATCCCAATAGAAAAAATAAAATAAAAGGGGTTGATAACCAGAAGATGGTTTAAAAGCTATACAGCATTTACCGGCATATAGGCATCATCTCTGTAATGAGTTCTTCTAAAATACAGTTTAACTGAACTTGATAACTATCCCAATTACAGCTTCTAGGAACAAGAGCAACCTGCCTGAATTCCCCGCATGACAAGACCAATACCAATACTGGTAAGGAACTCTGTAGTGAGTGGCCCAGAATTCAGAATGCTCCTTGACTCTACAGAACCACTTCAGGGAAAGAAGTGGGCTGTGGCTCTGGGTGTCTTGAACTGCCCTTGGTTCCTTCTCACCACCGACCCCAACAAGTCACTCCTGAGTGCTTATCTGCACCACAAACACAGCTACACATTTTTTCCTAGTTAAGGACCTTTCGGAATTGTGTGATAGCATTTAATGTAAATTTGAATGGTTGCAAGTTTAATTTGTATAACAAAAAGATCTCAATGAAATCATACTTTGAACACAAGTGGAAATGATATAAATCTCAAACATTCCAAAGTATCAAAAATCAAATCTTTTTAAAGCTGGCGGGACAGGAGAACTATAAACCACATTTACACTGCAGATTTAATCTTTGAAGCTCTTAGCCTTAACATCTTTGCTGTACTTGCAGTTTCAGTCGTAAAGAAAACCATAGCAAGGAATCTTCTGAGTTAAAAATAGATGAGTTTTTGAGACTCTGACTTACTTTAAACCCAGACAGAGTAGCTGCCGAAGATCACTGCTTGGGTTATGATATGCTCCTCCATCCCTGTACATCACCCCAAGGATGTTTATACACAGAGAACACCTCCAGTAATCTCACAATTCATTGTCACAGCCAAAGTGGCCAGGAAGTGCACAGATGTTCAATGGCTTCCACTGTGGAATGGACCTGAATTACACCCAGGTGAAATGCTGCAGCATAAATGAGACCTCTGCCATCACACAGCCTCGCACATGATTGCTTTGGGGAGAAGAGTGTTTTGAAAGAACTTCTCAGCTTGTGGTCACTCAGCCAGTGACTGGGAAATGCAAACCCCATAGCTTACAGGTCTCCCATTGCCTATACCAGGCATGTTTGGAGTCCGATGTCTTCATAGCCTGTCTTCCAGGTAAAGCTGCTGAGAGAACAGGACTGGTTTTTATACTAATGTGGACCTTGTTGTCCTCAGATCTGTTCCATTTCTAATGAGATCTCTTTGTATTTGTTAATACAGAATTAAAATTCCTCTTCCCAGTGGAGTGTTTGGAAAGTTCTTTTGACAATGAAAACAAATACATTAAAATGTACACCTCATAGGCTCCTCTTTTGTCTCACTGAAGAAATGTAAAGGATTTGAGCACTTCAAATAATAAAAAAGCCAGTAACTTCATTGATATCTTATGTAGGTTTCTAAAAGGTTAGCAGCAAATGAGGTGGCATCTAATCATTAGAGATACCAAGCAAAGACCAGGACCAGGCGCCTCAGATTCCACAGCAAGGCCTACAACTCCCAGGTGGCAGGATGCCACATTTATTAGATGTCATATTTGGATCTCATAACATTAAAGTGATTTTTTATTTTAACACTACATTGTAATAATCCTGATTTTGGTATATAATTTGGCTATGGAGAGAATTCCAATAATACAGCTGCAACAGAATCTTATGTAGTGACAATATATTTGCAAACCGAAAACCATTACCCATATCGTTATACAATTTGTGGCCAACTGTATTTTGTGAGAATAATCAAAGATAACCAGCACTGGATGTATAAAGTATCATATATTTACTTAAAATATTGAATATCTATTTTCTTACCACACACTTAAATGCCTAAGTCCTTTGGGTATCAGGCAGCCTTTATACAAAGGCATCCATTTAAAATATGACATATTGCTAGATTCTGTCCAGAAGAGCTGTTCTTACTTGGCAATTTCTGGGACAAAGGACACTTGGGTGAGCAGCGTCTATTCCTTGCCACTCAGTCGAAGGTAAGTGGACACCATGGCAAGATGGCACTACTTCTTGGCCCCTAACCCAAGCTTAAGGGCGGCCCCTTCCTCCACTTCAGTAGCTAATACCTCTCCAGGTCTCTACTTCCTCTAAAAAAGAGCTTGCATTTTTCAAAAAATTGATTTTATTTCAACTAAAACTCATTCATTCTTGCACGCTGTCAATTAACCACTGGCATCCTGAGCCTTTTCCCTCTTAATGGTCTGGGGGGGACCGCACCTTGTTGGAAAAGGCTGAGACACTGTGGGCGAGGGCTGAGCTCCGTCGCCCCGATTCCTGACATTCAGTCTGGGATTTTTACTCCGGCAGGAAGCCCTGCTATGCCTGGGGGAACGTGTGGTCTCAGAGCGTTGCCTCTTTATCCCCTAACAGTAAGCCCATTTCTCGCAAGCACCTTTCTAAACACCAATATTTACAGTCTATTAAAGGTATCAGTTTAGTGCCATCTGGCTCATCACTGTAATTTGGGGGATTTCTCAAAAGACAAGTTGGCAGGTTTCCTCTTATGTAGATTTGGGCCAATGCCATTGAAGGACATTTCTTAGTGCAAACATTAAACATTTCTGAGTATATAGCCTTGATCTTGTCATTGTGGAGGATGCATTACGGCCTCAACTTCCACAGTGGTGGCTTTCTAGTAGCCACTTTAAAACAAGTAGAAAGAAACAGGTGATATTAATTTTAATGTATTTTATTTGACCTAGTATATCTAAAATGTTTTCACTTCAACATGTAATATAAAAAATTATTAATGGTATAGTTCACATTCTTTTCTCCAGGGTAGTATTTTGAAATCAGGTGTGTGTTTTATATTTATAACATATCTCCATTTGGATTTTTCATCAGAAATACTTCATCTGCATTTAGATTTCATAAAATATATAGTTGCAAAGTAGATTCATACACCCAAGTAGTTTCAAACATGTTTTCCAACAGCTGAATCAAAATCACTTGTAAAATTTAAATTATTTAAGTCTGTATTTCCAGAAGCATCTATCAGAGATCTTTGACCACTGAAGTTAAACAGTGCCCATATCCACCAACCTTTGGTTAAGCCATGTTGTGGGGAGGTCAGCGAGAATTTGGGGGGGGGGGGGATTTTTTTAAAGTTGACCTTAAACTAGCTTACAAACAGCTGATAATCACGGAAGGCATTCTAGACACACTGATTTCACTGCTCTGGCACTACAACTCAAGTATCTTCACTTGGGAATTTCTGCTTACAAGACAGGAGGCTGTAGTGAAATCGGCCCTCCCTGGCCGATAAGTTCAGGCATCAAATTCCACAACTAACTGCAGAAACTCTCACTTTAGCCAATGCCTTCAATTGAGTGTGGATGGCGGAGCAGGTGGGGGCGGGGGTCTGAAGGATTCAAGTCATTTAGAAGATGTCAACATCGGTTATCTGCCCACAAAGCGTACCTTTCCTGGGGACAATGCATTGTTATTCACCAAGCTGCAGGTGCCCTGTTATCTTGGTCACACTACCAGGAGCCCATTCAGGAATGTTGTGGTTGGTGGTCTGAAACTGATTTTGATACTGAAAAGGAAGTTAAAAGAGGCCAGGCTACTTGGCATAATTGCCAAAAGCATTAACTATTCCATAGTGAGTGGCCAAGAATTCAGAATGCTCCTTGACTCTACAGAACCACTTCAGGGAAAGAAGTGAGCTGTGGCTCTGGGTGACTTGAATTGCCCTTGGTTCCCTCTCACCACCGACCCCAACAAGTCACTCCTGAGTGCTTATTTGCACCGCATAGGCAGCTAAACATGTTTTCCTAGTTAAGGACCATTAGGAACCGTGTGATAGCATTTAATGTGAATTTGAATGGTTGCAAGTTTAATTTGTATAACAAAAAGATCTCAATGAAATTATACTTTGAACACAAGTGGAAATGATATAAATCTCAAATATTCCAACGTATCAAAAATCAAATCTTTTTAAAGCTGACAGGACAGGAGAGCTGTAAACCACATTTACCCTGTGGCCACAGGGCGGAACCCTTTTGGCCGGTGAGCAGAAACCCCACGCCCTTTTATCAGCTTAGTGCAGACAGCCTGCTGCTGGCCTGTCAGCATGGCTGGGAGTGGTTCTGGAGACCTCTGTGCTGTGATGTTGATATTCAGTTCCATCATAATTCAAAACCTTTTTAATGTCTTCTACTCTTTAGTCATTCCTTAAGGAGTGCTACTAGTACTAGCACTGAGCAACGTACCTGAAATTTGGGAATTTAGAACTGACGATTAAAATGCTAGGAAGAAGGGAAGTGACTGAACCATCACAGTAAGTCTCACTGATATCAGAGAAGATAACACTCTAAAATAGTGAAGTGAGAGTGGTTGGAGAATCACTCATAGAATATACAAGACCTTAAGCCAATGTCACCACAATGAATTCGATAAAAAAGAAGAAAGTAAAAGTGTCTGCAGAAAGTGAATCTGCCCTGTGTCCCTTGTTTGTACTACATCTGCTTAGGTGGAAAAGAAGGAAGAAGATGTATCCAGGTGGCTGAAATGTAAGAGTTGGGATAGTTAGTTCTGCAATATATATCCCTTGGGAAGTTCCCCCTCGTCCTCTGAGGACTTCCATCTGTGTTCTATAAGAAACCCAACATGTGGATGCTTATTGTTGAGGGCAGAGAAGCAGGAATAAGTCAGTCACTGCTGGCCAGAGAAGCAGGAGTAAGCATTAAGCATCTATTATGTGAAAGACTGACCTTGACACAGAGGTAAGAGTGGAATTTTAAACTAGACCTTGCCAAGGTGTTTTTGGCTTATTTTTAATAAGAAAAAGGGACCAGGGTGTTACAATACCTACCCAACAGAGGGGTCTGCTACTCAGTGTAAAGAGATTCAGCAGAGCATACTTGGGATTATTAACTTCAGAAAAATAAAACTGTTCCATGTCTGTATTCTATGTAATGAATACTGTTCAATATACCACCCACACAAGTGTTTATTGTGTATAAAGAATACAATGAAAAGAAAGTTATTCTAGTTACAGATTTACGCATCTCTCTTCTAATACACACGCGCGTGTGTGTGTGTGTGTGTGTGTGTGTGTGTGGTATGTGGTGTGTGGTAGTCCAGAAGGTATCCAGCCATGTAATATAAAACATAGAGACACTTATCGAAGAAGATACAAGATACCAGAAACACAGTACATAGGACAACAGCATCTCAGTCCCTTCCAAAGCAGGCACCTTGGGATCTCACATAGTTGTCCCACTCACCATCAGCTGCCCTGTCATATCTTCCTGAATCTCATCGATGCTCTGAAATCTCTTCCCTTTCCAAGTTGATTTTAGTTTGGGGGAAAATCCAGAAGACACAGGGCGCCAAATCTAGGCTGTATGGGGGCTGAGTCATCTGGGTGATTGGATGTTTTGCCAAAACACTCTGCACGAGACGTGATGCATGAGTGGGTGCATTCTCGCGATGAAGCTGCCAATCACTAGCTGCTCATAGCTGCAGCCTTCTGAATTATGCAAATAGTTTCCATGGAGGAATCTTCAAGCCTAATGCAAAATCTGATGCAGATTCATTGCTCTACTCACGCAGTCATTTTGAATGAGACAGCCACACAGTATACATGCTCAGTCAACAGTGCCTATCGTCCCCAATGACTAGAACAGTGACGCCATCATTGTTCACACCTGCACATTCCAGTCCACTCTCCTTGGCTTCCAGGTTACACTGATGTTGTGCAAACCATTCTTGTTATATTAACAATGGCTGACCTGTATCTCGACAGACTATATATTTTATATATACATCGTCGTCGGCAGCCGTCCGTCTCGAGAGACGATGGTGTAGCTTCTTAAGAGTCTATCTGCACCGCCGAGAATGGCTGTGCAGTCCGACTCGGGAGTGACACGGTATCTGTCTCCTCCCGTGTTGAATCGACATCTTGCGATGACGCTGGAGTGTCCTCTCCAGTGAAGCTGAAGCTACAGAGCCTGGGCAGGGTGATATGGAGGGTCTGCTGTTGCCCATGCAGCAGACCCCCCCTCTCTTCGCAGCTGAAGGGTCCAAGGGAAAGACGGAGTCAATACAGCTTGGCTTCAGGTGCGCCGCAGGAGTTGCCGGTGTTGACTACAACGTCAAACCGCCTTAGGGACTCCGGCTCCAGATTTTCTGTCGGGGTTTACTCCCTTAGCCTTTCCCCTGAAGAGGTATGCCGCAAGGCAGCGGAGGTTTTTTGGAATCAGAGTTTTCCTTCTCTGTATATATACATACATTTAGAATTTTAAGTATTTCTGATTTGAAAGTCTGTGGGAACATGTACCTGGAATAGAACTGTGACCCTCTCTAATTCCTATATAATCACCCCCTGGCAGACTGTCCAGCTGCTGGTCATGAGGATGTTCTCGGAAGATTACTGAAGCACAAGCATGGTTATGACTGCTGTAATTTAAACTAGCAAAAAACCCATCCCAATCCCTAAAAAATTAAAAAAAACAAACAACAACAACAAAAAAAACAGCACCCAGTTGTATGTGACATGAACGAGAAGTAAATATACTGGGTTCCTAGTTCATCTAATCAGAGGGATTGTACTTACAGAGCCATCTGGGAGTGAGCATGAAAATACTGAAGAGTAGCTGAGTGGTGACCCTGGAAATGTGACCACAGTTGACCAAAAGTCTGTTATTGACAGCAAGCCTGCATGCATTCGTATTATCAACAGCAAGAAGAGCCATCCAACTGGATTTAGGTTCAAAGAGAAATGATGAGTCAGAGAGAAATAACCAAGATAAAGGCTGTGTCTGAAGATGAGCGGAATTCTAGAAACCACAGTGAGAAAAGACAGGTAGTCCAAAGAAAATGGCGTAAAAATATCTAGAGAAAGAACATGGAGACACATCCACAGTGACCAAGCACAACCTCTGGCTTCAAAATCATCCGTGACAAGCAGCCGACTCGAGGAGTAGCCTCCTGTGTCGCTGTGACAACTGTAAGGTCTAAATGGATGTGAACGACTGAACAGAGAGAAGCAAAAGGCAACAGCCTCTCAATGTTTAAAGGCAGAGGTGCTCTGGGATTTGCACAAAGTTTATCTCTGACCTGAGCCCTCCAATTACAAAAGATAGTAGCTGCTTTTATTTGCTTTAAATATTGTCATGGGTGGTATGTTGTTATTTTTGTACAGGTAGGGGAAATTTAAAGCATTAGGTAAAGGATGAGACTGAAATTATTCCAGTCCACCTCTGGCTACACTAAGACAGTCCAACTAAACAATTACGAAGTTTACTCTGGCATCAGGGAGTATAGTAAGAAGATACCAGCCATGATCTCGTTCCAAGTGGCCCATTCTCCCCTAGGAAAGCCGCTAACCAGGCGACAGATGCTCTAGCCATTGTCACAGAACCCTGGGGGACCCGGAGCCAGTGTTTTTCCATTAACTTCTTACAAAGCCCGCAGCCTTGTACCTTTGATATCCTGTCCCTTTACTGAGGATCAGGCACTTACATTTCCTAGTTCCTGTAATGACAACTGTGGCACCCCTCTGTTGCTGCACTAAGGATTTTCATTGCAGATTTTCTAGCTCCTGGCACATGTGACATAAGAGGTGTCATTTGATAATGATAGAGAAACTGTGACATTCCTTAGCTAACATAGTATAACACCAGACTTTCAAAAGCAGGTAGTACCTGTTTAGGCTGAGCTCCCTTTGAGAGAATGTCCAGTAAGTCTGCAGAAGAGATGAAATAGAAGCGTGGAAAAGCCACACGCTTGGTTTCCAGGTATTCGGTGAGAGCTTTTTCACAAAGAGAAAGCCTATATGAACAAAAAGTATTTTTTAAGTTTATCTTGCCCATTCAGTTATTAAAACGTCAACAAAACAAAACCCACTTTCTCTCATCTGTCTATCACAATAAACTCACTGTTTATATCAGGTAGCCTACATCCTTCTCTTTGACACCATCATCTTGCTTCTAACATACAAGTCATGGCAAGGAGGAGGGGACACACACAAGAGGCTGCACATGCCCATCATCAGTTGAGGCTTAATTTAGATCACACCTAGGTTGATGACAATTATCATTTTTCTTAATGACACTCCTAACTAGCAGGCAGAAGACTAGCTTCGATATCACTCAATCTGAGCACAAAGTGCTTTAGTTAAGATGACACTGGTTTAAAGTCTTCCTTCTCCCAGTAAATGTTTACAAAACACACATGGCTTCAACTCTGCCTGGTATTCAGAGGAGTCATAAGATCCAGGATCGTTTTCACTTTGTTGTTCTTAGCAGAGCAGAGATGACCCAGAACACAAGCTCCTCAACCCCCCAAAGATTACTGACTATACAGAAATAATTAACTTTTTAGAAATCTACTCTTCTAAAATTATGGCTAACTTTATCACTGAAAAAATCCCAATTATGAAATAATTTTGCTTATGTGATATATATTTTTATGTACAGGGTTCCTCTACTTTGCAATAAAATATGATCACAGTTCTGTACAAACCCCTTCTTTTTAGTATCTGATCAGCCATAATATTCTTATGACCACTCACTGTTGCAGAATTACATGTGAAAATTGCAAATAGTCCCTTAGAACAGGATTCCAAAAGTACTAATATGTTCCCTAAGGGTAATTTCTAGTATAATTAAACTACAGGCAAAATAAAGGATTTAAAATAACTGAGTGCAATTTCCTGGCATATAGTAGATGCTTAATAAATATTTGTAGGAGAACTCAGTAAAAGAATTGACTAGTCAATCATGTCAATTCTCTTGATAATAAGATATTCTAATGTCACTGTTACGATAATCCTTTTGGAAAGCATAAATATACTTGGATTTATTTACATTAACTCACAAAATATATATACCACCTTATATATACAAGGCAACTAGACAACTCTAAGAAAAATTATAAAATAATTTAGAGGTAGAGGTTGTACCTACAATAACATGGTGCCAAATATTATTAGGTACTTGAAAAAAATCTCACAGAATTATAACAAATTGATCATGTTGTAGTTTTGTTCTTACCTGTACTGCAAATCTTTAAGTTTGTCATAGAGATTAGGCCTGCATGTTGCTTCTAAAACATTTTTTATTTTAGCTGTCTTGAACATTAACTCCTGTGTGAAAGTACAATATGGAGCCATTGATATTAGAAATTACTTTTCTAAATTTTTCATCTGATTTGAAAATAAAGAACATTCAAATATTAAAATTAAAAACTAAAAAATGAAGAACCAACAATGAGAGAGCAAGGTTAAAGAGACTTCTAATACCATGTCTACTCACTTTTGCCTTTAAACTTTTAGATAAATATCAAAACCAAAGTATAATCACATAGTTTTTGTCAAAATAAATTCAATGGACATTACCACCATTCTGGATCCACAGAGAATTTCTCTTTTCTAAACCAAACAATTGAAGAGAATAAAGAGAGAGAACCTAGAATCTTAAAGAATACATTCAGATACGAAAATGAGATGAATATGAAACTATCTATTCTTTCCTCCTTAAAAGTTACACAAAATACAATTCCTCTGGGTGCTCTGCCTCAAATGGGAAGAAGAAAATATTTAATCACCATTATTTGGTCAAAGTCTCTCCAACCATTTACCATTATCATGTGTATGTCTCTGTGTGTTCTTGGTGGCTTTTATGAAACAAACAAACAAATAACTGGTAGTACTACCTTGTTACTGGCTTCCCCTCCTCAGCCTTTACTTAATGAAGATGACTCTCATCTACCCCGCCTTATTGCAGGGGCAGGCAATCTATGGCCTAAATAAAACATCTGGCCTGCTGCCTGTTTTCTTTATGGCCCAAGTCAAAGGGAACAAATCAAAGTAGGCATATTTTTAACACACACGCAAAAAAATTAAATGAAATTCAAATTTTGCTGCCTATCCATGAAGTTTTATTGGAGCGCAGCCACACCCATTTGTTTACATAGTGTCTATCTTTTCCTTCAGAAATCCAGTTGCAGCACTGAGTAGCTGTGGCAGACCACAAGACACAGCAAAGCCTAAAATGCCTGGCCCTGGCTGGGTAGCTCAGTTGATTGCAGCCTCGTCCTGATACACCAGGGTTGTGGGTTCAATCCCCAGTCAGGGAACGTACAAGAAACAGCCAATGAATGCATAAATAAGTGGAACAACAAATCGATGTTTTTCTCTCTGTATATTTTTTTCTCACTCTCTCAATCTCCCTTCCTCTCTCTCTCAAATCAGTTTAAAAAATTAAAATATTTACTCTGATTCTTCACAGAAAAAAAAAAATTCCTGACCCTTACTTCCTGAAATGCAAAAATTATATTTTTATAAATACAATACCCCAAATCATGTTCCTTTACAAGATTTTCCTATTGTTTGGAAAACGCTGCTAAAATAGAAAGCAGTCTGTGTCCTTCAAACCTTAAATTCAGCATCTACTCCATCGAATCTTCTAGCATCTTTCACAAGTTGGATTCGAATATCTTCTGAACAGACAAAGATGCTTTCCAGGTGAGACCAACTTCGCTGGACTTCCATCCAAGTAAAGATGACCAAGTCTGTTACGTTTAATTTATTTTGCCAGCTTAAGACTTGCTCGATGAAGTACTCTACATACTTGCTTTGAAGCAGAGTCTGCAACTGAACCTAAGAGGCAAAGAATTTTAAATAACAGCTAAATTGGTAGACTGCTATGTACCATGAGAGAGAGGCCATCCCTATTCTTTTACTTCGTTTTCAATTATAGTTGATATTCAGTATTACTCTGTATTAATTTCAGGTGTACAGCATAGTGGTTACAAAAATCATGTATGTTACAGAGTGCTCCGATGTTTCAAGTACCCACCGGCACATACACAGTTCTTACAATATTATTGCTATATTCCCTATGTCTTATCTCACATCCCCGTCACTAACTACCAATCTGTACATCTTAACCCCTTCACCTTTTTCACCCTGCCCCCCTCTCCCCTGGCATACCTGTTCATTTTATTGCGGGATTCCTGGGACCGAGCATGCATTGTGTGAAACGGGTATTCGATAAGTATTTGCTAACTGAGTGAATTAATGGCCTTAAGTATGCCTATTAACATTTTTTCAAAAGAAAAAAAATGTAACCATAAACAACTATATTTAATGCATCTTCTACATGATGACCATATATCTCTAGGTGGGCAGAAAAAATACTGTGCGCTGGGCTGCAGCTTTAAAAAAACCTTATTCTTCATCTTTTCTTACTATCCCCTGGGTCCTTGCCTATTAATCATTCCAAGGTTGTGGGTTTTTTGTTTTTTTTTCCAGTAGTGAGAAAATAAAACTAACTTCCCTCCAGCTCACTAAGCCCTCAAGCTTACATTTTCCTCCCGGTTCAGTTTATGACCAAACTTGGCAGCACTTTATTTATTTATTTTAAAAGAAATTTTATTTATTTTTAGAGAGAGGGGAAGGGAGGGAGAGAAACGTCAATGTGTGGTTTCCTCTTGCACGGCCCCAACAGGGAACCTGGCCCACAACCCAGGCATGAGCCCTGACTGGGAATCAAACCGGCAACCCTTTGGTTCGCAGGCTGGTGCTCAATGCACTGAGCCACAGCAGCCGGGGCCAAAATTTACAGCACTTTAAATGCCAGGCTTGTTTTCATGTCCTCCAGTCTGGCTAGCACGTCTGATCATTCTCTGACTGTGAAATCTCAGAAAGTCGCTGGTTGGAATGGCCTCCTCTCATCCTCCTTCACCTCTAAGTGCTGAATACATTCCACTCTTCTTTTCCCCCAGTGTTATTGAGATGTTATTGACATATAACACTGTGTAAGTTTAAGGTGTACGATGTGATATTTGATTGGTATAGTTCACAATATATAATAGTGAAATGGTTACCACAATAAAGTTAGTTAACACCTCCATCCCCCACATAATTATTTTTTTTTTGTGGTGATAACATTTAAGATCTATTCCCTTAACAACATTCAAGTCTATAATACAGTACTGTTAACTACAGTCACCATGCCGTACATTAGTCCCCCAGAATCATTCATCTCCCACCTCAAAGTGTGTGCCATTTGACCAACATCTTCCCACTTCCCTCATTCCCCAGCCCATGGCCACCACCGTTCTCTGTTTCTATGAGTTCAGCATTTTTGATTCCACATATAGGAGAGATCATACAGTACTTGTTGTTCTATGTCTGACTTGTTTCCCTTAGCAAAGTACCTTAAAGTCCATCCATGTTTTCACAAAGGCAGAATTTCTTTTTATTCTGAATACTATTCCAGTATACACACCACATGTTTTCTTTATACATTCATCTGTCAATGGACATTTAGGGTGTTTCCATGAACATCTGACATCTTTGGGGGAGAAATTTATTCCATGGTCCCTATGATACTACAGTCTCCTTTCCCACTATTTCTCTGACATCTCTCTCTCTTTCTCTCTCTGCCTCCTATATGTCTCGTGTTGTTCACCAAATGCAGCCTTTTCCGAAGCTCTATTCCCTGCTGCTTATCTTCTTCACCTCTCGCCATCTAGCTTATCAATTAGCAAGATACCCACAATGCCCTCCCGACCTTCTGTCCTACACTGAACCTCTGGCTCAGCTCTGGGTCCAACTTTCCTCTTTCGTGTAAGTGTCCTTCATGCTCCCCATGACAGAGCCTCTCTGTCTCTTCTTAGACCCCTTGGAGACTTCTGCCTGCTACCCACTCAAGTACAAGTTCCTTGAGAACAAGTGTTCATACCTTTTGATCCCAAATGGTACCATGCCTGGAGCCTGGTCCAAGCAGATGCCCAGGAAATGAACAAATAATATTGAAACCTGGAAAAAGTCTAAAACCATGAAAGAAAAAAATCTGTCATAAAAATATCCATCTTACTTGGTTGTGCTCTAGAGTTTCAAAAAGTTGTTCATCAGACTTTAGTAATGGAACGCCTGTCCGATAGTGAACTTCATAAGAGAACTCCGTGGTTGCCCAGGTCAAACTGATTTCCGTGATAACCTAGACATAAACAGTGATAAGTTACATGTACAAAAGTTTCATCTACAACCAATACGTAGGATATTATGGTGAATTTAAAATATTTTTTGGAAACAAAGTGATTGATATCAAGTATTACTGGTCTCAATTTTTACTCCTTCAAATAACACATAGTAATGAAGTTTAGAGAATAAATTCTATCACCTAAAGGAACAAACATCACACCAATACCAGGTTTCTGTCAAATCTGACTTACATCCTTCAATGAAACAGAATGCTAGAGCAGGAAGGGACCTGAATGGTTATCTAAAGGTCTGAAAGATAAGATTTACAAATTAGCCAGCATGAGACGGGGGTTGCTCAGAATACCTGAACATCACTCCCATTGCCTCTGTGTGAACCTGCGTAAGTTAATTACCTCTCTCTACCTCAGTTTCCTCATCTGTTAAATAGGAATAATAGTATCACCTCTCTCAGAGAATTAAGTGAATTAATTTAAATAAAATACTTGGAGCAGTGCTTGCTACAAAGTAAACGATATGTGTTTTCTGGTATCATCATCTTCATCATCATCATGATCATCATTGGGGCCAACCCTCTCGTTCTACACATTTCCTCTGGCTCGGAATAATTCTGTGTCTGGCCCAAGTCACACGCTAACTAGCAGCATGACGGCTTCCCCGAGTCTGCTGATGGGCTAATGCGCAGAATCAGCCCAGTGTGAACAAGACAGCCCCAAGGACACCACCTTTTCAGTCCCCAGTTCCTTCACTGCTTTGTCCACAATGCTTCGGACATCATCCTCCACTCGCTGTAACCGCAAAGCTAGTAAGTCTGCCAAAGTTGTGGCTTCATTTATTGAAAAGTTGACCTGATTAGGAAGAAAAAAAGGGCAGAATTTATATTCCACGTAATGATTCCTTTTACCTAATGGCCAGAGGAATGATTCATAGCTAAATATATTCAACTGCTGAGCACACCTCTAGTTCTGAAAGTTGCAGACATTTAAAGACATTGTTTTTTAATTCCCAGAAGCCAGGGCCAAGGTTTAGGCCACATTCATGCTACACTACTTTCTTCTCTTTCATAGCCTTCCCCTGTCAGTTCATTTCTTATCTCCTTTGCCCACAGAACCCATGTTTTAGAGATTCACTATGTTCATTTATTATAATTTGGGTGAAATCCCAGGAATCAGGTAGTAGCTCATTTGTCTTTTCCACCTAAAAGTATTCTATTCACTGAACATAATTCCCAGTTGCTTCTGTGATTTAACCTAGTTTTATCACTAATTTAATCATAGTTCTTTGGGCAAGGGGTATTTTCATTCTTAGTGTCATTAGTCATATTTACCACGTGGAAAACACAATTCACATTTATTTCATCAAGTTGTTGAAACCCCCCTCTCACCCCAGTATTTGCTAAGAAGCTCTCAGTTCTTCCTAAATATCCGAAGTCATCCACATCCCTTGCAAATGAAGAGCTGATCCAGCCACACGGTTGTAGGAAAACTATTTCCTTTCCTGCTCCTGCTAAGCAAATCCAGCTTCTGCTTTTTGGAAGCTACAGCCCTCTCTAGCCCTCCCTGCCTCTAACACTCTTTGTCACCATCCCTCTCTCTGGAAAAGGGGACTAAACATCTCTGTTTGCCAGACCTCAGGGGGTTCCCTGAATGGTGGACTTTCAGTGTTAAAACCTGAAAAATCTTCAGCAAAGGAGTTGGTCACCCTATCTTTGCATCACTTCTGGCCTCACTCCACAGCTGATGGGTCCCAGGTCTGTCTTGAAGGAAGAATGGGCAGGGATATGGAATGGGGCCACCCCGGTTAGTCATGCAGTTTGTGCACTGAATATTAACACCCAGCCCAGGTGACAAGTGGAGGTTGAATTTAGCCACTGCTCTGATGCTCTAGAACAGCCTTTTTCTAAATTCTCTGCCAGAGAAAGTACATTTTTCTAGCTTGCAGAAAGGCCACGATACAGGCAGAAGACCAAGGTAAGAAGAAATGTCATTGGAGGAAATGTGAAGGGGGAGTGGGGCCCACAGTCTATTACATATTGGGAGACTCAACAAAGACTATTCTGAATGAATCAGTCAATCAATTGTAAAATCTAAATATCCAATGTCTAAAAGACTCTGCAATATAATAGCTTCAGGGATCATTTATTGAGCACCACTACTTACTGGGTCTCATCTCCACTTTGTTCATCAATTCTGCATGGGAAGCACTAGGCATTATTTTCATTTCACTGAGGAGGTGATTGAGGTCTAGAGAGTGGGTAAGTTGCCCATGATGCCAGAGTTACTAAGTATTGGGGTTGGAACAACAAGGCCTAGTTTCCACTAGTGGAGAAACTCTGCAAACTCTGTCTTCACATCCTGAGAGCCTTGCACACAATGAGTCCCTCAAGCTCTAGATCTGCCCAAGGAGAAAAACATAGCAGGCTGCCTTTCATACATTTTAAATTCAAATAGGTCACCTTCCCTTAAAAAATAAAGTATCAGATTGCTAATGTTTGCTCTTAAAAGATGCAGAAAGACAAGAAAATATAGCCTCAAGTGGCCTGGGTACATGAGAAACCATTTTATATTTTGCAATAAAATCAAAACCATCAAAAAAGACTATCAGAAAGACACCATTAGTAAATAAATTGTGTGTGTGTGTGGGGGGGGGGGTGACGGGATCACAATTTCAGAATTCCCTATCTCCCTAAATTCATTTCTATGGCCTCTGATCCTCTCTAAAATAAGGAAGGAAGCTTCTTTGCAGCTATGGGCTTTATAAAATGCCTTTACATTCTCTTACTTGATCCTTACAGGATCCTCTGATGTGTGAGAGCAGAGTGCATTGCTTTCATTTTATTAATAAAAAGCAAAATTCAAAACAGAGAGGATACGTGTCTTATTTGCAGTCAAACAGCCAGTAAGAGATAAAAGCAGGGTGTGTTAGTCAGCTTGGGCTGCTATAACAGAATACCATAGCTTAGGTGGCTTAAAAAACAAACATTTACTTCTCACTGTTCTAGAGGCTGGAAATCCAAGTTCAAGGTGCCAGCACAGTCAGGTTCTTGGTGAAGGCCCCCTTCTTGGTTTACAGGTGTTTGTCTTCTTATATCCTCACATAGCAGAAAATAAAAAGCTCTGGTCTTCCTCCCTTTAGGGCACTAATCCCATTTATGAAGGCTCCACTTTCAGGATCTAATTACCTCCCAATGGCCCCACTTCCAATACCATCCCGTTGGAAATTAAGGCTTCGACATGAGAATTGTGGGGGGACATTTAGTTCATAGCAGAGGGCTAACACTAGGACCTTTGCATGTGCAGTCTGTCTGTCCTCTCTCAAGGAGCTTGACCTCTCCCATCTGACCAGACGCATGTTCACAAATCCCACTTCCTCCCAGAGGAATAATGTAACCCAAAGAATAACACTTCACGGTCACAAAAGCGTTCAGTTAATGAGACTTGAGAAACTGACCCCAATGGCCTTCATGAGCTGGTGCCAATGCCTGTCCCTGAGGGCCGGGCTCTGGAGCTCTGCGACGGCTCTCAGGACAGTGGTCATGTCCTTCACGGTGCCCTCCAGGCTCGCGTACGCATCCCAGGCACGCACTTCCTTGTCTAGTGACCAGATTTCCTAGAGAAAAGTGAAAAAATAAGAAGGCCCCAGATATAGCTATACATTTTATAATTTACCTTATTTGAAAGAAAAAGTATACACTTCCTGGGATTAGAAAAGAGAGTAAAAGCATTTCGGTCCCTAGGTGAAGGACTAATACGAGAGAAACAGAAAAGAGCCCACTCATTCCTGTATTATAAGTCCACTATGCACAAGCCACGTGGACACACTGGTTTCTTATTCACAGGCTGTAACTAAACATCCCACGGGATCTTGAACGTAGGTTAGTAACAGAGTTTAGAGGAACTGTGCAATGAAGAGTGTATCCTCTAGAAACATAAACAGTCAGAAAACTGAGATTGTTATCTGGATGACCGCGACCTTCCTCCAAAGACCCGACTTGCTTGAATGGTAGCCTGAAAAGTGAGCACTCGGAGTGTTCGTTCCTTGGAATGTACATATTTCATGACTTTAAGATGTGTCGAAGGGGACCCCTGATTTGGTTGTCTTCTTGGCCCATGGAACAGCATGCACAATGGTGAAGGACAAAACCCACTATAAAACGGCAGCCTCAGCATGAAGAAGAGGACAATGCCACTTGCTGAAAACAAATAAAGAGCTTCAGCCGAGAGCGGGGATTGAACTGTCATTCAGAAGCGAGATGAGATGGTAGAGGAAATAAGTAGGAAGCGAGCACAATAATGAGACACCGATGCTGTGGCATTCAAAAGAATGATGGGACATTTCAGTTAGGATCTTTGGGGCCAGGATAATATGGGGGACAAAACTGGAAGTGTTCGTAGGAGCTGAGCACAGGACTGAGCCAAGGAAAGGATATTTGGGGGTAAGAAGAAATCAAAGGACCCTGCCACTTTTTAACTGCCTTTCCCTGCTATATAGTTTGGCTTTATCCAAAATCATTCTCCTCTCTTCAGAGGGCATGTGCCTATGGGGACGAGATGTCAAAGCACCAAATTCAAATAAGCTGAGTCCTGTATACACTGAGCCCTCTTGGGATACTGGAGTAATCAGTAATACAAAGATCAGAGTATTTCAAATAAATCTACAAGTGGAATACTCCAATGAGTAACCCCAAATTCTAGAACCAAAAGCTATTTTTTTATAATACAGAATGCTCATGGTTGCTAAGAAAAGAATTCGAAAGCTTTCATAAGCCTAAACTCTCAGCCCTAGTACTCTTAATCTTAACACGCTCCGTTCTAGACAACTTTAGGAAACTCATGATTACACTGGCTACTCATAAATTCATTAGCCCTAATATGCTTTCCTCCACTCAGTCACAGAAAGGCAGGCTTGATTAAAAGTGCAACTGGCTGAGAGTGGGAAAAAAAAAAAAAACTCTCATATCACCCTGTGTGAAGTAAATAAGGACACGCAGCCCAACGCAGCAGACACGCGGTTAGGGGAGATGGAAGGAGGTGGGGCTGAGGAAGATAAATTCTTGTAATCGACAGTTATGGAACTTGCCTTGGCAAACCTTCTGAGTTCTGCGTCCATCTGTTCCACATTAATCTGTCTCCACTGGGTTTTAGTCCAATTATCAATGCTTCTCTGAAAACGGACAAGCAGATAAAAGTGTCAACAACATTTGGTGAAAGCAGGTCTCCACAGCAAAATATATAAACTGATGATACACAGTGGCTCTGTCATCCAGTGGAAGGTCAATTATTTAAGTATTAATTGCACTTGTCAAAACTGCCTATCACCAAAACAAAAAAGTTGTCAGGACATGTCAAACTTAAGGCTAAAACATTATGATATATTAAGTTCTAGTAGCAATGACAAATTCCATACACACATCATTATTTAATCCTGAGTACTTTGAATGAATTGGATAAGTATATGACCATTAAATATACCAGATTTTTATTATTCTACAAAGAACATAAAATAAGCTTTCATAAGAATCTTAATGCATTATAAATAAAACTTTCATTAACTTCTTGACTATATCCTCTATCTTGTTGCTGTATTTCTATATAGCTTTCAACTAACATCAAGGAAAATTATGTATAGTGCATGTTTCAATATGCCTAGTTCCCTACAATTTATTTTTACATTTAAATTTTTAATTTAATTAACAACATACAAATTAATTTTTAGTTAGGTCAATTTATATATGCACATACATGTAAGTGTAAGCATGGGTATATACGTAAATTTGTATAAATTTGTGTAGTTGTATATTAATTTTTATTTATGTCCACATAATCCCTCCAAAAATGTGAAAGTCAACTTATTACACACAGTTTCATTTAGAACAAAAACAAAACAACTGATATTCAGAGACGGATCTTCTAACACAGATGTAGGACCACTAATTCCGGGGGGGAATATAATGTCCACATATTTTAAGACATAAAACCCAAACAGAATGATACAGACACAAATGTTGCCTATTTATACAAAAGAACTACTAAAGAAAAAAGCATGTTTTCAAAAAAGAGTGTCTTACTTTAACATAAACAATGACATCCCAGAGTCCCTTGAGCAATTTTATTTCTCTGCGACACTGCTTCATGTGTTTGTACTCTGGAAGAGCAACCTCAAAAAGATGGGTTGATTCTTGCATCTGTAACATTTCTTCTTCTAATGCTTCAAGTTCTTGGTTTGCCTAAGGAGAAAACACACACACACACACTCTTAAATTCAATGACCTGTCAGAGAGAGAGAGAAGCCTACACAGTTCTGTAGCTCCAGTTATGGCAACATTTACAACTATGATTTAAAAAGAAAACTTTTGCCCTGACCAGTGTGGCTCAGTTGGTTGGGCATTGTCTTGCAAAGTGAAAGGTCACTGGTATTCTGTAGTTCACTGTGATGTGTCTAGATGTTGACTTCCTCTTTATACTGGTTGGGATTCAGTGAATTTCCTGAATCAACTGATTCATGCTCTGACAAGTCCTAGGAAAATCTCAGCTATTATTCTGTTTATTCTCTCCTCCAGGAAGTCTGAGTAGAAGAGTTAGACGTCATTCTAACTTCTTACTCTGTGTCGCTAAATCTCTTTTACCTTTTCCATCTCCCTACACCAGTGTGCTGCCTTCTATATGATTTCTTCCAATCTCATTGCATTTAACTAATTCTCTTTCCAGCTTTACTAGCTCTCTAACCCACCTGCTGAGTTTTTAAAAATAACTATACATTTCATTTCCATAAGTTTCTGGCCCTTCCTCTCAAATTCAGCCGATCATTGTTAATAGTCTCAAAACTGAGAACTTGCTTCGTTTTTTTCAATATTTTATTTCCTTAATAAATGTCTTCTAATATCTGACATTTTATATGACTCTGTAGCTCTGGTTTGATCCTTCTGCTGCCTCTTAGGCACGATGGTGTGTTTATTGATTGTTCTCTTATAAACTCATATTTGACTGAACTTAATTTGTGGGACCCCTGAGAAGACTAGAATAAGAGCACTTTTTTTCCAGAGACAAATTGGGTTTACTTCTACTAAGAAGAGCCAGTTGTATCCATTTCAATTTCCTGGCCTGGAAATTCCTTAATCATAGAGGTAGTATGAAACTGAACCACAATCTTTATGAAAACAGGCCTGTGTTTACAAATTCCAGAGGATCCTTTCCCTCTTTCCCCATTTCTCCCCTACTCTGACCCTCAGCAAGGACTAGCAGGCAAGGTCAGAGGCTCCTGTTGCAGGCTGCAGATTCTTCCTCGCTTACCCTTTCACTGCGGGCGTAACCTCCTAAGGCCATCTACTTCTCCTAGAAAGGATTAATTGCAAAGTTCTAGACCTCTGATACTTGCATGGGCCCCATCATGCAGCACAGACTTCTGTATTTGCCTCTGCTTTTTATCCTGCACTCCAGTTCTTTCCCTGCCCTTTAGAAAGGTCTCTTGTTTGGGGGGAAACTTAGCAATAGATTTAAAATTTCACATTGGTGAACATGTTTCAGCATCTGTTTTACAAAAGAGGAATTTTCAAAATGTCTAGTCTCTCATACTTCCCAAAGCCAACAGTACTTTTATTTATTTTTAATCAAGATTCCTATTACTTATACTAATTTAATTATTCCTAGAAATATATACGCAGTTGTGTTAATTCAAGTGTTTACCTTTGGCTATGCAGAAACAAGAACATATAAGTTTACTAAGGAATCCATTCCAAAAGGAGTGCTTCACCAGAACACTCCCCTTGTCCCTGGAGGGTCAATGGCTTCTGTCTTGCAGGGTGAGCTGCCTTGAATACTAGGGTCCACCATATCAGCCCCGAACAAAGAACATAGGTGCCTTTGGTTGAACCCAGTTAGGTAATCATTAGATACGCACACTGAACAAACACACAAGAAAATGACTTCAAGAAAAATGTAACCCAGCCCTGCTAGATTCAAAATGTCCCTCAACACATTCGACAGGCACAAATATAAGTGTCTCTTGACTTTTAAATATGTAACTATACGCTATTACAGTATAACATTCAAATGGTAGGATTCAATAAATAACTGTAGTAAATGTTTACACACACAGCACATTGGTTAGTCCAATAAAAATGTCTCCCAATCCACAATCTATTCAAACCACCTGAAAATACGAAAATTAGATAGAATTGTTAAAAAAACCACAACTATTAGCATATTCTAACCTAATCCCTTTTCAGGGACTATATTAACCAGTTTTCTTCAGCCAAGTGGAAGAAAAGACCTTATGCTACAGAATCGTGTTTTCTGAATGTGTTTAAAGCAGCTAAAACTAAATTCAACCCCAAGTTTGGAGAGAGCAGTAAGAGCTGTCAGTGCAAGTTTTATATCAGTCTAACGAGTAAAGCCTATCTATGGCGTGAAATGAAGTCAGAATGGCAGCCTAGAGGAAGAACTCAGAAAGATTCCCAGCTCTTAAACCTAAAGTCCACAAGGTCATTTTTTCATTGTGGCAGCTAGGTTAAGAATTTCTAGAGAAACAAAAGACATTATTTTTCTAATTATAGTTTAAAACACTTTTTCAAGCCTCAGATGAATAACTCACCAGTTTGCATTACTTACCCATTTTATTCATTCCTATAGTTAACCATAATAAAGTAGTTCATTACATATAAACTAGGATTGAATGACTCAGTTATATTTGTATTGAGAGTTAAAAATAAGTTATGGAGTTCCTTCCTGGTAAAATTCACATGGGAAATAGAATAATGACTAAAATTTCTGATTTTTTAAAAGTTAGCTAGAATTTTAATAGTAGTATCACTAACTGTATAATTTCCAACAAGTTAATTATATATGATTTTTTAATCTGAAAAAATAAAATAATGGACCTCGCAGAACATTTGGTCCCATCTAAAACGTCCACTGAGACATTTGGTCCTGTCTAAAACATTCACAGTTAGAAAATGTTCCTTAGAAAATGGCCTGGGATCCAAATAGCCCATAATGTTTATTTATACTTTTGGTTTACAGGATTAATACATTAAGACATACCTTCCTGTGTTCTCGGTCCAATAATTGTGTTGAGGCTGACTTGCCAACGATAATGGGGTTAGGTAGATGGGTCAGGGTTCAAATCTTGCAGGAGAGCAGGATTTACATTAACTATGCACATTCGGGACAGGGCAAATTATTTTTTAAAATAATTTATTTTTACTTATTTGTTTATTTATTTATTTTTAGAGAGAGGGGAAAGGAGAAAGAGAGAGAGAAACATCACTGTGTGGTTGCCTCTCACTGGTGCCCCCAACTGGGGACCTGATGTGCACCCTAGTCATGTGTCCTGACTGGGAATTGAACCAGCGACACTTGGTTTGCAGGCCAATGCTCAATCCATTGAGCCACAGCCACCAGGGCGGACAGGGCCAAATTTTAAGGACCTTTTGACATGGACCAAATGTCTCCATGGATGTTTTGGGCAGGACCAAGTATATACGCTTATCATAACAGAAGCTACACGACAGGGAAAAGGCAAGAACTGAAAAGAAAAAAAAGTAAGTAATACACTGAGCAAAGTTCTTGACATATATATAGTAAGTGCTTAAAAATAGCAGCAATTGTTACTTTCACTGGTATGATTACTTTGATAATGATAGTGGTTTTGAGAGACGTGATTTAAAGCAATATAATTTAATTGGGGAAAATTGTTTACAACGGTGTTTTAAATAGTTAATTCTCAACTGCTATAACTAATTGCAAAACTCAGGCAAAATATAGCAGTATCTCAATGTCTAAATTTACTTTCTAAAACAGCTATTGTACCACACATAAGATAACTGAAATCAGCATTACCTTATCAAGCACTGTGTATGGATTTTCCGCATGAAAACCAAAAGGAGCACAGAGTTTGAATCTCTCTCTGAACTTGGCCTGCTTCCCCTAATCAGGGCAGGAGAACAAAATGAAAGTGAATCTCAAACAAATAGTGCAGATAACTCCCGGTAAAATCTTTCTTAAAAAAAAAAGCACTTGGTAGTTCACTTACATCAAATAAAGTACACTTTTTCCTTATAAGAGTGACTTCCACATTTTGCAGAGGTGAAACCTCATGTCGGACAGTGGCTGCGATCTTTTTGGTAGTTTCCCATCTTTCAGGTAATTCCTACAAAAACACAGGTGCAATCAGGAGATTACTTCAATACTTAAAACAAATCAACGCCATCGGGTTAAACAATTCTAATCTCTACAGTAACCCATGACATCTCCTCATACTTATATGAGAGAAGGAGCTGGTCTCAAAAAAAGATGAAAGCGACCAAAAGGCTTCGATCCAGGCTGAAGTCCAGCAGAAACCAGAGTTGTCCTCTGCTGTAAGATTATCTCCGAATTAATGAAAATCTTTTCCAAACAGATGCAAGTTTCAAAACCGATTTTGCGGTTGAGGGAAAACAACTACAGTGCTCTGGAAATGACTCTGAGCTCTAACAACTAGAAATGGAGCCACGCTTAGCACTGCAGCGGGTGAAAAACAAAACGCTTTGAATCTGGCTGGGCAGAGACGAGAATGTGGCTCCATCTCTCATCCTCCGCCCTCCTCTCCTCCAGAAGCTCCGTGTGTGCGTACCTCTCCATGGAGAGTTTGCGCGCTTGGGTAGGTTCATTTCAAATTACTAGGATTTTTGAAGAAGAGGCCAAGGGAAAAGGAAGGCTAATTCCTACTGGGTGGAGGACAAAAGAAGCAATAAGTAGTTCAGGTAGCAACTCAGCTGTGCCCTGCCTGACTCCAGTTTAACAGAACAGGAAGTGACCTCCTTTGAAGAGCCATGGTGCATAATGGCCATTGAAAAGCATTCCTTGTGTCCAGGTTAAGAAAGCATTGTCTCTCTGGGTCATCTCCTGGGACACTGAAATTGTTTTGTCATATGAAACCCTCCCACCCTGCCCCCCAGTGATGGGACTCGACTTGTGCAGCCTAAGGGCAGAAATCGAGGATCCTACAGACTATTTAGTAACCCTGGGCAAATATTTGATGAATGACTCAGTAACTGCCGATTATGAAGAGTGCACTGTGCTAAGTATAAGCTGTATCTGTGCAGTACAGGGGTGTGAAAAAGGTAAAACATATTCTTTGATTTAAATTGTTTTATAATGTCAGAGCGAATGAGAGGCCCATGCAATAACTACTCCTTGTGACAGAATGTGTTAACTTCCCTCAGGAGGTCATTGCATCATGGAATTTAAATACTTGGGAGGCAACATGGTGTCATGACAGGAATACCAAACCAGGCCAAGAACCAAGAGATCTGGGCTCTAAACTTGCCCTTCATCGTGTTTTTCAACCCTTTATTTTATCCAACTCTGCAACCTCCTCTGTACAGTCTCACTTGGCATTTCCAATGGATCCCATGGAACCTAAATACCACATGAAGTCCCTTCAGGACCCATGGGAGGGAAGCCACAGAGAGGTCATGTCAGTGGGCTCAGGCCCTTCAGCCCTATCCAACTATACTACACTGGCTATTACCTGCTTTCTATTCAAGGATTCCAAATAAGCTTCCATTTGATAAAAATAGATTTGCATTGAAAACCAAAAGATCAGATGATCTCCGAAGTCTCGGTAACTGATGTGATGCCCTCAAGGAGGTAACACTGACTCTCAGGCTCAAAGGAATAACTGGCCTTTAACAGGTGGAGATTAGGGGGAGATCCCCCGAGATCCTGTGAGGTAAGGGTACCAATGCAGGATGGGGTGAGAGGGGGCTCTTACGAAAACTGGACAGTATTTGGAGGCTCATGGCAGTCAGTGAAGGCTTCTTAGCAGGGATGGGACTTAATAAAATCTGTAGATTAGAAGTTTAATCTAGCTTACAGCATAATGTAGATAGAGTGTGAGAACATAGGCATACTTAAGACTTTTAAAGAAAACAAAGCACAGGCAAGTATCTGGAAAATATTGTTACTGCTAATGATTATGAAGGAGAAACAGTAACTACTGCAAGTTGCTTTAATTAAAATAAAATTGGGGCACTGTGAAACTCCACACGCAACTTGTTCTGCCTATCAATCTTGTATTTCCTCCTGGCCAGCCTGAATTACTGACCCAGAAGCACACACATCACTAAAAGTGTGGCCCACTTCTGAAATATTGAAAAGCCTAATATTTTCAATACTGCCATAACCCTCAGTAGTGAGTCAAACTTCTGTAATATAAATTCTGGAGGCCGTGGCTAAAATCCCACATATCAATTCCTTGTGTTATGACTGGTATGTCTATCTACTTTAAGGTCCAAGATCTGACTCAAAGAATATCTGAATCTTTACAAAACCAAATATTTATAATGTGTTCTACTCTAACTAAGCATCTCTCATTCTTGTCATGTATCTATCCACATCTTATCTCATTCCATATCTAACTGGATCTTCAATTCTAAAAGTTTACACTTATGTACAAGTTAATAATTCATATGTAGTAATTCTTTCTAGTCTTTATAGTCAAGAGAACAATTGTAAATATACTCTTGCAATTAATCCTCACAAAACAAAATGAGGGATACAAAATTGTGGCAGCAAACATGGAAAACAATTTGGTGATACCTCAAAAAGTTAAACTCAGAATTACCATATGACCCAGCAATTTCACTCCTAAGTGATTCCAAAAAATAATTGAAAACAGGTCCTCAACTACGTGTGCACCAATGTCCATAGCAGCCCTATTCACAACAGGCAGAAGATGGAAACAGCCCAAATGCCCATCAGCAGATGCCAGCCTAAATGAATTGCAGCTTGTATATACACTATGGAACATTATTCAGCCACCAAAAGGAATGAAGTAGTGATATATATTACATCATGAATGAACCTCAAAAATATTACACCAAGTGAAAGAAACCAAACACAAAAAGCCACGTATTGTATAATTCCATTTATATTAAGTATCTAGAATAAGTAAACCCACCCTGACTGGTGTGATTCAGTGGGTTGGGCATCATCCTGCAAACCTAAAGGCCGCCAGTTTGATTCCCAGTTGGGGCACATGGCTGGGGTACAGGCCAGGTCCCCCGGTTGTAGGTGTGGGAGAGGCAACCAACTGATGTTTCTTTCACACATCAATGTATCTCTCCCTCTCGTTCTCCCTCCCTTCCCTTCTCTTTAAAAGTAAATAAATCTTTAAAACTATTTTAAAAAATAGAATAAGTAAATCCATAGAGACACAAAATGATGGGCAGCAGCCAGGGGTTGGTGGTGAGAGGCGGAGCAGTGAGGAATGACAACCAACGGGTATGGAGTTTCCTTTGGGGTGATGAAAATGTTTTGAAACTAAGTAGAGATGGTGGTTATAAAACACTGTGAATGTGGGAGCTTCCGGCCAAGATGGAGGCTTAGACGGACACGCTAGGTCTCCCTCTACAACTAGAGAGGAATACAACTACTTCAAAACAAAGGATAACTAGAAAGTCCAGAAAATAAAACTACACGGAAGCCCAACATATGAAGTTATAAACCAGCGGTGCCATTTGGGCAGGTAAGAGTTAAAGAGGGCAGCGCTGTTTGCGGTCGCACCTGGGACAGTGGCGGGGCGGCGAAAAATCCCGGCTGCAGTCAAGCCCCTGGCAGTGCGCGACCCCAGCGCTGGGGAGAGCGGCCGCCGCATCGCCTTGAACAGTGAGGCCCAGGGGGGCGGGAGGACGGATCCCGGTCTCCTACCTGAATAACTGTGTGAATCCATCTTGGACCCCCGCCCCCAAAGAAAGCACCACAGGGCTGCGAAATAGGTCGCGGACAGGCGCCGGTCGCTGACTTGTGACGCGTACACAGGCACTGCCCCCTACAGCCGGCCCAAGAAAACAAAACGCATCTGTCAAAATGAGGCAGACAACTATAGAAATCCCGGTGACACAACTCACCAGGCAGCAGATAGAGAACCTGACAGATGAACAGATAAGAAACCTGTCAGAGGCTCAGTTCTGGGCCATTGTTATCAGGTGGCTTACAGAATTCACAAAAGAGCTGGAAAAAGATGAGAAAGAAGCGAAAAACACTCAAAACGAAAGGAACAAAACTACATACGAGACAGATGGTGAGGAAAAAAAATCCAGAGTTCATTTCAACAAACTGGAATATGGAGAAGGAACAAGCAGTCAACCAATGCAGAGAGAGGAAATGGGAAGCAACAATGAGAGGATCAGAAACCTCTGGGACAGCTATAAAAGGCCCAACATAAGAATCATTGGTTTGCCAGAGAGTGAGGAAGATGAACTAGAACTTGAAAAATTGAGTGAAAATATAATAAAGGAGAACTTCCCAGACTTGGGGAAGGGAATAGACTTGTAGGTCCAGGAAGCAAGGAGAGTTCCCAAGAGACTGGATCCAGGGAGAACCACTCCAAGACACATTATAATCAAAATGTCAAAAATTAAAGATAAAGAGAGAATCTTAAAAGCAGCAAGAGAGAAGAAAAGAATTATGTACAAAGGGGTCCCAATTAGACTATCAGCTGACTTCTCAAGGGAGACCCTGCAGGCAAGAAGGGACTGGCAAGAAATATTCAAAGTAATGAAAATCCAAAACCTACAACCACGAATACTCTATCCAGCGAAATTGTCATTCAGAATAGAAGGACAGAGAAAGTGTTTCCAGGACAAAATAAAACTGAAAGAGTTCATTAGATCCAAACCACTGTTATATGAGATGTTAAAGGGACTGGTTTAAAAAACAGAAGCTAGGGAGATGAAACAAAGGCAAACTAAACAGGCAACGAGAGTGGAAAAGGAACTGTGGGTACGGGAAGCATATTGGGGGGAGGTCAACAGGGAGGGGGAGTGGGGAGAGGGAGGGAGATGATATAGGAATTGGGGATCATGGTAGGAGGGAATGGAATAGACGGAGAGAGGTTGGGAGGAACTGTATGCACAACTAATGGACATAATCTAAAAGGGGGGGACAACTGGAGGGAGGGGGGCCACCGGGTGGAGGGGAGCAGAGGGAAGGGAAATTGGCACAAATGTAATATTTTAATCAATAAAACACATTAAAAAAAAAACAAAAAAACAAAAAAAAAACACTGTGAATGTACTAAATGTCATACGCTTTGATATGGTTATTTTTATATCATGTGAACTGTGAATGTCACCTCAATTAAAAAAAAAAAGAATAGTCAGTGGGAAACTGGAGACTGCATAAAAATAATGAAGTATCTCGAGGGCTAATTTACTGCACCCTCTGAGGCAAGCAGATGAGATGGACCTAAGCATTTCCGGGAGAGAAATTAAGTTTGAGTTCCATGCTCTACTCACTGAACTAAAAAATTCAACAGAAGTTTTTTAGTTAATGTGTCCATGGATTCCATTTGCAAAGTTCAAGGTAAGGCTATCCTGAGAGCTGGTGGATGATGTAAATAAATCCGCTGTCTATAGAACTTCAAAGTGGGCGTGGGGCTAGAGGCTCAACTGTGAGCTCTTTACCCACAGTGTCAGTTATAACTACAAAGACTTGGTTCATCATCTGGGGCACAGCAGCCGCCAGGTCTTTCCAGGGCATGGGAGCAGAAGGTCGTCACAGAAATCCTGTTTCAGAAACACAGTGATTTCTCCATCCAAACTAGCCTTTCCTCACCCTTTAGTAATGTGTCTGTGATATTTTTCCAAAGACTAGGACACTTGTCCAGTGGAAGTTTTAAATGAAAGAGAACTGCAAAATATTGTGCGTGTGAAACTGATGGCAAAAGAGGAACTCAAAAGAGGAACTGAGAGGCTCTCTATGACCTAAACTCCTTGTAACAAGAAGGCGAAGGAGCACAGCAGTTGAGAGCAAGTAGTGGCTTTACTACTTGTGTTGTGTGACCTTGAAAAAGCTATGAAACCCCTTCAAGCTTCAGATTCCTAACCTGTAACATGAGAATGGTCATCTCTACAGTATAGGTTCTCATGGGGATGGCATAAGAGGACAGGTAAAGAACTTGGCTAAAGGAGTTGCTTGATTTATGCTAATTCGGGTGATTGTACCATGACACTGACCTCTAGCTGCATGTAGACCTGCTCAGGCATCTTCTGGCCATAGGTTTCCAAGAGTGTGATGGTCTCTTTTAGTGGCTCAAACAGTGCATCAGTAGCTCTCTGTCGGCTTCTTACAGCCAGAAGGTGGCCCATGATATCGACTAGACCATCGTGATCACCTTTACTTAATTCTCTCTGAAGTCCAGCATCCGTCTCCTTTATAAATTCTTGCAGCTCATTCAGACTATTAAATACATATGCATGCGTGTGTATTTGCACACACACAAATTAAGCTCATTAAAACATTTAGAAGTAGAAGACTTCTGACTGAATCTTATCTCCATTATTTACACAGGTAAACATTACTTGCTATCTCTATTATAAAAATGGCAGTTCGAATGCTCTTAAAATTAATATCTCAGTTTTAGAAAGCAGTCAAGTGTTAAGTTATAATTCCAAATACCAAAGCACAAAAGGCTACCTGTCAATGACAAATCTCAGAAGATGCTCCTGAAACATCCAGCTCCATTTCTTAATAATGTTTAGCAAGCTTGCTTTGAAAGGCTTCATGTCCACTTTGAACCAGCTATCAAACACTCTGAAGTCATGGAACTTGCTCATCTGAATATACAAAGCCTCATAAATGTCAATCTACAATTAGAAGGAAAGATAAACAAACAAACCTATAACCACTCAATCAAAAGCCAAGAACTGCATTAAAAACTAAAGGGTTTCCTTACCTGTTCCTTGAATTGTTCCAGAGTTGGTGGTTGTTCAGGGATCTCTTCATTTGCATGAGCATCCACTTCCTCAGAGGATGCAGTCTGACCATATAGGAGAAAATGCTTCATAAACTCAGCCCGGTCATCTACCCAGAGGTAAGCATACGTGTCCAGGGTATTTCTGAAGTCCAAGACTTTGCTGATGACGCCTGCCACTCTGTTCATTATCTCCCGCCTGGCCTCCGCCAGGCCTAACATGTTATCCATGTCATTCTAAAGGAGAGGAAAACTGAGCACTTATTAAAATCAATCTTGCCCTATCAATTACGTACAACATAACATTATCCAAGGCAATTCTTCAAAGAGAGAGTAGTTGGTAAAATCGAAAATGACACTGCTTGTTCCACCTTCTCCCTCCCTGTGCTCCCCATTACTCCAGTTTATGTTTAAACCATTATATAAAAACTAACACCCATGTACAAAGATAATACCTGGTAATTTGCTATTTCCAGATGTGCTGCAACTCGCTTCATCTGGGCCGACATCCTAAAACTACTGCATAGCATTTCTTCTACCAGATCATAGAAGCCATCTCCAGCTTCTCTGTCTAGAGAAGGTTTAAACAGAATCTCAGGGGGCATTAGGATCATTTGTGCTTGAAAAAATGGTGCAGGTTTCAATTGCTTCTCTGTATTCATCAGGAAGAAGTCTAAGTCATGCATTATAGCTTGAAAAAAGCCTTCTACCACGAGGTCATCAATGAATTCTACATAAATCTTCCAGGTATCCAGAGAAGGATTGGCTTTGAAGAGCTTCCTGTTTTCCTAGAAACATAAAGCGTTAATACATGAGAAGAAACACTAGTGAGTATAAAAATGAAAGCATTCCTTTTAAATCATTTGTTAGAGAAGGGACTGCATTTTTGTGCATAACACAGGAACATTCAAATGCAAGGTTGCAGAACCTGAAGCTAAACAGGATTTTATAACATCAAGTTCATTTTTAAAATACATTCAAAGGTCATTCTTTAAAGGAAAAATCATTATGAAGATTTCTATCTTCAAAAGCAGACAAGAATCACACTAGTTCCCAATGGATTCAAGATGTATTTGACCTGGGCTCTAATTCTTACTCTGTCCCTAACTCTGTGTGGCCTTGGACTTTGCCTTCCAGGGACTTGCCTATAAATGAAGAGGTTTCCCAAAGTGGTTCTTCAGAGAACCCTGTTCTGGGACCTCCAAAGTTCACTAAGTCAGCCAAGTGTTCTGTGCTCTGGACCATTCTTGGAGAATCACAGCGCACCTATTACAGTAAAGTCTATTTAACTTCGTTTAACCCAACTGTTTCCAAACACAAAGAATATTGCTTGCAAGCCACCTATGAGCAGCCTAGGGAATAGCGACTTGGGTTGGGAAACACTGGCCTGGTAAAGTCTTAGCTCCCTTTGTGCTTCAGCAACATGAAGGTCTTCAACCTCGTCAGCACCTCCCAAGAGGATGGATGAAGAATAAAACAGCCAGTAGGGCACAACGGGGCCAGACATGGATGTGGTCAATGACTGCCAGAGGTCGGGCATGCAGTGGGGAGGCCTAGGGACACTGATGTGAAAAGCTCAGGTAGGCAGCAAGGTTGATGCCCGAGACACCTTCTGAACTGCAAAGGCTGCATAGTCTCTACCAGTCAGAGGTCAGATGCCCGAGCCAGAAACAGCAGCGCAGAGAAAAGGAGACTTTGGAATGGGAGCCCATTCTAAGGCAGACCACGTTCTCTGCTTTCTTGGGCTCTACTGCTGTGGACCTGTGATCCCGAATTCAAAGGTGTGTGCTGTATGTGAAAACCAGAACTGCAGAGGCGAGCTGAACTCCTGACAGCCTAGGGCAGAAATGAGCGAGTTCTAGGGGTTTCTTGCACTCGAACACATTTAAGAACTGTCCTTTCAGATGCTCTCCTGCCCACCATGCGAGTGGAACCATTTACATCCGTGTAGTATACGTGACCAGCACCCCTGGAATCATGGAGGCCACATCCCGGGCCGCCGCACCCCGCAGCGCTGACTCCTTTATAGACACACGAAAGGAAAATACAGATCTCAGGGCTGATACAAAGTCCTTAAAGACCATCTTCTTCAGTCTCTTTATTTTAAAAGTAAGAAAACAAAGACCTAACCCACCGCCAGTGTCGCGCTGGTAGGTGGCTGCTGAGCAAGGACCAGAAACCCCCCCCCCTCGCTTCCCTGCGGCGGGGCCCTTTGCAGCGCAGCCCCGCGACCGGCCGGTGCTTGTTCACACGTCCTCCCGCCACGGGAGCCGGTTCGCATCCCGGCAGCGGCGCTTATTTGTTTATTTTTCAACAATTCGGGGCAAAGGGAGAAAAATGAAGAGACAGGAGAGCGTGGCGCCACTGAATGACCACCGGGGTCCCTTCCAGGCCCAACTGTTCACGGTCCCGCCCTGCCTTTTCGCCCCCAGCTCTGACCGCAGGCCCCACAAGCGCAGCGGACAAAGCGTGCGAACGCAGGCTACTCGCCCTCTGCTGTTCCCACAGCTTTCGCCGAAGCACATTCCTCACCGGAAGTCTGAGCACCAGGCTCAAAACCATGTGCTGAGAAGGGGATGCAGGGGGAAATGCACCTCTCCTCTGTGCACAGTTAATCCCTACCCTGCCTCCTCCGAGCCCATGGCTTTTCATATCACATTGTGTGCTCATGACTCTTGATTCTATGTCCCCGCACCTGAACTTGTCCCCTGAACTCCAGACTCCCGTTTGCAACGCCGACATACTCAAAACCTCCCTCTGGGCGGCCATGTCTAACTAACACGACCAAAGCCAAATCCTGCCTTCGCCCTACAAAATCTGCTCCACCACACTGCTCCTGGAACATCAATACACTCTATTCTTCCTGTCGCTCAGACTGAAAACCTCAAGTGATCCCGGACTTCTCTCTCCTCTGACTTGTCACAGCAAGTCCTGTTGGCTCTGCTTTCAAAATACATTCAGCCCTGCCTGGTGTGGCCCAGCCGGTTGGAGCATCATCCCGTAGACCAAAGGGTCACGGGTTTGATCCCCAGTCAGGGCACAGACGGGAGGCAACCTACTGATGCTTCTCTCTCACATCGATGTTTCTCTCTCCCCCATCCCACAACCCCCACTTCTTCCTCTCTCCCTGAAAGCAATGAAGAAAGGTCCTCAGATGAGGATGATTTTAAAAAATACATTCGGCATGTGAGTGTCTTTGTCACAGCCACCCTGATTCAAGCCACCATCACTTCTCACCTGGACCATTGGAACACCCTCCTAATGGCCTCCCTGTCTACCACCCCCTTGCTCCCCTGGGGTTTATACTTAACAGGGAAAACCTCTGACCCGAGAGTCTCTGGCAGATATTTCCCTGCAGAGGAAAAGCTGTCCTTCTCATATAATGCACATCCCAGGAGGTGGCTGAGAGCACGGCAGGAGGTGCCGTGAACAACATGGCTGGTGCCTATGGGCGCGCCACAAGTGACGGTGGCTATTAATAGCATCCCAGAGAGGATATAATTATGACAACGGTGAGGATCCCATCTCTCGCCTGTCTGTTCTATCAACTATCTCACATGCCAATCTCCTCCCTCAGGAATGAGAGTAGTGAGATCTACAAGAGGTGCAAATGCCTCCATTTTAAATGCTTGACAAAACAATACAGAAAGCTCTTTTGGGACCCGTTAGGCTCAATATTTTTGCTCTTTTTCTCAGCTAAGTGAAAGGATCGTCTCTACATCCCGTAACTGTAAAAGCAACTACCTCCACCAAGTTGTGTATCTTGGAGCCGTCCTCTTGGATGACCTTGTACTTCTTGGTAAACAAATCGCCCTTGTCCTCCCAAGTGAAGACGGTCTCCCTCCGGTGCTCTCTCCTGGGGAGGAGCGTGCACTCGGCCCAGGCCCTCATGGTCTGCTGGATGGCTCTGACATTGTGCTGCGTGCCCTCGACCCTGCGCTCCAGCTCCAAGGTGGCCGTTTTCACCCTCTCGATGTATCCCCAGCAGTCATCCTGCCACGTCAGCGATGTCGCAGCCACCTGTAGCTGCTCATCCACAGCCCTCAGCTCATCTTCAATCAGAGGGTATTCAACTTCCAGGAGGGTCTGTTTCAGCTTATTGTATCCTTGCACAAGCAGTTCAAGATTTCCAATGTACTGAGCAAAGAGAACCCCAAATATGTTAAAGTTATTTTGCCTACCTTCGATGCAAAAAAGTATCACAGGCCTCCGTGTTAGGAATTAAAATTCAAAACAGTTCCGTTCGAAATATGCCCTGATATATAAAAGTGCAAACCTTTAAAATGGTGTTTCCTTTTTTGAAGATGGCTAAGGCTGAATCTGGTATGTCTGACTTCTTCAACATCAAGAGATATTTCACTTCCTTCAAGACAGCCACTAGCTATTGAAAGAAAATCAATGATTATTGCATGTCATTCTATTTTAACACAAGTCCAAATCAAAACACTTAAATTTTGATCCAGTAATTACTATATTTCCAAATTGTCAAGGTAAAGCCAAAGAGAGCAACATATGCACACCAAGAACTCAAATGGAAGGCCCGTAAATGGGCCTCGGTCTTCTCTTGGTACCTTTAGTTCTGTTAGAATGCTTGTTTTGAAAACACAAATTTGTTTTAACATGATTGATATACTTGGGAGATTGCCTGCAATTTCTTTCTTCATCTGCAATTTCCTCAGCAAGAAACACCAGATAAATGCTAAAAACTGCATCCAACTGAACCGATGAAACCGAAAGGCTTAGGAACATGCAAAAGGCTCATATGGACACACCTCAAACATCCACCAGAGATCTCAGTTCACCCACCCATCTATCCAGGTGGTACAACTTTCTTCCTGGTTTCAGATGACCCTTTTCTGCTTCACAATAATACACAAGTGGTAACTCTTTCGACACCCACTTCCATAAGCAAACTTCAGGTCTTTGTCAAGAGAAAGTGTCATATTTAGTATAGTATTTAGGTATCACTTAACCATTTAAAATGTGTAAAACTATGCTACTATTTTCCCTAGTTGTCTGTTTTCTTAATGTATCACTGATGAAGTTTTTGAGTACTGCACCCCTAGCCCCATGTCCTCCATAAGTCCTGTGTTCTTAATTGTGCGGTTTTTCATAATGCAGTGATTTTTAGGAATGCATATGTCATGTGGCAGAACTGACTGTACTCAAAACTCACAGGTTCTGAGGAAAAAACCACACAACATGCTTACAGAGGCAAGCCAGGTGACTTCCTCAGGTTGTCACTCCCTAGGTTAGCTAGTACAATATATGTTGTGTTTTTAATCTATATTTTGTATGTTTATAATCCCTTCATGTAGAATCATAGGTTATCCCTTAAACATCTCAGAAATTAAGTTTTCTACATACTGGATTTATAAAATCAGAAGAAAGATGTAATCCTCAGTTGTTTGGGTCATATATTTATGTATATGTGCTGAGGTTTATAAACAAAATTAAGTTATGGTATTCTCTGTCATATTTTAGGGAGACAGATCAGAATTCAGGTACAGATTATAACTATCAAATTCACTGGGGCAAACTTTCCCACTTCCTAGGCATACATTCGGACTGCTGTGAAAGATAGGATGATAGCTAAAAATGAATATATATCTTCACTATCTAAAAATTCAGCAAGATGTTTAACTATTCTCTTTCATAATGGCAACTTAGAAATGAATATTCTTATATACCTGTCCTTTCCCGTAAAGCATATTCATAGAGGTAAACAGAAAAGAAAACTTACTTTGTGACTCCTACCAAGCTATCAGACTTGGGGATGTGTTGTTTAAAATATATATGTTGTACATCTCCTAAGGCAAGGGAGATAAAGGAAAGAATAAACAAATGGGACTCCATCAAACTAAAGAGTTTCTGCTCAGCAAAAGAAAACATCAGCAAGATGAAAAGGGAACCAACCATATGGGAAAACATACTTTCCTAATGATACCTCAGACAAGGGATTGATCTCCAAAATATATAAAGAACTTACACATCTCAACACCAAGAAGACAGACAACACAATTAAAAAATAGGCAAAGGACCTGAACAAACACTTCTCCGAAGAGGACATACAGAAGGTCCGTAGACATATGAAAGAATGCCCAACATCACTAGCCATCAGAGAGATGCAAATAAAAACCACAATGATATACCACCTCACACCAGTCAGAATGGCCATCATCAACAAATCAACAAACAACAAGTGCTGGCGAGGATGTGGAGAAAAGGGAACCCTAGTGCACTGTTGGTGGGAATGCAGACTGGTACAGCTATTGTGAAAAACACATGGAATTTCCTCACAAAACTAAAAATGGAACTGCCTTTTGAACCAGCAATTCCATTGCTAGGATTATACCCAAAGAATCCTGAAACACCAATTCAAAAGAATCTATGCACTCCTATGTTCATTGCAGGACTGTGTTACAATAGCTAAGTGCTGGAAACAGCCTAAGTGCCCATCTGTAGATGAGTGGATTAAAAAACTGTAGTACGTTTACACAAGGGAATACTATGCAGCAGAAAGAAAGGAGGAACTCCTGCCATTTGCGACAACATGGATGGAACTAGAGAGAATGGCGCTTAGCGAAATAAGGCAGGCAATGAAAGAAAAATACCTTATGATATCACCTAATACAGGAGACTAAGGAACAACAAAAACAAATGAACATAATTGAACCAATGGCATGTAAACAAGGAACAGAATAACAGTTACCAGGGGGGAGGGGGAGAGGGAGAGAAAGGGGGTAAGTAGGGGAAGGGTTTAGTAAAGGAATTAGTATAAATGACCCATGGACATGTACAATGAGGTGGGGATTGACTGTGGGAGAAAGGGTGGGCTGGGTTGGGGGGGAGGGCAATGGGAGAAAAAGAGGAACAGCTGTAATAGGAAAACTAAAAATAAATAAGTAAATAAATAAAATAAAAATAAATAAAATAAAAAATATATGTTGTATTTCCATATATATGCACATATAGTAATTATATATAAACATTACATATAAAAATACATATGATTTTTATTATATTAAAGCACCTATACTTTAATTATTACACAACATGTAAAGAAATTGCTCTTCGTTATGAGGTTTATCATGGGATAACAAAACATCTGTTCAATAAGAGCATTTTCTCAGATATTATTTAATTTTCAATATCACTTTTGGCATTTATATGTTGTTTTATGCTTTTTTAATTGTTTTATAAAATTACCATCAATTTAACCAACACATTCAAGTTTATTGTCCCTTTGAAAGATATTATGACAATCAAAATTTACCACTGTCCACCCACAGCATGACAAAAGATCTCTCATTCCATTCAATATATGGATTTCCCAAATTTTAACCTACATGATAAAATTTTAATTAACTAAAAATACTGGTATATGTGCTATAAATATAATTCAAGCCAGAACACATGGTAAAAGACTAATGATTCCATTCAACTGAGCTAACATTTATTAAGTATTACCAAGTGCCAGACACTATGTTGAAACAGAGAACACAAAGATAAAATGAAATGTACCCTACTCTCAAGTAACTCATTATCAAGTGAAGGAGAAAGTGATAAATAAATAATTATGAGGCAAAATAGAGAGTAATGAATATAGAATTTGGGAAACAAATCTCTAGAACAAAGACCTATTAGAAGCTGTTTTCAGTTATATTCCTCATAGCACTGACATTCTCCCAAAATAAAATATAAATAACTGGAAGGATCATGAATATAATTGTAATAGAAATTACACCTATTAACATCTTTAAAACATCAAACTCCTACCTTCGGGTCAAAGTTGACACTGAGAAGACCATTTATGGCACTGAATTTAAGCAAGGGTTGATTCAAATTAAATTCACAGATTTCATCCACATTACTTTTCCATTCATTATAGATGCGATTTTCAAATTGGTCTAGCAGACTTGTCATTTCAACATACTTCTGATGAACTAAGGCATCATCAGGAGCTTCCAAGAATCTGTAGGAATACGGTTTTTCCACTTTTCTATATGTTAGAGAGATTTCAGCCTAACTACTTTACAATAATATGCAACACAAAGTATAACAAAATACACTATAAAAAATCAAGAAGAGAAACAATAAAAGCCAAATAATGCTTTAATTGTCTTTGCCTTAAAAGCTATAGTCATGAAATGAATGGAACTCCAAAGATTTTGCTAACTGCCAACAGCAACTCCTACAAAGAAAAGAGAAAGGTACAGAAGTTTGCAAAATAAGAGGAACGGCAGTTACTGAAGAAAGGAAAAATAGTTACAAAAATACAAACATATTGTGAGTGAAAATAAAAAAGGATAAAGAACTGAAGACATGCAAATATATAGTTATAAGTTCCATTAAACATATTCCAGAACCATGGGGACGAATCCTCCACAAGAAGCCCAGACAATGAAGAGTTAAAGGAAATGCCTTTTTAAGCACTAAAATGAACAGCCCCTGCCTTATCTCAAAATCACCTGTATCATTACGATAATTTTACGATAAAATAAGCCTGACTACTCACAGATACTGGAGGGATGCAAAGTCTGACCAAAACATCTGAAGTCGTGCCAGCACCTCTTTTGCCCATTTGATATTTCCGGAGGTGAATGGCATATTCTTGTTAAGAATTACATTTCCACATTCAATCTGCAAATCGTCATTTGGTGACAGGAAGAAAGGGAACATGTAATCAGAGTGCATTTCGTTCACTTTGGTACTTCCACAGGACAAATATCTAAAAGATGTGTGTTAACTGACTCGATTAGGAGAAAGGCCATGGCCCTGAAGCAGGATCTTCATCTCCATAAGGAACCCAATTAAATAAAAGCATGAAGTCAATAGTGGCTATAGCTGATCTTTAAATATCATTAAGTACAGTCCTAGTCCATGAACCTTATGCACAATAATGCTGCTGTGGAGCTGATCAACTTCATCCCTCACTTACCTGTTTCATGTGTTCATTATACAATTGCTTGCACATATCCAGCTCGGCATTAAACATGTGCACCAGTGTGCTGTAATGTGGGCTGAAAACTTCCATGACAACTGGTTTCTCTAGAAAATTCCCAAATATGGTCAAAAGCTATAAAAATCAAAGTTAAAGAAAGGTTAAGAACCATGGGTTTTTCATAAATACTCAGCTCACTATTTCTCCCATTAAATCTCTTACATAACTAGAGATAGAGCAAAAATCTAGAAATCTCCAAGTCGGAAACATGCTTTTCCAATAAAACAAATTCTAAATGTAAATTAATTTCCCTTTCTCAGTGGAAAATGAGACACGTCAGAAACGAACCAGTCTGTCAGTGATCTCTGACCACAGATATCACTTCTTCCTGTTGGGCACCAGCAAATGTTTTAGAAAATGTTTGCAGACATAAGAACAAGATTCAGGAACTCTGTATTTATTCTTCCCTCCCACACACATATTCTTTAGATATAGAATATCCATAACAAGGACCTCTAGGTCACAGCATTAATAACTATACTGGATACACCGGCCACATTGAGTGCCCTGCCATGAGAGCCCATCCTCCATACTGCATCACCCCCCCACCCCCCCGAGAGGCCGGGGCAGCAGGAGTGACCTGCTCCAAGGACAGCCACTCTACAGACACACAGTGCCTTTGATGTGAGTGTCCTGATTGAACTAATGCCTAATCAGATTCCCTCTCTCTCCGAAAGGGGATTGAGCATGGCAGGCTGAACCTATGCTGGGAAAATTATGAGGGAACAGAATCTTCCAACAAGCAGAGGAAGCAAAAAGCAGGCACGTGGCCTGAAACAGAGTCCCATTACCAGCCAGCAGAGGAGGGAAGGTCCTCAAACTCCTGTTGCTCAGCCCAGGGAGCCCCCTAACTCCAAACTAACCTTCACCACCAGTTGCCACTAAGCCTGGCCTAGATGGTGAGCCTGGCCTTGGACTTCCACCAGCCTCCTGTCTTGTTTTCTGCCTCACATGGATTCTTCAGTGTGCTAGTAGGAGACTGCTTTCTTTGCAAGCAAAATAATGCAATTAAAATACATATTTTGGTGTAATGTTTATATAGAGCTGACAACGTGCCAGGCACTGTATTTTAAGGGGCTTTAAAAATGCTATTATCATGTGCTCCAGATCAACAAATGGAGTTTATAAAGAGGGAATAATTTGCCCAAATTCACACAGCCCCTGGCAGAGATGGCACTGGACACAGGGACCTGCACCCGGGACCTGCACTTCCCCATACAGCCTCTCATCAGCCCAGGTGACATTTAAAATTGTCGTTATTTGCTTACTCTGTATTAGTTATTAGGCCTGTTATATAGATGTTTTCTTTGAAATAAAACATGATATCTTCTCAAAATAACTAAATACAATCAACATGGCAGAAAACTATAAAAGCAAGGTTTGTGCCTCATTAGTGATGTGGCAAAAGATCTATTTTTTCCTCTTAGGGGAATAACAGGTGTTCCTCAAATGTGTACAGCTTCATTGTACACATTTAACATTTTATAAACATTTCTATAAACTACAATCACCAAAAAAAAAAAAATCAACACAATGATGTATACAAACTCTAATGTAAATTTAACCTTATCTTAGAGGCCAATTTAGACAAACACATTTTTGCTTTTTTCTCTATTAATACTAATTATAACCACTGTAGAAACCACTAAATATTTCAAAATCTGCAGTTAGCTGCCACCTAGCAAAATGTAAATTATTAACTTTCTCCTTACAATCGGTGTTTTGTTGAGTTTGGACTTCATGTTTAAATTAAAAAGTAAACACTTTCATAGGGAAACATTTATTTTACAACATCCTCTTTCAAACACTTATATCGACTACAACTGAAACAATACCAGACTACACCTCACCCTGCCTACCCGATATGCTTAGTGGGGCTTCACTCCAAGTATAAAACAGAAAAGACAGAGATAATTTTCTCTGGGAGGTTTAAAGTCAGAGAGTAGCAGTAAAAAAAAAAAAAAAAAAAAGAGTCCACCTTTTAGGCAGTAGACATTATCATAATTTTTCAACATCACAGATAGATAATAATTACCCTCCAGAATGAGAATAAAGGTCATCTGAACCTCTTGGTTCCTTGTCACAGTGGGTCTAAGAGCAATTTCATGAAGTGTTTAGGTGGTTTCCTTCATATCAACCTCAGGAGAGTAAAGATGGGCTCCCAGCTCCATGCCGCTTTCCCCGAATATCCCACCTGAGTTCTGTAAGGTTTACCTTCATGTCCTTCTACTTCTTAGTTTCATTATGTAATAGGGCTTTCATAATGCTGTTGCCACTGTTCAAGCAGTACATATTTATATTTCCCAAGCTTTGGCTCTCTCAAAGACATTTTGAATCTGTTGCTGCCTGAACCACATACACTTAACAATTTTATAGTTTTCAGTGATGTTGTCTGAACATTTTTCTAGAAATCTTTATTTTCTTACACACTTCAGCCCACCTCCATGTACACAAATTGTACATTTTAAAGAAACATCCATTAGTATTTTTGTTTTGTTTTTTAGTGAGTGCCAACATGGTTGGTTTTGAACTATAGTTTCGAGCTAGAGTAGACTCGTATCGGGGTGCAGAGCCCGTTCTGGCCACATCTTTGCCAAGAGCATTCCCTGAATCACGGTCTTCAGAGAATGGTCTGCAAATAGTTAGTCCCTGGGACACAACAGTAAATGGTCAGCGTTCATCATCTCACATCTATGATAGAAATCATCATCTCCCTGAACACACAATCCTATCATTTTTCCTTCCCCTCTCCCTGCCCTTGCCCCGATTCATGTGTATTTCAATACTCTGACTACCTGTCAGCCCACCTCACTCCAAGCAGTTGTTCAGTGTCTGCTTTACACCAGGCACTGCCGGTGACCTTACACAACAAACAATATAAGATGCCGTCCTGCGTTGCCGAGCGTAGAGGGCAGGAGCTCATCTTACGTGTTTCCATAGACAGGGCACAAATATGTGGAAAGTTAAAGAAAAGGACATGGCTGCAGGAGAAAATTATTTAGGAAAAAAGAGCTGGCACGTACTAGAATAGAATCCGTATTAATGGTTGTGAGAAGGGGAAGAAGAAAGGCAAGAAAGCCTTGAATTAGAAAAGGTAGGAGCTTTTGTAATCAAAACTTCACTCTACACTCTTTCTTCCAGTTATTACAAAAACACGGAGAAGTAGCTCCAGTAACAGAGAATAGGATAGACTACTCTGTAGTCATTAATAAAAAATATTGCTCAGTTCTGTTATAAGAGGAAACTTTATGATTCTTCGCTAAGTGGAAATGATACTAAGGGGGATCAGGATATGATGTCATCTTTGTCAAAGAGAAATATGTATGCAGAAAAAAGTGTGGCAGTATTAAATATAACAGTTTTTCTGAGAGATGGGATTACAGGGGGTTTATAGTTTAACAACAGTCTATATATTTTGGCCAGCAGCATTTCAGTTTCATCCCAGAGCTCTTAAAAAACATAGTATTTGATCCTCATGAATTCTGTGTAAAAATGCTTGGCTGGGACCAGAAGATACTAGAGGCTTCACCATCATCTGAGCAATTTATCTGAACTTGAAGGTCAAAATCAAGCAAACCTTATATACCATCTGTATGTTATGCGCTGCCATTCTTAAGCTGTGCCCATGAATCCCTAGCTATGTTTCTCCTGGTACTGAAGCATCTTTTTGTGATGTCATCTGAAAAGATACTTGACTTGCAATTCTCTTCTCTGGCAAGCAAGTTTCACAGGCTGTCCCTATTCCTTACGTTATAACTTTCTATTTGGGAGGACTGTAAACACACTTTTCTTTTACGCAACCCTTAATACACACATACCATATTTCATCAATTCTATAACAGCCTTTCATGTTTTAACCCTTTGAGGGCCAATGTCACTGTGAGCGATGCTGACAAATTTCCCCAAAAGTGCCAGCATCACTCCCAGCGACTCCTTTATCGATGGCTATAAATGTAAATAACAATGGAATAATTTGTATGTTATGTTTTGTTCTCTTTTTTGTACCTCAGGTTATATATTGATATAATTTTTTCTCATGTTGATCCAAATTTCAAATTACGCACAGCACTCAAAAGGTTAATATCTCTGAAATTGGACTGTATTATATAATCAATGGCATAATTTTATGACACTTTTCTTTATTGATACACAAAATAATGGCATGTTTGATAATCAATGGTATCTTATACTTGATGAAAGACAGTATATAAGTTGCTATTTGTTTCCGTCAGAGTAACACAGTAGGCAAGTGAACCCTACATATGTGAGCAATGACTGAAAAAAAAAGAAGAAAAAGAAAGAAATTCTGAATTAACAGACATTTTTCACTTTTCACTGTGGCTTAACTTTGAGTCAATACTTCATAGGCCATGCCAAACTTGCTCCAAAGTTAATAAGACCAAAAACACCGTGAATGCAAGAAAAGATTAATAGTGAACTGTCCTGGCCTTGTCCAAAGTAAGCTTCATTATTCATTAGTGCATAATTCAAAGTTTATAATTCAGTGAGCTGAGTATGAAGAGAGTAGGACCAGTTAATAGTTTACCTGAATCAGAACAAAATATATTCAATCCTTTCATCTAGCAGTCTAAATTATTCTTTGGTAAATTATTATTATAACAGCTTCTTCAGAACTAACCTTAAATGCAGCTTCCAAACCACTGCAGTTCAAGAAACCTTCGCAAAGAATCGTCCCAAGCCTTCTGTCAAAATCCAAAGTTTTGGACTTAAACACAACATAATCACTTTCAAATTCCTGTAAAATTCAAAGTAAAATATTAGTTTCCAGGAAAGAGTGTAACAGTGAGAACAGCAATCTTAAGCTTATCAGACCTCCCTCCCGTCCGCCCTTGCTCTTTGAGTGGATTTCTCTTCCATGGCAGGATTCCAGGGCAGATCAAGAAGGAGCTATACCTGGCCAACTGCTCAAGCCTTGGGGGAACACTGGCCACTTAGCATTGTGAGCTCCTTTTTTCACATTTCTCTTCACTGATTCAGATCCCACCATCAGTACTCTGACCTACCAGTCTGTCCTTCTCCCAACCCATTTGGATTATAAATAAAAAGGCAAAGCTTTCCAGAAAAGAGAAAGGAACCCATTCTCACTGTAACTTAGTACATCTACACGTTTAAGTAGCAAGTTTTTTTGTTTTCCTTTGTTTCATATTTCATGGAGCAGAAAACCTACCAGGAAACACTACGTCTTCAGGTGAGAACTAAAACCACGGATCTGTAAAGAAGAGTCATTGGCGATAAAGAGAAAACAAAATGCCATTACATTTTCCCAGCGTGTTATTACCACGCGGTTAACAACCCCCAGTTTCCTCCTCATACACACCACCCACTCTCCTCATTAGAAAGCACGAAAGAATAAGGCTTGTCTGCATAGCACTGCAATTCACAGTCTTCAGTGAAGAAGTCCCAGCCATTCAGAAACACTCTGGGCATTCCAGGCAAACTGCCCCTGGAGTTCACGCCTCACATGTTACATAATAAAGTCCTTTGCCACCTCCACAAATGGACCCTCCATCTATTCATTACCATAACAGAAATAATAATAATGATAGCTAGCACTCAAGTTTTCTGTTCTAAATGCTTTATGTTATTAATTCTCACAATATAGGATGTGGATTCCCCCCCCACCCCCATTTTATAGTTAACAAAATAAACTCAGAGCAGTTAAATAATTTGCTCATAGTCACACCACGGGTAGAAGGCAGGACCAGAATGTAAAGTGTAGCAACCTGGTTCCAGAGCCCACACTCCAACCATGATGTTTCTATGAAGAAACGCACCGCCTGTGAACTGGACACATGCTGAAAGCAGTGTAACAGCGGAGTTCCAGAGCACTGTTTGTCACACACCGCAATGTTATATTTAGCATCAAGGAAGTCTCCAGGTCTCCTAAACCACAGCCAGCCTCTTTATTCAAGGATCACTGACTTTTAAAAGTAAACACTACCTCCCAACAAGTTGTAACAGGCCTAACTTATCCCTCTTCTCGGAATGGCAACAAGGGACATACCATTAAGATCCTCAAACACATCATGATTAAAATGCCAAAGGAGAAAGATAAAGAGAGAATCCTAAAAGCAAGAGAGAAGCAGACAGTTGCCTACAAAGGGGTGCCTGTAAGACTATCAGCTGATTTCTCAAAAGACACTTTGCAAGCAAGAAGGGGCTGACAAGTATTCCATGTGATGAAAAGCAAGGACCTACAACCAAGATGACTCTATCCAGCAAAGCCATCATTTAGAATGAAAGGGCAGATGATGTGCTTCCCAGACAAGGTAAAGCTAAAAGAGTTCATCATCACCAAGCCATTATTATAGGAAATGTCAAAGGGACTTACTTAAGAAAAAGAAGATCAAAACTATGAACACTAAAATGACAACAAACTCACAACTATCAACAACTGAATCTAAAAAATAAAAACAAAATCCAACTAAGCAAACCAGAATAGGAAGAAAATCATAGGTGTGAGGATCATTTGGAGGGTTATCAGCTGGGAGGGGAGGGGGGAAATGGGGAAATGGTGCAGGGATTAAGAAGCATAATTGTTTGGTACAAAATAGACAGGGGGAAGTTAAGAATAATATAGGAAAGGGTGAAGCCAAAGAACTTATATGCACGGCACATAGGTATGAACTAAGAGGGATGGGATTGCTGGAGGGAAGAGGGGTACTGGGCAGAGGGGAGCAAAGGGGAAAAAAATAGGAACTACTGTTAACAACAAAGTCAATAAAATATACTTAAAAAAAAAATCCTCAAACACTGTTTGAACACTTAGTAAAGAAGTAGTATCTCAGGAAGGGAAAAAGGCTAATCTCCATCCTCATCTCTCTCCCAAACTCCTTTCTCTCCCTTCCTCGCCCAACCCAAATCAAAACTGCCAACAGCAGCCCTCCGCGAGGAAGTCCGCAGCCGATCCAAACTTGCGTTGTATGTGTCTAAACTCATCCACTTCTCTAATAGAGCAGCTCTTCTTTATACACCCTGCCCGCAATTCCAGCAATCTCGCTGACTCCTTTTTCTCTTGGTCACGTGCAATCACTCTCTTAACTTCCCCCAGAAGACGTCCACTCTGCTCCATCTCCTGGGCGTCACCCTGGCCCGAATTACAATCACCCCCTATCCGGATTTCCACTAACCACTTCCTAACTCCTTCCTTTGCCTCTAGTCTCGTCTCTCGGAATCCCTCTCCAAACCGTAGTCTACACTAGCTTTCTAGGACAGAAACCTGCTTGTGTCCCTCTTTCAGTCAATCCTCCCATTCACATTCTTAATTTGGAACGCTTTATTTCTTCAAAGTCTCCAAGTCTTACGTAAAGCCACAGGCCCTTCCCTTGTCACCTGGACCCTGTTTACACTCAACGATTCCAGCTCCTCTCGCGCGTTCGCACTCCAGGACCCAACCACGTTCCCGCTCTCTGCGTAACACTGTTTCCTGCGCACCCCTTTCTTTTCACCCACTCCTCACTCGTTTCATTTCTATTCATTTTTCGGCTCTATGAGTCTTTGTTATTTTTCTCTGCTTCCTTTGCACCTGCTCTGGGAGGGGGCCCTTCACGAACGCGCTCGGAGCACTCTGTCTACCTGCCTACCCGGATTTCTCCCCTGGATTTTAAGCTCTGAGTATAATGGCCTGCTTTATTTTCTCCACAATTATAGTTCTAATACTTTAAGAGGTTCTCAGCATGTAGCTGTTTTGCAATAAATATTTATTAAAGAATAACGGATATGCCAATATTCCTCAAGAATCATTATGAAGTTTTTTCTATATTCTGAACTGCAAAGTTACCCTTTATTAGTAGCATGGGAAATTAATAAAAAGTCTTAGCTAGAGAAAGGCTATGACTGGGCTCTGCTGCATGAAGCACAGACCCTGCCCTGGCAGGGTGACTCAATTGTTTGGAACTCGGTTCCACACCAAAGGGATGCATGTATGGGAGGCAACTGAGCAATATTTCTCTCTCTCTAAAATTAACAAACATATCCTCAAGTGAGGATTAAAAAAAAAGAACAGACCCTAGTGATGTCAAGGCAGGGGCTGAGGGAGTGAGGGAGCAGTTTCAGGGCAAGTGAAATACTCTGGGTCAGAGGTGAGTTCTGGATATATTTCTAGGTTATAGCTAACAGAGCCTCTTGTTTGTCATGAGAAAAAGAGCAAGATCACAGTTTGACTCCAAGGTTTTGCACTAAGTAGCCCGTTATATATGCCATATAATGAGTTGGGAGGAGATGGGAAATAGTAGTAGGGTTGGGGGGCCGTAAAGCAGGAGCTTGGGTTTGCATGTTTGTTTATTGTGAGATGTCATTAAGTACAGAAGTGGAGATGCAAAGTAGGCAGCTGACTATATATGAGTATGTTTTTATATGTTTCTCCAAAGGTATAAAAATGGCTAATAAGCCCATGAAAAGATGATCAACAGCTAATCATCAGGGTAATGCAAATCCAACCACAATAAGATATCACTTAACAGATGTTAAAATGACTATTATTTTTTTAAAAGGTAAGTGTTGATGAAGATGTGGTATCATTGGAATTTTTCTGCATTGCTGGAGGGAAGGTATTAATAAAATGCTTCAACCATGATGGAAAACAGTTTGGAAATTCCTCAGATGGTTAAACATAGAATTCATTACCATATAATCTGGCAATTTTAATCCTAAGTATATATTTCCCCAAAATGAGAGTCAAACACCGATGTTCATAGTGCCATTATTCACAACGGCCAAAAGGTGAAAACAACCCAAGTATCCATCAACAAATGGACAAGTAAAATACAGTGTACACACACACAGACCACACACACAACACACTAGATTATTTAGCCTTAAAAAGAAATAAAATTTTGACACATGCTACATTATGGATGAACCTTGAAGACATTATATAAGTGAAATAAGCCAGACACATAAGACAAATATTGTGTGAGTCCATGTATATGAGGTACTAAAATAACCAAATTCATAGAGAGAGAAAGAATAGAGGTTACCAGGGACTTAGAGGAGGGAGTAAATGGAGAGTTATTTAATGAGTAAAAATTTTTTGTTTGGGATGATGAAAAGTTCTGTAAGTGGATAGTAGTGACGGTTGCACAGCATTGATATCCTTAATGCCAGGGAACTATACACTTATAAATTTAAACCACAACTTTTATGTAAAATATATTTTATTACAATTTTAAAGGCAAAAAAATAAAAAGTACCTACATTTTGACCCCTTTACTTTCTTCCATTTAAAATAATCTTAAATATTTTCTGGACATACATTTAAAACAACAGTGTTATAATTTTTGCTTCCACAATCAAACAGAATTTAGACAACTGAAGAGGAGGAGGAAAGTCTATTGCACTGACACATATTTTTGCTTACCACATTCTCCCTGGTGTTCCAAGGTTCCTTCTTTTATCATTTTCTTTCTGTATTAAAGACTTCTTTTAGCCATGATTCTGGATCAGTCTACTAGCAACAAATTCTCTTCCTTTAGGTTCATCTGAGAATTTCTTGATTTCCCTTTTATTCCTGAAAGATTATTTTTGACTGGGTAGAGAATTCTGAGTTAACACTTCTTTTCTTTGAGCGCTTGAAAAATATATTGCCATTTCCTTCTGGCCTCCATGATTTCTGATAAGATATCCATTGTCATTCAAATCATTTTTCTTCTAAGTTTTTGTTTTTCTCCACTACTTTCAAGGTTGTTTTTTCTTTATCTTCAATTTTCAGAAGCTTAATTATGCTGTGTCTTGGGATGGATTTTTACAGGCTTATCATTTCATTTACCTTTTTGCTACTGATTCTAACTTCCCCTTGAACCTGGAGGTTTATGACTCTTGCCAAATTTAGGAAGTTTTCAGCCATTCTTTGAGACTTGCAGCCTCATGGTCTTTCTCCTCTCTTTCTGCAACTCTGATGACATGAAAGCTAGATCTGTCATGGTCCTAAAGGTCCTTGGGGCCGCGCTCATTTTACTGCAGTCTATGTTTTCTCTGTTGTTCAGACTGCATGGCTTCTGTTGTTCTGTCTTCCAGGTCACTGATTCATTTCCTTAGCTCTCCATTTACCACTGAAGCCAATCACTGTGCTGTGTATTTTTGCTATATTTTTCAGTTCTACAATTCCCACTTGTTTTTTATATCTTCTATTTCTTTCCTGAGAATTTCTATTTTTTTATTGAGGCTATTTTTTTCATTCCCTTCAAATATGTGCATAATTGCTTCTTAAAGCATTTTTAAGATGGAGCTTTAAAATCTTTGTCACATAATTCTAAAATCTTCCCTGATTGGTGTGGCTCAGTGGTCTGGACATTATCCTGCAAACCCAAAGGTTGCTGGTTTGATTTCCAGTCAGGGCGCATGCCTGCATTGTGGGCCAGGTTCCCAGATGGTAACATGCAAGAGGCAACTTAATGCTGCTCTTCTAGAGCTTTTCAGTCTGCGCCCATTGATGTTTCCAGGTGGACTGCGTCTTCAGTTCCAACTCTGGGCTATTTCAGACAACAAGAAAACACAGGGAACTCATCACCGATCTGCCTTCTTCTTTTCACCTTGCAGAGTCTTCTTCTTCTTTTTTTAGATATAATGACCAGTGTTTTATTTGTACTTAGTGGCAGGACTAGGGAAAAGTACATTTGCTCCATCTTTCTGGAAGCAGAAGTTCCTAAGTAAATTTTTTTTTATTCTCATCTGAGGACACGTTTTTTTGTTTGTTTGTTTGTTTTCATTGCTTTTAGGAAGAAAGGGAGGGAGAGAGAAAAACATCGATGCCAGAAAGAGGCAACAGTCAGTCACCCCCCAATCTCACCTGACCCAGATCAGTGCCCAGACCGGGGAGCATACATGTCTGAACCAGGGGTTGCATACACCTGAACCAGGGATGAACCCACAAACTAGGAATGTGCCTGCACTGGGAATCAAACTTGCAAGCTTTTAGTCATGGGACAGTGCTCCAACCAACTGAGCCACACCAGCCAAAGCTCCTTAGTAAATTGGAAACAATATCTACACCACTTTAAATAACATTGAAAAATAAATAGTATATAAATGCAATGGAATAATATGCAACTGTTTTAAAAAAAGCAGGCAAATGCTATTATAGTGATACAGAATGACTGACAAAATATATTAAGTGACCAAAGCAAGAAATAAATGATGTGCAGAGGATGCTATTTGTGCAAAAAAACAAATACAAATGTATACATTCATGTATATGCTGGTGCACACATCAGATATCTGTGGAATGTTATACAACAAACTCATAATAGTAGATACATTTGCAGAGGAAAAATGGGAGACTAAGGGAAAAGGCAGTGAGTGAAAAGAGGAGACTAAATTTTTATACATGTTACCTTTCCAAAAGAATAAGTAATGTTTTTCAGTAATAAATTTTATCTTGAAAAATAAGCAGGAAACATATGAAAAATCCTGAAAAATTTACAAAGCTAAAATTAGAAAATGCTAGATATAGTAAGAGCAAAATAATAGTTTAATAGACGAGAAGAGAACAGAGAACTGACTACTTGTAGGAATTAGAATACAACCTACTATAGATTAACTAAATAATTACTTTTAAAATGTATTTTAGGTTCCGGTATAACAGCAGGTTAGGTACCTGGATCAACCTTCTTACTGAAAACTAACAGGAAAAAGGAAAAGAGATCCAACACCTTAAGTCACTCCACCTGTGGACCTTTGTCCTCAGGTGAGTTCCTCCAATTGCCCCAGATAACCTTATTCCCTTCATTTCAGTGAAGATGCAGCAAGTGAGATAAATACTAAAGAGTTGAGTGGCACAGCGAAAAGAGCTAGCTTTGGGGTTAAAAGTTCTGGAACGAAATGTCACTCCCTGGTAACTATAATCTCAGGTAATTTGCTTAACCTCGTCTACCTGGCCAGTCATTCTCAGGGTAATAGTGAGAATTGCCCAGGAATGTGTGAGAAGGTCTGGCACATGTCTGCCACTCAGCACCTGCTCAGTAAGTGTTGTATTAACGGACTCTGATTAACAGAGACTCAGTGGAGCCAAGGGGTTATCCTTAAGAAGAATAGCCACCGTCCTTGCTTAGTTATCTAGGGACTTTTCTTTAATCAAATAATACCTCAGACTGTCAGCACAGCTTTGGAGCCTAAAGTCACCTGAGAAGCTGTTAAAATTCAATGATTAAGAAAGCAAGTTTCTTAGTAAGTCTGATGTTATAGTACCATGTTGCTGTCTACAGTCACTGAAATAAAATTTTCTAAGAGACTAGAACTTAATGATTCCAACTACTAAAACGAAAGGAAAATTATTTAACATGAGAGAGATGCTAATTGTTGTTACAACGGCAATCATATTACAATATATAAATATATCAAATTAACATGTTGTCGTCGTCGGCAGCCGTCCGTCTCGAGAGACGATGGTGTAGCTTCTTAAGAGTCTATCTGCACCGCCGAGAATGGCTGTGCAGTCCGACTCGGGAGTGACGTGGTATCTGTCTCCTCCCATGTTGAATCGACATCTTGCGATGACACTGAAGCTACAGAGCCTGGGCAGGGTAATATGGAGGGTCTGCTGTTGCCCATGCAGCAGACCCCCCCTCTCTTCACAGCTGAAGGGTCCAAGGGAAAGACTGAGTCGATACAGCTTGGGTTCAGGTGCGCCGCAGGAGTTGCCGGTGTTGACTACAACATCAAACCGCCTTAGGGACTCCGGCTCCGGATTTTCTGTCGGGGTTTACTCCCTTAGCCTTTCCCCTGAAGAGGTATGCCGCAAGGCAGCGGAGGTTTTTTGGATTCAGAGTTTTCCTTCTCTGATGTGCCCTGACTGGAAGATCGAACCAGCGACACTTACCTCGCAGGCCGACGCTCAATCCACTGAGCTAAACCAGCCAGGGCTAACATGTTGTACACCTTAAATATGCACAATGCTATATGTCAAATATATTTTAATTTTAAAAAATAAGTAAGAAAGCAATTCTCTGCCCATACCTGCCCAGATCTCAAACATTCCTACAGAAAGAAGTCAAAGAAAAGAGCCAGTAACGGAGAAACCCAAAACTATTTCAGGGACATCCAGAGAAAACCTACGCTCTGCAAACAGGCTACAGTGGCAGACATTTTGCTCAAAGCCTGACTAATAGGCTTGAGACTGAAAGAAGAAGGAAATTAACAGCATCTCCAAAAGTAAATTACCAGGGATTGTTTCTTTAACTTACTGGAACATATTTAAACTGTTTCTACACTCAAGTGCAGAAAAACTGATCATGATCCATTCAATGATCCTGTTGGCACCGGCGTATATTCAGGGGGGCCTGGCAGTGGTCGGGGCAGGGCATGTGTCATGTGGACACACCTGTACAAACATACTAGGTGGGAAGTAGTCTGCTAAAATAGTGTCTCATTAAAATTAACAACTGATTTTACCCTAAAAATCAGAATACAATAAACTCAGCTACAAAGGACCAGAACGAACAGCTTATTAAGCAAAAACTGTATAATCATTGCAATATTTTGAGGCAACATTGATAACTAGGGCACTTTCAAAAAAGCAAAGTGCTTCTTTAACATAAGCACATCAATTAAGTGAACTTTTAGTTAATTCCACTTTGATTTCAAGGAATGACCAAAGTCAAGAAACTTCTAGATTCTATTCTAATATAATCAGACAGAATGCAGGGGGAACCTCAAACACAGGTTATTAAAGTCTCCAACCCAGACCTGGAGACCAGAGGTAAGCCTCGCCCATTTTATTTGCAAAATTAAGTGGCGCGCCCAAATACTAAATACCAAAACACAAACCCAAGCACATGTATGTGTCAAGAGCCAATGAATTTTCTACTCCTACATGTCTGTGACTGTGCGGGCTTTGGGCAGACACAGGAATAAGTTCAGAAGCTTTCATGTTGCCAAGGTATGACAGCAGCTGAACCCGGCCATGTGTTCTAACACTGGCACTCTGAAAACCTACCAGGTGCTGGAATCTTGAGACAATCAAGACCCTCCTGCTAGTCAAGTGCACCCGAGGGTCCGTGCATGCTGGGTCTCACACTCCTCCACTCAGTTAGTTGCTCAGGACAGCTAGGCCAAGGCGCCCGCAGGAGTCCCATTCCATCCACATTCCCTGAATCGCCGCTAAGTGCCAGACGTCTTCCCAGGCTCTGAGGATATGCTCCGGCTATCATCACCATAGTCCTTGATTCCTCCTGCTTTGCCCACAAATTAGCTGGGACACACGACGACAGTATCCTCTTACCATGAACTCCACTTCCCAAAAGCTGACTACAGTTAGAGGGATTAAGTCTGACAACCACGTCCTTACAAAACTAGCATATCGCACTTACACATCTCAAAAATCAGTTATTCAGCCACATATAAATTATAGTGAATAAATTCATATTCCTTATAAAGCAATAAGGATGAATCTGTTTTTTTTGTTTTTTGTTTTTTGGTTTTTAACCAAGGCTTCACTGTTCTTGGCAAACCACTAAAAGGAAGCTATTTTTATTGCAGAGCTGCAGGGACGCTCCCAGGTAACTCCCTGGCTACTAACATGCTAGGGGTGAAAATCAGAAAGTTTCCTCCCACTTTCTGAAGTTAAAAATATGAAGTTATAAATAGCTCTAAAGCATAACAGTGAAAAATATGAAAGACATCATTCATGTTAATGATATAAGTAGTGAATGGGATGAAACTAAATGTTAAAATAGACCAAAAAATTATCTAGAGATTCAGGAAAAGACTAAGACACACGCATGGTCATCACATCAGATCAAGATAAGGTAACACGTAAGGTCTTTTTCAATGTACGTAATCAAGAAGGAAGCAAACCCAGACTGCGGTCCACTGTTATGTTAGAAACAGTTCTAAACTGAAAATATTATACAAAGGGCTACCTTCTGGTCCTTGGTCTATCACTAAAGAGCCTTCAAGCAAGTCATTCAACCTCTTTCATCCTAGAGAGGCTGGATTGGATGGTACCTATTACCACTGTGACCTATCTATCTTCTTTTCCAACTTTAAAATTATAGGAGTCTATGAAATAAAAATGCAAATGTACAATATTACCACGTTACTGTAATCCGATGGGTCGTATGTGCTCTGTTTAAAAATTTTACAGAGTTCCATAAATTCTTCCCTCATCTCGCAGATCTGTCCATTCAAAATTGCTCCCTTGGTACCACCAAATTCAAGTCTCTCCAGCTTTTCGAATTCCAATATGGTAACAAATACATCCTTTGAAAAAACATAAAACAGTAAAGATTTTTGCACCATCTTGAGCAGGAAGAAAACATTTTAAAGTTGCAAAGAAATAACATTTTCAAACATTCCAACTCTGTGTGTTAATGGACACTGGCATGACAGAGACAAATATTAATGACTTAGTTGAACAAAGTCCCTGCTAATTTTTAAAATCATAGTCCCATTTTCATACTCATTGAAAATTATCTAGCAGTGCAGATAACTTACCATGGCTAAACATATGACCCTCTAATTTTATATCCTCCTAATCATAAGTCAGATCCCCAGTAACATCCAAAAGTCATATCGCCCGTCTCCCACACTTTGCGGTGAATCAGCAGTCCCTTAATCAGCTAACGAGAATATTATAAAAGGGAGACTCATGGGTGACTCATGTTGCTTGTGGTTAGGCATTTAGCATTCACACTTTAAGAAGCACTCAAGCTGATTAAGTGGTAATGAGAATTTTCAAAACCTGAAACTAATTTTCAATGACATTCAACAAATCATCTACCAACAAACAAACCCAAACTTGCTAGTAAGAGCTTTACAAAGAAAATCAAGGTAGTGCCAGTAGTTCAAACTAAAAATAAATAAATAAAAAACAAAGAACCTTGCTCTGGCTGGTGTGGCTCAGTGGATTGAATGCTGGCCTGTGAACCAAAGGGTTGCCGGTTCAATTCCCAGTCAGGGCACAGGCCTGGGTTTTGGGCCAGGTCCCCAGTTGGGGGTGTGTGAGAGGCAACCACACATTGATGTTTCTCTCCCTTCCTCTCTCCCTTCCCCTCTCTCTAAAAATAAATCAAATCTTAAAAAAAAAAAAAAAAACTTAACCAGTTGGTTCCATACTATGGGTGAATGAATGTGTGTACAAGTATATGCATTCATTTAATTTTGGTTTTTAGTTACTTAAAATATTTATACAGTACATATTTTCATGTTCTTTTTATTTAGTGTTATATTTTAATAGCACAGTACATATATTTAGTGTAAATACTAAAAGTGTGATATTTTAGATTATCAAATAGTTTTAAAGCATGGAATACATATAGAAGCATTAAACATATAAAGGAAAAAAGGGGGAACAGTTTACAGCTTCCTGATTTACTGTCTTCCAGGACCTTAGTAAGTTGTAAGTCAAGAGTCACTGGTACAGAAAGAAATTCACTTACCCCCAGCATAATAAAAGAATCAAAAATAATTAAAAAAAAAAAAAAAGAAGTCAAACTAAAGCTTTTAAAGCTCTCTTAATAGCCCTGATCCTGTGAGCTCCTCATGAGATCACCAAGAAAGGAGACCTCCCACCTCCCACCAAATAAACTGTCCCCAAATCATGGAAAAAGCTACATGATTTCTGAACCCACCTACTACATGAATAAATGACAAGTCAGTGATGAATACCTCTATTTTCATGACACGGTCCAAAAATTTGTCAAATCTACAAAACACCAGATGAGGCTGGAAATCCCATGGTTTCACCTCCTTGTTTCCAATAAAATAGTTAGCCAATCCCTTTCTGTAGTTGAAAAAAGAATTTTTGAAAGTCTTTAAGATGTTAATGGCCACCTGCACCTTTTCCAGGGAGTCTTCAATTTCTCCTTTCAGAAGGTCTTCAGGTGAAAGGTAAGCTGTTGCCTAGGATTTAATGAAAGGAAACAATGACCAAGTATGTACAATAGTTTATTGGAAGCATTTGGTTCAATAAATTTTATTTAAATTTTTTTCAATAAATTATTTTTAGATGACAATGAATTGGGCCATCCATGCTGTGAGATTGAAAGCACAAATTTTAGAAATTCAGGCACTTGGGTTTTAAAGACGTACCTGTATACATTAGAATAATCTACAGACGACTAAAATTTTTGGATGCACACATTCTAGCAATAACCACATTTTTGCTTAGCTTCACAGATAGGGCAACTGTGTCATCAGAATTTGCGACAGATATTCCTGCCACAACTCCACACAACTATTTTTTCGTGCAAACAAGTACACAGCCAGGATGGAAACTCCATTAGACCATGGATTTTACAGAGATGGTCTCCTTGCCTGGCAGCAAAGGTCATTGCAAAGATGAGAGAGAGCTGATAGGATAGGGGTGGTACACTGCCGGCAATTCTTTGAGGTTAGCAAACTTCTCTTCCGGGGGCTTACGCAACGTTATAAGACAGAAAATCTAGTTGATATATGCCCTATGAACTACTTTTGAAAAGAGGAAATGGGAAGGAGAGGTGAATTAAAGAAAGAGACAGTGTCATGTAGGACTGGCAAACTCTCCTAAGACCACTGTCTAGGTTCTCTCCACTCTTCACGCTCCATCTTCGTTACGAACATTCAGAATTCCCCTCTTTAAGAACCTCAAGAACCAATAAATCCCTAAAAGTTCTCTTGTATATTATTTCTTCCTGATGTATCTCAATTTAAGCTCATATGAATTATAGTAAGTCCTAACTCAACACTGCAGATAGGTTCTGTGACTATCAGCAGACCAATGTATAACAAAACCAGTTTCACCATAGGCTAATCAATAAAATAAAGAGTTCATTAAGTTCCTAAGACATATCATCAACATTATAACAAAATGACATTTACAAAATGATGTTATCTGAGGACCTACTGTATAGGTTTAAATTGTGTGCCTTTAATTTTGTGGTTGCTTAGAAAGTTCATAAATATCTCAATGGAGGATATAACAAAAGCCATTGAGTTCACCATAGCAGATGGAAGGATTTTGTTTCTGAGTGTAGGCATGATCCTCTTCCCATTAATGGCTACAGTTTTACATGCAATATAGATTCTGTACCATAAATTTGTAAAGTAATAAGAAAATAATGTAGCATCTAAAATACTTGATAAGAGTCCTTCAAGTTCTAGCTGCAGACTCCTAATCTATGCTCTTCTTTCTCACTCAGGCTGGATGGAAAATTAACATCTACAGGAAGGCGGCCAACATTTCACACAGCATAGAAGAAAGCTAGCTGTAACCCCTCAGCAATGTGAGCTGAAAACAGTTCACACTTTGATAGCACTAAGGATTCCAATACCTTTCTCTATACATATTCTTTATAATGAATATGTCCTTTTAGGAAGTGGAAAAAAAAATCTATGGACATCACACCACTGCTGTCTCTGTATCAGCAGCCCCTGAGGACCTAATTGCCTACATATAAAGGAACTTCCCTTGGGCAAGACATCCTTATGTTCATTTCTGTGCTTTACCAGCCCTCACACAGATGAGACAATCACAGCAATTAACTTCCTGTCCATAGAGCCCACTGTTAAATACACCTCAAAAGGCAAGGGCACAGTACTAAATACCCTGCATTACAAAGCCCAGTCTATACCCTTTCACTGGGTAGTAGGGTATGTGAGGTTCGGGGAAAAAAAAAAAATCAGCAGCAAAGGCAGCAGACCTCCCTATGATCCAATTAGGGACTGCCACTGGATTTGTCACATTAGCTGAGATCTCACAGGATTTCAGTTGCCTTAGTTGCAACTGGAGAGATTAATTAAGTCAATGTCAAGATCCCAAGCTCTTAAACTCTGAGTTATTGTCTGCTTCCTACAGGAGCTCTCTGGAGCAAACCCAACCACACCAGTTCTCTATTCTCTTACTCAATGGTGTGAGCACAAACCAACCAACAGCTGCTGGATTCGGGCTCTGGCTGGGTCGCCCAGTTGGTTACAGCGTTGTCCCATACACCAAAAGCTGTTGGATTTAGGATAAACTGTTCCCACTTCATAGGCTTTACAAACTAAAATTCTGCTAACAGATTCATTTATCAATAAGCCAATTAACCAATTAGCCGTTAAGCAATTTATCAATAACATTATTCATCGATGCCTGTCTCCCAGTTTCTTTTCTTTTTATGTGCTTTTAAGGATTCTTACTTTTGCTCAATCCTGACACCTCTTATCCAAGTTTGAGCTCTCAAACTCTTCCCCAGTGAAGATCCTGTGCATGACAATAGCCATGACAGCAATACCAAGCCATGGAGCAGGTGGTGAGCCTAGAGTGGTAGTGATGCACGGTACAGCTGGGTTACCAGAGAAACGTAAAAGAACACATTATCAAAGTTCAAGCGTGTTATCATCCTAGGGGCCAGATCATGTCTTTTATGTGTCTGATCTAAATAACTGTGTTAATGGTCACTGTCAAAAACAGGTGAAAAGAGACCCACTTGCTGCTAAAGGAACAAAGTTTTTCACTATGACTGGAAAGTCTGGATTAGGCAGACCATAACAAGGAGGGAAGCAGATCAGTAACAACAGCAAAGGGTGGAGACAATGGACACTTAGACAGCGCGTGACCCCCCTGAAAGGGCACGTGAAGCTCTAGCAACTGCGTCAATGGGGATGGCAGAGCCAGTGTAGGGAGGTCAACTTTTCGGTGGAGGCTAGAATGCTGGAAGTTAAATGAGAATTCCTTGACCTAACTACTGGCAACAGTTTTAATTTTAAAATACTATGCAAAATAAAAACACTGCAGGGATCTATACAAAGGTCAAGTGCAGCTGACAATCGGCTTATGACCTCTGATGTATAACACAACAAGGATTCAAATGTTTCATAAATACTTTGAGGCCAATAGATTCGTGGAAGCAAAGTACATGAAAGCTACATAAGGAATTACAATTATAGAAAACACATAAAATGTGTAATCACACAAACCGTGCAAGGTACAAATTAGGAAGCAATGTGATACCACTACATATCCAATAAATCAACCCAAATTTCTTAAGAATAGTCAAAGCTGGCAAGTTACAGTAAAACTTTTATACAGTGATAATAGCAATCAAATTGATATAATCTTTTAGAAAAGAACTGATAAATATTAAACATTGTTCAAGAGCCATGAAAAGATTGTACACTTTGGTCAACATAAAGAATTTATATTTGCCAATTATCCACGTTAAGGAAAAGGATTTTTGTATAAAGTTGTTTTCCGCATGTTGTGTGTAAATAGAAGAGGCTAGAAGCAACCTAAATATTCAAGGGTAACAAAATCATTTTTCAAGACGCTAGTAAGAAAAATATATAAATGTTTTAGGGAAAAGAAAAATCAAAAATGCTAGATTTTAAGGTGGTAGAACTGCAGGACTACTTGCACTGTTATAAATTTAATGCAGTGACAATATTTTAACATTATTGTACACTACATGTTATGTTGTAATTTAAAATATAGATCAAAGCATAATGAGTAAGAACCCCATCACTTCATTTGGGTGACCTTGAGAAAGCTTTGCTGGACATCGGATTGTTATTTTTTGTTTGTTTGGTTGTTTGTTGAGTGTGAAAGGGCTTTATTGATAACATCTTTGTCAGTGTTGCTGTGAGATTGATTTTGTGAATTTCTGGGAAGTTTAAGAGTTCCTGGCAAATAACAGGCATTACACAATATTTGTTAAATATAAAACAATAAATGTAAAATCAGACAGCAAACAACATATGAGTGGGCAAGAGAGTTTAGCTCTTCCGGGAACTCAGGTATGAAACTTGGCTCATAACTGATTTTTGTTTCTGAACATGTTGGGGCAGATTTACTACGAAGTCCACTTGAAGAATCAAGGGAATAGGTCAACAGAGCCTTTGGACAGAAGTCAGGAACAGTAACTAAGGAACAAGAGAAGCTACATTATTTCTTTGGGAGCTTGGCACACAGAACAGGGGCCAGGAATAATAGGTTTACAGGATTATAGGTAACTAGGATTTCTTACAAGCCACTAACAACAATGAATAATCATTTGGGGAGTAGGGGGGAGGTTATACAGTAACAGGGCTTATTCTCAAAATGAGACAAGGATCTGGGGTTCAGGAGAAGTGGTGGTTATAGCCATTGATCCTGCAATAGAGATCACGCCTAACAACAGAGCAAAAACTGAATTTGTACAACAGAGAGACAGAAATAGAATAAAGCCAGAGGAGATAAAATGTAGCAAGGAACTCACTTGTTATCTCCTATCAATAGCTTCAATTAGCTGTAAGTCAACAGTTTGGAACTAACTTTTATGAGCCTTTATTAAATGCTACATTGGACATTTCACTTAGGTTATCTCATTTGATCCTCACAATAACCATGGACTAGGCATTAGCTGCACTTTTTGATGTGGAAATTGAGGATCAGAAAAGTCATTTAACTTCCCTTAAGTGGTTCAATCCGATTTGAATTCATGTTGGTCTGAGTCCAACATACTTTCCATATATCACTTCACCTCTTCAGAAGCAGAGAGAAAAAATAAGCATATTAATAACTCAATGTCATAGTACAGAAACTCCTGACTGCAAGTTAGGAGACCTGTTCTCTGGTCTGGATTTCCCCCTATATCCTGAGAGAAATTCAACAAATGATGTTATCCTTCAAGTTTCAGTTAATTCATCTGAAAAAAAAAAAAAAATCAAGAGTTGGGCTGTAGCACAGTTCCCCAACCAGGATATTCTACAATGTCTTCTCTCCATGACTTAGAACAGCAAAATTCTAACACATGGGGCTCCAAGCTGTTTGCCTTGGTTATGAGCAGACTTCCCAGGCTCTAAATCCTGTCCAATTGACCCCATTCTACAACAAAAAAACTTAATTTCCTAATAGAGCCATGAAGTGAAAACCACTGGGAAGCATGAGACTAGATCCATGAATAAAAGCGATCAAAGTTATCCACTCCTCTCTAGCAAGTCATCTAGGTCTTTCCAAAACGTCTCCTCTCCTTGGCCACAATGATTGTTCCAAGAATGGGAATAAAATACACTGAGCCAGAACTGAAAAAGAAAGACAGCCTCCTTTCAGCAAAGTTCCTCTGCTGCCAGGGTATACCTCTGGGGCTCCCAAAAAGCCACTGTATGTAACATGTGGTGACGGTCTGAGAATAAAGTCAAACACAAGCCAGCAAAATGGAATACAGTGGGAAGCTTTGAAATTATCATGTAGTCTCCTGGAACAAGCAGTTCCTGAAGTCACCACATTCTCAGACTCTCCAGTTTCACAGAGACTTATATGCTGTTTTTGTTCCTTTGTTTGCTTGCTTTACTTCAATTTGTCAGGTGCCGCTGGGGGAGATCCAATTCTGGTGAGAAGCCTTCTTAACAATCCAAAGGCTAAGACATGCACACAGATCCTTATTCTCTGGCATTTGTTTGGCAAAAATTCCTTAGCCGTTCAGACCAACACTCTGTTATGCACTAAACTGTTCCCCAAAATTTATATGTTGAAGCTCTAACCACCAAAACAACTATTTTGGAGACAGGGTCTTTAGGGTGTAATAAAGTAATTAAATGAGGTTGTTTGGGTAGGACCCTAATCTGATAGGAGTGCAGCTTTATAAGAAGAAAATGAAAGGTCTCTTTCCACCAGGCAGCTGTCCGCAGGCCAGGAGGAGAACTCCCACCAGAACCTGACCTTGTTGGCACCTCCAGAACTGTGAGTAAATAACTCTGAAAATAAAGTCATCCAATCCGTGGTATTCTGTTATGGTAGCTCAAGCAGACGAAGACACACACACACTCCCAACTAAGAACTGCCCCATTATACGCCCTCCAAGTACCTTTTAGCTCTCACGTTATACAATATTCTCTGATATCATGGACACAAGAAGAATGTTTACACAAAAGAATGAAGAAGCAGTCCAATTTTTTAAAAACATTTTGTGAGTTGACTGAAGACGAGAGAAGCAATTATAAACAAGAGACTGACAATCAGAATTCTTTTAATATAATTCCACTACTATTTTTTGAGGATAACTTTTCTGCGGCCCGATTCTCTTAACTTACGTTACTTGCCAAAAGTCTTCTGTAGGCCCGTGTTCCTGTGGAAAAATAAGGGAAACCTACAAAGGCCTATGCATAGCTGCATTTTATTAGAAGTAATCTTAAATCTCTTTGGAGAAAAGTCAGAGATTAAACAAACAAAAATTCCAGTAACAACCTGTCCTTGGAACGTGCCTTATGTTCAGATGTCCTTCACTATTTAGGATAAAAAGTCACCTGGCTCTTGTTACTATAAAAGTCCTGTCAGAAAAAAAGAGACTATAGACTGGGTTTATTCATTCTTCATTGACCTAATAAAACCTACCACATGGCAATCATTCTTATTATTCCTATTTTTAATGCTACATACCTGATCGACGAAGAGATTACAAAATTCTTGCAACAACACTATAACCCGACCTGGGGTATTGTAAAACTTGGAATGACTCCAGATCAGACAGATGGTGTGAAATAGCGGGGCGATTAATCCACGGGTCTGTGGGAATTCTGTCTCCTGGAGACACTGAATGCGTCTCTTCAGTGGTCGCAGGTAGAGTTCCACATCTTGGGCTTCAAGGAGAGCTGAAGGGGAAAAAAAAACTCACTGTTCCTGCGAGGCAGTCTCTCTTTTCTAAACTTACAAGTTCAAGAGAACAATGCAAAACAACACGGCTATACTTAACCGTAGTCCTATTTTCTTTTATTTCACTTATCCCACAATGGGCACGTGACAGGTCTGAAAGCCTCTATACACTGTCCATCTGTAACTACCATTCAGGAAAGCCCTGGGGTAGATACTCACACAGCACAAGGAAATCGTGACTGCAGACTCAGTGGGAAAGCGCCCTTAGACTCTAAAGAAATGTACTCAACCCCATGGAAACTGTGGGAACAAAACATCCCCGCAAAGTCTTCACTTTATGGTTTGGATTACAAGCTTTGTCACTAGAATGTTAATTCCTCCTAGGTATTTGGACTAACACAGTTTAATCATTTATTTTCTCATTCCAGTGTTCTATGAGCCTAACTCAGGCAATGACTAGAAAATTTTTGATTATTAATCATAACATAACTTTGTTTTTATAAAATAACTTTTTTAATTTTCAAGCATGGGTGATGAAGATATTTTGGAACTAAATAAAGACGATGGTTGAATGACATTGTGAATATTACCAAAGGCCACTCAACAATACATTTTAAAATGGTTATTTTTGTGTTATGTGAATTTTACCACAATTAAAAAATTGTGAAGCATAGTAAGAGTAAGGAATACTTTTTAAAATGCTATATATGTGAAGAAAAAATTAAATAGTTAACGATTATCGATTACTGTTTAATCTAATCCATATTTTTTCTCTCTCTTTTAGATGTTGTTTTATTCATTTTTAGAGAGCAGGGAAGGGAGGGAGAATGAGAGGGAGAGAAACAGCAATGTGAGAGAAACATCAATTGGTTGCCTCCTGTATGTGCCCCGACAGGGGACCAAACCCGCAACCCAGGTATGTGTCCTGACCTGGAATTGAACCAGTGATCTTTCACTTTGGGGGTTGACAGCCAATCAACTGAGCTACACCAGTCAGGGCTAACCCAAAATCTCTCGATTAAATTTGATTCTTTAAAGTACCCTAAATGAATCTCTTTCAGAGTCTATTTTGCTCCTGAGGCTACAAACACCTTTGATTAACTGAAAATAAACTTCATTTATGAAGGTAGGGAATGAGGTAAATTCTTATGTTCAGGTGTTATCCCACAAGACTGTCAGGAGAAAAATAAAAATGAAAACAAACAACAACAGAGAACACCTGCTGAATCGTTTTGGGGCTGTCAAGAGTCAGGTACACACCCGCCCAGGTTCCTCTTGACATGTAACCAATTAATCTGTCCACCTAAAATAAAGACCTGGGAAGACAGAGAGGATCCTGGAACTATTCTCCCCAGATGCTCTCATGTTTTAAAATTGGAGTGTTTTCATATTAATTTTAAATTAAAATAATTGCATCTAACAGATAAGTGCCCTTCAATGTGATAAGCAGATCTGGTGATTTCACAGGACCTCGTGTGCGTCTTGGAAAGGGGCTCTCCCTCCAATTGACAATGGCTTTGGGCTGCTTATTCTGTGGATGGTGTTTTCTTCTGACTCTCCGGGCCACGTGCCCTTGAGGCTCTGAGCACACCTATGACTTGGAGCTGTAGACGCTTCATCAAATGTTCATCTCATACAAACTCAGAAAAAAAACTGCGAGCACCTTCTATTTATTAAGGACACACTTTACTATAGGCTAGCACTCTGTGCACTGTGCATTAAGTCTGCAATCCAGCGCGTCTCAGCCAGCGGAGGTTTTGCCCTATGGGTCACCTGCCAATGTCTCAAGACTTTCTTGATTGCTACAGCTGGGATGGGGGAGTGGGCAGAGGCCAGGGGTGCAGGATGGGCCCCACAACAAAGAGTCATCCTTCCCAAATTGTCACTGGTGACAAAGATATTGCTCTGGTCCTCTCAACCTATCTGCAAGGAAGGTGTTATTATGTGAGTTTGGTCAATGAAGACCCAAGACTCAGCACATTTAAGATGTATTGCGTGCATCTGGGACAGGAGTCCAGATCAGGCAGACCCCCCCAACCCCAAATATCCTCCCTTACCTATCGCCTCTTTTCAAGCAGAATTCATGGAGAAAATCCTAAAGAGGTATCAAAACATTTCCAAGTAAATTTTACGTATTTCCTAGCCTTGCATGTTACTTAAGAAAAAGTAAAATTTTTCTAATGTCCGAAACAATGAAAGCTATTTGTCCATATTGTCTTGCAACTTTATCATTTAAAACTTCAGGATTACAGTAGTCCCTCTCTGTATCGTGGCTCACTTATCGCAGCCTCACTGTATCGCGGGATTTTTAAAAATATTATTTTTAATTATTTATCGCAGATTTTTCACTACATCACGGGATTTTGCAGTACTGTACAGTAAATACTAAAATAAATGTAAGGTTCCTACTTCGCGGATTTTCACCTATTGTGGAGGGAGTGGGGTTCTAGAACGTAATACCCGCGATAAGTGAGGGATCACTGTATGTCTATCCATATTTGCTTGCCCATGCCTAAGGAAACACAAACACGAATCCAGAAACTGGGGAGGGTTGTTACCCCAGGTGGGGGTAAAACTGGGTAGTGAGAAGACTAGGAGACTTTTCCCTGGATCCCTTTTTATAATTTCTGGTTTTTAACAACGTACATGTATTGCCTGCTCAAAATTCACCAGCCAAGCAAACCTTCTTCTCTGTATGTTTAATCTTCACCTAAACCGTAACGACAGTTTGGAGCTCTTACCGACTGAATAAGTGGCGCATGTGAAACACATTCAGAGAGTCTCCTGTGAATAACTGGACTGACTGTAGCCCAACGGTTGATGAGAAAATCTCTGTGCTGGGCTCTCATTAACCCCCGGCTGGATACCAAAGGCCTTTCCCCTTCACACACACACACATTCACATTAAAATTTCTGTCTATAGCCACTTTGGTAGGTCCCTATTACAGACCCTAAAAATTTAACATAAATGGAGGATAGAGTACAGATGACTAAGATGAATTTATCATTAGAAAAGCCAAGTGCTATCACTTCAGGAACAGGCTAATGGAACAAGGGTAGCTGAGCAGGCAGACTGGGGCCAGGTCATGAGGGGCTTTGATGGCCAAGGAACCAGAGTCTTACCATTTTTCACAGCTACAAAAATGTCCTTCAAAGTTGGGAAATAGCTGCTTTGTTTAGTTTTCAAAATCTTAACCATTTTGAGGACAGTAGGAGCCTGAAGCTAAATGGGAAAAAAAAAAAAAAAGAATTTATCAAATACAAGCTAATTACTAAATAAATGCATTCTGTAATACAACATGTAAATTACATTTCACTCATGCACAATACACAGAGTATTTAACCCTCAGAAACCTATCTGGTTTCAAGTCAAAAGTAATTTAAAAAAAATTTTTTTAAAGATTTTATATTTTTTAATTTTATTTTATTTATTCACTTTTAGAGGGAGAGAAACATTATGTGTGAGAGAAACATCAATTGGTTGCTTCTTGCAAGCCCCCAACTTGGGGACCTGGCCTGCTACCCAGGCATGTGCCCTGACTGGGAATTGAACTAGCAGCCTTCCAGTTCACAGGCCGCCACTCAATCCACTGAGCCACCCCAGCCAGAGCTCAAAAGTAATTTTTAAAGTGACATTTTTCTTAGCTTTCTAAACTTGAATTTTCAAAATAATCTGTCAATTTACACATGGGTATATAGGTAAAATATTTAAATTCTCATGTAAAATTTCTTGCTGTGTTTCAGGAAACCTCTAAGAAACATGTAAACATATGAATAAATGTCTTAGTTTTTAGAATATTAAATTAGGTAACTTATAAGGCACTCACTCAGCAAAGGAAATAAAGCTCTCCCAAAGCTATATATCTACTAAGCAAGACTGTATTTTTTCCCAAATCAATTAAATTGACTAGATTAATTAAATCTTATAATCTTCTACGTTTCCCTGGGAAATTACTCTTTTTCTATGCCACAAAGTGCTTCCAATTATCTCAAATGCTGTCAAAATATTCTCAGAAAGGCAAGGCTAATTTTAATCCCCGTTAATTTAAAAAGTGCATACCATATAGCACTTTGGAACAAGAGAGCAAATTAGTAAGTCTTTCAAAGAATGTTACATTTTTAGAATTATAGGAAATCACTGCTCTAGAGACCAAATTCGACAAATGACTTTGCTAATTCAAATTACAAGCAATTTCTAGGGCTATCTACTTACTTGATCATAAATGCACGATAGATTCTCTCTCCTCATTGTCCAGAAATCCAGTTCAGTTTGAGGATTTGAGTGAAGACCATTCAGCAGAAGCTGCACTGAATCTTTTTCCATAATTTCTTGGATTTGATGTGACCATTTAATAACCACTGATTCAATTGCATGGAGTACTGTCCTTTCGTTTGGCTCCAGCCTACAAACATTGAAAGGATTAATAAAATAATTGAAAATCAACTAATTTCATATAAATATAGGACTTGGATTTTAATAACTATTTCATGTATCCATAAACCCGTTTTCTAAATACTTTAAAATCAGATCATTATTTTTATGACCTCAATTTGACTTGTGACATTCTTATTGCCACTGGCATTTCTCTAACATTAAAAAACACTGTTAAACAAAGAATTATATCCTCAAAACCATTTCACTAAAAGAAATGTCTTTGGCATCATGGCAATTGTTACCACTTGCTTTTTGAAGGCTGCTTTTTAAAAGCATACTTTGAAAGGAAATAAAACACACAGTGTTTCAACATAACATTGTTTTAAATATATAATATAGTTATAATCCTCTATTTTGCTAACAGTTTGCTGGAGGTATGATATGAAACATGTACGTTGGCTCGCCGTTTTAATATCCTGTATATACCATGTCATTACGTACTTGGTCTTTGGAGATTTCTGATCCAGGTCAATTTTTCCTGCAATAGTGGGAATTGGTAGAAGAGTTCGTCTCAATATTTTACCCCTAAAAATATGCATTTTGTGTTTCATGACCTCTATGTGACGTTCCATGTCTTGTGAAATAAAACAGGACCAGGATTTATGGTTGTTCCTATTACAAAGAATTGGCACTAAAATCTAAAAAGAGAAATATTTTAAAAAGCAGTTAAATTAATTTACATACAATTATTCAAAGATTTTGTCATGCAAAATTGGCAACAAAATTACTTCATTTCATAAATATGCTCCTATGACATCAAATCTGCAAAGAGAAGACAAAAATCAGTGAACCATTTAGACTTAATCAATGAGACAGATACTCTCAAAGAGGAAATAATTTACTGCTTGTTCATTCACTGCCCACTTATCAAATATTTTTGGAGGTTCTCCATAACTCAAACACTGCATGAAATAAGCAAAATCATGTTAAGCAAGTAAACTGCTTTCTTAATGCAACTGAGCATACTGGCAGATATGTCGATGGAAAAAATATTTTTGAATCACATGGAGGCAACAGTAAATTAATCTTCTCAAACCCTGAGTGGCATCCCAGTGGATTAAAGTTTGATAGTCAGAAAAACGTTTATTTACTCATACAGACCTTTTTGGGACTCCTTTCATTAATGAAACCATGAATGTGAAAGATCCTCAAAAATTATTATTTTTTATTCCCAGAGCCCAGCATATACTAAGTAATTAATAAGAGTTTGCCAAGTTTATAAAGTTGGCCTCTTCTTGCTTTCCCACTCCTTTCCAACAGCTACTAATTTGAAACCTTTTATGATATCATTTTTTTTCTGATATAATCTACCCTGTTTACCAGAATTATACTGTAACATTTCCGTTAGCTAAAGTGCTCAGAATATAGTTTTTCCACCTTTTTAAAAGTTTGAGATGTTCATTACATATCTCCCAGACTACAATCTGGTAATTAGTTAAAAACAAACTGAAAATTCACTTTGGCTTTCTAATGGTGTTGAAACAAATCTTTCCAAATGGTCTCATTATTACATTTTCCCTGCTTAGCACCCACTACAGATGAACCAGGAGCCCAGATTAGTAAAATTGAGTCTCTGCCCTCGTTGAGCTGAGTAGGTTAGGTTCCCCCATGCAGGAACTGCCCTAACTGAGAGCATGTTCAGGATGTAACGTGGAAACAGAGGAGAAACCCCTGGCTCCGGAGGAGAGGGGTGTTGGGGAAGACTTGTCAGGAAAGTTACTACGTGGTTGAAATCTTTAAGATGACGGGGCAGGGCAGGCATTCCAGAAAACTGAACACTGATATGGGTAGTCATTGAGGGCTCCCAAAATACGGTGCTTCTGGGAAACTGCTGGTCTTGCCTGCCTCTGCACCCCGCAAATGAACAGCTGCAAGACAAGCAGGGTTGTTAGTTCCCGAAGAGCTTTGGAAACCAGATGGAAAGGCTTGTTGGGATGAATGTGCGCTGACCCACTGGAAAATTACTTTCTCTGTTAAGTCTTTAACAACAACAGCTTTTTCTAAAAGTCAGATCTGTGAGGAAAATTCTGGTTATTCAACATTTCTAACTTACAGGGTACTGTTTCAAACTTCCACTCTATTTGCTATTCTGTGATGAGGCCAATTTCTTTTTTTTTCCCATTACAGTTGACATTCAATATTATTTTGTATTAGTTTCAGGAGAACAACACGATGATTAGACAATTATATCATTTACAAAGTGATCCCCCCAGTATTTCCAGTACCCACCTGGCCCCATACATAGATAATACAATATTATTGACTCTATTCCCTGTGCTGTACTTTACATCCCTGTGACTGTTTTTGTAACTACCGATCTATCCTTTTTAATCCCTTCAGAGGCCAACTTCTCTTAAAATTAAATATTTGAGTCAGACGCTATGGATAAAACTGTTTTGAAGCTCTGAGCTACACACTCTGCACAGCTAAAGTACCTCCATAAACATCACTTAAAACAAATACACCTGGGATGTGCTTTTTAATTAATCTTATATACAAAGTAATTCAAATAATCGAAGAGGGGGCTGTTTTGCTTTAGTTGGGAAGGTTTTTCGTTTTTATGGTTTTTGTCTAGTTTTGATGATTATAAGGAAAACCCCAAACTTTCTCTATGAACCAAAATAATCTGGACATGTTTACTAAAGATAGATACAACTACAGATAAAAGAGCTATGGTGTCTTTGCTGTAGTTTTCTTACCTTCTTTTATCCTTTCTTAATCTGGGGAGTTTGTTTTTACAATGCTTTTTAAATCAGTAGAGACTATTACCTGGGAAACACTTTTAAAATACTAGAATCTGGGCCTCTCCCAGATTACTTAAATTAGCATGTCCAAAGATAGGACCCAGAGTTGATACAATAACCAAATCCTACCCTGGCTGGGTAGCTCAGTTGGTTAGAGCGTCACCCTGATATGCCAAGGTTGTGAGTTCAATGCTCAGTTGGGGCACATATAGGAGACAACTAATTGATGTTTCTCTCTCACATTGATGTTTTTTTTCTCTTTCCCCCCACCCATCTTCTTCCTCTCTCTCAAATCAATAAATTTTTTAAAAAGAACCAAATTATGCTTCCTGTATGGATTGATGAACATTTACATTTTTTTGTTCGTTTATTTCAAGATCTGAGTCAACATAACTAAAGAAATAACGTTGAGACGAGATCAGGAGTTCACTTTTGGACATGTTGGATTTGAGATGTCCATTATATCAATACATCAATGGCCATGTTTGGAAGGAAGGTAGATGTCTAAGCTTAGAGTTCAGAAGAGAGATCAGACTGGAGAGAAAGTTTGGGAGGCCCCAGTGCATCAGCATGAATTACCATCAATCAGTGTATTATCTGAGTCAGACCTCAAAAACTATTTGACATTGACATAAGTGCAAGTACATTAGATCATTTAAATGAGAAAACAAAAGGTAAATATGAAGTCACAAATGACTTTCCCCACCATGAGAGTGGTTGTGAACTCCATCCTCCCATTTGCTCAGGCCAGAAAACCTCTAAGTCAGCCCTGACTCCTTCCTTTGTCTCACGCCTTGTTCCATTCTATGAGGAAATCATGCAGGTTCCACTTTCAACGTGTATCAAGAATCAGCCCCCTTCTTGCTCCACTGCTGCCACCCTGGTCCACTATTCTGGATACAACCACAGGTAACACAGGTTGGGGAAGTCAGTTCAACTTCGGGCATTAGGTGTAAGATGTCTATTACACATCAAGTGGGAATGACAGGAAAGCAGGTGGATCTCCAAGTAAGGAATCTGGGAGAGAGATCTCGGCTAGAGAGAGAGGATGAGGAGTACCTCATATATCACTGTTTACCAGCCAGTTCTGTGAGTTATAATGGACACTAAGCAAAGACTATCTTTGGAATGTTTTAGCCCAAAAATCTACGGCCATGCCTTAGGGCCTCATTCATACCAAATTTAAGCCTGGTCTATAAATAAACCCAACTGACCTCATCAGTGTGACATCCTCGCTTTGCTTTTCTTCCTAAAACTCATATCCTTAAGCATAAATGACAATCTTCCAAACCACTCAAACTCCTGAGGTTCTGGATGGTTAATGCCTTCTATAGACGTATTCATTAACAGCTTACTCTTTTTCATTTAAACCTTCTTTCAGAGGGATATGCATTGAGAGGGAGATAAATTCAGAGAAAGATCAGAGGAACTTGGAAGAGTTTAGTTCCTTCAGCTGGTAGAGCAAGATGCCAATGATGAGTGAGTGCAGCCTTGACACCCACCCCACCCCCGGCCCAAACTCAGAAGCTGGCTGTCTGGATTCAAATGACCAAGTTATTCACATTTTGTGTGACACCCTTTCATCAGATCCAGTTCAATAAGAACTTTCTGAACACCTGCTACATACCCAAACTGTCCCAGCTCCTAAAGATAGAAAAGACTCTTCTTAGTGTTTCTTGAAATCAGCTAAAACCAAATAAATTCTACAGGAGTGGAAGGAAACTGAGGTAAAATCCTGAAGTTGGGCGTGAGAGCTCAAAGATAGCAAGAAAATGTCTCCTTTCAAAAAGACAGCCAAAGAGACCCAGGCAGTGAAAGAGATGTGAAAGACTGGCAGGTCATCAGTAACATATATGTTGTCAGTTATTTCTACCTCAAGTTTTGGCAGGATTGCACTGATTGAGATTTGATTTACTGAAAACTAACCCAGCAGTTGCCGAAGTCTAGGGCACATGAGAATCACCTGGGGATCTTGGTGGGAGCCCGGCACTGATTTAATTAGTCTGGGGTGTGATGTGGGCCTGGGTATGTTGTCAAGATCCCCCAGGTGAGTCTAATGTTCTGCAAAGTTTGAAAACCACTGCTGTGGTTCCACAGAACAGGGTCATTTAGTATGTTGTTCTTCAAAGCCAGTCCCTCAGGATAGAAATGCAGAATACCAGCCGCACCCCAGACCTACCGAATCCACCTGCCTTTAACGAAATCCCAGGCGGTTCTGGTGCACACGAAGGTGCCAATATCGTTAGTTTAGCGAACATTTCTCCCGTTTAAGGGGAGAAAAAGAGGACTTTTAAGGCAACCATTTCTAATACTGTTTCCATTACTTTTAACCATTATCTGTCATAAGTGACATTTAGAAACTAACAAGAATCGAAACTGATTTTTAAAACCCTTTCCAAAGTGTCACTCTGTCTCTGAATGTAAATTTTAAAATCTCGAGCTCAGTCCAAGAGCCTATTCAATCCAAGCTGCTTTTTATTTACTTCCATGGCTTAGAAAGAGGAAAGAGATGACCCTACAAATCGTCACCTGCGGAATATTAGCTTCAGTAAGTATCAGTTCGCTTCAGAAACAGTCTAAATGCTGTCCCACTCCATTCATCTGGCTGAAGAGATTACTGGCTTCTACATTCTCTCTCTCAAAATAAACAAATAAACAACAACAAAAAGAGTTGTCCCGAATAATTCCAAGTGTCACTGAGATAAATAAAAGCTTCAAATATTAAAGATAGACTAGTACCTCATCCAGGAAAGCAGTTACATGTCCAAGAGATGAGGCAGGTATCTCTCCAAATAAAACCGTTTGAAAGAAATCATTAACTCCAATGCTTTCCGTAACCTTCTTGGCAATATAAACAAGTTTATGTTTTGCATCTCTTGGAATCTGAAACAAGAACAAGATCATTAGTTTCAGTCCAGATGTAGTTTCCACGTTCACACGCAGAGTTTAACTTAGAGTTCGATTGCTAGCAAAAGTAACAAAATCTGGTACCTACTAGAGTTAAGTGTTCTATCTCCTTGTCTACTGACAATCTTCTAATTTACGATTAGGAAAGTAGCCAAAAAAAAAAAAAATTTCAAAACACAACCCAAAGGCAAGTTCCTGTTATTCTCTCTCTTCTCTGGGATCCTAGTTTCCAACTATTACAACGACCACCTCCAGTGATGATAGTAACACTTTACATTCCGCTGCGGCACTCACTGTACGACCCAAAGATCATAAATCTTGCTGTACCCTTTTCACACTTGAAAAATGCCAAATGCCAATGCTGCACTTGTGGGTGATACGTTAACCTTCAAGTGGGCGAGCAGTCTAAAGTTTACGGGCAGAGGGGTGGGGACGGAGAGAATAAGAAGAGAAGAAAACCCTGGCTGCTGTGGCTCATAGGCCTGCGAGCCAAGTGTCGCTTGTTCGATTCCCAGTCAGGGCACATGACTAGGTTGCACAGCAGGTCCCCAGTTGGGGGCGCGAGTGAGAGGCAACCACACAGTGATGTTTCTCTCCCTTTCTCCTTTCCCCTCTCTCTAAAAATAAATAAACAAACAAATAAATTATTTTTTTTTAAAAAAAGAAGAGAGGAAAAGGGGGAGAAAGGCTTGTCCCCCTCGACGGCTGCCAAACACGACGTTTGCGTAATTACCCTGCCCCCGCACTCAGTTTTAAGGACTATATTTTTCCTGGGATGAAGTGCGGTTGGCAGGCAGTCAGAGTACTTGTCAAGTTACCTGCGTTCTGCCAAACACTTTTCTTAAGGATGTGGCTCCAGAGTGACCCAAGAGCGACTAAGATGGAAGTTACCCGGCACAGAACCCTCCAGGCGCCTACCGCCCAGGCAGCCTGGAGAGGCTCTGTTTGTCCTGCTTTATCCGGATAGAGCAGGCTCCAGGACTGACCTAAAAAACCACCCACAGCCGCTTAACTGCAGGGGGGCGCACGGGGTGGGGGGGGTTCTGCCGACTGCAGGGCGGACTTCCAAAAAAGTTTTTTAAAGCGCCCGAGTGCATGCCCCGCGGGAACCCAAGGATGCGCGCCTATCCTGTCCTCGGCTAAGAACCCTTAACTCTAGGCGGGGGCGTGGCAGGATCCCCTCGCCCATCGCTGCTTACCTCCCGGGAGGCCGCGAGCCGCCCCGTGGCGGCAACACTGAACACAAGCCAGGCCGGGCCGGGGCTCTCCAGAAACTCCCCCAGGACCCGCCGGTTGTCCTCGCTCTCCAAATGCTGGCTCCATTTCTCCGCCTGGAGCCCCAGCATCTGCCCCAGGCGGACGCCGAGGAAGCGCACCCGCGCGTCTCGGACGAAACTCCGCGCTCTCCTAGCCTCCGCCGCCGCCTCTTCCTCCTGTTCTTCCTCCTCTTCCAGCTCCAGCACGCCTGCCGCCTCCAGGTCGGCGCCCGAGGTTGGGCGAAGGGTCGGGACCTCCCTGTCGCCCCGCGCCTTTCGAGCTACCGCGGGGTCTGGCATCTGGCACGTCCGAGGAGACACGAGGCTTGCGCGCTCGGCGCGCGCCCCTGCCACCCCCGGTTGGGCTAGGACACCCCTCCGCACACGCGCCCCGAGAGGCTCCCAACTCGTCCCGCGGCTGCTCTTCCCCACCTGCGGCTACTTGGCAGCCGAGGTCTGCACGCAGTGGGAGACCCGCGGGCCGAGGCGCCGGCCCAGGGTGAGCCGCGCGTCCCGTTTCCCGGGGGACGGAGTCGCCACCCCGGCGCGCTGGGGGCGGAGTGAGCGCGGAGGGGAGCGGCCTCCAGACTCTGGGCCCCAAACTGGACCGGGGAGGAAAGTGCCCTCCGTCGGTCTGAGCCACTCGGTGGGCCGCCTCCATTGCCCTCCCGCTCCTCGCCACGGGACGCCTCTGTGGGGCTGCCAGTGAAGACGAATCGCGGCCCAGCATTGACGAACTGCTGTGCGCTGAGCAGTACCGCCTTGGGTGGAGTTCCGTGCTAAATCCTCCACCGTGATCATTGTAATTCACAGAAAGGCAAGGCTTCCGACTGGTCATCTTATTTGTATGGGCAATGCAACAAAGTCACAGAGGGACTAAGTAACAAGAAGAAGGGGGAACCAAGATTCAGACCCGTCGCTGAGGTCTCTTACTGCTTTGGCTAAAGTTTGTCCGAATATTACCAGAAAAGAGCCAACCCTGCAAGCCAACTTTCCTCCTTGAGGAAATCCAAGGTCTAGGTGTGATCAGTCTGGATTCTGACCCTCGACCCTCGTTCTCATGCATAGAGCTTTGTAGACTCGAAAGTGCTTGGGAAATATGTAGAATTATCATTCAATCCACGACTAAAAAGCAAAGGGAGAGAAGTTACAGATTAATAAATCATGATATTAAAACGGAATTTCAGTACGGTCTGTTAATGGCATTTGTTAATGTTAAGGAGATTCTAACTACTGAAGTAGCCAGAACTAGGGGGAAGGGGATGAGAATCCTGGAACGAAAGTTTTTTTTTTGGTTGATCCCCTTTGTTTATTTCAAAATACATACATACCTCCTTTTATTTGCGTTTCACTTTATTTCGCTTCACTGGTGTGGTTTTTTACAAATGGAAGGCAAGACACTCCACCAGCAAAAAAGGGACAGCTGGTGGACTTGGTCGGTGGTGCCTCTTCCCCAGTCATGAGAAGAGTATCCCCAACTAGCTTGCTGGTGCAAGGGGCCAACTTGGTCCCAACATGTAAGTCAGAGACAAGTTCAGCTCAGTCTGGTGTACATCTGTCTGCCCCCAGTCAACCCACAGATGCAGGAACAAGAATAAATGATTATTGTTGTAAATGCATAACTGTAGTGAGGTTTGTTATGCAATGCTAGTATGGCAATAGTCAATCAGAGGGTTGTTGTGAGAATTAATTTGGTTTAAATATATAGAAATCGCAAACACTTAGGTCAGTGCCTGGCACGTTTAAGCATTGTAAAGGGTTTATTATTAGTTAGGGAGTGGCAAATGTGAAAGTAAACAGGCAAAGACAGAGTATGCTTATTATGTCAGATGATGGTAAGTTCTAAGGACAAAAGCAAAGGAGAGTGAAGGGGGGATGTTAATTATTACCAGTGTTCAAGAAAGCCTCACTTTTGACCAGAAATCTAAGTGAGCCATGGATTCTGTGAGAAGAATATTCCAGGCACTAGAAAAGAGCTGGTAGCTCCATAGAGAGAATGCTTGGTTTTGGGAGAAACAGCAAGATGTCCAATAAGAGGAAAAATATTAATGAGGACAAAGAAGAAATATGGGTTTTTCTTAAAATGAGACAGAAACTGTTAACTGTCTCCAGTGCCCACTCACCCTATATGCCTCTTGGTAACAGAACACTTATCCCCAGCCCAAGTTTTAATGGGACTCATGGTTACCCACCTGGAAGTTTTATTTCCTAGTTTCTCTTGTAACCAATAGAAAGCGAAAGTAATGTGATACAACTTGTATGTCATGTTCTTAAAGAGAATGCCAGCCTCCGTTTCTTCTTGTCCTTCCAGCTTGCTGGCTAGTTACTATATGACCATGGTAGGCTGAGCCTCCTTAAATCATGCACATGACCCTTAAATATGTGAAAAGATGCTCAACCTCCCTCACAAAAAAAAAAAAAGTGCAAAACCAAGTTATAATACAACACATTTGTTTACTAGATTTAAGATTGACATCCTATTGTTGGCATGGCTGGGGAAACAGGCACTCATGTACATCACTGCTGGGAATTAAAAATGATGGAACCCGAGATAATTTGTCAATTTCTAAAAACAATGCCTATGCATTTGCCCTTTGACCCGGGAATCTTATTATAGCACTAACTGTAAAAGCGAAAGACTGGAAATAACCCAAATGTCCAGAAACGAAAAGCCGGTGGAATAAATCATAGAAAATTGAAACAATGGACTAATATACAGCTATAAGAAAGAATGAGGAAGCCTTCTGTATACTTCAGTGGAATGATTTCCAAGATACATTTCAAGTGGAAAAAAAGAGCAAAAATTGTGTATATTATGCTATCATTCAAGAAAGCAGTGGAGGTATACACCCTTCAAACACACCCATGCAGTTTTGTTTATATTAAAATATAAATACTGCAATAAAAGAATAATCAAAGAACTTTAAAAAGTATTTATACATGAAAAAGGGTGAAGAAAACAGGGATAGAAGCTAGGCTTCTGAAAATAGGCATCATTTTCTATAGTTAACTTAGGAATCATAAATAGTTAATATAATTTTTAAAAGTAAGTTTAAACTTTTAAAAAGTTCTCAGAAATTAAAAAGCAAAATGAACCAAGTGAACTTCCCTGCATAGTGAGTTGTTGGCATAACCACACAGAGAAGATCTATTTCAAGGGATTTTAAAACAATAGAGAGTATATCTCTAAAAGAGATATACCCTAAACAAAAAGAACTGCACAAAATAAAATAAAAACAATATAAACAAGTAATTTTCCATTGTTTGCAGTAATTACGTTGTTAGTAATAGTGTTGGCAGTGTTATTGTAAGACTGGCTATGTAATGTGAGAATAAAACTATCATAGGTTGGATTCTTGTATAAATGGTCCTTTGTGGATTTGCATGCAGGTCACTTGTTGGGGAGGGCTCTTAGGGGAGAAATACCTGTCAGGGACTGAAGGAAGCAGGTTATAATCAAGATCCAGCTCCAGCCTCCTTTTAGGGAAATGACCACTAGGAGGAGCCCGAGCAAACTCTGGGTTCTGTTGGTGATGAAAGAGGGAAAAGTGTCCATTTAAGGGCATTGGGGGTGTTTTTTCCTCAGATGCTTCCAATACATATAACATCATGAGATATAGCACATTAAACTAACATGATTTCCCATGAATTACAAAAATTTATTACTTAAAAAAAAAAGTGTGGTTAAACATTCAAAGGACTTTATTCTTAGAGAAACCCTCAACTGAGGTAAACCTAGGAATTTGAAAGGAGAAAAAAAAAAAAAACAGGGTAAAGCTGAGAAAAACATGCGATTTGAGGAATTTTAATATCTTCATTTTCAGGGCTATCAAGACACAGGAACAAGTGGGTGAAGGGTCAGTGTCACAGGGGGCCATCAGATATGTAACAAGGGTCTGCAGAGGAGGGGACATGACGTTGAAGACACATATGCAAATCACAGGAAGAAGTGTCACCTCATAAGGTCAAGACAACTCAGAGCAGACATAAAAACAACAGTTAATTTTTCTTTCCACTGTTGGTTTTGATTTTTTTTTTTAAAGGGACCTAAAGCATCTTTGCAGAGAATAAGCATGAATTTCAGAACTACAGGGGAAATGCAGTAGAAAAACCAATGGATTTGCAGGAAAGCGTAACTTTGTAATACGGGGCGGGGCAAAAGTAGGTTTACAGTTGTGAGGATGCAAACCAGGTTATTCTTGTATTATTTACTAATTATTTTGCATTATTTCCCATGTGAACTGTAAACCTACTTTTGCCACACCCTGTGTGCAGAGAGAAAATACTGAGGTGCGCTGGAAATGACTGACAAAAGCAAGCAAGCTAGCAAACAGCAACCACAAGACCCTCGGGAGAGGAAATCCTCACCCGGGACCTGCTGTTCTCTCTTCCTGTACAAATGCAATGCACTCCGCCTTGCACTCTAGTTACTTGTGCACCTTTCTTATGTTTCCTTATTGGTAACTAAGCCATTTGAAGGCAGGCACTGAAAGAGGCCCTGCCATTTTGTTTAGTCTCCTGCAGGATGTAGCACAGACTTCCAGCAATATTTCTGCTCAAATATTTGTTAAATTGAAAAAAAAGCCCTTCTTAAAAAAATGTCAGGAGGGGAAGGACTTCTGTGACCCAAGACATTTTAGTCAGGGAAAGAATTAGAGCCTCTGAAGGGAGAAGGGAAAAATATTGAATAATAAATCTATTTTTAAAGGAGTAATTAAATTACACGTGATCAGAAGAAGAAAGCAGCTTTATTGTAGGAGCACTGGTTACAGAGAAGACTTAAGAGATTAAATCTGTTCATTGAAAGAATATAAAAGGGAGTTAGGTTGTAGAGTGTAAAAGCACAATAGTTTCCGAATCTTTCCAAAATCATATTAAACATTATTATTTCTATTCCTGTTTGTCGAACTTCCCTTGAAATGAGAAATGAGGAGCAAGCTTGGAGAAAGTGCTCAGAGGTGGACACCGGTGGGACTTCAGCGAGGACTAGAGATCCCCTCCAGAGTAAAGGCATCACCCATATGTCATTAAGGCTTACATCTGCCTAGTGCTCAGCAGTTTACAAAGCCCTTTCATATGTGATAGCTTACTGAGTGGAGACAGAGATTTGAGGCAGGCAGTGTACTTAAGTCAGGTAAATCTCCCTTTTTATTTTATACTTACATTATATGTTACATCTTTCGTATTTACAAGGTAAACAATTGTAACGTTGCAAAAATGTCTTCCTAAACCAGTAAGCCCTGTTTGCATTCTTGCTTTTCTATCGAAATATATATTTATATTCCTAATATGGTGGTAGTGAATTGTTCCAGGATCTAGGATATTGCCACATCCCCAGGGATGCATATCTCCTCTTTAATGCCCCAATCCTGCCAGCACCAAGAAGCCCCCAGCACTTTCCCAGCATTTCCAGCCCCTGACAGAGAGGGTGTGCCTCCTGGTGACACAGTAGGGTTGCCGGGGCTGGGAAAGGTTAGGGTTAATAAAGCATTCCTTCAGATCACACCCTGGGTCTTCTCCAACGGCTACCCAAGCCCTTCACTCCCGGTGTAAACAGAAGGCGCAAACACAGCCATCCCCTGCGCACCTCAGTAGTTTTGTTCTGAAATGGTCAACAAAACTGCCATTGGCAAGATCAGTCTTGGCAAAGAAAAGGGGCTGATAGAAGCAGAAGGGAAATAGTAAACATGCCTTCAAGTGTATTTCGTCGATTCTGTGCTGCACAGTTTTCACCTTCTGACATCTCTGAAATTGGGGTGTGTCTCACACTTGTGGTCTGCAGAGGCGTGTCTGTTGTCACGACTGCTCATACAGCTGCCGCAAAACTTGCAGAATAGAATGTCATTGGTACGGAGGAAATCCCTGGAGCTAACAATAGAGCATTCATTTAGGACATGCTGCATCACTCATGCTCTTAGGGGCACAGATGACACTGTGTGAAAGTGAGGACCCCTGGTGTATTAGTCATCTCCTGCTGCCTAACAAGTAACTCTCAAAACATAGCAGCTTGAAAAGACAATTTGTTAGGTCACTGAGTTCCTGTGGTCAAAAGCTGGCAGGGGCTTAGCTGGGTGCTCGGCCTCAGAGTTTCCCATGAAGTTAAAGGTAAGGTCGGGTCCAGGGCTGCAGTCACCTGAATGTTTGACTGAGCTGGGCGATCCACTCCAAGCTCACTCGGGTGGCCATTGTCCAGAGGCCTCAGTTCCTCAGCACGAGGTCTGTACATGGGTTGGTACCACATGGCAGCAGCACACGTCCCCTGAAGTGAACAATCCAAGAGAGCAACTAAGGCAGCCTCGGGGACTTTTGATGTCCTAGGTTCTGAAGTCGCACACTGTCGCATGCATTCCACTCTATTCTATTCATTAGGTGCAAGTCATTAAGTCCACATACAAGGGGATGGGAATCAGTCCCCACCTATGGAAGGGAGGAGGGTCAATTTATGGACAGTTTTAAAATCACTACTCTTGGGCAAAAGCATGATTGAAAAGTTAGTCACTGAATATAAAGAAACTATTTCATTTATATTTTTAGTGTATGTACAGGAGTGATACATGAGAAATCACCAGTCTAAATAAGTCTAACAGAGCTCTATCGTAAGCGTGAAACAAAACTCCTAAGTGATATTAAGGCTTAGTGTTGTAGTGTAATTGGCAGAGTTTTCCTAGTGGTATACAAATTAACGTATATAAAAGAATTGGTCACATGTTAGATTTAATCAATACAGTTAACAGGCTTTTAAAAATCACTGAAAATAAAGTTTAGGAAGCAGTCACCTTTGCTGATTTAACACACAAGCTGTAATAGTTAACCCTTTCTCTTACACCTGGCACTGGGGGTGAGGCTTTTTCCAAAGGACCCCAAACCCTATTCTAGTTGGGATTTACTCCATAAAAAATAGGAATTAAAAGATGATTACCTATTATCATCAGAACAGGGCTTAATTTTCTAATAATGTTATCTTTCTGTCCACATAACTATAGAAAGTGAGAGAAAGCAACTACAACACAAAACCAGAAATATATGACGCTTCACCACACACCACACACAGTTGACATATACTTACATGAACAAGTGAGTTAAAATATAACACAAAGAAAGTTTCAAAGACATAGTTAAGGTAAAGTTGTAGCCCTAAACAGTATTCCTGAACTGAGTTGGAACCTTTTGTCAGCGAGCTTACTGTTTGCCTTGAAATCATTTCCCTTGCAGCAGTTTTCAAACTAGTGAGGTTGACCAAACCCTCCGAGACCCTGATGGCCTTCACACAGCAACATGAATTACTGCTGTGTTTAATTCCAACATAAAATTATACAAGCTAGGAACGATTTTACCAGCAGAAAATATGTTTATTATGGCTTCTACATTTCAAAAATACTACTACTCACAATAAAATATTTATTAAACCATATTTCACAGCAAGACAATAAATAACACAATTTGAACCAAGCCAACCGTAGAGAAAGGCATGATTCAAAGACTAATGGGAGTTTGGGACAACTGCTGAAGTTTAATTTCCCCCTCTTCCCTGTAATTTGCTTTTGTCTGATCTTCGCTCCCAGGGTCTTACTTCTTGGCTGACTCTGACTTGAAACCTGTTCTTAACCTGGCCCAACAAGATCTTAGCCTTGGCTCCTGTAACTGCATGCTTAGCACGCTTCCTCCTCTGCAAGTGCTGGCCAGCCCCGCCGGTAGGGCGAGGGGATCTCCAAGAAATCTAGGAATGCAAGGAGGCACAGTTAGTGCAGAGAAGAGAACAGCATCCCTTGTGCCTGAATCTGGCACACAATAGGTGCTCCATAAATGTACTGATGGACTGAGAAAGCGGATTCCCAATGGTAAACTTGGGAACGAAAGAGGCAAGCGACTAACAACAGCATCAGAAGCCAAGGTAAGATGGTTAAATGGACAAGCAAGTTGGAAGTGGAGAGCAGATGGAGTCAGAGGTGCCTCGGAGTCTGGCAGGGCACTAAGCCAGTCTGGCTGATTTATGTTTATATCCTATCTTTTTCCACAAAGAACCCGAAAAGCTAAGTGAAAGTCGCTTAGAGCTCATAAAGGTACAGCATCCTCTTCCTCTCTGAACCATGTCTAAGAGGAAAGTGTCTAGGATAAGAAAGCCTTTGTACACCAAATTGTGTATTTTCTTTTTGTGGCTGCATTTTGGTAGAAGGCAGTTTGAATAAGCTCAAGTCCGTTTATTTAATAACCATCTCTACACATAGGGAATTATTTTAAATGTAGAAAGTTTTCTACACACACATCCACAAATGAAGTTATTGAACAACACAAGCAACTTTGTTTTCACTAACTGGCTTGCTTTGTTCACGTGTTTGGTTGTCTGCTATCACTCTGAGGTGGGCAAGCAGCAGCTGGAATTAACATTTCAAAATTAGGAAATAATTAATATTTGAAACTTGAATTTGGGTTAGCATTGGGAAGAGAAAATAATCATACAATTCCGAGACAGAGCACCCCAAACTAGCTCAGACAAGCAGATAGTTTGAGAAAAAATACGCATCTGAATCAAGAAATCCCTACTCAAGTTTCTCACTTCTTCCTTATTGGTTATGGAGAATTCACTTTTCAGTGCCTTCTTGCCTGTTCTCAAAGCACGTTAGCATTGGGGCAGCTGGGCAATATTCCATGTCCTCCACCATTTGGGTTAATTGATAATTAACAATAATTTCTATTGATAAGTCAGAGAAGGAAAACTCTGACTCCAAAAAACCTCCGCTGCCTTGCGGCGTACCTCTTCAGGGGAAAGGCTAAGGGAGTAAACCCCGACAGAAAATCCGGAGCCGGAGTCCCTAAGGCGGTTTGACGTTGTAGTCAACACCGGCAACTCCTGCGGCGCACCTGAAGCCAAGCTGTATTGACTCCGTCTTTCCCTTGGACCCTTCAGCTGCAAAGAGAGGGGGGGTCTGCTGCATGGGCAACAGCAGACCCTCCATATCACCCTGCCCGGGCTCTGTAGCTTCAGCTCTTAAGAAGCTACACCATCGTCTCTCGAGACGGACGGCTGCCGACGACTATTGATAAGTGTTATCTTATTTGACCCTCTTAACAGACCCATGAAGTACTATCCCCATTTTGCAAGTGAGAAAAAGAGGGTGCAGAAAGGTTTATTTGCCCAAGGTTGTGTGGCTAGGAAGGGCCCAAACCACACTCCTCTGCCTCCCAGTCGGTGATCTCTGTCCCAGGGCTTTGCTGTTCCCAGGGAGATGGACCCTTTGCATTGCGTGTAGGCCTTGGCACTCCAATGGCCAAGGATTATGCTGCCTACAGGACGCAGCTGTACCACCACCTCTTACCTCTCTCCTGCCGACCTACATTTTGGCCCCTCCAGGCTGTTGTGCGGCAACCATGGTCGAGCCTTGGGTTCATTCCTTTTGGATTTCTCTTCCCCCAGCATCCCCTTGGATACTGATACGCTGCAATGCTTGCTCCTCACTTCGTTTTGCTCAGACATCACTGTAGGGAAGCTTTCCTGAGCGCTCCTCACCATCTTTGTTCCACCTGTACGCCCTTGCCCTTACCACTTGCCAGGATGCGTCAACTCCGAGGACAGAGAGAGGGATTTTTTTTCTTATTTTTGGTCTATCTCTGACACTTGGTAGAGAGTACACAATTATTTGTTCAATGGAGTAGAGACTCAAACTACCCAACTACTAGTCATTGCTATTGTTAAATCCTGTAGCAAATTAATGGCCAGAAATAGGAGGGGTAGACTAGTTTTATGGAGACTCTTGGTACAAATCTTCATGGAGAATTGATCATAGGCCATGTGTACACATTGGGCCTAGCTGTATTGTAACTTCCTGTGGTTTTCTTTCCAGCAGCTTCAAAAACAAAATTATTTTGAAGTTTGAACTTCCTAATCTAACCCAAAGTTATATTGATATATATCTAAAATGTTACACGTAGCATATATATTATCTATATGTACTTAATTCTATTAAAATACAGGAAACAAAAAGCCCTGTTGTTTCCATTGAACAAAATTTTATAACAGTGCCAGTTATGCAAAAGGATGATTAATTGCAGGGGAACACAGCTATTCCTTCCTTTAAAGTAGATGATTATGGTAAAATATTGTTTCTATGGAACATTTTAAATATAAAGTGATGTAAAATTTTGGTTGATTGTACTCAGTTTTCCCAGTTGACTTCACTAGGGAATGTACAATGCACAATGATTTTTTTTTCTTTATACATGAAAATTTGGAGTGTTTATTAGTATTCTGTAATCTAGTAATCCTATTAATTATAACATTTTTTCTTCCAGGAGAAATTATCTTAGCATTTAACAAACTAAAAATAAAAGTTTACAAGGCTTACATCTCTCACCCTCCCTCCTTTTTTCTTAAACACTCCTTGGCACTTGAGATTACTCTCAGGTATCCAAAAATAAATTGATTGCCAAGTGTTAGGAAGAGAAACACAGCCTAAGGCTTATACTAATTAGCAAATCTAAAATGAAGGGAAACACATCTTTAAAATCCTGCTACACAATTACAAGCTGATTATGTGTATATCAAACAGATTATTACTGCTTGAGCACTAAATACAGTACGACTCAGACATATTGAATAACTATTTCACATCTCTTGCATACCTGAAATCTCTACACCCCTTTAAGCATCTGAACTTCTAAATAAAAATAGTAAACAAGCTATACTTTTTTCCTGATTTCCTACTTATGAACAGCATTGTAAACCACACTTTATTATATCATAGCATTGCTCTTAGCACAGCTTCAACTTTCCTATGCCAGTAGTTTTATGTCAACAATCCCTGATAGAACAAAAGCATTACTTTTATGGCATTCTCTTTCAGTCTTGCTCATGGCTATGTGGTTCCTAGAATTCCAAGAATCAAACTGGTTTTACTATATTAAAAAAAGAAACCCAAAATGTTAACTTTCTAATTGCATTTTCCCCCCTTTTATACAATACATTCCTGATGCATCCAAATATAGATTTTTCAGGTAATTAGAATATACATCTCCAGTTTTCACACATCTTTTGCAAAACTCCTTCTTGGTCTTGTTTGGTAGAGTAGCATACATTTAAACACTCTTCAGCATCTTCTTGCAGTGGGCCACTGTACTTTCCCTGCTGCCTGACACCCTACCCAACCCTCTCCCACCACCCCCACTTGGCTGTGGCTAATCTGGCCTGGGGCCTGGAAATCTGATTTAACCAAAGCTGTTACAATAATGTCCTCACTATGTCCGCAAGGTTCTTCATAAGATTTTCAGGGCTCTCCCAGGAGGAAAAAACAACAGCTTTTGCTTACAGACTTTTGTGGCATCTCTGTGACATAGCTTGCTTCTTAGAATCTCTGTGATCTAAAATTATATTTTAACTAGTTTTCATTTTTAGTTCTTCCTACAACTTCCAAACATTTATTGCTTAAAAATATTTAAGTAAAGCCCTGGCTGGTGTGGCTCAGTGGATTGAGCGCCAGCCTGCAAACCAAAGGGTCACCAGTTTGATTCCCAGTCAGGGCACATGCCTGGGTTGTGGGCCAGGGCCCGCTGGGGTGTGTGTGAGGCAACCACACATTGATGTTCTCTTCCCCTCTTTCTCCCTCCCTCCCCCCCACTCTAAAAATAAATATCTTTTTTAAAAATTATTTAAGTAAAAAAAGGTCCCTAAAATCAAATTTTAATTTCCATAAATGTATAGAGCAAATTAACATGAAATTTGCATTGGTGTTCTTTGGCAGTCTGTTCAGAGAAATGGTGACCAGATCTTAATACCAGCAATTATAAAGAGTTGCCACCACATTTTCTAGTGAGAAACATTTACTTTCCAGTGTTCGCTGTGATAAGAAGGTTGATAGTTCAAAAAATTTATTGCTGCTTTACAGTATACATAATTAAATGAAGAAACATGTTAAACTCAAGGGAGTTTTTATAGGTTACTTGCAATTGTTATTGCAGGCAACAACTTGTACATGATTTTATTTCCAAATCCACAAAAAAACAAATTTTATACAAATCAGCACTGTAAAAATGTCAATTACAGCCCCAGAGGCTTTGCTGGCAGAATAATTGTCTAAATTCTATGATATGGGAAACAGTATTTTTTCTGAATTCCATCTTTTTTTTCCATTTCTTTTTTTTTTTTACAAAAAAAATTTACAAGTGAAATGTTACTACAAAACTTTTTATAAGGAATTTTTGCAAAACATTTACATTTTACCATCAACTATTTCTGTTTTAAAATCATTATGTAGATTTAATACCTTATGCTGCACATCAACTTATGTGGGATGACAACTTAGTGACATGCATAAAAAACACCACAAGGCATTAAAATGAAGACTTAAATACAAATATTGTTGCAATAAAACAGTTATAAAATTGAAAAATAGGACCTAAACATCATGCTTATCTAAGTTTGACAAATTAAGTTTTTCTTCTAGATTACACACTTTTATTACTGCTCTCATGAGAGTGTGATAAATAATGACTTAACATCAAGTTCTAATGTAATCCGCAACACATACACAAACCTAACCAAAGAAAGGATACTGTAAGAAAAAACTATTCTAACACTGGAGTTCTACCATGATAAATACATAGCTTTGCACTGATAATTACAATAAAGAAAAGTTTTATAACAGTGGCAAAGGGAATGAACAGTGAAATGCCATTAAACAAGACTCTACTGCACATCTGTGCCCTAATACTTATAACAGCTATCTCCCACTCAGTCAAATAAAGGACACTGAAATTTACGATTCTTATAAGACAGAAAAGGAGATTCAAAATGGGATGCAGAACAGACTGTCAAAATATTTCTAATTTCAGTGGTGAAATGTGCACCTGCTAACACAAATATATTTTATATGCTATAAAGCTATCCAGATTCAGTTTGTTAAATTTATAATAGGCCTCATTGTTGATTAAAAAATAACTTCCATTTCTGAAGAGCGTACACAGGTATGCATTAAAACTGGTTCATGGAATAATGGTGCAGAGAGCTCATACTTGGTATTATCAACAACAAAAAGTGTCACTCTGAGAAAACATGATTCAAACGTTAAGTTTCTTTGCATAAAAAAATTTATAGCACTGATTGTGTAGCATAATGATAGATAAAATATATATTTGATGTTTCAGCTCCTACATAATAAAATTAAAAATAATACTACCAAATGCTCCTCTGTACCAATCAAAACAAACAGATTCTGATGTTTTAAAGCCAGATACATCAGTTGTTAAGAGTACATTAAATAAAATATACAAAACAATTTACAAAATCCAACTAAAATTTAAAGACTTTGTTACAAGTCTACAAAAGCTTTAAGAAACTTGAAATTTATAACCACAGTGTAAAAATTTTTTTTCCTTTAATCTCAAAGCTTTTTTATACAAACTGAAAGCACAAAAGACCTTCAGTTTTATATAACGCTACAAAGGGCTGGCCTAAAGTGTACACAGTGTAAACAGTGATCATTACAGTATTTCTCCTTCATCAAAAATACAAGAAATATCACAATTTTGGAAGAGAATTCGCATGAGTAGTACTTTTCCTGAAATAATGGAGAGTGCACAAGAAAACATGTACCTATATTCAAACAGTCCCCAAACTAAGAATGCTAAGAAAATAAACCAAGCAGTTAAAAACTTTACTTTTCAAATGGTCAATTCCAATTCCACTACAATTCTGAGTAAATACATTTTTAAAATATGAAATATCTTACTAATATTTAAGCTACTGATATAATCCAAACATTTTCATATTAAATTTTTTGGCCATCTTTCCTATAAGACCCTTGCATAAGCAATGAAATAATTTTTTCTTTAATCACTCAACTAAAAATTATTCTGATTTTTAAAAAATAATTTTTGCTTCATAATATACCTGTTATGTATTTGTTAGGCTGTCTTTTTCGGGAAAACTCAGTTACTGGCATAACCTAAAGACATTACTGTGTTATAAATTCTTAATCAGCCTTCTGACACAGTACTAGATAGAAAACGGGATTGACTAATTTTTAGTAGAGAGGAAAAGGAAATTATAGTGTAGTTACAAGATAATTTTCTGCTGGCCTTAAAAAAGTGTGATAATTCTTTCTTTGGCTACCAAGTCAAAGCATAAAGAATTTTGCGCATTGTCAACATAACTCATATTTACAGGATATGAAACTACAGATTGATTTATACTCTATGCAAATATTTCCAATATAAACATTTAAAATGAATTTTGTGGTACACCCCAGAGTTAGGAATATACTCAATCCTAACTTCAAAACCTTACATGTTAAGTTACCTCATTTTATTTTTTCTGAAGCTATTAATGAGTTTTGTTTTAACCATTCCCCGACCCCCACCCCTATATTTTCCTAAGGTTTCAATCTAAAATTTAACCTAAGGTTTAGTTCTAAGTTCCTCTTGTGTCTCCAAAAGGAGAAAGCATTAAAAGCTTCACTGATTGTCTGCATACACACTACTATAATGTAGTGGTAATAAAGATCTGAGGTGCACCTCAGATTACTTTTTTGGAACTTACCTAATTCAACTGTTGAAGAATTTCTAGCATTTAGAAAAGACGGCCAAAACTATTTTCAGTTGATTTTCCAAAAATCAAGATAAGGAAATAAAGTTTTATCCCTATCACCAGTTAACTATCTTGTTTTCTGTGCTATAGGAAAAAAAAAATCCATATAAACTATTACTGACTGAATTTATAACAAAGTATTTCAAAGAAAACAGTCCAATTAAGGTCCAGCCTGCAAACTACTGAGGTCTGTCTTTCTAAACATTTTAACACATGATGTTAAGAGAGGGGAAGATTCAGCTTAAACATGTGACACATTTCCAAATAACTACAACTGATAGTATGGAGGAAATACTTTTCTACCTGTTTCCAGTACATCAGTTTGCTTTTTTGTATTTTCAAAATTTCAACAGTTCACATGTTGACTCAAACCTTGGCATATTCAAAGAAGCCGAGAATGAAAACATGATTTCCTACTCTGTAATCCACTTGACCAGCCCATTTCCAGATTTTCATAGGTGTGTAAACTTAAGTGCAGCACTAGAGGTCTCTGTTATAAATAACTTTTCAGAATTCTTCCATGTTGGCTGAAACATTGGGAGTTGCTGGGTTTGAATCTTGAGAAATGGCTGCAACTGTGACAATTCTTGGGGAACCAAGCACCTCTGTAACAGATGAGTCCAGTTCTCCCGAGGTAACAATGGCAAGAGCTGTCCCACCACCTTTCTTGTTCTGGTGCGTTTTGACATGTTTGGAAAGATGATCACTCCGCATAAACCTTTTAGAACATTCTGGACATTCAAATCTCTTTTCACCTAAACAGAAAAATAATAAATAAATGGTAATTCATTTTACTTAAATGAAATTATAACTGTAAATAATTTCCCTTCTGGTCATACTACACTCTTGTTTAACTTCAGACTAGTTGCAAAATACTTTGTTTTTATTTTTAAATGCTATCAAAGAAGCAGTGTGGCACAGGAGATACAGCATGTGACTGGGAATAAAAGACCCAAGTTAAAGTCCTGGTTTTGCTAAGAACTAGAAGTAAAAGCTGAAGCAAGTAAAATAACCACTCTGGGCTTCAGATTCCCTATCTACGAAATAAGGTAGTTTTCTAACAGATGATCTCCAAAATCTCTTCCAGGTATAATAATATATAAGGCCCATGCCTATTCTTCCTTAACAACGACTGTCTAGATTTTCGTTATAATGCCTAAAGGCATGAAAATATCATGGAACTATTTCAAATAAAATTAGTTAATAATTTAATACTGTGTTTTGAGTTTCCTCACAAGGCAAAAATGAGTCAGGCAAATGCTAAATTTCAAATAATAGTTTTTAGGTCTCAAACACTAAGATTCTCAGGTTGTGGTATACAAAATGATCCTTAAAATGTTCTTTAATATATAAAATAGTTCTACTGGAACTATCCATTTCTATATTCTGGAGTAAAAACAAACTAAATGTTAACAGAAGAAAAAAGCTATTTCAATTTTGTGTATAACAGATGGGGCATGTAAAAAAATTGGTTAATTGGTATATTGTGATGTTCACTATTAAACAACTTACTACCTTCAGTCCTTCCTTCTAAAATTGCTACTTAAGGGAATGAAAGGTTTTCTCAGTCTGACAGTAGGACTTGGATAATCAAGTTCGTTTCAGCTGACTTCTTTATTTGGCCCTGCTTTCGACTTACCAATAGAAAATCTATACGTTCAACTTTGTCCATGTCAGATATTTTCCCCTCTTCTATATGTGTTTGCTTTTATTTTTTTAAAAATTGCATTTGCAGTATCTCGTTGAACTTTTTTTCTTTTTCAGTCTTGAAAAATTAAATAAAAGGATAAATAAATGGTTTATACAAAATTCTCAAAGACATTAAAAATAAAAGTAATTAAGCTTTAAAGTAATGTGACTTGCTCTTATGAATGCTATGCCTAGACAAGGATGAAAAGTACTTCAGGGTTTAATTTTAGGGTCAATTTTGAACTCCTTTACCTTTCAAGTTTCCCATTTGCTTTCAAAAGAAAAATTCTGTTTATAAATTTTAAAGTTGAAAAGACTCTTAAAGGATCTTATTTTACATTTTCATTTTATTGATGGGTAAGTTGAGGTTCCAGAAATTAATTTGCTTAGGAATCACACAACTTATTAATATCAGAGCAAGGTTAAGGCATCCAATGTCTGGTTTGGGCCTTTCATGCGCCATCGCCACAGTGCAACCAGGGCCCGCTGTCCTTTTATAGCAACAATGGTCGAGAGTACTCAGAAAGAAATCAGGTGGTGACGGCCTGATGGCACAATGTCATCCAGTAAGCACTGAACCGGCTGGGTGATCAACCTACCCGTGGCTGTTTAATACATGTTTGTTAGCTGTGATGTTCATGACCTCAGTCATTTTTCAACGAATATTTATAAAACACTTGCAATGCGCCAGGCACTGATGATACAAAAATGAACAAGAAAGAATCTCTGACTTTAAGAAGCTTCCATGGTCCTGAGACAGTCATTTGCAACCACGTGGAGCTATGGTTAAGCTTCAATTAAGAAAGCTACCCCCACCTACTCCACGGCAAACTGTAAGACAAATAGGACATGATGGTGACATGGTCTGTATGTGGACTTTCAAGCTGTCTGCTACTAAGTGCTATGGGTGTCCAGGTAATTTCAAGCAATGAAATTTGGCTAAAATCTCAAAATAAGTAAACTATGTTGTACAATTAAACTAGTATTAGGGAACTGACATTTTAGTTTATTATCTTTTTCCACAGAGAAGTGTGTTTTCTGTGGTGCTGGACAATTTCTAAAGCTCCTACCCTTAGCAAACATTATCATTATACTCAAAGAAGTAAGAAGTTCTTGTACTAATTACATATACTGCAATATCTTTTTAATTATTTTATATTTATTCTTAGTAGGTTAGTACTTTTGGTAATTAAAGCAATTAATTATCAAAACTGTTGATATTAGCTTACTGGTGGTAGGAAGAATGACCCCCATAATATGCCCATGCCCTAATCCCTAGAATTTGTGAATATGTTTTATTACATGGCAAAAGGAATGTTAACTGAAGCTATAGGGTTGACATAGGAAGATTATTCCAAAAACAGCTAGGTGGACCTAATCTAATCATACAAGCTCTTAAAAGCAGAGTGCTTCCCTTAGTTGGACTCAGAGAGATGCAGCAGAAGAAATCAGACAGATAAGGAGCTGAGAGGGGCTGGACCTGATCTTGGTGGAGGGGACCACATGGTAAGTACAAGAAGGAATGTCAGAAGCTCCCAGAGCAAAAACACCAGCCCGGAGCTGACAGCCAACAGGGAAACGGGGCCACATCCTGCAACAACAAAAGCTGAATGTGGCTGAGAGTATGAATGACTTTCGGAGCAAATTCTTCCCCAGAGCCTTCCGTAAGGAACACAGCTCAGCTGACACCTTGACTGTGACTTTGTAAGGTGCAAAGCACACCCAGCCTGAGCTTACTTGAACTTCTGACTCAGAGAAACTGTGATACAATAAATCTGTGTGGTAAGAAAACAATCCCATTTATTATAGCAACAAAAAAATAAGGTATCTGGGAATAATTTTTTACCAAAGAGGTAACAATAGGACGCTGAATTGGAAAACAATAGGACACTGAAGAAAGAAACTGAGGAAGGTACAAATAACTGGAAGCACATACTGTGTTCATAGATTGGAAGAATTAACCTCATTAAAATGTCCACAGTACCTGAAGCAATCTACAGATTCAATGCAGTTCCTATTTAAATACCAACGGAATATTTCACAGATCTAGAACAAATATTCCAAAAATTTACGTGGAACCAAAAAAGATGCTGAACAGCCGAGCCAGACTGAAAAAGAACCAAGTTGGAGGATCACAATACCTGACATCAAACTATACTACAAGGCTACTGTGATCAATAAATCTTTGTGGTTTTAGGCTGCTCAATTGGTGGCAGTTTGCTATGGCAGCAATAGAAAACTAATAGTTACATAAGATATACCTTTGAAAAATTAAAGTCTAATGAGAAAATAAGTTATAGCTGATACATAGTTCAAGATCTGTGAAGTATCTTTATTGTAAGTACACAAAGCATGTCAAGAACAAATTCAAAATTATTTCTCTAAGGCAGCAATTTTCAACCTGCGTGCGTGGCACGCTGGTGCGCCACCAGAATTTTTAAAGCATGCAACGCCTGACTATTTAGTCAGGGGCACTGACCCCTTTTCCCTGAGATGATCAAATTAAAAAAACAAAAACCGACAACAGCCAACACAATAGCCATCCGGTATGAATGAAATCAAAATTATACCTACTTTTTGGGGGGTCAGATTGGCAAAAAAATATATTTTTGGTGTGCTGCAGAATTTTAGTAATTAGTTTATGTGTGCCATAAGAAAATGGTTTAAAACTGCTGCTCTAAGAAAAATCTCAAAAACATAACCTGAACAATTTTGGTTTAATAAACTGACTACAGAAAAAATTTTTTGCTTCCTTGCCTAGATTAAGAGAATGTCATGCTGTATTACATGATTATTAAAATAATTTAAGCAGAAAATTCATATTTAGAGACATTAGATGACTTCCTAACATGATATTCTTTAAAATATATATATTTTATTTATTTTCAGAGGGGGGAAAGGAGGGAGAAAGGGAGAAAGATCAATGTATGAGAGACATTGATCAGCTGCCTCTCGCCTAACATGATATTCTTAACAGTAATTTATCTCATAAAACATCTGCTTAAGATTTTCAAATGGAATTGGAAATTTGAGGGGTGAAGGAAATAAATCAGATCTTTAAGCTTTATTTATTGGAAGTTAACCATCAAAGGCCAATTATAGCTGTCATAGTTCTGCCTACAATCAAGTTTTTAAAATGTTGTCGTCAAACCTCAGCCAATATAATGTGTAAAATGTTTTATAAATTAACATTATTTCTAAATTTGTCATTTAATAACATACCTCCATATTTATACATTAAAATTAAATTTAGGAGCAAACTACGGAACTGTGTTAGTTTCCTGGGGCTTTGGTAATAAGAAAATATCACAAACTGGGTGGCTTAAAACAACAGGTACTTATTCTCTCACAGTTGTTGAGGCTTGATGTCCAAAATCAAGGTGTCAGTAAGGCAGTGTTCCCACCAGAGGCTCTAGAGGAGAATCCTTTGCTTGCCTCATCCTAGCCTTCTGGTAACTTCTGGCAATCCTTGGCACTCATTGGCTTGAGGCTGCATCTCTCCAATCTCATGGCCTTTTCCCCTGTGTCTCTGTGTCTTCTCCCCTTTTGATATGGTCATCAGTCATTGGATTTAGGGCCCACTAGGTCCTAAAACCTAGACAGAGTATCACCTCATTTTAGTTCATCTGCAAAGAACCTGTTTCCAAATAAGGTGATATTCACAGACACCAGGGATTAGGACTTGAACATATCTTTCTGGGAGACACAATTTAACCCACTGCATGGAAATTTCAATGTCTGGAATGTTATAGGCAAGTAAAAAACACACTCTTTGCTCAATATGTAGCATATATACAATTTCTCAGTAAAAATAACCAGACTTTTATACATAACTCACATTACAGAAGTCATTTTTTTTCAATTTCCTTCTAAGAAACCTAGTTATTCAAACTGAGACTTGTAGCCCTGGTTCCCTCCAGTCCTCCCCTTAGTGCCTAAAGGATACCCTTCTCTACCCAGCCTAGAGTATCTACACAAATCTTTTCACGAGCACACTCAACTCTCATCACTTGTAGGTAAATTAAAAGGGGAAGGAATGATAATTTGAGGGAAGTCATGAGGCTTAAATTTTCTTGAAGTAAAGCCTTAGAGTAAGGGAAGGCTGAATGGAAGTTACAAGGGAAACAAGACTTAAGAAGGTTTAGGTAATTATTAAAGTACTGAGAAAGCTGACCAAAAAAGAATAGGACTGATAGACTGTTCTGAGACGCTGAGAGGTAAGACCATGAATTTACAGGAAGACCAATTCGCACAATGAGTACTTTTTTCATTTCCTCCTTCAGCAATTATCTAGTCAAACACAGAAGCCCTTTGGCCATTTCTTTATAAATGCTTTAAAAAAGCTATCTTGTCTACTCTAAGAGTTTTAAGTATCATCTATAAATGGATGACCACATCAAGATCCAGACTCCTTAACTGAAACGTGAATCTGACATCTCCTAGATGTGCCACAGGCAGCATCACTCAACATTTCATAAACAGAAATTACCAACTCTCGTTCTAATCCTGTAATTCTTCAGAAGAGAGGAAAAACCCAAAACCATGGAAGAGGCCATGTCAATAAAGATGGCGACCTCCAAAAATTCACTCCTCTGAAAAGAATCAGAAAACGGAACAAAAACTATCAAAATCAACCCTTTCTGACTCTGGAAACTAAACAAGGTTTGCAGTAACTCAGGGAATGTTTTTTTAAAGCAAAACAGCTCAATCTTGACAAGAACAGAAAGCTCTGGTATTTTAATCTGCTTACCTCTATTTCCTACTCCCCCAGCAGCCTGGAAGACACCAGAGGGAACAGAAGTGGAACTCTTTCACATTCTCATTCCCAAAGAATTATCATTATTTGATCTGCCTATCAGTTCTTTGGAAGACCCCATGTAGGAGACTTATCTTTAACGTCCCTTGGAGATAGCCCATTATGAAATGCCTTCTTTGGGGGTGGAAAAGGGCATGTGTTTTTCTAAACCAATGAGTAACATTCAGGATAATAAACTAAACAAGAAGGTTAAAAGGAAAAGTTGAGAAATAAGATACCCATAGGGGTTTTGAAAGTTCTGGAATGCCCCCGGGAATCTAGAAAGTTACATGAATGCTTAGGACTGTGAGCCTACTCAGTAAAGGCCCAAGAAGGCCAACCTCTCACCTGTGCCTAAACTTTGAGGCTCTGCATAAGCAGGAAATGAAGGCTAAGGCAGAGTTGTCAACTGTCTGCTGAGTGTTGAACGGTGCCCCAACATTCACAGAGAGACCCTCAGCAAAGAAGGTATTTATTGGTTTTAGGTATTTAAAGAAAGAATATTTGAAGAAATTATGGCTGAAAACTTCTCAAATTTGATGAAAAACATTACTTTATACACCCAAGAAGCTCAATAAACTCCAAGTGGGTTAAATGCAAAGATTCATAATGAGATACATAATAATAAAGATGTTTAAAATAAAAAACAAAGAGAGAATCTAGAAAGCAAAAAAAGAGAAGTGACTCACTACCTACAAGGGATCATGGATAAGAATAACTGCTGAGTTTTCGTCAGAGAACACGGAGACCAGAAAACAGCAGGATGATGTATTCAAAGAGACTAGAGAAAAGAACCTGTCAACCAAAAATTCCATATACGTCAGAACTGGAGAAATTAAGAGCGTCTCAGATTAATAAAAACAAAAATTTGCCAGTAGCAGACCTGCATCTGTAAGAAATACTAAAGAGAATCCTTCAGGCTGAAATAAAAAGGTGCTAGCCCTGGCTGGTGTGGCTCAGTGGACTGAAGGCCAGCATGCGAACCAAAAGGTCGCTGGTTCAACTCCTAGTCAGGGCACATGCCTGGGCTGTGGGCTAGGTTCCTGGTTTGGGCCGTGCGAGAGGCAACCGATTTCCCTCACACACTGCTGTTTCTTTCCCTCTCTTTTCCTCCCCTCCCTCCCCTCTCTCTAAAAGTAAATAAAGTCTTTAAAAAGGCACTAGATGGTAACTTAAATCCACATTAGAAATAAAGAACACCAGATAAGGTAACTATACAGTTAAATATAAGACAGTATAAATGCATTTTTGATTTGTAACTCATTTGGTCCCCTATCTGGTTTAAAACACAACTGCATAAAGCAATAGTTAAAAAGCTGTGTTGATGGGTTCTCAATGTACAAAGATATAACTGGTGAAAGTAACAGCAGATGGGGAGGCAGAACTGTATAAAAGTTTTTGCATACTATTGAAATAAAGTTGGTGTTAATCCAAAGTAGATTGTCATAAAATGTAAATTATAATCCCCAAGGCAGGCAACCACTAAGAAAATAACTAAAGAATATATATGTATGGTAAAAGAAATAATGGAATTAAAGTAACACATAAGAAGAATTTATTTAACCCCAAATGTCAATGATGAAGACAAAGAGAAACAAAAGAGATAAAATACATATAGAAAACAAATACCAGAATGGCAGAAGTCCTTATCTGTAATTGCATTAAATAAAAATGTATTAAACTCTCCAAATAAAAGGCAAAAAACTGCCCTGGCTGGTGTGGCTCAGTGGACTGAGTGCCAGCCTGTGAACCAAAAGATCACCAATTTGATTCCCCATCACGGCACATGCCTGCGTTGTGGGCCAGGTTCCCAGCTGGGGGCATGTGAAAGGCAACCAATCAATGTATCTCTTGCACATCAGTGTTTCTCTCCCTTTCTCCCTCCCTTCCTCTCTCTAAAAATGAATTTTAAAAATCTTTAAAAAAATAATAAAAGGCAAAAAATTGACAGAATGGATTTAAAAACATAATCCAACCATATGATATTTAAGACACAAATAGGCTAAAAGTAAAAGAATGGAAACAAGATATACCGTGCAAACAGGAAGCTGGAAAGGCTATACTAATATCAGACCATTAAGATAAAAATTGTTATTAGAAACAAAGGACACTTATAATAAGAGACACTGCATCCATGAGATATGATGATTATCAACATATATGCAGAGTCCCAAACTACAAGAAGGAAAACTGAAAGAATTGAAGGGAAACAGACAATTCTCTTAACATATTTATCCTTTTCCTATATTCTCCATTTTAACTGGTAGTAGTTATCACTAGGACCCAGCCTGTCTTCTCTGGGTCTCATTATAAATCCTGTACAGAATAAGTTTTTGTTTTATCAGGCAATCAACTCATTAGGTTCAGACTAAAAGTTATATCATGCTTTCTTTGGGCAGTAGTTCCAATATTAGTTCATTTTTAAGACTTTGTTTTGCTGTTTGGGTCTGCTCAGCGCATGCTGGAAAGTAGGTGGTAGTTTATAATTCAGTTCTTAAGGGCTGGGCTATGGTTCTGTGGGTCTGTTCTGAGTATGTGCGTCTCTTATTTTGTTATACACGAAATTAGGGATCTTCTACAAATCCCTCCAAAATTTCTCTCATGTTTTCCAACCCCCAGGTGTTCTGTTTCCTAGTTACTCTGGCCAGACAACCAGAATTCCTACGGCCCCTTGTACCGCCAGCCATTGCCTTCAGAGAGAAAAACAAGTTATTCCCCTCACACTTGCTATCAAAGAAGGGCCCCATTTCCTGGTTCTCCTGGCCAGAGATATGGATATTTTCTCAGGTTTTTAGGTAACTATGCTGCCACTGCCTCAGTGCAACCTACAAACCGAGCTGACCTTAAGAGCACAGGGCCCCCCTCTCCTAGTTCTCAAGTTAGATATACACACAAGTTAGTGTTTGCTGCCTACACCTGCTATTCAGTGCCCACAGGATCAAAGCTGATAGAGGAGAAAAAAATACATCCTGTGAAACTCACTTAGGTTATACATACTTTGACTTTATCAAACTTCTGCAAACTAAAACAGAGATTCTCAAGGAAAAGGACATATTCTAGAAAAGAGCCAATCTGTCTTCCACAAAACTGTAGAAGTTTGGGACTCAAAATGGTAGGAGGGAGACAAGAAGCATAAAACAGTAAATTACAGTCTGTAGGTGGAACATTAACCCTGCTGTCCAAAAACTAGGGCAAAATATTGAAAGATCTGTATTTAAAGAAATGTGGTCCCACAGTATATTACTGTATTTTGTAACTAAGTGTCTTGCAGTATAACACACAGGGCCCCTACTCAATCGCCTAAAATAAAAGCCGCCAGTTTATAAAGCTCTCATAATCCTTCACTTAAACACATTCACTAATCATCATCATTGTCAACATGAACAAAAGCCAAGGATCTCTGAATAATTCAGGAGAACCTACAACATCAGAAAAAGCAACATGCAGACTAAAAATATTCTCCCGGAGAAACATGATTACTAAAAATTTTCTAGCTAGGAAACTCAGACTTTCAGAAAGCCCCTGCACCCACACAATGAGTATAAGATGCAATAAAAAGAAACAATAAAAAGATGGAAATTAAAAAAATAATTCAAAAGAAATATTTGAAGATAAAGTTCAAGGGCTCTCATAGAAAATAAAAGGAAAGAAGACAAAAAGGAGGGAAGTTGTAAGAAATTTACAAAAGAGAAAATCAAGATATGGAGTCTCGCATATACCTAATAAAAGTCCAAAAAGAATAAAAAATAAAAAGGGGATAAAGAGAAGTGGTGGGAACGCATGGGGAAGAACCCAGAGTTGAAGAGTTCAACCAGTCTGCACAATAAAAGGAACCTATGACTACATATATAATTATGAAATTAACAGACCATCAAAGATTAAAACTCTTCCAGTTAAAACAAAATTGGATAGGGGGATGTCAAAAGACAGAGGAGATGATCTAAAACGACTTCCACTGGCCAAAGATGAAATGATTTGAGGAAGAAAATAATGATAACACTGGATTATGACCCCCAAATAAAATAAAACAATCATTTGAGTCCATAGCGATATAAATAACTGAATAAATAATTAGCGAAGAAGGTATAAATCTTCCTTACACAGGATTACAACTAAAAATTATACAAATAATCAGGGGGTAAAAACGACCTTTAAAAACACCACGGTAATAATACTGCAGGCAAGATAAAATGAGAAATGCTAACAGTAAAATATAAATATTTTCTTTAAAGAAAAACAGAATATTTGTATAAACTCAAAGAATCTCCTCCAAAGTATTTACTAATTACTGTGGTTATTTTCATATAATCCCACAAATTCTTTCATACTCCTCGCTCCAGGAGGTAGAGCTTAATTCACCTCTGCTTGAATGTAGACTGGACTTAAGTGACTTCTTTCTAATAAACAGAGTATAGGAAGAATAAAATAACTGCACAGTGGAGATGCCTGACATACATTATCTTAACCAATTCATCAAGGTTAACATCACAATAATAAGACATATTGACATCACGTACTCCCTTATATGATGCAATGAGAAGGGCAGTGATATCTGTGATATTCTTCCCAAGAGCAATTCATAAACTCGACGTAATCATGAGAAAATATCAAACCCAAATTGAGGGGTACTCAACAAAATAACTAACCTCCACATTTGTCAAGGTAAGAAAATCCAAGGAAAGAATAAGGAAATTTCACAAACTGCAGGAGACTAAAGGGCCACGACAGATAAATGCAATGTGGTATTCTGGACTAAATCCTGGAACGGAAATAAGTATATCTGTGGGGAAGGCTGTAGCTTAATAATAGTTTTATACTAATATTAATTTTGTATAAGTTATTATAGTTATAAAAGAGGTTAATTTTAGAAGAAGCTGCGTAATGGGTATATGAGAACTCTATACGTACTGTCTTTGCAACTCTTACAAAAGTATAAAACATCAAAATAAAATGTTATAAAAAGAATTAATAAGCTCTTAAAAGTTGAAAGGGAAAATCAGGTCACCTACAAAAACACAAGGAAAAAAGAACAACAGACCTATTAGTATAACATGCAAGATGATAGAGCAGCGCCATTAATGTTTCTGGTAAATGTAATTTTTAATTTTCAACCTAGAAATGCGTAAAAGCCAAGTCATCAATTAAGTGGAAAAGCAAAATAAAGACATTTTTAGACAAACTTCTCTGTGCATTTTAAAAATTGACCTTTAGAGAGAGGGGAAGGGAGGGAAAAAGAGAGGGAGAGAAACATCAAAGTGCGAGAGAAACACTGATTGGTTACCTCCTGCACACCCCCAACAGGGGACCTGGCCTGCAATCCACATGTGCCCCAACTGGGAGTCAAACCAGCGAGCTTTCTATCTTCTGATTTGCAGGACAACGCCCAACCCACTGAGTCACACCAGTCAGGGGTCCCCTATGTGTTTTTAGAGAAAGAATTTCAGAATGTTTTCCAGCAACTAAGGGAGTAAACAGAGAAAAATTAAGATACAAGATCTTGAAAACATTGAATCCAAACCAACAGAGCAGGAAAGAAAAGTCTCAAGTTTACATAAGTGTAGCTGCCCTAGAGAGGACTCAGTCAGTATTTGAACAGAAGGTTGGAGACATCCAGGAATGAGGAGAAAATGGATGGAAAGTACAAGTAACAAAAATGTTGAAATAACAATGAAAGGGGAAAAAGGGCAATTAGAAACTTCACAAAAAGACACACATGAGAGACTATGTAATCACAGTACATTACATAGTCAAAAATGTAATTATTTACTAATTATCAGTGTTAAGAATTTAATAATAAGACTTCTGGCCAAGATGGAGGTGTAGACGGACACGCTGCATCTCCCTCCACAACTAAGAAAGAATACAACAACCTCAAAACTAGAAACGACCAGAAGTTCCAGAAAATCAAACTGCATGGAAGTCCTGCAAACAAAGATATAAAGAAGAAATACTCATCCGGACAAATAGGAGGGGCAGAACCGGGGCAGAGAGGACGTGGTGTGGTGGTGGCAGCAGCGGCAGGCGGTGGAATGTGCAGTCACAGGTTTTCAAAAGTCAGGTGGGACACCTGGGGAGTGTTCTCAGCTCCTCACCAGACCACGCAGCTCGTGGTCCCAGCACTGGGGAAAATCAAGCCTCATTGCTTCTGCCTGTGCAAACCAGTGGGGGTTGGGGTGGAAGCAGAAACTGCTGGTCTCTCAGCAGAGTCCACTTGTTTAAAGGGCCCCCACAGTCCTAGAACGTCCACAGACCCACCCACTCTGGGAACGACAGTCAGGACAACAGCTAGAGGTGCCAGTCCCATATGGAAGTGGGAGAAGTGTCTGGAAAAGGGGAGAGTGCTGGGCAAGCGGCGTTGTTTCCCTCTCGGACCTCTCCCCCACATACAGCGCCACAACGTGGTGAAATAGGCTGCCCTGTACTGACAAATACCTAAGGCTCCACCCCTTACAACATAACAGGAGCAACAGCTCTACCTGGGACACGGAGGCAAACAAACACAGGAGCCTGTCAGAATAAGGAGACAGAGAAGTATGGCCCAAAGGAGGGAGCAGATCATGGTTCCAGTGGGAGAACTGAATGACGAGGAGATAGCCAACCTAAGACTCAGAATTCCAAATACTGGTGATAAAGATGCTCACAGACTTGACAGATATACTTGAGTACGGCAAACGCATAAGGGGAGACGTGAAGGCTATGCTAAGTGAAACGAAGGAAAATTCACACAAAAACAATGGTGAAGGGAAGAAAACTGAGGTTCAAATCGATGATTTGGAACATAAGGAAGAAAAAAAAACAGTCAACCAGTGCAGAGTAAGGAGACAGGAATTGGAAAAAGTGAGGAGAGGCTTGGGAACCTCTGAGACAACTCTAAACGTGCCAACATCTGAATCACAGAGATGCCAGAAGAAGAGGAAGAGCAAGAAATTGGGAACTTATGTGAAGAAATAACAGAGGAAAACTTCCAAATTTTGCAAAGGGAATGGACATACAAGTCCAGGAAGCACGGAGGGTCCCAGGCAAGCTGGACCCAGAGGGGACCACACGAGGACACATCATGATTGAGATGCCAAAGGTGAAAGATAAAGACAGAGTCCTGGGGGCAGCAAGAGAGAGGCAGAAAGTTGCCTACAGGGGGTTGCCTATAGGACCATCAGCTGATTTCTCAGAGGACACTTTGCAGGCAGGAAGGGACTGGCAAGCAGTATTCAATGTGATCAAACGCAAGGACCTACAACCAGGATTACTCTATCCAGCAAGGCTATCATTTAGAATGCAAGGGCAGATGAAGTGCTTCCCAGACAAGGTAAAGCTAAAAGAGTTCACCATCACCAAGCCATTATTACATGAAATGTCAAAGGGATTTACTTAAGAGAAAGAAGATTAAAACTATGAATACTGAAATGACAACAAACTCACAACTATCAACAACTGAATCTAAAAAATAAAAACAAAATCCAACTAAGCAAACCAGAATGGGAAAAGAATCACAGGTATGGGGATCATTTGGAGGGTTGTCAGCTGGGAGGGGCAAGAGGGGAAATGGGGAAATGGTGCAGGGACTAAGAAGCATAATTGGTTGGTACAAAATAGACAGGCGGAAGTTAAGAATAATATAGGAAAGGGTGAAGCCAAAGAACTTACATGCACAACCTATGGACATAAACCAAGGGGGGTGAGATTGCTGAAGGAAAGAGGGGTACTTGGCAGAGGGCAGGAAAGGGGAAAATAATTGGAACTATGTACTGTAACAACATAATCAATAAAATGTATTTAAAAATAAAAGAAAAAAAGGAATTTAGTAATAAAAAAGGAGAAATTGTTTACTGAAAAGAATATAAGCATTTAACATCAAGTGAAAGAGAAGAGAGTTGGTAACAGTTTGGGTGAGAGAAGTTAGGAAGTGAAAGAGATGGGAAATGAACAGACATGGTAACAGTATCACAGAGCAGTGAGTCAAAAAAAGCTGGACCAGAAAGAAAAACTGAATGTCATCAGATGGTACAAAGTGAGGTAAATTCTTAACTCTCAATGTGAGATAGCGCCTAATATTGATAAGTCAATAAACAACACTATAAGCATATTATTTAGATATATGGCAGCCATCAAAGGAAGAATAAAAATGTAAAAGTAGTTAAAAGAGTAAATATAATTTTCTATGGGAGCAGAACAATGGTGGGCGAAGAGTCACCGAAAGCTCTTCTGTATGATTTGAATTTTAAATACCACATGCACATATCATTGGGAAATATTTTAAACTTTTATTTTACAAAAAGCAAAAAAATCTGTATTATTTTCAGCAGTGAATAAAAATAACAAATTCATAGTAAGGTACTGAGTTCTACTGGTTGGATATGAAATAAGACATGGTTCTTGCCATGAATGGCCAAAGCTTCCAACTTAATATACTGAATGTTTAATCAACATTTACTTATCTCAAAAGATATTGTTTCATATTCTTTTCAACAACTTTAATATTTAAAATAAAAGTTGCTATATTAAATCTTTAAAATAAATACAGTAATAGTCAAGATTTTTCAGAATAACATTTAATTAGACAATTTTGTATATAACGTATTAAAATGTTTGTATTAAAATAAAAGTATATCCCCATTTCATTCCCTTATAAAAAAGATACTAGACTAATAAACGACCAAACTTTCTTTTTTAAAACCACCTTAAAGCCATTGGAAAAAAATGATTTTTAAAACTTTATGATCTTGGGATAGGAGAGAATTTCATTTTTTTTAAAAAACCGAAACAAAATTATATATATATGTGTGTATATATATATATATATATATATACTTATATCTGACCAAATAATAATGTAAAACTTCCATATGATGAAAGATAGCACAAAAAGACTAGTGACATATGGAGAAATTGCAATATATAAATCAGTAAGAAAAAGGAAACAACCAAAAAGAAAAATGAGCAAATAATCAACAGAAAAAGAACGTATGGAAAGATGCTAACCTCAGTATAAAAAGAAAAACTGCTAATTTAAAAAATGAGAAATCATCTTAAAGTAACAAAAACTTCCAAAGCCTAACACTAGTGAATACTGGTGAACACGGAGCCAAGTGGAAGCTCCAATCACTGCTAGTGAAGCAGGGATGAAAACAGCCACTTCGGAGGCTTTAGCAGCTATTGAGCATACAGTATTCTTCTCTATGACCCAATATATCTACTTATTATACCTCTTTACTATATATACACAGCAGCAAAGTCTGTGACAGCAAAAAACTAGCAATAATCTAAACAGCATGGGAAATGAATTAATACAGTGTAGTAGTCATGTGATAGATACTACACAGCAGTTAAAAGAAATGCACACATGTAATAAATGCATATATTATGCACATATATATGAACTTGGATAGGTCTCAAAACATAGTAAGTGAAAGTACGATACTGTAATATATCATTTATGTAAAATTTCATAGTATGTACAAAACAATATTTACCATACATACCCATGAACAATATATATAAGAGTATTAAAAGTGTACTAAAAAGTTACACTTTAAATTCATGGGAGCTTCTGTCCTTGAGAGGCAGAACAATGATGTCAACTTTATATATAATTTGTTTTATTAAAAAAATAACAAATAATATAACACTGACAGCTGTCAATTCTGAGTGAGTTAGGTGGTTATTTTTTCTATTATTCTGGATACATTAGTCAATTTTCTGGATTGTAAAAAAAAAAAACTAATAAAAATTACCAATAATCTTAATTCAACTGTTTAAATACTGAAAAAATAATATATTAGAATTCATCTTGCTAAGAATACAAGATAAGCAAATGAAGTAAATTCCAGGTCAAGTAATTATGCTGACAGAGCTTACAAAAAGTAGAATAAAATATGAGGTAAAGAATTTTGCCCTTAAACATCTTCCATATAATTGGTAGTGAGTTCTCTTTAATTTCCATATTTCCAATCTGATAGCTATCACTAAAATTTGCATCTAAGCCCTGAAACAGTAAGTAGAAGTCCAAAAATAAACGAACTCACCTGTATGGGTTCTTCTGTGTCTCTGAAGCTCATCACTTCTTGTGAATCTTTTGCCACAGAACATCCAGTTGCACACGAAAGGTCTCTCTCCAGTATGCCAGCGAAGATGCGCTCGTAGGTGAGATGTTTTGCCATAAACTTTCCCACATCCTTCAATATGACAAATATGCTGTTTCTTTTTTCCTGGTTCATTACTGCCTCTAACAAAAACCAAAACCAAACATTAATTTACGCTCCTGAACACCAGGCTTATAATTATGGAAAAGTAAAAGATAATGAAACGATGCTTTTCTAAATAGGTTTTTAAAATCATGATGCTGTTAGCTATATAGTTAAAAATAAGAAAAATTTCAGTTGGGAAAAGAACACCTAGAGTTGTGTACTAAACTGAAAAATGCTATGAAAACATGTTAATTTCAGAGTTTATGTTCTGCAAAGGACTTCATGTTTATTTCTTAGGAGGCTCTTCCCTGGGCTGGGGGTGGGGGGGGAGGATCTCTTTAGGTTTTCAAGACACTGAATATTCTTCTCTAAAACATCACAGGATGGTATTTCCCCATTTAAAAGTTTAAGGTTCAGAATTTCAATTCCAGCAGAACAGTGTGATGAGCTCCATGGACCTACTCCCCAGTGAAACTGGTAAAATTATAAAAATAAAATAAAATAAATACCATTTACAGTCTCTGGAGTTGGCTCTAGGAATATACAGCAAATAAACATTCACTCATAAAAAGCCAAGAATTTGATGTGAACAGTGAGAGAATGTGGTTATTTAAGCCTCTCCTCCCTTCCACCTCCCTTGACTACAAAAGGCTATAGACTGGTACTACAGCCAAGTCAGTCCAGGGCTCTCTACTCCCACCTTCTAGTCCAGGATTTCTCCTTAAGATGGGGATTCTGTCCCCCACCCTCACCCCTCACCCCCAACTGTTGCTGAGGCTACTAAATTCCAGGTGAGTGAGGCTGACAGGCAGGGAACTCCCTCCTTCCACCCGATCCCAGCTCCTGAGACACAACTGCCTTGGAAAGGGCCAGGGGAGAGCACGGGAGTCCACGCCACCTCTGACCCAGCTCATCTGCGGTATGTGAACCAGAGGTCCCAGCCGGGAGAGGCAAGCCAAGGAAACCTGAGACCACTGATGCCCCCCTGCCCACGAGCAGTCAGATGCTAGAGCAAGGATGCCACTCAGAGAAAGGTGCCACTCACTGTTCCAACCCCCAGTTCAAGAGCTACGGTGCAGAGATCTTAGCCTGATGCAGAATGTACTATAAAAAGAAAACTCCAAATCTTCTTCTCCTCAAAACTGAGGAGGTGTGGAGAAATTCTGGCTTCAGGGGTTTCTTAAAAACAGTGGAGACTGCTGCAAATGGTAACTGGGACTGGACAAATAGCTACACTGAAGAAACAGGCTGGCTTAGGTTGCCTGACAGAAGCCAGAGAAGCGGCAGCTAGGGGAAGCCCTCCTAAGTAGAATACTGCACAGTACTGTAAATCTCAAACACAGACCTAGTGACTAAGGGACTCTGATTGGATCGGACTGTGAGAAACGCATGCTCCAGGGCATTGTTGGAAACAAGAGAGCAATCAGCTGGCAATTAGTGGAGCTTAATAGTTGGGTGTGGTCAGGGAAAGAGACAATCAAAAAGATCCCTGCCAAAGCCACTCTCATCTCAGTCACCGTCAGAATACTCAAATCTGCTTCCACTGAGGAGCAACACACTTCCTGAGCTGCTAACCCTGCAAGTCCCTAAAGAAATAAGTAAACAACAATAACAAGTGAGGGGAGGGGAGGGCAGGGGCAGTACTAAGAGCTGTTACAATATATTATCTAAACTGTCCAGTTTCCAACAAAAAATTATGAGACATGCCAAAAATAAAAAAACAAAGACAAAACAAGAAAGTATGACCCATGTACAAGGAAAAAAAAAAAAATCAGGGAAGAGAAACTACCTGTGAGAGCAACCAGGTTTTAACAAGACTTCAAAGCAGCCATTAAAATAGGCTGAAAGAACTAAAGGACTCTATGATTAAAGAAGCATAATGACAATGTGACATCAAATAAACAATATCAATAAAAAATTTAAAATAACTTTAAACAAAATTGGAAATTCTAGATAAAAAGTACAACTGAAATGAAAAATTCACTAGATACTCAAGAGAAGGAAGAAATAGCGAAGCTGAATATAGATCAAGAGATTATGTAATCCAAAAACAAACAAGAAAAACAAAGAAAAATTAACAGTGTCACAGAAATGTGGGACACCAACATACAGCAGGGGTGGGCAGAACAGGGGGAGGAGTGGAGGGAGGGAAGGGGAGAGGAAAGGAGAGAGTGGAGTAGAAAAATATATTCAAAGAAAAAATGGTGAAAACTTATTGAAAAACATTAATTTACACATGCAGGAAGCTCAACAAACTCCAAGCAGGATAAACGCAGGGACCCACAAATAGGTACTTTATACTAAAAATCTTAAGACTCAAAGGTAAGGACAAAAATCTTGAAAGCAGCAAGAGAAAAATGACTCATCACTTACAAGAGAAACCCACAAAGATTAAAGGCTGCTTTCTCAACAGAAACAACAGTTTAGAAGGCAGTGGGAAAACATTCAAAGGACTCAAAGAAATAAACTCAAACAAGAATCTTATATTCAGCAAAGCTATCTTTCAAAATTGAAGGTGAAATAAAGATACTCCGAGATAAACAAAAACTGACAAAATTTGCTGCTAGCAAACTTGCTGTGCACGAAATACTAAAGAAATGTGGTCAGGCTGAAAGCAAGTGAATCCAAAATGTAATTCTATTGTACACAAAGATAAAAAAGAACACAGCAACGATAATTATGTAATTTTAAGAGATAGTATAACTTCATATTTCTTCTCTTATTTAAAAAGCAATTTTAAACCCTGGCCTGGTACCTCGGTTAGAGGATCGTCCTGATATATATGCCAACGTTGCAGGTTCAGTCCCTGGTCAGGGCACATACAAGAATCAACCAATGAATGCATAAATAAATGAAATAACATATCAATGGTATTCTTGTTCTCTCTCTCTCTCTCTCTCTCTCTCTCTCTCTCTCTCTCTCTCTCTCTCTCTCTCTCTCTTCCTCTCTCTAAATCCAATCAAAAATTTTAAAGCCAAGCCTATAACATTAAAGAAATGAAATATATATTACATATATTTCCAAAAATAGCACAAGAGGAGGATGAGAGCAAAGCTGTATTGGGCTAAGGAAATGACCCCAAATAGAAACTCCAGTCCATAGGAACATAAAAAGAGAACTAGAAGTCATACAGTTAACATAGCAAAAGCTATATATATATATATATATATATATATATATACTTGTTCCAAGTCTCTCCAGTTCTTTAAAAGAGGTAAAATAATATAAAAATGTATTATTGACTAGACCCTTCCCCTTCTTAGTCAAAAGACATGTATAAATAACCCATGGACATGGACAACTGGGTGGGGACTGGATGTGGGAGAAGGGTAGGCAGGGTGTGGGAAAGCAGGAGGGGGAAAAAAGTGGGACAACTGTAATGGAAAAACAAAAACAAAATTTTTAATGGGGGAAAAAATGAAAATATAAAGAATGGAAATGCAAGTTCAATGAATATTAGAAGGACAAGGATTTTCCTTCACACTGTATATTTTTCTCCCTATCTGATCCCTCCAGAATTTGGCATTCTGAAGAATAAGGTTCTTAGCATAAAACTAGTAAGACCAGTTGTTAATAGAGGTTGTTTTCTTTTGACCAAGACTTTGACTGGAATGTCATGCCTGAAGGAGACATGCTTGGGCTCTGGTTGTTATCAAAAAGCCCTGAGGAACCAGGAGGATTGACTTTCAAAGGTAATAAAAGCCCATGAGAAAAAAGGCCTGGTACCTTGGTTGGTTGTGCGGCCCACGGCAATCTTTCCAGGGAAGGAATGAAGGTTGTTTTCCTGAAAGATGGCTAGAAGGGACCTTAAGGCACAATGGAAAACCTGAAGGACTTGGAAAAGACAGATGTTTACAGGCAAGGCTCAATGGCAGGTATGTGGCTCAGCTTCTGTGCCGTGAAGGACAGACTGAAGGACACCCTAAATGTTCTTTGTGTAACCTCCAGCAAAGCAGAACTAAAGATCATAAGTGATCATTTGCTGCTCTTGTTGTGTTTATGCAAATGAACCAGATAAATTAAAAATGGACTTAATGCAGTCCCTTTAATGACAAGGAGGGTAACCTTAAGGAGAAAAATCATGATTCAAGGAAAATCACAATGCTCACTGGTAGACTATAAAGTAGTGCAGCTAAGCGTCCTTAAAGTTTCTTTTCATTTAAAATTTGTTTTCATTAGAAAGTTAAACTATGTCTGTAGTATCATCAAAGATGTTTAATTTACAGGCAAGAAGAATGTCAAATGCCTTGCAACTGGATATCTTTCCAATAAGACAGTCTTACAGATTTAGAGACTTGTTTGTGGGTTATGTTACATAAATTAACAAGTGTTTTCTGTTTTCAAAGGCCATAAGCCTATGATCTCATTACCTGAGTGATTGTCTGTACGTATAGGCCTCACTTAATCCTGTCTGCATCGCTGCCTCCTGAGACTCAATGGTTTGGCTGAACTAAGTGGCTGGGTTGGTGAAGTATGGAGTGGTCTGTGGGCTTCACTTTAAAACTGGTTTCTCTTTTCTATTCTAATGGCTTGGACAGAAAGGGCCCAGAGGTCTGAGAGTGGGGGAGACCTAAAATATTTCCCTCAGCCCAAACTAAGTATAACAGGCAAAAGGATTTTGGACAGGTTAAATATGCCTAGCACACCTTCCTCCAAAGAAGCCCTTCTTTTCCCTAATGTGGGACATTGAAAAATTAATCCCTACCTTTTGTCATCTAGTGGTTATGGATTGAATAATGTCTTTTAACCCTGTTGCCAAATCTGTTGCCCCCAGAATACAACAAGGATGCCAGCCTGTTAAACCAAGCATGCCATTACCTGGGGACAACCAACTGACCTGGAGTCTGCACGATCCTTCCCCATGTGGGAAGGCCACCCACCCCTCAACACCCCCACTCTTATTAGGGATTTCTAGACCCAAGGGTAGGTAGGACAACGACCATGTCCAGCCTGAAGCAGCTAGAGGAGCTCGAGACCTTCGCCCATTGTCCTTTGTAAAATTATGAAGGATCTTAAGTCTGAGAGGGAGGGATTGTTATTTTTTATTGTTAAATTAATTAATTAATTAATTAATTAATTAAAAGAAGAACATATGAAAGGGTGAAGCCAGAGAACTTGTATGTACGACCCATGGGCATGGACTTGTGGGGAGGGGAACCGCTGGGGGAGGGGTGGTGCTGGGCAGATGGGAGCAAAGGGGAAAAAATTGGAACTACTGTAACAATATAATCAATAAAATATTAAAAAAAGAAAAGAAAAATGTACTATTGAGTGTGTAATATTTATATTATGTGTAACAACAATACCACAAAAAGAAACAAAAGGGAATAGACTATATAGTAGTAACCTTTCTATAACTCACTAGAATTAACTGACTATAAATCTTAAACAGATTTAAGATATATATGATAAGGCTTAGAGCAGTTAGTAAAGAGGTACCTCAAAATAATATAATAAAAAAATCATTAATGAAATTAAAGTGCTAAATTGCAAGTTAAAATGCAATGTTATATTCACTTAATGTAAAAGAAAGTAAAGGAGGAAGAGAGGAACAAAAAGGCATAGGATATGAAAAACAAAGTAAAATGGCAGTTGTAAATTCAACTATGTCAGTAACATCAAATGTGAATCAATTATACAATCCAATTCAAAGGTAGATTCTGTCAGAATGGATTTTTAGAAAATCAGATCCAACCGTATGCTGTCTACAGGTGACACACTTTGCATTGAAATATACAAAGAGACTGCAAGTAAAACAGTGAAAACAGGTATTCCAACAACAACCCCAAAGAAGCTGGAGTGGTGATAAAAACATCAGACAAAACACACTTTAAAACAAAAGATGTAATGAGATTAAGAGAGATTTATTAAAGATAAATGGGTCAATCTATCAGGAAGATATAATAATTATAAACAGGCATTCACTTAAGCAAGAGAGTAACAAGAGAACACCAGAACAGCAAGGAAAAACCAACAGAAATGAAGGGAGAAATAGACAATTCAACAACAGTTGGAGAGTTCTCTATTTTCAATATTTTCATAAAACAAGAACAATTACATGCCAATTGCTTAAATAACTTAGATGAGATGGACAAATTCCTAGAAAGACACAAAGTACCAACCTGACTCAAGAACAAATAACCAGTAAGAAAAAACCCATAACAAGAGACTGAATTAGAAGTCAAAAATATACCCATAAGAAGAGCCCAGGACCAGAAGCTTCACTAGTGAATTCCACAAAACATTAAGAGAATTAACACCAGTTCTTCAACAAATTCTTTCAAAGATAAAATAGGAAGGAACACTTCCCAACTCATTCTATGAAAACAAAGACATTCATTATAAGAAGACTACAGACCAATATCTATCACGAACTTAAATGTAAAACTCTTCAACGAAATATTAGCAAACCAAATCCAGCAACCTATAATGAAAATAATTACAAACAAAGTTGGATTTAATCATATGAATGTAGAAGTACTTTAACTTCCAACAATCAATTAATGTAATAAATACCATATTGATAGAATAAAAAACAAAAACTACATGATCAGCTCAACAGATGCAGAAAAGCATTTGACATAATCCAACACCCTTTCAAGATAAAAAAGCACTCACTATAATAGAAATAGTGTGCTTTCTTAATTTAGGGCATATATGAAAAACCCAGAGTTAATATCATATTTAATGGTAAAAGACTGGATGCTTTTCCCCTAAGATCAGGAACAAAACAATGGTGTCCACTTTCACCACTTTATTTCAACACTGTACTGTAGGTTCTGAACAGAACCATTAGGTATGAAGAAGAAACAAGAGTCATCAAGAGTAAAAAGGACAAAACAGAAGTATCTCAATTTGCAGATGACATGATCTTACCTATAGAAAACCCTAAGAAATCCACTAAAAAATTATTAGAACTGCCCTGGCTGCTGTGTCTCAGTGGATTGAGTACCAGCCTGGGAACCACAAGGTCGCTGGTCAATTCTCAATCAGGGCACATGCCTGGGGTGCAGGGCACATCCCCAGTTGGGGGACATGTGAGAGGCAATCAGTCAATGTATCTCTTGCACATTAATGTTCTCTTGCACGTCCATGTTTCTCTCCCTTTCTCCCTCCCTTCCCCTCTCTCTAAAAATAAATAAATAAAATCTTTAAAGAATTATTAGATCTAAGAAAAAGAGTTCAGCAAGGTTGCAGGATTCAAGATCAAGAGACAAAAATGAATAGTATTACTAGCATTTGTAATGAACAATTAAGACAACAGTTCCATTTACAGTAACATCAACAAGAATAAAATACTTTGGAATAAGTTTAACAAAAAATTGCAAAATTTATCTCTGAAAACTACAGAACAATGTTGAAAGAAATTAGAGACCTAAATAAAATACAAAAACACATAACATGTATTTGGATCAGAAGACTTAATACTCTTCAGTTGGCAACACTGATCTACATATTCAATGCCACCCCATCACAATCCCATCCACCTTTTTGATAGAAACTGACAAGCTGATTCTCGAATTCACATATTACAAGTGTCCCTACAGAGGCAAAACAATACTGAAAATGAGTAACAAGGTCAGAGGACCCATACTTCCCAATTTCAAGTTATTACAAAGCTAAAATATAATCAACACATGGTGGTATTGGCATAGAAACAGATACATAAATCAATGAAATAGAATTGAGAGGCCAGAAATAAACCTTTGTGTCTATGGTCAATTGCTTTTTGATAAAAATGCCATGGCCAAAGGATAATCTTTCAAAGAGCAGTATTGAATGAACCCTTACCTCACACTATATGTATAAAAAAAAAAAAAAAAAATAACCCCAAATTGATCAAAGACCTAAATGTCAGAGAAAAAGCTACAAAACTGTCACAAGCAAACTAGGAATCTCTGTGACCTCAGATTTGGTAATGAATTATTAGATATAACACCAAAAGCAGAAATAACTAAAGAAAAGACTAAACTTCATCAAAATAAAAACCTGAGTGTTTCCAAAGACATTATCAAGGTAGTGAAAGGACAACTCACAGACTGGGAGAAAATATTTGCAAATTATGTATCTGATAAGAAACTTGCATCTAGAATAAAGAACCATTAAAACTCAATAATAAAAAGAAATAAATGGACAATAGGTATTTCCCTAAAAAGATACACAAATTGCCACCAAGCACATGAAAACATACTCTATGTCATTAGTCCTCAGGGAAATATAAATCAAAACCACACTGAGATAACACTCCACACACACCAGAAGAACAATAATCAAAGTCAGATTGTAACAAGTGCTGGCAATAATGTGGAGAAATCAGAACCCCCATACACTGCTGGTGGGAACAGAAAATAATATAGCCACGTGGGAAAACATTCTGACAGTTTCTCAAATAGATCCAGAGTCACCATATGAATCAGTAATTCCATCCCTAGGTATATGCCTAAGAGAAATCAAAACATATGACCCATAAAAAGTTGTATAAGAATGTTTATAGCAGTCTAATAACCAACAGGTGGAAAATACCAAAAGTCTATCAACTGATGAATGGATTAGTAAAATACTGTATAGACATACAACAGAATATCTGTTCATTAAAAATAAAATGCTAATGCATGCTATAATATGGAAAACAACTTTTAAAACATGATGCTATGTGAATAAAACCAGTCACAAAAGACCACATATCATATGATTCCATTATATAAATGTTTAGAATAGGCAAATCTATAAAGACAGAAACAGTTTAATGGTTGCCTAGAGCTGGGAGAGTTGGAAATGAGGGGGTGACAGTTAAGAATACAGGGTTTCTTTTGGGGGTGACAAAAATGTGCTCAAATTAATTGTGGTGATGAATTTACAACTCTGTGAACATATTAAAAAGTATTGACATGTATACTTTAAATGATTGAATTGTATGGTATGTGAGCTTTATGTCAATAAAATTTAAAAATTTTAAATGTTAAACAAGAAAAGTAAGCAACTGCCAAAAAAGTAGAAGGTAGAAGGTGGAAAACTATTCCGAGAACAGCTCAATTTGATACCCTTCATAACAACACTATATCTCAACTTCTGGACTAAAAGCTAGCAATGTGCCAATCATCTAAGTACCCTACCAACGGCTTGGTTTTAACTATTTTATACCTTCCGGAGAAAGAGAGTTGGTAACAGAGCATTTACCTTCCTTCTCCTTCCCTACAGTTAGGGCAGGAACAGGCAACTCTTCGAAGCCTCTTGCCAGGCTGCACCTCTTGATCAGAAGCTTGCTGGCCTTGCTGCAAATGCACTTGTGTGAGTTGGTCAGGACTAACAGCACCTATAGTGGCATTAGCAATTCCTCCAACTGCTACAGTTACAGGAGCTATCGTAGCTTGTTGTACTTTTACTCCATCTTGTCCTTGCTGCTGACCTAAAAATGGGGAGAAAAAGAGTATTATAATGTTTTCTATTCCTCAAGAAAGGAAAACAATAATTTCAATGTGAACATTATAAAAGCTAACCACATTTGTTTTAATACATTATCTATGTAAAGTACAAAAAGCAAAGGGGTTAATGATTTATACTATGCCAGTCCTCCTAAAATATAATTTACTTTAGTAGCTCAGGCTGCCTGTATTGCTGGTTGGTAGACTATATACATAAATCATTTAACCATCTTGTGGCTTAATTTCTCCATCTGCAAAATGAAGATAATAATACTTGCCACCTACCTACCTCACTGAAGTGCTGTGAGGATTCATGAGACATTATTTGAAAAGCATTTTGAGATCTTCAGATGAAAGATGCTATATAAATACAAAGCATTATTATTATCATTTCCACAGTAAGCAACATATTTCATTCACTCCAAGAAAATGAATGAAAAGTACCTAAAAAGATTAGGCTTTATGAACACTTCTCATTCCTAAACACTTCAAATTAAGCAAACATTTCTTTACTGTGCTTTTTAAATTACACACATGAAGTTAAATAGCTTTTTAAAATGCAAAACCACCCATGTTTATTAATGCTATTACTATAATCATGAAACAGACATTTAGGATATTATTACTTTGTTCACTCATTTTATGTAACTTAGACTTCACCTCTCACGTTAGCACATCTACCAACTTGGCTTCTTCAGTTAGTGAAGAACAGGATAAATAATATATAATATGACAAAAAATAGCTATTTACATGGCTTAAGTTAATCCTATGTGTATGTGAGTTTGCCTTATAATTATCCTTTTTTTCAACACAGTCTACTTTCTCCCCATCAGCTGTGGAAATAGAAAATACATGAATGGACAGAAAAGAAAACACCTATTTATAAAGGAATGCTCCTACCTCAGAATGTTAATATAAGAATTCAAGAAGCTAATTTTTACAAACTCCTTATCACAATGCCCAACACAGAACTGTTCATTACATGTCAGCTATCATTAGCAGAAATAAACATGTGAGTACTAGATATAAAATAAAAGAGCTAATTTTAAAGTTGCATATGTAGTACTTTACCTTGCATAGCAACCAAAAAAGGCAATAAAAAGTAGCAAGTGAGAAAACAGCACATGTTTTCTAAATAAAATTAAACCTCTGACTCTGCCAGCCAAAAGTCAATCCCCCCCTCCCCCGTGTGTATTCATAGCACCTGAACCTTTGGTAGCACTGATAACTGTAATACAAATAAAAAATATGTATTTCGTCACTGTTTTAGCAAGGATACACATTTTAGTTTTCTACTAAAGTTTAAATTTTTGTTCACCTTTGAATTAACATGGTAAAGCAATGCAAGTAAAGTCAAAAGTCGTAAATTCATGTCCCCTTTGGTGACTATCTGGAGATCCTGTTTCCTCAACTTGAACAATGCTGACCTCCCTAAAATTCCTGTCCTCTATCTACTTTAAATATCAACTTGATTTCTAATGGGCAAAGGCTTTGTACATCATAAAGCAATACATAAATGTAAAGTATAATTATTATACCTCACTGTAGCTTTTGAGCACATGTTAAGTTTTACATATGGAGTAAAACCAGATTCCTTAAGGATGACCAAGGCTAAGCAAACTATTCAAACTACTTGTGTATCTAGAAGCACAGTGATACATACACTCCCTGTTTACTGCAAAAATGTATTGCTAGAAACAGGAGTCCTATCTGAACCAGCACTATACACAGTCTTTATAGCTTGGTCCCTATGGAGTCGCAGGTATTTTAAGTTGGCAAGTATTTTTTACAACCCCGGAAGTCATGAGATATTTCTGCCTATAAAAATTTCCCAGCTACTGCTCACACAACAGTTGGTCATTCCATTCAGGTTGCAATGATATCTAAGATACCTTTCATTTTGTCAAAATAAACTGCTAGGGATCCCTGGCTATTCACTCCCCTCAGATCCCTTGACCATCTCCTTGAGTCTCCATATTATGAGCATTTTTTTTTCAATACCTAGACAGCTTGGGAAGTTATTTCAATGCCTAATACTAAGCAAATCATATTTGAATTCATATATTTAAGCCTGAAAACTCTCTTTACTTCTTCACCTAGATGCCCCAAGCAGTTCAAATTCAACATACTTCAATAGTTATTTTATTTCCACTGTGACCACCAACCTCATTACCAAGGCCTCCATGGCCCTGCTCAAGTTCAGCTCTACCAGCCTCTCAGATCTCACCATGCATTAGCCTTTCCCTTGCTCGCTATGCTCCTGGCACACTGGGCTTTCATTACCCAAACATACCAAGCTCGTTCCCTTCTTAAGGCCTCTGCATATACTCTCCAGCTTGGATTCAGATCTTTGCAGAGTGGGCTTTTTAGTAATATTCTGGCCTCAGCTCCAATCTCTCCTCTGAAATGCCAATTCCTGACCACATCACCTAAAATGGTTCCCCTTAATTCATTTTTGTATCATTATCAAGTTTTGTCTCACTTGCCTTAAATTATCTTGTCCTTTTACTATGTTTTTCCATCTTCACCTCACTTCTCAATGTTCAGTGCCATGAAAACAGGTGTGCTGCCTGTTATGGTCACTGCTGAATCTCCAGCATGTGGAACAGCACCCAACATAGTTAACATAAGCTTAATAAAGAAAGCTTAAACATGAATTCATCTTCAAATCTTGCTTCTACTGTTTCTGTTTGGGTAAATGTTACTACCACTCTCCTTCTTACACTCAAAACCTTAAAAAGTAAAATTTTAGCTTACTTCTCCTTTACTCATTAATAATAGCCACGTGATAGCCAAGTTAAAAGGTACATATAATATAGCACAGTAGCTGCTGCCTCCATCTTAACTTTCTGTGTTACATCCAGGTTCTTGTTACTTCGTGCTTCTACCAGCCTAAGACTCATGTGACCTGCCTCCTTCTTCAAACTGCTGCCAGAAAAAAATTTTAAATGCTGCTCTGATCATAACACTTCCATGTGCACTAACTTCCGATCATTCCCCATTGGCCAAAGTCTGGCATTCAAAGGGCTCCACCTCAAGCATTTCACCCCTGTCACAGCCTTTATCCTAATGGCCAGATCCCATGTCATCTTCTCACTGAGAATCACAGGGTTGCTCTGCAGCAGCTGATACCATTAACCATTCTGTCCCTCTTGAAAACGAACTCCCTACATTCTCAGAAAGCCCTTCTTCTCTGTTAGCTCTTAACAGCATTTAACCAAAATTTAAGTCACGTTCTTAAAAGATTTATCTACACTGGTTACACTCACTCATTTCCCATTCTTTCCTCAACCTACTGTAATTAGATGTCCAACCCCACCACTGTACCAAAGATCAGGAGAGAACTAACAATTCTGTTAGTAAACCCAAACACATTCTTCCCTTTGATCTTACTCACCTCTCTGGAGCACCTGGAGCTGCTAATCGCCCTCTCTCCGTGAAATACGCTCCTCCCTGTATTTCTCCCATACCACTCGCCCCTGGTGTTCCTCCCACTTCTCTAACCACACCCATGCGGACTACTCCTCAGGGTTCTGACTTCCCTTACTCTAATTCTCTCCTTGGGTTAGTTCATCCACTTGCAGAACTTTTACTGCTACTATGTGTATGTAAAACCGCTGTCTTCCAAATCTGTCCCTAGCACTCAAATGCCTCTCATTAGTGTCACACTTTTTAGTCATCTGCCAGGGGACATTTCTACCCAGGAATCAACCGGTTACCCCACTCTCTGAAACTAGCTTTTTCACTGTCCAAATAGAAAATCTGGAAGTCGCTCTTGACTCCCCTTCATCTGCCACAACAGTAACCATCATTTTATACTTACTTTATTAAATGTCTGACATATATTATTTTATTAACTCCTCACATCCCTATGGCTATCCCAATTTTAAGTTTAGAAAACTGAGGTTCTGAGCCGTACACAAACATCCAAGGTCACAAAAAAGCTAAGTGACAGAGCTGGGATTTGAACCCAGTTCTAGCTAACTCCAAATGCTCTTTCCACCGTATACATTACTTATGTTGATCAGCAGATCTTGTTGAATCTACCTTTTCAAAGTACCTCAAAGTTGTCCCTTTTCTCCATCCCTATTGCCTGTACATTATTAGTACAGGTCCTTATCACTAATTATACCAATTTTTCCCTTTGCAATCTCCATATTGCAGATACAAACTGGTTCCCCCCCAAATCAACGGGCGCTCAATGAATTCACAGGTCAACACTTCTTGCATCTGGATCTTCATAATCTAGCTCTTGCTTACTTTCATAGCTTCATCTCTTGGCACTCCTCCTTCATTTCCACTCTCAACACCAGCTACACTGAACTATTTTCTCTAATGTCCCATGCTTGACTGTCTCTGGGCCTTTGAGTAACATAGCTGGAAGCTAGTACATTCTTTCATTCCAAATCTCCAACTCCTTTGGTCTGACAAAAGCCAAGTCATCTTACAGAACTCAGTGCACGTGTCATTCCCTTTGGGAAGTCTTTCTGACAAAAGTTTCTCTAAATCTAAGTCAGGTACCTCTTTCCTGTCTTCGTATGGACAAACTATATGGTGAAATCATACTGCAAATGCTTGTTTGTTTATGCTGTCTTTCCCACTAGATCTTATATTGTTGTCTTTGAGGAGCTATGTACACCTCCCTTCATTTTCCATTCTTAAAAGTGTATTGCTTGGGTATGTTAAGACTTATGAACAGCCCTAACAGGAGTGGCTTAGTGGGTTGGGTGTCATTCAGAAAACCAAAAGGTCGCTGGTTCAATTCCTGGTTGGGTGCATGCCTCGGTTGTGGGCCAGATCCCCGGTTGGGGGTGTGCAAGAGGCAACCAATCAATGCTTCTCTCCCTCTCTTTCTCCCCTGCTTCCCTTCTCTCTAAAAATAAATAATTTAAATCTTTAAAAAAAAAAAAAGACTTATAAGCAAATGACTGGCCCATGTAGTAATGGATACTGTCACTGTGTTGAGATAAAATTATTATTATAGGAATTTCTCTTAAAATGTAATTTTTTGTAATAGGATGAGTTGGATATTGCATGACTTTTTAACTAGACAATTAAATTTGCATTACTACTTATAATTCAAACAGGAGAGTAAAAACTATAATAAATACTAAACACAGGAAAAAGCTGTTACATAGGAGAAACAGCTTGTTTGTTGGAATGACTTTGTGTTCAATTTGTCAAGTAATAATTGAAGATAAAGTGTTAAAAAATATATAAGAATCTGTGCCAATAACAGTGCTGGTGATAATGGAGAAGATAAATCACTACAGAAACAAACTATGTACTTATAGTTATGCAACACTTTTATTATTGAAATACCTGGAGAAAAAAGTTATTTATTAATGTTCTTCTGAAAAACTCTGGCTTCTAACCTCTTTGTTACCACACTGAAATTTTTAAAACATAATTTTACAAATAATTTGAATTTCTTGGTAATGTAATCTCTTCCGTCCATGCTGCCAGAGGTTTAAACAAAAATATAAGGCTATTCGGAGGAACCAAGCCATCTTTCTCATTCTTTTCTTTTTTTATTGTTCCCTTTTTTCAAGTAGAGAAACTGGGCCAAGGGTAATGGGGGACAGTTGGTTGGTAGGTGGCATGTCAGACTGCTAGATACTGAAGAAAATCTAGATGGGTATTTGGGAGAAACTGTTAATTGCCCATTTTCCTTCAGCACTAGTTGGGAGTGTTCTTTTGCTTTAACACAGTAGTTAGATTTAAGACATATTTATGTTTAGAGGAAGAAGAGAAAGCAGATTTAATGACTTAAAGGAAGGCAGTGTCTTCCTTACAGAGAATAACCTATTCTCTGGATTCTGAGGCAGGGCGCCTATACCTAAGCTAATAAAATACTACTCTGCCTTGAATTTCAATACACTTAGCTTCATATAAGACCTCAGGGATTGGCTGAGTTAGAATTTGAGTAATTCTGGTTTCTCTAATCAGATACTATCTTATTCCATCACAAGAGTAATCACAAATTATTTCTAAGAAAAGCTGCTCAGGACGGAGGACCTCTGTGAGGTTTATGTCCTTTGGCTATCAAAGTTCCTAGCACACTGGAAGTACTACTCAATGAATGTTTCTTAATAAAGTGAACAGTAATTTAAAACGCACATAAACACAGAAGCTTTATTACAAAAGTAGCCAACGATAAATTGCTAGACTTAGCTTGCAGAAGACCTGTTACATGGGTGACAAGATAGTAAGAAAGAATAAGTGGACACCTAACCACAATCACAATCCTCTCCTGCTTCAATTATCTGGAATTCAAATCATCGGTACACACCAAAAGTACAAATCACAACCTGCCACTGAAACCACTGTGTTTCTTTTCTCCCAGATATCAGATTGATCCTACAACATGTATTTACCCACATTTCAGAAAAACTTTTTTGAAGAGTATTACAAAGTATACTTTTTATAAAATTACAATTAAACTTACCATTTAATAAAGGAATAATAGGCTAAGATTTCTCCCTTTCCACCTATTTGGAAAAGGTAAATATAGCTTAGTATTACAGATATATATATATTTTAAGTTTTTTCTTATGACTTTAACAACAATGCACGCTCACCATATAAAGGTATGAAGGAGCAAATAAAATCATCCATATATTAATTATCCATATATTACCACTATCATCATTTTGGTGTATTTGCTTCTAACCTTTGTTCTGTGCACTTTTATAATAACACAATTATACTATGTAAACAATTCTGTTTCTATTCTTTTTTACTTATTTAATAATAAGTACTTCCATGTTATTACAATTTCTTTTAAGATAATACGTTTCCACAATATTTCATCCTATACATATACCATTATTTACAAAAATATTACCCTAGTATTAGACATTTAGGTTATTTCGAAACACTTATTACCAGTAACATATAAGCAATATGTATAATGAGCAACTTGAACAAAAATATTTTTCCTTATTACCTTCAAGGGACAGCATCCTAGAAGTGAGATCACTAGGTCAAAGAATATGAAACACTCATAAGACTTTATATACAGACTACAAAACTATATACATAATTATACAGCATAAAACAAAAAGTAGGTTTACAGCTGTAAGGACACAAAACAGAGTTTATTCTTGTATTATTTATTGTATTATTTTTCCATATGAACAACTGTAAACCTACTTTTGCCCTATCCTTTATATATATTATAATATATGGGGGGGGGGCGGAATTATCTTCTGGAGGGTGGGCCCCTTGTAGTACAGGCTTCATCCACTAGGTAAGTGTTCTAGGAACCCATCTGTATCAGTGTACCAGCTGGCATTGTTGTGAGAGGCTGCATTCAGCTTTAGTGAATTTTTTTGGAAGACCCTTTCAATGTGTTTGCCCGTTTCATGATGGGTGATTTACAAGTGCATCTACCCACACAGCACTGAGTGTTCAGTAGTTTTTGACCAAAAACGGCAAGACCCACGTGCCCCACCCTCCCTACTCATCCTATCTTGTCTAGCGACTTTTCTTTTGTTTCTGTGGATGAAAAAAGCCCTCAAAGGGAAACATTTTGCTGATGAGGAAGAGATGAAACAAAAAAGAGGAAGCACTAAAAGGCATCAAAATCGATGAGTTCAAAAACTGTTTTGAGCAGTGGAAAAAAAGTCTCGATAGGTGTACTGCATCAAATGAAGAGTATTCTAAAGATGACTGAAGTTTAAACATGTAAGAATAATACACACTTTTTAATAAATAAATTCTGGGTTTGGGGGGGCTCTCCCTCATATAAAATGCTGCATTCATTTAAGTTTCCATTAAAAGTATATGAGAATACTCTTGCATTCTCATGCACAAAATTCAGTTAAGATTGAAAAAAACATGAACTATTGATCCCACAGTGGTTTTTAATAGTGATTCCTACTCTTACCTCTAATATTCTATATATCCTGAAGGTGTGAGCCAATGCACTAAGATACAGAAGTAACAGATCTATATGAAAAAAATCTCTAGAAAATCAACAAATTATTAAAATAAGACAGTTCAGCAAGAGGGCCAAACACAAGAGCAACATAGAAAAGCAACCGCTTCCCTCTATATCATCAAGAAATTCACAAAGTAAAAGAAACAAATCCATTCACAGCAGGAACAGTAACTATGAATACCTGAGAATCAATCAAATTAGAAATGTTCAGGGTCCTGAGGAAGATTAAATGAAGGACATAAAACAAGACATTAATGGAAAGAAATAAGTGTTCTTACATGGACGAATTCTTATTATAAATGTGCTAATTTTTCTAAAATTAATCCATACAAAGTGAACTCAATCGGAAATTAATCAATTTTCCACGAAACTCTACTAGTTGATTCAACATGTAAAAGATCAGTGAAAACTGTTTTGAAAAAGTAGAAGAATAGTAGAATAAAAATGTTACAAAGCCATAGTAATTAAAACAATGTGGTAATGCCTTATAGACAGCTAACAGAACTGAATACAGGGTCTAAACAGATGCATGTATACACGAAAAGTTAATATATGATAAAATGACAGCTTCGAAATCAGAGGGGAAAGTACAAAATGAATGTTTTGGATTGAGGCTGTTGTCTATATGGGTATGTAAGGGATGGAGTGGGACAAAGAAATTTAGATAATCTCATATGATACACAAAAGTAAATTGCAAATAGGTTTGCATTTTAAAAAAAACTAAATGTAAAAAATCTAAAACAAAACAGGACAAAAGATATTAGAAGAAAATATAGAACTACAGGGTCTTTTAAACAAAACCCTAAAACAAAAGACAAAAGGAAATGCTGATAAATTTGACCATATCAGAATTTTAAATTTCTTAAGACAAGCAATCAACTTCAGCTATTGATTGTTTAGATCAAGAGCTGTGGAATAATCCTTATTCTTGATTCCGGTCTTTCTCATACTCTATCACCTACTCTGCTGACTGGACTGCTCCTTCAAAACAGACCCAGGATCCAAGAATTTCTCCACCACCCCCACTGCTTGCAACTTCCAAGCCACTGTCTTCTCCGGATTACTACAACAGTTTCCTAACTGGTTTCCCTGCCACCACTGCCCTCCTCTGTAACTTCATTCTTAACACAGTTTCCCGAAGATTCATTCATAAGACAGGTCATGTCACTTCTCTGCTTAGAATCCAGCAGATTCAAAACACTCTTTTAGGTCCATGTGTTTTATAATTGTGCTCTTTACGCGAAGCCTAGGAAATAACGGTATCTACTAGAACTGATCAGGAAAAACAAAAACTGCTGACTTCTATAATGTAAAACTTGCCAAGAAGGGCTAGAAGGACTTCTTACGGTTCTGAATAATCATAGAACAATTCTTAACCCAGCCTATTTAGGTTTGGGTTTACTTATTTCCTCTACAGATTAAACTTGTAGTCTGCCTAAACAACTGTCAAGGGCCTCTGAAGACATATACAGGAAAGAACATATGTCTCTAATTGCCAATAAATTTTAAAATATAGTCTTCAGTAGACTTTGGTTTGCTTTATAATCTGATTTAAAACAAACAAGGAAGTTGTATATTCCTAAACAAAAAAAAATAACCAGGTATTTCTATGGCTGGGTGGGGGGAAGGGGAAATGAAAATGGGAAGAAATGGTTAATGGGGTTTTTTTTATGAGGTTATGAAAATGTCCTCAAATTAGATCATGGTGGTAGTTGCACAACTCTGTCAATATACTAAAAGCAACTGAATGTAAACTTTCAATGGCTGTACTTTATGGTATATGACTCACACCTCAATAAAGCTTTTCAAAAAAAAAAGGTTGGAAACAAGGAACAGGCTGACAGTGATGGCAAGGCAGGGGGGCTGGTGGGAAGGAAGGGGAAGGGTCTAGTCAAGGAACTAATGTACATGACCCATGGACATTAACAACAGGGTGGGAACTGACTGTGGGAGAGGCGGGGAGGTAGGCGGGGCAGGGGAAAGCAATGGGGGAAAGATGGGACAACTGTAATAGAACAAGAAAAAAATGGAAAAAAGTAAAAAATAACAAAACAACAACAGAAAAAAAGGTAAGAAAAAAATTCTACTTTTATTGGTTCTAAATCTCAACTATTAGTTCTCAATAAAGATAATTTTGTCTGCCAGGGGATATCTGGTAATGTATAGAAATATTTTGGTTTTCACAACCTGGAGAACTACTACTCCTATTTAGTGGGCAGAGGCCAGGGATGCTGCTTAACATGGTACAATGCACAGGACAGGCCCCCAAACAAAGAATTATCTGGCCTAAAATGTAAATAGTGCTGACATTAAGAAACCCCGCTTAAACTAAACTTCCAAATAACTAATGATCATTGCTCTCATATATTCATATCATAATAAACATGCATAACTAATTTTGGAGTATATGATAATTTATAATATGGTACATCTGTATGATACCTATTTATAAAAATGATAAACTATACAAGTCTCAGAAACTACATGACACTGAGTTAACATCTTTACAAAAAGAATCATACAGATTTAGGAATAGCCTTTGACAGCTCTCACAGACACATGACTTGCACAGAGTCCATAGTACAGGGGTACTAAAAAGAATAATATTCCCAAGTTCGGAAATTATGTTTATTGATTACAAAGAGCTGTAACTTTGTTTTTCTACAGATGAACTATAAACTGAAGGAAATTGGAGACAGGAGAGCAGGATGATAGCTAGTAGGGTGGAGGAGGTGAGGGGCTGGAGGGACTGAGCAAAAAGGAAAAAGGACTCATGGACATAGATAGCAGTGTGGTGGTGATTGCAGGGGGAGGGGATATAAGGGGACCAAAGGGTAATGGGAAAAATACAATAAAGATTAAATCAAAAATTTTAAAAAGAGGACTGTTGAACACACACACACACACACACAAAGAAATAACTTGAGTACTCTCTGCACTTCTTAAATGAAGGTGAACCATATTAGCCAATGACTTCCAGACTATTTACATACCACAGGTCATGTTAATTTGTAAACCAAAACTAAGTTACTGAGTAGGTACAACAGACAGTTTTGCAATCTAGAGATTAAACAGAGCTTTGGGGTCAGACAGATCTTTGAGTTCTAATTCTCTCTGCAGTTCCTTCTTTTGGGAATCAGCTAAGAAAACATATGGAACATACTTAGCACCGTATCTGGAATATGGTAGGAGTGTGTGCAAGAGGCCACCAATCAATGTGTCTCCCCATCTCTTTCTCCCTCCCTTCCTCTCGCTCTAAAAAAATAATATAAACAAACAAAACAAACAAATAACTGACAATAAAAAGGGGAAACTGGATATAAGAATAATTTAACAATAAGTAGCTGCTAGCACTGGGTGAAAACTTTTGTGTATTCTAAGCACTGTGCAAACACTTTACATGTATTATCCCACTGAAGTAATGTGATTATGGTGATTGTACAGGTGATGACACTCATTTCTAGACAAACACTTGAACAAGATTTGAGTGGCCTAGGCCCTGGCCAGGTAGCCCAGTTGGTTGGAGCATTGTCCCCATATGCCAAGATTGTGGGTTCAACCCCCGACCAGGGCATATACAAGAACCAACCACTGAATGCATAAATAAGTGGAACAACAAATCAATGTTTCTTTCTGTCTCTCCCTTCCACTCTTTCTCTAAAACCAATCAATCAATAAATAAAATTTAAAAGAAAAAGATGTAAATGTCAAAACCAAGAATTAAATCAAGGTCTAATTTCAAGGTGTAGGTATAAAACTACAAACGTTGGTTAAAATCACTGTTATAAAGACAAAATCAGGTAAGAATTCTGGTCTGGGTCACAGGGAGGATGGTGAGTCACTGAGCGAGTGAGACAAAGGAACCCAGGAAGGGAAGCAAGTTTGGAAACAAAAATCAATTCTATGCTCAGGATGTTTCCTATGCAACAGAACCCCAGCTCAAACTCTGTCATTAGTTAGAACTGCTCCACCTCCAACATGTCAAGCTCGGCACTGCCTCTTCTCTGACCACTGTCATTTAATCTCTGTCATTCTCCTTCCTCCAATTACTTTTGAACATCATCTTCAACCTCACCTTGTTTTCTAGTCCCTTGACTGAACACACTGTCAATCCAGCAATCTTCCAGTGGCTTCTTTTTGCGTTCTTTGCTAATCCCTCACCTCTTGGAACTTCTGCCATATCTGGTGGTAATTATTCTCTAAAACAATCTGATTTCACCTTCTACTACTACTTCAGAAAACATATTCAATTTTCTCCTTAATCTCCATCCTGTCTCTTCAGTACTGCCTTCTCCACTACCTCTATGTTCCTATTGAACCAATCTCCTTGTAACTAGATTAGCCTTCTGTCCTCCATGCCCACACTGTGCAATCTAAAACATAAATTTGTCCATGATATTCCACTTTTAAGGTCCTTGAAATGCTCCCCGAAGCTTTCAGGATACCATTTAAGTGCTTATTATGAAGCATTTAAATGAGTCTCCATGACCTCACCCCTTGCCATCATGAACATAGCACATGAACTCTTAACTCTTGGTCTGAACACATGAAACTTGTCTGTAGTTCCCTCACCACTTTGTGCTGTTACATGACTCTGACCTTTTCCCTGGGATATCCTTTCTCTGCCAACCTGGCTAATTTTTAGTCATTCCACCTAAGCTATCCTGTACCTCATATCATTATATAATATACTTCTATGTTCCCATAGAAGACAGGTCCTTCTGCTTAAAGCATTATCACATTACATCTTAACTAAAGTGATATCTAACCCCCAACATCCTTGCTCCAATTATATACTTACATACTTTTTAGTGCCTTATTTAGTATTGTGATGTAGATACCTAGGCATAATACTTGGCAAATAATAGGCCCTCAATAGATATTTACTAAATGAATGAACATAATCACGGTCTTAAAAAGCCTTTATCAGCCCCCAAGATATTGTCCTTTTCCTGTTTTCATCAAACTTTTCCAAAATGTATCCTACATTTGTGTGGTCATTATTTTCAACACCCATCAATTTAATTGCTTTCAGTTTTGCTGTAGCATTCCTTAAGCTTAAGTTATACTGTCTTATAGAACTTTCTGCAATAACAAAAATATACTTTATCAGAGGTGTCCAATCTCAGCCTCCTGCCACATGTGGCTATTATCTATTGAAGTGTGGTTTGTACAACTGAATAAATAAATTTTTAATGCTGATTAATTTTATCTTAAATAGTCTTGAACAGGTTGCCTAGGGCCAGACTGGGACACCATAATACATCACAAGGTGCAGATCCAGGGAGAAAACCGCGGTAAACAGTAGATCCTACTGAGATGAATTCGACCACGGTCTTCTACATGATTTGCGTTTTCTCTCCTGCAAAGCTTTTTAACATTAATTTCTTGTCCTTCAAGTTTGTGCCTACTAGGTCACTAGTTTTTATATCACAGTTTATTTCAAATCTCGTTTTTGGCTCCTCCCTTCTCTTACTCCATTTTACCTTCTTCTTTTCTCTTATTTTCGTTTTAAATTTTATTTTCTCTCATTACAACTTGTTTCCATTCCACGTTCTTACTGTTCCTTCTACCTCCAGCCTCTCAAAACCATTTTTCTTGTCATTAGTCATCTCACGTTCTCTTTCCTGTTCTTAAAATACCCTTATTCTCTCTCCAACTTTATCAATCTTTGCTTGTTGGCTGTGGGTATAGTGGTGGTTGTTGCATTTCCTCCATTTTATTTCTAGATCTTCACTATTTTTGTACTTCAGATCTCAAATTTTACCAATCCCCTCTCCTACTCCATTGTGCCTACCTCCTGCCCTTTATTTTGTTCATTTAAAATTTTAATTTTTCCCTGTCTTAGCCTGGTTGTTGACCCTTACTCTATCCTCTCAAAATCACTCCTCTTTCCTCTAGACATCTCCTAAGTTTTTCTTTTTCCCTCTTAGTCACATCCATCCTATAATCTCTGCTCATTTGTTGCTGATAGTGCTGTGGTAGATCTTTTTCTCCAATTTGGTTCCTTTTTTTCTCTCCCTCACTATATTTATATTTTTAAATGTCTGTTTTAACCTAATACTATATGCTTCCTTTCTCTCACTCCATTCTGCCTTCTTCCCTCCCTTATTTATTTATGATGTAAATTTTACTTTCTCTCTTCGCCTTGTCTCTAGTCCCTACTTTTATTATTGCTCCTCCTTCTACGCTCTCAAAATCACTTTTCTTTCAGTTAGTCATCTCATGTTCATTTTTCCTTTCTTATTATAGTCTTAGCCTCGTAACACCTTTTTTAATACTGGTTCATTTGCTGTTGATAGTGTGGTTGTGGGTAGGGTTGGTGGGGGATTTTTGCGGGTGTGGGTTTGTTTCCTGGGCTGTTTGGTTTTGTTCTGGCAGCACCTGTACAACAGCATACAAGATGTGATGAGCGGACTGACTCTCAGTCAGCCAGCCAGAGGGAAGGACCCAACAAAAAATAACCCAACAACAACCAGAGAACCCACATAAAGTAGCATAAAAAGCATCCCAAGAACATCAAATTCAGGTCAAGGAGACTGCACATCTCCTATCACAGAAGATCACACCATGAAGACAGGAAGTCAAAGCAGACCAATCTAAGAAGCAGAAACAAACAAGGAGTCATCGAAAATGGGGAGACAAAGTACAACCCCCAATCAAAAGGAAAAGAGGAATCCCCAGAAAGAGTGCTAAATGAAATAGAGGCAAGCAAACTACTAGACACTGAGTTCAAAATAATGGTTAAAACGATGCTCAACAAGCTCAGTGAGACCTACAAAGAACTCCAGTGAAGCTACAAGGAACTTACTGCAAACTACACCAGCATGAGAAACAACATTGAAACTATCAGTAAGAGCCAGGAGGAAATGAAGAATACAATAACTGAAATGAAGAAAACAGTAGAAGGAATTAAAAGAAGGCTAGGTGCAGCAAAGGACTGAATCAGCGAGCTGGAGGACAAGATAGAAAAAAATTCTGAGACAGAGCAAAAAGCGAAAAGACTCAAAAAGAACAAAGAGGGTTGAGGGAAACTGCAGGATAATGTGCAATGTAATAATATCTGTATCACAGGGACACCTGAAGGAGAAGAGGAGCAGCAAGGGGCAGAAAACCTGTTTGAAAAAGTAATGACAGAAAACTTCCCTAACTTCATGAAAGAAAAAAAATCACACAAGTCCAGGAAGCACAGAGGGTACCTATCAATATGAAGCCAAAGAGGTGCACTCCAAGACACATCATAATTAAAATGGCAAAATTTAAAGACAAAGAGAGAATCTTAAAGGCAGCAAGGGAGAAACAGCTAGTAACATACGGGAGCTCTGATAAGGCTAACAGCTGATTACTCAACAGAAACACTACAAGCCAGCAAAAAATATTCTAAGCAATGAAAAGCAAAGGCCTATAACCAAGACTATGCTGCCCAGCAAGGTTCTCATTTAAAATGGAAGGAAAAATAAGGAGTTTCCTAGTCAAAAGAAGGCTAAAAGAATACATCTCCACCAAACCAGCATTGCAAGAGATGCTAAAGGGACTGCTTTACAAAGATGACGAGAGAGAGAGAGAGAGAGAACAAACACAGGTACAAAGAAAAAATTGGCAATGAGTAAGGACCTATCAATAATACCCTTAAATGTAAATGGATTCAATGTTCCAATCAAGACACAGGGTAGCTGAATGGACAAGAAAACATGACCCACATACCTGCTTTTTACAAGAGACCCACCTCAGAACAGATGATCTATACAGACTGAACGTGAAGAGACAGAAAAAGTATTCTAAGCAAATAGACATGATGAAAAGTATTGCTAGGGTAGCAATACTTATATCAGACAATATAGATTCAAAACAAAGGCCATAAAAAGAGACAAAGAAGGGCATTACATAATACTTAAGGGAATAATCCATCTAGAAGCTATAACCCTTGTAAACATATGCATCCAACACAGGAGCACCTAAATATATAAGGAAAATCTTCAGGGACTTCAAGAAGGATATTGACAGCAACACACACATAGTAGGGGACTTTAACACCCCATTGTCAACAATGGACAGATCTTCCAAGCAAATAAACATCAAGGATATGGAGGCATTAAACACTCTAGATCAAATGGACTTAATTGATATATACAGAACCTTTCACTCCCAAAGAAGCAAAATATACATTCTGTTCAAATGCACATGGAATATTTTCAAAAACAGACCACATGGTAGGACATAAAACAAGCCTCAACAAATTCAAGAAAATGAAATCATATCAAGTATCTTCTCAGGTAACAATGGCTTAAAACTAGAAACCAACCTCAAGGAAAAAACTCAGAAACATTCAAATTCATGGAGACTGAATAAAATGCTATTAAATAATGAATAGGTTAACAATGAGATCAAGGAAGAAATCAAAAAAGTTTCTGGAAACAAATAATAATGAACACACAACATCCCCAAACCTATGGGACACAGCAAAGGCAATCCTGAGAGGAACGTTCAGAGCAATACAGCCCTGCCTAAAAAAAAAGACAGAAAATTTTCAAATAATCAACCTAACCCTACATATACAAGAACTAGAGGAATAACAACAAACAAAGCCCAGAGTGAGTAGAAGGAAGGAAATAATCCAGATCAGAGCAGAATTAAATGACATAGAGACTAAAGGAACAATTCAAAGAATAAATAAATCCAGGAGCTGGTTCTTTGAAAAGATAAAGCAAAATCAACAAGCCTTTAACAAGACTCAGCAAGAAAGAGGATCTCAATAAATAAAATCAGAAGAGAAGAAATTACAACCGATATCACAGAAATACAAACGATTGTAAGAAATTACTTTGAACTATATGCTAAGAAATTTGACAACCTGGGCTAAATAACAAATTTCTAGAAACATATGTAATCTTCCAAAACTGAATCAAGAAGCAGCAGAAAGCCTACAAAGACCAATAACAACTAGTGAAATTGAAGTAGTAATCAAAAACCTTCAGGGACACAAAAGCCCTGGACCAAACGGCTTGACAGACGAATTTTAACAAACATTTAGGGAAGCGTTAACTCCTTAAAAGGTCACTAGTTTAATTCCTAGTCAGGGGACATGCCTGGGGGGTTAGGGGTCAGGTTCCTAGTTGGGAGCGTTCAAGAGGCAACCAATCAATGTTATCTCTCGCACATTGATGTTTTCTCTCCCTCTCTTCCCCTCTCTCTAAAAATAAATAAAATCTTTACAAATAGCAAAATATTATAACAACAATCATCAAATTTTTGTTTTACAGGCAGTTCATCCAAACAAACAATGCTCAAAAGAAATAGGTAAAACTTAGGGTTTATGTTTTATCTTTTATTCCAGCTAGAATGCTATTTATTTAATGAAATCTGACATATCGAGGCAAGCTATTAGCTTGGGCAGGTGGGTATGAGGATACCCAAAACATTAGAATGATAATATTAATTGCATAGAAGTTCGAAGCTAATCTGTCCAGCCTTAGAAATACACAGCTGGCATTCAGTGCTTCAAGGGTACCATATGCCCTCTCGGTTCTTAGGGTTACAGCTTAAAATAGCTGCATAGTTCAGGGCCAAGAGAGGCTGGGCCAACACTGTTAGGCTGTCATAGAGCAGTGTGACCCCACAGATGACTATTTTAAGCTACATCTTTAAACAGCAAATGGAGCAACCAGGAAATACTAGCTTTCGACTTTTCTGGTTTTTTTAAAAAAGATTTTATTTATTTTTTTTTAGAAAAAGGGGAGGGAGGGGGAAAGAGTGAAACAGCTATGTGTGAGATAAATATCAACTGGTTGCTTCTTGCACACCCCTAGCTGGGGAACTGGCCCATAACCCAGGCATGTGCCCTGACTGGGAATCGAACTGGCTACTCTTTGGCCTGCAGCCCAGCACTCAATCCACTGAGCCACACCAGCCAGGGGTCTACTCTCAAGTGTAGATGAACTAGCCACAGATTTTTCTCTAATCATGTAAGAACCACCCTACATCCTCTACCATGCAATCCAGACCCATCTTCAGTTGGAAGGAATTCAGTTCTAGTCATCTTTCACTTCCAGTTAAGATGAAGAGAGTATGAGCATATCTTTGGGGGAAAAGAGAATTAAAAAAAAAAAATTACGTTGGCTTTCTTGAATACAAATAACATCTGCCATGTTCTGGGGCAGGAGAAGATTGGAATAAAAGCAAAGGTTTTATTCACTTACATAAATTTACAATCTGATTAACTTTTTTAAACCTCATTTATTAAAGTATAGCATAGTCTATTTCCTTATAACCAATAATATTGTTAGCTATGTATGGTGTCCACTGGGTACTAGAAATATCAGGGGAAATACTTCCTAAAATGTCAGGGGAAACACTTTCTAAAGTACATAATGTCTGTCCAGAAAAAGTTCACCCATTGTTAACATAATGAGGATGGTTTATGTGGCATCGATATAACCTGGCAGCCAAGGAGAGGGGACTGGAATGCGCGTGCATGAACAATGACGACTTCACTGTACTAGTCAGTGGGGGCAGTAGACACGGTTGAGTGAGCATGTGTACTGTGTGGCCATCCCATTCAAAATGACTAAGTGAGTAGAGCAACAAAGCAGCGTCTAATTTTGCATTAGCTTGGACATTCCCCTGCTGAAACTATTTGGACGATTCAGATTTAGAAGGCTGCAGCTATGGGCAACTGGTATCTGGCATCTTCATCAGGACAACGCATCCACTCATGCATCACCTCTGCAGAGTTTTTTGGTGAAACATCCAATCACCCAGGTAACCCAGCCCTCCTACAGCCCAGAATTGGCACCCTGAAACTTCTGGCTTTTCCCAAAACTGAAATCATATTTGAGAAAGAGATTTCAGATTGTCAATGAAATTCAGGAAAATACTATGAGGCACCTGATAGTGACTGGGAGAACTGTGTGAGGTCCCAAGGTATCAACTTTGAAGGGGACTGAGGTGTCATTGTCTTATGTACAGTCCAATGTCTCTTGTATCTTTAATAAATGTCTCTTTTTCATATTACATGGCTGCGTACCTTCTGGACAGACCTTGTATTGTTGTCTGACTACTATCTTATACACCTGAAACTAATACAAAATAATATTAAATGGAAACTATTTTTAAAAAATTTTTAAACCTCACTTACAAAAATAAACCTGAAGTGACAAATAGGAGAACTGCTAGTACATTGGAAGGAAGAGACAAACATAAAGAATTAAAATTGTGTGCAGATCATGACAGAAATAAACTTGACTATAAAATTATAGTCCAAACCTAATTCTTTAAAAAAAACAAATATCTCTATTTCCTCTCCAAAACAGTTATAAGAACTCAATTTTAACTATTTTGACCTTTTAATTTCTTCATCACAATAAAGCCCCAACAGGCCATGAATTTACGATATCTTTACTATTTTACAAACTAGTGGTTTGCTTCATTAAATGTTCAGAGCTAAGATATCCCAATATTATTCCACATATGTAGATTTAAACATGATATATGATAATAGGTGGGAAATAAAATTATAAAAGAACTAATAGGAAAAAAAACAGTGGATCACATTCATATCACTTTCCACTTAGTCATGTTAGAGAGGCTAATTATTATTTTAATTTCTATTTTGCTGTCCCTTGGAAAAATTCAAAGTGCTCTATCAGCTTGGGCAGACATAGCCTATTCTTCATCAAATGTGCTTTGCCTGCTTACCCTTGATGATTATAAAAAGGAAAGAAACATGCAAGTGTTCTTATTCCTACACCTAGTAAATGTTATATAAACTTAGAGAATGCCTTGAAAAAAACACAACAAAACTACATTTGCTTACATTTTTTAGAAAACTTAAAATATTACTAACTTAAGTTCTTCCAAAGGCTGCCAGTAGAAAAACTTTAAATTAGTAAACAAAGAATTGTGAATTTTTTTAAAATCCTAAACAAAAAAAGCATAAAATTTGGCCCTGGTTTGTGTGCTTCAGTTGGGCGTCATCCTGCAAACCAGCAGGTCGCTGGTTCCATTCCTGGTCAGGGCACATGCCTAGGTTGCAGTTCAGTACCCAGTCAAGGGTACTGGGTACTGCAAGATACAACAGATTGATGTTTCTCTCACACACTGATGTTTCTCCCCCTCTCTCTACAATCAATTAAAAAATATTTTTAAATGATTTAAAAAGCATAAAATTTGTCCAGCTTTATAGTATCTGAAGTATGGCTGTCCAGGTGAGTGTCTAACGTTTCGGTATGAAAAAGAACTATAATGCTAAAACACAAGAAAAATATTCAAATGTTTAATGTAACTTCCTGTAGTAATTACAAAACAAGTCAATATAAAACTGAAACATGTCATTAAATAAAATCAGAAAATTTATAAGTATTACAGAATATTAAACTTTCCATACTATCAAGGAACTAATAAAATGAACATCTTTTATACAATTACCAAAAAAGGCAAAAGCATTCCAACATGGTGAAAATGTACTACAGCTGAGTAATAAATACTAGTCCTTAAAATAACTGACAAGTTTTGAAAAATTCCCACATTCTCATGAAAAATGGAATCCAATAAATACAAAGCAAACTTTTTTCAACAGAACTGCATCTACTTAGTCAAATATTTATTGAGCACCAACTATATGCAAAGCACTATCAATGCACACTGGAGGAAGCCAAGATGATCACAGTACTATTACAAGCATTATTTTAGCTCCCATTTATAGCTTTTTTTTTTTTTTTTTTTCATTACAGAAGCTGAAAATAATGGCAACAAGAACATCTCAGGGCCTCTAACAGATATGGTATAAGAGCTGGCAAGAAAAAGAATAGATAGTAAATATGGCAGGGAATGAAAAAAAAAATTTAAATCCAAGAGTTCTAAAACAAACCAGATTATTCTGTGTCACTTTTCCATGACTTAAGGTACTATACAGAAGTTGCTAAGTGCTTATTCTATGATCAAAACTATAATCTCTCTCCGAATATCAGATTCCTTGGGTAGCAGCTGACATGCAATTCTAAAACAAGCTAGGAGGTAGTTAGTACAATAAGTGAAAGATTCTCATGGGCAGAGATGTAACATCCTTCCTCAATGTTATCCCCTGCTTAATTACTTTCTTCAGATGTGGAAAACCAAATTTGATTCAATATTTATAGAAAGACCCAGCAATACAGAACACAGCAGAAAGCTATTTCACCTCAAATCCTGTATGTTTACCTCTTAATATTAATTTATTAATAAATTAAAAAAAAGAAAAAGCCCACTAAGAAAAACTCACTAAAGTTCCTAACTCATTTTCTGGTTAATAATTTACTGATCTCTCAACAATTTCTCCCCATATTACTTAGTTCACAATATGATTATTTGATCCAGTCAAATTTAAGGTAAAAGTACAAATACTGGCAAATTGTTAAAACAAAACCCCTAGCTTAAAGTTTCTAAATATGTAACATCAAAATTAAGAGAACAGAGCTGAGATACAAAAACTGGTGAATTTTGGACATAAAATATCTGGATTCTATAATTTAAGTTTATGAACTAAAATTTAAATAACTATTACATTTTAGTTTTGCTAGATGAAAAAACTGTACCAACTGGAACGGTTACCTAGCAACCGAGTCACTGCCGTTCGGGATAGGAGAAAACAAAATTAACTTTATGACCTTATTCCCTTGAGAGATGGAAGAAACAAGAAAAACGTGCCTATAATTTTCTTCCTAATAAAAGAGCTTACGACACTTGCGTTTCTATTTAAGCCTCAAGGAGTTAAGACTTCGGTTATCCTGCTTGGCAACAACTACAGGTGTGAACTAAATATCCACTTTGGGCTTCAGTTTTTTCACTTACAAACAAAAAGAGCTGAACCGAAGATGATCTCTAAAGGTGGCTTAGAGATAAAAATTAGTTATTTTCTAATGAGGTTAAAAAAAAAACTTAAGCACACATTTACATATGAGTACACACACATATGTACATGCACATATGTAAATATTTACCTACACACAAACATTTCTATCTCAATACCATTCTGAATCTCTATTCAAGTTTCTTCTAAAGAAACTTTAAACTTAATAATATTTAATACTATTTCTTAATGATAATGCTATGCCATAGGATTATAAAATGAATCAGTAGCCTACTATTTTAAAATACACTATATTAATAGGAAATCTGAGGTACAGTAATGCTAACAGATGAAAAGACTGTCATTGAAAAGACTGTTTGTTATGCCCAGTTCTCAAGAGGCGGGAGCATACCATGTCACAGGTGCCACACAGGGACAACACCAGGGCTGGTCAGCAGGCAGATGGACAGGGAGGAATTGTGGGCAAGAGCCTTGACTGTGGCTTCCACAGGAAGGAGAAAGTGAGGCAAGAGAAACAGACTCAGGATTGCTAGTTCCGATAATTTCAGGGGGCTCTGGGCATGGGGGCTGTACCCAGTTGGTCCCTCGCTCTGGGGTGGCAGTTAAGAGCAGGGGAACAGTGACCTGAAGTGTGAGGGCTAATAGAGGATGTTGTGGGAAGTGGGCGCTGGATTGGTTTGGTTTGTATTTGAAAAGCACGTCCAAGGGGGAGTTGTTTACTATCTCTAGGAATCAGTTAACCCTGGAAGGGGTAGTCCCCCTGGAATCAGCAAGGCCCCAGATGTCAAAGCATCAGAAAACAGAAAAACAAAAACAAAAAACCCACAGTTAACACACCCCAAAAATTGAGCAACAGAAGCCTGATTTCTATGGCATATTTACTGAACACTCACTGTGTACCATCATCGCACTATATACTGCAGAAACAAAAATGGCCACGGAAGAGAAAATGAGAGACTGCAAAATGCTCAACAGATACATGTATTAATTTAGAAAAAAATAAGAGTCAGTTTATAAAAGTTAACAACAGCTTACATCTATTTAGTGCTTTGGCATTTACAAAACATTTCACACGTTACTCCATTGAATCCTCAGAAAAACCCTGTGCAGTAGGCAGGGAAGATAGCTAAGGGACATCCCCACATTACAGACAGTAACTGGGGGACCAGGGAACTGAAACCTGGTCTCAATTCTCGTCCATTGCTGGTTTCACCAGCACTAAAATCTCCTTCATTTTAAGTTAGATCTATAGTAGTATGTAGAAACAAACAGCTATTCCTAACAACTCAAGACTGATTACTCAATGGCCTTTACTGGAACAATTAACATATGGAAAAGCATGTAGGATTCTTCTGAAACAAGTTCTTCCCTGGAGTACTTGTAAGTGGTTATTTAAAGGCACAATTGCCTGTTTTTTCTTTTTTTCCCAACTTATGTATAATAGTAGATCTCACAAAACCTTTCTAAGACATTTCCAAAACAGCTCTTTTGTTTTACAGTAATCATAAGTAATTAAATATATGCTTTTAAAAGTTTCTATAAGTTTAAGTTAACTTACCAAATCCAATCCAAGCAAATATATTAAAATTTCTTCTGAGCCCTTACTGGTGTGGCTCAGTTGGTCGGGCATCATCCCACAAAGCAAAAGGTCAAGGGTCTATGCCTAAGTTGCTGGTTCAGTCCCTGGTCAGGGTGCATACGAGAGGCAACCTATCAATGTTTCTCACCCTCTCTTTCTCCCTCCCTTCCCCTCTCTATAAATAAATAAATACAATAAAAATTCCTTGAAATCCCTGTGTGTAAAAAATTCCTGTTTTATCGTTACTAAATTTTTAAAAATTCTTCACAGGAGTCATTCTGTTCGTGCATCTTAACCTCTTCCCCAGGTAGCAGATGGAATTTGATATTAGACTCCATTTGTTCCAATCGTTGTGAGTTTGAAAATGGTGTTCTTTCTGCTTTAGCACCTCTAGCAGAAAATTCTAAAATTACCATAAATAAAGATACCACTACTGCTCTTAAGAGACCTCTCTGGACAGCGATCTACTGTCATATTATTCACCTTCTAGAATAAGGAGTAAAAAGTTTTCTCCTTTGAAACTAAATCACAAAGATCCACCTAACTCTTCCACTTATAAACTTCTAGACTTTACACTATTCTCCCTGGGCAGGCTGAAAAGAAGTCTTGTCATGACATGCTAAGGTAATAAAAGGACAGGCAGATTGGGATGGTTACTGTAAAGCTGGAGAGCAAGGAGACAGCAGGACTACAGTAGAAAAGTCTCTGTTCTAAAGATCAGAACCCAGCTACTGGAAGGGTCAGGGGTAACACTGGATAAGACAGCTCTGCAAAGTGCTTCTTCTCACAGGGCTATCCATGCTGCTTGTTAGCCACAGAAGCTCTGGCCTAAGCAAGCATCCTTTCAGGCGTTAAGGGCAACTGGTCTCTAAACAGGCATCTTCAATGTCTATACCCACTGGCAAGGGCATTTTGAATAGTCAGATGAGGGCCAGATGCAATGTGAATGCCCACAGGTTTAGGGCCCTGGTCCTCAGCTTTGCTGTTGCTGAAGGTTGGACATGTGCCTCGTTGAAATCATGGTGGCATATTATTTTCTAAAAATTTTTGTAAATCCTTAATAAAAACCCAAACCTAGATGACTGTCCTTCTTTAAAGGACAATAGCATTAAATGCATTATTAAATTTGGCTTCAAAGATTTGCCAAAACAAAAACAAAACCTTATATTTTTTGAAATACTGACAAATTCCGTTCATAGTTTTACTCCAAAAAATAATCAATTTGATTTTAAAAATAGAAATATTGTTAAAAGGTATTTTTACCTGAGTTTTCCTCTTGGCTCACTAAAATACAAATTTAAGCTCAGTCTGGTTTGCACACATTTGTGCTTGAAAATATAGAATTTTAACACTAAACAAAAATATCTCAAATACTTCATTTTACAAATACACACATACACAAAATATTTCACTGCAACAAGAGGAAAACCTCAAGACTTCCAAAGGTGACACACTGTTTAACGGTACAGACAACCTACACAGATAAAGAGCACAGAGCTCTTTTTCTATATATGTCATAGTTACTTCTGCTTATCACAAACTGCTTATGGAATGAAATATGTTTGCCTTCCAGTTTGAAAAGTATACATAGTTATCACTATCAGTTGATACAGAAGCCAAAGAATTCTTTTCAAAGCACTGAAAGTTGTCTGCATTCTTTGATTTCAACAATCAAATTTTCTTTGTGACTTGGGGTAAGGGTCATTGTTTGAGGAAATGTGCTAATTTTTTAGAATTACACCAAAATGGGTTGATATCCTTAATTGCAGGGTAGATTGGAGAACAAGAAAGGTGATGAATATGTCCACAGATATAGAATATAATAATCCCTTTAATTTTTTTCAATATATTTACATAATGAGTAAAAGTATGTATGCAAATACACACACACACACACACACACACACAAACTTACATATAAAATAAATGCAATCATGTCTTTTGCAAATATTGACTAAACTAAATTTATTCTATTCTCAAATACTATGAATTTATTCTGGTGTATCAATCTCTTGTAAAATATAAACTGGGCCTTAATTTTCTTTGATAATTACTACAAATATGAGAAAAAGCCTTTTAAAACTTTATGAAAACTGATTCCCTTGGCTCCAAAGATTTATGATCAAACATAAGTTGTGAAGCCAGGTGGAAACTTGTCCTTTTTAAAAATATTTTATTGTTTATGCTATTACATTTGTCCCAATTTCCCACCCCCCCTTGCCTCCCTAGAAACTGGATTCTTCTCCCAACATCCCCACATGTTAATTCTGTAACACTGGGCAAATTACTTAATCTTTCTAAGCGTTAATTTTCTTATTAAAAATAGCAATAATCTCAATAATCTAAGACTGAGATAAAACAAAACTCACCTAGAACATAATATATGTCCCATGAGTAGAGAACATGTCGATTTTGTTTCTTTAGCACCTAGAACAATGTTTGTTATACAGTGGCAGATATTTCTTATTATTTATTCACTAGACAACAAATATAAATTTATACCACCATCCCTGTTAACTGAGTTAATGCCAGATAAAAATGACATACAGGATTATCTGAAGAATATAAATTCTATACATATAATTCTTATGGTTTCTGGTTTTTCTTTTTTTTAATAAAAGATTTTAATTGATTTTAGAGAAAGAGGAAGGGGGAGTGAGTGAAGGAGGGCGGGGGGGGGAGAGAGAGAGAGAGAGAGAGAGAGAGAAACATCAATTTGCTGTTCAACTTATTTATGCATTCATTGGTTTATTCCTCTATTGCCCTGACTAGAGATCGAACCCACAACCTTGGCATATCAGGATGACATTCCAACTCTGGCATAACAGGATGACACTCTAACCAACTGAGCACTACCCTGCCAGGGCTCTTTGGTTTTTCTTAAAGTCATTTTTAACGATATTCCCTTCAGAAAGCAGATCAATTCATATCTACTGATATGTCACATACTGATCAAGAAGCAAGTCATGAAATACAGTCCTCAAGTATTTGACAATTTTATTACTTTTATAGTAACATAATTAATATAAATATTAATGTACATAAATTAGCACTACTATACAGTGATTACATTTAATATCATTTAATATACATAGTAATATGTTATGTTATTATTAATATTTTAGAAATATTAATGAAAATGAAATATAAGACTCCACTATGGCTTATATTCCTGGAATCTGTTTGTAAAAACTCATTCAAAATTGGTTTATAATAAACATATACTTAGTAAAGGAAATGTTCTTACTAGACTCAAATTCCTAGTCAACACAGGATAGCACAAAGTAACAAAACCTTTTTTAATTCTAATTCTCTCTGCGGCATATATGCCCCATGCCCTAGAGCAGTGATTTTCAACCAGTGTGCTGCAAGATATTTTAAAACATGCAACATCTGACTATTTAGTCAGGGGCACTGACCTTTCTTCTCTCAATACTGTCAAGTAAAAAAATGACAACAGCCAACACAATAATAGCTGTCTGGTATAAATGCCCTGTCTTGAACAATAAATATATAGGTCATACAATAGAGTTGCATTGAAATGGTCACACTGCATAAGGTTGCATCTCACTGGTTAATTCTCAGTACCAGAAATCCTTATATACGAGTATAGGCACCTAATGTTTTTTAAGTCACTTTGGAGCAAAAAGGGTAGGTTAATTACTATTATTATGTTTGCAAGTCAATAAAAAGTACACCTATTTTTTTACCCAGATTGGCAAAATAGGTATTTTTTTGGTGTGCCACATAATTTTAGTAGTTACGTGTGCCATGAGATAAAAAGGTTGAAAATCACTGTCCTGGAGAGATAAAGAGTTTTCAGCTAAAGATGAAGGAATAAGTGCCTATTGAATATATTGGGTTGGCCAAAAAGTCCATTACATTTTTTTCCATAAAATACAAGACATATTTTTCATTTTCACCATTAACTTTATTGATTTAGATATTTTGAGTATGTTGGCCATCTCCCGCTATTGGCTTCTGGTGAGTAGAGGCCAGGGGTACTGCTAATAAACATCTTCCAATGCATAAGAAAGCCCCACAACAAAGACTTATTTGGCCAAAATGTCAATAATACCAAGAAACTTCGCAAACCACTTTTGACACATTGGATCAGTCACAGCACCTTCTCCATACACTGCACAAATCCTCTTTTGTGTTTTCAGTTGTGTTTCTACCTTTCTTGAAATAATAAAGCATAATATGCCAAAAGTGTTGCATATCTTCTTCCATCTTCAATATTAAAATGGCAACACAAAAATTCACCAATTCTGATTTTTTTTTTTAATGCACGCTGATATGACAGTTGTCACAATACACTAACAAAATTGTTTCAAATGACGTTAAAGACACTAAGCAGTACTAGAGCCATCGTATGGAAAAAACCAAATGAACTTTTTGGCCAAATTAATACTACAACAGTTACTAAGGTACTTAAAATAGTGTTCCTTAGCTGTAAAGGTAGGTAGGTGATGGTCCTATTCACCTAGGCCAGGCTTGAAGTATTCTCACATACTAGCTGCCTAATAACATACTGTATGATCTTGGTCAAAATATTAACCTGACAGCTTTGGTTTCCTGTTCTATAAACCGCAATCACCATCATTACCTTTATTAAATTGCAAAAATTAAATGAGTTACTATACACAAAAAGCTTAAGCACAGTGTCTAACGCATAAGAAACAATAAATTAATTCTACAAATGATCACAGAGATCACACACATAGCAAGTATATATGGAGAGACAGTAAGTAGCAATGGTTCAAGTACAGGGTTCTAGAAACAGAATGTGTTTGGACTACGTGGCCCTGAGCAAGTTCTTTACCACTCCAGGCCTCAGTTTTTATACCTGATAATGATTACTTTATAGGGTGTTCTGAAGAGTAAAGGAATTAACTTATCAAGTGCTGCATACAGTATCTGGCATAATATAAACAGACAGTAAATGTGAGCCAAATATAAAACAAGAATTAAAGAAAAACCCTTTTACGTATTTCATTCATGAAAGAAAATTAAATGATTTATTTCCCTTTTATAACAGTTTGAAAGTGGGAATTCAATCCCATGTTATTCAACTTCATAAGGAATACAGCAAGCCTCACAATACAGATGCTGAGTACCCATATGCTGACTAAATTTAACAGACGCAGTCTACCAGCAGAGTCCATGAAATAAATGAAAGTCTATCAAAAGGTCACTAAAACCATTTTACCTGCCCTGTCATTAAAATCAATATAGGTTAATGACATCCTATGAATGCATACAAAAAGTGAGAAAAATTCTAGAAATAATACAATGTGCTTTAACTGTAATATAAAACTACATTAATAAAATCCAAGTCAAATTACTTCTTCAACAAGCACATTAGTTTTTAGTACTGACAAACATCTGTCCAATGTTAATATCTCAAGTTGGTTCATATGAAGCCTTAATATATGGGAAAACACAGAGGATTTACAAACCACTTTAAGTATTATTCTTTCTCCTATATAAATCCAGTTAGCACTCATCGGCATACGCATCTAGTCTTTTCCTCTTCCCTCAGCTCCCTCAACTCCCTGGCCTTGACATCCTCAACCTCAACCCAATGAGGATTTTCCACCCCCTCCCTCAACCCCACACCAGGTACAGGTACCCACTTACCACAGCACAGATCACTATCTGGTTCCTATACTCCTGTGCAAAAGCAGCTCCGCTTCTGTGAACAAAAAGCTATGGTAACTTGACTCATTATTTACAGAACTGTACTAAACCCTCTTTGACTGGCCACATTAAGGACAGAAATAACTCGGAAATTTTAAATACCTTCAATTTCTCTAATCAAAACTCCTGTCACTGCTATGAATCTCATCTGCAAATGTCTACCAAAACATATGAAACAATCAGATTTAAGTTCCTTTTATTTCATTTCACTAATCACTTTTCTTTGTATAATCATAAATCCTCACTCCTTTTCAAAGTACACATTTTGAATCTATTGCGAAGATCCATCCATCACAGTCTCCTTTGAAATCAAAGTTTTCTCTCTGTCTTCTGTCTCCTCGTTCAGTAACAGGATATATACTGAACAATGTTCATAAATGTGTAAGAAAAAATATATGACCCAGCCCCTATCTACAGGGAGTTCACGATTCAACTTTAATGTATACAAATATTCCTTGATCCAAGTCTGAATTTTTCAATGTTTATAGAGTTCTCCCTAAATGAATTTCCAAACTGTCTACAAAATCCAACATAACCTGAAATGATCCTTCTCATTCCAACCTGGCAAATTTTTAGTTATTTTTAATGGCCCAGCTCAGTTATCACCTTCTCCATGAAAACATCCCCAGAACTCTATAAGTAGAATTAGTTTTTCTTTTCTCTGGGTTTCTATAACGCTTCATTGATAGCCTCTATAAACCAATGCCACACTGTAATTTGATTAACTATATAGTCATAATATTCCACTGATCTAAGATGCAAGCGATCATAAGAAAAAAATTTGCTTATTAAACTGAGATATGACTAGATTGTAAGGTGCATTTCAATTTCAAAGATGTTAAAATGGAAAAAAAAAAGTATGCTTAGGAACAAATAGATGCCACGACAGATAATATATTCCATGAAAGCAGCAAGCATGTCTCATTCACCTTTAGTTTCTCAATGCCATACCATGCTTGATACACAGTAGAGAAAAAGAACAAGCAATCCTGGTATTTTTACCTATTCTCTTACCACTTCTTTCAAGTCACCATTCTATGGACTAAAGACAAAGTTTTTCCTTTCTATTAAATGTATCAAGGTGACACTGGTTAACCTAAAGACAAGTCTGACCCCCTGTTTTTTACATGGAGCAATTTCACTGCCATTCCCATCCTACGGGCCATTTTGAACTCATCACTGTATTTTTCCAACAATCTTCCTTTTACTGGGCTCCTAGTTTATAACTTCTTCACCCTTTTATCTATAGAGAAGTAATCTAATAAGATCGTTTGCATCTCAAATCTTTCCACTCTAATTGCTTCCACTGACTAGATTCATGTTTTTCAAACTTATTTTTATTATCTTGGCAGAATCTCTTCCTCAACCAAAATGTTAGGAAACAACCCAATAACCACACAACTTCTCTTGCTGAAACAGGGGTGGCAGGCTATTCACTGGCATAACCTGAGCGACTCTGAGAGAACACTGCGCCTCTCTGGAGCACAGAAAAAGAGAATCCCACTCCTTTTGCGAGCCATAATTCCATGTGAGGACTTAATGCTTTTCATTCCACGTTTGTTCAGCCAGTTGGCTCAAGACATCCTCTCTCTTCACCTCTCTCCCTTCAAATCTCCAATGTCCACTTCCCAATCCAATCTTGAAGGCCTGTTCCAAGTCCTATCTCATCACAGAAAGCCTTCCTGCCTTATTTACTCCAATCCACTGATGTCCCTCGTCTCTGGGCTTGCATGCTCATTTTCCATACCTCAAAACCCAGTACTTAACTATAAACTCTCAGTGCAGCTGCCATATAATTGTTTCACGTATAGAAAGAAGCCTTATGTCCCCAACATAAGCATTCTTTTAAGACAGTACATTCACAGCCTTACACAGACTGAGCACACAGGAGACATTTAGTTTTTAGCATGCTGAAACACACTGCTTCTTTCCTACAGGTAGATATATACCTCTCCCCATATCCTGGGTTGCACTTCAGCAAAGCTTTCGGATATTCCTTTTATATAATTCTCTCTTGCTTAGCTCTGATCTTTAACTCAAGCTAATATGTTATCTAAAACTACTACTACTCCCACTTTACTAGTTCACATTCTTCTAGTGGGTGCTGCTATGTAGACTTTACCAGGTTCCCAACTACCATACACAGTTTTCTTTTTAACTTCCAGAGCCTTTTCATACATAATATCTCATCTGATCTTTGCAACTCTATGAGGTAAAGAAGGAATTAATGCCACTAATTTACAAATAAAAAAAAGAATAAAGCTCCAATTATATACCATGTTTGCCAAAGATGGAACAGCTAATTGGGAGCACACCCAAGCAAAAATGTAATAGTTCTAATTCTTAGTCCTGTTGCATTATAAATTTTAAAATGTCATTTTTTCCCTACTGCCTCAACATCCCCGCAAGCAGGCTCTGAGCACCCTGCCCATGCAATCAGGTGCACTGGTGTATAGGGGCAGCTCCTGCCAAGAGTTGCCCTTCCTAGCTTCCCCTGACTGTGACCTAGTAGCATTTATACACATCAGTGAAATCCCCTCACACCTTTCCTTGTGTACTCCAGCTTGACCTCCCCAATAAAGGCACCTGACCATGGGTCCTTACTCTCCTCTGTTCCCCACCTGTCTGGTTGAGTCAGCTCCCACAATGCTCCCTCACATGGGACTCCCTCCAGGCATACAGTGACGCTGTCTCTCCAGGAACAGTGAGTATAAGTTTTTCTCCTGTGTCTCCTCTTGTGGCCACATCTGACTGACCAGCACACAACACAAAGTACCTGTTTTCTAGGAAGTCTCTCCATACACATCTGCTGTAATAAAACCCACTACTTGAATCACACCTCTGATCAAGCACAGATAGTTCCTGCACATAACTTTATTACCATATGTAAGAAAAGAACCTTCAAATACTTGAATTATTACTTTTTCTATTCAAGAGTCTCAGGTCTCAAATACTGTTTTAGAAGCACCTATATTCTAGATAGTCTAAGCCAAAAAGAAAGGCATACTGGATTTGCTTACTCCACAGGGTAAATTAACAAATCTGAAGCTGTGAGTGCTTCCCAGAGTGTAGAATCCTAGGTTTTCCAACTGCTTTCCAATTCCACTCAAGAAAAAGTAATTATATTGTTCATACTAGAGTGACAGTATTAGAAATATGACTACAGTTAAAGAACTACTGACATAAGATATCCTAACTACAAATTCAATGTTGGACATTGAAGTATATGTTTAAAATACTAATGTTTTGGTAGTCACCAAAGTCTTAATGACTCAGAAAAATGGCATCCAAGAGTATAATGAAGAACAGAAAAAGCTATTAATTTGTGCATTAAAGTACTGCATATATTAATAGAATTCATCTTTTTAAAAAAAGAGGTTATTTATTTATTTTTAGAGAGAAAGAAAGGGAGGGAGATGAGAGAAACATCACCAGTTGCCTCTCACATGCTCCCTACTGGGGACCTGGCCCACAGCCCAGGCCCGTTCCCTCATGAGGAATCAAGTCCGCAACCTTTCACTTTGCAAAATGATGTCCAACCAAGCCACACCTGTCAGGCCAATAGAATTCATCTTACTACACTGTTTTTGTAATAAGAAAAATGGTAATTGTGACCCTCAAGCCCCTCAAAAAAATCCCTAAATACTCAGTCAATCATGTAAGTTTAACTAAAACTTATAGAGTATTCTCACTATAACCTGGATGGAAGTAGCCAGAAAAGGACCATGTACTCAAATACTCATAGAACCTTAAATTTGAGAATTAGATGAAGACTTACACTTTAACTAATCAAACTTTCTATACAGTACGAAAAATTCTATATTCCATAGGGTCTCTGATAGACACCCAGCCTCTGATGGTAGAATGATCATTACTTCATGAACCAAACCATTTTATTATTGTACAGCTCTAGTGCATGTGTATACATAAACACATATTTCATTGCTTTCCCAAGCCAAACAAAAGTACGTGTATTTCGATTACAAACAAAACCCAGCCCTTCATAGATCTGAAGACAGCTGTCACACTTCCTCATTTTCTTTGAATAAAAATGACCACTCCTCGATTATTGATAGCATGAAATGTTTTCCACACTCTTCATCCTGGGAATCCTTCTTGATATGCTTGCCAGTTTATCAATGTCCCATTTAAAATGTGCCACCTAGTACTGTACACAATATTGCAGGAATGGTCTGACAACCACAAAATCCAGAGCTTTACTTTTAGTTCACATGAAGTTTGACAAATCCGAAATCATCTTCACAGGCCCTGCTGTCAAGCCTGGTTTTTCATCCTGTATGTACACAATGCCCCCAACCCACCCCAAGCTCTTAGAGGATGTTAACTGTTATATTTATCTTGCTAATTCTGGCCCAGCACTCAGAATCTCAATTCTATTTTCTATCATAATTATTAGCAATATCTCCCAGCTTTGTATCATCTTTGAATTAAGAAAATATGGCTTCAATCTAGTATTTGGGAAAAAAATGTTAAACAGGACTGTATCAAGAATAGAATCCTACACCAGAGGCCTCTGCTGAAGTGGACAATCAACATTTTTCATATAACTGAGCAACCAAGTATAAGTCTTTACAGAAATCATGATTATCAATACTAAAATCAAGACACATTGTATTGACGTTACTTCCTCCATATACTAATCTGGAAACTCTAAAGAACAGATGAACCTCGTTTCTTGGTGAATCCATACTGGCTCCCAAAAATCCCTGAATATCTTTTTAAATAATCAAAGGCCAACCCCTTGATAATTCATCCTAGGGACTTTGCTAAGGATGGCTATCAAACTCATTTGTCTGCAGTTTAAGCATGTTTTTAAAAAGTGAGGTACTTATTCATGCTTAATTTTTCTATAATGCATGATTTTTAAATTACTGATATTGGCCTGAAACTAAATCTGAAAGTTCCTTCTGACCCCTAGGACAGCATTCACCCTGATTAGCCTGACTTCCAAAAAGCAGCTAACTGTTCTTTATCTCCTCATTTACCTTGAACAAATATCTGAGTTATAGCTCTAGTCATGTCAGCTGGAATTGCATTTTTCTTGTTGATTAACAGAAACAGAATGGAGAAGCTCTGCCTTTTCTCCGTCTTCTCCATATCACACCATTTTGCTCAAGCAGTAATCGTCTCTTGATTTGATGTAAAGCCTTAACAAGTTGTTTAAAATAATTTTAAAAGCCTGGCTTTGTTATGGGTCTCTGCTATCCTGACATTATTCTTAAAATGTCAAGCTGCTTTTTGTTTTCATTCTTAATCCTATGCATCTCCTATCTTACGCATACAGTATTTTAAAATCTGAGTTTAACACAGAGGTCTTCATGCAGCTAGTTTCTTTTCATTCACTTTTTTATTTTTTTTTTTACCACATTTAGTCATAATTGTGTCAGTACCACACAATGACAGGGCTAGAAGAAACTTTAACTGCATAGTCAGTATTTCAATTTTCAAAATCGCTCCCCTTTTAAAGGATTTAAGTACGCATCAGACACAAAGGGGTAAACAATATCTTTTATCTGTGGACCTACCCCTTTACCTTATGTCACATAACAAAAGTCTCGGAACGAGAGATGATTTTAAATCATGGCTCTACCACTTAAGGGGCAGATCTGCTTGCAGAAATTAAAGCTCAGTGAGACTACCTGTAAAATGGGCACGATAATATCAATCTTATAAGGCTATTGTGGGTTTTTATGAGTTAACATAGATACCTAGCCCAGCATTTAGCACATACTAGGTAAACAATAAATGTTTTTCTTTCACAAATTTTTAAAAATCCATTTCTAATTATAGTTTCCATAAAGATACAGTATCCCGACAGCCTGAAGATTTCTTACCTACACAAAGAATTTACTCATCTCTTTAGTTCTGAATTTTCTCTCTCAAGAAAGAACAAAATGGTACCACTTGGATTCCACCATTAAATTCAATAACTGGAGAAGCAATAGAGTTGCACTATTTACAAATATTGTATTCAACATACTAAGGCTGAACATCTGGTGATAATCAAGTGACAGTCTATCCGGGAGAAGACAAACTCAAGCTAGATACTCTGTCTTTGATCCCTACATCAAACCTCACACACATTTCACTCATCTATTAGCAAAAGATTCGGATAACAAAGCCATAAACAGAGCATAAAGACAACTGGTGCTGAACTCAAGTTTCTCACCCTCGCTTTGCCACAAAGTACCAGGAAGTACCTTTCTGGACTTCAGTTTCTTCATTTCTAAAATACCACTAAGGAATGGGGGATGGGGGATGGGGGGAGAGTCAGTTATCTTTAAGACACCTTACATAATGACAGTATCATTAAACCTTTATCTCATCACATATTTATATAAGTCAATTTATGGTTCAACGGATTACCTTTGCCACAATTTGCTCACTCTCTAGGTAGCAAAATACAAGCATTACAAACACCCAATCACACTGCATACCTACATCAGAACATATATATATGGTCTGATATCAGGCCAGGTTGCCCTTTTACTGTCAATCCTTACTGCATCATCCCTACCATACTTCATTAGCACTGCAGAATCTCTCACCCATATTTCTGTTTTCACTTGTAACAGTAAAAACACAAAATTACTTTACGGACTTTAGCAGCGATACCGAAGTACTAAAGCTAGTGAGCAAAAATTCTGAAGATCCTTTCAGAATAAATTTATCGTTTTGTTCATGTTATTTCTACAATATCTATGTACAGCATAGATATTGCTTCCTTCTTTTTCAAGCTTCCTTTCCTTTTTATCTCTGCAACTTGCTTTATGCTTTCTCCAATGGAATTTCTTAAGCATTATCTGTTATATATTCCCTAATTTGGGTTTGAAAGATAGATGATTAAAACTGTTTACCACTGCTTATCTCTCTAACCTGAAATCTCTCTCAAAGATGTCCTTTTAAAAAATTAATGTGGCTGTACACTGAATACTTTTACATCTATGAATATCTTTAATATAGGCAATAATACAGTTTTGGCAACATCAACAAATTTAAAGGTCATGCTATACACCATCTAATGAGTAAAACCAACCTGGGAGTTCAGAAAGTTCAGAATCTCAATCACTTGTACAGGGCACTCTGACTCTGATACCTGGTTGGCCAAGAAGTGTGTTTGATTTTTTCCGTAAAATAAGACACATTTTTCACTTTCACCAATAACTTTATCATCTGGGTATTCTGAGTATGTCAGCTACCTCCCGCATGGTACAACGTTGATTGTTCTCAATTAATGTCTTGATTTGACTGCTACTGACTTCAACTCGTCTATTCAACTGTGGAGCATCGTCCAGAGAGAAATCTCCAGCAAGAAACTTCACAAATCACTTTTAACATCTGATCAGTCACAACACCTTCTCCATACACTGCACAAGTATGTTTTTGCATTTCAGTTGTGTTTTTATCTTTCTTGAAATCATAAAGCATAATACGCCAAAAATGTTGTGTATTTTCTTCCATCTTCAATATTAAAATGAAGACACAAAAATTCACCAATTCGATAAGTACTTTTTAAATGCACACTAATATGACAGCTGCCACCATACAATCTAACAGTTGTTTTGAATGAAGTTAAAGACAACTAAATGCTACTAGAACCATCTCACAGAAAAAACAAACTTTTTGGCTAACCCAATATAAGTTCCTCATTATGAATTCCAATCTATAATGAACAATTAGAAAATTTTAGAAAAATAAGTTTAAAGGAGTAAACCTGACTTCTCTGATGAAAGAAATAATAACTAATCATGGGAGCATATGTATACAGATATATGTGTGGTGTGTATATATATATATACATATATATATGTTTGTGTGTGTGTATATTTGCACAACATATGTGTACATGTTATATTAAGATGCCTACTAGGGAAATCCAAATTAACAGAATATATACAGCAAAGGGAAAACATACTTGTATTAAACTTCAAGTCAATTTTCTACTATTAGTAGTTCTGGAAAAATATTCGGTGTAAGAGGTTGATTCTACTGGAGAGTTAAGTTAGGTTTTTAATTTAAATATAAATGTCATTTTCTTTGGTCCTCATTTTAGCAATAATTGAAAAACTAGCCCTCCCATTCCTGGTTCTGCTACACCCATAGTTTTCATAATCTAAATCCCCAAGAAAGTAAAGTAAGAAAGTAAAGTTCTTGAAGGGCTAGCAACATCTTATCCTTAAGTATGAACTTTCTTCCTGAGAGAATTAGCATTAAAGTGTTAATTGTCATTAAAATTGGTAAAGAAATATCTATCCATCAAGCAAAGGCATTATCTGTTACTGTATGTGATGATCAGGGCCAAAAATAAATCAAATTGCTAGTCAATACAAGTTAATTACAGATTTAAATACCAATGGTCCCTGCATATTCTAAATTCTTTAGGGAGATGTAACTTCTCAAGTTCGCTTTATCCAGGGCGCTTTGGCTAACAGTACATAGTGAAAACAGGTAGTTCTTTTGAGCAAAACATCTTTCACTTTATTCACTTAGTTAAAACGAAGGATGTTCTTAAATTAATAGTATGATTGGTTGCTATCTCTGTTCTTAAAATAGGATTTCTGCTTTTCCTTTAGTTAAAGTCAAATTCAGAATCCCAACAAGGAAACAAACAATAGTATGTAGGGGGTACATGTATTTAGTTCCTACTACAAGTCTAACTAATTAATTAAATGCTAGATGCTCAGGCTCGGAACTCAGGATTTCAAGCTGAGACTAAGCACTGAAATACATCATGCTGAACACATTATCAAGGAAAGAGGATCCCCACAGGTTCTCACTAATAGTTTCATTTCATAAAATCAAATATGAAGCTCCCCATCTTTAAGAACTGGTTTCCTTCCATTTACCTTGCACAATTTATTTTCTTTTTCTGCCCATATCATCCAGACCCTTCCCCTAGCTCTTGAAGAGTAACATGAGGATGAAAACTTTGAGTCTCTTGTTCTCGAGCTAGTCATTACATTCTGTCAAAGCGGACTACTACTAATTTTTTCAAGCCCTAGTAATAGTTGTCATGAACAGTCACAGCAAAAGTTATCCCCTTAGTCAAACAAAATTAAACAACACCATTCTCCTGGGGTGAGGGGGAGGACATGAAATAAACTCAAAAGTGAATGAGGGCAGGAAGTAAAAGACCTGAACTTCCGGGGCTTATTTTTAAAGGAATATTTAGGCACTTATTGCTCATTCTCCCCATTCTACAGACAGTAAAGTACCTTCTGTCCCACTCTTAATGTCTTTAAAACTCAAAAGACGAAAGAAATTAATGAAATCATTATTTCATTAGCTCCACTGAAACTACTGCAAGACACTGCTCCCAATTCCAAATTGCTATCTTTTCCATCACCTTCTATACCTTAATTCAGGAAACATTCTGTCAAGCCCTACTAGGCTTAGGAAGTAAATCTGCAAACAACTAGGCCCAGATTAACTGTAATGACTTATAGAAATCAGGGTACACTTCTGGGGTTTGTAACATGGTTATTATCTTTAAATGATTGAGCATATCTATTAGAACAAAGACTCTGCAACATCAACAAAATTTAAGATCTTGATTTCAGGGGGAAAAATACCTTAACTGTAAAGTTCTAATTTTCTCATACATTTAAGTGCCCCCTAAATCATGTAAACTCTTTTTTAAATAAATATCCCCGAAAATAATGGACTAAATACAACTACTGGAAGGGCTCATCATGCAGCCAGTCAATAGATGCTTGTGGAATAAAAACTATACTGTATTTGCCATCGAAATCCATTCTCCGAGGCACACATGAACTCGCTTGACACCCACCTGCTTCCACATTTTGCCTTCTGGTTCACTGCTGATGACCCTTTGGTTCTCACATTTCAGTGAGATTTAGAATCACCTGGAAAGTTTGTTTGAAAGGCAAATCCCTTGACCATATCCTCCCTCCAAAATTATAGTTCCAGAAGATAGATCCTGCATTTATAAAGATGCGTCATTCAAGTGAACCTCAGATAGCTGGTCAGAAGATCATACTCTCAGTTAACACTGGCTTACACTCACAATGGGCAAGGGGGAAAGTCTGGGTTGTAATTGATATTAGGGAATAAAATTGACAATATCTAACCTCAATTATAAATTATTTAATTCTCTTAACAATTCACTAATGCATAACAGAGAAGACAAAATATAAGTGAAATAAATTTTGCTCTGACAATGCAAACCATCATTCAACCCACCAAAAACATTTTTCTGAAATAAGTTATCAATACTTAGAAAAAGAGCGAGAATAAAGCAAGCTAAGGACTGTAATCCAGAGTAGCACTGACATAAACTGTGCTGTAACAGTTTTAGAGGAAAAGAAACCACACTCAAACACTCCTTGATTAGATCACTGTACTTTCAACACAGGAACCACTAGCCACACATGACTATTTAAATTAAAAGTATATAAAATTTAAAATTCAGTTCATCCGTTGCACTAGCCACATTTTAGGTGTTCAATAGCCACACATGGCCAGCAGCTAACATACTGAGTAAAACAGATATAGAATTTCCATCACCACAGAAAATTCTACTGGATAGCTTTGGTTTAGAGTAATGGTATCTAAATAAAACATGTGATCTCTGTTCTCCTGAATCTCTCCAGCAATATCCTTTTTTTTTTTTTCCCCCATATTAACTGTAAAAAAGGAACCCTAACATAATTTTTCTGAAGTTTGTTTCAAGAAAGGTCATTCAAAAGTGATATGCTTATTCATTTCAGATTATCAAAGCACAAATATTTAACTAAAGAAGTCTGAAAGTATCAAAGGCACTAAAATGACAACTAGGTTTCCACCAAATCCAAATCAATGAAGTGCTTAATTACTAGAAAACAAAAGGAAGTAAAATAAGACTGGTCCAGAAAGATTAAAATACTTATAACTAGTTTTCAATACTTCAGAGTATTATGTATATGCATAACAATAACTCCTTTATAACTAGTTTTTAAATGACCTTACCACAATTAATTCTAATTAGTGACATTTAAGTCTTAATTTTTAATTTCTTTCCACCAACTTTGCGCTAAAAACATATAAATACCCTAACTACCATAAGACTTACTTGAATATAATTTTATAAGTAAAGGACTATTAACTTAAAAGCCTGAGCAAATCCTGATTTCTAACAAAAAAAAGCAGACAAAATTAAACAACTTGCAAGGTAAAATTGTGTCAACTTCATCAATATCTAATTTAAAACGATGCTGTATAACAAAAAGCAAATGCATGGGCAGTAAGATGCTGAAGCATGAGAAATAACTACCAGTTTAAGAAAAAGTAAGTCTTATTATGAAGCAGAATTAAAACTTCAACAGGTTCACAACTGTATACTGATTGAGATTTAGACCTACTTTCCCTTAAGTGAGATATAAACATCATTTTGACTAGGGTTCTTTCAGAAGAGTTCAAGTGTGTTCAAATATGATCTCTCAATTACAGAAAACTATTTTGATCCTAATCAGGAAGTTTAGCTCCACGGCAGAATTTTATAAAACTGTCCAACAAAATTTACACATAAAACCTAACACTAAAATGTACAAATGTGAACAGGTCAACTCATGATTACAGTTATGACAGTGTTGCATTCCTATGTATTTTAGATTCCTTATGATTATGTGTTTACTTCAGAGGTCTATGTCAAAGCTAAGAATTAGCCAAGAAAAGCAGTAATTGATCATTAATAAAATCGTATAAAAGGTCCTGAGAGAAAAAACTGTAGTAACTTACCTGCAACACTAGTGATTGTAACTGGAACTCCTTGCACTTGAACGCCTGCAGCACCCAGGTTGGCAACACTCACTGTCTGAAGGTTAGGCACTGATGCAAGCTGGGCAGTATTCAAAGTTATTGGGGCACCAGCAACAGCCACAGGAGCAATCTGAGCAAGAGTTGTGCCACCACTTGAAGACACTGGGGTGATGGTTAATTGCTGGGATAACCCAGTATTCTGAACTTGCAAGTTGGAAAGACTCTGAATGTTTTGAACCTGTACAGTTTGCCAACTGATTTGCCCTGAAGGTGTTAAAGTTGGAGCCCTGATAAGCACCTGAGTCGGATTTACTGCTTGAAGTTGAACATTCTGCAAAGGCTGCTGCTGGATGGTCTGAATTGTCTGCCCTGACTGGAGTTGAAACGACTGCGGTGGAATAGCCTGAATGATCTGTTGCTGAGGCTGTTGGATCTGGATCTGTTGTAAGATAGGCTGGCCTACAATTTGCACCTGCTGAAGAGAATTTGACTGATCCTGTGTATTCTGTATTCCATTTGACTGAAGCTGACTGGAGCTTTGGGCTTCAGATTCAGTAGCAGCAGGTGTTTGAGATTCTTCAATAGTGCGTTCTGAATTACTGGCCGATGTGCTTGCGTACTGGCCCGTATCTGCTGAGCTCACTAACGTGTCACTGCTGGTCAGAGATGTTGAAGAAGTGGTTGTGCAGGTGGTGGAAGAGGGAGATTCCGGCATAGTACTGGCAGAAGCAGTGGTGGTGGTGGGTGTGGAAACTAACTGACTCCCATTTGAAGTCCCACTATCAGTAGTAGTAGCAGCAGGCTGGCCAACCTGTCCTGTCCCTCCTCCTGTAGCCACGTTGTTTATCACTGGCAAAGCTAAAGTCACTCCTCCAATGTTAATTGGTAGGGTTGTTACAACTTGAGCCTGAGTACCAGGAAGGGTCTGTAATTGCAGTGGTATTGAAACGCCAGGTCTAATTTGAACTGGAACTGTCTGATTTGCCAGGTTTTGAGCAAGAATATTCCCAGAAGCTGTCCTGTTAGCAGCCGTAAGGATAGCTTGATTATTACCTGCAGAAATGAGCTGAATTTGACCCTGCAAATCCTGTAGAGATGAACTACTGGTTGGACTGATTTGAATTTGCTGGCCTTCCACTGTCTGAAGTTGTGGAATCACTTGGTACTGTACACTACCACTTGGATTTTGTACTTGTATGACTTGAAATTGACCAGGGGTGGAAGAATTACCTGATTTAGTTTTTGTAGGAGATGTACTCCCATTATTACTGCTGGAAGAACTAGATGAACTAGAAGGTGGTTGAGAAACGTTATTTTCTTTTGAAGCAGGAGTGGAGGCAACAAGTTGCCAAGCGTTTCCAGCAAGTTGTGTTGTTACCAGTTCTAGCTGTTGTGGTTGATTCTGAAGTTGCACCAATCCTTGGCTTGGATCTATAATAATCTGTTGTTGTCCAGTTGCTTGATTTTCACCAGGAGTCCCTATTTTGCTGCAAGTAGCTGCCAGTAAAGCCAGAGGAGAGGGCTGAGAGTCCTACCCAAAACGGGATGGTAAAGGAGAGGGGGGGAAAAAAGTGGGCGGATTTAGTGGAGGCCAGTAGTTGGGAGGGGCTTATTTATTTTGACAGCTCTACTTTTCAGAATTTAGGAGGTGGCAGAAATCAAAAAGGAATATTAACAAAAACGGTAAGATATAGGAATAAGGAAGCTGATCCTGTAACACAAAGTTTAAATAACAGGAAATTTCTAGCAAACTTTCTTAAAAGTGTTAATTTTCCTAAACTCCAAATGCCCTTGGGAAAAATACACACTTTTCTAATAGTCTGAGGTCCTGGTGTAATTTTAACCGTTACCCTCAAACACGTGAAATCTTTATAAATTTACAATTTAACTTCCTCACAAAGATGCTTTGAGTGGATCAACATTTTTATTCTGTTCTTCACTTCTGGGCATTTAAGGGGCATTACTCCCTCTTTCCCCTTACGTTTCGGGAGGAATTTTTTTTATGTTTTCTTTTACCTGGGAGCCTGAGGTTTTGGGTTTTTTATTGTTATTCTCTGGCTCAGAGGTTTTCCCTCCTTCTGTAGCCATCGCCGCCGCTGCCGCTGCCGCCGCCTCCTCCTCCTCCTCCTTCTTCTGATCTGCAACAAACCCCCCCACACATACACGCGACAACAGGTTATTAGGATTATTATTATTCGTCTTCCTCCTCTCCCCTTCTCTCCCTCCCCCCGAACATTAATCTCCGGGAACCCGCGATCCACGCACACCGGCAGCCGGTGGGGGAGAAGGAGGGAAGGGAGGAGGGGGATATCACAAAACGTGGTTTGAAACCCGACCCATCGGCTCCAGAGCAACACCCAAAAGGAGGTTGTTCTCTCTCAGACATTAAGACAAAACGCAACCCTCCTTCCCTCCCTCTGACTCCCTCCCGCCCTCTCCTCCTCCCCTTAAAGCATCTCAGCGGCCCCGGGGGAGGGGGGAGAACCGAGCAGGGTCTGGAGAAGGAGGGAGGGAGGGAGGCGGTGAAGGAGACCGAGGGGGGTGGAGAATACGTACCGCTCATCCCGCATTAACAGGACAAACCCTCAGACGGAGACACTGGGATAGAGGTGGGTGGGGGTGGGGGCGAGGCGGGAGGAGAGGCCGGTCCCGCCCGCCCGCGGTGGCTCGGAGGAGGCTGTAGCTGGCACAGGCTCTGCCTCTTTTTCCGCGAATGGCCGCCGCTGGGCTGTGGCGTAGCAGCTCCTCTCTCCGCCCGAGCCCGGCTGACTCGCCCTTGATTGACAGCGGCGGCGCGCGGCGCGGGCGGCGGCGCGGGCTGGAGGCGGGGCCAGGGCGGTGCAAGCCAGGCCGACTCCCCACCCCCCTCGGCCTCTCTCCGCCGGAGCCGCCGACTCTCCACCCCTTCCCCCAGCGGATTGGCCGCCGACCTGTCGGGGGCCGGGGCGCTGGGGCCGCCTCCTCTCCACCCCCTTTCTCGGGGTTCTTCTTTCTGCAGCTTTTCTTATCCTTTCTTCGCTCCTCTGGTGCTCTTTCTCGCGGCGTTCTGGCTCAGGCGTGCTGTTGGTAGGCCCTCCTTACAGCCAAACTTGTTGTCTCAGGATATCCCGCCCCCTACTCATTCCCCAGCGCCCTCCCCTCAAAATCCTGCTCCAGCATCCCTCGGAATTGCCCCTAAACATAAAGTAGGGCTATCGCTTAAGGGAAGCGAGAGAGGCGGATGAGGGTGCACACGGGCCACCTACGGCTTGGCGCACTGAGTGAATCGGTGGCTGCCCCTACGCAGGGAGCATGCCTTTCCTGAGGCGCATCCGGACCCGGGCGCCCTTTTTACCTGGCTTGGTCCCCATTGGCTGAGTCCCTGGTGACGCGTGCTGAGTGGTGGGAGAGAAGAGGCGGGGTAATGCTGCAAAGCCTATCGGCCCTTGTAGTTTCTGGTGGCCGCGGCAGCCCCTCCTTGGCACCGCCTTCCCTCCCGCCCCCGACCGAGGCCCCGCTGCCAAGCGCAAAGCTGCCCGAGGGGGCGGTGGCGGCAGGGCGTGGCTGGGGCCGAGTGGGAGTTGAACTGAGCGAGGAGGAGGGGGAATGGGTGTTATTTGCCTGGGCCTATCCGCCGCGCGGGCCTGCCCAAACCATCCCTGCCACCGCCTCCTCGGCTCCAAGCCGCTCCCCGCGGGGCGAGCTCATACCCGGAGCGCTCCGCGATTGAGCGGGCGGCAGCATGGGGAGGCGGGGTTTGCTGTCCTCCGGGTTTGAATGAACCCGGCTTCTTGGAGAAGCGCCTTCGCCTGTCCTTTCTTTGCTCACCTCCCTCCTTGAGGCCCCCCGCTTCAAAACCGAGGCCTATTTTCCTGCAGAGCAGGATCTTCCATTTTATTTGTTGTCTCTGGCTGGCCGTTGGAAGCAGAGCAATGATCCTCTTTCTAAGGTTGCATCGTGTTTTGCCGAATAGCCCGTGTGGTTGGGGTGGACTTACCTGCCTCCCAAGATTCTCGAGGTGGAAAAAAAGCCCACCCCATCTGGGTCAGCACCGGTCACTGTTCAGCCTAAGCTTCTGGGCAGGCGGAATTTACATCTGGCTGCACAAGGCATTTTGTTGTCTAATGCACTTGAGCAGTTTCTTGACCCCAGCTTTCCTCCCAAGTCCTCAAGTCAGGATAATGCCATGCGATATAATAAGGGCCTGGTTAAGTGTGCCACAGGCGGAAGCGAATGGCTAATGTAAACATGGGCCCTGGGGGCCAGGCGCCCTTACACAGCCAGGCTCACTGCCACCCGCCTTCTTTTCACCCGGGCTTCACACAGCCTTCAGCGTTTTTGTCTCCAGCCTGAGGCCTGACATATTGCAAGGGTGAGGAGGTCCCAGGTGCTGCACTTGACTGACATTTCCTTTGCTTGTTAAACTAATTGCAACATCCGCTGATGGCAAAGCTAAAAGTGCAGCAAGACAAAGCAATTCAAATAAAGAATTACATAGTATTGTCTATGCCTTCTTAAAAAACAAGCCTAAGATCCTTAAAAGACCTGCTTCCCCCTCCCCCCCCCCAGGTGCAATACAGAAAGCTCAAAAGTACTTAATTGCATTTATAGATATTCAATCTATCCTCAGGCCTTTTTTTCCTTCCAATTCACTATGATGAAGGAAGGAAGACATTTTGCTGTGTCTAACGAATTGGGGCATTCCCTGTAGTTTGTTTCTTTCCTTCCTTCCTCCTCAACCAAGGATCTGTTTATTGATTCTAGAGCGAGAGGAAAGGAGAGAGAAACCTCTGTGGGTTGCCTCCTATAGGTACCCCTACCAGGGCTCAAACCCCGAAGTGCGAAGTGCAGTATATGCCCTGACTGGGAATTGAACCCAGAAACTTCTGGTGCACCCGAGGACATCTGACCAACTGAGCCACCTGACCAAGGCTGCCTGTAGTTTTCTTACCTTACAAAACCCGCTTCAGTGGTGCAATGTCACTAGCTCTGAACCACAGGTTAAAAAAGAATGCTTATCCATACTGTATGTCTTAGGCATCAGACCTGGGTTCTGGACCTTCTCTACCTCTGCCAAGCCCCCAAAGCTTAACAGTACGGACCCCCAGTGTCCTAAATATTCTGTGCCCTATATTTAACGTGTAATACTAGTATTTGTGAAATACAGTGTAAGGGAAGAAAAATAATTTTTCTCTACCCTTTTTAGCTGAGACCCCTGTAGTTAAAGATTAACAAGAGGGAAAAAACCCAGAATTTTATTAATATGTATTCCTCATGTATACGTATGAGATAACCAGGGAAAAAATAAATAATCCTCACGGTGGCTTAGAATTCAAGTTTAAATATCATCTTAATAGGAACAGTGGACAGGAGATGTATGCCTCTTAGGGGAGAGAAAATAATTTTTAGGGACAATAAATGGGCCTGTAGCGAAATAGATGGGAGTTATGATAGCTTGTGACAAAGCTCTCTGGATGTGGTATAGACTTCTAATCTCCTCTCCTGTGCTGAGTCCATCTTCATCTTCCCTGGTTGATGAAACTCGCAGAGAGGGGATTTATGACAACTGAGCTCCTTTTGGAGATTCTGTCTTTAGGCAGATAAGCAGAGTTGAGAGAAAGCCTGAATTTGCTCTTTTTCAAGTGCCTACAGCTGTAAATAATCAGCATGCCAAAGTGGCATATTCTGCTACCCTTCAATAGTTAACAAGTCCTGCTTTTAATGGTGGGCCAAAGCTTCTGATCCTTGGTTGAGCTATGAGACCTGGGGCAGGTGACTAATTACTTAAAATTAATCATTTCTCAGGCACCCTTATTTTATCTGTTTAATGGAAGGTTTAGCTGGCTGAAATAGCTCCAAAATTACAATTATTCTTACACTACCTTCCTAAGATATGTACCATCTATATCATGATTCACTTAATGTTATTCTTTAAACCAATTTATTTCTGACATAATTAATTCAAAAAGTTGATATTACCATGGTAAGGGAAAAGCCAGTATCATAACTATAGGAGTAAGTATAAATATAAAGTCAGCAAAATTCTCAGCTTCAGGCCCGTGAGGGTGGTTTCTTTCCAAAGAAAGCAGTTCGTTGTAAAAAGATTTCTTCCTACATTCATATTTCCCATAGAACAGTAGCTTTCAGTTTTTTCATCATGATTCACAAGAAGAAATATATTTTCTATCATGACCCAATGTGTACACATATGCAGAGAAATGAGCATTTCTATTCAAAATATTTAACGACATTAAGCACTGGTCACTAAGATCAAACACTGTCTCAAAGCTTTCAGCAGCAGACCCCAACATTTTGGCACCAGGGACCAATTTCATGGAAGACAATTTTCCTACAGATGGGTTGGAGGGGATTGAGGGAGGTTGGAGGGCCTTGGGGCGGGGAGGAAGGGATGCTTTTGGCATGATTCAAGCACATTATATTCAAGCTCACCTCCCTCTGTGTGGCCAAGTTCCTAATAGGCTCCGACAGGTACCAATTCGCAACCTAAAGGTTAGGGACCTCTGCTCTACAGGTATCCTAGAGGCCCCCAGTCATGCGTTTCCCTAGTAATTGGTGGGTGGAGAGCTCCAGGAGGTGGGCAAACAGTGGTTGGCCATGGGGAAGGGATTGGAAGCAGGGACTAAGACACTGGTTATTCGTTCAGGGATAACAGCTTTTAGAACCATATCAATATGTATTAGTTGAATAACAACCAATTGTGTTAACTGAAACAAAGCTTCAAGAAAAAATTATTAGTCTCCCCACTCTCCCCACCCTCCCTCTTAAAAAAAAAAATTCTAGTAGCAACCCAGAATTTGAAAAAAGTGCCCCATGGTCTTTCATAAATCTCCCTCCCAACTTTGTGAAGTAGAAAGTTCGTATTTCTAATCATACTGCAGAACAAGTATAGAATCTAGGTAGATTTCTTGTGCATAGATAGCTCTGCATACCTCAAACAGTTCTCAGTCTACATTTGGAGAACTGCTGGAATTTTTCACAGGTATCTATGAGGTATAAAATATCTTGTAGTCACCACTCTCTAAGGCCTGGCATTTCTCAGTTGACTACTCATTCAATCAACAAGCTACATGATCATAATGAAACCACTCCTGCCCCTAGAGTAAGCCTTTCAGGGCAAAGGCCAAGGCTTTTAGTCCCCCACAATACTGAGGATACATTTAGTAAGACTTTATAAGTATACTTATAGGTGAATATAATAGAAGGAGCTCCAGATAATACTTACTATTACAGGAGAAGAAACTAAGGCCAAGATATGACAGGTCACTTTATTTTGAATATGAAAGGGACCAATTTTAAGTCTCCATCATGAAGCTACTGGTTGAAATCATTGTTAAGCTGCTTCATTTTGTCTTTGGGAAGCAGAAAGCAAAAGGTGCAGAGAGGCCACAAACCAGAGAAAGGTCAAAGTTTAACATCCACCTCCAAGAGTGCATTAACTAAGAGTGTAGCCAACGAGGAATTCAACACAGGCTCAGTGTAAAGCGCATAGCTCCCATAGTAATAAAGCCCTGCTAGTGTTCAAAATTACACTAAAGATAAATTCCTTAGATACCGACAATAATTGTTCTCAGGAAGCAGAGAGTTTTCAAAACTTAATTGTAATATAATTGGGACCCAAATATAGATCATTCATGTGGAAACAGAGGTAACTGTACATGTGTAGGCCTTTTAAGAGTTATAAATAGCAATAGCTAGGTGGCTCAGTTGGTTGGAGCATCCCACACACTGAAAAATTGCGGGTTCAATTCCTAGTCAGGGCACATACCTAGGTTGCCGGTTTGATTGATATGGGCATTTGGGATGCAACTGATTGATATTTCTATCTCACATCAAGGTTTCTCTCTCCCTTCCTCTCTTAGATCAATAAACTTATCCTCGGGTGAGGATTAAAAGAAGAAGGATCCTCATGTCCTAAAAAATAGTTTACAAATAAAGTTTGTAATTGACACTATCAAATAATGAATAAAGATTGACTTCCAGATTGCTTGTATTTATTTCCCCAGCAAGAGTTGATGGCTTTGCTATTCCTCTTATGCACTTAACTTTTTCATGGATTGTTCATGTGCAACTACAGAAGATTTAATTCACAGTTTTTAAGTTTATAATTTTAACCCTATTACATTTATTGTCAATTCATATTTGAACATAATTAATAGCTATTGGCAGTTAGTGAGGCAGTTAGTGACCCATTCAGTATTTCATATAAATTTATAGATGTATGATGAGGCTCATTGGGTAAATTGCAGCATAGATAAATTAATTTTCTTAAGACTATATAAAAAATTAGTGATTAAGCATCATGAAAATATAGAGCAAAATTTCCTGGTGTGCAATTGTAACATTCCAAAGCATGCCAATTCCATAAGCTTAATTTACTTTCTTTTTTTTAATGAAGAAATCTGGTTCGATTCCCAGTCAGGACACATGACTAGGTTGCACATCAGGTCCCCAGTTGGGGGTGCGAGTGAGAGGCAACCACACAGTGATGTTTCTCTCCCTCTCTTTCTCCTTTCCCTTCTCTCTAAAAATAAATAAACAAACAAACAAATAAATAAATAAAATATTTTTTAAAAATCTGCATTAATTTTTTGTTTAAAGAGAATAAGCACTGAAATTAAAGTGCTTGTATGTAAATTCTGGTTTGCTTGCTACTAAAAGTGCAACCTTGGAGAAGTGACTGAAACCCCTCTGAGCCTCATATCTTCAACTATAAAATGGTGAAGATGACAATCTTACCACCTCACGGGGTTGTGTCAAGAACCAAATGAGAGTAAAACTTCTTAGGATAGTCTCTGGCACATGGTAAACTCTCATTAAATGTTACTTATCATTTTAATCGTTATTATTACTAAGAGACAGAGGTATATAAATAAAAACCCTGTCTCTTTCCATACACCTCTATTTCAAACACTTAATTCATCATTAATAACTGATTGGCAAATCCTCTTTTATCTGGCTTACACAAATTATACATATAATGTGTGTGCATGATTTCTAATATAAAGATGCATGCACACACACACACACACATGAACATACAGACATATATATGTAAGCCTACTTCTTTTAGCCTTAATATACAATGGCTATATCTCCAGGACAAAAATATATAAATCAAAATCATTGTTTTCATAGAATTTACTACGCTATGGTATGAATATATTTTATTCAATTAAAATATCCCTATTGATAGCCACTTAAATTATATACTGTTTTCACTCTACCATAAATAATTTGCAATACTAGGACTTCCAGCCAAGATGGAGGCTTAGACAGACATGCTGCATCTCCCTCCACAACTAAGAAAGAATACAACTACCTCAAAACTAGAGACAACCAGAAGTTTCAGAAAATCAAGCTGCATGGAAGTCCAACAAACAAAGATATAAAGAAGAAATACTCATCCAGACAGGTAGGAGGGGTGGAGAAGACGCTGTGTGGTGGCAGCAGCAGGCTGTTGGAAAGCGCAGTCAACACTTTAAAAAGTCAGGAGGGACACCTGGGGAGCGTTCCCAGCACCGGGCCAGACCGCACGGCTCATGGTTCCAGTGCTGGGGAAAATAAAGCCTCATTGCTTCCGACTGTGCCAACTAGTAGGGATTGGGGCAGAGGAAGAAACTGCCATTCACTCAGCAGAGTCCACTTGTTTAAAGGGCCCCCAGAATCCTAGAATGTCTGCAGACCCACCCACTCTGGGATTGATGGCCAGGGCAACAGCTAGTGAGGCGCCAGTCCCATACTGAAGGGGGAGAAGTGCCTGGAAAAGGGACAGGTGCTGAGCAAACGGCATTGTTCCACTCGGACCCCTCCCCCACATACAGTGCCACCACGTGGTGAAACAGGTTGCCCATATGACAAATACCTAAGACTCTGTCCCTTACAATGTAACAGGTATGACATCTCTACCTAAGACACAGAGGCAAACAAACACAGGAACCTGTCAAGATGAGGAGACAGAGAGGTATGGCCAAAAAGAGGGAACAAATCAAGGTCCCAGTGGGATAACTAAGCTACAAGGAGGTAGCCAACCTAACAGACACAGATTTCAAAACACTGGTGATAAAGATGCTCACAACCTTGAAAGATATGCTTAAATATGGCAAACGCATAAGGGGAGAAGTCAAGGCTATGCTAAATGAAATGAAGGAAAATCCACACAAAAACCAATATTGAAGGGAAGGAAACTGGGGTTCAAATCAGTGATTTGTAACATAAGGAAGAAAAATACAGTCAACCAGTACAGAATGAGGAAACAAGAATTGAAAAAAATGAGAAGAGGCTTAGGAACCTCTGGGACAACTTTAAACATACCAACATCCGAATCACAGGGGTGCCAGAAGGAGAAGAGGAAGACCAGGAAATTGAAAGCTTAAGTGGAAAAAAAAAATGAAGGAAAATTTCCCAACTTTGGAAAAGGAAATAGACATACAAGTCCAGGAAGCACAGAGAGTCCCAAAGAAGCTAGACCCAAGGAGGACCACACCAGGACACATCATAATTAAAATGCCAAAGTTTCAAGATGAAGGGAGAATCTTAAAAGCAGCAAGATAAAGGCAGAGAGTTACCTACAAAGAGGTTTATAAGACTATCAGCTGATTTTGCAGGCAAGAAGGGACTGTCAAGAAGTATTCAATGTGATGAAAGACAAAGACCTACAACCAAGATTACTCTACCCAGCCAAGCTATCATTTAGAATGAAAGGGCAGGTGATGTGCTTCCCAGACAAGGTAAAGCTAAAGGAGTTCATCATCACCAAGCTATTATTATATGAAATGTTAAAGGGACTTACTTAAGAAAAAGAAGGTCAAAAATTATGAACATTAAAATGACAACAAGCTGCTTACAACTATCAACAACTGAATCTAAAAAATAAAAACAAAATCCACCTAAGCAAACCAGAATAGGAACAGCATCATAGGTATGGGGGTCATTTCGGGGGTTATCAGCTGGGAGGGGGAAGGGAATGAAATGGGGAAATTGTGCAGGGACTAAGCAGCATAATTGGTTGGTACAAAATAGACAGGGGAAGTTAAGAATAATACAGGAAAGGGTGAAGCCAAAGAACGTATATGCATGACCCATGGACATGAACTAATGGGGCTGGGATTGCTGGAGGGATGGGCGGTACTGGGTGGAGGGGAGCAAAGGGAAAAAAAAACGGTACTACTGTAACAACATAATCAACAAAATATACTTTAAAAAATAATTTGCAATAAACTTCTTTGTACTTGTAGTTGCAAATACATTCTTTTATGTTAGTATTTTTATTTTGGTAGAAAGATGTCCAACATTGGGATTGCTGTCACAAAGTGTATGCATATTTAAATTTCAATACACACACTAAGGTTACTAAACAAAAAGTTATGTTACTTCACATATTCACCTGGTATGAGTGTGCTTATTTCCTTATAATTTCATCAGCACTGAGTATTTTGGGTTTTGTAAATTACTGCAAATCTAATGGATGAAGAGTGTATTTGCAGCAAATTGCCCATTTCTGCCTATGCTTCTTTTATTTCCTATAGGTTTGTCTTTCTCTTCTCAATTTTTAGGAGTTGAATGTATAGGATAATATTAAGCTTTTGCTTGTCATATGTATTGCTAATATATTTTCCCCAATCTATTGTCTTTGGTCTTTTGCCATCTATTCTGTATAATATACTTTAGAGCCCAGTTTCAGAAATGATATTACCAACCTAAATGAATGCTTTTCATAGTTCATTAAAATATATTCAGATACAAGGATAAGATACCTTTTGTACCGTATAGTTAGAACTGTTTTCCCCACTAGAGTAGGAATGGATTATTATCTGTCCACCCACACTCCACCCCTCCCTAACTCATCCCTCCAGTGTCCCTCACACACATAACCCTAAATGCCATTCAACGTGTTTTGACTGAGTCAATGAATTTTGAAGTTTCAGTATATGGTCTATAAAAATAAAGTTCCCCTGTCACAGCAAAATGGAATTATTCTTTATCAAATTTGCAAGATATTTGGAATGGTTTGGATTGCAACATAGAGTATCAAATTCACTAGGGGTAGGTGTAGAGGTGTGTATACCAAAGGGAGCACCCAAATATTACAAGCTGTATTCTCCTCTGCAGCTGCAGGCTGTGACAGGCTGTGATAAGTGGAGACTTTTTTTTTTTCAAGCTTTCAAGTCCAATCTGCAAATCTTCTTGCAAAAGTCTAGATGTAGTTGACTAAAATAAAATTATAGGATCCCTGGCCAGGTAGCTCAGTTGTTTAGAGCATTATCCTGATATGCCAAAGTTGTGCTTTGATTACCAGTCGGGGCATAAATGCATCAACCAATGAATGCATAAATAAGTGGAACAACAAATCTATGTTCCTCTCTCTGTCTTCCCTTTCCTTTCCCCAAAAACCAATCAATAAATTTAAAAAAAAAGAAAATTACTTTTATTTGATCTTTGATCAATGCTATATTAATCTCAAAGCAAACATATGCTTTTTTCTAAATAATCTCATATGGAAATTAATTTAAATGTATCTAGACTTTTGCAAGAAGATTTGCAGATTGGACTTGAAGGTTTGAAAAATAAAAGTAACTTTAATAAAATGAATATTAATTTAAAACCCCAAAAATCTATAAATGTATTGTTCCAGACTGTCCAAATGCCTCCCTTGGACATTTAAAAAATTCACCCTAACACCCATAACTGAAGGAGTCAACTCAAAACTAGATATCTAAGAATTTCTGTGAGTGGCAAAGATTTTAGTTATTAGACTTTATTTTAGCTTCAGTCCTTCTTTCCAATGACATCAGAAACAATTATCTTCTGAGGCTACTTTATTTTGTGATACACCAAATTCTTAGTCTAAGTATATTTGTTAGCCAAAGAGAGCTCAGGGAAACAAACCGCAGTTCATCTGAGAGTGAATCCAAAGTTTAAAGATGCGGTATAAAGAAGAGGGAAGGAATGTGAAACCCAGCGTTTGTGTCAAATTATTCAGGATTGTTTTCCAGTTTGTCAAGCCATTCTTCCTGCGTGCCCAGATTCTTGTGGGGCTATGAAAATGCAGATGTAACGGTATTAAGAACATCAGTAATAGAATTCATGCAGCTTAGCTAATGGCTGAGTGAGGTCAAGTTGAATGAGCCTTGGCTATTTTGGAAGCTAGAAAGCAAGTGCTTCCATCTTAGCTCCCAGGAAGGTTGCCGCCTGGAGGTTAACTGCTCTGAGTTTCCTTATCTATATGTAAAATCTTCATCACAATTCCTACCACATAGGTTATGAGCAAGATTAGGTGAGGTAATCTCCATAGTGGGCATTTAATAATTAATTTGGATTTCTTTCTTTTCTGGTTCACATTGTTTTTATTATATTGCATGAAAATTAAGTCTTCAATTTTACTACTTTCTTAGTTCTAAAACGTAGTCAACAATTTAAACAAATAGAGGTACTTGTAAGGTCATCAGTGGCCTTTTTGGGTCTCAGCATCTACATGTATTTAATTTTTTAAAGCAATTTGCTATTAAAGCCTACAGAAAGCAATTTAATTAAAATTTAATGGAGGGGGGGAAAAAGGTCTCCACTTATCTCCAAAATAATCTAAACTCTGAAGTTTATTAACTTTTCTACCTAAAAGACTGGATGAGTTTGCCCAACAAAAGGAAAAGGTGTAAGGGAGACATGAGGGAATCTTTGGTATATATACAGGAAATGTGGAAGAAAAGTGGGGGGAGGGGGAGAGAGAGAGGACCTGCAGGGAGCACACCCTATTTGGCCTTCTCCAAAGGGGGCTTACGGTGGGAGTGTGATGTGTTCTGTAGAATATGCATGAGCTTGGGGTGCTTCTGTACCCCTACCTTACCAGAGAAGATGATGAACTTCTGGAGAGGACAGAGGGGATACTGAAAAAAAAAAACAAACCCAGAAGGGAAAATATTGAGAGGAATTCATGTAGATAAAAATATAAATGGCAAAGGTGACAAAAAAGAAAAAAACGTCATAATTAGCCTGTTCAATGAGCTCTTCCTATAAAGGGTTTTTCCAAATGTGATGAGTGGCTTGAGAAAAGCTAAATTAAGAGTGTGATCACAGCCCTGGCTGGTGTGGCTCAGTGGACTGAGCGCCGGCCTGTGAACCAAAGGGTTACTGGTTTGATTCCCAGTCAGGGCACATACCTGAGTTGCGAACAAGGTCCCCAATTGAGGGCGAGTGAGAGGCAACCACACATTGATGCTTCTCTCCCTCTCTTCCTCCCTTCCCTTCTCTCTAAAAATAAATAAAATATTAAAGAAAGAAAAAAAAAGAAGAGTGTGATCACAGAGGAGTAAACCCGCCAAGGGGTATAGACGTGGTGCTGGTATTATATGCAAGAACAGCTGTAGGAGGGCTGTCTTTCCATAGTATGTGCATCTGAAATGTGCCAGGAAGCCTTCTTGCTAAGTCTTGCCAAATCTAGCTCCTGACAGATCATGAGATGTGAACAACATCACAAAAAAAGTAGCAAGCATCTTCCAGGACTATGATGTCTGGGCTAGGAAACAAATATGAGCACAACATCATTGGGCAAGCTGCAACGGTGAGTCAAATAGAATAGCAATGAGAAATTTCCAGTGATAAATGCAAAGTCTTCAATGAATAAGTTGAGCAAAGGGGTTGCTTTGTTCTCTGTCAGTCAAGGCAAACCTGGAATGCTCTTGAAGAGGAATGTCAACAACCCTAAGGAAGGAGGGCCAGAAATGGTTATAAGTATTGAAGATGATTTGGAAAATAACTGAAACAGCTTTCAGATACTTTCAGACCTATTAGATGGGGAAGGGTTAGGTTTATTTTACCTAGTTTCAGAGAGCTAAACAAGGTCAATACGTGGATGTTGTCAGGAGGTAGATTTTGGCACAGTATAAAAAGAACTTCTAAAGCATTAGAACTATCTGAAATGAAGCAAAAACCTGTGGGGTGGGGAGCTCCTCTTAACCAGATATTCAAGCACAGGCTGAACTACTAGTACTTATTAGGAATGTTGTCAAAGAGGATTTATGTATGTGATAGCAACAGAAGCAGAGCCAGATTTTATGGAGCCTGAAGTTTTTAAATTTAGGGAACCCCTTTTAAGAACAAAAAAAAATACAAAATTATGGATTAAAATTAGAGACCATTGGAAGGAACTTTTAGAAGTGAGGAATCCTTGAAACTTAAACTTCATTAGCTTTGTCATAAATTCACATCAAAGATGTCAGTTGATATCAAACATGTAAGATTTGAATTTGTTTTAATAATGAATAATTCTTCTTAATTTTAAAATAATCATTCTTTTATCTATAGGATAGTATAGAGGTAGTGGAAAGAGAGAAGTAAAATTAGATTTATCTGGGTTCCTAGCTTGCCTCTGTGTTTTCATAGCTGAGTAACCTTGGGAAAATTACTTAACCTCTCTGAGCCTCTATCATGAAATGTTATTTGGGAAAAGTTAAATAAAATTATGTATGTAAAGAATATAGAAGTTATGTAATTAATGACTACAAAATTGAAGGACTGAAATGAAACAGGGTGAAGAGTGGGGGAGGGATCCCCAAAGTTCCCACAGCCCATGAATAGGGAATGGGGGAAGGAGATAATACAGCTATTTAAAGTACTTTGCATAGCTATGGCAATCTGGTAGTAAGATAAGAGCTGTGCTACTGCCCCAGGGCAAAATGTGTGTACTCGACTTTTAGAATGTATCCTGACATAGTCAGGGGAGGCAGAGGCCTGGAGATGACTGAGTCACTATTGCCCTGATTAAAAATGGCAGCTGAAAGAATGTAAACAATACAGGGAAACTGGCAAGTGGAGCTCATTGTGGGAGGAGTCAGAGATTGAGGTCACATAAAAAGTTCTAGGTCAATATTTAAAAGAGGGGTAGGCAGCCGCGAGGGAAGAAGGGACCGTTGTGAGAAACGCTCACAATAAAAACCGGGACACAGGACTTGAGCAGTAAAGCGAGGCCTTTATTCACGAGTCTGCAGAGCCGGGCGCACCCTCATAGCCAGGAGAATGTGCGCGCCAAGTAGACAAAGGAAACTGGTTTTATAGTCTTAGCTTCCCCACCCTGAAATTGCCACCCTAAAGTGATTATCTTCTCCACCCTAAAATTGCCACCCTAAAGTGATTATCTTCTCTGCCCTAAAGTGAGAGCGATTAGCTTCCCCGCCCTAACGCAATTAGCTCCCCCTCCCCTCTCCTTCTTCCCCGTTTCTCCATTACTGGTTACTCCGGAGTTACAATCTAACACGGTTAACTAAATGCCCCTTCTGTGGTTTGTAGATATGCCAGTGATGTCAGCTCCCTTCTCAGAGACCCTCTAATTACATTTGCCCTTTGTTACTAATGACTTTTCACTGGTTTGGGAGTCACTATGTCCTTGTTTCTAACACCGTGATGTAGCAGCCACGTGGTAAGCAGCAAGCAGTTATGCAGTTCCTAGGCATGATTCCGCCATGGGGCCTGGTCCAATAAGAAAGCAGGCATGCTGCTGCTTTGATGGTGCCCTCTCTAGCAGACTCCGAGGCCTCTACCTTGCAGACCCACACTCTATCTGGACTCTTGGAACTTGGAACATATGGAAAGGGCACTCTTAGGACTTATGTCTTTCCTGGACTTTAGCATGATCCAGTGTAACATGGCACATGCTTTTCTGGACTATAATACAGAGGCTGAGGTCAACATATCCCAGATCCTGGAGGGGAGAGCTGCTGCAAGAGGATGGTGACTTTCAAACCCATGAGTGTACCTTCCGGAGGAACTGGGGGCTGTTTGCACAGCCAGCTTAAGCACGGCTAAGGAGATGGGGAACTATTGGGCTTGGTTTAGGCTTACAGCCTTTTGGGGAGAAAGGGAAGTGCTGGGTCTCATGGGAAAACAGGGTTCCAAGCTGAAGTGCTCCCAGTTCCCCCAAGGCTGGAATCTTGTAAATAAAAACCTGTTTCTCTCAACACTAATTATTGGGTCTTACACCATGGTGCCATGTGAGGGGGCCCCAGTTTGCTTGGGTACAGTAAGGTTTGGATAGTGATAAGCAAAAGGTTACTTAAAATGACTTTGTTCCACACCCCCCAATTTGAGGCATAAGCTTAGAGTTCATGAAATGTCACCCAGCTGCAATATTAATGTTAGACTTATTTCAGACAACTAGCTTGTGAACAGACTAGAAAAATCATTCACAGAACTGATTGGCCAAGATAAACACCTTTGTCCTCCTGGCCCCTCCTTTGCTCTATCAAAGTCTGGGGTCAGAGGACTGCCCACCAAGACGGAGTAGTAGGTAGACATGCTTTGCCTCCTCGCACAACCATAAGAAGGATCACAACTAATCTCAAGACAAAAAACAACCAGAACTGCCAGAAAATTGAACTGTATGGAAGTCCAACAACCATGGACTTAAAGAAGAAATATTCATCTAGACAGATAGGAAGGGTGGAGCCAGGGAGCCAGGGTGGAGAGGATGTGGTGTGGTGGAGTTGGGGTGGCAGCAGCAAGGCAGAGGTGATGGCCAGCAGAATGGGTGGTTTCACATTTACTTATGGTGAATAAAAGCCAGGGGGGACACCTGGGGAGTGATCCCAGCCCCAGGCCAGACCACACAGCCCAGTACTAGGAAAATAAAGCCACATTGCTTCTGGCTATGAAAAACAGTGGAGGTTGGGGATGCTAAAGAAACTGCCTGTCTCTCAGTAGAGTCCATTTCAAGGGCCCCCATGGTCCTAGAATATATGCAAGCCCACCCACTCTGGGAACCACCACCAGGGCAGAAGCTAGAGGGGCAGCTAGTCCCATGCAGGAAGTGGATGGAGTGACTGGAAAAGGGGCAAGTGTTTCCTCTCTGACCCCTCCACCACATACAGCACCACAAAGCAGTGAAATGAGTCACCCTGCACTGATGAATGCCTAAGGCTCCACCCCTTACAACATAACAGGTGTGCCCAGAGAGGGGGTGAAAGTAGCTCTACCTAATACACAGAAACAAACACAGGGAGGCCATCAAAGTCTGGGGTCAGAATCAAGGACTAGGCCATTTCTTGTCATTTCATCCCCCCAAAGCTGGTTGGCCAAGTTCAGATATACACAGATGGGCCCCATTATCCGGAGTATAGTAACAGCATGAGTTCCAGTACACAACACAAATGGAGATCACCATTCATCAAGAAGACCTGTTACTCCAGGTGAGGTCCTCAGCCAGCAGCAATGGCATCACCCGGGAACTTGTTAGAAATGCAGAATCCCAGGTCTACCCTTGTATTTTAGCAAGATCAGCAGGTCATTTGCGATATAGCAAAGTTTAAGAAGTACCACCTTCGCTTGTGTGGCTCAGCGGATTGAGCACCAACCTGCAGACCAAAAATTTGCTGGTTTGATTCCCGGTGAGGGTACATGCCTGGGTTGCAGGCTGGGTCCCTGGTTGGGGCTGTGTGAGAAACAACTGATTGAAGTTTCTCTCTCACGTCTATGTTTCTCTCCCTCTCTCCCTCCTTCCCCCCTCTCTAAAAATAAATAAATAAAATCTTTAAAAAAAGAAAAAGAAGTGTTAATCTAATGGCTCCAATGTAACTGGCTTTCCATGCGTTGTTGTGCAGTTGAGGTCCCCTTCTTTGGGCTCTTGGAATGCATTTTCTTTTACAAGTTTAGAGAGGTAAGAAGGAGCAAGAGGCCTGCTATGTCTAAGAAGTAGGCCCAGTCCACTTGATTCTCAATGACTTTTCATTCCTTGGATTCTCTTCCTTGCATGCAACTCATGAGCTGGGACAGTTCAAACTAAGATAGCAAGATAAGCTTGGCAGAAGGTCCAGCCCTCTCTCTCTGGCTGTCACATTTCTAAGAGGTGAAAGAGAAAATATGGGACTGGGAGTTGGCTCCCAATCCAGAGAGAAGCCCAGTCTCTCTAAACTACTTCTCTCTTTCCTCCTTCCCTTCACCCTCATCCTCCCCCCTTCTCTTCTCTATCAGCTGATCAGAACAAGCCGGGGGGACAAATTATTGTATTTGGAAAAGGCCAAGGTGACAGGCCCCAGCTAGCACTGGGACTCTATCTTTTCCTACTTTCCTGGCCGTGGCTGTGATCTTGTTACAGAGTGGGGGTCTCCAAAAATCCCCAGAGCCTGCAGGTCAGGGGATGGGGAAAAGGGAACAGCTTTTAAGATGTAGCTTAGTTTCTCAGTTATGCAAATGGTTTGGTTCTTCAAAGGCCCCAAGAAGATGGGAGGGGTTTTGACCATGGAATGGTGCGGAAAGAGCATACGGGGCCTGCGTGAGGTTCTGTGAAAGGTCAGAACTAGCTACCACACCCACTGTGTCACAGGACGCAGTCAGGGATTTAAAAATACGTGGCAGACATCTTTTTAGCTAGAAGTTCCATGCGGTTTTGAGAAGAGGGGAGGAGACCCACGTGGTTTGAAGAAAGGAGAGAGGAACTCCATGCAGCTTTGAAAGGGCAAAGAGAGAACATGCGTGATCCAGTGCAACATGGCGTATGTTTTCTTGGACTGTTGTACGGAGACTGATGACATCGTACCCCAGATCCTGAAGGAGAGAGCTAACAGATAAGAGATGGGGAACCTCTGGGCATGTTTTTGGCTTCTAGCCTTTTGGAGAGCAAGGGAAGTGCTGGGTCCCGTGGGAGAACAGGGCTCTGAGCTGAAGTGCTCACTGTCCTCCTCAGGTTGGAACACTGTAAATAAAGACCTGTTTTCCTCAACACTAGTTGTTGGGTTTTACACCAAGGGATCACGAGAAAGAACTCCCTTTCGCTCTGTAATAGCCTTACAGAAAAGGGGAGAGAGGAAGAGAAACCTGTTAGGCCTGAATTACTTCTAAACCTACAATCTAGACAAAATCAGTCCTCCCTCTGTCCCAGCACAGCTTCCCAGAGGTGCATTGGGTTTGAAAGCCTTATCTATAAGGACTGAAAGACATGCCTTTGCCGGTGTGAGAAACGCTCACAATAAAAACCGGGACACAGGACTTGAGCAGCAAAGTGAGGCGTTTATTCACGAGTCTGCAGAGTCGGGCGCACCCTCAGCCAGGAGAATGTGCGTGCCAAGTAGACGAAGAAAACTGATTTTATAGTAATGCGATTAGCTCCCCCTCCCCTCTCCTTCTCCCCAGTTTCTCCATTACTAGTTACTCCAGAGTTACAATCTAATGTGTTATCTAAATGCCCTTATTGTGATTTGTAAATATGCTAATGCTGTCAACTCCCTCCTCAGAGATCCTCTAATTACATTTGTCCTTGAGACCCTCTAATTACATTTTCCCTTAAGACCCTTTAATTACATTTGCCCTTTGTTACTAATGACTTTCTACTGGTTTGGGAGTCACTGTGTCCTTGTTTCTTACACTGGCATTGACTGCGCATATATTAAGAGTAAGTACTTATTTAACACTCACAATGCTAAAGCACTTTACACATATCAATTCATTTAATCCCCCAGTAACCCTATAGGGTAGGTACTATACTTGTTCCCATTTTACAGATGTGGAATCAGAGGCACGCAAACTTGAAATAATTTGCAAGGTAGACCAGAAAATAAACAGTAGAGCTGAGATTCAAACCCAGGCAACTCAAGCCAGAAACCTTGCTCCTAACCTACCTCTGACACATTTCTGGCAGGAACCCTGTAGGAGGTGTTGCCTGGTTTGGGTATTCTCACTTCCTCAGCCAGTTACCCTCTTAATCTCATTGCCATCCTCTACACAACTCCTTTGTCAAAGCCCAGCCACAGATTTTAAACCACAAAGATGTGAATGACTATGATTGTTTGGTTAGTTGACCAACCAGATTTACAAAGGAGAAAAGGAAGTATACCCTGGGTTCAGGAAGACTTCCCACACCACTGGTAGTTTAAAAAAAAATACAAGCAAAATGAAGGCTACATAAAATAATAGGGGCAATCCAGTCAAAATGAGACGGAGCTACCCTTTTCCCAAAGGGAATTTTCTAAGGGTAAGATTAGCAAAAACGGAACCAATTACATTTCTTTCCTGTCCTCGATCTCAGTTCTTTCTTTGGGTAAAGCAAGCATGCTGTTTGCAAAGTACTTTCACAGATGTCTACTGCCTTATCTTTATAGCACCCTCAAGAGGTTGAGCGTCTTGCCCAAATAACACAGGATCTAAGTGGCAAAGTGTAGATAGACTGAAGCCTGGTCTCCTGAGGTGGAGACGAAAAACTCTACGTTCAGCACATGCTCTCTGTTCCTTAGTAAAAGCAGGATGGAAAGAAGTATCAGAACCTCACACTTTACATCTAGAAATTTCTAGTCACCAAGCAATAACAGCTAGCAAGTACTGAGGGCTTTCTCATGCACCAAATGCTGACTATGGGTGTCACGAGGAATAATTCATTTAATCCCCACAACAATGAGGAGTGTTAGAAACAAGGACATAGTGACTCCCAAACCAGTAAAAAGTCATTAGTAACAAAGGGCAAATGTAATTAAAGGGTCTCAAGGGCAAATGTAATTAGAGGATCTCTGAGAAGGGGGTTGACAGCACTGGCATATCTGCAACTCACAATAGGGGCATTTAGATAACAGTGTTAGATTGTAACTCCGGAGTAACCAGTAATGGAGAAACAGGGAAGAAGGAGAGGGGAGGGGGAGCTAATTGCGTTAGGGCGGGGAAGCTAATCGCTCTCACTTTAGGGTGGCAATTTCAGGGTGGAAAAGATAATCACTTTAGGGTGGCAATTTCAGGGTGGGGAAGCTAAGACTATAAAACCAATTTTCTTTGTCTACTTGGTGCACACATTGCACATTCTCCTGGCTGTGAGGGTTTGCCCGGCTCTGCAGACTCGTGAATAAGGGCCTCGCTTTAATGCTCAAGTCCTGTGTCCCAGTTTTTATTGTGAGCGTTTCTCACAGGAGCATGTTATTAGAATCCCCATTTTGCAGATGAAGAAAATCGGGTATGCAAAAGGTAAGTAAGTAACTTGCTCAGACTAACCCTTCTAGCAAGGGGCAGAGCTCATAGTCAAACCAGGACATCTGATTCTAGAAGCTGTTCTTTTATCCACCAAGCTCTGGCCTCTGCTGAAGAATTAAGATAGAATTGCTCCACAGAGAACTCAACAGCATCAGTTCTTGGAAGTATCTGTGAATGGAAAAGGGAGAGTACACAACACATTTATGTAAGAAAAAAATATCACAGTACTCCCGTTATGTTAATAGTCATTCTAAGGTAAACAGAACTATCATCTGGGTGTCAGCGTGGAATATTCATGATTAATAAATGAAAGTGTATCAACTTATATGATCTGAACATCTCTGTGAAAGGATATGTCAGGTAATATGGGGGGTCCAAAGAGAACAAAATGTGCCCCTGCCTTCAGGAAACCTTCAGGGAAGCTAGAGAGACAACAAGGCAACCTGCCCCCCCCCCCAACACAAAGTTGTTGATGGAAGAAACATCCAAACCTGTAGAGAACTTTTATAAGAATTAATTTGAGCCAAACTGAAGACGAATGGAGGGAAGCAAGATTTCAAATGCTCCAGAGAATAACAGTTTTGCAGCTTCTTTTACGCATTTGAAATTAAGGATGGAACATAAGGAAGATTACATGGAGGAGGGAAACAGGAAGGGTTGGATTATTGGACAGTTAACGAGATTATGTGGTTTCCTGAGGGTGGTTAGGTTTATTTTAAAGGTGTGTTAATGCAGATGCATGGAAACAATGGACAAAACTTGCTTAAGGAGAAGATAAACCTTTCACTAAAAATTATGGGCCTGGGGTGTGACTGCCTGCAATGATCTGGCCATTTGGGAATTTATGATCCAATCATCCTGTGAAGTTACTTCTCATAGAACTCCCCATTCCCCCCCACAGATGTATAAGAATTCAACGTAATCCTTGAAGAGAGATGTCACAGGGACGTAGGTGATTAATCACTACATGAATTCTACAGTTCATAACTGCTATAGGAGTTCCAGGCAAGGAGTAATCCTCCAGGCTGGGGTTGTAAAGGAAACCTTGGTCAGGGAGATAGTGTCTGGGTAGGATCCTAAATGATGCCAAAAAATGTGAATAGCTCTAGGGGACAGAAAGGGTGTTCCAGGAAGAAAGAACACTGTGAGCCTTGGTGGGGAGGCAAAAAAAAAAAAAAAATGCTGCAAGTGCACACTTGAGGTGGGGACAGTAAACACGAAGCCTGACAGGACCTGCCTGTGTCTCATACCAGCCCCTCACCCCTCAGGGCTGCTGTGTAGAGAACTTCTGGTGCAGAGCCCTGGCACTAACCAACATCCAACCTTCCGCCCTCCCTGCCTGCCAGGGAGCCTCTGGTAACACATCCATCATGGGGTGTTCCACCCACACCCCAATGATTGTTGGCCTCTCTCCTGCAGATTGCTTTGGAAGTGCAATCAATCCAAGGACTGTTGGTTCTATGTCTTTTGGAAACTCTAAAGCCAGCAAATGTCACCACACACCCCCTGCTTGTCATTGTCTTTAGAGACTTCCTGAAAGGAAAGTTCCTCTAATCATCCATTCTTTTGTGTCCCCATTGTGCTCCAGGATTCCTCTCAATGAACTGTGCTCACGGCTGCTCCACCAACCCTTCCTCAGTTCCCACTGGGGCGCTCCTGCATGGTAACGACCCTAGCACCCTCACACTCTTCCCTCTGCACCTTCACCCTGTCACATGCTTCACACAGTTAGGGGTAAGGTCTTCCTCACAACCCATTGCCACTGCCTCTGCCACTGGAGAAGAGCTTTCCAGGCATAGCAAAGAGCAAGTGCAAAGGCCCTGAGGTGAGGATAAGTTTTATTATCATGTTTGGGGCTAGCAAAGAACCTGTGTGGCTAGAGCAGGATGGGCAAGTAGTAAAGTGGCAAGAGACGAAGTCAGAGAGGAAAAGGAGGCAGGCCAGACAGTGAAGGTCATGGTGAAGGCACTGGAGTTGCTCAGCAGGAGGTGGAAAGGCGTGGGAAGATTTAGAGTAGAAGAACAGCGTGATCAGAAATACACTTAAAAACAAAATTAACCCACTGCTATGTGGAGAATAGACAACGGAAGCAGGGAGATAGGTTCTGGATCATCCTTCCATTCTTTTGTAGAAATTCTGCATCTTTAAGGGGCACGTTACCCAGTTGTAGCAAGTTCTTCCTCTACCGTCACCTTTGGAACACTCCTTCCCCACTGTCGTTCCCTGAGGACTTTAGCTCTCCTTTCCAGCTCCTTCTCCCTGAGACTTGCCGTCCACCGGGAGAACTTATTGCACATATGGATGTTCCATTCGACTCATTGGTTCCTTAGCTCACTGACTTCCTTGATTCTTATTACCTTCACATTATTTTTCCAATTAGCCACTCAGTCCCACTGAGGTCAGATATTATCATGATTAGGATCGAACTGCTCCTAAAATCTCAAAATAGCACAACTTCATTCTCAAATCCCAATCTCTTGTCTTTATGGTTTTTTAACTCATGTGCTCCCAGTTTGGTTGGTCCCCAGATTCATGAAAAATGTCACTCCATTTGCTGTTCACTCAGTCCTTCCTACTCAATCCCTCAATTGTCCTTATGGCTATTTCAAACATTCTTTATACTCTACAAGCCATCCATCCCCCTATTTGTCCACCTTACTGACTTTGAAAATGAAATCCATCAATTCCTGCCACCCTATCCACCACACCCATCTTTGCTTCTTCCTTGGAGTCCCAGGGAATGAGGCTAATAAAACCTTTACCTTGTTCAGCTTAGTCTTTCCCATATCAGGCATCTTACTCCACAGCTCTTCCCTCAACCCTCTGACTCTGGCTTCCTCCCTCCTGCATTTAAACTTGAGTCACATAACAACTCAGACACTCCCTCTAACACACACTCCCTTTTGCCTCTTGCCCCGTCTTTCTCTCCTTCTTCACAGCCAGTCTTATTAAGAAAATGTTCTATCCACTTTTGTGTCCACCTCTTCAGTTTCTATTCAGTCTAGTTCCTACTTTATTCACTGAAGCTTCTCATCTACATTCACCAGATTCCCTCTCTAAGCCTCATCTCTCTGCACCCAACCTTACTGAAGGGGCCCATGGTTAGGCCAAGCTCATGCCTGGGAACTTTCCCCTCCACTGCCCTTCTACTCATCTATTTGTTGCAGGAGTTCTTCTGGCCTCAGAAAAGCCTCACTCTGCCCTCTGACCGCTCACCCCCCCAATTACTGAGTCAGGTGCCCTATATGATGGCATAGCATCTCATGCTTAATATTTATTTACATGTTCACATTGCATGAAAATTTCTTGTTTACTTGTGAGCCTCCCTTGCTAGACCATAAACTAGTTGGGGTCAAGGTCTATATAGCACAATTCCTCATATATCTGAATTATGAGTAACAACATATATAACTTGGGTTTTCATTAAAAAATAATTGAAGGTTATCAACAAATGGTGTAATTAGATCAAAGGGGTAATTTATAAGAGCCTCTTTCACTTTCCTGTTCTGTATCTATAAACCTTCTCATTTCATCGGAGCCTATGAAACCACTATTCTACTGTGTGCAAACTTGAGCTGACCTTCTATTTTTCAACAGTGGGAGGAGAGGATGCTCAGTTGGATGGAGAAGGAGCAGTGTTGGGCATTTGAATAGGGTCATGTGTGGGACAATCAGGTAGAAATGGCTAGTAGGCAGCTGAAAGACGTGGGCTGATGCTCAGGGAAGGTCTGAGCTGGCGCAAGGTATTCTGGACTCAGCATCATGCACATGGCACCTGAAACATGAGATAGGATGTGCGCACCAAGAGAGAGCATGTAGAGCAAGAAGAGAGGGCTGGCCTGTGGAGCCTCCGAGGACACAGACATTTGAAGGATGGACGATGGAAAAGGGATGGTGAGAGAAAGGAGACCCTGAAGGAATGCTCAGAGAAGAAATAACGAACCCCAGGAAGGTCATATTGCGACAAGGTCAGCACCTTGACCTTTAGCCCTTTTGTGCAAGTCTTCCAGCCTATTCGTCCTCCCTGCCCTTCAGACTCTGGGGTCAACAATTCTGCTGTTACAGACATGAAACTCCCGCATATTCACACAGTATAGTTTTAATCAATTTCTCACCATGGGACACAATGAGTTTATCATCTTTGGCAGTTCCTATCATATTTATCCCAACAGCTATCCTAAATCTTCAGTCTTCCCAGGACTAAAATCTTTCTCTACTCTAACTTTTTTTTTTTTTTTTTTAGTAACAAGTTTATTGAGATATAACCATTCAATTGAATGTGTATAATTCAATATTTAAAAATACATTCACAGAGTTGTACAACCATCACTAGAATCCATTCTAGAACAATTTCTCACTTAAAAAAAAAAAAAAAAGAAAAAGAAAAGTCCTGTGAAAGTCCTGTACCCTTTACCCATCACTGTATAGACCCTATTCCCCAGGCCCTCTAGCCCTAGGCAACCACTAACCCATTTTCTGTCTCTATAGATTTTCCTGTTCTAGACATTTCATGGAAATGGAATCATACAAGTATATGATCTTTTGTGACTGGTTTCTTTCACAACACATGTTTTCAAGGTTCATTCTATGTTATAGCATGAACCAGAACTTGACTTCTTTTTATGAAGATACATGTCTGAATCATGTTCCATTGTGTGGATATACTATGTTTTGTTTATCTATTCATTACTTAAGAGGCATTTGGGTGTTTCTACCTTTTGCCTGTTGTGAATAATGCTGCTATAAACATTTGTGTACAAGTTTTTGTGTGGTCATATATTTTGTTAGCTTATGTGGTAACTCTATGTTTAATTGTTTGACTAACTGTCAGACTCTCTCTGAAAGTAACTGTCCCATCTTAAATTCCCATCACCAGTGTGGTGTCTAACAAGGATGCCAATTTTTTTATATCCTTGCCAACCCTTGTTTTCTTTTTCATTTTAGCCATCTTAATACATGGAAAGTAGTATCTCACTGTGGTTTTGATTTCCTTATGACTAATAATATTGAGCATCTTTTCATGTGCTTATTGGGTTCAGTCCTACAAGACTGCTCCTTATCCCTTTTTCAGATACCAAACACAAGCCCAGGTTGTCACCTGGACTTTATACTGGTTATAAGTCAGAGGTTTCCATCACCCCATTCTTAGGTTCAGTGATTTCCTATGATGGCTCACAGAACTCAGGTACACACTGTACTTGCTATTGCCTATGTATTACAAAGGGTATTTCACAGTGACTTTGCTCAAATAAACTCTTAAGAATTTAATATGCCTCAGTTTATCTTTCAATATGTTATCAGAACTTTCTTTAAAATTATGAATTTTTGTTTCCTCAGAACATAAAAATATAAGAAGAGTACACAGACAGAAAATAACAAAAAAAGATCAATCAAAATGGAACTGTCAACATTTAGAGAGCAGATGAAAAAATGATGAAAAAAATGTCCATATAGTTGTCTTCTTTGGTTATATTTAATAGTAGGTTCCACAATCCATCTGCATTTCTTTCTCCATTCATAAAATGGATCAAGAGCCTATTCTCTCTGGTTTGTGCTGTATGCCTCAACAGATAACAACCTGAGGTTTTAAAGCTATAGAGAATTTGTAATTTTAAAAATTCTACATGAGAACTCCCAGAAAGGAGAACTAAATATTCAATACACTAGTGCTTAGAGCTTAACTTATTGATCACTTCTCCTTTCCCCACTCCACCCAATGTGCCTGAAAGGCTTCACGTGCTGGCTGGACTGGAAGTAAATGAAGGGCTCAACCTCAATTACTATGGAGAAAGGCTTTCCTTTTTCCCTTGTTGACAGGGCAGAAAGTTAAAAAAAAAAAATCTCAAACTTCTCAATCATTAAGAATTTATACTAAGAAGGGCAAAATGACAAAACATCAAATAAGTTTTGTTCATTCTTTGGTCCTAGTATCTCTAATCATGTCCTGGGTTAATTGGAGGTGGCAGACTATTTTGAAATAAGCTTCCATCGAACTACCTAGGACAATTAGGAGACAAAGTTTGAAGTATGAAATTTGATCATGAAAACACTTTTCCAGCAATAAATGATTAAATAAGGCAGACCATTGCTGTAGTAGAGACATGGTTTCTGTTTAAATTACAGGAGAAAGACTTAAAGAGGTAGGACTCTGAGGTATGGGGAACTCTCCTTACAATTTTTATTTTAAATGATTTTTGCAAGGGAATGAGGATGGCATAAAAATTTTAATGATGGGTTTTTTGGTCAAGGTCAAAAAACCACATGGAATATTTATACTTTTGCAGGAGAACCTCTGCACAGGCATTGCGTGATTCCTGGAGAGAGACTCACCCTACAGCAGGTCAGAAAACTCCTTGATCTGCCTAAAATAGTTTATATATATTAGCCTGAGAGTTACCTAAGATGTAAATAAAATGGAATCTTCTATAAGAAAATGTATGAGTTTTGAGCTATACTTTGCCATAATGATGGTATACAAGAGTAGCTAAAGTGATGTTTTGTTATTGTTCTTGTTACTGTTGTGGTTTTAAAAAAATCAGTAAAACTGTTGAAGTTCTCAAGTAATCTAAAGATGTAGGCTGTAACTTCTATGTGAAATCATCACGTGTGTGCCACAGGAATAGTCCCTCAGCTTCATTTCTTCCTATATTAAATTTTCAATAGAGTCTACCAAGTAGATTCTTTTTCTCTCACAAATACATATTTAAATAAATAGCTTAAATAAAGGGAATCAATTTATTATATGAAATATTACTTTACAGAGGGCTTATCACAAATGCATTCATTTCTTAAATTGGAAGAGCCTCTGTAATGTTTTATAAAGATAACTTTGGTTATATTTAATTACTTTAAGTAGCTCTGCAAAATGTTTTAGAGCTGAATACCATTTGCTGTTTTATAATGTAATTACTTCCAGGATGATTTCTTTTGTATATTTACTAAGACTGGGCTGCTAACTATAATTTTGGCCAATTATTATTATTAATATTTTTAATCCATAATATGTGTTTAGGTGGGTACTGTTTCCTTTTCAATATAATTTATGATTTTTCCAATTTGTCCTAGTTCTAATACCTATATTCCAAAACAGAAATAATTAGTAGGAGTATCAGTCAGAATAGGAAAATGTAATAATTTCAGTCATGTAAGTTTCTGACTATTTAATAACTACACTATTAATTTGGTATTCTTATGACTGTATCTAGTTGTCAATAATACCACCATCTGACCTGAATATTTCAGTTCTATTTGTTTCAGTTAGATGATTTTCTTAATTAAACTAAATTTATCCAAGCTAGTATGTGTATTATTTGTTTAACAAGTGAGTGAGTTAAAGATCAAAAAAAGAAAGCAATCCACTTACATGTATGTATAATAAAACCAGGAAATCATTAAGATAAGTGAAGTAGATTCAATGCAAGCAGCAACTGAGGTGTCCAAGGAGTACTTAGATGCTAGTCTAAGAGAAACTACTTAAATTCACTGCTAAACTTGACTCTGCACTTTGGGGAAAGCCAATAGAAAATGAAATTGTGATGTGTTACAGATCACACCTGCGTATCAAGATGAACAAATTTTCCTAGCCTGTGCTATAGGAGGCACATATCCCACAGGGATCTTGATTGGCATAATAAAAGAAATTCAGAAGGTTTTTTTAAAGGGAGGATAATTTTATCCCACTAAAATTTAATTCCATCAATAAAGAGCGTGAAATGTTATCTCATAGTTCCATGACATTTATATGGGGAACTAGTGTCACCCAGGTTGCCAGGTGACTGATGAATTGTCTTGTAGCAGCAAAAAGCTGAGAGAATGTAGCGCTGTAACAGAGCGCCCTCCCCAAGTTCCCCACAGCCCATGGCTTTGGGGATGGGGGAAGGAAATAATACTGTTTTTAAGGTACTTTGCATGTCTATGTCATGCTGGTAGCTAGGGCTGATAAAAGGGTGGATGATACTGTTTAAGATACTGTATGTCAGTGACAAGGAGATAGCTGAGCCTTTCCTGAAGGGGACAGCCATAAGGAACGGAGAGAGAGCTATAAAGAAAGGAGCCATGCTGTTTGAAAGGGTAAAGAAGGGCCTCCGTCCGCCATGAGAAGAAGCATGATGGAAGGAGCATGTTAGAGGAGTATGATGGAGCAACAGGTTGTAGCAGCCATGTGAGAAGTAGCTACGCAGTTAGCAGTCAGGATTTGGTCCTGCAGCCTAGGCCAGTAAGAAAGCAGGCGTGCTGCTGCTCTGATCGTGCCTGCTCCATCTGACTCTGCCTTGCAGACCCGGACTCTGTCTGGACTCTTGGAACTTAGAACATATGGAGAGGACGCTTTTAGGACTTATGCCTTTCCTGGACTTCACCATGATCCAGTGTAACATGGCACATGCTTTCCTGGACTAGTATACAAAGGCTGATGACCCCAGAGCCTGATGGAGAGGGCTGACAGATAAGGATATGAGGAACTAGTGAGCTTGTTTTTGGCTTCTAGTTTTTTTGGGAGCAAGGGAAGTGCTGGGTCCCATGGGAGAGGAGGGCTCTGAGCAGAAGTGCTCACAGCCCCCCAAGGTTGGAATATTGTAAATAAAGACCTGTTTCTCTCAACACTAATTGTTGGGTCTTACACCAAGGTACCATGCGAATGAGCCCCCCCCCCTTTGTTCAATAGCAGGGCATTGGTCTTAAACACTTTTGTTCATAGATAGCCGAAAGGAAATTTGAAAAACATATGCCCCCTTGAACACTTTTAAGTTACTATCTAAAAATTTCCATGAGACGTTTAAAAAGTAAAAGGGTGTAATTTTTAGCATATTTTAACTATGGCATTTTAAAGTTGAAACTTTTATAGTGCTTTTAAAAGCAAAAAAGATAACTCAAATACCATTTTGGTTTGATACCATTGTTATCTCTTTAAAATACATGAATACATTTTTATTAAATAGTCAGTAATTTTACCTTGTTTCTATTCTCTTTGAACTCATGTTTCCCTTCTACTTCCACTGTAGAATTATCTTTGGGGATGAATTACTATTGAAACAACTATTGACATTCAGCTGCTTAAAACAATTCAATGGTATAAATTTCTTGAAGTTATTTTATTTTTTATTGGTAAATACAGCTGTCTCTTTTCATTCCGACTTTCTTCTTTCACACTTCCTGTTGTGTTGGATAGTTTTGGAGTCTTTGTGGGCAGTTTTGGGGAACCAGCTAAAAGAAAGTTGGAGACCAATTTGGTGCATTTTTAATGGATTATAGATCTATGAGGTTGACAGTCACTTCTGTTAAGTAACAGTTAGCCATCTCAGTAAAAGCAATATCTACACAACTAAGTCAATTCACTTGAAGTCTTGGCACAAAAATGCAAGGCTAAAGGTTCAATGATGTGATCTGTAGCACTAGCACCAGAAGATGTAGGTGGTAGAAAAGAAACAAAGCTGAAATTAATGGAGATGAAAGCTGGTCTGTGGAAAATTGTCTACGAAGTATTTAGTTTTCATAAACACCTGGTCAACATTTCTGTCTGGTCTCATCCTTGTTTTTGCCTAAAAAAACTTTTTTTACATTTTCTCTAATGCAGGTCTGCTGGCAATAAATGTTCTTAAAATATTTATTTAGCTTTTATCCTTGAAAGATATTTTTTCTGGGTATAGAAAGTAGGTTGACAGTTCTTTGTTGTTTTTTTTCAATACTTTTAAAGATGTCATTCAACTCTTTGGGTTACACAGAAGCCAAAGGGATAATGAGAAGTGTGCTGTAATTCGTTTTTTCTTTTTCTCTGTATGTGTTATGAACTGAATGTTTGTGTTCCCCCAAAATTTATGTGTTGAAATCTTAATTTTCATTGTAATGGTATTAAGAGATGGGGCCTTTGAGAGATAATAAAGTCATGAGCGAGGAACCTTCGTGAATGAGATTAGTGCTCTTATATAAAGAGCCATGAGAACTTGCTCTCGATCTCCCTGATCTCTACCACATGAGATCACAAGAAGACAGCCATCTGTAAACTGGAAAGTAGGGTATCATCAGGCACCAGGTCTGCCTCCAGAACTTTGAAAAATAAATGTTGTTTAAGCTACTCAGTCTATGGTATTCAGTTGAGGCAGCTCAAACTGACTAAGACAGTACATAATGTATCTTTTTTTGCACTGGCTGCCTTCAAGATTTTCTCTTTATCTTTGGTTTTTAGAAGTCAGAAAATAATGTTTCTAGTGGGTGTTTTTTGTTTTGTTGTGATTTATTGATTTATTATTCATCTGGCTTAAGGTTTTCTGATCCTTTTGGTCTAAGACTTTTGTCCATAGGACAGAGAGTTTTAGCTGGGCTTCCGGTCCTTCCTACAGTGGTGACCACTGCTCTCCTCTAAACCTGCATCACAATTGAGACTTCCGTTGATTTCCTGCCACGTCTCTACTCTTTCTCCTGAGCATCAAATGAAGGTCTGTGAAGACAAGCCAGGAATGAATGGGTGTAGATTTCCCTGTACCTGCATCTTCCATGGGTTTTATAATATGCTTGTCAATGCTTCGACTTGACCATTTTGTTAAAAATTGCAAATGAATTCTTCTTACCCATTTATATGACAGCCAGAAATAGCAAACAAGTATTATAAGAAATCTATTGTCCCTAGTAATCAGAGTAACATTTTAGTATCATTTAACATCTATGAATTTTTCTATATTAAAGAATATCCAAACAAAACAAATAAGTGCAATACTGACACAGTTGTAATCAAATAAGCTTTGTGTAAAGCATTAAAGGCAATCCCTATCAATATCCAAACTAAGTCCATTTGCTCACTGAATAATATTACTGTAGGAAATTTTTTCCTAAAGAAATAATACAACAGGACAATAAAACTATGTTCGTGATCAAATAAATGTTTGTTATAATTTTATTTATAATATTAAAAATTGAAAACAACTTCAATTATCATACTAGGCAATGGTAAATTCAATATTATGCTAATTTGGTGGATGATTATAATTTCTATTATACATCTAACTTAGACAGTTTAGACTTTCTGAAAACAATAATAAAAATGAGGTTAATTAGGTGTGCTGCAGTGGGTTTGCAGAATCCTACATTTTATGAATAACATTTCATGCCTATGTGGAAGATTGTTATTAGATTAATTTGGGTTGGCTATGGCTTGCCTTAGGGGTTGGTGGTTGAATAAACTAGCTGCCTCTAAACTGTGACCTAAGAATAATTTTAATAAATTAACATGGAGACAATATTTTCCTGTGCTGGAGTCCAGGTGTAAAGCAACTTATAAACATTTTGCATATATCTACATAATCTATAAGTAACCTATTACACTGTTAATAGAATGACTATCAAATAGTTGTCAAGGAGACAGATAATGAGTATCATAGAAAAAGGGTTCTGTAACCATATAAGGGGTATCAATTAACTCTAATTTGAAGGCAAATTGCTGGATTCCATGTGGGTGGCGCAGAGTTCCATTTATAAAATTTTGAAAAAAATGGCGTAAAGGTGAAATAAACCAGGGAATATGTTTGAGGTGGCATAAAATTACACGGTAACTGCAAGCATGCTTTTAGGTCCCCCTGTTGGTATGGCAGGCAGTACTGGATTAATACAAGAAGCACAGATCTGATTTCTCCTTCTAATCCTCAAGTTCAGACGAAATTCCTAGATCTGTAGCTGTATTTTAGTTGTGAATCTCTACTCAAGGAACCTGGCAGTGTTGGAAATTGCAATTTTCACTCTTTAGTTGAATAAATGACTTTCCGAACCCAGAACATTGTAGAAATAAGTACAGGTGGGACAAAAGTAGATTTATAGTTGTGAGTAAGCAAAACACAGAGTTTATTCTTGTATTATTATTTATTAATTATTGTATTATTTTCTATATGAACAACTGTAAACCTATTTTTGCCCTACTCTATATAAAGACAATGAAATAAGTCTATAGAAAGTATTAATATTGCAGTAGTCAGTTTATGTGCAATATATTTCAAGTCACAATGACAAATTGTGTTTCTTTGCTTTTAATCCTCACCCAAGGATATGTTTATTGATTTTAGAGAGAGAGAAAGCAAGAGAGAGGGAGAGGAGAGAGAGGAGAGAGCCAGCCAGGCAGACATGGATGTGAGGAACATTTATGGGTTGCCTCCCATAGGCACTCTGAAAAGAAGCATTTCATTTATATATGGGACATTGTCTTTTTAAAAGAAAAATGAGCCTCACTAAAAAAGACCTTCTAGAACCAACCAGGACAAGCCGGTTTTTCTCCACATAAACAATACTCCAATCAATTAAGCCACCCAGCCAGGGATTTTTAAAAAGTTTTATTTATTGATTTTGAGAGACAGACAGACAGACAGGCATCAATTTGTTGTTCCACTTATTTATGCATTCACTTGTTGATTCTTGTATGTGTCCTGACTGGGAATTAAACCCACGACCTTAGCCTATCAGGACAATGCTCTAACCAACTGAGCTACCCGGCCAGGGCTGCTTTATTCTTTTAATTAGAAATTTCTGATTGATACTTGTTACTTAAATTTGGTATACATTACAAAATGTACTTAATAAAGCTTATTATAAGCAGTGTTTCAGTGACTACTAAAATTATAAATTGGAATTTGTTATATTTTCTAAAGTTACTCAAGAATTTTTAAAGAGTGCTTTAGTTTATCACCTGGGTTTACTAGGAATGTGATGTTTCTGAGGTAAAAAATACTAAATTTGCACATGCAAGTTAAAATATTTCAGTAAATTCAGTGAAATAAGTTTTTTGTTTGGGTGTTAATGACACAAGATCATCTAATATATTATACTTATTAGTTAAGAATTAATAGAAGAATAAAAGTAATTATATTCATTTTTAATAAAATTATTTCATTCATAAATTGACTAATAAGACTTAAAAGTTGAATTTAGAGGTTTAAGAAAAATTCAGTCTTATATTAACTACAGTTACAAATTGCCTGTTTAGACAGCTTTAAGTGATTCATTTTGCATATAAAAGCCCTCCCTTGGGCAGTAAAATATTCACTAACATGCTAAGCCCAATGAAATAATTGTCAACTGAACCTGACAATATGACAAATGTCTAAGTCATTCTGGAAAATCCATTTGATTATACCATTTTCATTTAAATAGAGACATTTATTGCATTTTAAATAAATAATAAAATTTAAAAGAACTAATTTTTTAATAGAAAATTCATAAGATAAAATATAAGAAACAAACACTACTAGTAATGTGCCAAAAGAAAATCATTGCTATTGTTTTGGTGTGTTAGATCTCAGTCTTTTTATAGATTTTAAGCATTAAATTAGTGACCTACTAATTTGCTTATTTAAAAACCATACTGTACATGTAGGGTTTGTTGTTGTTTTTTGTATGGTACTTTTAAAATTTTAACTTTTACCATGACAATGTTTGCAGATTTTACACATCCAGAAGAGAGATCCAGGAGGTGTGGGTGACATTTGATGGCCTGTGGTGGAGGGGGCAATGGGATTTGGTGTTAGAAAGAATCAGTGTTTATATATTATCTGGGAAGACCTTGGACAGGTGTTTGGCATCCCTTAGCCTCAGTTTCCATACCTGTGAAGTAGAGATGACAGTCACTACCTGATTTGATTGTTGGGGAAAAAAATATCTATTATTTCAAGTGCAGGGAGCTTGGTTTCAGTAGTGATTTTCGGCTAAATCTGTGATCTGAGGTGCCTCTAAGGCTAAGGGATATCTGAGACAAGGAAGAATTCTGTTCTCTCACTTCCACATAGTATCACTAGTTAAAGCTGTCCATGTGACTGCCCGCAGAGTTGGGAGTGTCCTGCAGTAGCTACACGGGGAGAGCACAGGCTACCGCATGGTAAGAAATTCACAGTCAGGAAATGAACCATAGAAAAAGAGGTTAGGCACAGGACTAACACCTGGATTTACATAAAGGCATTTGTCCTTAACCGCTATTATGCATAGTCAGAGACAAATAATGAAAAAGGACAAAAAGGTACTTTGGAAAGCTCAGCAAGCACCCAGGCCCTGGAGAGTAAGTCATCATGGAAAAATACCAACAAGGTGACCCTCAATTTTCAGTAAAAAGATTGGAGAGGGTATCTGTGTGAGTTCAATTAGTGCGCTAGTCAAATTTTGTCAAATTACAGAATTACAAGTCAGTTCTTAACAAGAAATGCTCTAATGTAATCCTAAGACTTGTCCGTGTCCTGCTGTGATTGGGAACAATCCTTTCCACAGAATGGTTCTCAGAAAAGAAGCATTTCATTTATATATGGGACATTGTCTTTTTAAAAGAAAAATGAGCCTCACTAAAAAAGACCTTCTAGAACCAACCAGGACAAGCCGGTTTTTCTCCACATAAACATTCTGCTTTCCGAGTCTTCACAATCCCTGCCTTTGCTGTGAAACTCTTTCACTTCGCCTGGGGCTGCAGTCATTGCCCAGCTTCTCTGACGAGCTTTTTGCTCTTACTTCTCATTGGACTGTTTCCCAGCCTCAGAACATTGTGGGTTGTGTGGGAAACACTATGTAAGTACATGGCTTTCTGTGCTCAAAGTGACTGCACCTATTTCATCGCTATACTCTTCCATCGGGGGAAAAGAAACCAGAGATGTAAGACATCAGTGGGAAATTGGCACCGTGGATATCAGAGAACCCATGACACTATATTAAACTTCAAAAGGAAAGAAGAATAGGGATTGCAAAATTCACCTGCTTCCACTAAGAAAGGCCAACAAGTAACATCCCAGAAAGCAGAGTGATTTTTCAAGTCATCTGTAAATACTTCATGTGCTTAGAACTGAGTGTTGTAACCTAATAATTCCAGTGGCCATAAATTTTCAGGCATCATTGCTCCCCATCTTCCCCTATATCTGAGGACCTGCACAATGTGTAGACTACAAAAGGTTTTCAGTTAAAGTAGACTATCAAAATGACGCATCTGTGCTTTTAATTTACTAAACATTTCAACATAATTTTTAATATATGCAGATTAAAAGTAAAGAAAATAGTTTTGAGTACAAATATATTCCACCTTTTTAATTTGAAAATAATACTTACTCTTACAAGTTCTTTTCAATCAGTTAGTGTTTTATTGGTAGCAGGGCCAAGTGTTGAAAGGAAAAAAGTGGGAATAGCATTAAAAATTTAAAAGGATCTATTTTGGTTTCAAATGCCATTGTTGAGGTTATTTGATCTCTGCACTTTTGAAACTTTTAAAATCAATGTCTTTTCTACACTGACATGCAAAAGCTCATTATACAGCATATGGCAAAAGTAGGTTTACAGTTGTGAGTATACAAAACACAGAGTTTATTCTTATATTAGTATTTATTAATTATTGTAATCTTTTTTACATACAAATATCTATAAACCTACTTTTGCCCCACCCTCTAGAAATTTAACAAAAAATAAAAACACTAAGAATTATGTCATGTGTAAGTCATACAATATTAGTTTTTTAAGCAGGTAAAGCAGGGTTCTTTAAAAATGTTGCATGATTAGTAACATAACAAAAGTAATAGATTTTCATCTTTAAGGAAAAATCGTTTGAAATCAAAATTTGTCTTCTTTTAGATCAGTAAAAATAATTTTTACTTCATTAGTTAAAGATACAAGATTTATTATGCTTACTATTGTGCCTCTGTCAAAGGTGGCTTACCCTGGCCAACTCTCAGGTCATCGCTTTTCCTGGTCAAGTCTCCGAAAGTAAATTAACCTTTAAAAGGTCTTGTTGACTAGGTTGGTCCACTTATCAGTATCTTCAAATAATAATATATATTTTTTCAAATATTCATTTTTCAGTTGGTTCTCTTTTAAAATCTAAATGTTTCTGTTTGCCTGGGTTTCTATTTTGAGGACTCTGGTGTCCCTCAGAGGCCAAGCACTCATCTTTGTTATCTGAAGATGATTAAGTTGATTAAAGTCAACTGACCTACTTGGTTAGAGCGGAGTGAAGAGTGAAGAGTGAAGAGGAGGGAAGGGTTCAACCTGTGCAAGAACCAATAAATCTTCATGAAGAGAAAAGCTTTATGGATAGCTATAGTCTGTGTGCCCTAACACTAGCACACTAATCCATGCTATTGGCCATGGTGAAACTAGGGATAGAAAGCTGAAGGCTTTGTAGATCCCACCAAAAAAAGTGGAAACCAGTCAAGTTGATCCCTGACTGTTTTGAGGTCACTACGGTCATTTTTGTATGCACAGAACAGGACATTCCTATTTAATAGCTCTAGGTCGGCATCTGCTAAAGCCCCGGGGCCAAGGTGAGTCCAAGATAAGGGTCGGCAAACTATGACCTGAAAGCCAACTGCCTGTTTTTATAAATAAAGTTATTTTTAAAATTGTGATAAAATATACATAACACAAATGGTAAAATTTTTAAGTGTACAATTCAGTAGCATTGAATTCATTCACAATGTTGTAGGATCATTACCACTATCGATTTCCAGAATGATTTTCATCATTCCAAACAGAAACTCTGTACCCATTAAACACCAAGTCCCCATTCCTTCCTTGCTGGAGCCCCTGGAAACCACTATTCTACTTGCCGTCTATGACTCTGCCTATTCTAAATATCTCATATAAGTGCAATCATACAACATTGGTCATTTTGTGTCTGCCTCATTTACAATAATTTAGCGCAATGTCTTCAGCTTCAGCGTTGCCCATGTTGAAGCTCGTGTAAAGTTGTATTGGAACCCAGCCAGGCACATTTGTTTGCATGTCTATGGCCACTTTAATGTCACAAAGGCAGAGCTGAGCAGTTGCCACAGAGACTTTGTGGCCTGCAAAGCCTAAAAAGTTTACTATCTAGCCCTTCAGAGAAAAAGTGTAAACCCCTGGATTAGATTAAAGAATCATAAACACCTCGTTGTTTTATGTTGTTACTTGCCTATGACAATTTTGGTTTATTTCACAGTCTGATAAATAGGATTAATGAACTGTTTTATCACACTGTTATCATTAACCAATAGGTCCAAATGTCATGATATAAAATTCTTCTTTTCTCAGGCCTGGTTACAGAGAAGAGGGCTCATTTTCACATCTTGCTGATACACATTTTATGTGATGAGGGTGTGTGAGAGATGGCCAGTGAGTGAGTCTTGGTGCGTTAAGTTCTAAAGCATCTGGACAGTTGCAGATTCTCAAATGTTTAATGTCTCCTTGACTTTGTCTTCTGTGATTGTGAATTGGCATGAAAGATCACCATGTTTATGCACCAGGTAATGATAAAAAGCATATGTTTTTACTTGAAAGTCTAAAACTGAATCTTCTACCTGAATTATTTGGTACAGTTCAGTATTTTATTGTACTACCTTGGGTTCTTCAAAAAGTTTGTTTGTTTGTTTCTGTAGGAGGGCTCTGGTAGTGCTTAGTTGCCCTTAACTTCATTCAAAACAATTTTGTTAGACTGTATTGTGACAGCTGTCATTTCAGCATGCATTTTTAAAAAAAACCTTATCAAAACTGGTGAATTTTTGTGTAGCCATTTTAATACTGAAGATGGAAAAAAATATGCAACATTTTCAGCATATTATACTTTATTATTTCAAGAAAGTTAAAAACAAAACTGAATCACAAAAAACAATCTGTGCAGTGTATGGAGAAGGTGCTGTGACTGATCAAACGTGTCAAAAGTGGTTTGCAAAGTTTTGTGCTGGAGGTTTCCTGCTGGATGATGCTGCATGGTCGGGTAGACTAGTTTAAGTTGCTAGTGATCAATTTGAGACATTAACTGGGAACAATCAACATTATACCACATGGGAGATAGCTGACATACTCAAAATATCCAAATCAATGAATTTATTAGTGAAAATGAAAAATGTTCATTTATTTTATGGAAAAACCATACATTTTGGCCAACCCAATATTAAAAAACTTTAGGACTCTTCTAATTAGTGCCACTAAATTATATGTTGACAAGTATAGACTAATGTTAGAAGAACATATTTTTCTTTGTTATCAAAGCAACTAGGAAGGAAATTTATATTGCAGTTTAAAATACAGATGAAATGGTAAACAAATGCTATTTCCTATGAGGTCAGGTTTTGGTGACCAGTCCCAGGTTAATAAAATGGAGTTTGGGCAAACATTCCAGATAAGACAGCTCCCAGTTTCACCATATATGATAAAAATAAAAGATCCGAGGGACACTTCATGGAAACCATCAAAGTAAAAATAACAAAACAATAACAGCAAACATTTATATGGCATTGACTGTGCCACGCACGATTTCAAGTATTTTGCATATTAACTCATTTGATCCTTAGGCAAACCTATGAATTAGAAACTATTATTATTACCCCTATTTTACAGACTAGGTATATGAAGTACAAAAATAAATATTTCTATTTTCACTGCTCAGTTTGAGGTGGAGGAAGGATATAGACCAAATGCCATGCTTATTCTGTTTCATTGGTCACCTCCTCCATCCAGAAATCCAAAGGACATAGTTCATACAGGGAGAGGCATGTGGGGGTTGGAGGAAGATCCTGATGAAAGTACCTAATGATGCTATAAATAGTTCAGGTCCAGCAGCAGAGCAAATTAAAATTAAATAAGAGGCTTTGAGTATCTGTTGCTTATCGTGCTAGGTATTATTGGGGGCATAAAGATTATAGGATGAGATCCCTACTTTAAAGGAGTCTTCAGTCTAGCTGGGATATAAAACATACATAAAAGACATACAACACAAGAAAGTAAATGTTAGGTGTTTCATGGATAATACAGATTGTGTATAAAGAAAAGGAGAGGGGAGGAAAAAATGGCAAGAGAAAGGAAAACCATTTAGATGTTTATACTTACCAGGGGCCCTTTTCTGAAACATGCCTACCTGGTTAGGTGCAGTTGGAAGAGAATGCTTCAGGTGACAGGCACACAGAATGCTGTTCAGTCAGGAAGCCAAAGTATTGGCCAGTGGGACCTGATATGCAATCAGATTCAACATCAAGGATTCTTCCAGCAAAGGCTCTGGGCAATACCAAAGACTGTGAATTAAAAAAAAAAAAAGTTACCCAAATACAGTCTTTCACTTTGTTCTTTTCAGGGTGGTTCTTAAACTGTGAACCCTATATGAAAATGGAGCCCATGTCTAGATTTCCTACATATGCCATCTAGCTCTGTGCACTATAGCTAAGAAATACCCTAGATCAGCAATTTTCAACCGGTGTGCTGCAAGAATTTTTAGAACATGCAAAGCCTGAATTTAGTCAGGGGCACTGACCTCTTTTCCTTTGGATCGTCAGATAAAAAATTGACAGCAGCCAATATAACAGTAGCCACCCATGTGAATGCCCTGTCTTGAGCCATAAATATGTCATATAATAGAGTTATCCCTTGTTGGTCATGTTGCACAATAAGGTTGCATCTGATTGGTTAATTCTTGGTACCACAAATCCTTGTATATAAACACATAGTCACCTGACTTTTTAATTATTAAAAAAACTTTTTAAATTCTCACCCTAGGACATCTTTTTTTCTTTGCTTTTAGAAATAGAGGAAGGGAGAAAAACATTGATGCAAAAGAGAAGCATTGATTGGTTACTTCCCATACACATAGTATGCTCCCAGACCGGGGATCTAACCCATAATCTAGGTATGTACCCTGACTGGGAAATGAACCCCCTCACCTTTTGGTTATAAGATGATGCTTCAACCAACTAAACCACACCAGCCAGGGTGCATCTGACTTTTAAAAAGTCACTTTGGAGCAAAAAGCATAGGCAACTACTTTTATATTATTTTTGGCAGATCAATCAAGATTATACCTATTTTTTGTCAGATTGGCAGAAATATATTTTTGATGTGCTGCAGAATTTTAGTAATCAGTTTATTTGTGCCATGAGCTGGAAAAAGTTGAAAATCACTGTCCTAGATTGTTTCCCGGATACAGCAGCCAGTGAGTTGGGTATTATTGCAACAAAAGAGAAGACACAGGTTTTAGTATCACAGAGTCATATTTGAAGCCAGCACCACCAATTACTAGTTGCAATACTCTGGATACATTTCTGATCTTCACTGAGCAAGTTTCCTCTTCTGTAAATTGAAAATAGTGGTATGGTAATACTTATTATCAGCTGGTGGTTATTATTAGTGATCACTTATGGAAAGTGGTAAGGGTAGAGCCTGATATGTACATAGTACTCAATAAGCAATAGTGTCTTTAGAAGTCTCTAAGGACTTCCATCATTACTACCAAACTCATTATTATCATGTTTGAATTTACTATTTTTTCCCTAGGAATCAGTGGGGAAATATTCTCTCATTCTTCACATTTCTTTTTTCATTGAGTACAAGGTGATATTTCTAAGACAACTTATTGTGAGTACATTTTACTGTTTTTAGGGTATTTTTTTTCTTCCTTTGGTAGCACTGAAGCTGGCTGGATTTCCTCATTTTTACTTTGAGTTTCTTTCTACCAGGCAGGAAGGAGGAGCAAATTTTATTCCTTCTACCTGAAGTAGAACAATAGACACCCAGTATCGTTCCATGAAGAATTATTTTAAATTGTCCCTTAGGTTCATCTTGGATATATAGCATAAAGGCAATGACAGAAAGTATCTAACAATGACAATAGAAAATTTTGTGTTTCTTGTTCAGAGACCTGCTGACTAAGAAATCTCAACCATCTAATCCTATTAAAATTTGTCAATCCCATCTGTTAAAGTAATGCATGTTGATTGCTTCCATTTAACTAGGAAACTTCTTTGATCAAATTTTTCACTTTTAATATAGTGACTTGTGGCAAAATTTAATGATTTTATGAATCTCTTTTTGGCTTCAGGAAAAAGACTGCCATTTTATTGTCGTATTTCTTTCTACTCTTCCTCAGTGACAGAATGATGGTTACTGTTTAAGGAGAGTTGTTTTGAGTACCTCATGCAGATTGCAATAATTCAGTTGAGAAGTGCTTAAACAAGGCAGCTGATACATCACAAAATTCTTCCCTTTCCCCCAGGGATTAGCTCTTGAAACTCAAGAGTAAACAGAGGAGATTACTTTCTGATATCTCTTGGAATTATGTGGCATCATAAGGTGCTGATCCTCATGGGAGAAAAACTAACAAAGCTCAACATATTTTGTGGGGAAAAAAGCAGACCCATGAGCAGACTTCAGTCCAGTTAAGAATACACCTTGATTTATCACTATATATACATATACTTTAAAATTTTTCATTGTATACATATCCAGTTGCCTGACACTGAAGGCATTTTTCCTAGGAGTCAATTTACTGTCCTTTGCAGGCCCCAGTAGCTTCACTTTGCTTCGAGCACTCCCACAGAAGTGCATGAAATGGATTTGACACCCAGTAACCAAGCTAACTCACTCTCCTGCCAAAGAGCTGCTGAAGCTTACACATCAGGGCTGAGTCTCTTGTAACAGTGGTTAACAACTCTGCTCTAGCTAGATGTGGCCATGGGTTACTGCTGCTCCGAGAGCGAGAAGAAAACCATAATTCATCAGATGTGGTTTTTCTTTGCTGAGGAGCATGTTAGCATTGACAAATGGCAAACCCTTGTGCAAAGTCCTGAGTAAGTTGCATGTAACTAGAGAGCCATCACTTCCTCTGACACATATTTTTCCTGCACTGTTGAATGCAGAGCATGACAAACACTGAAAATTAGGATCAGCTGGTTGATTTCTTTACAAATAGAGAAAGGCCACTGTACAGACCCCATAATAAATAAACAAACACTACAGTTGAATATGGTCAATTTGATCATTTACACTCAAACTATAGGTACCATAATTCTTTACTCTGAATGCTTCCTAATTCATTCATACAGATGGGCATATACACAAATAATATGCATTAAATCTCTACTCTGTGTAAATCAGTGGACAAGGAACTTTGCAGGATTTAAAGAAAAATCAGATATAGTCCCTGACTCGAAGAGCTTGGGGAAAGGTTGAGACAAAAGCCAAAAAACATATTTACTTTACACCGTAATATAAGAGAGTGTGTGGTGAGTGATGTAATAGACCTTCTGAAGTTGTCAGGGATGAAGAGGTTCCTCCTGACTAGGGTCCTATAGGAAAGCTTAGAAGAAGCTGATGGTGGGGGTGTGTACCTTGTACTAAAGGTATAACTTGGAGAGTCAGAGGGGATTTCAGCAGAAAAAGCAACATGAAGAAAACACACAGAGATGGGCAACTGCCTGCCACGCATTTGGGAGTAGGTGGTGGCAGGGGGTGAGGGTGGGGACAAGCGAGAGACCAGCTTGAGTACAAAATATAAAATCTGTATAAAATGGAAAACTAGCTTGGTCCTGGAATGTGGAGCACTCCAACTGTTAAAAATTTGTTATTTTTAAAAGAATGAAAAACTGCTTAGGTTTCTGAACTGGAGAGTGCCAGGACCCAAGAAACATGTTTGGGTGATAAGGTGGTGACATGTAGCACAGATTACACATTGTCATCTTGGAGATGGACATGCTTGAAGAAGGCCCTGAGGTAATTATCTGCCATTGTTTTTACTTTCCAATCTAATGCTCTTCCTTTTAGCTTGAGAAATCAGAGTTGACCATACTACTCATAAATAGTAATTCACATTTATCATCCATATTTTTCATACTTAGAGATTTAATAAGGTTTCCTTTCTTTTTAATGAGTACCCTCCCTCCTTTTTTATTCTTAGGGCATCAGGTATTCAGTTGACTACCTTAACATTCTTTCATTTCGTATATTGCCTTCTGATACTCCAAGTACTTCTGGAATTAAATATCAAGTAATTTTAAAACTTTTACAATAATCTCTAGAGAGCTGATGATCAGTGCTGGTGATCGTGGTTCTCTACCTAAGCCTGAAGGATGGCGAGTGAAGTGACATTATGTCAGAGTGTTTCAGATCAGGAACTAAGCTCAGAAGAACTGGTCCCTTTTACTCAGTCACTGTCTTCGTGGAGGAAGCACGGAGAGGGCTCCCCACTCATTGTGTGTGGGGTAACAATTCCTCCACACCTGGTGGTTGAGTGTACAGCAGCCCCTCTCTATATTGCGGCTCACTTATCGCGGCCTCACTGAATCGTGGGATTTTTAAAAATATTATTTTTAATTATTACGGATTTTTCACTATATCGCAGGATTTTGCAGTACTGTATATGTATGTTGTTAAAGTTACATAGGTTTAAGAGTGTAGAATAAATGTAAGGTTTCTACTTCACGGGGGGGTCGTGGTCTAGAACATAATACTCGTGATAAGGGAAGGAATCCCCCCTCGTCGGCAGCCGTCCGTCTCGAGAGACGATGGTGTAGCTTCTTAAGAGTCTATCTACACCGCCGAGAATGGCTGTGCAGTCCGACTCGGGAGTGACACGGTATCTGTCTCCTCCCGTGTTGAATCGACATCTTGCGATGACGCTGAAGCTACAGAGCCTGGGCAGGGTAATATGGAGGGTCTGCTGTTGCCCATGCAGCAGACCCCCCCCTTCTCTTCGCAGCTGAAGGGTCCAAGGGAAAGACGGAGTCGATACAGCTTGGGTTCAGGTGCGCCGCAGGAGTTGCCGGTGTTGACTACAACGTCAAACCGCCTTCGGGACTCCGGCTCCGGATTTTCTGTCGGGGTTTACTCCCTTAGCCTTTCCCCTGAAGAGGTATGCCACAAGGCAGCGGAGGTTTTTTGGAGTCAGAGTTTTCCTTCTCTGATGTACCCTGACTGGAAGATCGAACCAGCGACACTTAGCTCGCAGGCCGACGCTCAATCCACTGAGCTAAACCAGCCAGGGCATAAGGGAAGGAATACTGTATAATAAAAGCACGTCTCTGGGAGGTCAATTTCTAGAAGTTGATATGTATTGCAATTACTAGACATTGGTATGTTCAACACCATTCCAACTCCCTTCCACCTGCCCTCCAATACTATAAAGACTGGAAGGCTGAAAAACTACATTTCCCACACTCCCTTGCAAGTAGGTTTCTGTTTGCAATTTAGGCTCTGCTAAGAAAAAAACATGAAAGCAGAAAAGAGCAACATGAGGAGACAGCCATATAGGGGGAATTGGTCAGAGGAATTTGGTTCTTCCATGACAACCTCTGTGAAGAGTTTTCTCTCCAGTTCCCAGCATCAGAGGAGCCAAATTAAACATCTGGGTTTTGCTAGGACAGCCTCATTGAAGGATTGATCATTTCATCTGCCTGCATCTAAGCTTAGTTTTCCTACTACAAGTTTTGTTCACTGCCTAATACCCTGCAGTGATTCTTTTGCTGCTTAAAGTAGGTAGAGTGAATCCTGTTGTCTGTAACTACGAGCCTTGAATGACACAGCATGAACTCGAGCTGGCCATGGAGCTTTTCCATGGGAGCAGAATGGCCCCGCCAACCAAGGAATGGGCTGCTGAGTTGTATGGTGTACTTGCTCTAGGTCTTCCAGAAGTTAGTTTGCTTTCTTTCTCTTTAATATGCAGATGACAATGGAATAAATACAGGATGACTGTTTGGTGATATTCTTTGGATTGCAAGAAACAACTACTTTAATTATCCAAGTCACAGGAGGATGATGGCACAGGGAAGGATATTGTAAGCATGCATATGTAACAATGGTAGCTGGGATGTCAGGGGATTCCAGAAACAGGAAACAGTCAAGTTCTGTCAGGGTCCCCTGGGAAAGTATCGAGACTTGGAGCCCTATGCAGGCGAAGGAAATGAATCCTGTAAGACCTGACCAGAAAAGGAGGAAAGCTGGGTGTGTACATGCCTCGATGCTATAGTCCGTGGGACACGGTGGGAATCAGGCCATGAGAAAATACTTTATGTCTTTTGAAGCTTGCCTTGTCCTTTCACCTCATGTGATCGCTTTATTGTACCAGCAGCAGAGGTTTTAACTTTAACTCAAAATGAACTCACCCTCCCTATTTTACGGCCATCTGGAGTCTTTGTGTCCAACACACCCTGACCTGAGGGAGATCTCAACATTCCTTCCATTGTTATCCCTGAACATTATCTGTTTTCTGTAATCAGCACTGTTTACCATTGGTTGATGAGCTTTACCTGCAGGCTATATGCCCTTAAGCTGACTGCACTCAGTGAAAGACCTTGGAGGAGGGCAATGGGGCACTTGTCTCTCAGACAGTTGCCAGCCTTCTCTCCCCTAGCACAAGCTGCCTGGGAAGTCTTCATTTCACCTGTGACACCAGGGGATCTCTGTGGGTCGGGGTCCACAAAGTTCAATCTTAAATAGAGTTGACATTTGATCCACAGCTGCTTTCAGGGCCCTCGCAGAATGATTTTGAGGAGTTTCACTTTAGTGCTCTGCTGGATTTTTTTTTTTAAGATTTAATTTATTTATAGAGAGATGAGAAGGGAGGGAAAAAGAGAGGAAGAGAAACACATGGACTGGTTGACCTAGCTACTCTTAGATGTCAGTGGTTATCCTCTTCCTGTTGATTTGCATATTCATCAAGGCTTCTGATTATTAACAATTTCTGCTTCCTCATAAAGTATGTTTCTCTTTATTTTTCACAGACAACCCTGCCTACTTATGGCTCTCTGAATATATCCTTTCAGCCTTAGCTCTTCTTCCAAGCGCTGGATTCTCTCTAAGTTTCTAAAACAGAATTTCTAAGAACAAGAATCTGATTAACCAAGCCACTATTTTCTTTTTTTAATGTCAAGTATGAGGTCACTGCTCAGACTGACCACATCAAGTGAGGTTGGAGGTCAATGTAGCAGAAATGGCAAAATATCCAGCAAAACCAATTTTATTTATTTATTTTTAGAGAGAGGGGGACAGAGAAAGAAAGAGAGAAAAACATCAATCTGTTGCCTCCAAGGACTAAACCCACAAGCTAGACATGTGCCCAGACCAGGAATCGAACTGGCAACCTTTCGCTTTGCAGAACAAAGCCTAAACAACTGAGCTACACTAGTTAGTGCTCTATCTATTCTTTTACATAGTGAAGCCGTGTTAGCAGTTCTTGCCAAAGGAATGTGAGCATACATTTTTGTCATTTAAGGCAATTAAACAGTGGGTGTGTGTTCTAAACTCTTTTCTTTACAGGCAATAGTGAAGACACAGGATAAAAAGCCTGTGTCACTGAATCACCATATAGAGGACAGCCACCAACATACGTGGAAGCTACAGCAGACTATAACTACTTGGTCTCAAACTTCTATTTATAAGCTACTAAAAATTTGAGGTTTGTTTATCAAAGCACTTAGCATTGTCTTGACCCTAAGAAGTTATAGGAAGGCTTATTGTATGAGTTCCCTGAGAGTGCTGTAACAAAATACCAGAAACGGGATGGTTTAAAACAACAGAAATTTATTCGCTCATAGTTGTGGAGTCTAGAATCTGAGAGAGGTGTGTGCAGGGCCGTTCTGCTTCCAAAGGCTATAGGGAAGACTCCTTCCTTGCCTCTTCCTAGCTTCTAGTGGTTGCCAGCAATCCTTGGTGCTCCTTGACTTGCAAATGTATCACTCCCATCTCAGCTTCCATGGTCCCATGGCCTTTTTTTCCTCCCATTTCTCCTCTGTCTCTGTCTGAATCTCGCTCTCCTTCCTCCTATAAAGACACCAGTCATTAAAATTTTGGGCCTACCTTAATCCAGTATGGCCTCATCTTAATGAATTACACCTGCAAAGACCCTAGCCTCAAATAAGGTCACACATTCCGAGTTTCCAGGCAGACCTGAATTTTTGGGTGGGGGTTAGGGAGGACACCCTTCAATTTAGTGCAGTCGTCTAGTACAAAACGTGGCTCTGTAGAATGCCCATTAGCAGATGACATAGGCATATTAAGCATTATAATCTACCTATTTAGTGATGTAAACCCTAAGCCAAAACCTTAAGAGAGTTTCACCCTGTGTGTTTGTGCAAGTTGCTACTGTACAACCCCAGGGGGCATCTTTTACATGGAATTCTATGTGAGTGGTTCTCCTGGGTCTTTTGCAGAGCGCAATCTATAAAGTGAACAAGGTAGCCCTGCTTAATAATGGACAGGAATTAGATGAAGAATGTAAGCAGATGTGTGTGGGTGGCGGTGGTGACAAGGCTGAGCAGAAAAGGAGACATTCAAGGCAACAGGAACAGCATATTACAAGACCCTGATGTGGGAGGCCCTTCATCTTCCCAGCTACCTGACATGGGGGAAATTCTCTAAACTCTCAAAACCTCAATTAATTTATTGGTAAAACTGGGGATAATAGTACTCAACTGGCAGAGTTGAGAGATATTGATGCTCTTCCACGAGCAAGCACAGCGTCCATCCAGCATCGAGGAGTGTTTAATCTCTGTGTTTTCTTCTTTCGCTCATTTCCTAGAAACATAGTGAACTTGGGGTCACCGCAGTGACATTTAACAAACAGCAGCTATGTAATTCACACCTCTCCCAGCAACTCAAAGTTCTAGGAAGACCCATGATTACTAAATAAGGTTTGCTTTCCTGGCAGCCTGCATGAGACAGGAAGGCCATATCTGGGCAAAATGAAGAAGTTATTGTGTGCTTGAGGTGACCAAAAAGAGAACTGAAATTCTGACACTACCTCTGCCAACCACAGAGGCTACACCCTCCTCCTCACCCTCAGCATCTGATCTTTTCTCCTGCCCAATCTGACACTTTGATCTTTTAGTAGGCAGGTTATGCTGTTCTTTTTCTATGCCCTTACTCTCTTGTTTTCAACTTTTTAATTTTCTTTTACTGTGGCAAAATATATAGAACATGAAACTTGCTATTTAAGCCACTTTTAAATATACAGTTCAGGGCTATTAAGTACATGAACAATGTTGCGCAGCCATCACCGCTGTGCATTTCGGGAACGCTTTCATCATCCCAGAGAGAAACTCTGACCCATTAAACAATAACCTCCCCCTCCCCCCCAGCCCCTGGTAACCTCTATTCCACTCTGTCTGTAGGAATGTGCCTATTCTAGGTACTTCATATAAGTGCAATCACATAAGAGTTGTCCTTTTGTGTTTGGCTTATTTCACTTACATAGTATTTTCAAGGTTCATCGGTGTTGCAGCATGTATCAGAGCTTTCTTCCTTTTTATGGCTGAATAATATTCCATTGTGTATATGCAGTACATTTTATTTACCCCACCCTCTTATTGTAATACTGTGTGGTTTTCCGGTCTCCACTACATTGTGAGCACCTTGATGACAAATGTAGTAGGTAGAATTTCTGCAATGGACCCCGACCATGTCCTGCCCAAGTCCGGGGAATTTCTGAATATGATAAGCTATCACTCCTGAGATTATGTCTTGTTATGCAGGAAAATGACTCTGGATTATCTGGGGACACCTTACATAATCCCATGAACTAGTGACTTTCAACCTTTTTCATCTCACAGCATACATAAACTAATTACTAAAATTCCACAGCACATCCCAAAACATGTTTTTTGCCGATCTAACAAAAACAATAGGTATAATTTTGATTCATCCACACCAGATGGCTATTGTGTTGGCTATTTCCATTTATTTATTTTTGGTAAGAGGAGAAGGGAGGGAGATAGAGAAGGAGAGAAACATCAATAAGTGGTTGCCTCTCACACACCTGCTAACTGGGGACCTGGCCCACAAACCCAGGCATGTGTCCTGACTGGGAATCAAACCAGTGACCCTTTGGTTCATAGGCTGGAACTCAATCCATCAGCTAGGGCTGCCATTTTTTACAATTTTTATTTGATAATCTAAGGGAAAAAATGTCAATACCCCTGATTAAATAGTCAGATATTGCATGTTTTAAAAATTCTTGCAGCACACCAGTGTCACATAAGTTGAAAATCGCTGACATACACCCTTAAAAGCAGAATTTTATGAAGAGCATGAGGGGTATTTGCCACACTGTTGCTGGCTTGAAGATGGAGGAGCCACGCGAAAAGGAATTTACGCAGCTTTAAGAGCTGGGAGAGGCCCCAGATGACAGCAAAGAAACCGGAACCTCGGTCCTATGACAGCAAGGAACTGAATTCAGCCAAAAACATGAATGGACTTGAAACTGGATTTGTCCTCAGAACCTGTACCTGAAGTCCCAGTCTGGTTGGCACCTTGACTTTCTCTGTGTGAGATCCTGAGCAGAGATTCCTCCCATGCCATGCTGGACTTCCGACATAGAAAGTTGGGAGCTAATCAATGGATGTTGGGTTAAGCTCCTAAATTTGTAGTGATTTGTTCCTGAGCAATAGAACCCTACTATAGCAGGCACTCTGCCTTTTCATCTTTAATCCCCAGTGTTTAGCCCAGTGCCTGGAACCAGTTGGCTTCCCAGTAAATATAAACCAATGTATTGATTGAAAGAGGAAGTGGAAGAGGAATGATGGAAGGAAGAGAAAATAAAAGAAAAATGAAAGAAGAATGAAAAATAGAGAGGGATGAAAAAGAGAGAGAGAGAGAGAGAGAGATCAAGGGTAGGGGAGAGTATTGGGAAAAGGGCTTTCACTGAAAAGGACATCACGGAAATATGGCCAAAAATATCTAGGTTATCTTTCACCTCCTCCAGAAATTCAAACTCGTTAATGATCTTTTTATTTTTACTAGATGTTCTGATCCTTGAATGGTGTACATCAGCCATTTGCTTGCTTTCCTGCTGGCATGCCTCATGACTTGAATGAACAGAAATCATATACATGATTTTATTTTAATTAAGCACAGTTCAGATTTAAGGGTTGAGCATTCATTTTCTGATCTCTCATGTGCCCAGAGAGTAAAGAATAGCCTGCTGGTAAAAGTCCCTAAGGGCAGTAAGTCAAGGGGAACTGGGACATTAATGTGTCTGGATTTTGAAGGAACTTGGCAGAAATAATTGTAAATTATTTTTGTGAAATTATGTGCCTTGTTCTGCTCCAAGAAACAAATAATGAGTTGATCTCCTGCATGACCACATATCTAGATTTTTACTAATATAAAGAGAGCACAACCTTCTGGCATCTAAATGTCACTTTTATAGCTCCTCATGTGAATAGAGAATAATTTCCTTGACACAAAAGATCTTCCTTATCCACATACTACAGTTCTTGCAGTTTCTACATGAAACAGTTTAACTTTTAGGGTAGATTCAGCACTGATGTTAACCCTTATGAAAAATAGCTATATTACTAGAAGGACTAAAATGTAAGTTCATTAACCTTTAAATATTAATAAAGTGTATCATGATTTTTTTTGTCTTTTGCACATAAACAATGAGAACCTGTATGGGAACATGCTGAGAAAAACTACATTGGCATCAACCTCTCTTTTTTGGAATTCTCTGTAGCACGAGCCTTGGATGGAAAGATTGTAGCTGAATTTCAATATAGATTTCACAACCTGACCTACTGCATGGGCAAAGGCATGTTCAAATGTCAAGGCAAGAAATGTTGCTATAGGGCTTAGTTGCTTCCTTTATCTGATTAGACATGTAAAACGAATATACTCATCAGGATATTTATTTTTAAAAATTTCATCATCAATGCTATTCCTTTACTGCCTTATTAAAAAATTTAAATTATATTTTCCCCAGCTTTATTGAGGTATAATTGATTAATAAGAGGGTTGTTTTTCACAGTGACAGAATGACAACCTTGTCTAGCTGAAGACAATAGAGATCTTTGGGCATGTAACTGAAGAATCCTGAAGAGTGCCAGCTTCCAAGATGGAGGGCTTGTGTGTCAAATGTTCCCAGAAACCCTGTCCTCTGGCCTTCTCTTTCTTCCTCATTGTCTCTAACTTTCTCTTTTTTCATTCTTTCTCCACTCCCCATCCCCTCCAATCTCTCCTCTCTCCATGTCTCAAATCTGCTTTTCCCTGTGTTGCTTTATTCTCTGATGAATTAGAAGGCAGGAATATATTATGTGTTATAGCCTATAATTTCAGAGAGAAAAGATGTAACTTAAGTCCCGGGACTGACTCTGACGGACTCAGGTTAGGTGTCTTTCCAATTCCCAAACAGGGAGATTAGTTCCCTAGTCTCCATAGTAGAGAGAGGTTATCTTACCAAAAGAAGTTGGGGGCAGTGTAGGGCGGATGACTTCTGTATGTGAATCTAGAGCTTCCACAATCTAATTTCTGGGGTCTGTTTTCATTGGTAGGATTAACAAACACTTGGCTTTATTTTTTTACAACAGACGGTAAAGTTTCTATTTGAGATTTATGTTATATTGTTACAGAGCGGGGGTCTCCAAAAATCCCCAGAGCCTGCAGATTAGGGGATGGGGAAAAGGGAACGGCTTTTAAGATGCCTTTGTATGACTATGGCTAATTGCTTAGTTTCTTAGTTATGTAAATGGCTTTGGTTCTTCGGAGGCCCCAAGAAGATGGGAGGGGTTTTGACCATGGAACGGTGCGGAAAGAGCATACAGAGCCTGCATGAGGTTCTGTGAATGGTCAGAACTGGTTACCACGCCCACTGCATCAGAGGAGGCAGTCAGGGGTTTAAAAATAGGCGGCAGACATTTTAGCTAGAATCTCCACACAGTTTTGAGAAGAGGAGAGAAGATGCACGCAGTTTGCAGGAAGGAGATCTCCATGCAGTTTTGAGAAGAGGAGAGAAGATCCATGTGGTTTGCAGGAAGGAGATTTCCATGTGGCTTTGAGAGGAGGAGTGGAGATCTGCACAGTTTGCAAGGAGGGCAGAGGAGTTCTCCGTGCGGTTTGGAAAGGAAAGGGAGAACACCATGTGGCTTTGAGAAGAGGATCTCCCCTCTCTCTAAAAATAAATTAATTAATAATAATAATAATAAAAAGAATCCCAGCACTATATTTCTTTAAAATAAAAAGTCATGGTTTTGATCGAGAGGGATCACACAGACCTTTCCAGACATCAGGGAAAATTGGTTCCCTGACATCTTGGAATCTTCCTACACCACTTGGCTGGGAGGTTCCAACTGGGTCAGATGTACCAAAAAAGCAGAAAGAAAGAGGAAACCAGAGAGGTACAGAAAGGAGTAGGGGAATGGGGAGAAAAGACTTTTCTGTCAGTTAAACAGTTGAAGACTGCTACATTTTACATCACCTACTTTAAAGCTGTTAAAAAGCATTTCATCGTATATTGGCAAAATGTTAGTATTATGATATTTAGAGAATTAAAACTAGTGTTAACAGTTACTGCCTATTTTGGAAACTGGGTGATGTTTTTTCCCTAGTGGCAGAGAATAGACACAGTCAAGAAAAAAGCCTGAGGCTGGCATGATACTCAGCAACTAGGAGACACACTTAGTGACCTATGGATGGGTAGCTAGTACGTATCTGTACTGGCAAAAATAAGGATGGTAGCCTCCATCAACTAACCACCTAGTTACTAGGCATAGAGCAGAGCCTTTACACACATACACTCTGTCAACTATATGACAAAAGTGCATGACCATTACCATGATACTCATTTTGCAGAATAAGAAGCTGAGGTCACTGAGGCCAAGATATAGGGCTAAGGTCACATGGGTTAAGTGCCAGCATCACCCAGTGTGACTCAAGCTTCACTCAGCTTGGGAGGCAGGTGGTTCCTGGAAGGGGTTGTGTGGTCTCAACAAGGCAGATGAATCTGGACAGTGGGGTAGAGGAGCAGGCAGTGTTCTAGCGTCTTCGGAGCTGCTACTATTATCGGCAAAGTCTGTCTTCAGTTTGGTCTTCACTGGAGTTCAGGGTAAGGCTTTTAGCCTTTAAGGACAGTGACAAAGACAGGAAATCATAGCATGGTGAATGAAAACTGGGGCTCTTGAGTGAGCCATATCTGGGCTACAGGTGAAAATGACAGTGATCCATGTCCATGGGCAAGGCACCTGACCTCTTTAAATTACAACATTCTCATCTGTCAGTGGGAATAATAGTTAGATCTTTCTCACAGGGCTTTGTGAAAATTAACTGAGGTAACAACAAATATAAAAATACAAGAAAGACCCATAATAATGCAAATTTCAGATGTAACACAACTGGCTATCATATCCCAGGCCCTGGAACTCCATGTTCCTGGCTAATACACAGCGGGCTCAGATCATTCCATCAACCTCAACAATAAAGAAACATGTATTGTACATGGTTGAATTTTTCCCACTTATAATCTTATGGTGGGGATTTACTCAACGATGCCTGAAACATGGCAAACCTCTGTTAAATGTACAATGGTGATGATAATAACAATACAAGGAAAAGGAAAGAGAAAAGACAAATGTATCAGGAGCCAGGCCTGAGATCATAAATATGGGCCCATATTTAGGGAAAAGCCCTCTCTTACATCCCCAAAGCCAGAATTCTAATTCAGGGGAGCCACAGGAGTCCAGAAATCAGTTCTGTTAAATCCTCTTTGTCTTGCGTCAAGAATGACAGAGGCAATGTGGCCAGCTGACCCTACAGGCAGGGAAGTCAGCGCCCCTGAGAGGAGTTAGAAAACAGACTAAAAGAAATGGGATGAAGATTGATAAGTCTATCAGTGCTAAAGACATTTTAAACCAGAGAGACATTGACAGGAATAAAACTGCTCCATATATCACAGCCCCGAACTCTCCTGACAATATGTTTGAGGTTCTTGACAACTGCCTGAATAGAACTGATGCTTGATTGTACATAATCTGCCTAATAAAAATCTATTTCAGTTGTGACATTTAAAAAGTTATTTCCAGTACCTCAAGTAGCTTAAAAGGAGTTTTCTCTTTCATACAGCTAAATCACAATAATTGGTCTTAAACGGAATGGAACACACTGATTATCAATTAAGCGATAGGGATGATAAATGCAGCACTTGGCTATTTGTTTTCAAGCTTTTCCTTTCTTCCTGAGATTCCACATTTATTTCTATCAATCTAGTGATTAGAAAAACAAAGTTCTTGTAAGTGATGAAAATGCTATACAAACAAGAGCTAGGGAGCAAAAACTGTATTGTGCCAAGTAATGATGCTCTGTTCATTGCAATGTGATTGTCAGCAAGTGCACACAGCAATTTTCATTATGAGCTTTTGCTAGAAATAAATACAAATCTAAATTCAGGGAAATGCCATTGCTGATTTCCTCTTCCCGGGAACCCCATTTGGCTGCATCTTCCAATATGTGGCTTCCACATTCTGTTCATACTGTTAGAGCCAGCAACCTACAGAGTAATTAGTTGAGGTTTTGTCTATACGGCACCAACACAAGCAATTGGAAAGTGAAAAATTCAGCCAAATAATCGGGCTTTGTGTGCAGAGGTTCCTACATGATTTCAAATAGCCAGTTAACTCTGTTTTTGTTCAGTAAAAGAAAAATGCATTTGGACTGAGTGGCCCTTTCATCACCATGCGGACCAGATGATCAGTAATTGGCCTAGGAAAGCTAAGTATGTTGGAATGTTTCTTTGTGATGGAATAGGGAAGAGAAGGAGAGAAAAGTTGCTGAGAAACAAAGGAAAGAGTGCAGGACAACTGAGGAAAACCAGAGGGAGGGTAGGAATGAGGTTATAGAGGTGACAGGCAGAGTCTATGCAAGATCCACCACGTGCTAGCAGAACTACCCTTTGTTCTCCTTGCTTCTTCATTTGTATTGTACCTCTTTCCCTCGTTGCACCAACAGAGTCATGGTTCCCAAACTTTAAGTGTGTATCACAGCCACACCTGGGAGGCATGGGCAGGCACAGATTGGCTGGCCACCTCAGAGTGTCTGATTCCATGGATCTGGGATGCGGCTCAATAGTTTTCTTTTTCTTTTTCTTTTTTTTTAAAGTATATTTTATTGATTATGTTGTTATAGTAGTTCTAATTTTTTTCCCCTTTGCTCCCCTCTGCCCTGTACCCACCTTCCCTCCAGCAATCCCACCCCCCTTAGTTCATGTCCATGGGTCGTGCATATAAGTTCTTTGGCTTCACCCTTTCCTATATTATTCTTAACATCCCCCTGTCTGTTTTGTACCAACTGATTATGCTTCTTAATCCCTGCACCATTTCCTCATTTCTCCCTCTCCCCGCTCCCAGCTGATGACCCTTCTAATGATCCCCATACCCATGATTCTGTTCCTATTCTGGTTTGCTTACTTGGATTTTGTTTTTATTTTTTAGATTCAGTTGTTTATTTATTTATTTTTAGACAGAGGGGAAAGGAGAAAGAAAGGGAGAGAAACATCAGTGTGGTTGCTTCTCACTCGCGCCCCCAACTGTGGACCTGACGTGCAACCTAGTCATGTGCCCTGACTGGGAATTGAACCAGTGACACTTGGCTCACAGGCTGACATTCAATCCACTGAGCCGCAGCAGCCAGGGCTAGATTCAGTTGTTGATAGTTGTGAATTTGTTGTCATTTTAGTGTTCATAGTTTTGATCTTCTTTTTCTTAAGTAAGTTCCTTTGACATTTCATATAATAATGGCTTGGTGATGATGAACTCCTTTAGCTTCACCTTGTCTGGGAAGCACTTCAGCTGCCCTTCCATTCCAAATGATAGCTTTGCTGGAGAGAGGAATCTTGGTTGTAGGTCCTTGCTTTTCATCACATTGAATACTGCTTGTCAGTTCCTTCCTGCCTGCAAAGTGTCCTCTGAGAAATCAGCTGCTAGTCCTATAGGCACCCCCCTGTAGGCAACTCTCCACCTCTCTCTTGCTGCCCCCAGGACTCTTTCTTTATCTTTCACCTTTGGCATCTCAGTCAAGATGCGTCCTGGTGTGGTCCGCTCTGGGTCCAGCTTGCCCGGGACCCTCTGTGTTCCCAGACCTGTATGTCCATCTCCTTCATAAAATTTGGGAAGCTTTCCTAATTTTTTTCAATTCTTGCTTCCTCATGCTGCACTGGTTGACTGTTTTTTTATTCTTTATGTTCCAAATCATTGATCTGAACCCCGGTTTCCTTCCCTTCACCATTGGTTTTGTGTGAATTTTCCTTCGTTTCACTTAGCATAGCCTTCACCTCTTCTCTTATGTGTTTGCCATACACAAGCATATCTGTCAAGCCTGTGAGCATCTTTATCACCAGTGTTTTGAATTCTGTATCTGTTAGGTTGTCTGTCTCCTCATCTGTTAGGTTGGCTATCTCCTCATCACTTAGTTCTCCCACTGGAACCTTGATCTGTTCCCCCTTTTTCAGCCATACTTCTCTGTCTTCTCATTCTGACAGGCTCCTGTGTTTGTTTGCCTCCATGTCCCAGGTAGAGCTGTCACTCCTGTTATGTTGTAAGGGGCGGATGGAGCCTTAGGGATTCATCAGTACAGGGCGACCTGTTTCACCACGTTGTGGTGTTGTATGTGGGGGAGGGGTCCGAGAGGGAACAATGCTGCCTGCCCAGCACTCGCCCCTTTTCCAGGCACATCTCCCACCTCTGCACCTGACTGGTGCCCCTCTAGCTGCTGCCCTGGCTGTCGTTCCCAGAGTGGGTGGGTCTGCCAAGAATTTGTATTTTTAATAGGTTTCTAGGTATGACAATTGAAATACTGAGGATCATCTCATTTACAAAAAATAGAGAAATGGTAGTAAAGAAAAGACACCTACTTAATGAGATGATTACCAAGAAAAAAGGCAGTATTCTAGTAGGCAGAGAAATAACTTTTTGTAGAGATGCAATCTATCTTAATAAACATACAAGGAGCCCAAATTGTCCTGTTTTACCTCCCAGGGGAAGGGGAGATTTGAAAGCAGCAAGGTAAATTTGAACTCATGATCTTCTCTACCAAAGACTCGTTTTAGCCCTTTACTCATAATTTAAATGAGTGTTTATGAGGCAGGATACAAAGAAGTTAAGGAAAACTCCCTACAAGTGGAGTGAGGAAGTAGGAGTAGACATCCTCTCACAAAGCCCCCACCTCTAGGCCTGATCAAAGGGAAACAATTTATGGCAGGAAACCCAAGGCTTCTTTCCAATAAGAAGGTGGAGTCAGAATTTGGCATCACAAAGCTTGAAGGCAACCCCCACCCTTAGAAATACATGAAATGCCAAGAATTGACCACACCTAGCAACTCACACTCAAGTTGGCCCACACCCCCTTGGATATGTACTTTTTGCTTCTTACCCAGTGGCACCTGCGCCCTGACTCTTTCTCTCTACCTGAATAAAACTTGCTTTATTCTTACTGCAATCCATCCTTGAAATCTTTCCTGGGCTAGTCAAGGGCCTGGAAGTTGCTTGACCCACCATGGGGTGGGGGGCAGGGCCGGCTCCCCCCTTTCCCTTAGCAGAAGCAATCCAGTAACACTTCTATGAAGAAAAGCAATACAATGTGCCATAATAGCCTTGTGATTTAGAGACTCATGGCCTAATCAGACACTTTGATTTGGAACTGAGCTGGGTGAGGAAAGGGGCACAGGGCACAACATCCATTTTGCTGGCCTGGATTGAGGCAGAGTCAACGTGCCTCTGGAGCTGACATTCTTGGTGGTTCATCATCTAATACAGTGGTTTTCTAAGTGCAGCAGGTGCAGTGACACTTGATGGGTTTTTTTGTGTGATATAGCTCTGGGGTATCATTGCTGGAATACAAGTCTCTAGTTGTTACCGAGCAAAGGGGAGCTCGCTCACGTGGTGCCTTGCTATAAGACCCAACAATTAGTGTTGAGAGAAACGGGTCTTTGTTTACAATATTCCAACCTTAGCGGGGCTGGGAGCACTTCAGCTCAGAGCCCTATTTCCCCATGAGCCCCAGCACTTCCCTTGCTCCCTAAAAGTCTAGAAGCCAAAACCAAGCCCAATAGTTCCCCCATCGCTTATCTGTCAGCTCTCCCTTTCAGGATCTGGGGTACATTGTCATCAGCCTCTGTATAATAGTCCAGGAAAGCATGTGCCATGTTACACTGGATCATGGTGAAGTCCAGGAAAGGCACAAGTCCTAAGAGTGTACTCTCCATATGTTCTAAGTTCCAAGAGTCCAGATAGAGCCCGGGTCAGCAAGGCTTCGGAGTCGGCTGGAATGGGCACAATCAAAGCAGCAGCATGTCTGCTTTCTTACTAGCGTAGGCTGCATGGCCAGATACTGACTGCTAACTGCATGGCTGCTACTTCTCACATGGCTGCTACAACATGCTCCTCCATATGCTCCTCTAACATGCTCCTTCCATCATGCTTCTTCTCATGGCGGGTGGGGCCCTTCTACATCCTTTCAAACTGCACAGTCCTTCTTTCTTATGGCTGGTTCCCTTCCTTCTCACCATGGACCAGCTTTGCTACAGACTACATAGCTGCTACACCATGGCTCTCTCTCTCTTGTACACCAGACCTCGTGGTGTGCTGGTGGAGTCTCTGCAGTCTTTCAAACCAGTGGTCAAGCATGCAAATGGCTGCTGCCTTTTGTTTTAATCCTAACTGCAGCCTGTGATGCAGTGGGTACAGTGATCAGTCGTGGCCACCCGCAGGAATTTCACGCAGGCCTTGTGAGCTTGCTCCCACCACTCTATGATCAAAGTTTCTCCCACCTGCCTGCCACCAGGCAGTGGCCACAACTATCTCCGTAACTAAGAAACTAGCTACCAGCCATAGATATGCAAAGTACCTTAAAATCTGTATTATTTCTTTCCCCCAGCCCCAAGACCACGAGCTGTGGGGCTTTGTGGGCATAGTCCCTTTCTAGAACTTCTCCAGTGACTTTATATGCCACCATAAGTCCCTCAATTGAAACTAAAAGGGAAGCAAATCTGTTATCTACAACCGAGAACCCAGCTCACTACACTTGCCATTTCTCAGTATGTCAGGTGGATCTACTCTGTTATTAATTTAACCTTGAAAAATATTACTGGAAATCATATAACCAAGCTTACCAAGGTAATCTAGGCATGAAGTTTAGTTAAGTGTTAGTGTTTCTCTATTTCAGAGTGAAGTGCACAGTTTTTGATGTTATTTTTGTGTTTTACTCTGAAATAGAGTATAAAGTTGGATAGATATGTCTGGAAAGCCAGAAATTTAAAACAAGTTAGAGACAGAATAGAAAAGTATCCACATTAAAATGCTCCAACTCTAAAAGGTAAGAAAGTACTTATATAAAAATCAAAAAATCAAAATATTAAAACATTCTTCACGTTCTATAATTTTCCATGAGATTTTAAAATCTTTTCTCATTAACTATACCCTCTTTAAAATAGCATTATTTATATAGTTTAATCACAAATATCATTCTATAGCACTGCCCATTAGGAAAGATATACTCATACATAATTTGAAATGCACACTACGGGATCAATATTGAGACTTAATAGCCTGAAAATCCTAGATCTCAAATATATTGGTATCAGTAGTTCAATATATAATTAGAGCTGGCCCTGGCCAGTGAGGCTTACTTGGTTGGAGAATGACCAGTAAACCAAAAGGTTGAGGGTTTGATTCCGAGTAAGGGCACATGCCTAGGTTTGGGGCTTGATTCCTGGTTGGGGCGTGTACAAGAGGAAGCCGATTGATGTTTCTCTCTCACATTGATGTTTCTCTCCCTCTTTCTCTCTTCCCATCCCTTCCTCACTCTTTAAAATTAGTGAGCATGTCCTTGAGTGAGGATTAAAAAAAAAAAAAAAGAGCTGTCTAGATTTCTAATTTCTGATTGAATTTGAGAAGCAAAGTAAACATGGAAAACAGAATATATGCTCAACATTTAACAACCGATTTATAAAGTTGATAAAGATCAGGTATGAGTATTAGTATTGCAAACAAAAAGGAACAGATAAGTAGAAAACTTTATAGGATAAATCAAAACTTTAGATAATTCTACTTTTTAAAAGAAATACATGATTAATAATGATAATATGGGAAGTATGAAGATCACTATAATTAACTCTGTGATATGTTTAATTCCAGTACTTATTCTATAGTTTCCGTTCATTTTGTTTTTATATGTAGGAATTCTATGTGCTGTTTCTTTTACTTAGTTTTATCAGCATATTGTTTTTATTTTATACACAATTCATATACTTTTATGAACGTATAATATTCCCAGTTAGCATGCAATGTTTTAAGTTATTCCCTTAAAACTATTACCAAACTTCTAGTTGTTTTCAGTTTTATGGTAATATAAATAATTGCATAACAAACATCTTTGTGCATATAGCTATATTTCATTCTTAGAATCCTTTCCTTGGGAGAGATTCACAGAATAGTAATTAGTGGAATCTCTTGATTAAAAGTGGCTAAAATCTTTCTAAAATGAATATTCCAAACTATACTCCACCTGAGGTACCAGATCTTTTTATTAAATACCCGAGGAACAAACCAAACCACTGGGAGCAAAATAGGGAGGTGGAGGGGCAATTGCATCACCTGATTTAATTTGAATTTTATAATTACTAGTGAAATTGAACATTTTCCCACATATAGAGATCTGTCTGGAAAAAGTCCAGTCATTGTTAATATAATGATGTTTGCACAACATCAGTGTAACCTGGCAGGCAAGGAGAGGGGACTGGAATGCGCATGTGTGAACAATGACGACTTCACTGTACTTGTCAGTGGGGGCAGTAGATACTGTTGAGTGAGCATGTGTAAGTGTGGCGTCACATTCAAAATGACTGAGCAAGTAGAGCAATGAATCTGAATTCAATTTTTCATTAAGCTTGAACATGCTTCCACAGAAACTATTCGGATAATTCAGAAGGCCGCAGTTATGGGCAATGGATGATTGGCAGCTTCATCAGGACAATGTACCCACTCACTCATCACATCTTGTGCAGAGTTTTTTGGCAAAAACATCAAATCACCCAGGTGACCCAGCTCCCTTACAGCCCAGGTTTGGTGCCTTGTGACTTCTGGCTTTTCATAAAACTAAAATCACCTTTGAAAGGGAGATTTCAGGCCATTGATGAGATTCAGGAAGATACAATGGGGAAGCTGATGGTGATTGGGAGAACTGTGTTAGGTCCCAAGGTGCCTACTTTGGAAGAGACTGAGGTGTCGTTGTTTTATGTACAATGTTTCTTATATCTTCTTCAATAAATACCTCTATTTTTCATATTACATGCCTGGGTACTTTCTGGACAGACCTCATATGTTAACCAGATGAAGCTTTTCCTTACAAATTATGCTCTTTATACATTTTCAATTGGGGTCTTATTGATCTTTCTAAAAATTTTTTTTATGAAAATGAAACTGCAATATATGACTTTAGTCAACGTCACGGGTAGTGGAAAGGACAGGAAGATCCCTGAGTCCATGTAACAACCAGAGACATATGTGCCAATTAAGTGGAAGTCAGAGAAGCCACAAAGATCAAAGAAAGATGTAAGGAACAAAGCCCTATGTCAAAAGCCAGCTTACTGGTATTTTTGTGGCCTCATAAAGAGTTAGTTGAACTAATTCATTTTGGGGTGCTTCATTTTGAAATGACAGTGTACTATGATGGAAAAGGTGTGAATGTTGAAAGACAGGTACGTATTTTAATCAAATGTCTATATGAGCTAGTTGGCACAAATGGCCACAAATTCCTTCTCTATATATCACACCCCTTTGCAATGTGCTTTTGCGGCTCTTTCCATCATAGATGGAGTTCATTTTTCTAACACTTGCATTTCCACTTTGGCCAGGGGGCCATTACTAAGTATTGGCAAACGAATGCAGGCAGAGGGAATCATTGCATGAGTTTGAGTGAATAGAGACATGTGAACTGTGATTTTTAAGGCAACCCTGATAGTGGTATAAAGGAGAGATGATGGAGGGGAGAGACTGGGGGTGCAGCTACAAGATAAGGAGGGCCTGAAAATGGGAAGTGTGGACCGCATTGCCACTGAGGGGAGGGACACAGATTATTTTGGATCTAGGGATTTACTGGGATTTGGAGAGTGATTAGATAAGTAGGATTAAGTAGAGAACTGAGCCAAAGACAACAGAGGTTTCTAAATAATGGCACTGGGAGCGGAGTGCTTCAGGTCTGAGGAGCTGGCAGGTCATTCATCTGCCATGAGAATGGTGCCAGGAACATATTTTAGCCCAAGTCACACAAGTTCCTATTTTTCAGCTGGCTTGCTTGATTTTGCTCCATGAGACTATTCTAGGATTCAAAATACTTAAAGGACGTTTGTGGGAAAAGAAGCCATCATTATAATTCCAACTTTTATTTCAAAAGTATAGAGTTACTTTGTTCTATGGTTCTGATGTTATGGCTGATTTATTTTCTTGATTACTGCATAACATTAATCGCCACACACTTCCTGTTGTAATACTTATATATTGTACAATAGAATCCATAAAATTGTAGGTAGGCTTTAAAACTTCGCTTCTTACATTTTATTACTCATTGAGCACCTACAGAAAAGGAAAGATGGTAACCAATAAAGACCAAGGTTAGGGTTGCCAGATGTAGCAAATAAAAATATAGGGCACCAATTAAATTTAAACTTCAGATTAAAAATGACAAATAATTGTTCTATTTAAGTATGCCCCATACAATATTTGGAATATACTTACACTCTTAAATTTTTTTTAAATCTGAAATTCAAATTTATTGGGACACATGTATTTTGCTGGCAGTGCTAACCTAAGATGATGTCTTTTATGGAACATGTTGATGCATATTAAACAGAAAAAAATTATTCTATGGACTAAAAACTTAGGAAAATGCTGGAAAAAGCAAGGTGAAGCAGATTTCCCTCTCTTCAGGATTTCTCAGAACAATTAATCAACTACTGCATAGAATAAGTCTCCTAACGGAAGACAGTATGAAGCAATTACTACCTTTTATTGGACCAGATGTTTCCTTGATGCTTTGCAGAAATTGTGTGGAGGATGGTGGTTAATATATTTGTGTCTCCACCAATGTTAATAACAGGTGTTTGATGTGGCCAATGCGGCATAAGATATAGATTCAAAAATCTAGGTCAAGTTCCTGGCCCATCAATCACTGAATATTTGAAACTGAGCAAGTCACCAACAACTAAGAGTCACTTCCTCCTCTAGGGCTAACATAACACTTAACTCATAGGGTTCTTCTGAGGCTTAGAAAACAAGCACGTGGAGAACCATTTGCACACCAAAAAGCATGACACAGATCCCCAAAATACTGTAACCAGAGGAGAGAAACAAAACAAAGGATTAGACCTAGGAGAAAGCCCCCAGCAGGGCTCGGAGCTGCACATTTGGCAGCGCACCCGTCCCCAGGGTCCCCTGACCCTGGTTCTCGTTCGCAGTTGTCTGGTTCACTGCATTTTACTCACCACAAAGCCTCGCGAGTGGCTGACACTGCTAGGTGTTTGCTGACTGCTGTTTGGGGGTGGTTGCGGGGGTGCCATCTCATGGTTGTGTCTGAGAGATGCGTTCCGGTAGAGGTTACACCCAGTTCCATCTCTGGGTACATCCGAGGATTGATAAGAACACAAAAAGGCAGCGGTTAGTCTGAAAGCCAACTTAGCTAATTTTCTTGTTTTCATTAATCATTTCATTTCAGCTGTTTTTCACTGTCATAACTATAGTAGTTATTTCTGTAAAAAACTCATAATGAAATTCTGAGGGATGTTCAGTTTGTCCTGCCCTAGGACAGAGGGCGGGGAGACAAAGGGACTTACTTGAATATGGATCCCTATGGAGCTATTTCTTCCTAATTCATTATTATTTAATTTGTTGCTTTTTTAGTTTTTCAACTACAGTTTACTTTCAGTATTATTTTGCATTGGTTTCATGTGTGTAGCATAGTGGTTAGACAATCATATACTTTACAAAGTGGTCCCCCCAATCTTTCTGGTACCCACTTCTCACTGTACGTAGTTATCACAATATTATTGACTATATTTCCTATAAAGATGCTTCAAACCTAATATTAGTAAACCAGTCATTTGTTAATGATTCTCAGGAAACTGATCTAAAACCAAACTGAAAGATTAACAAAGATGGCTCGCCTTTGTGTTTTCTGTTTTTGGAAACTGTTGAGCCTTCCATGCTGGTTTTGTCGAAGCTGGAATCAAGTGCAGGGAGTGACCAGAGGAAAGAAGCTTCCAAGCAACAGTAATTCATATGCATGTACATTTTTAACCTTTTATATTCTTAACCAACAAAGTCAGGAAAGTGACAAGGAAACATTAATTCCCTGGTAGACTTCTAAAGAGAAATGTGGGGGCTTTTGATACGGATGATACTACTTATTTCTTAAAACTTTTCACCTGGTGACTATAGTCCCTTCCCATCATTTAGTTTTGACTCCAAGATGATTTTGGTCCCTAAAAGCATTCTCTCATCCAATTTGTGAACAGTAAGAGCTTGTAACACTAAGAACTTACAAAAGGATGACAGAATGAAAGAGTTTCTATGTATTTTGCCAAAAGGAAATTTACCATCTGCCTGTCGTCATGAATCACATATGCTGAGGATAATATTTTAGAAGATACTGACAATAAGATGCAGTAATTTGTAAATGAATATTACTTATGCTGCCCTTTTTAAAGCAATCTGTGGAATAAATCAGTACAGCAATCTATAAGATTACAAATTAAAGACCTGAAAGAGGAGAATAATAAACTATATTATTGGCTTTTTGTAATTGTAATAAAGATACCAAATCTTTAAAATGTAATTACTTTGATTCAAATTTTACTGTCCCCATATGCATCTTTCCAGTGTGCCCCTAGATAGGTAGGATAGGAAAATACATCATTAAGCTGAGACTACAATAAAGTCTTACTGGCAAACATTGTCGTACTTGCCATTAGTAATCATGGAGATAAGTCATTGACTGGTCTGATTCTCAGAAAGCATTCATTCACTATGACACAAACCTAAAAGTGTTATCAGTGGAAAACTTCAATTTTTGATGTGGAGAACTAACTCAAAAGACATGATTTTAACTTTGAAAAAAGCAAAATATAATTTAAAATTGTGGAAATTTAGTTAGAAATTTGGGAAGAGCCAAATATTTTCTAGCAATTGTCTAATAATGTTTTTTGCTTAATAAGCCATAAATTTAGAATGAAAAGTATTCACAGTTGATGAAAGTTAGGAAATAGGTATTCTGTCTTTAAAATTGGTTGGGAAAAGAGTATTAAAGAAAATGGAAGAAAAGAAACGTTATGTAGACTGACAATTCTTCTATCATAAATCCGATGATTTAAGCCTGATTGCATGTGGGCTGAGAAACCAACTCTTAAAGAAATTTCTCTTCTCTCACTATGTCAGTGGTGGTACTGATACTGCCATACTTCCTTGTTGGCTAGTAAAGAATCTTAAAGAAGCTTTTCTAATAATAGAGAGATTACAAGAAAGGCACATCTATGGTCAGTGAGGAGGAGGAGGACCATGATGATGGCCATTTTCTAAAATAAGAAGTGAATATTTTTCTTCTCTGAAAACTAAGAAGAAATCTTTTTCACAAGAAAATAAACATTCTAGCAATGTTTATGCATGATTCATTCTTCCATCAGGCTAAGTTGTTTGTTTCAAAGAGTAACAGTGGTGTGTGTGTGTGTGTTTGTGCAATAGAATATTCGTCGGCAGCCGTCCGTCTCGAGAGACGATGGTGTAGCTTCCTAAGAGTCTATCTGCACCGCCGAGAATGGCTGTGCAGTCCGACTCGGGAGTGACATGGTATCTGTCTCCTCCCATGTTGAATCGACATCTTGTGATGACGCTGAAGCTACAGAGCCTGGGCAGGGTAATATGGAGGGTCTGCTGTTGCCCATGCAGCAGACCCCCCCTCTCTTCGCAGCTGAAGGGTCCAAGGGAAAGACGGAGTCAATACAGCTTGGCTTCAGGTGCGCCGCAGGAGTTGCCGGTGTTGACTACAACGTCAAACCGCCTTAGGGACTCCGGCTCCGGATTTTCTGTCGGGGTTTACTCCCTTAGCCTTTCCCCTGAAGAGGTATGCCGCAAGGCAGCGGAGGTTTTTTGGAGTCAGAGTTTTCCCTCTCTGATGTACCCTGACTGGAAGATCGAACCAGCGACACTTAGCTCGCAGGCCGACGCTCAATCCACTGAGCTAAACCAGCCAGGGCAAAATAGAATATTACTCAACCATAAAAAGAATGAAATCTCGTCATTTGCAACAATGTGGATGGGTCTAGAGGGTATTATGCCAAGTGAAATAAGCCACACATAGACAAATACCATTTGATTTTTCTTAGATGTGTAAAGTAAAAAACAAATGAACAAACAAAACAGGAACAAACTCGTAGATACAGAGAACAAACTGATGGTTGTTAGTTAGGGGGGTGGGTGGAAAAGGTGAAGGGCTTACAAAGTACACATTGCCAGTTACAAAAATAGTCACAAGGATGTAGAGTACAGCCTAGGGAATTTAGTCAATAATATTGTAATAACTATGTATGGTGTCAGATAGGTATTAGGCTTTTCAAGGGAACGACTTAATAAGTTATATAAATGTTTAATCACTATTCTGTGCACCTAAAACTAATATTATATGCCAACTGTAACTGGAAAATAAATTTAAAAATATATGAGATAATGTCGATCTTGTGGAACTTGCAAAGAAAAGTCCTGCAGTTTCACAATTATCACTGTAATATATGGTAGATTATGTGGTGTATATTTATCATATATTGCATATAATATATATTTTCTTTCTGAAAATAACCATTTGCATGGCTATTAAGTGCATTTTGGGAGATACATTCTGTTTTCTTAGTCCCTTGAGTACAATTGCAAATGATTTTTAAAAGTATGTTCTCATTTTAGCTTTATTTTTTTCAAAATCTTAACTTAAAAAAAAAAGATTTTATTTATTTTTCAGAGAGAGGAGAAGGGAGGGATAGAAACATTGAAATGTGATCAGTTGCTTCTCACGTGCCCCCAACAGGGATCCGGCACACAACCCAGGCTGTACCCTGATGAGGAATCGAACCAGTGACATTTTGGTTTGCAGGGTAATGCCCAACCCAATGAGCCATACCAGTCAGTGCTCAAAATCTCATCCTAAGAAAAAAACATACTTAACAGTACCTGGGTATATAAATGAATCAGTATGAATTCCAAACTGTTAGAAATTCCAAAAGGTATCAAAGTGCCTATGGAAGCTTTTTTCTTTTATTCTGAGATTTAAGAACTAGTATATGAATATTTTGGAAGCTTCTAAAAAAAATTGAGGGTGGCGTGAAGGAAGCACTCTTTCTGTAGAAAAGTGAGACTCTCAAATTATTGTCTGAGATGACAATTAAAAAAAGTAATTGTAGGAATAGAGCTGTAGGCAGAAAAAATCCAAATATTTTAAAAAATTATGTTTTGTTGATTATGCTATTACAGTTGTCCCAATTTTTCCCCCTATTCCCCTCCACCAAGCACCCCCCACTCCCTCAGGCAATCCCCACACCGTTGTTCATGTCCATGGGTCATGCATGTAACTGCATTGGCTACTCCATTTCCTATACGTCCCCATGACTATTTTGTAACTACCTATATGTACTTTTTTATAGTGTAGTTTATTAATTATGCTGTTACAGTTGTCCCAACTTGCTTCCCATTGCCCCCCTCCACCCAGTATCCCCCTTCCCACCAGCAGTTTCCCCCTCAGTTCATATCCATGGGTCATGCATGTAAGTTTTTTGGCTTCTCCCTTTCCTATACTATTCTTAACTTCCCCCTTTCTATTTTGCTCCTACCAATATGCTTCTTAGTCCTGCACCATTTCCCCCATTCTCCTCCTTCCCCCTCCCAGCTGATAACCTTCCAAATGATCCCCATACCTATGATTCTGTCCTTGTTCTGGGTATTTGCTTAGTTTGTTTCTGTTTTTGTTTTGTTATCCCTGCACTTCTTCACCCATCCCCCATTCCCCATTCCCCACTCCCATCTGGCAACCATCAAAATGCTCTCTGTATCCATGATTCTGTCTCTGTTCTTTTGGTTTGTTTAGTTCGTTTTGTAGATTCAATTGTTGATATATACATATTTTTTGCCACTTTATTGTTCACAGTTTTGATCTACTTTTTCTTAAATAAGTCCCTTTAATATTTCATATAATAATGGTTTGGTGATGATGAACTCCTTTAGGTTTTTCTTATCTGGGAAGCTCTTTATCCGCCCTTTGATCTATATGATAGCTTTGTTGGGTAGAGCAATCTTGGCTGTAGGTCCCTGCTTTTCATCACTTTGAATATTTCTTGCAAATCCACTTCTAGCCTCCAAAGTTTCTTCTGAGAAATCAGCTGACAGTCTTTTTGGAACTCTCCTGCAGGTAACTAACTTCTTTTCTCTTGCTGCTTTTAAGATTCTTTATTTTTAACCTTTGGTATTTTAGTTATGATGTGTCTTAGAATGATTCTCTTTGGGTCCATCTTGCTTGGGATTCTCTGTGCTTTTTGGACTTGCAGTCTACTTGCTTCACCAAATTAGGGAAGTTAGTTTTCTTTCATTATTTTTTCAAATAGAGTTCCAAACTCTTGCTTTCTCTTCTCCTTTTGGCACCCCTGTAATGTGAGTGTTGGAACACTTGAAGTTTCCCATAGGCTGCCTACACTTACCTTATTTTTTTGGATTTTTTTTTCAAATATTTTATTTACTTATTTTTAGAGAGAGGGGAAGGGAGGGAGAAAGAGGAAGAGAAACATCAATGTGTGGTTGGTTCTCCCAGGCCCCCAACTGGGCACCTAGCCTGCAACCCAGGAATGTGCCCTGATTGGGAATTGAACTGGCAAACCTTTGGTTCACAGGCTGGTACTCAATCCACTGAACCACACCAGCCAGGGCTGGATTCTTTTTTCTTCTTGTTTTTCTGATTGGTTGTTCTAAAGTAGTGATTTGATTCTTGGCTTTAACCATTCTACTGTTGTTTTCCTGTAAATTGTTCTTTATTTCAATTAGTGTATCCTTTATTTCTGACTGGATCTTCTTTATGCTGTTGAAGTCCTTACTAAGTTCCTTGAGCATCCTTAAAACCAGCGATTTGAACTCTGCATCTGATAGATTGCTTATCTCCATTTTGTTTAGTTCTTTTTCTGGAGTTTTTATCTCTTCTTTCATTCGGGCCATGTTTTTTTGTCTTCTCATTTTGGCAGCCTCCTTGTGTTTGTTCCTATGTATTAGGTAGAGCTGCTATGGCTCTCTGTCTTGGTAGTATGGTCTATTGTAATCGGTGTCCTGTAGGGTCCAGTGACACAGCCACTGCTATCACCCAAGCCAGGTACTCGAGGTGTGCCCTTTGTGTGGGGTGAGTACATCATCCTCTTGTAGTTGAGATATGATTTCTGTTAGCAGGTCAATAGAAGGGATTTATCCAGGACAGTCAGCTTCAAGGACTGACTATGACCAAGTCACCAACCTCCGCCCTCAATGGAGGATTAGCTGTACAGGGGCAGGGTGGTGGTGTTCCGATGTGGTCTGTAGCTGTCCACTGGGTGCGCTGGCCCTGGGGTTTCCCCACTGGTGCAGGCCAATGTCAACCCCCACTTGTGTTCTGCCTTAAGCCACCATGCCTGAGCTATAAGCAATCTGAAATGGCTGCTTTTTGTGCTGGGTTTGGAGATTCCCAGGCGAAGCCAAGCTAGAATCTAGGCTGGCTGCTGCTAGTGCAGTGCCTGGGCCACTTAGCTGTTGCTTGTTTGATAGGATTTAGGTAGTGTGAAGCATGAGCCAAGCAGCCATTCTTATGGAAAAGTCATGGTTAACAGTTTGGGTAGTCCCTTAAGTTGGGTAGACAGAGTCTCAAGGGATCTCCAGGGCAGAGCAAACAGTGTTACCAAGATGATGAAATTTCAGATATGGCATCTGCCTGCTGGCTCTGTGGCTCTGTGGGGGGAGGGCTCAGACAAGTGACAATGACCTCTGCATGCCTGTCTCCCAGCTTCCACCTGATGCCAGACACATTAGTACCTCCCTGTATGCCACTGGTGCCCTTCAAGCTGCTACCCTGGTGCTGAAGCTCAGAGGGAGTGAGTCTGGGTAAGTCTACATGTAGGTTATTTAAGGGGAACTGCTTGGGACTCGAGAAATTTCTTCCACTGACTCAATCCCCACTGGTTTTTGCAGCCAGAAGTTATGGGGACTTATCATCATGGCACTGGAAAGTTGAGCTGGGAATCCTGGTGTGGGGCTGGATTCCTCACTCCTCAGATATCCCTCCTGGATTTTTATCCACCACATGTGGATGTGGGACTAACCTGTTCCATGTCTCCTTCACTCCTACCAGTCTGGATGGATGTGGTTTCTTTAATTTCTTTTCATTTAACTTGATTTCTGACAGTTCTGAGGGATGGTTGTTCTATAATTTAGTTGTAATTTTAATGTGGTTGTGTGAGGAGGTAAGCTGTGTTTACTTATGCCCCCAAACATTTTATCAATTATTTCCATTCTGCTTATATCTTGTGAGTGTGGAAAAATGATCACAAAATTTATTTAAGAACAGGCTTTGCAAGCATCTGTGAGTTATAGTCTAAGTTCATAGCCTGGTAAATTATTTATACTTATCTAAATCAGCAATGACAAGAAGTAAAGATTAAATACAGTAGAAACACTATTTGGAGATTAATCTGGCATATGACAAGTATATGAAAAAAAGGTGAAGAAAGAACAATGAAAAAAATGTTTGACCCTGTATGTTGTGGTACATTATAAGCTATTTACAATTTTGACATTAGAAGGCATGACAAATTGTTCTATTTTAAACTTTAAAAATATACATAAGTGTTCCAGGATAATAAAATTGGATTCATATTTGAGTCCATGTAACAATAAATGGTTTTACCCAGTAGTGCTATAGGACACAATATTTAATTACATTTTAAGTTAAGCATAAAATAATACTTTGATGAAGACATAATATTTGAAGGAAAATTAAATAAATGTTTGATTATTTTTGTGGCGTCAAGGATGGAGAAGGCTATCTATATTCATAAATGCAAAGAAAGAAAGAAATCCCAAAGGAACATACTAGATTTGGTATTAAAGGGCCCACACAGTCCCAGAAAGTACACAAACCCTCCCACTCTGGGAACCACCATCAGGGCAAGAGCTAGAGGGGCACCAGTCACATACAGGAAGTGAGTGAAGTGACTGGAAACAGGGAGAGTGCAAAGCAAGCCCCCAGCATTGTCCCCTTTCAAGCCTATCTTCCACATACAGAGCCACGAAGTGATGAAACTGGCTGTCCTGCCCTGGAGATTACCTAAGGATCTGCCCCATACAATGTAACAGTTGTGCCAAGATGGGAGTCAAAGCAGCTCTACCTAATACACAGACACAAACACAGGGAGGTTACAAATTAGAGACAAAGAAATATGGCTCTCATGAAAGAACAGAACAAAACCCCAGAAAAATAACTAAACAAAATAGAGGATAGCCAACTGGTGAAAGAATGCTCAGAGAACTCACTGAGTGAGGCAAAAACGTAAGGGAAGAAATGAAGACTACACTAAGTGAAATAAAGAAAAATCCACAGGGAACCAACAGTGAAAGCAAGGAAGCTGGGGTTCAAATCAAATACTTGAAATATAAGGAAGAAATAAATAGTCAACCAGAACAGAATTAAGAAACAAGAATTCAAAAAACTGAGGAGAGAAGAAAACTCTAGATCATTTCCAAAAGTGCCAACATACAAATCATAGGGATGGCCTGTAGGAGAAGAGGAAGAGCAAGAAATTGAAAACTTATTTGAAAAAATAATGCAAGAAAACTTCTCTAATTTTGTGAGGGAAATATACATACAAGACCAGGAAGCACAGAGAGCCCCAGACAAGCTAGACCCAAAGAGGACCACAGCAAGCCACATCATAACTAAAATGCCAAAGGTTAAAAGTAAAGAGAGGATCTTAAAAGCACCAAGAAAAAACCAGAGTTACCTACAGGAGTATGCATAAGACTATCAGATGATTCCTGAAAAGAAACTTTGCCGGCAAGAAGGGGCTGGCAAGAACTACTCAAAGTGATGAAAAGCAAGGACCTACAACCAAGATTACTTTATCCAGCAAAGCTATAGAATGTTTCCCAGACAAGGTAAAGCTAAAGAAGTTCATCATCACCGAGCCCTTATTATGTGAAATGTTAAAGGGACTTATTTAAGAAGAAGATCAAAACTATGAACATTAAAATGACAACAAACTCACAACTATCAACAACTGTATAAAAAAAATCAAAAAGAAACTAAGCAAACAACTAGAACAGAAACAGAATCATAGATATAGAGATCATTTGGAAGGTTATCAGTGGGGAGGGGGAAGCAGGAAATCAGGGAAAAGGTACAGGGACAAGAAGCATAATTTGTAGATACAAAATAGACAGGGGGGTATCAAGAATAGTATAGGAATCGGAGAAGCCAAAAATTTTATATGCATGATCCATGGACAGGAACTAAAGGTGGGGGGATTTCTGGAGGGAAGAAGGGTACTGGGCAAAGGAGAACAAAGAGGGAAAATTAGGACAACTGTAATAGCATAATAAATTGAAATATACTTTAAAAACTCTGTTTTCTTAATGGCATAGCTACTTCTGTTCTTTCATTGTTACTGTTGCATAGTATAACTCTTGCCATCCTCTTCAACCTATTTGTATCTTTAAATCTACTGATGTGTCTTTTGTAAATAGCATATAGTCACACTTTTTAATCCATTCTGAAAATCACTGCCTTTTGATTAGTGTTTAGCCCATTTAAGTTTAATGTGATTATTTGATATGGCTGAATTTATACCTTCAATTTTACTATTGTTTTCTATATATCTTGTGTATTTTTTAAAAGATTTTAAGTATTTATTATTTTTTTTTTCCTTTTTTAAATTTTTTTATTTTGGTTTTTCAATTACAGTTGTCCCCTTTTCCCCTAATTTCTCTCCCCCACCCAACCCACCCCCTTAAGTATTTATTTTTAGAGAGAGGTGAAGGGGGGGAGAAAGAAAAGGAGAGGAACATCAAAGCTTGAGAGAAACATTCATTGGTTGCCTCTCACACACCCCGACTGGGGACCTGGCCCACAACCCAGGCTTGAGCCCTGACTGGGAATCAAACTGGAGACCTTTTGCTTAATCCACTGAACCACACTATCCAGGTCTATCTCATGTCTGTTTGTTTCTCTGTTCCTTCTTCACTGCCTTTCTTATGTTAATCAAAAAATTTTATTGGATAGCTTTTCTTCCTTTGTGAATTTTTAACTATAATTTTTGTGTTTGTGTGTGTATAGTTATTCTAGGCATTACCATATGTGAATTTATCCTATCACAATTTATTTTAGGGAAGTTCCACTAAATGTACTTAGTGAATATACTTTGTTTAATAAATACGGTAAATTTATTTCAATATAGTTCCATGAACTTTTCTAACTTTTGTGTTATTGTCATATATATTACATGTGTACATGTTATAAGCTGAACAATAGAATGTTAGTTATTGATTTATACAATGCTGTTTTTTTTAATACTAAGAGAAGAAAAGAGAATATGTATATACACAGTTTTGAAAATATATTGACCTACCCAATTACAATTTCTGGTGCCCTTTTGAGTTACCATCTGGTGTCATTTCCTTTTGATCTGGAGACCATCTTTTAGTATTTTTTGTAGTAAAGATCAATACATTCTCTCAGATTTTCTCAAAAAGAGATCTTTTCATTTTACCTTCATTTCTGGGAAAATCTCACTTGATATAGAATTTTTGGTTAACAGTGTTTTGTTTGTTTTTTTCAGTACTTTAAATACACTATACAATTGTCTTCTGACTTCCATTCTTTTTGATGAGAAAGCACCTGTTAGTTTTACTGTTTCCTGCATGTGATATGTCATTTTCCTCTTGCTACTTTCAATGTTTTCTCTTTCAAATAGTTTGACATAATATGTTTGTGTTTCTCTTTCTGTTTCTCCTTCTGGAGATTCACTGGGTTTCTGGGATCTGTAGGTTAATTTTTTTTTTTTTTTTTTTTTTTTTTTAGCACATCAGAAAGTTCTCATCTATTATCTCTTCATGTATATTTTCAGAACTATACTCTATTTTCTCTTCCATGGATTCTTTTTTTAAAAAATTTTTTCTTGGACTCTTGGTAAATGTATGTTAGAATGCTTTATAATGCTCCAAAAATCTCTGAAACTTGGTTTATTTTTCTTCTTTAGATTGGGTGATTCCTATTGATCTATGTTTAGGGTCACTTATTCTTTCTTCTAATATCCCAAGTATGCTGGCAAACATCTTAAGACCATAAGGCTTCTATCCTTTCCTGAAGTGATTGTTGTTTAGACCATAGAATAATTTTCAAATTTTCAGTCAATTCTCAACTCCTCATTTGCTTGCACTTTATGCCAGCCTCTCTCAAGTCTCTCAAAACATTGATAGTATTTCTGTGATACTGTGGAGAGCTTATCTAAAGCTATCTATGGCTCTCTTATTTCCAGGATCTCCCCGTTAAATTTTCTGGTTAGTCACTCACCCCACTTAGAACTGCAATCTTGTTCTAGAAAAACTGTTCATTCCAATCCCATGCTATCACTTTTAACTGGAAAAGTTATGGTATTTTTGTCTTTTACTTTAAATAAAGTCCAGCCTTCTCTGGCAGCAAAGCTTCTGATTTTTACAGGGTGCCCCAGACTGGTAATGTTGTATTTTTTTTTTTTTAAAGAGGATGGACTACAGAATAGAGTCACCACTTTTTTTTTTTTTTTTTTTTTTTGCAAGCACACTTGGAATTTTTATTTTATTTACTTAACAATTTAATTTATTTATTTGTTTATTTATTTTTAGAGAGAGGGGACAGGAGAAAGAGAGGGAGAGAAACAACACTGTGTGGTTGCCTCTCACTCGCGCCCCCAACTGGGGACCTGAAATGCAACCTAGTCATGTGCCCTGACTGGGAATCGAACCAGTGATACTTGGCTCGCAGGCTGACACTCAATCCACTGAGCCACAGCAGCCAGGGCCAATGTTGCATTCTTGTTAACTAAGCCACCACAAAAGATGACATCCTATATCATTCAATTCATATGAGAGTCCAGAATATGAAAGTCTGTAGATATGAAATATATTAATGGTTGCTGGGGGTTGGGAAGGGGTTGGAGTGGGAAGGGGTGGTGGTGCTGGGACAGTGATAGCTGAAAGGTACAGGATTTCTTTTTTTTTAAGGTGATGAAAATATTAAAAACTGTGGTGATGGCTGCACATGTTTGTGAATATATTAAACACATAGAACTTTTCATTTTAAATATGTGAATTCTATGGTATGTAAATTATATCTTGATAAAAATAAAAAGGATGAACATAGAGTTGTGGCCAAGAGCTACGTAAGACAAAAATAGCGTGACCAGAACATAGACCTCAATCATGCAGGGAAGAAATTTACAGAATCCAAATAAGGGCTATGGGAAATTATCTGCAAACTGAATGAAAGTACGGAATTCTGTTAACAGATATCAGGTGCTAAAATTAAGAGAGATTATGAAAGAATAAATGAACTATGAATGGTATAAACACTCAGAAGGCAGAGGTTATTAAACTAAATTCCAGCCATATGGTATCAACTTGAAGTCTCCTGCCGGCACAATGACCTATAAAAACAGTTCATTGCGTTCATGTGACTCAGATAAAAACATCCTAAACTTAACCTTTGATCCCATGTTTCAGTCTTTAATTTTTCACTGAGAAGTAATAACTAACCTTCTTCATGTTCTATGGGAAATATGCTTTCTTAATTACATTAACTTAATGAGTATAGAAATAATAAAATATGGTGTGACATCTTTGCATTAAAGTCAAAAGAACCTGGGTGGTAATATAATTTGAAGACATTTTAGAAGTCTTATCTTTTTGAAGCAAAGGGTGTAAAGGAATTTTATTAAGCATGTAGATAGTATCAGGATGTTTGAGACAACTTGAAATTTTTATTTATAAATTTAAGTTATTATACTTAGAAGAGGAAGATTTGCTTGTTAAGTTTTAAGTTTGTCTTCTCAGATATTTGTAGTATTGACCTGGGGTGATGAACACACAATACTGTATGCAGATGATGTGTTGTGGAATTGTGTACCTGAAACCTGCACAATTTTTATTAACCTGTGTCACTCCAATAAATTCAATTAAAAAATGTAACTAAACACAATTTAAAGTATAGCTAAATTAAATAATTAAGTTTAGAAAAGGAGCTGATTATATAATGGGATTTTGGTCTATTCAGTTTGAGTTAATCAATCATTGTTCAAAGAACCAGTGAAAGTAATTTTATACAAATTTTTATACATAATGTTTATATTTCATCACATATAAACTAGTGGGAATTGGCAGACTAAGACAGTTAGAAGAATGGAATTTGGCCACAGTGGTTATATGGCCAATTGAAACTTTTTCTTTCAATGCCAGTGACCCTTGGAGCATATTCTAATGTACAGAAGGCAAGAGGAGAATGCATAAAATTAATGTAATTGCAACAGCAGAAGTGATGTAAATAGGTAAGAAAAATCACTAGTTTTAGATGAGCTCATAATTAAGTCAGAATGTCCATACATTTCATTAGTGGAATTTGAGAAGCTGCAGAAAGAATGAAGATTTATTGCAGTTAGTATTTTAGTACTGATACAAAAGGAAGTTATCAGTTAGTGTCAGGAGGAGGCCATATTATGATACAGAGAAAGATGGCTCAGTAAGAAAAGGGAGAAAACTAAGACCAGTGTAAATGTTGCCTGAACTACTCTCTCATGGCTAAGAGCTATACTAATGTGTTGGAGAAGGAGTTACGTATAACCTCATTATCCTGCCATATTACATATGACTGTAGCATAATTGTGTATAGTTTATTCAAGGTGTTTAGTTATTATTTTATTAGCCCTTTATGAGCCTGTGTAAAAAAATAAAAAGCCTTTAAACACCTAGGGTTCATTACTCTTGTGATTGGACAGAGCTTAGATAAGACAGCATATGGAATTTCTTCTCTAATTGGGAATACTTTTGTTAGGGTAAATCAGAAAAACACCTTTATAATCTTGATAAAATGAGATTTCACTTCAACCCCAATGAAATATTGGGATATTGGATTTTAAGGTCCTCTTCCTCCTCCTCCTCCTCCTCTTCCTTCCCCCCACCCCCCGCTTCCTCTTCCTTCTTCTTCTTACTGTTTAGGGCATGCTGATTAACACTACCATCAGTGTTTTTAAACTTGGGGAGAGAGAGGCAAGGATCAAGATGGTTAAGAATCTGGGTTCTGGAGATTGTCTGGAACTCAGTTTTATGACCTTGGGTAAGTCAATTGGTTTTTCAAAATATGAGTGTCTACATTTGCAAAATGAGAGCAATAGTACTCCTTGCCCCATGAGATTATTGTAATGACCAAATGGCCCATGCCTTTTATTTTGAAAGTATTTAGTAAAATACCCATGTACAGTAAATACTAAATAAAGATTAGTTATTATCACTAAAGGAAGGAAACAAAAGTGTGCATTAGTAAATGTTTAGAGAATTCCCTATCATCATTTTATGTTTTAATTTATATGTTTTTTCATTTGTCTTATGTAATATTCATTTTAATTGTCCCTTCCTAGTCTCAAAGATATGAAAATAAATAACTTGAAATGTTATAAAACTGGCCTAAAGTATTGATTGAATAATAGCTGGAGTAGGTTGAGCTCCTAATCCAATATGACTGGTGTCCTTTTAAGAGGACAGGCATGTAAAGACACAGAGACACACAGTGAGAACACTTTGTGATGATGAGTTGAAAGAAGGAGAATTGTAGGGATGCATCTACAAGCCAAGGAACACCTGGCATTACCAGAAGCTAGTGAGAGACAAGGAAGAACTTCCCTACAGGTTTCAGACACTGACACCTCAATTTCACACTTTTGACCTCAGAACTGTGAGACAATACATTTCTGTTGTCTTAAGCCACTAAGTTTGTGGTACGTCAGTACAGCAGCCCTAGAAGACTAATACAGTGACCTTGATCGATTTCATTACCTCTCTGAACCTCAGTTTTCTCACATTTAAAATAGGAATAAGTCTACTTACCTCATAGGGTTAAAGTTACCCATGAAAAAATAAAAAATGTTAGCTATTTTTCCAAAACTAGGTATTGGACTACAAAAAACGGACATGAATGTAAGAATATATTTTTTGAGTATTAATCTGATGCCCAAAGGGCTTAAAAGCTCTTACAAGAACATTGATAATCCCAATAGAGTAAAATCTCATGGGCATGAAAATTTGGGTTTTATGTAATCCGTGACTGGCTTTCATTCTCTGCCCAGCCTGCATTCTCAAATTGGGATGGATAGAGCAGGCAACTCAATCTCGGGAAATGGCAGGGAAAAAGAGAGCCTTGCAACTCCAAGAGTCTTGCCCAACCTCCCCAGTCATACAAAGGAATGGGGCACCAGCCAAAGCGGAGATTCTCAGAATGGCGCTTGAGTTGGGAAGTCCCAGGCCACCATGGGAGCCAGAATCATTCCCTTCGATATTTAAACCAGATTAGACGATCTTTGTGCTTAGTGGCACAAAGTCAGCTGAGACCACAACAGTGTTGATTCATGCAGCTGAACCCACAGAACTCTGGACCGGCTATGTGGGCAGGCTTGCCTATTTGTTCTCTTGGAATAATGCAACTCTGAATTTTATGCAATTTAAGTTTGTAGACTCCTCTTTTCATTTAAGGTTTAGCGTATCTATCAGTTTATTAGGAGCTTTTAACAGATATTCACAGTGTATTAATCACTTTATCAAATGAGTGTTTGGAAATACCTTGTGTGAATGATTTAGCTGATACTTTTTTTATTTTGAAACCAATTATGCAGCTTAGGGATGAGAATACCTTGACGTGTACAGCTGTTTTCTGTATATATCAACAGATATGCACATTGCACTCCAAATTAAAAAGACTGACACAGAACTTTTTTCCCAAGGAAAAGAAAATGCAAAAAAATGGTTATTAGCAGGCAGATTAGTGCTTCTGATTCATGCAATGTTTCCACCTGTTTAGATATTGTGCTCTCTGAGATAAATCATCCAGATAATTGATAAATTCCCTCCCCATCCCCCAATTTATCCAGATGTTTGAATGTAACATGAACCTAGGCTTAGAGGAAGATGTTTGACTTGGAACTTAATTCTTAAGAGACGAATTAGCCAGACAATACATTGCTAAAATAAGACAAATTAAGAGCGGCTTGGATTTTTACCCAAGTGGCAGAATGGAAGGATAAGTAAATAAGTGACCAAACTATTCTAATTTCTAGAAGCAGGAACCATAAAAGATTAGTAGGGAGGTCTCTATCCTCCCTCCTAAAGCTCCTGGATTCCTTTTATTTTCTAGTCATAGAAATTAAAGGCATTTAGCACATGTTTAGGAGTTCTAATTTTAGCCATGCGATTGGTATTAGAATCCTGACGACTGAGTGTCTATTCTCAAATGGCCGACAAATGGAAAAGATCCACAAAGTAAATCACTTAACAACTGAGAACATCTGTGTGTAAGTGCAGGGCTGGAACCTCATTGAGCGCATTCCTCATAGAAGGCTCAATTTGTTGAACTTCACACTGCTGCATTCTACGACCATACAAAGTGGTGTGCAAATTACATTTCACAGTAATGCCAGGGGCTTGAGCCTTCCCTTTGATATGCTAAGAGTCAAAGCACATTCTCCCAGATTCACTGAGACATAAGTGAGACAGAGCAAGACTGACCCCTGGTAGGTCTGTGGCTTTTAGCCCGCCACACAACAAGCCGGAATGTTTACAAAGGCATTTGAAAGGAAATGTGGAGGATCACTTGTGGATGATCATTTTGTATTTTGATACACCACTTGACTTTTACTTATCCCTACATTACTGCTATTGGTCATTGTATTAGCAGAACAAGACAAGGATGCATTTTTTAACAAGAAATATAGATCCACATGCATATTTCCAAGAGCATATATGGCCCTTCACAAAGCCCGTAGCCTAAAATGTTACAGTTGATTATGGTCTTTACACAAAGGGGACACCTGGTCATCCATATATAATGTGGGAACCACCTCAGTCCAGATATTCTAAAATTTCATGATTTGGAAAAGCAATGTGAAGTCTGAACCACATGGAATTGCTAGGGGCAACTGTGTTTACTTAAAAAATGCTAATATATATGATTCAACCTGATACTGTTCAAAAGGCTGGAGTAAAAAGAGAGGGAGAGAAGGGAGTTGATTTGCTGATTCTATTTTTTTTCTTTTCTCTTTGAGAATATGTAAGCAACTTGAATGAACTGTTCAGTGTTTTGATTCAGAATCACATTATTAATTCTAAACATGAAGATGTTTATTGTCCCTCCGTTGGTTAAAGAATTTGATAAAATTTATTCTGTTTTAGTTGTATTTCTAATTCCTACCTAAGTGAACAAACCATACACCTGACTTACAATACTTGCCTTTTCAATCTTAGAATTGGTCCCCTCTTTTCTGCTTTAGAGGCTCTGAACCCACTAAACAAGATACACTGTTATGTCAGAAAAGAAATACTCTTAATTTCATCTACATATTAAACTATTTCAATCCATGACCTTAAAAGGAAAGAAAAGCCAGATAATCCGTGCTCTTCTTTCCTCTCTGTTGTCCCTTTGGCCCCAGAGAATATAAAATTTATCTTTTTCTCAACTTTTTTCATTTAACTCAGCAAATGTCCTGTGGGGCAGCTTAGACAAAGGCTGGCTTTGCTTAGCATCATCTTGCTAAAGGAATGACAGAGCTCCTCCCAAGGTTTCACGCTTTGGGGTTCTTAATACCCACATTAATCATAAAAAATGGTCACTGCTATTTAAAGGACTCATGTTAAGAATACATTTCTGGATTAAAAATTAAATTCCATCTAATCTTTTAGTGAGCTCCATTCTTGCCAGAGACTATCTTCAGTAAGAAGTATTTGATTTGCTAAAGCTGTGTAGCATTTTCTTGCTGACAGCTAAAACTAGGCATTTCTGAAGGGAAGCAAACAGGAGAGAAAAAGGAGAGAAAATTTCAGACGCCCTTTGGGAACTTGTTCCAATTTGTTGTAATCTATCAGATGTTTTTTCTTTCTTTTTAAATCAACTGAACTCAGAATCTGCCATTGTTAAATATTACTGTTTTGAACTAATTTCTACATGTTTTTTCTTGCCCAAGTGGAGACTCCGTTTATGGGAATAGTACTAACTCTGAGATTTCAATTGGAGCATTAGAAAAACAACTGAAATTTTAATGGGTTTGATACTTTAACCTTCCCCATAATTAAAAAAATCTTATTATTTTATTGCCTTCATGGATTTTTCTTTTCAGTTTGTACTCAGTTAAAAGTCTTTTCTAGCATGAGATGGTGTTAAGTATGATGAGTAATTATTTTTTCCCTACTTACGCAATATTAGTTCAAGGAGCTGAAAGCACATTCTAGCTCATCTTATTTGCAAGTAATAGTGTATTTATTTTAATGATGACAGAAAGCCACTGAGAAGTTAGGCATGTTCCCTAGGGTTTCAGAAAGAATCACGGAGAGTTACAGAAATGGAATTTGGAAGGCAAATTATTCTAAAAGACTGTATGCCATCAAATATACTCACAGAATAATAGGACTGAAAGAACCTTAAGTGTCGTGTGGTAAAAGCCCAGATCAACTCAGACTTTTAACCTCTCTAACATCCTGATATAGTGTTCTTCTTTTCTCTATTGATATGTTTTCTTTTGTGGCAGCCTATTCCGTGCACTGAATCACAAACCAAAAGGCCAGGTCATTGCAGTCCCATATGCAAGTACCTGCACAAGTGACTGCAAAACGGCGACCGGATGGAAGTCCCAAACTGGAGGCGAGTCCCTTGGATGATTATTTTTCCCTTGGGTAAAATGCAAATACCATAAAATTTACTATCGTAACCACTTTTAAAAAGATTTTATTTATTTATTTTTAGAGAGAGGGGAAGGGAGGGAGAGAAACATCGATCGGTCGCCTCTCTGGGGACTGAACCTGCAACCCAGGCATGTGCCCTGACCGAGAATGGACCAGAGACCTTTTCGCTTCGCTGAACGACGCCCAGTCAACTGAGCCCCACTGGTCAGGGCTGTTTTAACCAATTTTAAGTGTTCAGTTCGGTGACATTAATTACATTCACATTGCTGTGGAATGATCACCACCATCCATACCCAAACTAAAGCTCTGTACCAATCAAACAGTAACTCTTCCCCCTCTTTCCTCCAGCCCTGACTTCCTGTCTATGACTTTGCCAATTCTAGGTACATCATATAAGTACAGTCATTCGATATTAGCACTTCCGTTTCTGGCCTATTTCACAGAGCATATCTCAAAGGCTCATATATGTTGTAGTATGCATCAGAATTTTATTCCTTTTTAAAGCCGAATAACATTTCGCTGTATTTATATACCACATTTTGTTTATTCATTCATCTGTCAATAGGCACTTGGGTTGCTTTCACCTCTTGGCAAAGGAAAAGGTCACTGGTTTGACTTGTGGGCAGGGCACATGCCTGAGTTGTGGGTTCAGTCCCCAGTCAGGTGGGTATGAGAGGCAACTGATCGATGTTTCTCTCTCACATTGAGGTTTGCCTCCCTCTCTTTTTCCCTGCCTTACCCTCTCTCTAAAAATAAACAACTAAAATCTTTAAAAAAATGTTTTAAATGTTACATCAATTATAATATATACATATAATGAAATATTTTGCAGCCATTGAAAATAACACTTGTAACTCATGTTTAATAGCATGGAAACAGGGTTATATTTATAATTTAAATGACAAAAGCATGATTAAAATGTATAAACACTGATCTCGACTATAAAAAATATGTACTGAAAAATGCTGGCAGGAAATACATCAAAATTATAATAATGGTTATCGCTAGGTGGTAGGATTATGGGTTATTTTTTATTTCCTTTATATTATTCAAGTTTCTCACAATAGGCTTCCATTATTATAATAATAAGAAAGTTACTTCAAATCACTGTAAAAATGCTAACAATTTATTAGACAAATCAAATGTTTAAAATGACACCTTAATTATTAAACCATCAGAGATAAAACTGAAGAGACAAAATATTAAAAATATATCAGGATTGGAGAGTTTGAACTCTGAGCTGGATGCTTTACCAGCAGTTCACTTAACCCCCAAATTTCAGTGTCTACCTACAAGATGAGATAGTAGCACCTATGAAGGAAGGTGGTTGTCAGGATTAAATCTGATATATATTTCTAAGTCTTAACCCAGTATTTGGTAACCCTCAGTAACATTAACCATTATTATTACTACAATATTTAAGTACTTCTTCATCTAGATATATTTCATAAAAGGAATCGAAGATCTCTTTGCTTCAAGAGTGCTCAGCCAATCACTATACACTGACAAGATCACAGAGGTCTGTTTCTCGTAGCTCTAGAGTCCCCATGTACTTTGAGAAAATAAACCAAAGATAAAAGGAATATTCAGAACACAAGCCTATGTGGAAATTAAAGCTGGTAAACACCAATGAGGTGTTACTGGCCTTTAAACTTTAAAGGTGGCTATAAAAGGCAGGTTCAGTGACAAAAATCTCTGGTTGTCAGAGACTCAGCAGTTAACAACTAGGGGAGAGTTTTCTCACTGACATGCCGGGGACACAGTGACAATTCTGTCTTTGTATTCTGTGTGTAGCTCCTGTCTCCTCCAGTGCCAAGTGCTGAAAAAGCTGAAGCCACCAGCTTGGGTACCATCTTTGACACTTCTCTCTCCCTCGTCTACAATGTTCAATTGATCTCCAAGTCCTAGTGTTTGGACTCCCTAAACATCTCTAATCTATTTCTTTCTGTCCTCACTGTCACCACCCTAACACTACAATCTCCTTGGTGGTTTGCCTTCTGTCTTGCCCCTCTTCAATCTATTTTCTCTACAAAAAGGTCTTGCAAGAATTCAGCCCTCTCATGCCCCTTCTGTGGTGAGAGTCTTTGAATGGTTTGTCATTGTTACTGCTTTTTTTGGATAAAGTCTCAACTCCAGCTTACCTTGGTACCCTCTCTATCTCTCAAATCCTTGAAAGAGGTAGGGTTCCCCATTCTAGTTTATCTTCCTCAAACACTCTATTCTCAAACCACTGTCCACTCCCCACTTACATGTCATGAACTGAATGTTTGTGTGCCTCCAAAAGTCATATGTTGATGTCTCAACCCCCAGTGTAACTGTATTTGGAGGTAGAGCTTTTAGGAGGTAATTTAGGATAAACGAGATCTTAAGAGTCCGGCTCTCACCCCATAGAATTATAAGATGAGACACCAGAGCACACACTGTCTCTCCCAATCCTCTCCGTTCTCTCCTTTCTCCTCTCTCCCTCCTCTGTCTCTTTCCCCCTGCTGTTACTGTAGGTAGTTAGCTAGTTATTGATAAAGAATCTAGGAAGCAAAAGGAATCAGACACTGTTGAGCATCATCAACTGGGAGCATGGGCCTGTTTGCTTCACCAGGAAGCTACAGCACTTACAGACTCACTCACACACTCTAGGGGACTGCTGCTAAGGGGACTTCATCCAAGGAGCAGGCAGGAAACCTCCCCAGGAACACTGCCTGCCCTTCATAGTGGATTGCTGGTTGGATCAGAGGGAGGTAAGCACATATGCAATTGAAGTCAAAATGGCAGAGGGGGAGGTATTTGACCACAGAGGAATCAGTTAGCTGGAAGGCGGACCAATTAGAAGCCTGCAAAAGCTTGAGAAGTTGATTGGTTATTTTGAAAAAACTCCTGGTCAATCCCAAGCCTGAGATAATATAACCCATTTTAACAAAGAGGCTCTCTCTTTCTCTTTCTCAGGAACATATGGTCACCCCATTCATTCACGCGTTGTCTCCATAACCATGTGGCCCTGGCAGTGGTGTGGCTGGCAGCCACATGGACTCCAAATGCAGGCTCCTGGGAGGAGCCTGGGTACAGAAGTGCAGCTGGGAATTGGGCTAAGCTACTTGGATGGGAACTGAGACCGCTTGCTTGGCAGTCACCTGCAGGCTCTAAGGACTAAGCTTTAATGTGAAACAGAAACTCTGGACACTGGCCTTTGCTTTGGCCTAGCTGAAGACATGGCTGGAATTTTCCATGGTGGGACAGACAAGGATGGGAAACTAGGAACCCAAATGCAGCCTTCTATTTCCACCTGGATAAATCTTGCCACATTACAATCTCCTGTGCATGGGTCCATGAAATACTTTTCTTGGGATCCCATGAAAGAGCTCTACTTCCACCAGCAAGAAATGGAATCCAACCTGGGGTTCCCTGTTTGCTTCCTTCCTTTATTAATAACTAGCCAACTATCTGTGGTAACACTGTCACCCTCCTAACACCTCATGTGAGGACACAGCAATAGGGCAGGCATCTGCAAGCCAGGAACAGAATTTTAATCAGAAACTGGCACCTTGATCTTGGACTTCCCAGCCTACAGAACTATAAGAAATAAATTTGTTCCTTAAGCCATTCAGTCCATATGGTTTTGTTATGGCAACGCCAGCAGACTGATACACCATACCCTGAACACCACGAATTTTCTTCTCTCATCTTTCAAGAGTCCAGCAGAGGCAACATTTTTTAATGTGGGAAGTCTTCCCTAAATGACCCAGCTGGGTATAGTACCCATCTCCCATGCTCTCAGAGCATCATGTGTCCCTACCATCCTATCTTTCATCACAAGTTGATCACCTCATGTTTTACATTTGGATTCCTACTGATCTGGATACTATGCAGCCAAAAAACCCAACTCTGCGTAGCCTCAGGATCAGGCTCTGTGTCTGATATAGTGATATCTTTTTCAATATTTTGTTAGATTGATTTGACCATTTGAAAGGGCAGGCTAAGTTCACTCATTCTCTCTCTCTCTCTCTCTCCTAACCGTGAAAAATATTTATTGAATTTTTTGAATAATATATTGAAGAAAGAACCAAGAAATAAAAACTTAAGGGTTAGTAAACAGATGTATAAGAGAATAGTCTTTTATATGATTTGTAAATATCTATGAGACTAAAACAACAACAACAACAAAAAAACCCACAGTAATTGTAAAAGGATTTCTAAGTCTTATAAATCCTCTGCGAGTCATGTGGCGAAGGGCAAAGGGTTTAGAGGCTGACTGCCTCCAGTGGGACCCTAACTTGCCATTTACCAGGTGTGTGACTTCAGCTTAATTTTTTTGCTGCTCATCTACTCAGTTGCGCATTGGGGATAATAAATAATACCTCACTCCTAGGATTGTTGGGGAAATTGAATGAACAAACAGGAAAAGCTTCTTAGACTAATATTCAACAGATACCAAGCACTTGACAAATGTTAGCTACTTTAATTTTTTAAATTAGTAAAATAGGTTCAAAGAAAGGCAAATTGTTGGTTTTCTTACCCAAAAGGCCCCAGATTAAAGGCTGGGACCAGACTGTTTTAGGCGTTGTTAAGAATTATTGATTTCCTTGATCTTTCTTTCTGAGGTAGCCTTCTCAAACATACAATATTTTATTTTATTTATACCTCACTGTGTTCCAAAAAGGATTTCAGGGAGATTACAGATGAGCATAAAATACAATGAGTAACATGAGTTAAAGGCACAATGAAAGAAGACAGAAGAAGTTGGGCTAGGAATAAATACTGTATTACTAAAAATTATGAGTATGTTAAGGCTTAAGGCTAGGGTAGGAATGTTATTTTAAGTTCTCCTTCAACCCCTCCCCCCCTTTTCCCCTGAAGATGAATTAAGTGTTATTTTAATTTTTTAAAACCCGAACTATTTGTTACTTTCAGCCTCAAAAAATTCTACACTAGTAGATGAATACTGAGTTTTCATCTTTTGGTTCACGAAGCTATATTTAAACTTGCAAACAGATATACGTATTAATTAATGGAGATGAAGGAGCTTAATACTGATTGAGCACCTATGACCTGCTAGATACCACTCCAAGCTTTTACCCAAATTATTTTTCTATACCACAACCCTGTGAGGTCACTAAATATCCATTTTACAGATGAGGCACAAGAGGTAAAGTGATTTGCTCAACTTGTCATAGTTGTAAGTAGTTAGAACTCAAACCTATGTCTCTCTCTGATACCTGAACCGCTCTCATCAAATCAGAGGTAGGATTTTAAGAGATAACACACACATTTGTCCAAAGACATCAGAACGGTTCTAAAAGTTCTTGTAAATACTCAGCTTCTTGGTTTCATTTTCCTATTGAGTGATTTTCTTTGTAATTGATGTCCATCATTACTTGACTTTGTTTACATGATTTTCCATACAGAGAGTAGATGAGAAATATAGGGGTGGGTGGAAAGAAAGTCCTAGCAGAGATATACAGGGCTACAGGAATTACACAGAAGGTTCCAGATCATCCTGTTCAAGAGTGAAAAACCGGGTGTTAGGGAAGCTAATGAACGTTAAGTTTCAAGAGTAAATATGATGATGTTAAAAGCCTATGGCAGGATCGCAGATCTTCAGAAATGTGTTTGGAGCTAAGGGGGAAATGCAGGTGTTTTAAGTCATGATGCTCATTTCATTCCTGTTACCCACAGGTAATGCACTCAAAAAGCACAATGAAGGAAAGAGTTAAAATTGATATATCTTTCTAGTTATTCCTTCTTATTACTGCCCCATCCCAGTAAAATAGAAGATTACCATTAATTTATTAATGACATAGTTCAGTTTGATTTAGCTTGTGAAACGTCAAGTCTAACCATACTAACTAAAGTTAGTTCAGTTCTCTGACTAGTCCATGAATTTAAAAAGTTCTTTTTCCCGACTAACTTTGCACATGACTTTCAATATGTCTTCTTGTACCATTCCTCCCTTGCATCCTTCAAGTTTTAGTTAAAATTTAAAATTTGGTCATGCACCCTACTTTTATTACAAATCTCTGGGGTTTAGGGTAAGGCAGGGGTTGGCAGATTATGGCTAAATCCAGCCGGCTGCCCGTTTTTGTAAGTAAAAATTTGCTAGGCCACAGTCCTGCTCATTCTGTGGCTGCTTCTGTGCTACACTGGCGTGGCTGAGTGGCTGGGAAAAGGGCCGTCTGGCCCACAAAGTCTAAAATATTTACTATGTCACCCTTTACAGAAAAAGTCTGCCAACAACACTAAAAATATGTGATGGTAGTGATACTTTTTTTCTTGTGGGTTTTTCTGCGTTATAAGAATTTTCTCTAAAATCATATTTGTGGACGAAAAAAGGGCCACATACTAAACCTGACAAGCTTGGGGGGCGGGGCTGCGTGGCAGCCTCACAAACTCAGAGACCTAAAGTGACCACGTAGGGTGGTGTGAAATTAAAACTTCCCAACTAAAAGCGAGTCATGGTGGGTAGCCCTGCCCTGGGTTGGTATCTTCCCTGGCAAAGGACCTTACCTTAACAGAGCCTGCCTGTTGTCTTTTTGTATCTCCGATAACATACCTTTGAACTGTCAGGATAATTTCCTTTTTCCAAACCCCTCAAGGCACAGTCACTGCACCTGAGCACAGACCACAGAACTGCTCATTGTTGTTATCCTTGCGTTAATCTTTAACTGTTGACTATCCTCTATCCACCAATGTAAAAGAAGTATGTGTCTATCCATTTTACTTTTTATTTGATCTCAGAGAGTCCCCCACTTTGCTTTCTCCTGCCTCCCTCAGCTATCACCAGCGGAATTCATGGTACCCTCCTGATGGCTTCCCCTTTGATTCTGATGTATAACCTAAGTGGAAAAACTGCCATTTTCTGGAACCTTCCCTCAGCCCATTGAGATGTTGCTTCCTGATAATTGTCATCAGTTCGGCTCAAATAAACTAAAAAATTCTTACAGGTTTGGATGTTTCTTACACTGACATATTTTTCATTTAAAAATATTTTTAAAGATGCAGCTCAAATGGCATTTCATCTGTGAAGCTGTCTGTTATGGTCTGTTTCCTGTATGTTTCCATGGAAGTGTTAGACTTTTCTATATTAATAGTTATCATACTGCATGGTAATTAATGTTTCCATGTCCGTCTCTCAGCAAGCCCATGAACTTCATAATGACTGAGAGTCTTTTTTTAGGGGCTAACCCAGAATACAATGATTTTATTGCACAATGAGAGAAAATTACTTCTTTACCTTTATAGTTTACAGAGTATTTTCATAATGGTTTTTATGTTCCTATTTTTAACTCAAATATCACCTGATATAAAAAACACCCTATATTAAAAAAAGCAATCCATTATACTCTAACCCCTTTACTCAACTGTATTATTTTTATGGCACCTATAACTAATTGACAACTTGACATAGTAAATGTTTGATTTATGGTCCCTCTCTCCCTACTCCCCTAGAACGTAAGCTCCCCATAGGTATGCATTCTCTATAGTTCACTGCTATATTTTCACTGCCTGGAACACTGCCTGGGACATAAGATTGGTAGAGCTATTCCTATACCCATTTATTGATACTAAGGAAACCAAGATAAAATACTTTTTTTTTTAAGTGGAAGAGGTTTTATTTCAATTATATAATAGTAATTTCTTTTTCCTTTGAAATGAAAGACTAGCTTACACATTTAAACTTTCCTATAAAAGTATCGTTTTTGATAATGATCATTTTCCAAGCTATAATCTGGTTTCTAAGAGAGCATCTTTTTAAAAAAATTTAGTTACTTATTTCATTTGTCTATCTATCTATTCATTGTGGTTTTAAACCAGAATTTTCCCCCCAGCTTTACTGAGATATAATTCACAAATAAAATTGCAAGGTATTGAAAATATAAAAACATGATGATTTGTATATGTATCTGCTGGGAAAGGATTCCCATTGAGTTAATGATCATATCCATCACCTCACATATTTACCTTTTTTGAGGATGTTTGAGTCAATTGTCTATAGTCACACTGACTGTAATTGTTGGATCAAGGAGACAAAAAAATGGGGAAAGGGAGAAGAAGGGAGGAACAAATGAATGCTTTTTAAAGATCAAATGTGGCAGGAGAAGCATTTGGTTAAAAAGGGTAGAAGATGAAAACCACCCCGCAATAAAAGTAGTGGTGATAGTGCTAGCAATTCTGTTATTTCACAGTCTAAGTAGCTATTGAATACAAGATGCTCTTTTACTTTATGTGCCACTAAAAAAGGAAACCATTTCCAGTTAAGCTGTGATATGCCATTGATTAATAGATGCATCCTAATTTCAGAGCTGCTAACATGGAAAAAGCATGTGTTAGAATCAATGTGTTAAGAGTGATGTTAGCCACCACCCTCTGGCTCTTTTGCTCGAGCACCACCACCATTTCTTGGTTGCTTACTGGCTTTCACAAACGCCCTGCAAGTTTCTCTTTTTTTCCCTTTTAAATTAATTATTTATTTATTTTTAGAGAGAGGGAGGGAGAGAGAGAGAAATATCAATGCGTGAGAGAAACGCCAATCGGTTGCCTCTCGCACATCCCCAGCTGGGGACATGGCTGGCAACCCAGGCATGTGCCCTGACTGGGAATTGAACCGGCGACTTGTTGGTTGCCCAACCCACTGAACCGCAGCAGCCAGGGTGGGAGTTTTTTCAATCCTTATAAAATCCTCTGCTTTTTAGAACAAGAAATTAAGCCTTGCAACAACTAAATTATTTTCTCGGGGTCACAGCACTAATTTGACATTTAGGGTCCACAACCACCATGCCCAAGTGACGAAAATCCAGCAACAGGGGCTTGGCAAGAGGAGCTTGCAATTAATTTTAAAAAATTCATTCATAACTATTTAATGATCATCTTTATAAGATCTGTTTTTAATACATTACTACAGATGATTAAAAGAAGTAGCCCCAACTGCCATTAAAAAGTATTATCACACCAAAAATTAACAGTAATGCCAATATAGAGCATCTGATCATTCAATCAAATTTCAAGTGATTTAAAACAATTTAAAAACAACTTCACTGAGATATAATTTACATATCATAAAATTCACCCTTTTGAAGCAGAAAAACCAATGATGTTTTAGCATATTCACAAAGTTGTTCAACCATCACCACTATCTAATTTCAGTATATTTTTATCACTCGTAAAAGAAACATCCCATATCCATTATTAATCACTTCTATGTACTCACAAAATCCCCAGGCCTAGGAAATTATTTATCTTTTTTCATCTCTATGGATTTACTTATTCTAGACATTTCATATAAGTGGAATCATGTAATATCTGGCCTTCTATGTCTGGCTTCTTTCCCTTAGCATGTTTTTAAGGCTTACCAATATTATAGCATATATCAGTACTTCATTTTTGTGGTTGAATATTATTCTGTTGTATGGATATACCACATTTTATTTATCCACTCATCAGTTGATGACTATTTCTGTTGTTTCTACTTTTTTGGCTATTATGAATAATGCTGCCTTCAATATTTGTGTATGAGTTTTATGTAAACACTTATTCTCAATTCTTTTAGTTATGTACATAGGCGTGAAATTGCTGGGTCATACAATAATTCTGTGTTTAATTTTTTGAGGAGCTGCCAAACTGTTTTTCACAGTGACTGTACCATATTGCATTGTCAATTGCAGTGTATGATGGCTTTAATTTCTCTGCATCCTCATCAACACTTGTTATTATTTGTCTCTTTTTACTTGTAGCCATACTAGAAGGTGTGAAGTATTCTCAGTATTGTTTCATTAATTTTTTAAGTATCACAACTGTGATCTCTGAAAATATGGCAATTGTCCTTAAAGCCATGTGTGTACACATTCACCTCTCTTAAATTCCCAGGGCTCAATCTGATGGATTTTGACAACACCCCTGTGGAGCAAGTTGGTAGGAAAATCATCATCTCCAGGAGCTATAAGCTGAGAAAGTCTGCCAGCCAAAAATAGATTATCCTAGTCACAGTTTACTGCTTTGTTACCGGGTCCCTCTATCCATGGATAAGGAATGGGAGAAATAAGAGACACAGAAAAAGACTCACTGAATTGTACACTCCATTAGAATTTCTAAATTTAAGGCAGAACCTGCACCTACAATATGTCTTTTTATGATTTGTCCCATTTTCTTTTAAAGCCAGGAAGGTGACAATAAAAAGACTCTGTATCATCTAAAATGACACATTTATTTTTCATATTTGTTCCCCAAAGAGGTAGCATTGCAAAGAAATAGTATCTCTCTGAAAGCCAAAGTACTTCCATCATTTATGAACTTCCATGGCACTGGCGGAAAAGCAAATATTTCAGTTCTCAACAATCAAGACACATTTAACTGCTAACATGGAGGCTTGTTATAAATTGTGTGTGTTTATGTGTGTACAGATCTGTTTTATAGTAGATACCTCAGCCATAAGAAATCATTGTGTGTTGCTATTTGTCAATCAGAATAAGACTGCAATGTTTATATTAAAAAGATATTTTTTTTTTGAAGAAACAATGGTCAGAAGCAAAAGAACAACAAAATATCAACCTCCAAAGAAACTCAAACCAGGTGAACCAAGCACCCACTTTCTAATTTGTCAAATACTCACTGTGTAAGTGACTTCTTTGATACCTACTCTTGGAAAAAAAGAAAGGAAACAAAGGAAAAATCTTAAGTTGTTAAGTTGTAACCCTTAATTGTATATTTCATTTTTATCAAGAAGGTATTGCTAAATATTTGTTATTTTTTCCAAATCAACCAGTTCTCACGGCTGTCTATTGACTGAGCTTCTAGTACTAGTCAATTACTTGACACTTCTTTGAATATCCATTGTGTTAACCAGTTCACTGAATATATATTGAGTACCTACTATGTGTGTTGGTCTGTATAATGTCAGCAATGAGAACTTCCTTGCTTTCCAGAATGATATGACCAGATAATTGCACCACTAATCCTTCACCTACTTCAAATCTTTTTCCAAAGACCACTTCATAGATGAGGAACAGCCTCTTTAAATTTGAAAACCTCCCGCTCACACCTCCAGTTCAAACCTTTCTCCCTGTCTCTTACTTTTCTTCATAATACTTTTTACCTTCTAATATCATTTAATTTACTTGTACATTTTATTATTTGTTTTCCCCCACTACAACACAAGCTCTGGCAGGGCATGGATTTTTTGTCTGTCCCCTCTCCCCATTATTGGCACTTATTTCTTGAATAAGTGAATGAAAAAGGCCCCTATTTATTGGGTCTTCCCAGTCTTTGACTTGCCACATGCCTTTGATTTTTTCCTTTAAAGCCTCCATTTATTAACCCTTTTTTAACTTTGATTTTGACTTTGGATAAACACTTCATACCTCATCTTTCTTTCTTTATTCTTCTTTTTTTTTTTCCAGTTGCTTATTTCAGTCTTATTCTGGGTTTTTCTTTTCATTCTACATGTTCTCCCTTGTTGTGTAAGGTGCTTGCCTGACTTCCTGCTGTTGATGGGTCCCAGTGTACTGAACCCTCTCCACTCAGTCCTTCACTTGACTCTGTAGATCATCTCTGCCTGAGTGCCTTGAACTGAGTACGTCCCAGACAGAAATGATCACTTCCCCCCAAAAGCTGCTATGGGCTTACAAGCCCTGTCTTGGTTAATAACATAGCTAACACCCAGTGTCCTAAGGTAGCAATGTCCAAATCCTCAGTTCCTCTCGCTAATGAACTGATGAATGCCCGCTCTCCCACGTTCTTGATCCCAGTTTCTCTCACCCGCACTGTCACTTTCTTAGCCTAGGCCCTTGCCCTCTGGCCCCGAGGTAGTGGCAACCTTCTCTGTACAGTGTCAGGACGGGTCCAGGAAGCCTCAAGGACCGACCACACGTACAGCTGCATCTGCAGGAAAGAGGCTTAGGTCTCGCCATGGTCAGTTACAATGGCTTCTGCAGCATTTGTGGAGCTGAAGCTGCTTTGCCCCGTGATTGCTCCTATGATCAGACGAAAGCCAAACATCGCCATAGGTGGGCTGGACATGGAGTGGGGGTCAATCATCTGTGAGGTGGCTGGCGAAAACAAACAAAAAAAACGGCCTCCGACTCAAACAGCTGGGTCTGTGTGTGGTCAGCAGCTGGCCTGGCGGCGTTCTGAGCTAGGTCATGGTGTTCTCAGAATCTCCCAGAATTCTAATAGCTGGTAGGATCACTCTTTGATTGATAAATTGACACCAAACAAACAAAACAAACTATAATCTTATCTAAGCACAGACAGAAACAAGGTCAATGGGTAAACTGCACACATGAGTCCTCTCTCCCAGCTAATGTGAGTGACTGTTGCTTCTGTAACAATTAGAGCTTTAGGCTCATTCTAGTCTTCCCTTATTCTAGAGATGATTTAAGACAGTTCGTCATAGAATCACTCCCACCTCCTGAGAGCATCCAATCCAGAGCAAAGCCCTGCTTCCTGGAGCCATCCCCAAATCACATAACACCAGCTCAAATCTTGTAAAATGTCCTTTCTTACACTGACTTAATGAGATGCCTCTGAGTTCAATAGACCCAGTGGATCCAACTCTAGCTTTGTTCCCAGTAGTCTTTGGGTGGGAGGGCATGGACCTTGGTATGGGAACTCTGCTCCGTATTTGATTGAATCAGTGAAGCCATTTCTTTTTGGCTATATTAGATGCTGGGTAGGCAAAAATAAAGAGGGTGAATTAAATTCAGGCTATGACTCAGATGCTTGAGGACATCTGAGTTATGCAGTCTAGAGAACCCTTGTGCCAGAGTGAATGCATGGTTAAAGAAAACATGTTGCTTGTCACTTCAGATTCCCATGGACCACTGAAATAAATGCTTATGTTTTCAGATAGCCTAAGCCTTTATGGAATGTATCTAAAGTTGAAAAAAGGAAACAGAACAAAAATATATATTTCTAGAGGGGTCCCATTGCTCTGAGCATTTTTCTAGGCACTGCAGATATAGTAGAAACCACAGATCCAAACTCCACTCGCTGTCTCGGATTTACATTATAATTGGGTATGAAAAACAACAAATTTAAGTGTATAAGTCTGGAAAAAGGAAAATATCAGAAAGTAATGAGTAATATGAAGATTGTTAAATGAGGGAAAATTAGTGTGCTTCTTGACAGTTCCTCTAAGGTTGGGTGATACCAGTAGAAGCCTATCTCAGGAGGTGATATTTAAATAGAGATCGAAATGTCAACAAGAGCCAGCATGATACAGATCAGAAAGAGAGTATTCTAGGTAGAATGGCCATCTACGATAAAGGCTCTAAGGAACTGGAAGAATTGTCTTAGTTTATTTGGGCTGTTGTAACAAAATACCATAGACTGAGTAATTAAATAACATTTATTTCTCACAATTCTGGAGGCTAGGAAGTCTAAGATCAAGGTGCTAGCAGATCTCATGTATCTTCCTGGTTTATTGGTAAACTTTTGGAACCTAAGAAATACAATCAGAGGACACAATAAAGACCCCTTTTACTACGAGCATGAACATGATGTTATATTTAAAGTCAGTGGAAGTATGTGCTAGTAATAAAGCGAATTTTCATCACAGTTTAAGGTATGAATAATTAATTTGTATAAATCTCATTTTTTTCGACAAAAACATTTTGAATTCCAGACCAGGAAAATTCCACCTTCTCAGGCTTAAATGTTGTACTTTCCCCAGGAGAGTGACACTGATACTCCTGGCTGCCACTTAGGAGGCCAGCGCTCTCAAAGTGGTTTTTGAATCTATCCCAGCCTCGCTGATGATATTGCGCCAACAGGAAAATGGAATTTTAAGGCAATCAGCTTAATTCTGGAATCAATAGGCCTTGAGTTTGTTCTACTTAAATCCTCAAATCCACATTATCAGAAAATATTACCTGCAGATGCCTCCAGGCAAAGGGTTTAGATATGACCATGTACTCAGTAAGCATACCAGAGCATCTCCAGCTGTTTGTGGGAAAATGCACATGGTGTGTCACTGATGAGTCAGAGGAGAACTGCAGTAGTGCTGAGCTGATATTAGTGGACTAGACATGGAGTTTATGTCTCTTTACCAGACTCCTGTGTGTCTGGAGGTGGGCTATCCACAGATATGGTCCAGACTCAGTGATGTCTCTCTCAGGATGTCAGCCTCACTCAAGTCCAGTCATTCCAAAGAGCAAAATGAGCCTCTTAGTGGAGGAATAAAAACCCCGTAAATACCAACTGAAGCATTACTTTGTCTAAGTGTGTAGCTTCCTAGAGGTTCTTGTGATAATACGTGGGCATTTAGGACTGATGATACAGAGACTGTGGGAAGATTTTTCTGAGAGGACATATCTCAATACCATGGACATCCTGAGAAGACCCTTTCAGTTGTATAGGAAGAGGTAAGAAACTCCCAGAAGCCAACAATGGCCATGGCTATGTTTCTGTGGCATCATTTCCTAGTGGATCCACTAGGAAGATGGCAGCCACCCAGCAATTTGGAAGTGGAAAAATTACTTGAGCAGAGAAAACTGTGTCTATAGTCAGAGAAGTACTTGAGGACAAGGATTCCTTAACCTGGCTGAATATCAGAGTCCCCCAGGATCTTTGAGTTGAATTATGGTGCCCAAAGACATCCCAAAGTTCACATCCAAATCCCATACATGTGGCTATGTTACTTGAGGGCTCTGCAGATGGGACTGACGTTAGAATCTTGAGATGGAAGATTATCTTTGATTAGCTGATGGACACAATGCCATCACAAGGGTCCTTATAGGAGGGAGGCAGGAAGGTCAGAGTCAGAGGAGGTGAGACTGAAGCAGAGGTAGGTCCAAATGATGTGGGGGTTATAAGCAGAGGAATGTGGACAGCTTTTAGAAGCTGGAACAGGTAAAGAAACATTCTTCTCTAGAGCCTCCAGAAGGAACCCAGTCCTGCCCACTCATTTAGACTTCTGGGTCTAGAATATAAGAGAATAAGTGTGTGTTGTTTTGTGTCACTTGCTTTGTAATTTGTGACAGAAGCATTAGGAAATTAATAGAGAAACCTCATTAAATCCCATTTCACAAATCATAAAGGCAACAGGTGTTTACAGTCACAATGAGATGAAACAAAGGTATAAAGGGAAAAAAGTAATCCCCAACTTTTCCATTCTGATCTTCCCCAAACCTCATCTCATGAGCCACCTGACTTTTTCTAAACACACTGGTAGTTTTAGTTCTTAAGTTACCTGCTTTTAGTTTATAGGAATTCACTTTAAGTATTAAGGTCTTTTAATTAGCTAATCTGCCCTGCAAACATGTTCTTTCACTAAGAATGACAGATTGTACAAATGGCCACAGATTGTTCCCCTTGCTCTAACCAGGCCTTTTTGAAAATGGGTTTGCAGCCCTGGCTGGGTGGCTAAGTTGGGCATTGTGCTGGGCACCAAAAGGTTGTGGGTTCAATCCCCAGTCAGGGCACATACCTAGGACGCAAATTTGATTCCTGGTTAGGGTGCATACAGGAGGCAACCAGTCGATGTTTCTCTCTCCCTCTCTAAAATCAATAAGCATATCTTTAGGTGAGGATTAAAAAAAATGTTTTAATAATTTAAAAAAAGAAAGAAAGAACTGATTTGCAGCAGTGCCTGTCAAAAGGGAGATTTTACTTCCCAAACTAACTCTGGGTTTGGCCAAGTAGTTTGTTATGGCCACTGGGAAAATAGCAAATACAACTCAAATAGAAGCTGTAGGGAATCCTGCTATTGTTTTGTTAAAATCAACTAAAATCTTTTTTGAAGTTTCTTGAGAAAATGCCAATGGGGAATTACATTAATAATGTACTGTAAAACTTTTTACAATCTTCTGTCTCTGTTTTTCTCTTTCTCAATATGTCTCACATATGTCAGCTGCCCCCAGATGCAAAATCTTCTCTTCTCTATTCTAAAATCTCCAAACTTTTCTTCCCACTGTTTGTCTACTTCATTTCCCTCTTCTTTCTAGAGTAACTCCCTGCCTTTTCCAATATAGATAAGCAAGCTGGCAAGCACTCCTTGATATTTTTCAACTTGTCCATTACCCTGATGTGAGCTACATATAAACTGACATCAGGAATGAAGTTGGAAAGACGGAATAATCCTTGAGAAGGGGGTTGGGGCAGGAGCCAGGGCAAGTCTGTGAATAGTCATAATAATAACATGTCTGTTCTGTCTCACAAGAATCTATGGTGGGTAAAGACACTAGTATAAGTAATAGTTAGGTATGAATAAAGCAGCCGAGAAGGTTATGGCAAATTAATTTAAAAGCTTTCTAACAAAAAGTAATCTAGAATTAAAATTTCAGATGATCTCAGCTGAACACGGGAATTATTAGTAATTGTAGGTGAGGGTTTAAAATGAGCCAGTCTTGGGGGAGAGATTATAACGTAAGTCTTGATATTGATAGACAAACGTGTTTACACTGTTTTGTTAAAATTTTAAGATAAAACGCAAGAATAAAGGAGTAACAGACATAATTTCAAAGCCACTAGAGCAGGAAAAACCTAACATAATTTAATCAATCCAGTCCAAGACAGAAACTATTTCAGTTGGAAGAACATTAACTTTATAAATAAATTTGGGAAGAATTGCTCTCTTTATACAGTCAGTATTCTATGCAGGCAAATCTTTCAAAATCTCTCAAAAAAGGTTTGTAGTTTCCTTCTTATAATTGCTGACCATTTTCTTTTATATTTATTCTAGCTATTTGTTATATAGTGCTATAAATACAAATATAATCTTAGCTTTTTATATTTTAACATTTTAATATTTATTGAAAACAGTAATCATATAAATAGATTTCATATTTCTCCATTACTTTGGTGAAATTCTTAATAATTCTAAAATTTTCACTGGCTTTCTAAGTATATAATTTTATTAATCAGAAATAATAATTTCTCTCCTCCTTCCAGTAGTTATGTTTCTTATTTCTATTTTGTGTCTTATAAGTTGGCAAGAATATTCAGAAAAATGTTATATGATATTTGAGGCAGCATACTTTTCTGTTTTTTACTTTAATGAACATGACTTTGGCATTCACTATCAACCATGAGGTTGGCTCTTAACTAAACAGAAAACTTATTAAAGAGAGGAATTATCTGTTTTTTGGTCAAAGTTTGAAGAATTAAAAAAAGAATTAATGAGTAGTAATTGTTGAATTTACAACTATTCTTTAAAGCAACCAAAACAGATTGAAACACATTTTTCATATACTTTGAATGTGTCTAATTATAGAAATTTTTGTGTACTACTTACAAAAGAGTTTAAATGTGATGGGACACATTAAAGTTATATTAAGAATATGTTTCAATCAGTTTTATATATATATCTATAATAAAGAGCAATGTAAAAGTACAACAGGAACCTTGAGTTCCTACTCTTTCTTTTTATTTAAGCTTAAGTAATAATGCAAACCCATGTTTTTTAATATTATGCTTATTCAATTACTCTTGAGTTTCTATCACAAAATTTTTTTCCCTGTGTAGGTTACAATACATCAGATTTGATTAATGCAGAAAGCTCTGACAAATATTTTCATGAGTTGATTTGTACCTCCTAATGTTTGAAATTTATATAGTTAGTTGACAGCCTGGCTAAGGCAATAAAATACTGAGAAATAAAAATAAAAGCTTGTTATTAGTTAACATATGCTTTTTGTGTCAGCACCATAACATTCTGCATTTTATGAATTTTGTTCCTATGCTGTAGTTTTATTGGAAGTAGATTATTGTAATATGAATTTCTCTGAGTTAAAAAGTAATACTCTAAAGACCCAGTTTTATGTGGCTTACTTCGCTTTTCTGGCTTTACCTCCTAGAAAAGACCCTTTTAAAATAAATCTTTCTTCCAGTATCTTAATTTGAAGAGCTGCCTGTAATTACTTTTGTAGAAAATGTGTAGATACTCTCTACTCGTTGATTCATGTATTCACAACACTTACTGAACACCTACTATGTGCTGTACTTACTTGAGATAATTCACACATAAAACAGAAATCCCTATACTGGAGAAGTTTCCATTCTAGTAGACAATAAACAGGAAGTATATAAGTGAATGATGTGGTTGGCATGTTAGATTCTATATGTTAAGTGTCAAGGGGATGCTGGGGCAGGGAAGAAGTGCAGAATGCAGTATAAAAGTAGTGCTCAGTAAGAAATAAAAAAGTACTCAGTATAGGCCTTAATGGGGTGAGAGTTGAGAAAAGACTTGACAAAGGCCTGGGAATTAGCTAAGAAGATATTTAAGGGAAGAGGATTCCTGAAAATGGGAAGAGCTAAAGTCAATACCCTAGGGCAGAAGTAGGCTGGCTTGTTTAAGGAACAACAGCAGAGAGACCACCAGGGCTGGAACTAAAGCCAGTGAAGGAAAGAGGAGAAGTCAGAAAGGTAAATGAAGGGTGACATAGAATTACTGTAAAACTTTGGTTTTCATGGGGTGGGGTTGGGGGTGGGGGGATGTATCAGAGCGTTTTGAGCAGAAACTGACGTAATATAACATAGACTGCAAAAATCCCGCTGGGTGTGGTGCTGACAATAGCCTGCAGGGCCCAAGGGGAGAAGCAGTGGAATCCGGTAGAAAGTTATTTCAACATTTAGTGAAGAGGTGATGGTTCTGGCCTGGGGCAGAAGTGCAAGTGGGGAAAAGAGGCCAGATTCTGGATTTACTCTGAAGGTAGAGCCAACACGGTTTCCTAACCTACTGCGTGAGGGTTTGAGAGAGAAAAGTTAAGGAGGATTCTAAAGGTTTTGGCCTGAGCAGATGGAAGAAGAGAGTTGCACCCACTGAAATGGGGGAGGCCACGGGGTAGGGGCTTGGAGGGGAGTAGAAATCAGGGGTCCAACTTTGGGCTCACTGAGCTCAAGGCTTCTCTTAGAGGTGTAAGTAGAGATACTTACTAGGGGGTTGGCTAGAGATGAGACTGGAGCTAGATTTATGAATTTGTAGTCAGCAGCTTATAAAAGATATTTAAAACTATGTTTCAAGTTTCAATCCTTGTATCATGGATGCTATATAGGGAAACATACACTTAACAGATGCAGATATTAAGGCACAAAATAAAAAGTATAAAAATGTTCAAGTTAAATAGATCCAGGAGTCTTCTCCGGCAGGGACACTAAGGACACACTTAAAGACTGTGTTGTGTATGTGTGTGTACATGTATCACCTCAACATTTTAACATTAACACAAACATTGTAACAACACTAAAAAAATCACAAAAATAAAAATTTTAATCATGATTCCACCTGTCTCAGTTGTCTCTGTTTTTCGTATTGTCTCTAAGATCTTGTCTATATATCTATTTTATTAAGAAAGATGCCATTTTAACCTTCATTTTCATGTAACCTTGTATAACATGTTCTATATTATCTCTCAATTTTCCTAATTATCACTTTGATAGCTATATAGTCGATTGAGTTGATATACCATAATTTCCTTCCTTAAGAGCAGAATAAAAACTTGGCTAAACAATGCTCTTACAATTGTGTAAAAATCAACCAGGCTTAGGGGGAGGAGTGAAAGCAATTGTATCAAATGTATTCTGTCCTCCTTCCTTTTGCAGTCTGGACGTAACACCCTCCGGGAAGTCCCCCTTAACACTCCAACCGAACGGGGTGCCCCTCTGGTATGTTTCTAGCACACTGTGTGGTGGTGACACGCAGGGCTGTCTCCCACATACTACTGCCAAATCCATGAATGCACAACAGCCTTGTGCTTGCTCATCTTTATCTACCTGCTCTGCTTAGTAAACCTGTGAGACTCGATGGGTGGCTGAAAGAATGGATGTTGGATGCTCTGCTATGAATGATGGCAGGTCATTGACAGCTCAGATTCTATGTTCCTGTTCCTCTTTCCCAAATTTCCTTTAATGTACACATTTTATAATATTTAAAACTATTCTTGTATGAACAGGAATACGCAAAATACTCTTTTCTTTTCTGAAGTGTAAATATTATCTGAGTAACACTAGAAATGAGTAGGGTCTACTGGCTGACTTCCAGCTTTCTGCTCTGTTGGGATCACTTTTCTGGCCCTTTTGTGGTGGGGCAGGATAAGGCCATGTTACTTGAGAAGAAACAACACAAGATATGGACCATAAATACATAACTGGATAAAGAAGATGTGGTACGTATATGCAATGGAGTATTACCTGGTCATAAAAAAGAAGTCAATCTTACCATTTTGTGGTAACATGGAGGACCTAGAAGGTGTTGTGTTGCGTGAACTAAGTTAGACAGAGAAAGACAAATACCATATGATCTCACTTAAATGTGGAATCTAAAAAACAAAATAAAAAAGTAGAAACAGACTCATAGATACAGAGAACTGATGTTTGCTAGATTGGGGGAGTGGGGTGAAAAAGGTGAAGGGATTAAGAAGTACAAATTAGTAGTTGCAAAATAGTTTTAGGGGTGCAAAGTACAACACAGAGAATAGTCAATAATATTGTAATAACTATATATGGTGCCAGGTGGGTACTAGACTTATCAGGGGGATCACTTCATAAATTATATAAATGTCTAACCACTATGCTGTACACCTGAAACTAATATAAAATAATATTGAATGTCAACTATCATTGAAAAAAAAAAAAAAGAAGTAACACATTGTCCCTACCAAACTAGAGTTGTGCTGGTGTGTTCCTGAAGAGTTCATTTCCCTCAGACACAGTGGCCAGAATGTTCCAGACAGTAGCTGTTTTGATAGCCAAGCCTCAGTGTGAGAACTACATAAAACAGAACTTCTAATCAACAGGAGACGGAAGAGTTATGTGAGTGAGCAATTAGCCTCCGTAATGTGAAGTCACTGAGAGTTGGGGATTGTCTGTCACTGAAATGTAGCTTAGCTTATCTGGATTGATACTCTGTGGGACAAACTTTGCTTCCTGTGCTTTAAAGAGAGACAGACAGTCACTGAACTCTAGGAACTTGAAGACTAAGCACAAGAAAATTAACCATCTCCCTCAAGACAGGGCAAAATGTAAATGCTTAAGGATTAGAAGAGGACACATTTCCAATGTGCAGCTGCAATACCACGGTGGAAACCTGACAGGCACATCTCCTATGGCTCTTATTTGACTTTCACTCAGACCTAGTTAAATCAACAGTTTTACCTAATAGGTTAGTAATTGGATGCAGTTCTTGACTGCAACATTGGGGACATTTGGACATTTCTTATTTAAGTCCAGGTGTTGCAGTACTGACAAAAAACCAAACAAACAAAAAGAATGTGGCCCATCAGCTTATTTAAGGGTTTTTCAGCCCCAAATGCCAGTAGCTAGATTGATAGTTATCACTTTCTGAAGTACAGGCAGTAAAAATAAGAGTTATAAATGTCAGTTTTGATGTCTGCTTTAGTGCCTTTGATCATCCCCAGTGGTGGAAACAAGCGGGCTTAGTGTGGAAGTTCCTCGTCTTACTCAAGACCTTACCAGGATTTGCATTGATTGGGAGCTTCTTGGAAAATCTACAGAAGAGAAGCAGCTCCAGGATCGTTGAAAAAGCACTGAGCTTAGAGACAAAACATCTGGATCTGAGCATCAGCGCTGTCACATTGAGTTACGATATCCCATGAGCCAACTCTGAGAGCCTGGGCAAACTTCTTAACCTGTATCACAACCTCCTTGCCGACAGAATGCCAGATTATGAGAATTCTTGTGAAAAGTGCACCAGCGGAGGCATGCAGGAACTCAGAGCTATCCAGGCTCAAAGAGATGAACCTCTTCACCCCTGAGTTTTGTGCCATCCATCAAGGTCCTAACTGGAACTGGCAGCAGTTGGAGATGCATGAAGAGAGACCTCAGTGCTAAGTTAATTTTTAAAAATCCAAAAGATGCTTATCAAACAAGAACTGTTTTTGGTGTTAGTCTGTGGATCTCTCCTACAAAGAAATGGAAACTGTCTGTCACCTGGGTGGCATACTCATTGGCATTCATGGCCAAACCTCAGACCATGTGCTCTGGTGATTTGTGCCATTCTGTATAGTTTGGGCAAATTCTCATCAGTACCTTTGGTCTTTGAGAGAGAATAGCTGTGATCTTCCTGCTGGGCACCGCTGATAACTGAGGTCCTGTTTACAACAGAAGCGTTGGCTGAGCGTGAATGCTCAGAAGCACGATGCTAATATTTCAGCTAAAACCTCTGGCTGTAACTGACAGCAACGTGCTTGGGAACTCATCACCTCAACTTCTGACATTCACACAGGTGGAGCAGAAGTCATTTTGAGGAGTGGACTTGGACTTAGCATCTTGGTACTGGCTCCAGTTAAAACACAGTGATCAATGAAAGCATAGGTAATGGAGCCCGAGTCTTGGGTAAATATTACAAGTCTTCATAATTTGTTATTTATAGACACTCCAAGAGGTTATCTAAGAAGAAAAGGAGTGGCAGAAAAGGGACTTATAGATTATTCTGCCCTCCTTCAAACCTTCTTCTTCCAAGGCTTTATCAACTGGGTAGCAAAAACAAAACAAAACAAAAAACAAAAAACCTCTCTCCAAGAAATTTTAGCTGGTCTTCTTTTAAATTTGCTTTGCCTAAAAATTCCTTTTGAAATGTATTTAAGAACCCCTTCATGTTTTCTTGATATGTGTGGATCAAGATAAGGAAAATGTAACTTGGAATTCTCAAAGTCCTTAGATAGAGAAGTCTAGCATTTAAAAGCGAGTTTGTCTTTTATACCAATGTAGGTTATACAATTTTAATCTCCCTTTGGCCTTGAGATCTCTAGCCAAGAAAGGGAGCATTTCTCTCCCATAATTATTAAAAACTTTACTATTTGCCAGGCACTCTGTATATGCCTTCATATTGAAGACTCCCCTACACCTCTGTGAGGTAAGTACTTTTTCCTCAGTTTGCTGATAAGAAAAATGTAGCCCAGTGAGATTAAACATAGTAGTTCTCCCTTATTTGTAGTTTTGCCTTCCATGGTTCAGTTAAGCCTAGCCAGCTGTGGTGGGACAATATAAAATGGAACACTAGAGATAAACAATTTATGTTTTAAATTGCATGCCATTCTGAGCAACGGGATGAAATCTCACGCTCTCCTGCTCAGTCCCACCCAGAAAGTGAGTCAGCCCTTTGTCCCATGTATCCGTGCTGTATCCGCTATATATGTGCTACCCTGCCCCCCGTCACTCAGTAGCCATCTCTGTTATCAGATGGGTCATCAGAGAGAGACACACACATACACACACAGACCACATTTACAGTACTTTTATTATAGTATATTGTTATGATTATTCTATTTTAACATTAATTATTGTTAATTTCTTACTGTGTCTACTTTATAAATTAAACTTTATCACAGGTTTGTTTATATAGAAAAAACAAGGCATATATATAGGGTTTGGTACTACCCAGGGTCACACATCCACTTAGGGTCTTGGAACAGATCCCCACGGAGAAGGGGGTACTGCTATACAGTGCCTAAGGTCACTCAGTTATAAATAGTAGAGTCTGGCTGGAACTCTGGCCATATCACTTTTGTGTTGGAGCTACTGTCTCTCAGGGTCAGTGATAAGAGACAATGCTCTAGCTCAGTTGGTTAGAGCATTGTCTCAACACATCAAGGTTTTGGGTTCGATCCCTGGTCAGGGCACATACAAGAATCAATCAATGAATGCACAACAAAGCTCTCTCTCCCCGCCCCCTCACCTCATTCCCTCTCTAAAAAAGAAATAATAATAATTAATCAATAAATAATTTAAAAAATAAAAAGAAGACAGTGGGATGAGAAAACCTGAGAATGGTTTGAAGTATATCTGTACATATCAGAGGATACTAGTTTGGATACAGAAATTCCCCTTTCTGGAAATTTGCTTTCCCAGAAACACGGAATTGTCCATCAGTGGGCAATGGTTAAATGAAAAATGGTATATTCATAGAACAGAATCCTATATGGCCCTCAAAAAGGAGAAGGGTTAAGATATGGGGTGTGTGTGTCACGCAGTCTAAATCTATTTTCTTCTACAAGATGAGAGAAGTCATAGTACCTACTTCACAGGGATGTTGTGAGAATTGTCGCTTAGAAGGGTGCCTAGTACATGGTAAACTCTCAGTAGGTATTAGCTTTTTATTATCTACATGACATGAAAAGATGTCTACGATATATTGACATGTGGCTAGAACTGACTGTGAAACAGGGTATTCAGTGTGATTCCATTTTTTATAAATATGTAAATATGTATAGGAAATATCTGGAAACATTTACATCACAACAGTAAGAGGGTTAATCTCTGTGATTGTGTGATCATTGTTTTCTTATAAAGATAGGAGATTTTTATAATTAGAAAAAAATTGGTTTTCATTTTGACAAAAATAATAAAATGAAAATAAATAAACAAGCCTTGGGGGAAAAACACACCCCCTAACTGTAGCTTCTTCCTGGGTTTCTGAGTTCCAAGGCAAGTTGGGTTGGGTTGAGTCGGTGAAGAGGAAGATGACAAGGTGTAAGTCTCAGTTCTGTTACTTTAGCCAAGTCATTCAACCTGGGTCTCAATATCTGAAAGCACATACACTCTCATAAGGATTTGTCCCTCATGGCTTTTTTGGGGGCTTTCAAAGGAGCATTTTGTTTCTAGGGCTTTGAATTGTGCCACTAGAGTTTTGCAAATAACAACAACCATGATAAGATATTGTCTAAACCTCAATGGCTCTTGCTAATTTAAAATAAACTGCATATGCAAGAATCTGTTTTAAAATCCTGTTCTAAATGGGTGTTATTGTAATGGGGTGCAGAGTGAGGGGTGCCCAAAGTCACCACAGCCTATGGTTGGGGGATGAGGGGAGTGAGAGCTGACTATACAGTAGTCCCTCTCTATATCGCGGTTCACTTATCATGGCCTCACTGTATCGCAGGATTTTAAAAAATATTATATTTAGTTATTTATCGTGGATTTTTTTGCTATATCGCAGGATTTTGTGGTACTGTATATGTATGTTGTTAAAGTTACGTAGGTTTAAGAGTGCAGAATATGTTTAAGAACATAAGTAGTGTTTATAAAAGTGTGGAAATGTTTATAAGGCAGTGGGAAAGGTTAATAAGGGACTGGGGACCATTTATAAGTGTGTGGGAAGGGTTTATAAAGCCTTAAAATGTATATAAATACTAAATAAATGTAAGGTTTCTACTTCATGGATTTTCCCCTTTAACGGGGCAGGGGGGTGGGGGGGTGGGGGTGGTGTCTAGAACGGAATACCCAGGGTAAGTGAGGGAATGCGGTACTGAGATTAAGGTGCTTTGTGTATCTACGGCTGGCTGATAACTAGGTCATAGCTGTGTGACTGCCCTGGGGCCAAAGACCTACGGACTGAAAGCTCAGTGACTCTGGATGTGGAGGGGAGCTTCTATCAGGCCTGAACAAGAGGCAGGGAGGAGGAGACCCTTAAGTCACTGAGTCACTCTTGCCCTGATTAAAAATGGCAACCGCAAGAAGGAAAATGATACGGGGTAACCGGCAAATGTAGCTCATTGTTGGAGGAGCCGAGTAGGAGGTCACATGGAAGCTCTGGGTCAGTATTTAAAATACGGGCGGGCAGCCATGAGGAGGGAGAGCCGTGCTAAAGCAGCGAGGCAATTTGCAGGAGAGATGGCCCGCCCTGGGAGAGACGGCAGCCATGCTGAGCTGTGGCGAGGAAGGGCAGCCATGAGGGGGAGAACGGCAGGCTGCTGCTCTGATTGGGGCCCGCTCTAGCTGACTCCGAAGCCTGCAAGGAGTCTGTCCTGCAGGACGCTGCCCTGCTGCCTCACAGACCCGGACTCTGTCGGGGCTCCTCGGACTCAGGGCATACAGAGAGGCCACTCTCTTCGGACTTGTGCCTTCCTGGCCCTTCACCATGATCCAGTGCAGCGTGGCACATGCTTTCCTGGATTATTACATGGAGGCCGAGGACAACGTACCCCAGGCCCTGAAGGAAGGAGCTGCTGCGAGAAGATGGTGACTTTGAAACCCATGAGTACCTTCCAGAGGGACTGGAGAACTCTTTGTGCAGCCTGCTTAAGATAAGGATATGGGGAATAATCGGGCTTGCTTTTTGGCGTATAGCCTGGTGGGGAGCAAGGGAAGTGCTGGGTCTAGTGGGAGAACAGGGCTCCGAGCTGAAGCGCGCCCAGCCCCCACAGTGTTTCACCCCCGTAAATAAAGACCTGTTACTCTCAGTGCTAGTTGTTGTTGGGTCATACACCAAGGCGCCACATGCATGGGTCCCATTTGGCTCAGTTACATGGTCTCCACCTACTGAGATGACTAGAAGCCTCCCTTCCCCACCCCCGCCGCCCATGGTATCTGCAGGAGGAAACACACTATGGTTTCTCCAGTCCCCAATGATGTGTTCCAGGATGTTCTCTGCATCATTTGTACAACATATATAATTAACACACTATTCACCATTAAAACCATACTGGACCTATTTGGAATTCACAGGAGACAGAGGTAAGAAAACTAAATCTCTCTTCTCCCTGTGAGGGCTTGTCCCAAAGTCTCTGATTAAAAAATATTAATGTCCCAAGGCATCTCAAATAAAAATAAACCTTATTTTATAACCAAACAGAAATATCACATGGAAAAATCGATTGTGAGGGCATCAGAAGGGAAAATGTCAGACTTGTTAGTCCTTCAGTGGTTTTCACTCAAAAATAGTTGAAGCTTTAGGCTTCTCAATCTCAAGTCATGACTTTTATTTTATTTAATTCTTAGATGCAATAAGTAATTAATTGAAATAGATATTTTATTTACAATTCAGCTATAGCAATAAATTTATCTATTTCAAATCTGTTAGACTAAAAGCTGACTGCCCTCTGGTGGGCTGTTTCTAAAATATTTAGCACCTCTTTAACTGAATTGCTTATAAAATATTGTACATTGCCATGAGATGATTTTACAATTCAATTCATATAAATAAAAAAATGATTTGGACAAAGGAGAAAATTTTTAAAAAGTTAAGTGCTCTTTATTAATAATATAAAAGCAAATTGTAACAAGTTTAGCTAATTTCTAATTTTTAAAACTTGTTTCCCCTTTAAGTGTAAATTTATTTTAGGACAAAACTTCAATTAAAATGGTGAAAGCAAAGCAGACAAGTTTTGAACTTTCATTTTCATTTCTAACATTGTTATATTTTGATAATTATATTGTTTTCAGTTGTTAAACAATGAAAAGATTAATGTGTTCACCATACTTTGATTCTGCTCTCTGTCACTGTTTAAATATAATTTTACTGTTTGAAAATATATATATAAATGAGATAATTATACTCTTCACCATAAAAAAAAAAAAAAAAAAAAAAGAAATATTGATTCAGGAAAAAAAAAACACTAAAAAAATGTCACATCAACGTATAAGTGCTAAGATGGGTATAAATAGGAAAACATGTGTTTAGGGCATATTGATAAGACCCTTTAGAATCCTAAATAACTCCAGTGCTCTGTCCATCCCGTGACACAACAGGATCTCAATCTCTTCTGTTTGCAGTTTCCCCCAATACAGAGGCTCCCAGGAGCTGAAATCTCAGACATCCCAACTAACTGAATGTTTTAGCTTCCATCTAGCTCTCTGAACTGTGTCTATTAACAACCTTCAAGGCACCACATTTATACAAACAAATCTTGCGAATATCATTTGAATTCACATTAACAAAGCTATTTCAAATAGATAAAGATTGGGTGCTCTGGAGTCAAGAATCTCTGTAACTAAACATAAAAGAGTACTGAGCAATTTATCTGGTCAATTTCATCAATACCAATAACGTATCTGGAAAATGCAATTTAACATCCTTTTCTTGGTAGCACTGTTTCTTGGCAATGTCATAAAGATTAATTTATCAACGCTCAATTTCATTTAACATTTGCAAGTGGAACCTTAAAAAGAAAACTCTCCCTTTGTAACAATGGAATCGAAGACTGCAACCAAATTTCTACTTTAGTTAATTTTGAGATCGCAGATACTCAGGTTTAACTGCAAGAACAGCTAGATGAACATCTAAAAATACACAGTTCCCCCAAATTCCATCTCTTAAACAGAAGACATTTGAAACATGCAATAGCAACTACAGTGTATTTCTCCAAAAACAGTTAAGAAAGTCACACAATTAAAAATGTTACATGCAAGTATTTTGATGCAGGTCAACATTTTCATATTTGCTTTTAAACTGGTTAACATATAAAATGACTTTAAAATGTAAAGATGTCACTTCTGTGAGGTCTGATTTTTCTCTACATCCCCATACAAAGTAAAAGGAAATATAGGAGTGAAGAGGTAAGTACCCATCAGTGAATTACTGCTTTAAAATTGTAATAAAATTTACTGTTTTATAAAGGCTCCACCTGATATCCTGGAAGGTTTTCCATTTCTCGTGACCCTGCAGAGACAGCCTGGAGCTACTGGCTGCTTTCAGCTGGCTTGCTGTCTGTCCGCCCACCGCCACCTCCTTGAACATGAGGAGTTTAGAAATCTCTGTGTTCAGTTGAGTAGCTGTTATAGTTTTTCATGTAAAACATTGTTTAAATTATAGATCCTGAGCATTTAGCATCATGATTCACTTTGGGTCTTCGATTTGCGTTCCAGGAACATTTGAATGGAAATATGTGTGTGTAGGTGAATCTGTATCTACACAGAATAAAGTCTTCTTACCTAGCATTTCCAGGTATGTAGTAACTAGCATTCGTGTGTTTGTGTGTATATAAATATATCTAATCCTACAATTGCCTCTGAACCATCAATAGTCTGCACTTCATTAATATCCATTAAATCAATATTTTTTATAGTTTAAAATGTTTTTATATCACAAATGTATATTGGCTAATTGCATCTTTGTAACTTGTGATCTGAAAGCTTGTGTGCTGTATGCCGCACATTCCTTTTTCCACCAACAGAGGGCACTCTGTCTTTTGCCAAGGAGCTCCGCTAACGTAGGGGCTGCGGGCTGGGAGGGCAGCATCTGACAGAAGGACGCTTGCACAGAGTTTGCTCCAATAACAGGCAGAAGCTCTTCCAACTGGTCAGTGTATAATTTATTGGAAATGCTACTGATCACTGAAACAACCTACCTGAATGAAAGAGAACCCTGTGATTTACAGAAGTCAGTTGCAAGTGACTTTTAAGTCGGTGGTGTGTTATTATTTGAGTATCACCCAAATGGTTAGCATTGGAAATCATCATATGAATAAAACCCAGATGCATGCTCAAATACAAGCTCACCTTGTAAAGGGAGTGACAGCTTTATGTCGCCTGCCCTTGTACCATGTGCGGGAATGTCTTTAGTGTGCTTGCTTCAGTACACCTTAAATATATTATAGTATTTTATATTCGATCCAAGAAAAAAAAAAGATGTCTCATATGGTAATGTATCTGGGTCATAATTGACACTTTATAGAGGCTCTAGTCTTTTTTTCAGGAACAGGTTATAGAGAAATTTTCAGGTGCAGGTGCTATTAATTTTTCACCAGTCAAAGGCACTAAATTTAAACTGAAAACTTGAAAGAATGAAAAAAGATGCACTTGAAGAAAATTAGATTTTCTCAGGGTATTTGTCCAAGATCTACATTTACTGATGTGTAATTTATTAGCTGCTTCAACACAATGAAGTAATCATAGCCAGGGAGTACAAAAATTGCATTTTACTCTCAGTGGCAGAAAGTTTTACAAATGTCTTAAAGCCATTGTAAAAGCAACAGTGAGGGATCCTAATAGACACCAGAATCAACATATTTGACAGAAGTGTGTGCATTATCATGGCCACTATTTTAAATGAGAGTATTCTATCTTAAGAACTGGAATGATACCTCAAATAATAGAATAAAGGGGAATGTAAAAATCAACCAGCATGACAGGAACTACTCAGATTAGAAGAAAGATCTTTTTAGGATACAGATGTGTTCTGAAAGTCCTCTTATGAGAAAATGTACTCCATTATCACAGAAGGAAAGAAACGCAAGGTTTTCTTATGTTAAATGGATGTCTATGTAATAGTAAGGATGATGAAACAAATATTTAACAACTAGGATGCTGCATATGACCAACAATTCCTTTATCATGTACCCAGCTAGAATTTAAGAGTCATTTTCCTCCTTTTGCAAATATATCTGCTAGCAGCTGTTTCAACATTTATAAAGACTATTTCTCGTGATTGCCAAATAACCATAAATTCATTTACGCACAGTTTTGAGTTGGAGGCATAAAAATAATTTCATGTCTGATTAAATCCACTTATGCCTTCTTGTCTTACCAGACCTATAATAGATATGAATTGTTACGATGTATTCCATCTAAGTGCATAAATAATACAATGCAGATGTAGAGCCCAGCTTCTGACAACAGAATGTGCAGTGATAATTTATACAAATACACGCAGGCTACATTATTACAAATAATATATTTTAGAAATTTCTATGGAATGTCTGACATAAATGTAGGACTTCAGCTAGAAAACTGAAGAAATGGTCCTTGTTTACCATGGCTTCGCTATTTTGAAATATATAGTAAATAATTATTTTAATAAGCTCGTCATCAGAGGAGAATAATTAAACAGAAACCTCAGTTTCTTAATATGCAAACTATGGAAAATCATACATACACTTCCAACTTTGCTTAATTCTCAAGGAATATTAGTTGCTCCTCCCACCGACCTACCTACCAGCCCTACCCCATCACTCCACCCACCCCACCCCCACCTCCTCGGCCACTTGGAACCAAGGTAATTAAAATGATTACAGTATTTGGAGCAAGGCTTCAAGGGACTGGTCAAAGTTAAGAATCACAACACTTAGAAACAACAGTGTGATTCCACTCTTAACTCCCTTCAATAGAGACGGAATTTTGCTTTCTTTTGATTGAGACTCAGCTTATAATAACTTTAATCACATAATATTGAACCATATTTGTTATACCACAACACTTGGTAACACTTCATTTTTGAGTGTCCCAGCATTATTAATTCATTTGGTATTCACTGTAATAACACAGATCATAATGAACTCATTTGGTATTCATGTGGCTGTCATAAGTACTTCCATAGGAATTCTACTGCGTTTCAGCATTAATTAAACACACTCCCTAATTTTCTTAGGAAAATGGGAATATACTGCATGTTTAAAGTACTGTGTTTTTCAGTAGCACATACACAGGGGCGATTATTAAGTCATACTTAGAATTAACTGTCTATGTCTTTATGAACATATCACTTTGTATGCAAAACAGCCAGCAAACAAAAATCAGTGTCGAGATTTTTGTGGATCGTGATATAGTCTCTTAATACCAGCATTTAATGAATGTAGAGAAAAGTGACATTTGCAATCACATTTCTCACACAAAGAAGAAAACAACCCTCTATTAATTCTCAGAATCTCAAAGATAGGACTGTCTTTCTTTAAAAACAAATAGACAAACAAGTCACAAACACTCAGGGAAGGAAAGCCCTGTAACCAGAGGGAGCTCTGCCTGCTCCCTCCCTTGCCAGATCCCCGAGGTGGCCCTGCTCTGTGGACATTGCTCCTTACATCTGTTACTGTGGTTTTCCACCTGCATGTTGCCATTTACTCAGCAAGGAAAAGATACCAGCCCCTTAGCACTCTGAGATGCCAAAATGAACTGGATTATCAAATAATAATATAAAAGAGAGATCTCTTCAAATTCACTAACCTGCAATCACATCAATGTTTCTAAAGCTATATACTGGCTTTTCCTGTGTTTATAAGAGATGCTGATCCCATTCTCTTTGCTGCCAGCAGAAATCACAATTCTCAGCTTTACCTTACTCACCCCTTATATGAAAGGAAAATAATGATACCAGATGTGAAGTGTGTAAGATCCTGTCATGAGTTTCAGCTTCAAGCACCGGGGGTTCCTGTGTTAACATGAAGGCTTTTGTGTGTTTTTTTATTTGCTTTTTTTGGAGGTGGGCAGCTTACCATTTATCTGAAAACTGAAATCAGGTAGCAACATTAGTAAGTAAATCTTATAGGGTTTATGTTTAATTAAACTTACAGGAAGTAAACCTAATTTTTTCCCTAACTTAATTCTGCAATTTGAAGGTAGGGCTGTGGTTGGGATTATTTAACATTTAAAGGATCTGAAAGTGTTTAAAATGGGGAATCTCTGAATACCATTTGTTCGCTGTTTCTCAGTTATGATGCGAATAGAAAAGCATAGATTCAAGAACTACCTTTTTAGCAGGGAAACAATTTCTCTCAATGCTGTGATAGACTGGCAACCGTTTCACTACCATCCATAAAAATTATTATTTTTAAACTATTTTAACATAACACTAGGATGGCCCAATTCCAGAACAGAAGATGAAAAGGAGGAGCATACAGTTAATGAAGATAACTATTTTTCCAGGACATTTACAGAAAATGCAGTTATTTTCAATGCAACCCCACGCAGGGAGAATAGAAAATCCAGTTCACAATTCTAGTGGCAGAGAGGAGACAGATCAGATATTTCCTCTTATGGTTTGGAACTCCTATATTGAATAGGAACTGTACATCAAGGCATGGGGACAGAAAGTGGATTCCTGCTCCATGGAGTGGAGAATTACCCACTATTCAGAATCTCCCTGACACCTGGATACAATGGCACAGGTTAAAAATGTTGCTTCCTACGAATTCTAGGCTTTTGTTCATCTGAACATGCAAGGCCTCTCACACACAAAAAGGACTTCAAAGGTATGCCTTTATTTTTGGTTTGTTTCTTTAAGTTTGTAGTTCTTTTTCTGAGAATAGTTCTTATTAATCTTTGCACTGAAATATTCTTAGTATGCCAATGCCCGTTACCTCGATGTTGCCTGTTTAATAGCGGCAGCTTCTGTTTTGCCACTGGTGGCAAACAATTTAATTAGGAGCACAAAATTGCTGCCTGCTTTATTTCCCCTCCGCAAGTGTCTGCTCCTTGTCTACGAATAAGAAACTACCACTATAAAAATCTCTTTCTTTGAGCTGTCTCTAATGAAACTTCCGGATTCCACTTGTTTCCCTGGGCTTTCTCGGCAACAATTTATTCTTTCTTTCTAAAGAGACCTTTAGGTATGCGAGGCCGTTTGTAAATTACATGGTGCTGGGAATATCATGAAATATCATGACTGCAGTTTATAGGCAGATGAAGGGAGATGAGTTGTAACAGGACTAAATTATACAAAACACACGGGGGAAGAGCTGGGACAGTGCTGCTTCCAGCCACAGGACAAAACTTTAGAGTGGCACTTAAGGAGGACACGAACTTTCGCAACCTTACAAATGGATGGACAGAGCAAAGGGGATTCTCAGGGAATTATCTTCCATTATCTTATGAAGAAATAGGGGCACGCAGTATCACAGGCCAAGGTCAGCCAAGTACAGGTGAATTGATGTATTTAGTAAATAAGGCTGTTCACTGAAAACAACAACTAGCTCTTTAGAATCGTCCTGAACGTGCTGGTGAAAATAACGTAATTTACAGTTTGGGGCCATACATTTTATACCTAATTTTGCCTTTTTACAAATGTGTCTGGCCAAGTGCATGAAAGCTTACATTGTCTCTGTAAGCAATATAAAGTTACAAAGAGTATTGGGAACTAGAGAATTTATCCGGTGCTACGGATTTCTCTCACTACCTTACTTAGTCTGCCTGTGAAATGGGGTGGTAATTCCGACTGACCTATAAAAACAAGTGAGGAATTATTAATCAATGGTTGAATATAAATTAGAAATGGATATGTATATATATTTTGCTCAGTTACCTTTTTATTGAGGTAGAGTTAACATGCAGTAAAATGCACCAATCTTGTAAGGTTTTTTGCATATATATATACATATATATATATATATGCCCTTGTAACCACTATCCAGATCAATCTTTTTATTTCCCTAGAGAGTTCCTTCCTGCCCTCTCCAGTCCATACTCCTCCAGAGCTAACCACTCTTCTGACCTCTGTCACCAAAGATGACTTTAGAATGTTCTTGAACTTCATATATATATGAAATCATAGTTCTGTACTCTTCTGTGTCTGTGATCTTTCAAACACAGTGCAATTTTTTGACTCTGTCACCATCTTCTGTTATGGGGACTGCAAGGGTTGGGGAATAATAGGATAAGTAACCTGAAAGCATCAAACAGCCTCCCTTCCCCTCCTTTTCTTTTTGTCCCTGTTCTGCTTTGCTCTACGTCATTAGTGCTCAGTGGTTAAGAGTGTGGGCTCTGCCATCTCTCAGGCTGGGAATTAATTTTAGTCTCATCACTACCACTTGGGTAAACCTGGATAACTTATGCAAAACCTCTAAGCCTTAATTGGCTAAGTAGAAAACTGAGATTAATAACTACCTCATGTGGAAGTTGTAAGAGCTATAAAAAAATAATCCATATCAAGTCTTAGTAAAGTTTCTGGTCCCCACATGATAATATTAAGACTAATCTGGAATATTCTAAGTCAGCGGTTTTCAACCGGTGTGCCACAGAATTTTTAAAACATGCCATACCTGACTATTTTAGTCAGGGGCACTGACCTCTTTCCCTTAGATTGTACAATTAAAAAATGACAATAACCATCTGGTGTGAGTGAATCAAAATTATACCTATTTTTTCTGCCAGATTGGCAAAAAATATATTTTTTGATGTGCTACAGAATGTTAGTAATGAGTTTATGTGTGCTATGAAATAAAAAAGGTTGAAAGTTGCCATTCTAAGTCAAAATAGATAAGCTCTTTGTTGGGCTGCTCCTGAGGACAGTAGGCAGAAGGATCAGTAGTATCTCCAGGCTCTGAAAACAATGGTTCTAGTTTAAAAAAAAAAAAAAATCAGCCCTAAACCAACCTTACCACATCCCAGTAGGGCAAAAAAAGGTTTCTGATACGTGTTTTTTCCTAGGTACACATGCATGAGTCATTGTTGGTCATTTTTGAGTGAAGAAAACTCTGTTGGTAAAAATGTATTTACATGGATCTCACAATTACTAATATGTTCATTTTGAGACAACTGTCAGTAGGAATGGGTGGACTTTAGAACTAGAAGGAAAATGATAAATCACTCAGTTTATTCTCATTTTATAGATGAGAAAACTGAGGCAAGTCAGGTCGTTTGCTTAATGTCAATGAAAAAGCCAGGATTTCTGCCTCATAGTCCAGGGCCACGTGTGGTTCCCAAGCCAGGAGCTGCAGCATCGCCTGATGCTCGTGGAACTCAGAGGCACACGCTTTCAGGCCACACGCAGTCAACTCTGGGGACGGGGCTCAGCAATCTGCGCCCTTCTGGAGGAGTTGGGGTAAAATCTTGGCACGTCTGGACTGTCTCCATGATGCCATGGGCCACGGCTTCCCGTGCCCCTGCACTGAACACAATGGTAATGTTCTCAACCAGGATCTGCTGAGGGGCTCTTATACCAATTTTAATTTAATTGACAGAAATCATAGAATCTAAGGCTATCCACAGATATGAGGTCCTGTCCATTACCACTGATAATTTTTGAAAGGAGAGATTAATGAGAGCACAAAACCAAGGCCAGTGCTTCTCACGCTACCTGTAGTAAAGAACTCCCTCCCCCCACCTCAATCTGTCTTACACCAATACGTCTGTAACATGCAATAAGATAAATAGAAAAATACATTTAAAAGACACAAAAAATACACGCCAACTTCAGAAGAGATTCAATAAATGTAAAATCACACTGTCAAATCGCTACAAACAATTCTGAGTGCTTACTCTTAATTTCTGTGCTTCTCATAAATGAGTAACAAATAGTTTGCAGACTGGTATTGTTCTGGAAGTACACTTTGAGTAGAAAGAAACTAGGCACTCTACATGTTAAAAGTGAGGGCTAGTCCAGATGGTTTTTAACTCCTATAAAATAGGTCAAGGGAATCCTATGATGCACTATTTCCCACCCTAGAAGGGTATGAAAAGCCACTGATCCTTTCTCCAGTGTCAGCCCTCGGAAAATTAGTACCATGTCATTTTTTTGTGCTCTTATTTGCTCACCCATCTGACATCTAATGATAATTTATTATGTACCAGATTCTTGGGATACATGGTCTCTATTTTTAGGCGCTCAAGTGGTAGTGCATAATAATAATTGCCTTTCTATTTGTTATGTATCTATCTCTCTATCCATACATCTATATTTTTCCTCTTAAAAAAAAAAGAATTGGAAGGGGCTTACTTTAGAGTATATTGAGATAAAGATAAAATCATTAAAAGTTTTATATTGTATAGCATTTTATTAGCATCTCATTCCAATTTTGACTTTCATACTATCCTGCGGTAATTAATATAGGTGTTATTGGGCCCATTTTAAAGATGAGAAAACAAGGTTGCCTCATGTGCTCAAAATCATGCAGGGCAATGCAGGGGATCAGATTTATGTCTGCTGCCTCCAAGTCCAGTGTTCCTTCATAGTTCCTCAGCGGTGATTGTTTTTCTTCCCTAGTTCTTCATCTACTGTAATCCTTGGGTTCCCCCGGAGACCTGTTCAACCCCAAGGATCATGACCTCATGACCCTCATGGAGGTGATAACTCTTACCTGGGCATCTACCTATATTTCTTTAGAGCTAAGGGTCTTTTACTTTTCTCTTTTGCAAATTCAGATTTAACTGATGAATATCCTATTCACTCTTGAGTTTACTCTATGCTGGATGACAGCACACCTAAAAAATCTGAATATATGTCTCTGTTTAATGGTATCCAATGGCCAATTACTTCCTTTCTATCTGAGGGAAGCCCTAGTGAAAACTGTGAGACAGAGGAGTTTGTCTTCATTACTTCTTCTATCTTGGTGCTGTGTCTTCATCCCCAAATCAGTGACCTACACACATATACTCTTTTTTCTTCATTCCTTTAGCAAAATAATCTCTCAGAGCATTCATTCATGTCAAGGTATAATGGCAGTTAGCAACACAGAGCATTGACTACCTAGAGGTGTGTTTGTGTTTTTTCTTCACTATCATGTTGCCATAGCCAGCCTCAGGTCTCACATGGTCAGTGCTCAGTAAATATTCACTGAATGACTGTAATGAGTTTGTACTTTGGTCAAACTCTTTTTACTAAAGAGCTGGCAGGAACAAAAACCAATAGGTAAGCTTCCATCGTTTGCCTAGCACCATATTCAATGATCTCATTTCTGCTTTTTTATTTAATTTATGCCCCCTTCATTCAGCTCCACGCGTCTGGTCTCCCTTCCGATCTACCCTCTGCGTATCTGTCTGAATAATGGCTCTATGATTCACATGTGATTATACCACTTCTTGCCTTCAATGCTTCCTGTATATTTCTCTCGCCTTCAGTTATAATCCATGAGCTTCATCAGTGATACTCAAGGTAGTAGCAGGGGAAGCAGGAGAAAGTGGAGATTAAGGCACAGAAGATGCAGTTGCTAGGGACTGGCATCCACCTGGATGAGGGGGTTGAGAGGCAGGAAGGCAGTGGTGGTGATGTTAAAGACAGGGCTGGTGAAGGAGCGAATGGAAAAAGCCACACTATGCAAATGGCTGCCTATTTCTCTGATCCTGTTTTCTCCCCTCCTTCTTCTGCCTTCTCTCAAAATCTACAAAGTCCAGAGAAACTCCCTTAGATTCATCTTTCAATATGGTAAGAAATTCAGGGATGAGGAAACATAAATTATGTATATAGATATACATATATGCATATACAATTGGATGCTACCTTTCCCGTGTTAGTTAGTTTTAAGTGTCTGGTTTTATTGGGAGGACAATAAAATCCTTAAAATTATATGCTCTCCGTACTTATTTTCTGTGTAAGAAGAAGAACGGATGAGGAGAAAAGGTTGTTTAGATGATGTCTCACTTCTTTGTGGACGTTGACTGTGAGCAAAACCCCAGAACAGAATGGTGCTGGAACATCCCTAGAACAGAGGGAAGGTCCTGGGGGACTCTCTGGGGCCAAGTAAAAGGCACAGGGAGGTAGAGACTGTGGGGACTAATTGCACAATATTTGGCACCAGAACTAGTTAGGTCTTCTCTACCACGTATTTATTAACTGGATGATCTTGGACAAGTTAACCTCTTTAAGTTAGTCTCACTATCTGTAAAATGAGAATTATAATAGCCCCTACCCCATGGGTTAAATAAAAATTTTCTCAACACAATGCTCAGCCTACTTGAATGCTCAATAAATACTAATGGTTATTGTCATAATTACATGACTTAATGATAGAAAAGCCACCGTGGCTAGTGTGGCTCAGTGGATTGATCAATAGTCTGCAAACCAAAAGGTCACTGGATTGAGTCCTTGTCAGGGTACATGCCTGGGTTGCAGGCCAGATTCCCAGTTAGGGGCATGCAAGAGGCAGCTGGTGGGATGTTTTTTCCCCTCTCTCCTTCCCTTTCCCTCTCTCTAATATAGATAAATAGAATCTTAAAATAAAAACCAACAACACACAGTGGTCCCATGAACAGGGTACTTAAACTTCCAAAATGCTTTGCTATTTAGAAACATCTATCTTCCAAGATTTCCATGTGGAATTTGTGTTCATTATGGTTTTTGCCTCAAAGTGATACAATTAAGAGGAAATAGAAATAATAGCTATCCTTTTTAAATAGCAGAAACATCCTTTTTACCGCCACTGAAATAATGAGAATAGATTTCTGAAATAATGGGTCACCAACATGAATTTATGAGTAGTGGTTTTTAGAGATATGCCATAGAATGGGGCATTCCCTTCTGCTCTGGAGAGAAAGCCCATCTTACGCCACCAGGTCATGGGTATAGAGTTCATGGGAAACTGAGAGGCACTCTGATTCTGGTAGGTACTTTCTGAAGCTGTGGGACAACAACTTCACTCTATAGACAGTGGGGGCCAGACTTGAGCCTGTATTAGAATCATTGGAGAGCTTGCAAAATACAGGTTTCTGAACCTTGACCCACAGTGTCTGATTCATAGGTCCGGATAGGTTCAATATCTTGCTTTTTAACAAGTGATGCTGATGATGCTGGGACCACACTTTAGGAATCACTGCTTTAGAACTGTGAGGTCATTCCCCATTACAAAGACTTTCGAATACAGGCTCCTCGGGTTGAGTTGTTAGTATTTTTAAAGAAATGTTCTTCTTGAAACACCTTCTATATATGACTTTTCAACCCATGTTACCAACATGTCCCTTTGTCCTTCTTCCTTCTTGGCTATTTAGTTTCTTCAACTTTTCTTGTATTACCAGTATTCTTCTGGAAATCTTACCAGCACATTTTCAATTGGCGCTTTGGATGTTTCGTACTTCATTTTCCCTGCTTTATCTGTATTCATAAGTTTTGCTTACTTTATAACTAAAATTTTTCTTTTGCTCTCATTTTTGGCCCAAGAGTTCCCCTCAAAGTCATTATCTCTTTTCTTGTATACAGAACACAAACATATCTAATAGAGCTAACTGGAGTAGTGTACTGCATCAGAATAGGTTTACCACCCAGCACACATTATTTTTCACCAAAAGTAAAATACCAGCACTTGCCATTGATGCTGTGGGTTACGTATAATGAATTGACTTCTTTATCAATTGCATTAAAGATTTTGCTACTGAGTTTGCTTAAATCAAGGGATACTGGTGCTGAAAACCTACAGAAACTTTTGCTGCCTTTTAAAAGTTTTTAAAAATTTTCCATTTTGGTAGTGTAAACCTTAATTTAGACTCTTATGGCCAAATTGATATATTTAAATATCAATTCACAATACTTTCTCAACTGGATCTTCCACTGTGCCCAAATGGCCAAATATAAAGAATTTTTAAATGATGCTCACATATAAATATAAAGCCAAGAATAAGAATCCTAGTGAAGTTTTAGCTTTAATTTAATTGAGCTCTCGCATTTCAATTGAGAAGGTGAAATGGATACTTACATTTTACTTGTTATAACTGACTATCTCCTTACCACTGTGGAAAAAAGAAGAGCTTGACACAGTCATCAAAGAGAAACTATGGGGTATGTGTTGTTGTGTGAATTTGTGTCTTTAAAAACTGCTGTATCTGCACTGTGTTGGACTGAGCCACAAAGATAGTGATTAGTGTGTCATGAGATTACACTAATTTGTGCTCTGCTTCAGAAAAGTGAGCATTGACGTCGGCTCTGCAGATTCAGGGAATAGGTTTCTCTACTAAGAAAGCAAAGAAGGGAATAAATAAAAACTCAACTCCGAGCAAAACTAACACAGACAGTGATCTGGCAAACTCGTTAAAAGAAAACATAAATGCCCTATCTCTTATTAGTTAAATTTGCCCTTAAATTTCAAAAACATTTCGCTTCACCCAGTCACTCTACTTTGAACAACCACCCTTAGGAAAACAAAAAATTTGAACTAACATCTCTTTATTAAGCAGGAAAAATTAGGAGAGCAACAGGTAAGGACAAGTCAGGGTAGTGAGGATCTGTCTGGGGAAAAAAAAGTGAGAGAGAATGTGAATTCCCCTTTCCTCTTTTTTTGCTTATACTTCAGATCCCTCATGAATGAATCCTCTACATATAAAATTAGAAATTTTCCTTTTTGATGAGTATTAAACCATTTCAGACGATTTCAGTCATCCATTTAGGTCAAAGTTTCTGAATTAGAAAATTTCACATTTAAAACAGTTTTTCAAATGGCTTGAAAGAATAGGAATTCTCCCATATGTTATAATATCTGGAAACATTTTTTAACCTTTATATTTAGCAAAGATCAGTTTTGGTAATATACTCTGTGGTGAGAACATGAAGGTTCAGGCACACTGAAGCTGGTGATGGTGATATGGGTACAAGGTCTATGGAAAGCAGTTTGCAATATCTATTAAAATAAAGACATACATAATCTCTGACCTAGCAATTCCTCTTGTAAAGATTTAAGCTACATATATGATTTCACAGATGTGGAAAGACAAATATTCCAATGATATTCAATAAAGTATCATTTGTAATAACATTTGTTTATCAATAGTCAACTAATTATCAGATGTGTTTACCCATCTATGGAATACTATGCATCTATTAAAACAAACAAATAATATGTATTGATATGGAATGATCTCAAAGAGATATGAAGTAAGGAAACTGCATGCTTATATTTGGTGTATATGTAATACCTCTGAAATGATAGAGAAGAAGCTGGTCTAAGTCGCCGTATCCGGGAAGGTGTTATGTAAGGCAGAGTGCCCAAAATCGGAAGGGAATTTCATCATGTTCTCTTGGGGACCTTTTCAATTTTATACTCTAAGCACTTATTTCCTATTTAAAATGAATTAAAAATTTTAAAAGCTCATGGAACTCAAGTCCCAAATAAAGCAGAATATGCGTAAATCCAATTTATTTCAAAGACTTCAGTAACCCAGAACTGAGAACCTACATCATTTACTTCCAGGTGTAATTAAACTTATTAGCCCTGGCTGGTTTAGCTCAGTGGATTGAGCGTCGGCCTGCGAGCTAAGTGTCGCTGGTTCGATCTTCCAGTCAGGGTACATCAGAGAAGGAAAACTCTGACTCCAAAAAACCTCCGCTGCCTTGCGGCATACCTCTTCAGGGGAAAGGCTAAGGGAGTAAACCCCGACAGAAAATCCGGAGCCGGAGTCCCTAAGGCGGTTTGATGTTGTGATCAACACCGGCAACTCCTGCGGCGCACCTGAACCCAAGCTGTATCGACTCCGTCTTTCCCTTGGACCCTTCAGCTGCGAAGAGAGGGGGGGTCTGCTGCATGGGCAACAGCAGACCCTCCATATCACCCTGCCCAGGCTCTGTAGCTTCAGCGTCATCGCAAGATGTCGATTCAACACGGGAGGAGACAGATACCATGTCACTCCCGAGTCGGACTGCACAGCCATTCTCGGCGGTGCAGATGGACTCTTAAGAAGCTACACCATCGTCTCTCGAGACGGACGGCTGCCGACGACAAATTAAACTTATTATATACAGAAGGCAGAAGTTTTATCATAGGGCACGCATACCTAGGGCTGGAAAAGTGTTTCTTTTTAACAACATATTTCCCAAACACGCATTTGTAAAACTAAAATGCACCCATTCTTTGTTTTTAGTGACATGCTTAGTAAGTTTAAAGCCTGCCTCTGTGTGGTAGAATAAAGGTAGCTTTGTAGCCATCATTAAATGCCTTCTCTGTAAGATTTATTGCCATAATTGTGATGGAGAAAATGATTTTTTTTCCTGGCAGCAAAAATAGTCTTAAAAAGAAACTAGGTATTGTTTTTTTTCTTTTCCGAGCAAAGTGTAGATACCCTAAAAATTACATGGTGTCACAGAGCATGCCATAGTTAGAAAAAATGATGCACTCCCTTTTCAGTCTCATTAAGAAAATTACACAGTTAACTCTTTGTACCTTTGAAGAATGTCTCTGTCTGATGAACTTTGTTATTAGAACAACATTTAGCTGGAAACTGTGTATCAAAACTAACTTATTCTGGAGTTAAAGTAGATTCTAAAATAAAACAAAAATGTCACAGCAATACATAAAAATTACATAACTGTGGATGAACGTTCCAAGGTTTTTTATGTAGCTATTGGAGGGAACAATAAGAAATTACTATCTACACAGACTAATATCATGGTGTTCATGCTACTACTCACTCACTCACTCTCCTTTATTTTTCTTATTTGGTCAGTTAGTCACTAATCAGTCACTGGTCTTATTGCTAGATGCTGGGAAACCCAAAAGCAATAGAAACATAGTTTCTGTTCTTTAAGAGTTTATAGATTAGCGAGAGGGAGTTTGGGATGGGGTCGGTGAACACAGAGAGAAATCCAAGTAATGCCATGTAATGTCTAATAAGAGAGAAAAATCCTTCAGAGCCCAGAAGAAAGTTGCCTCACTCAGTTTGAAGTATGCCTGGGTTTGTGCGTCTAGAGGAGATGGAATGGGGAAGATCAGGAAAGATTCCCAGGAGGGTGTGAAATTTGAAGGGAGTTTCAGGGATATGTGGAAGTTAGTCAGGTTTGGTTTGGGTTTCGGAGAGAGAGAGACAGAGAGACAGAGAGAGAGAGAGAGAGACAGAGAGAGAGAGAGAGAGAGAGAGAGAGAGAGAGAGAGAGAGAGAGAGAGACAGAGAGAGAGAGAGAGAGAGAGAGAGACAGAGAGACAGAGAGAGAGAGAGAGAGAGAGAGCAGAGAGAGAGGTCTGTAGAAAATATTGCTCATGTGGAATTGGTCATCACCCCAGAGTTTGTATCTGACAAGCAAATTCACAGACACCTCACTGGTCCTCCAGGAGCTGGTGTCTGAAGTTTGGGGGTTTTATTATTAGGTGCTTTCCTTGGGTACACTCCACACTCCAAATAATTATTTAAAAATAAAACATATTGAGAAAAACTAAGAAGAAAAATCCACTACTAATACTAAAAATAACTGGAATAGGGTAGGATACAGTGACATGAAGTGATGTTTTTTGAACACACATTTGTTCCTTCAATACACACTGTAGTTATTGTGAAAAATATTATGGTAAAATATATTGCGGTCAAATTAATTGTGGCACCTGCTGCCAGCAAGATAACTTGGGCTTCCTTACAGCATGGTGGTGGCTGGTTTCCAAGAGAACAAAAAATCAAGCTGCCAGGCTTCTTTAGTTCAAGGTCCAGAACAGACCTGCTGCTGCCTTTTGTTGGTCAAAGCAAGTCAGAAGGTGAGACCAAGGCAGAAGCTGGCGGGACAGATTCCACTTCTCGGTGGGGGAAGAGAGGAATTTGTGGCCATCTTCACCTAGCACAATATTTATATTTAAAAGTGTGAAAGCAAGACAAACAAACAAACAAACAAACAAACAAACCTCTTTCTATTGTCTGCAAGGGCCATATGCTGGTTTTGGTTTCTTTAATTAAATGGTCTTTCCACGGGGCTGAGGGTAGAGAGATTTGGGAAGGTGGTATAATACTGACTTGTATTACAACTGGCATGTTCTTTTTTATTTCCATAACCTTATTTTAAGCTTCCTGATAACAGTGTCATCTTTGCTTTCTGTCTTCTGCTATGCATGCAATTATTCCTCTATCAGTGTCCTATACAGTTATTGGGAGTGGAGACGTTTTGAATCAACCCTATAGTGATCTAAGTATATTTAATTAAAAAGAATTCTACTGAATTCACCAGGGTGACATTGGTTAATACAATTATATCAGTTTCAGGCATACCATTGTATAACACATCATATGTATATTGCATTGTGCATTTACCACACAAAGTCAAGTCTCCTTCTGTCACCATTTATCCCCCTTTATCCTCTTTTACTTTCCCTCACCCCCCTTCCCTCTGGTAATCACCATACTGTTGTCTGTGTCTATGAGTTTTTTGTTTTTTGCTTAAGCCCTTCCCCTTTTTCACCCAACCCCCCAACCCCCTCCCTCTGATAGCTGTCAGTTTGTTCTCTGTATCTATGAATTTGTTTCTATTTTGTTTGTTAGTTTATTTTGTTCATTAGAGTCAACCTATAAGTGAAACCATATGGTACTTTCTCTGACTTGCTTATTCCACTTAGCATAGTACTTTCCAGGTCCATCCATGTTGTCACAAAAGGTAAGATTTTCTCCTTTTTCTCAGCTGAGTAATATTCCATTATGTAAATGTACCACAGCTTTTTTATCCACTCATCTACTGATGGGCACTTGGACTGCTTTCAAATCTTGGCTAGTGTAAATAATGCTACAGTCAACATAAGGGTGCCTATATTCTTCCAAATTTGTATTCTGGGTTTCTTCAAATATATTCCTAGAAGTGAAATCACTGGTCATAAGGCAGTTTCATTTTTAATTTTTTGAGTTAACTTCATACTGCTTTCCACAATGGCTCCACCAACCTGCATTCTTACCAACAGTGCACAAGGGCTCCCCTTTCTCCACATCCTCACCAGCACTGGTTGTTTGTTGATTTATTGATGACAGTTGTTATGATAGGTGTGAGGTGATATTTCATCATTTTAAATTACATTTTTCTGATGATTACTGAAGCTGAGCATTTTTTCCTATTTTTTTGGATATCTGCATGTACACCTTGAAGGAGTGTCTATTCAGATCCTTTACCTATTTTTTTAATTGGATTTTTTTTTTTTTTGGTGTTGAGTTTTATAAATTCTTTATAAATTTTGACTATTAACTCCTTATCAGATGTATCATTGGCAAATATGTCCTCCCACCCAATGGACTGTCTTTTCAATTTGTTGATGCTTTCCTTTGCTGTAAAAAACTTTCTAGTTTGATGTAGTCCCATTTATTTATTTTATTCTTTTGTTTCCCTTGCCCAAGGAGATATATCAGAAAAAGTATTACTATGAGAAATGTTCAAGATTTTACTGCCTATGTTTTCTACTATGATTTCTATTGTTTTGAGTCTTAACATTTAAGTATGTAATCCACTTTGAGTTTATTCTTTTGTATGGTTTAAGAAGGTGGTCTGGTTTCATTTTTTTGCATATATCTGTCACATTGCGACCATCCAGAAAGTGAGAGCCACCATTTTGAGATGTGACAAAAGTAACCTTTGGGAACGGATTGCTTGCTGAAGAGGTGCTTTATTCATTGAATGAAGTAAAACCAACTTGATTAAGGGTGTGATGACCCGATCTCCACATTTTCTCTTGCTTGCATTTCCTTTCATATTCTACCAATTTATTATTCCATAATCTCAACACGACTCAGTGCAGGACCGCTCTGCTGGAGGACAGGCAGGGAAGAAAGAGGAAGGTGATGGGCTCACTGTGAAGATCAGTGAAGAAATAAAGACAAAGAAACCTATCGTCTGGCTCGGTGTAGAACACTTAGTGGGGGAGCTGGCCTAAGTTGCTTGAAATACACATTTATATCACGTAAGATACCAATTATCATGATTTTCTTGGCCATAATTAGCAGGGAGCATCAAGATGTGAAGAGAGGTATGTGTGTGCATGGGTCTTATTCTCCACACATGCACATGCATGTCTGTGTACATGTACAGACAACATTTCCTTCTGATATTAGTCTTCTTACATTTACAATAAATTCTGCCCTCAATTTCACATGACATTGCTAGCAAAAGAACCGTTGCTAGATAAGGGTTTGTCACTGACAACAGCCCCGGGACTCAAACATTGATTTGCTGGTGTTCTGCTGTCTTCTATAAAGTAAAGATCATGTCCTCTGCATCAGTGAGAGAGAAATCTTCAAAGAAGGGGTTGGTTAAAAATGAGCATTTTAGTAAAAAGGAAACACTTGCTATTCTTCTGTCACTGCCTGAGATAGGAAGATGTTGAGTCAATTTAGTAAGCTTCAATTGCAGCTGACTTTGGAAGGAATAATATACTCATCTCTTTGGATGCATATTGAATAGGGATCTCTCCTTCTCTCTCGCTGTGATTTTGCAGATTGCAACCCGATCAAACTTCCAAACACAGAGTGCCCCTTAAAACAGGGAGAGGCAAATCTCTAGATCTTGGAAGACTGGTGATTTAAGGATTTCCCAATTCATTTCTAAAACATACATAGGCAGTTCTTTTACCACTCTAAGTTTCTTGTGAAGATTGACACCAGAAAGAAGCCTGAGAAAGGCTAAGCTTTATTGTAGATCAGGTGGGCACCTGCCTTTACAGGTAGATTTCAGAGATGTGAGAACAAAAGGCCTTTGGTCCTTTTTATCCTACACATCTCTACCCAAATGCCAAAAATGCCACCATAAAAGCGGCATCCTAAAGTTATTTTCTTTGAAGTCACAAGTGGGGTAGGGAGGAATTAAATAGCTGAGGTGGGCAGTAGCTGGGGAAGGGATACGTTGACAAATGTCATCCTCTTCACTGTTCTGTGAGTGACCCTCGGGGAATGAGACTACAATGACCCACAGAGTGGTCCCAATTAAAACGAGCACAAAACCGAGAAGGAGCAACGTTGCTGAAAGTAGTTAGTTGGCTCTATTACATGGGAGATCTTTGGAAAACACTCCAGGAGACCCGAGACCCCGACCCTACTGTAGTGATTTTTCCTTCTCAAAGGAAGCGTATACAATAACTAAACTAAATATGCCAAGCAGGGTATCTCAAGTCCTCTTCCATGAGGTGATCTGTCTGTTTCGAAGAAGAGAGAATGTGTAACATTACTAAATGCCCTGGTTGAAGCTCCTCTTCTCCTCGAGGTCACATACTATTGCTTTTTATGTTTCTAGAAAAGAACAGGGGGACATGGTTCATCCATTTTAGGAGCGAGGCATAAGGACATTGTGTTTGGCTCTCACCACGGCCTTTATTCAAAAAAGAGACAAAAAAAATGTCCTTCCTTTGGAACGATTATCTAGTGGTGGCAGCAGGGGTGTGGCTGTAGGGCTTGAGCAAAATCCCTCGGGACTCAGTATCAAGGTCCAATTTCCTACATTAGCATTGATGCTTGCAACTGTTCAGATGGTTGAAGAATCCCACTCCCAGGCAGAGGATAGGACAAGGTTTTGGAAACATGTGGCTTTGTAACTGATAAGGTGCAGGAGAGGATAAAACCCTCAAACTGGTCTCAGAATCTTGGCCTCACGATATTACTAAGTGGCTTGGCTAGTTGAGTCTACAATGCACATGAAAAGAACATACAGTGACCATTTCATGCAGTGAACAGGCTACAGGAGAGAACAGCTAGTACCGCACCTCTTAAGGAAGGATAATGCTCCCCATGGGTAAGCACGGGTTTACGGATGGCCACAGAACTGCGCTGCTTTAGAAGTCCTTCCGTCTGTGACCAGGTGAACACACAGTTTCACATCTCCTGGACTCGGAGGGGAAGGTTTTCAGGAACAGACAGCTTCAAAGAATTCTTAAAATTTGGATTTCCAAATACTTATTCAATAAGCATTTATTTACAGCCCAGTTATATGCCAGGCACTGTCCAAGTGCAGGGGATTCTGTGGTAGAAAAAAATAAAAATGCTTCTTCTCTGCTTTTAGAGGGCTGACATACTAGAGGATGCAATAGATATTAGTAAAATAATCATACTGATAAGTGTAACTTCTGTCTTTGGTCAGTGCTAGAAAAGAAAGCAATATTGTGCTGTGAGGGCAGAAGATGTGGGTGGTTGGCATAGTCTGGAGGGTAAAGGAAAGTTAACTAGAAGAAACAAAAACCCAGATGAAATCTAAAGTAGGAGTTGGATCATTTGGTGAAGAGCTAGGGAGGAAGAGCATTCCAGACAGATGGAACAGTATATGCAATGTCTTGTGGCAGGAAGGACCATGGCATGTCTGAGGTGTTGAAAGAGGCCTGGGAGATGGGGAGTGAAGGACCGCGGGGAAGATGTGGCTGGCGAGGTAGGGCTGGATCACGTTAGGGCCTTGTAGACCATTTCATTTTAATTATATTGTCTTCCCTAAGATTTACAGGGAGCCTAGAAATATTGGCTTTTAAAAACTGGTAGTGCCAGAAAACAGACAGGACATTCTTATATTTTTGAATGCTCAGGACTCCATCCAATGCTGAGTGTTTCTGGAAAGTAGGGTTTGTCTCAGGGCTGTCACATGGCCCTCTGGGTTGGTTGTGTGTTGGGGATCCTCGTCTGACTCTGTGGGGACCGAACAGGCTTCTACTAGCTGGGGATGTGGCAAGCTGGTTTCTCTGAGCAGCAGATGGGTTTGTTTTCTTAAAATGGAGACTCAAAGGGCACACTTGGAATTGAAAGTGTGGGAAAGGAATCTAAATTGGTTAAATGTCAGATACATCCATGATTTATGTCTCCTTTACATCTCACTGCTGATAAAGCTAACATGTCTCTATTGGTTCACGATGCGTGTGTGAGTGTGTGTGTGTGTGTGTGTGTGTGTGTGTGTGTTTATAGAAAAACAAATTTCCAAGGCAAGGAGACTGGGATCCATTGACTTATTTTTTCTGGCACAACAATATGGTCAGGGAAATACCTGACTTCAGATAAATACAAATTTTATGCCATGCACTAAGTAAAGTCCCGTTTAATTTCTTTCTTTCTTTTTATTACACAGGACGTTCATACTCATTGTAGAAAATGTAGGAAATTTGTACAACCAAAAAGAAAACTGAAGACTCCCAATTTAATTAACATTTGGAATATATACTGCTAGATATTTTTTCCCATGAGTGAATGTGTGTGTATCTTTACAATTTCTAATATGCCCATAATATTGAATCAGTGGTATGTTCATTTTTAATAGAAAAACCAATTCCCATTCCCAATGGAAATTAAACTGGAAGAAGCAGTAAATGGAATAGTCACAGCCTCCACTGTGAGAGAGTTCTTGCGAAAACTCCAATTCCACAGCCAAAAATTCTGTCTTCCACTTTTCAACATAATCATTTCCTATTAAGCTGTTAGTAATTTTAGGCAGTAATGAGGATAAATAAAAAATAAATTATGAGAAAATGTAAGTCCATGTCTTTAGAGTTTTGATAATCAAAAAAGAATTGTCCAGACACCCCTGTGAGTTTTCTTGCCTATATTTCTGGAGGCACAGGAAGTCCTGGGTCATGCTGACTCTTCTTATGCCAGAAAACATCCTGAAGTATGGACATTTTACAAAGTTACACATGCTGCATGTGTTCAGTTCCTAGGGCTGCTATGACGTATTCACAAACTGGGTGGCTCAACACAAAAGAAGTTGAATCTCTTATACTTTGGGAGGTCAGAAGTCCCAAATTAAGATGTCAATAGGATGGGTTCCTTCTGGAAGCTCTGAAGAGAGACTCTTTCTCTTAGCTTCTGGTAGTCACCAGCAATCCTTGGTGCCCCTTGGCTTATAGCTATATTACTCCAGTGTCTGCCTTCATTGTCACATGGCCTTCTTCCCAGTGTGTGTCTTCCATGTCTTTGCATCCAAAATCTCCCTCTCCTTTCTCTTGTGAAGACACCAGTCGTTGGATTGAGAACCTACCCCAGTCTTGACTGGACGATACCTGTAAGGACTCTACTTATAAGTAGGGTCACATTCACAGATACCTGGGATTAGGACTTGGACAGAGATTTTTGTAAGACACCAAACTGCATATTGCATAATCTAGTGTTTAATAATTTATCTCATTCATTACCAGCAGCCTCTGAAAAGTGAAACAAAACTGCAAAACAGTTTATTTTCATTAATGATACAAGGATCCTACCTGAAATTCCCCACCCCATACCAAAAATATTGAATACTCAGAACAAAACAAAACAGAATGAATCTTTTCCTTTAGCACACTGGAAAGACCCTAGGGCAACATCAAAATAAACCTGGGAAATAGAATGGGCACAGAGCAGACTCATGAGTCCTTAGAATATTAGCTTTATATATTAATTAAGGATTTATTAATATATTAATTTAAGGATGAAAAATGCAGATAAGTGTATCTTACAGTGAATGAGCCTTTATTCTTTTTTTTATATGCTTTATTGTTTATGCTATTACAGTTGTCCCAATTTCTTTTCCCTTTGTTTCTGTCCACCCAGTGACCCCCCTCCAGTTGTCCCCCCCCTTAGTCCATGCCCATTAGTTGTACATATAGTTCTTTTCAACATTTTCCTACCTACTCCACTCTCTCCTACTATGCTCCTTAATTCCTGCACCATCTTCCTTCCTTTCCCCCTTCCCCCTCTAGTCTTTATTCTTAGTATAAGAAATACTGGCCCATGCAGCTTATGTGGTTAGAGCATCATCCATAGACTGAAAGGTTGTGGGTTCAGTTCCCAGTCAGGACACATACTTAGGTCATGGGTTCAGTCCCCAGTTGGGTGGGTATGAAAAGTCCTTGGTCGGGGTGCTACAAGAAACAACCAACCAATGTTTCTCACTCTCTCTATCCCCCTCTCTCTTCCCCTCTCTCTAAAGTCAATAAGCATGTTCTTGGGTGAGGATAAAAAAAAAGTAATATCATTGCACACATAAAATTAAAGTAAAACAAGTGTGAGTTACTCTACAATTTTAAAGGAATTGGCAAAGAGTCTATTTGAAAAATAGGATATAAACAGGCTCAGCTTCTTTTTTAGGCAGTATGTTTTAACATAAAATCTGTGGGGTTTTTTTCCCTGAGACTTTGGGACATAATACACTTGCTGTGAGCACAAATCCAAGAAATTATAGTAATATTTGTTTTAATCCATACTTAATTCCCATATATGATTACTTTTTTCTACAGTTTCTATATTATATATTTTTAGAAATGAAAAGCTTTCTGTAAAACAGAGTCCTGCAAATTGAACATTTGCCCAAGATTTACACTGTTTGACATGAAATGCTATATATTACGGCAACTGTCATTACAAAGGGGCGTGGAATAAGGAGAGGGAGGACCTGTGCTCTCAGTGAAATCTCCTTAATGGCTTTGCTTCTCCAACCTCAGTCCTGTGATCTACCTTTTCTCCTCAGCCTAGACCCCCATGTCCACTACAGCAGACTTAATTCTGTCTGGTGAGCCATTCCTGCAAAGACCTAATCAGCTCCTTGCACCTACACTCCTGGTATTGAAAAATGTTACTGCAGAAAAAAAAAAAAATCCCAAATATAAGGGTGTGTGTATGGCCCAATGGGTTTACAGTTTCCACCCTCATCTCAGACTTCCATGCTGGTCTGGGATGCCTCTAAATGACCCTGGCCAGGGCTCTTCCTTGTTCTAACCCTGCCTCTAGCAGATACATCCATTTTCTACAACACAGACCTTTGGCAGGATTCACTCCAGGGTTTGCAGAACTCCCTCTCTGGTTCAGGTGATACTAGAATGGCTGAAAAGGCTTTGGAGCCCACATCCAATGACTTTAAACATTAACAATAATACTCCATGGGGGAGGGGGGGCTACTAGTAACAATAGCAGGGGAAAATAGCTGCCAATTCTGTCACCAATATAAAACAACAACAACAAAAATGATAATTCTCTCCTTATTCTGCTGTCATAAATTGTATATTAAAATGGACCTCAATGGAAAAGTATCAAAGTACCAAACTTTGAAGTGCCTGTTTACTGATGTTTGAAGGTGGTCACTGGTTTAGACTTGAAGTTTGTTTTGAGGCCTTACTCCTGTCTTTATAAATAATGACGTGTAAAAGACGTGAATGCAAGGGACCTGTTTAAACATAGACACTCTGGGGTTCCTTTCCTTTCACTGATGGGCAACAGAGAAAATGACTTCTATTGCTAGCAGTTGAGGCTTCATGGTTTTGCCCCCACCCTACCCCCAAAAACCATTAATAATTTTTTGTTAGATTGCATAATTTATAGTATCAGTTTTGAATGCATAATGTAATACTGTATACTGAAGGGTAGTTAGTCTTTCTTCATGTAGGTTACCAAAAATGAAATAAATGCCTAGATTAAATTTCCATACTAGGGCGAGAGAAATGAAATAATTTGCTGAGTTGCAAAAATATGTAATAGACATTGTGGAGATAATCTAAATTCAGAAAAAGAAATTACTTCATTGTTTGATTCATCACAGATGGTTTCATTCTAAAAGCAATTCTTAGCAAAAATGTTTCTGTAGTAGTGGAATAAAAATAAGTATTTATAAATAAAATGAGTTTTAAAATAATCTCTAAATATTAATAAAATGGGGCAAAATAAGTTTGGAAATTTGTATAGTAATGTTAAAAAGTCACTACATTTATTTTAGTGTCTCTGATTTTTGTGAATGAAAGGGTTACAGAACCTTTAAAATATGACATTGTAAGCAAGTGCTGGAAAAATTTTGCTTATCTTTATTTCTGACCCTGTTCTAGTCCAAGAAAAATATTACTAGAGCATTACTTCTATTTCTAGAAACTTGTTGGTGTTTCTAGAAATTTATCTGTAAGTTTTCTGTGGTTGTAAGAAATACAATTCATGTTTCATATTAAGAGGCATCTACTAAAATGACTGTATATTTTCCCCAACCACCATCTGCTCCTTTCTTGCATTTTCTATAAATCAATAACATCGTTTACTCCCTCTGCTTTTACTTTTATCATATTTTTCATGAACCCAAACCCCTTATTTTAGTAAGCTTTTGCCTTCCTGAGAAACTGTGAAACTTCAACCGTGGGACTGGTACTAGGCCTTGTGGGAATATCAAATAGAATTTTAATTTTCTCTGGGCATTGGACACCATTTGTTGTTTATTCCTCTGAAATGGTATTTTCATTACGATAATAAGATTACATCCATCAGGACATGTGTTATGTTCCTTACGGCAACCTCACTTTCTCCCCCTTGGAAAGAAACATGGGAGTAAATGGGAAATAGGGAAAGAGTATGTGTAGACAGTGGTGAAGTTAAAGGACTGAGATGCTTTAAAATAAGTATATATCAAAATCACTGGGGGATCTGATTTATAAAAGGAACAAGTTTTGGCAACTATGTAAATGAATTGCTCCATGAAATTCTTCTGTTTAGACCCACTTAAGATCTTTTGAGGCGGTTTTCCATACATACAGATTTTTACGTTTAAAATGTACTTTCCACATGATAAATGTTTCAATACGTCCATTTAGTTAGTGATGCTCTTAAACCTACAGAACAATTTTGGCTACATTGTTTATTTAATGGAACTTGAAAAACTGTAAATCATAAATTATTTGGTAGTTTAACATTTTTCCCCTCTCTGAATTACTCTGTAAAGAACACTATCATCATCATCATCATAATTAATACCTTTTAGGATGGAACTCTAGGGAAAAATTAAATGCTGATTTTATCTAACTTTTTTACTCTCTTCCTATACATAGGTTGATTTCCAAAATCAGTAATTTTGCTGATGCTTGTCCATGTCTATGAATTCATGACATTTCTAAACTTAGAAATGCTCTGCTAACATGATTAGAATATTTTCTTATTTGTTCCCCTAGCCTTATTTGGGTTGTGCACAAAATAAAGGGACTCATACACTCAAGCCAGAGAAATCATACATAACCTTCCTAAGCTCCATAATACTGATGCTGTTTTGATAGAGAAAACCACAAGTAATGCAAACAGCAGCCTCTCCTCTCCAGTACAGGTGTGCAATAAGCACATATAATTAAGCCAAAGATACATAATGGTTTGTTGTCGGATACGCATTCACAACAGCTGACTACACTCTTAATGTGTGGTTCATGAGTTAGGTAATTTTCTTATGTCTCCACTCCTTGAACAGAATATTCCTCATAGACTCATACGCAAAACAATTCTGTCCCTTTTGCACAGTAGATTCCCACTGCTGCCTGTAATTTAGCACCTTTGCCATATCAGCTTTACCTAAAGATGATTAAAAAGAGCATGTAAATTCACAAACAAGTCATTTTATTCTTCAACTTAAGTAATTTGGAAATGCCTCCCAAAAGGAAACTTATCAAAATGTAAGCTCTTCGACATGGTTTCCATCTTAGTGAAATATATCAACCACGCATTTAATCACTGTTATGCATAAAATATGGTTTCTGGCTCTGCTCTATATATCACATAAACTTCTTTGTATATTATGAATCTGAGTTCTTTAAAGGGCATAAAGCAAATATGAAAAACTAGTAAGGGTTTTAAAAAATCAGTATACAAACAAGCAGCACTGCGTAAACTATTTTCAGTTATTTTAAACTCCATACTTTCACTGGGATTTTTAAAAATATAATTCAAGACACACACACATACACACAGTCTTTGGATTTTGAATTGGGCAAACCCAAGATAAGAATGAGTCTATAAAAAGAATATGTAGATTTCTTTATTTAACACTTTTAATCCTTTTTCTCTTCCCATCATGATACTGTAAAAATATCTTATAGGCACAACCAAGATGATACACAGTGCCTTTTACCAGTACTGGTCGAAAGCATCTGTCTACTAAGGTTCATAAAATGGAGAAAAACAGATAATGTAAATTTGATTCTTTTAAGGTGATCTTACACAGGTATATAGTGTGCAGTAAAAATGGTCATAATATCCAAGACTCAGTAGAATTTTCCCATAAAATAGTGAGTAGGTATCATTAATCATTGTATTCGAATCCTGTGTATCACCTGTTTAATCCAGTTGGTTCCGATTTACAATGCATTTCAAACAATGCAAAGGAAACAAGTTAGAGTTCTACTTTCCACATTAGCTATACAGATCATCCCATTCTAGTCCTGTCTCATGGTAGGAGCTAAATAACCTGAAATCTCTGGTTGACTTTCAAAGACTTGTTTTCAACTAATTTTAAGCCAAAACTTTATTTTGAGTCTTTCGTCGTCGTCGTCGGCAGCCGTCCGTCTCGAGAGACGATGGTGTAGCTTCTTAAGAGTCTATCTGCAATGCCGAGAATGGCTGTACAGTCCGACTCGGGAGTGACACGATATCTGTCTCCTCCCGTGTTGAATCGACATCTTACGATGACGCTGGAGTGTCCTCTCCAGTGAAGCTGAAGCTACAGAGCCTGGGCAGGGTGATATGGAGGGTCTGCTGTTGCCCATGCAGCAGACCCCCCCTCTCTTCGCAGCTGAAGGGTCCAAGGGAAAGACGGAGTCAATACAGCTTGGCTTCAGGTGCGCCGCAGGAGTTGCCGGTGTTGACTACAACGTCAAACCGCCTTAGGGACTCTGGCTCCGGATTTTCTGTCGGGGTTTACTCCCTTAGCCTTTCCCCTGAAGAGGTATGCCGCAAGGCAGCGGAGGTTTTTAGGAGTCAGAGTTTTCCTTCTCTGATGTGCCCTGACTGGAAGATTGAACCAGCGACACTTAGCTCGCAGGCCGACGCTCAATCCACTGAGCCAAACCAGCCAGAGTCTTTAGCATGGACTTTAAGGAATGGAATTTTGTGCCAATGCCATACTATTCTTATTGCCATTGTCATTATTTTGGTTCCTCATGAAATAGTCATTTTCCCCTCCATCTTCTTTTTTATGAGCTTGAGCATGTTGAGTGAGTGAGTGAGAGAGTGTGTGTGTGTGTTGAAGGGGGCAGTACATCCTCAGCCTATTTATTATATTTGGTTAATATAAAAGACTTGGGGTATTAAGTTTCTCTTTGCAAATTGTAAGTCACCCAAAGGAACTCCTTCACCTTCCACCCCCTGTAAAGCCCACTTCCGTCTGTTTTCCACCTCTCCCCTCCTCCTTTCAAAGACCAGTGAGTCCAGATGTGCTCTGGTTCTTCCCCTTTCTCAGAAGCCTCACACCACTGGTTACTCTCCTAGTCTCGTCTCTCACCCACACTGTTCCTTTCCCATCTTTCCTTTACTAAAGGACTCTTTCCATCAGCACTCACACACGTTCTCGTCTCGATCACATGATGAAAACCCGCCAGACTCTAAAGCTCTCTCCAGGTCTCTGGTATTTTTCTTTCTTCCCAAAGTTTTCTACACAAAGAGATTCTACGTCTTCACATACCGATTACTTGTCGGGTAGCTCTGATCTTGCTCCAGCCTCTAACCGTGCCACCACGCTGCTCTTCCTCTTTCTACCAAGTCTACTTTGTGTTCAGTTTACTCCATGAATGTGAAAAATTCCAAGAACTACTAAGCAAGGTATCTGAGGTCAGAATGTTTAAACTCTGACTTTGTTCTTCAAAATCTAGGCTAAGAAATGACCACTGAAAGTCAGAGTGACACATGCAAATGTTACCAAGCAATATGGAGGTCAGAGACATCAAATTCCACCTTGGCAGAGGCCCATTCATTTGTAATTCTTCTTAAAATAAGGTGGGAGCTTTCCGTAAGTTTTTTAACAGATGCCTGAAAAGTAGATTTTATTTTGGATTAAAAATTAATATACCTTACTGCTGATATAAAATGAAGATTGATGTCAAAATAAAAATAATTTCTATCACATGTTCAGTGTGAAAAGACCAGAAAATACAGATTTCAAAAAAAGGTAAAGTGAGTTGTCTTTCAACCATTCATTGGTAACTATGGTTAACATTGTTTAAACATTCAAAATTATGGTTATAAGCTTTAGTTACATGCAAATGCACATATGAAAAAATTTTAATGGCATATGTTTTACAATTTACTTATTGAGTAGATACCTAATATATCTGAAATACTTTTCCATGTTCATAAACATCCCCTTATTAAATTTTTTATAACTTTTATTGTAAAATGTTTCAAATATGTTTAAACCTAGAACGATGTAGTCAGTAGAGAAGTACTCATCACCCAGGTTTAATAATTGTTGACATTTTGTTCATTTGTTTATGAATGGTGTCTTCAAATAATGAAATGTTACACATATGGTTGAAGGTACTCCTTTAATTTTCCTGATCTTTTTCACCTCCCTTCCTTCCTTGAAGTATAGATTTTCCATTTATATTTTTATTCTTTACTATATATGTCCGTAAAAACATACACTGTTGCTTTGTGTATTTTTAAATGTACACAATTGATTTTAGGTGTATGTATCTTTCTATACATCTTGCTTTTTCTTGTTAAACATATTTTTGATAGCTGTATTAATATATGTGGATCTCACTTGTTTTACCTGAATTATTTACCTGTATGAAAAATGTGTATGTTTCTACATCATTTTCATTGACTGCTGAGTACGATATATTTTAATATTCCACATTTACTTAAACAATTCCACTATTGATAGACATTTAGGGTTTATCCAAACTTAAGTTATATTATATAGTCCTTCTAGAAATATTGTTGTAGCTATACCTTTGGATAAATCTTTCATGACTTTCCCAAGACAAATTCCTAAAATGATTATTGCTGGTTCAAAGAGTACACATAATTATTTCTGTATATATTTTTAAATATATAGAGAAAAATAATTAAATTTATACTTCCACACTTTCACATCAAGGTATAAGAATATGTTCTTTTCCAATTTTATATATGAAAAATGAATTCTTGCTATTTTAATTTTCATTTATTGATTATTAAAAAAGTATAAGTTATAACTTTGTTATTAGTCACTTATTTCTTCTGCAACTTCTTTGTGTAAGTTCCTTGTCCTTTATTCTGCTGGTGTGTCCATCTGTTTTCTCCCTCATATATTGAGACAATACTTACAATCCAAGTCTTTGGCCTTTTCACTATTTACCATAAATACTATAGAAATTTTATAAAATAAAATCTATAAATTTTTTATTTAGTTTATGCCCTTAATACCCTATTTTAAAAGCTGTTTCTCCACCTTAAAAACTGTAATAATTTTTACCCAAAATGTTCATCTCTTACCATAATTTCCATGCATAATGATTTTCAATTCAATACACCTGAGGCCAATATAACTACGTTATTTTCTCAGCTTTGTACTTGGTTGGTTATAACAGATAGAATCCAGACCAAGGCTAACTACTGAGGAAGATAGGAGTTGCCTCATAACTTTTTCAAAGCTTACTAATTATCTGTATAGATTATGAAAATATGAATCTACTGTTTAACTTTCTATCAGGGGAGTAACTGTTGAGAGCCAAGGAAACTTCGGTTACAAAGAAATCTTGAACACATTTCTTCTTGACCCCTTTATTCTCATTTTGTATGTGCTGTTGGGTTGGGAAATTTAAATAATCATCATTTCAATCATGTAATATTTTGACATAGACCATTTTCATGTTAGGGGGACAACTTCTTGGCTTTTTTTCCTGTCTTTCTGTGAGAAAGATTCAACATAAAAAGACATTTCACTTCTCTCTCAGCCCAATTACTGTATCATAATTTTTCGCAAATCAGCCTGTGCCTATGCATCGACCTGTCTTTTGCTGAGGGTTTTCAGTGTGTAAAGAAACAGAACAAAGCTTTCAAAGGGGAGAAGTGCTCTTCTGAATGTCAGTGTCTTTGTTACTTGTTTGAAAATCTAAAAATGATGGGGTTGCTTAGGGTTTAAGTTAGTTGATTTTTTTTTAACATAACATTTTATGTTTTATTGGTGGTGACATATAGTAAATATCTAATATGTATTAATTATCCATGGTCCCTATATATAGTTAAAGTTTTTTTTCACAAGCACAACCACACTGCAGTCATACTATAAAGTAAATCTTTAGAAGATAATTAAAAAGTAAAATACATTAAAGATGTCGTTCGTGATGAGCTAGTGAGATGGGTTTTAGCTCTGGCTTTAAACATTCTCGTTACAATCAAGTGTCGGCCTGTACCAAAAAGTTGATCTTCCTGAGGGGCCGTTCTAAGGACTTATTTTCAAATAATTAATGGAAAGATTAGCATATCTAATATTCTATATTCTTATAAAGTTTATTCAGAGTCCATAAATGCAAGCAAATTATAAAGTTTTCTTAGGTGCACAAATATCTTTAAAATAATTTAATGCATTTATTTAATGTATTTAATTTAATGCCTTAAGATACATTCTTGAATTGACAATTAAGGTTTTCAAATACTGTCTTTTCACGTCTTCACAGCCTGACTCTGACCTGGAAGCCAGTCCACACCTTCTTATGATCCTTCTCCTTTTATGGCATCACAAGCACAAATATGCCATTGTTTATCTTTGATGTTCTCTAAACACAGCAATTGAGACTCTTTCCCAGATGTCACTGCATCTCTAAGGTCCATTTTGTTTGCAAAGAATAAGCCTGATACTCAGGGGTGCTTAATATCTGGATGATTCAGAAGAGTGTCCAGTTCTTTGGCCACAACCATTCTTAATCTATCACTACTATCAATGACAAAAATAATGGCTTGTCCATCTGTATAATAGTGTTCCTAGAGATTTCTGTATATTCCTTGACCTGACACATGTCACAAGCATATACTTGTGATGTAGTCTTTCCTGTAAGTCAGCCAGGCACCTGCTTAGCTAGCTGCTGGCTGAGCAGCCTGGCACCAACAAACAGACAAGAGTCACACACAGTAACTATGCTATTCACTCAGCTTTTATTGAATACAGGTTCACTCAAAGTAGAACGTCAACATATATTAATATCCTACTCACACTCTAACAATCTAAGAGAAATATAATACACAAACACAGTAATCAATGGGGAAAACCAAACCCGAACTCCAGAATCTCAATTTGCAGGTCCGGGAGATAGCATGGTGGGCAGAGGAGTTGTCAGCATCTTGCAAGGAAGGATCTCTGGAGCCAGGTGGCCAGAAGGGCAGACGAAGTCCTCAGTCCATTAGGGCAGAGCCTCTGGCGGCCGATGCCAAGGGAGATCAGCGTGGCGTGGAGCAGCACTCTGGTGTGTGGCGCTCGGCTGTCTCAGCAGTGGTCTGGAGCCTGCCTCAGTTATACCCTGAAAGTGGTGTACTCCACCCTTCTGCGTCTTTTGATAAATGTCTTGACACCCCTGATGCCAAGTGGGGAATTTCCCCCGGAGCCTATCTATGGGTGATCCTGATCTGCAGACATGGCTATTCTGATCATATATGCAGATCTCTTAGGTGTGTCTCCTTGCCAATGTGTCTGCTTTGACTTAGATAGTTTCCCTTTTGAACCAAAGTGTCATGGCTGACTGGCAGCCATCTTGGTTGACACGAGTGACACCCCTTTTTTTTACATACTTTATGCTATCTTGACCAGACCAGTGCCATTGTATTGGTCCTGCTCTCCACATGTCCAACATTGTAAAAGACAAACTAGGAAATTTTGAATTTCTCTATGCTGACTCCTATTGTTGGAACTATATCTTCAGCGTGAGCATTTGAAGGTTTACATTTGTTATTGATTGCTTTTTGCCACTATCATCCATTCCAAGGCACAGAACAGGAAGCTCCTTCTTCTTCAGGCCAGACAACCCTGAAAGTCTGTAAAGCAATCCCATAATGTGATCCAAATACTTACAAACCAGCTGGTCTTTGAGGTTAGTCCTGTGAGCCCAGGAGCTGGCGAGGGACAGAAATGGATGCTCTCACTCCCATCCATCTCTGGGCTGGGAATCTGGCGCCAGCGTCTCAGCCTTTTCCTCTCTGGGCCTGAGCAAAGCCAGCTCTGCAAGTTCCCTCTGCAGTTCTGTGAGCTGACAGCCTCTGCCTCAATCCAAGCCGCAGGCACTGCACTAGGCAGAGGCGCCTAGGTGAGTGGTGGTCCCCTGGCAACCGGAGGTTTTTCTGTCCCGAAGCCACATTTCCTCTGAGGTCACTCACAGTGAGTCAGTCAGTCAGCTGCTGTTCTCTTGCTTATCAGATTGAAGAGCTGTCAAAAATGCTGCGGAGGAGTATTTACAGAAGGTGTGAGCAAGGGTGGGGGGGGTGAGCTGCTTGCTGCTTTCCTGTGCGGAGTCGTTAAGTTAGCTGATTTTTAAAAATTGTATCTGAACACACATTCCTTAAAAGAAAACCGCTAGAAAGCTTTAAATGAAGTGTTATGAGAAGTGTTTTTTCTTTTTGTTTCTGATATTTCTCTCTTGGCTTAAGTGCTCCATGAGAAAGGATGTAGAATGTTACATAAAGAACACACAAAAACCCTGGCTGCTGTGGCTCAGTGGATTGAGTGTCGGCCTGCGAACCACGTGTCGCTGGTTTGATTCCCAGTCAGGGCACATGACTAGGTTGCATGTCAGGTCCCCAGATGGGAGTGCGAGTAAGAGGCAACCACATAGTGATGTCTCTCTCCCTCTCTTTCTCCTTTCCCCTCTCTCTAAAAATAAATAAACAAACAAATAAATAAATTATAAAAAAAGAACAGAACACACAAAAATATTTTATAATAATATGTAGATAAAAGTTACACTGTAAAACTGCGGTAGAGGTTAGCTTTCATGTGAAGCTGAAGGCTTATACAAAGCAAATACATGGCTTTGGAATATTTATTGTTATATATTATGTACACACGCAGATATATTGAAATATGCAATGGCAGTCACACTTGCAAATGTATATTTTAAATTTATATTTTGTTAGTTATGTCTTAGACCTAGTCTGAGAAATGAGGAAATCTCACAGTGTTACAGTTAAGAAACCTGGGGTTGAGAAGCAAAAGTCAGAATGCCATCAATACTGCAGGACCTCAGGGGTCATCTGGTCTACTCTTCAGCCTCAGGGTATGCAAACCCTTGAATCCAGTAATTGATTTCCCTGTTCTTCCAGACCTCTAGAAACGAATGATGTCACGCACTGCTTTGATAGACTAATATGATATCTCTAACTCCTCCCATATGCTGAGGGGGTTTGGGAACAGAAGCCTTGGAGACATGACAGTTTTCTTTCAGTGCTTTTTAAGGACATTTGAAATAGGGCTCCTCATTCTCCAAAGTAAACTCTCCATAATTAAAAATTAATTGAGAATTGTATAAGTTCAAAGCTAAAGGGCTAGTGAATTGTATTTCCCTTACCGCCACACAGAAGCACCACTTGTACTCAGTAAACAAGAAAAAGCACCATCCTTTATCAGAATTAGTCTGCTTTCATGAGTTTTAAATATGCATAATATATATTATGAATTCTAAATATATAAGTACCACCAATAAGGAACATTTACCTGTCTATCTATATCTACATCTGTGCATGCAATATATATTTTAAATCAGAAATTGAAAATATTTGACAAAGGTCCAAGAATACCCAATGGAAACAAAGATAGTCTCTTCAAAGAATTAGTGCTGGGATAATTGGATATTCACATGGAAAAGAATGAAAGTAGACCCCTACCTTAAGCCACTCATAAATATTAACTCAAACTCAGTTAAAGACTTAAGCATAAGACTGGACACCATAAAACTCCTAGAAGGAAACATAGGGAGAAAGGCTTCTTGGCTTCTTAGCAATGACTTGTTGGATATGACATCTAAAGCACAAGCAGCAAAATTAAAAGCAGGTGGGACTGCATCAATCTAAAAACCTTCTGCACAGCAAAAGAAGTGAGCAACAAAGTGAAAAGACAACCTATGGAATCAGAAAGAATATGAGTAAGCTGCATGTCTGGTAAAAGGTTAATATCCAAAAGATATAAAGAACTCATATAACTCAATACAATAAACTAAATAATATGATTTAAAAATGGGCAAAGGACATGAATAGACATTTTTCCAGGGAAGATGTATGAATAATCAGGTACATGAAAAGGTGATCAACATCACTAATCATTAGGGAATCAAAATCAAAACCACAGTATCATCTCATGCTTGTTAAAACAGCCATCATCAAAAAGACAAGATAAAATACATTGGTGAGGATGTGGAGAAAAGGGAACCCTTGTGCATTGTTGGTGGGATTATGGGTTGGTACAGCTACTACGGAAAACAATGTGAAGGTTCCTTAAAAAATTAAAAATAGAACTACCATGTGATCCAGCAAATCCACTTCTAACAATATATCCAAGGAAATAAAAACAGAAATGCTCCATCAAAGAGATACTCTGCACCCCCACATTCACTACAGTATTATTTACAATAGCCAAGACATGGAAATAACCTTAGTGTCCATTGATGGATAAATGGATAAAAATGTGAGAAGATAGATAGAATGGAAGATTTTTCAGGCAAAAAATAAATAAGAGAATTCTGCCTTTGCAACCACATGGATAAACCTTGAGGGCGTTATGATAAGTGAAATAAGCCAGACAGAGAAAGACAAATACTGTATGATTTCACTTACATGTGCAATCTAAAACTAACAAAAAAATCCAAACTCACAGAAAAAGAGATCAGATTTGTGGTTACCATATAAGGGGTTGGGGATAGGGAAATGGGATGAAAGTGGTCAAACTTCTAATTATAAGATAAATAAGTACTAGGGATGTAATGTACAACATAATGATTATAGTTAACAGTCCTGTATGGTATATTTGAACATGAAGAGAGTAAACCCCAAGAATTCTCATCACAAGGAAAACAACTCTCTCTCTCTCTCTCTCTCTCTCTCTCTCTCTCTCCCCCTCTCTCTTTCTTTCTTTGATGATAAGAGGTTAACTAAACTTACTGTAGTAATCATTTCAAAATAAATGAAAGTCATATCATATGCTGTACATCTTAAACTAGCACAATGCTGTATGTCAATTACAGCTCAATAAAACTTAAAGATAAAGGCTGATGGGAAAATACATACTATTAACAAATATATTTTGGGTCTGGCCATGAAACACCCAATATTTGCCTCAAAAGTGAAAAATTTAGCCAAACAACTCGTGATTTTCTCTGCATCAGGCTAAATAATTATGTTTTCATTATTTTCTAGTTTCCCAGGAATGTACGTTATAAATCTTGACACCGCTTTTGATTTGTCTTTTCTTTCTATTCCACATCTGCTTGTAAAGCTTTTTGCTGATAGTTCTGCAATACCTTTTCAGCAAACCTCTTTTTTTGCATCCCTGCTTTCCTAATTTGTCCCTTAATATTGCTCATCCAGACTAGGGCGGTTGTCCCCTGTATGTTCTGCCCACACTCATTCATTCTCTCAAAAAATACATAATAAATGCCTGCTCTGTTCCACTTGGAGCTATGACCATGAACAGCAGTGAGACTCTGTCCTCAAAGAGCCCTTCTCAGAGACTAAACAACCCCCGTTCTCTCCATCCAGCCTGCACAGCAGATACATTTTCCTAAAAATCATGAGGGTAACTATGTCACCACCATTTAAAAACCTTTGGTGAGATTGTACTCTGAAATTTAAGATTCTACATGGACTTAATCTAAAATCCTTTTCTAGGCCAATATTCCTCAACCGCCTCCATTTTTTCATCTGGTTGAGGTAACTCGGACACATTAGCAGTTCACAAACATTCCTAGTGTTTTCTGCCCACCCCTCTTTATCAAAAGCTGTTCTTCCTACAGTGCAGTGCCTGGTGGTCCTCAGGGTTCTCACTCCATGATAAAGTTTCGTATACACCCTGAGTCCCCTTCCTTGGAGTGTGAGCAGAACCTCTGATTATGATGGGATGTCATTCCTGTGGTTAGGTCAATAATCTGTTGACTTTAGTCAAAAGAATAAAGCTGACTTATTTAGCTAAGTGCTTAAGAGGGACTGAGCCCTTCTTTTTAAAAATGTTTTTAAAATATATTTTTTCCATTACCATTTAGTCTCCTCTTGCCCTCCCCCTCAAATCCCCCCCTACCCCCAAAAGACACCACACTGTTGTCCATGTTCATGAGTCCTTTTTGCTCAATCCCTCCTCCCGGTAACTTGCCCTCCCCCCACCCCTTAGCTGAGGGACTGGGCCCGTCTTAAAATCAGAAAGATTAATCCTGCTGATACTGAAGAAGCAAACTCATATTGTGGACGAAGTCACTTGGCGGGGAACAGCAAGTGTCCTCTAGGGACCCCAGTTGGCAGCCAGTAAGAGTGAGGACTTAGTCCTACAGCTGCAAGGCACTGAATTCTGCCAACAACCTGAGCTTAAATGAGGGACCCAGCTTCCACATGTGACAGCAGCCCTGGCTAACACCTTGATTGCAGTCTAGTGAGATCCTGAGCAAAGGACTCAGCTAACTCAGTTCCTGACCCACAGAAATTATGTGCTAATAAAGTGGTGATGTGAGCAGCTAAGTTTACAGTAATTTTTAAGGCAGCTATAGAAAACTTATAAAAGCCACTCAACAATTTCACCTGGAAATAACCTACCCACCAAGATCCAGTTGAAATGTTTATCTCTTTCCTGTTTGTCCTGATTTCTCCAACCACAAGTGATCTTTCTCTAAATTTCAATAGGACATTGTTTCCCTCTTACGGGGTTTCCTACTTTTATTAGAGCCACTTGGGTAGTCTTATTTGTCCTCCTGAATTGTAAGCTCCTGGAGAGCAGAGATGGCCTTGCATATGTACATATGCATATGCTTTGTAGAAGCATTGAACCAAGTAAATAGTTCTCAGGGATCTAAGAGTTAAAACTTCAGTCTTCAGCTTCACATCCCTTAGCGCAAGTACAGAGTTTTGTGGGCTGACCCTCCCTAAAACTGTCGCCCAAAAGGCTAATTCCTTTGTCAAGGACTAAACAACATGCAAGTTCAACATATTTAAAACCCGAAGTTGCAGGTCATTAAAACAGACTGATGAGTTAGAAAATTTGCAGGTAGGCGAGGTAGCATTTAGAGCTACAGAGGACACCATGATGCTTGGTGTACAGATGTGAGGATTGTAGACAGCCGCTGTCATCCACATGGGTCACTTCCTTTTCCCCAACTCCGCAGTTGCCTGCACCTGTGTGTGCTCAGGTGAGTTTAAATAAAAAATAACGAGGAACTAGGCTCAGAAAAGAGCTGCCCCGACAGTGGGAGCATTTCGGCCAGAGTTGGTTAATTGAAATCATGCATCGAACTAAGTTGCCACTGATGTGATCTGACAAAAATGATCATAGGATAAAATTGCCTCTTGCTGATCCCCACCTATCTTACATTTCAGCTTGCAGCAAGATTGAAGCAAACTGCTCCAATTTACTGCTCCCGACCTGCTGATAATGGACACTTTGCTGTGCACTCTCCCTTCATTACTGCTCAGGTCAGGGCTGTTAACAGGGACTGTTGCCACTTTTGACAGATAGTCACTACCAAGATGAATGGCGGCAGCCACATGACCACTTAGGACCAGGCCTTCCCTCGCCGGCATCTTCAAAATGCCTTTTTTAAAAAAATAATAAAATAAAATAAAAGACCACACTTCACTGTTTAACTCTTTATTAACTAGGAGAATCAATAGAAACCAGGCAACTGTAACCTCGTGATTCCTTTACTGCAGAGCTGCAATTATTGCAAAGAAAGCATTTAATAGCATTTTAAAAAGAAACTTTCCAGTGAGGCTGCCTTTGTACATTCTGTCATACTGGGGAGTGGAAACGGGGCTGTAAATTGAATTATTTGGGGGAGGGGACAGTGATTAGTGCAAGTCTCAGCTATGCTAAAGCTTATGAAGTGGCTATTTTCTGAGTTAAAATGGGCTTATTTAAAAATGGTAAAAATAATTTGAGAAAATAGGCAATTTTTAATACCACATGATGAATAGAACTCAACAGCCTGGTCCTTGATCATTCTGTGCTATTTTCTTTATAAACTCTATTTATTTATTTATTTTTAGAGAGAGGGCAAGGGAGGGAGAAAAAGAGGGAGAAAAACATTGAAGTACTTGCCCGACCAACCGGGGACCAAACCCACAACGCAGGCATGTGACCTGCCCAAGAATTGAACGGGCAACCTTTCACTTTGTGGGAGCATGCCCAATCAACTGAGCCACTCCAGTCAGGGCTGTGCTATTTCATTTAACAGACAGACACACACCATAATTCAGATAGTAAATGCTTAAAGAGTAAGTTTTAAAAGCAAGTTAAAGGGGAATAGAGTACATATGTTTAATGTTCCACAATGTTTCCAACTTAATTCTGTATATAAACAAAATACAGTTTGTGTAGAATGCTTTCGTTGCTATCCAGTTACTGATAAGTTCATTCAGTTTTGCATTTGACCGTCAACTGAGCCCTCACAACTCTTTTTAGATTTACATTGCATTGTCTGATTCACTGTGCCTCATGAAGTCAGATAACTATTCAATACCATAATCTGTTATCCACCATTAAAATTAATTGATTTTCATGTCACTCTAGAACTAAAGAATTATCTAGTGATAGTCTCATAAACTATAAAGCACGGTGTGAAAGCTCTTTCATTCCCCATTGTTTCTAGTAAGGTTGAACAGTCCTGTGGCTCTGCTAGTTCTTCTCTCAGCGGAAATCACGAACACATAGCTGTATTCAGTAATTACACTTCATGGAGAGGAGCCACATTTATAAAAAAGGTTTTGAAGATGTGGATGTTGCCTAACATTACTCCAGAAAGTATCTGTCACACGGCAGGATATTTCCAGATACAGCATGGTGTTGGTGGCAGGATATTACTTGAATGAACATGCTATTAAAAAATACCAAAAAGTAACAGTCATAAAAGTAAATATAAGGGTGGTATTTTAAGGTGTTGCCTGAAAAAAATCATATTTGCTATTTTGGTTCAAAGATTGCATACTATATATAATAATATCTCCTGGTTATGGAAAATTTACTACATGCCAGGCACTGTGCCAAGCAATTTCAACATCACTATTTGTTTAATCCTCAAATGCTCCTCTGATATGGGCTTTATTTTTACCCTAATCTCACAGGTGGGGAAACTGAGGCTTAGAAAGACCAAGGAACTTGTCTGAGGTCACATAATTAATGACAAAGGCATAGGATGTGAACCAAAGCAGTCTTACCCCAAAGCCGAGCTCCTTGTTCTACCCCACTGCCTCTTACTCCAGTAGCATCACCATATCACTTGGTGTGGATGGTATGAGCGGCTATTCATTGTTCACACTTTTTATCCATTTAATGTTTACTAAGAATTAATCCTTTCGCTTGTAAATTGGCTCATTCTAGGACAAATTATTTTTGTCATTTTAAAAGTATCTTCCAGTATTAATACAATTACTCCATTTAAATTTTAACAAAGCTCCGTGTTGATGGCATTTTCTCCCACTGTGACATAAAAGTGGGCAGGAGGTACTCTATATATCAGATACACATACTGCAGAAATTGTGCCAAGCAAGTTAAAAGAAGGACCCAAAGCGTCTCTGGCTGAGTAAGGGAAGCAGATGTGGTGGTTTGCCTGGACTCTCCTGGTTTTTACTAGTGGCCTTGACATAATTAACAGAACCCCCTTTTATTCTCATTATTGTCTGGATAATAAATTGATAATTAATTAGAGGGTGACCTTAACTTTAAGGGAACAGTTTATTCTGCTTATTCATACACTCAGCTGAAAACCAGCTCTGTCAGTCTCATGGCAATGAGCAGGCTGCTACCTGAGTGCGCTTTAAGTATTTGAATATGCATGCTGGGCCCACAGCACCTGACTCCTTATTCATCCTTTTCGCCTGTTTCCGCTTTTCAGTTGGTCACTGTAATGGCCTTTTTGATGTGCCAACTTGGCTAGGCTTTAGCCCTTAGTAATTCAATGAGACGCTAATCCAGGTGTTGCTGTGAAGGTGTTTTGTAGACGCGATCAAAGCCCATAATGAGTTCATTTTCAGGAAGATGATCCTAGAAAATTGGGGTGGGCATGATTCCACCAGCTATTTCAGCTAAAGAGCAGAGCTGAGGCTTCTCTGAAGACAAGGCACCTATGGACAGCAGTGTGCATCTGTGCGCAGGAGTTCCAGCTGATCACCTGCCCTGTGGATTTCAGACTTACCTAGCCAGCCCCACTAATATGTACGCCCGTTCCTTGCAATAAACCTCTGGATATATTTCTCCTATTGGTTGTGCCACCCTCTTTGAACCCTGACCGACACAGTCCCTAATGCCTGTTGAGCCTTTCTTCAAATCCTTCCCATGCTCCTCCAGACTCCTAACTTCACGCCTGGGTAATGCCACTGGCTCTCTGCCTGCCACCAAAACCAGACAGAAGTTTCAAGAGCACTATTCTCCTCATTTAGCAATAGCTTTATTAAGGGCTAATATGCCCCAAGCACTCCGCGAGACACTGAAGATGCAAAGATGAACAAAGTATAGTCTCTGTTTTCTGGGGCCTAACCATATCACTCCCGACACAAAACTTGCCAAGTCCCCTCCAACGCCTGAAGGACCAGGAAGACTGCTCACCCAGGCAATGCTGATGCTGCTGATTTTAATTTGCCTCACAGGACCCAGATCCCACAAGTAACCTAAGGCATGAGCATGGCTGTTGCCTGCATAGCTTCCAACACACCAAACTTATATTTGTATTCCCTGTGATTCTCATTTTAAAGTCAATTTTTTCAGGGAGCAAAAATTGACTATTTAAAGCAGAATAGGATTTATAGAGTTCATTACTTACAAAATTGTTGGAAGGGCTGCAGACATGGGCCCCTGATGGACTGACAGGTCCCTCAGGAACAGCTTTCAGAATCACACCTCCAAACTGGCGCAGCATGGAGGCTGCCAGGTCCACCATGACTGAGAAGGTGGGAGTCCACAGCATTTGGGGACTGAAACTTTGACCTCAGGGTCAGGAAGCTGTTGCTGGCTGCCACTGCCATACCTGCCTCTCAGCTCCCATGAGGCTAATGGCTGGCAATGGAGAAACTGCTATAGAAAAGCCAACATCTTCTTCAGGACATGAGCTAGCAGAAGGCTGGTGACGTAGCTGAAAGGTGGCTTCCACTCTTCATCAGCTTCCACATCTGGCATGAATGCATCTGATTGGCATTCAGGATTCTAGCTGCAAGGGACTCTGGGAAACAAGGCATTTGGCTTCCCAGCTGCTTGTAATACAGGAAAGCCCAGCTGGGGGTTAAAAAGAATGCTCAGTGCCATCCCACGCTTACCATCAGAGCTGGATTTTATCCAACCTGGAATATTTTAATTCCTATCTTACTCAAATAAGGATGATTTACTTAATAAAAGGTCTTAAGGCCCTTAGCACTCACCATAATTTCTAGCACATTGAAGTGTTTCATAATGAATGAAACACAATTATAATTTATTTTTTATTGACACGATTATAAATTATAAGTTAATTGTCATAAGTAAAACTTCTCTAACAAATTATAGGAACTACATACCATATAGTGCCCACTATAATACTTGCAAGAAGAAGACACTCAATATTTCTTGAGTGGATGGATGAATACAGTGTTATTAAACAATAGGGTTTGATGTGCATACCTCAAGTAGACTTGCATAACCAACATTAATGTTACTCTAGGACACTAAGTTATACTAGAAAGTGATATTTAATTTCCCATATTGTAGAAACCCATGATATAAATGTTGCCTCTATGTTAATATGTTTTGTCTCCTAGGAATGATTTTTATTGGGTACCTCCTCCTAAAACTGCAGTCTAGTGAAAACAGATTAATAATGTACAAATGTGATATAATTTTCTGAGCAAATAATACACTGCATTTTAAAAGGCTAATGGTAAAGAAGATTTATATAATATCACACTCCTGATCATTTACGTTTGCAATGAGCAGAAAGGCAGATAAAACCAAAGTGAGAGAAGCTGGGGGCAAAATTTGATGTAACCATGGTGCTATGGTCTGAATGTTTGTCTCCCCACCCACCCCCACATTCATTGTTGAAATCCTAATGCCCAATGTGACAATCTTAGGAGGTGGGGACTTAGGGAGGTGCTTAGGTCATGAGGGAGGAGCCCCCACAAACAGGATTAGTGTTCTTATAAAAGAGACCCCATGAAGCTCACTAGTCCCTTCTGCGATGTGAGGACACAGCAAGAAGACTGCACCCTGGAAGAGGTTCCCTCACCTGATTGTGCTGGCACCCTGACCTCAGACTTCCAGTATCCAGAACCATGAGCAGTAAATTTCAGTTGTTTGTAGGCCACCTGGTCTGGGTTGTTTTGTTACAGAAGCACAAATGGACTAAGACACATGGCAAACATCATAAAAACTCCCAGAAAGAACAGATGGAATAAAGTTCTACAGGAGGGAATTATTGTTAGAATGCATTTCATCCCCCCAAAATCTGTCCTCGCAGAGGTGGCTTGTCATGCACTCTGTGCCTCTCACGCAGTTTTAGAGAAACTGAAAGGAGAATGCTGTGGAATTGGATAACTCGACACCTGCACTGTAGACACTGTAGTAAGTCAAGTGATGAGCTGCCCACAGGAGAGCCCGTTGTACTTCACACACACTGCCTGTCCTCATGCCTTGGGTGTCTCTCTGTGGGCTGGTGAATTGTTCCTAGAGAGGCGAGTTTACTGTGTTAAGCTTCATATTAAAATTAGGGATACATGATGCTTTCAAGAAGTCTTCTAACCGTTTCTTTAGAAACCCTCATTAATTAAAATTAAAGTTTTAAAATTATATATTTCTTTCTTATTAAACTGAAACTGCTGTAATATTACATATACACGGTTTCCAAAAGAGTTCTTGGCTGAGAAATTTTTCTTGCAATAACTCACTCTGTTAATATTTTCATCACACCATACCAGGTTCTCTTTTAATATTCTATCTCAGGGTTTTTCAATCTTGGCATTAGGAGCATTCTGGACCAGATATGTCTTTGTTACGTGGGGCTGTTCTGTGCATTTTGGGATGTTTTGCTAGTTGACAGTAGCAAATCCCTTCTCCCCAACTCCCACCCCCAATTTGGGATAATCAGAACTATCTCTAGACATTGCCAAATATATCCTCGTGGGCATAACTGCCCCCTGGTTGAGAATCATGGCTCTAGCTCTTCAAGGTCAAAGTTTTGGGTGATCAAATAGCTGTTGCTAGAAATCAGCACAGTCAGCTGTATCTTCACATGATTAGAGAACACTACTGTCTCTTTTGTTCGTACATGTGATGTAAGACACAGCACGGTTAGATATATCAGTGAAAAGTGACTCAAACACAAAATTTTCCATCATTTTAGAAAGATAAATCTGAGCTGCCTGGGACCCACCTCCAACCTCTATTTTTCTGCACTAGTTTCCAAAGAACTGTAGTGATCATATAACTATGAGCTATTTGAAATTTACATTTCAATTCTTCACCAAAATTTTATTAAACTTTATTCATTTTGACTCAAAATTGAGTGAACTCAGTTGATCTCTCAGGCTTACACAGGAAGGAACCACCCCAGAGCCTGCAGGAGTCTTGATCTTATTTTCTAATAGAAGAGAGATGTATTTAAGTTATATTGTCATTGCCATTGCTTCTCTAGCTCCTGAAATGTTGGGTTGGCCAAAAAGTCTGTTATGTTTTTTCCATAAAATAAGACACATTTTTCATTTTGCATCAATAATTTTATTGATTTGGATATTTTGAGTATGTTATCTGTTTCCCACTATTCTCTTTAGTGGGTAGAGGCCAGGGATGCTGCTAAACATCTTCCAATGCATAAGACAGCCCACAGCAAAGAATTATTTGGCCAAAATGTCAATAGTACCAAGAAACTTCGCAAACGATTTTGACACATTCGATCATTCACAGCACCTTCTCCATACACTGCACAAATCTTTCTTTCTTTTTTTGCATTTCAGTTGGGTGTTTACCTTTCTTGAAATAACAAAGCATAGTACACGAAAATGTGCATTTTCTTCCATCTTCAATATTAAAATTTCATCAATTTTGATGTTTCTTTAAAGATGCACGTTGATATGACAACTATGATCTAACAAATCTAACAAAATTGTTTTGAATGAAGTTAAAGATAACTAAGCACTCCTAGAGCCATCGTAAGGAAAAAACATAATGGACTTTTTGGCCAACCCAGTAGATAAAGATTTGAGTTGAGGTAGGGGTGTGGGTCTGTCTTAGAGCTTTTACAAATGTCCAATAGGCCAGGTCATTTGACTAACCCTTAAAGGGACCGGGCTGTTTGAGTGATGCTTTCCATAATAGCACTTGGACAAATTCACATTGCTCATGGTTTCATGACCGTGTTCTTGGTGGTCACAGCCCAGACCTTCTGACTTGCCATCCTCTACCTTTTGCTCAATCCCAATCTCTATATTTTTGGTTTTCAGTCACAGAGAAGACCTCACATACTGAATCTCTGCATCTTCCTTTTAAAACATGTGTCTCTGTGGTTTAAAAAATGTCCTGGAGTTTTTAGAACTCCATTCTCAACCATATGCCATATGAGTACAAGAACCTGTGATTCTGTCCATCTTTCCCAAGCTAAATTGGGGCTCAGCAGCATAAACATTCTGTAATTGCTTCCCGAGAGCATCACTGAGAAGGTGAGGATGGATTCAGCCAGGCGTCACTGATGTTTCCTTTGCTTGTACTACAAAAGCTTGCCGTAACCCAGTGGCCACTGGGAGTACTCTTGGATGACCCAACTGCTCCCTTTGCAGCATTTACAAAAGCAAGAAACTCTTTCCTGTACATACCCTGAGCTGGGCTGAGGCAGTCCATGACTTTCTGGATTCCCCAGGGTTTCCAGGCAGTGGCTAATCTTCTAGTAAATCCTTGATTCCTACAATAAGGCTCACATTCTCTTAGGTGGGAGCGGCCTGTTCCATGACTCTCAGCATCCACTGCATTCCTCTCTGCTCAACATATATCCCAAGGAGTTGCTGAAAGCATCAGGCAACCGAGCGAGCCCTGAAGGGGGCCAAGTCAAAGCTAAAGCATGTCCTTCCCACACCATCATCTCTCATGGACCCCATATTGTGGATCGTCTGCATAGAAGAATGCAAGGGGTCAAGTGTGTCTTTAAACAGATCTAGTTATTTAAGGAGCCACGAAGCTAAGCCTGACCCATAGGGAAACGAAGCTATACGTTAATAAAATTACACACACCTGCCACCTACTGTTTTGTGCTTTCAGGGCCTGAGCTATAACTGATTCGGAAAGAGTCCCATGCTAGCAGACTGCTACACTTATGTAATAAGGACCAAGTTGCTATAAAAATGTCTGCACATTCCAGCATTCAGAGCCAAGAGACCTCTGATCCCCTATTGTCTCTGGCAACAAAATGGTTCTGTGTTCAGATTGACTGCACTGCATCAGACACAAGGGACTCATAATCCTTCTCAGCCTCCTATGCTAAAGGGCTTCCAAGGGAGCCTCACAGAGGAGAGGAGTCATGAGAAATGACCCCTGTGAGGCAGAGATAAGGGTGGATTTGGGGAAGTCTGGGGATCACCTTTGTTGCCTTCTGCACAGGTTTGAGTGTTCCTGACCTAGAAGCAATACTGGCAGGTGAAACACCTTCAGATTCCTTCCAATTAAATCCTCCTTGGATGGGCACTTAACAGGAACATACCCATGGAAACCCATGGCCTTCTTATACTTGACATTTGGGAGACTCTTCCCTTTCCCTGATTCCTTTACAAGAACAAAGCCTTAGGTTAACCTGGTGCGAAATTGCTTCAACAAGTATTTATTGGCACCTATTAAGTTCTAGGAATTAGAAATACAGAACAAAACAGACCCAATCTGTCCTCATGGAGCACACATTCTAATTAGAGGGCAAATGAGACCCAATGATTTGAGATCTTACTATGGGCCAGGCACGGTTTTAAGCATTTTACTTGTATTATCTCATTTCTTACCACAACCCTATAATGTCAATACTATTATTATTTCCGTTGCGCAGGTCCGGACACTGAGGCTCAGCAAGTTGAATAACTTGCCCAGACACCTTGGTCTAGAGTCGGCCATCCCAGCCACTCTCTTATTGTTCAGATAAGAGGATGGACTTAATAGCAGGGGGAGTTATGACGGCAAGGCAAGTTGTTCAACACGAGTTTGGAGACTCTGGGGCCAGTGACGTAATGCCTCAATGCAGTCCTTTCATGTGCTATCTTGATCCAGCCAGGCTGCGCTCACTCCGTTTATGTAACCTAGTTCCTGTGAAACTCTTTACCAGGGAACCTGGTCTGTTCATCCAGTGTTCAGGAGCTTTTGTTCCTGAAGCCCAGGCTCACTCAAGACTCCCTCCACCAGAGAACCCGTTTATCAGGAAGAGGAGAATGGTGGCACCTGAACTTTTATGTCATATGCCTCACCGTGGGAGAGTCCAGGAGTGAACATCCCTCGGTATACAATGAAGAGCTGCAGGGACAGGGCAATGAAAATAAAATCCCATGGGTAAAAATGAAGCCACCCAAACATATACACACACACTTACCCATTTCATACCCAATAAGAACAACAAAAATGGCCACACACAGCAAGATGTGTAAGTTTGCAGTGAGAACAAAGGCAGCTATAAATATTTCAAGGAGCCAATAAAAAGAAGATGAAGAAGAAGAAAAAAAAAAAAAACAAAAAAAGAAAAGAAAAAACAGGACTGGTTAGCTCTCCATTGCAATGGGCTCCATAAAAGCGTTTATTGTTAAGAGAGTTACTTTACGAAGAGCTATATGAAGAAAGCTGAATGAATGTGAAAAACAGCATGCAATAACCTGAGCTGAAAGATGATTATCATTCTCTGCGTCCTGTATTTTGGAGCAAGTCAGTGCTGCTATTAGAAGACAGCCATTGTAGTTAAAGCAAAGCTTGTTTTGTACTTTTCTCCCCCTTCTGGGTAAACAGGAAGTTAATATAGGTTTCTCCTCTGTGCCAGTCCATTTATGTGAACCATTATTTTAAAGATGTAATCTAATCTTGCTGTCTTTCCAAAAGCACAACTCCTGTGAACTTTTCCAGCAGAGCTCTGCGCACACAACTTGCTAACCCAAGAATTGAGTTATTTTTAGCATGTATTTCTTCCCTTCCCATCTGCTCTTCACCCCACTTCCAACCCCATTCTTAGTCATCTGTTTGTTTTGTTGTTTGTTATTAACAGGAGAGTCGGTGACAGTTAAGGGAATTGACCCATCCGCACTTCAACCATTCAAAGACTTTCCAACTAAAGTTGTAAAAAAAAAAACATTGGAATTATTTTGGAGGGTGGGAAGGCATTATTCTCTTAGCCTATTAGTGCAGTTTCCCTGTTTTCTCAGTTTGAAGGACCCTGGTCTGTCCTTTTATTGGGTGAACAGAGTCAGTATAACCTTCCAAAATGTCAATGTCAGGGGGAAAAAGTAATAGTTAAGAAGATATTATTGCTGAGCAGATGTTAATTGTTGATGTTTCCGAAATTCTCTTTTATGTCATTAATATAATCTTGGATAATACTTGACTTATTATTGCTTTGAGCTTACTCCGATGCGGAGCTGTAATGATATGGTCTAAACTATTTGGAAGGCCCAAATAAAACCAGGACTGAACTCACTTGATCATGACTTGAGTGCCTTTTAAAAACTCTAAGTATGTCAAAAATATTTAGATAAAACATGTGGCAACTTTCTTTTTACAGATTATATAATCAGCAAGTTAAATTTCAGTAGGTGGCACCTTGGCTTAATCTTTGAAGTGGCAACCTGGCTTTTCCTCCCCCACCTAGAATACTCTAGGACTCCCTGCCATTGTCAGGACTCACATGAGCCTAAGCAAGTGAGGGACCCTGAAGCTTAAGGTTCATTAGTTCCATGGGAAGTCTACCTTTGATTTGTTGCCTTGTGTTGCATGAACTAGAATAATGGTAAAAACACAGAATTCATATACAGTTTCCATGTAGTTGAAAGTATGTGGGAGGCAGAGATACTGATGAAGATTATTCATGCTGTTGATTTCTTTTTGAAACAAGCCCACAAGAAGACATGGAGTGGAGTCTGATATCAAATGAACAGGCAGGACTCTTGTTTACCACAGGTGCTAAGTCCACTGGGTGAGGGGCACAGTAGGGCAGGAGACCAGCAAGCAATTCTGACCGGATTAGAGAGATCTACCAGGAAACAAAACTCCCTTTTCCTCCTTCTTGGGTCTAATCCACACATCCCTGTGGAAGGGTCCTGAGTAAATACTGTGAGTATCCTGGATATGTTTTGAAGGTAAAACCAACAGAATTTATCAATGGTTTGAGTAATGTGGTAATAGAGAAAGAGAGGAGTCAAGGACAACTCATACATTTTTGACCTTAGCACCTAAAAAGATGGAGTTGCTATTTACTGAGAGGTTGCTATTTACTAGGGGAGAATGAATGGATCGGGAGAGAAGAGTTCAGTTTTGAACATGTTTGAGCTTCAAAGGGAGAAAGATATCCAGTAGGCAGTTGGGCACACAAATCTGGGTGGAATTGAGAGGGAGAATCAGGAAAAATGATGGGCTAATAAATGTTTAACAATTGGTTCTCTGTGGGGAAATAAGAGGACCAGTATCTGTTTGCCAATCACTTTGGTGTAAATATTTCACTATGGCTGACTTCCACTTACCAATGTGGAGTCACTGTCACTGAATACAGAGTTGGGAAAAAAACTTGACCTTGTGAGGCCAGGTGAGCTGCCTCAGGCACAGTACTGTTAATAGAGACAAATTTAGGCGTTATTAGCATGAAAAACCATACGATGGAATGGTGGCACTTAGGAAATGAGTTTAGTTAAAGAGAAGATATTCAAAAACTGAGCTGTAGTTACTCAGATGTTGAGGTTAGAAGGGGATGAGGAATCAAAAGTGAGGAAACAAAGAAAGAAACTAAAACAGGGTTTCAAGGAGGAAGTGATCATCTGCCAATGGCGACTGATGGGCCAGATGAAGGCTTAAAATAGGCCACTGGTTCGGTTCTGTAACCTTGACAGCAGCAGCATCAGTGGAGTGAAGCAATGAAAGCCTAAGATGATGACGTATCCTCTCCATCTTCTCAAAATAGAAAGAGGCCAGGGTGGCGTGGGCAGCTGGACACTGTATTAAAATCTTTAAAATGCACTTTGGGCCTTTGATTTAGGGTAGATTTCAAAATCGCATGACATCAGGATTGAAAAAAAAAAATGGATAGATCTCTTGGCTCAAAGCTGCTCAAAGCCCTAGGAAGAAAGAGAGGAGGGGACCGGTCTCGGTTCAATCATTTGAAAAGGTATTTTGAAATCTATACAAACCTCTAATCATTGTAATTGCCTGATGTTTTATGTGAGTTTGTGAATAAAAACCAGGGCATTTCATTCAGGTTCACTGACCAACACCTCATTTCTTTAACACTGCCGAGGCTGTACAGAAAAGTTTTGGGGGGATACCTTTTTCTCAGTCTGAGCGGGTGCTTGTTTCCTCTGTTCTCATCCTACTAGCGTTGAGTACAACCGGGAGTACAACCGTTTGAGGCAAAAGCTATTACTTAGGCAATCTTGCTTCAGGGGTAGAATTAATTTTCCTTGGCACAGATCTTTGCTGTCCCTCACTTCATTCATTCATTCATTCATTCATTCAAAACACAGTGAAGAGGAGTAGTTTTAGGGAGGAGGTAGAGAAGAGTTTTCCATAGGGAAGGTCAGCAGGTGCAAAGATAAGGAGGCATCAGAGAAAGTGTCATGTTCTCAAAATGAAATCATTAAGTCAGACTGCAGCATGCAGGTGTGGGATTGGTGAGCTGTGAGACTAAAAGCGTAGGCTGTACCCTAAGGGCCTTATAAGTGATGCAAAAGACTGGATTTACTTTTTTAATAGAGACCCGGGGCACCTACCATTGGAAAATTTGGTAAACTATCCACATTGAGCTGCATCCTTAAATTCTTTCATATAGTTTGATTTTAATTTTTCTTTTAAAATTTCTCCCTCTCCACCCTTTTGTCCACAAAGGAAGAAATCATAAGCTCTTCAAGAGTTTCTACCAAACAAGTTTAAATCATGCAACATATACTGGATTAATTCTGAGATTTCCAGGATTTTGCTGGATTTTTAGAGTTATTGCCAAAAAGAAGCAAATTTTTTGCCCTGGCTGGGTCGTTCAGTTGGTTGGAACGTCATCTTGTAAACCAAAAAGGTTTGGGAATCCCTGGTCAGGACACATACCTAGGTTGTGGGTTCGATCCCTGGTTGGGGTGTGTACAGGAGGCAACCAATTGCTGTTTCTCTTTCACATCAATGTATCTCTCTCTCTCTAAAATCAATAAACATATCCTCAGGTGAGGATTAAAATAGAAGCAGCAATTTTCTCTGTTTTAGTTTCTGCGGGATCATGAAATAAAATTTCAGTTCTGGATCTTCAGATTACATGCTCTATCCAGTTAGAGGCAGACAAAAAAATTTCAACAGGTCTTCCGTTGCCAAGGGGCAAGGGTCATCTGAAGCAGGCATGAGGATGGAATTACTATATGGACAGATGTAGATGAAAGGGCAAGTCTTTGAGTTTAACAGGTATTTACATTTTATTTTATTTTTAAAAATAAAGCTACTGGAATGTAGCAGTTCTTTCTTTTCTTTTTCTTAAGTCAGGAAGAACTTTGTTTGCTGACTGTGGTGGAGAATCTTGAATGTTCCTAGGCTGAGCCCTGTGGCAAAGCAAGAACAGCAGGAGGATGAAGGCCCTCCCTCTGCCATCGCAGAGCTGGTGAAGGACAGTGTCCACTGGGTCAAGTGGGCTTGCTGGGTGTCCCCATCCTTTATTCCCCAGAGCACAGATGTTGACCTCTGCCCTCAGGAAGTAGGAGCAATGAAAGTGGGCGCGGAAAAAATAAGAACAGTATAGTGGAAGCAAAGTCTCCTCCTTTCCCTACTCTCTGTGCCAAGTTCAAGAACTTGGGTGATAAGGCATCTGTCTTTTGAGAGAGAATTTAGGCTAAAATAACCCATTATTCTAGGATAAGTGCTCCTTTCTTTAGAGAATGGGATGCTCAGGGCAGTGGCTCTCCAGTGTACAGGGCTTACAAAGCACTTGGAGAGGCTGTTGTAAAGGCAGACTCCTGGCAATGTCCCCAGAACCTTTTGAGTCAGTGGGTCAGCTTCCTGCCTCCTTGATCAGATCCTGACATAGGGACACATCTCAAAGTGAATGTTGAATCACACTGCCTTAAGGAGAAGAGCTCTAAAAGCCACTTTCTCTTTAATTGGATGAGTATCAAGTCCCTGGTTTCATAAGCAGGCTCCACCGTTGCTTGGTGGAGAGGTGTCAGGGAAGAAAAAGAAAGGGGAAAAGAAAATCTAGACTTTCTCAAAGAAAGGAGGGGAAAAACAAGGCCCATAGGGCTACGCTGGCAGGAGAGACCCAGCATTCCAACAGTTGAGACAGGATTTCAGAGATAAGCCACTTCCCTGAGGTTTATGCTGATTGATATACTTCCTTGTGTTCCAAAGATTAGAGAAATAAGAGAAATACAACTTGATAATTAGCAAGTAGTCAGGAAAACTTGAAAACATAGGACAGGTAAGTAGATTTATTAAAAGCAATTTAGATAAGCCTATTTTTCAGAGTTCAGTGTTTCACCAGCAGAATACACACACACACACACACATAAATAAAATCCATGAGTTATTTTCCCATTTCACGTGCTTGGTTGAAATGAGAATACTTCATAACTAAGCTGTGTCTGCGTCTCCTTGGCTGTGGGAAAGTGCTGAAATAGCTACTGAATACCAAAATACATCTCATTTCTCCCCACCTAATATTTGCAATCTCCAAGTCAGCACAAAAAGACATGGCAATGTACTTGAAGCAAGGGATTCCAATGAGAACCAATTCCAGGTAAAACATGAGAATAGAAGAAACGTATTTTCTAATCTTTCTACTTAGTTTTTTTTTTTTTAACTTTCTTCTCCAACCCTCATTAGATATCTAGAACCCTCTGCTTTCTCCTTTTCTTTATGAGAGAAAAATAATTATGTACTAATTTATACTCTGGTGTAAATGACTGATAATTCTGTATTTATTATATTTCTTTCTTTTTCTTTTTCTCTGCCCTGCCCCACCTGTATTTATTATATTTCTGACAGTAGTCCAGCACAAGTCGAATCAAATGGAAAAAGAAGATAAGCATGAAATTAAATGCCATTAGTCTGGTGGGGGAAACATTTTCTTGGGCCCCAAAGTCACCCCCTTTCTTCTATCTTCAGTCAAGCAGTTTAATTATTTTAGCTCTCTGCTCACTGACTCTTCCCTTCAACTCATGCACAAAATACCACTCCGCCAGTAAGAGATACTCTGAACTCCTCCCAGCAGACTGGTTTTCTTTTCCGTGTCTGTGGGAAAGTGAGAGTGGCACAAAATGAAACAAAAGAGGAAGAGAATAATTATGACCAAGAAACTAAAAATTGAAGGCAGTTGCTCAATAACAGCGAAAGAGAAAACGTTACACATACCTGCAGCCCTAATTAGGCAGGAAGGACTGAAGGCTTCAGCAGGTCTGACGACACAGGGCTGCTTGTGAAGCCACAGCAGAATATTTTGTTCATAACGAGACCTTATTGGGTTTGGTTGCTGCAAGCTTTTCAGCTTCTAATTATGGTGTTTAGAAGACAATGGAGACAGCTTAAAATAATAAGAATGCTGCTACAACTAGTAAGATTGCTGCGGTGTTACAAAGAGAAATGTTGGCTCTCTGTGTATAGCATACATTTAACCTGTCAGCAAACAGAGCATCTTACAGGTAAAATGTAAAGGGAGGCATTTAGGAGCCATCACATAAATGATGAGGGTTTTTTTTTTTCTTCGTTCTGCTTTCCAAACGAGCGGCTTAAGTTATAATACTAGTTTAATATAAATTAGAGTTTATCCTTTGGAAACCACTTGCAATTTGCTTGTGTTAGGCTGCAGGCCATTATGATGCAAAGTTAAAGGTTCCTGGAACATAATGTGATTCAGGCCTGCATTCTTGTTGCCTTGTCCAATTCAGCTGAAAATGAGAATTATAGTGAGAGCATTTCCTGGTCTTTGACCCTTCGTGTGAGCTTTTTAAAAGCAGGGTTTATGCAGAACACTAACCTCATTCTCAGACATTCAGTTCCTATTAATATTAGCTGTGCTAAAAGTCTTAAGTAAATTGAAAACTGTTTAAAAATACCTCATTCCAAGTTTAAAAACAGTGGGCACTTACCTTCTGATTTTCTTTCTTAAAATACAAAAAGGTTTGCCCGTGAAATGCATGACCCTTCAGTGTTTTAAAGGGTCTCTCTTTTTTCTCTCTTCCACAAGTGTAGTCAGGCAACACAAAGGACTGTTGTTTTAAAATCTGTGGCTGTAACTGGGGAAAGATAGGAACAAGAATAGGAAAATATCATGTAACATGTAAGTATGATTTATGCCAAGCTCTGTTGTAAGAACTTTAAAATAAACTCATACACTTAATTTTGTCAATAATGCTAATATAAGGATTCTCATTTTGCAGATGAGGAAACTGAAGAACAGAGAGGCTGAGTAACCTGCCCAAGGCCACACAGGTCAGTGACTGGCCTGTGAACCCAAGAAATCTGGGTTCTGCTCCTTTATCCCCTACCTTTCAGGATGACACATGATCTGAGAGTACCAAACCTGGGCTCCTAGGGGTTTGTATGACACAGAAAAGACACCTCTAAAAGAAATTTCATGATAAATAGGTTTTTTGAAAAGTCCCCCTCTGGCTCCTCCCCCCATATACATAAACCACAAATTCAGGAAACAATCAAGAAATCTAAGCCTTTTATTTTTTCTCTTTAAAAAAGGCCATTTAGAGTTAAGCTGAGAATAAATGAGATTTGATAAAATACCACACACATGTACATTGTACACATGGTCAGAATAGGATGGTCCCTGAGACCATACTATTACCTTGGGGCCCAGGAGAAGCCAAAGGACCAGCTGTGAGTGCCTTATCTGGTGGGTTTACCTTAGTGACCAAGGGGCCACATGGCCACTGACAAGTTCCTTAGCTCTTCCCATACTTTTCAACCTGAGTGCACTTTCTGGAGAAACAGTTTTTGCAGAAAGTAATACATTGATCATTAGGAGACAGATGGATCTGAACAGACTTAACTCTATTTTCCAGGATATTGCCAAAAGAAGAACAAGAACAGAAAAAAGAAAAACTGAGGATTGAAAACAAAACAAAACACATTAACTGCAGAACCTTTGGTTCCCCAAACACCTGTCCTGAGGCTGCTCAGAAAAGCTAATTGGTGTGAGCTATGCTTGCCAATCAGTCCAGAGGATTTGCAGGGCCAGGTGGAAATCCCCGGAGGCCTTGGAAGCTCCAGAACAGCAAGGCAATGAATAGATCCCCAGTGGCTTTTCATCTCAGCGTGTAAAGAACATTTTCTGCTCCAGCCACTATCGGGCTGAACCAAATGACAGAGAGTCCCTGAGGATAAGGAGAGACTTGAGAGTATTGTAAGCTTGGTGGACAGACCCAAGAACATATTAACAGTTGCATGAAATAATGGGGTGTCCCAAATGCCCCATGCTTATAGAGTTATTAGCTTGAGAACTTCTTGCCCACTGCAAACAAAGAAGATTGGGGCGTTGGCTCTGATGAAATTCTACTTTAAAAGCAGATGTGTAAAGCATTAGAAGAGCGAGGGTCTAGAATGCAGGGCTGGTGATGAATTGCCAGAACACCAGATACATCCCTGTTACCAGATCCTTCTGGGCTGCTTTGCAGAGAAACAAAAGTGAGGACAAGGGGGTCTCAGGTGCCAAAGTGTTAACATCCCAGGGAGCCTGTGTTTCCTGCTCCTTCCCTCACTGCTGTTGTCAAGAAAGCATTGCCAGCCGAAGACCTCATACGTCAGAGGTGGTGGGGCTGGGAAAAGCATGTTTGGGGGAGGGGAAAAGATAAAGAACTAAGGAAACAGGGTCGAATGGTGGAAGTGGAGCAGTAAAAAGTAATAGTCTCAGGAGAAACCTCTGTAGGGGTGGTTATACATGAACACCTTTAAAACTCACTAACGCAGTCATAAGAAGCTTGAACCAGGAGTCAGGGTTTCAGGTTCTGCCCCAGGTCCAGCCCTTCTCTGCAAATCATTTCCCTTTCTGAGCCTTGGTTTGTTGAGAATACCACGGTTTGCCTTGCAGCAGCATTTGGAAATGATGACATATTTTATGAATATGTAAGTGTCTGAGGTCAGGTTCTGGGAAACAGATTTTGTAACAGAAGCTCACAAACAGGAAGTTGGTCACATTTCCTGGCCCCAGATAGCTTTAGGGATGTGAAGGGATTGTGCGGCGGGAGGAGTGGAACTGCATCCACCCTTTCATCTGGCCTTTACTTCCACAGACACCTGCGCCCCCCTTCCCCCTCCCACCTGCCCCGGGGTGGAGGAATAGGAGACAAGGAAACAACCACAGCTGTTGTCATTGTAAAAAGAGTCACCTCTGTGTAAAGTGAGTAGCAGTTTTTATACTGGCAGCTCAACCAGACTTTGGATGCAGGCTAGCCGCAGGGAGGGAGCCTAACCCTGACAGAGGTCTTTCTCTACCAAACAGAACCAAAATTACCAGAGAGGGACTCAGCCGAGAGCCTTCAGGAGGCTGTACTAGCGGTAGCCAGGAGAATGGGTTTCTGGGTCATGAGGGGCGGGTGCTCTGGGGAGCGCCCTGCAGTATCCATCACATTAAGATCTTCGCATCATCACCAGGAAGAACATTTTACTCCCAAGAGGGTGAAAGCATCACAGCCACCCAGTGCCAGGAAGAGGTACAGGCTTTCAAACCCCAGGTCTCCCACATGACCTCACTTGACCCTGCAGGCCCCACTGTCCTCCCTGTACAGGTTTCTGTGAGTCGTCATGTGTGATGCTCTGAGGGCAATCAGGTGTTAGTTCTCTTTTCCCTGGGATGCCTGAGAAATTGTGTGAGCTAACGGCTTTTCTGTGAGTCTACAAGTCGTCCACTTTCCACACTACATCTGAGGAAAAATACTTACCAATAAACGTCTACTAGAGACAAGCAAGAGGGTTTTTGCCATGTTAACTTGAGCTGCTACTGAGGTTTGTCCTTGGGAAGTAAATGACAGCAGAAGAAAAGATTTAAGATTATTCAAAAGCCTTGTGACTGGAAAAGGGCTTCAGAATTTGGAAATTCTGAAGTTGTCCTTGGCAGTCATTTTGCTTAAGCAAAACATTTTTAAACAAATCAAATTTCCAGTCATCATTAAGAACTAGGGTTTTTTATTTTTAACATTTAACACCCCCCCCCATATGACAAACCTTATTTTCATTCTTTCAAATCTGTCATCAAATTTTCCATATTTGAGTCTGATCTCTGAACCCAATTGCCCTGGACTTCTAGGCAAAATGGCTGCCCTGGAAACTCCTACCTCTTGGGAGAAGACATTCCTGGAAAGACTGGTCATAGTACTTTAACCATATTGTACATATTGTCTTAAAATTGAACTTGGGCTACTGGCCAGTGGAGGCATTTTTCAAGTTCCCAAACAGAAACTCACTTCACATGAACTTGATGTGGAGCACCGGGGAAATTAGGCAGGAGGATGAAGCAGAGAATGGAGGCTGAGGGGTTAGGAAACCACTCTGGGAAGATCCAGGGTGGGAGCCGAAAAGGAACAGACACAGCTCAGAAGGGGTATGGGTGGAGGTGACCGTAAAGCAGAGCCCTGAGAAACACAACTGTCCCATTTGACCCAGCTCATCTGCTCTCCCACAGCTCCTCAGAGAAGAAGAGAAAGACACTCCCAGATGGGCCAGAACAGATGTTGCTCACCCCATTCTCCTGGGAACTCCACGCAAAAGCTGTTGCCTGGCCTCTGACAATCCCCCTGTGAAGCCAGCGCTGCCCCTACTGGACCACGCAAAAGACACAATGAGAAATTCAAGATGAGAACTGAGAAAAATAAATCGAACCTTCTAGAGATACAGCCGGATATCTCAATGTCCTGGTGGCATCCGTGTGCTCTTAGGGACCCAGCTGCGGTGCAGCAGAGCACAGGAGAAGCAGGACCAAGCTCTACATGGCTAATCAGATCCCCTGTTTGCCATAGCAGGCTCTTTCCACTGATAGCAAATGGCCATTTGAAAATAGCCCGATGCAGGCTTTCCACATCTTCATTTCTGATGGGGCCAGGTAATCTGTGACAAATGAACTTCAATTTCTTTTTCTGCGAGGGCTAGAAAGTTACCTTTACATCACTTAAGGGCCCTGGCAAGGCCCATGTCAAGGACCGGCAGGTCAGTGGGGCTGAAATAGCGGCTGTGAAATGAACACTTGATACTGTATATAAATTGAATGATCAGCTGGGTGATTTTAGAACTACCTGGGTGGAATTTATGTGTCTTCTGGATGATGACGGTTCTAGGCCTGTGGGAGTATCTCTGACACACAGCACAGTAATCAGTGCAAGGGAGGAGGAGAGCTGGGCGGGAAGAGGAGGGTGAGTGGCTTGACCTTGCCCTTGTTCTTCTTCACCCCTCTCTCCTGACTCCTCCTTAGCGTGAATGCTAAAACTGGTGGGGCAGTTTCCTCTATGCTTTGTGTAAGCCCAGGAGAAGGCCCAGCATTGGCTGGCTGTGATGGCCAAGTGCTCCTTGACATCCAGGCTCCTGGTAGATTGGGAGATTCTGAGAGGGAGCCTGTGAATTCACAGCTAGCACTTAGAAAAATAAATCATTGCGGATGATAATGAGATATTTCTAACACTCACATACTCAGCTTTAATTTTTAAATTTACATCCCGGGTTTTCAGAGAGAAAGAGAGAGAGCCAACAGACACAGAGAACATGCTCAGCGGGCAAGTCAGAGGAAGTGAGATGGAGGCACACTTTCAGAAGAAGGGAGAGGAGGGAGCGAGGCAGAAGGAAGAGGAAAGAGTACAGAGACAACGAGGGGCTTCACTGAGATGTACTTCACGCTCTTATTCAAAGGCAACTTCCATGTTACAACACTCTTGACTCCTTTTACTTCCCCCTTTGCTTTTCTCATTTGGTTCTAACCAGTGTTAGCTTATCTCTTGGTGAGGGTGATACAATTCTTTCCTTCGCTTCGAAGCTATTTTTACCACTTATAACAACAATCACCACTGGATTAACCTTAATGGTAAGGTTAAAAATTTATTTTTAAGGTAGCATTAGGAAAAACAGAAAGGGAAAAGAAGAAAGGATGGAACACCCAAGAAGCCAGGACCCCAACAGTAGTGTTCACAGCTCTGAGATGGCCTGGAGGTGACTGATCTGATTTCTCCCAGAATGTTTAGATATTCTTAATCTCGGCATTCAGACATCCCCACTGAAGCAGCTTTGCTTGTAACATCCAACAGGATCATGAGGGAAAATAGGGGGAAATGCTAATTAGAAAGGTGGATGAGGACCCAAACTTCACTCAGACTATGAAGCTTCGAAGTCATTTCCCGAGCAAGGGTGGGAAAGAACTTTTACGAAGCACCTGCTATTTTCTGCACCAGTTCTGTATGTTTCACATTCAGATGGCACTTCCATCCCCACATTACCTCTGTGGGCCTGGTGTGTCCTGTTAGCTAATTGAAGAAGATGAAGGCTCATCGATGCATATCCTGATCTGCTGCCATTCTTTGACCTACAATGCAGCATGAGCTCTGTGCTCATTTATCAAGTAATTTAACAACTAGAATATACGAACAAAGCACACATAACCTTTAGTTCAGCCTCAGATAGTTCGCTCCATGCATCAGAGAAGAAATTATTGAAGCATATTAATAAGCTGCTAATTTCCAAGTACAGGTAAGAGAAAAAGGGGTCTGCTCTACTTCGGTAGGTGGAGGTTCTCAGACATATGGCAGTAGATTAACCAGAAATGGACTCCAAATCCTAAACTTCAAAATAGCTTCAGACTTGAGGGGAACCTTTGTGCTGCCCCAAATTGGCACAGGCAAACTGGCATTCGCTGGCGTAAAGTTGGTATTTGTAAAGCTCACAATTACTTGATTTGCATGAACTAAAAATATTTCATTTTACCGTCTTACCAGGCACAGGCAAAAGCTGTGGATTTTGGGGACTCAGACTCCCATGCTTTGAGCTCAATATAGACACTTTCTACTTTACACAAGTAACATAAATTCAAATCTTCTGATGACATAGTTAGATACATTCTCTAGGCACTTTTTTCCCCAAAGGAAGACTACATATCAAGATCCTGCGTTGCACGGGGAGGCTGCTATGACTCACTTAGATAGAATCTACGTTAGAGAGGAAATTGTTCATTTGTTTATTATCCATGTGCTGTTGCATCACACTTCCTTAGGTTTAGCATCAAACGCACGAACAGCAATAGCAGTTCTGAGGCTGCTCTTTGTTCCTGTATGTGTTTCAGGTGTCTATTCCAATTCCATAATTGGGGAAAAATAAGGGGATTTTTCACAAGGGGCTGTGGCAGTAAGCAAATGTTGACCAGCCGAAAGAGCAAAATTATAAAGAAATTTAAACCTTAAGTACTATGTCTCTTGAGGTAAAACAGGTAAGACTCAACTCCAAGACCGTTCTTCCAATTGCCAAATAAGTCAATTGATGTGTATGTAAGAACGCAAGGAAACACGAGTTATACATACGTCAGACTGGGGCTTACATTTTAAAGTTTTTCCTTCTAGAGGACAAAGCCGAAATCTGGCCTCGGCTAACGATGCCGAGTAAGCCCCTTGTGTCCTGTTCGACAAACGAAAGGGACAAAACATGGCAGACTTTTCTATTTGCATCTGGCTTTGGTTCCAGCCCAGAAACCTGCACTCGGAGCTGCCACCCTGCGCCGGTGCGTCTTCTCAGTACGGTGGCTCCGTGCTAGCGGACAAGAAAGAGAAAAGAAACATCACTGCGTGTAAAAACAAAATCAGATCATTAATATCCACAAACGCCGAAATGCAAGTAAGAGAGAAACGCTCAGCGCAGCGTTCTCCTCTCCCCTAGGAGAGGCCCGCGTCTGAGGATTTTCTCCGATGAAGCTCTGCAAAGCTGACCGCGGACAGCCGCCCCGCCCCCGCCCCCCGCGCCCCGCGCCCCGCGCCCCCGTCGGTAATGAACACACAACACGGACAGATCGCAGCGCTGTACATACCTTTCCCCGAGCAGTTTTAACTTTTCCCATGTCCATTAGGCCTTACAGCCTAATCTTGCTCTGCCAATTGTTCCCATGGTGAGATCATTAAGTAAATTATTTTAAGATCAAACACCCTGCAGTGACAATAGCGTCCCATGTAAGGTAAATGCTTCAAAGGCCCCCCTTTCAAATTACAGCTCTCCGGAGTTATTCATCACCTCTCGGTAGGGCTCGCCCCGCCATTACTTGGCTTTTTGCCGCAGGCGAAGGTAGCACTGCTAATTGGCCTCTGTAACAAAACTGACCTGTGGACAGGGTAAAACTTGTTTGGAGCTTAGAGACAAAAATTATTCAAGGTTAAAAACACATGAATGCCCCAGCTACGTCATCAAAAAACAAAACAAAACAAAAAGAGTGAATGAATGTCTTCCCCTGCGGTTCTTGATGTGAAAGAATGCGCTCCCGGCGCGCCCGGGTCAGACAAAGGCCCCTTCAGGTAGCCGAGCCCCGCGCCGGCCTCCAGGTCCCGCTCTCCGCCGGGTTTCCACCCTCTCCCCTCCTCGTCGTCCTCGGCTTTTTCAACTCCAAGACAAGGCTCTCCATCCTTTGCTTTGGTTCTTGGGCACCCCTCCAGGGCAGGGCCTTTGATCTCCCGGGATAATGGCAGATGGAACAATTTAACTGCTTCGTACAGGTGCGGAGTTTACTTGACAGGTTAGGGCTTTTATTTCTAGCACATTAGCCGGGCGCATTCAAATGGGTGTTTGACAGACTCAAGCAGGTAAAGTAGCACCGAGGCTCTGCCAAAGCGCGGTCACACCTGCCGGGATGGCACGATTTGAAAATGCTGCATAAATTAAAAGCAGGTAAAACCTCGAAGCATCCTGCGGAGTTTTTTTTTTTTTTTCTTTTCTTTTTTAAACAGCTTGCGAAGGTAATGTGTAGGGGCCTGAATCTCAAATGAGTAAACACCACCACCAACAAAAACGCCTTCCTGTCCTCCAGCTCAAAAGAAATAGGGCGATTTCAAAGCAGCACTCCTGACTTGAGGCCGGTAACACTTCATTGATATTCACCGACCGCTAAAAAGAAACGGAAAATAAAGGCCGTTACAGTATTTCCCCTTTTGCTTCCCCTAAGGTTTACTTCCGCCCTGACACTTGCCTGGTTCCTATTCTTCCTCTCCAGGTGAATGCCTGGAATAAACAAATTGCGCCTACATGATGACATAGCTTTTCCATTGAGAAAACTTTTGTAAATACTGTATTCTAGGGATAGTCAATATTCCTCGATATTGACTGTTTAAGATAAAGTTGCTGGGGCTACTTTAAGCATTTTTTTTCCCCATATAAATTTGTTTTGGTGATTGGCAAGCCCTTATTCAGTTAGCCCTGTTTTTCCAGAAAAATGTCATTAGGATTTTTTTCTGCTCTTACAACTTGAGTGCATAAATAATTTTCTTACTGCAAAAGTATTCCCCTGGCCGTTCCTCTGGTGAAATGGCAGGTTGAGGAAATTTAAAAGTTGTATCAAACGATGTTATTAAGTGATAGTTTTCCTTTATTGTCTTATTTAACATATATGTTTGTGATAATATTCTCTTTGCTATGAGATTAGATTGTCCACACATAATTTAGAGTTAAAGCTTTCCTTTTAGCATTTCTGTTTTTGTTGAACAGTTTCAAGGGCTTTGCAGTGCTAACTTTTCTCAGTTTTAATAATCTTAATAGGCATTGCAGTCAAGAATTTACAGTTTTTGGGGAGAGGAGGGTAATCCTTTCTTCACTGTGCTTCCAGCCCAAGTAAGATTAAACCTTTCTTTTCTTTGCCTTGCTACTCACAAATGAACTGGAAATGTCCATGTTTAGAGACAGCATCGACAAAATGGGGCAGGTCTTGTCCAATCTGTCACAAAGGTGCTGTCTTAGACGGTCAGCATTTACTCTGTCTTCCCTGAGCAGATTTGTACCTAGAACTTGGCAGTCCCTCCTCCACTGAAATCACAGTCTTCACCCCAGAATTACCTGGAATCATAAGATTTCAGGGAACACTTCAGCTACTCCTCAGGTTTTATAGAGGAACTGTAAGTAAGGATGAGAAGCTGAGGCCCAGAGCTATAAAGCAAGTTATTTTCTACAGGATTGTTTATATTTGTTTGCCCATTCAATAAATTCCTCCAATGTTGCTGAGTGCCACCATGTAGAAGGAACTAGGGGGCATGCAAGGGTGAATAAGACAATCAGAATGAGGCTCAAGAATGAGGCCTCTCTAGTAGAGGCGTAAGGAGGTGGGGGCAGGGTAAGTGGGTACACGTGCATGTGTGCGTGTAGGAATGGGGGTGAATGAATAATTACTATATGCTGTATTAACCACTAAAATTTTGATGTACGTAGAGTGCTACAGAAGCATATAAGAGTGAGTAACTGGCTCTAATAGGGGAGGGAGAGGCAATTTCACAGAGGAAGTGATTTTGAACAAGCAAAGACTCAAATACACAAGAGTTCAAACTGTTTAGGAAAAAAAGTGCAAAAAAAAAAAATGGATAGGAGCATTTACTATAGGATAGGTTGGAGGAATTCATAAGAATGAGCCTGGGGATGAAGTTCCCTCTGGTATATTGCAGTCATAGCATGTCGTAGTTGAGGTCAAGTTCAGCATACCCATTCCCATGAATGGCCAGGTAATGCTATCCTAAGACTTGTAGAAGTATGATTATAAGGTAAAAGTCATTCACCGTTTGAGCAAGTATACCAGAGCATTTTGAACATTTTTTTGGCATTGCTTTTAGGCTGCCTAACGTAGTTTAAGAAACTCCTTAATAATGACCCATCTACATTTTGAAAGTGATGTTGACTTTGGAAAATTGTGAAAACTAATTTGGAACTAAGCCTGGTGAATAAGAGAAGTATTATGACTTGGTTGGGTGGCATTGTTTTTGGAGAAAACTGAGCTGTAATTATGAAACAATAAGTCAGATAGACATTCTTTTGTGATATATAAATTATTTCTAAAAGGCAGTGACAAACAATCCAGAAATATTTAGAATAATAATATTCTTCAAAGGGTAAATACTTCCAAGGGTAACAAGTTTGAAAGTAAATACATTAGTATGTTTAAAAAATCAGTTGTGTTTCTTGAAAATATATTTGCCTTACTTTATATTCACACTTAGGTATCCACAGGCATAGATTATACCTCTAAATGGTCTGCTCCATCATAAGTTATGACCAAGACTATAAGTATTCCCCACGTTCTTCTCTTCTTTCATGTACTAAAATAGCAAAGGCAGAGTGTTACAGTCTTGTGACTAAGTTCTAGCCGATAGAATATGAGTGGAAGTAGTGTGTGCAATCTCTAGCTTGAGCCTGTAAAAAGGAGGGATGTGCTGTCTACTTCCTTTGTTCCCTTCCCACTACCTGGAATGCCCACAGAATGGTAATGGGTCATTCATACTGTGCAGATGGGACCAACTGTCCCAGGATGATAGATAAAAGAGAGGAACCCTGGGTCTTAAACTGTGGAACCAACACACTAGTCCTGGTATCCTAATTCCAAGGAGAAATGACCTTCTGTATAGTTTATGTCCCTGCACTCTAGGGCTCTGTTAGAGCAACTTGAATCTATGTCTTAACTATTAAACAATGATGGACTGAATAAGAGCTTGTTAAATGCTCAGAACAGCCCTTACCAACACCAGAAATATAATAACAAGAATCTAGTCTAATAAGGGTGGCTTAGTGGCATCTTTGTAAACTGTTGGAACCACCTGTGACTTTCTTGTCACACAGGGGAGTCTGAAAGATTGCCTTCAGCCTTTTACTCAAACTGAACTTTGTTCTCATATTTCAAAACGTATCAGCGATATCACAATATTTTTCACTAAAAAAAGTTGTCGTGTTTGGGATTGTGATTTTAGGAATTATGAAGGTGTGCTATGAGAGATAGATCATAGGCCGAGCATCAGCTAGATCTAAACCCAGGATGTCAGGATAAGTTACACCTTGACATGAAGAAGGAAAGGGAGGGAGATAGTTCCGTAGACTAAGCTGGACACATGGTGAGAGTTAACTGACCTCCACAGTAGATGCTCTAGCCCTGCTTTCCATATGAAGAAGCTAAGGCTCAGAGACTTGAACAGCTTGAGCAAGCCAAAGATTTGAAACAATTTGTTCAAAAGATCATATGTCTGCAAAGTGGTCAGGCTAGAATTCAAATCTGGTTTGCTCTAGACTGAAAGTTTGTGCCCCCTCCAAATTCATGTTAAAATCCTAACCCCCAATGGAATGGTATATAGAGATGAGGCCTTTGGGAGGTAATTAGGTCATGATCTATTTACTTAGATGTCTCACAGGCACTTCGACCCTCAAACCTCCAAAATGAAACCATAGAATGTCCCTTCACTCTCAAATCTCTCCTCCTGCATTTCCTAGCTCCTAGATGGCACCTCTCAGCTACCCAGGGCTCAGGTCTAGAATCCTAGAAATCATTTCTGACTTCTTGCTCATTCTGATTCCACATCAAATCAACGTCCAATTCCTGTTGTGTTTGTATCTCATAAACCTCCTTGATCCATCTCTCTGTTTCTGCCTACAGTCACTTCCTTGGCCTAATGATGTCATCTTTCAGGTAGACCTGGTTAGTTCAGGTAGACTACTCCAAAAACCTGGTTATTATTTCCCCGCAAACTCTCCTCTTCTCCTTGAATTCATTCTCTATACTGCATATAGGTTATTTTTCTAAAGTACAGATGAGTGTAAGTCATTTCTCTATGTAATCTCTACAGCTTTCCATTGTTCCCGAGATAAAATAAATACAGAAGCCTTAGTGTGTGCTGTGCCGCAGAAGCCTCCCTCAGGGCCACTCTCCTCTCCACTCTGTGGACTGGTCATGTAGTTCCCTGGGCTCCAAATGTTCTTCTCCTCTTTGTCTCGTCAAATCCTGAGCACCCCCCAAGCTTCATCGTAAATATTATTTTTCTCTGGGGAGCCTTGCCTGACTAGGACCCCAGTTTTTTAAGGTAGGTCCTCTGTGGGCTCCTTGTGGGCAGCCCCAGGACACAGCTGGTGAATAAAAGAATGGACAATGACAATTATCGCAGGCTGGGCCTGGAGTAAGCCAGACCAATGCCATATAATATTTTTAATGAAAATAACTCAAATTAGAGGGATTTGTTTATACAAGTTATGGTGTATATTGCTATCTGATATCTGTTTGGGATGATAAAGTATATGGTCATTGTACTCAGCAATAAATAATTACGAACTTGCATTACAAAATCCTTTTGAACTTCATCTTTTCAGGGTTATGTATAATTTTACAAAAACAGAAAAATGACTTAATGGTCTAAGAAAAGACATAGTGCAATTTAAATCAGTGCCCACCATCAACTCTCTGAATATCAGAATGACCTGGGAAGTTTTAAAAAAACTTCTGAGTCAGACCAACTGAATCAGAAGCTCATGAGATATGGCTTGGCTATATGTATTCAGTAAACTTTCCAAGTGATTATAAAGTGCAGCCAGAGTGAGACTCAGTGATTTAAATAATGTAAAGCACATATCTACAAAGTAGAATATGTTATAGCCATTAAAGATGATGCTCTTGAATTGTATTGGTTAACATGGAGCGATAGCTATATTACATTAGGTTTAAAAGCAAGGAACAAAGTGGCATGTTCTTTAGAATCTCATTTTATTTTAAAAATATGTATTTTTTATTGCGATAAAATATAGATAAGATTTACCATTTTAAACACTTTTAAATGTATTGTTCAGCGGCATTAAGTACATTCACATTGTTGCACAACCATACTCACTATCTAAAAATATATTTTAATTATAGTTGAGCCTATTTCATTACACTCACTATATATCATATATAATCAATTTTTATGCATAAGTATAAATCTCAAAAGACAGGCACTGAAGGTTAAATGTGACTATATTTCTATTTCATCCTTTTGAATGTTCTATTTTTGTCTAGGTAATGTTACTTTCATAGTGAAAACAACTTTATTTTTGAAATTTAGTAGGATAGAATATATGTTGTCCTTAACATACTTTAACGTCTATACTTCAGCCTTGATTACTCAGAATTTAGCTTAATACGGGACATCTTTGGACTCAATCCACCAGTTAAATTTCTGCGAAGAGTAAGAACTTCAAAGTCTTACGTCAGTGTGGTCCCTCGGAGGAAAGCTAGAACAGCTTTACCAGACGGAGTCCACTGTGGGGAAAACAAACAAGGACCTGCTTTGCTAAAATTACCGCATTTGGGAAAATATGGAGCCAGGCTGATCAGGCTGACTCGCTTTTAAATCCAAATGGTTGGGCTAAACGTTGGGCAAAAAACTTCCTCCTAAGAATTATACTTTGTCTATCACACTGGCCCTGATCCTATAAATCATAACCAGGCACTAGGTTATCTCTCCCAGATAGTAAAGGTAGAGTGTGAACTGTATGTCTGTTAAAATACTCCCCTAAGTTCGAACATAGAGACCGCTGAAGGGCGGGTTCAAGTTCTATTCATTAGGGTTGCAGGCTGAGGAATAAAATATGCCTCCTCTGGCCGTATTTCTGCTCCTGCTACTGCAGGTTTATGGGAGTGCTAAAATGGTGCAGCCAGCATGGAAATTAGTGTCACCATCTTCTAAGATTTTTATATATGGCTCTTAGTTTTGGAAAACATATGACGGTTATTTGGCACTTTCGGATACGTAGGTTGGTTTTTCTAAATTTGAACTCCTGTCAAATCCGCAGCCAATCCATCGGTCCGCTTTTCCACGGCCCCTTTTATAGACGAACGCCGTTAAGCACTTTAGAAATATCAGATTAACATTAATACCTGACGGATTAGAAGCCAGACAAAAGTGGGCTTAGGAAAAACACTGCCAGGGGAGCTTGAAGGTAGTGTATATCAGATCTGTTTCCTCCAGGGCTCCGCTCTCAGAAATCGGAGGGGCAGGAGGCCCACTTAAAAATATCTGCCACTTAGGTGAGCCTTGGGGCACTGAAAACATCTGAGGAGAAATCAAATAGCTTGCCCCGGACAGCCTAAGATGCTCTTTGCTGAGAGGGGCTCAGGCCCGGCATTCTAAAGGGAAAACTTCCTCTTTTCTTTCCTTTAACCTTCTCAACCCCATTTCCTTTCCTTCTCCCCTCCCCCCACATGGAGTCTGATTATGGATAGGGCTGCTGCTCTCTAGCGCAATGGAAAAACCCCGTGGCTAGCACTCCAAAAAATGCTAAAATCATTATACACTGACAGGACAATGACTTTGGCTTATAGTTGTGGGGAAGAAAGAGCCTATCCTATCAGCTATTTAACACAAATGGATTCAAGGTGAAAAGGCAGACAATTCTCAGCGTCTCTCAGGTGTCATTCTCTGTGTGAGTTTATGACTTTCAACAGGCCTGAGGCATATGTAGATAATAAAATTGTAACCACAAAGATAGCTGAATACTATTTTCTCGGGTATAACAATTCCCCTACGGAGTGTTCATCTTGTCTTCTTTGAAAGTTTCTCTGCCCAGACTCCTCGGAGGCACAAGGGACCCAATTCTCAGCGTGTATGATAGCCTCTTTGCTGCAGACTCTAAATTTGCTTAAAGCACATCTCATCTTCTCAGATGCCTTTTATAAATACAGTCATTGTCTCTTTCCTTTTTCTTTTTTTGAAAAGCTCAATGACTCTTACTGGAATTTAGATAATTAAAACTCTCTCAGATCATTATTCCTATACTCTGAAAGACTGCTTAAATCAATGGCACCTTATTTTCATTTCCAATACGTAAGCGTCCATGGCCTTTTAGAAATAGAAAGTGCAATCACTTGTGATTCTGAGGTAAAAATTAATGATGTAGTTGTTCATTGCCCTAAATACTGATAGGTGAATTACGGTTATATTTCAGATAGAAGGCTGTAATCCATCCCTATTCTTCAGTTATGAAAATGTTCATGAGAAATTTTTTGTAAGTGGTCACTCCTTTTTTTCTCTTGCCATAAAAAACCAAAAAAAAAAAAAAAAAAAAGACTTTGTTAATTTCTTGGCAATATTATGTCATTATGTTCCTGGCTGGTTTGGCTCAGTGGATTGAGCGTCGGCCTGCGAGCTAAGTGTCGCTGGTTTGATCTTCCAGTCAGGGCACATCAGAGAAGGAAAACTCTGACTCCAAAAAACCTCCGCTGCCTTGCGGCATACCTCTTCAGGGGAAAGGCTAAGGGAGTAAACCCCGACAGAAAATCCGGAGCCGGAGTCCCTAAGGCGGTTTGACGTTGTAGTCAACACCGGCAACTCCTGCGGCGCACCTGAAGCCAAGCTGTATTGACTCCGTCTTTCCCTTGGACCCTTCAGCTGCGAAGAGAGGGGGGGGTCTGCTGCATGGGCAACAGCAGACCTTCCATATCACCCTGCCCAGGCTCTGTAGCTTCAGCTTCACTGGAGAGGACACTCCAGCGTCATCGCAAGATGTCGATTCAACACGGGAGGAGACGGATACCGTGTCACTCCTGAGTTGGACTGCACAGCCATTCTCGGCGGTGCAGATAGACTCTTAAGAAGCTACACCATCGTCTCTCGAGACGGACGGCTGCCGACGATTATGTCATTAGTCCTTGCAAGGTATGGTATTATGGTTTTCTTACTTTGTTTTCCTCCCCATTATTTTAGTGACCTTCCTCATCAAGGATTTATTACGAGATGATAACATGCTTTAATGGCAAAATCAAGAGGGAGAGAAATCGGGATGCTGAATTGCAACTTGCTTTCCCTGCAGAAGGGAGCAAATCCTTTCATCGCTCTGGCCATCAATTCCCTGCCCGCAGCTCCAAGCCCGGCTGCACCACACTCCTGCCCTGCTCAGTTATTCAATCAGCTGTCCTCACTCCTAATCCTGAATCCATGTACTGACGCATGGTTGTTTTACTAATGATTCTTCACTCAAGTGTATGTCTCTTTTTTCTTTTCTTCTTTTAAAAAGATTTTATTTATTTATTTTTAGAGAGAAGAAGGGAAGGGAGTGAGAAAGAGAGGAGAGAAACTTCAGTGTTAGAGAGAAAACAACTGGTTGCCTCTTGAATGCAACCTGACAACCCAGGCATGTTCCCTGATGGGGAATCGAACCAGCAATCTTTCTCTTCGTGCGACGGTGCCCAACCAACTAAGCCACTTCAGTCAGGGCAGAGTTCTCTGTTTGTAAGCACTACTCTAACAAGCTGGGATGTCAGCTTTACAGGACTATAGCAGATTCAAAGCCACATAATAGGTGCTTAATAAATAATCGTAGATGAAAGAATCTGAATTCATGAGCAAGGAAGGGAGAAGGCTGCTGGCAGTAGTGACAGCAGTAGTAATAGCAACAAGTGAGAGAAAAGAGAAAACTGTTAAAGAAAGTATAAGAAAAAAAAATAGTTACTTGTTTCACATTCAGTAAAGAACAAGACTCCTAACAACCCTCCTAACTTTGAATAAACTCCCTCTACCTTTTATCATCAAGATTTTCCTCAGGGAGGGTTTAACACAAAAGGATCTGTGGTCCTTAGTTACTTGGAAAATTAAATTAATGACGATCATTATTTTTCACAGGCACCTGTGAGACATAAAAACCCCTGTGTTAAGTATGGAACAGACTGAAATCTAAGCACAAAGGGAAGAGCCACTGGGTGGAAGCAGCTATGCTCTGCTCCTCCTCAGATCCTGCCTTCTTCATCTATCCAGTCCATGCATTTGTCCAAGCACACCGATTCAGTATGTACTTATGGAAATCAAGCTCCAGGCAATATCCTGTGCTCTCTACGGTGCAGAGTGGAAAGATTCAAAAGAAATTTCCTCTGTCCTCGGAAAACTACTGTCTTGTGGAGACGAGGCACACATACACAATGCTCACGGTACAAAGCCCTACGTGAGATGACAGGAAGAACAGTCCAAACCCAAGGCTACAGACATTCTGAGCAAGAAGAGGTCCCCCTCTGAGGCAGAGGCGATAGGAAAAGGCTGCCCGACAGAGGCAGCATTTCATTGGGTTCTCAAAGGAAACTGAAATCAAAGAGATGGCTCTTAACACATTTAAGTCAACATTTACTAAATGTTTCAAACACAAACACACTACAGGGATATAGATTAAAAGACATGACCCGTGACCACGCACGGTGATGACAGATTTAGAAACAAAACCAACTAACTACACAGAAGGGCAGAACAACGTAAGTACTATAGCAAACGCCATTCCTGGAAGAAGGAGCAGCAGTACAAGTGTGCAGGGGAGAAAGCCGAAGCCATTGGAGCCAGGAGAGAACTCAGACTAGCTATTTGGGGCAAATGGTGTCTTGCCACTAAATCCACTGGCCTGCTCAGAGAAACCAGACTGCTCAGAGACCCCAGTCATGGGGGCAGGTAGGCTGTCACCGGACAGAACTAAGAACAGAGGAAACAGGGCCTATAGCAAGTGAGAACCTATAGGGCCAAGGAGAGGAAGAAGGGACAACAAATGGCAGGACATTGATCTACAGTTCCCCTTGAAGAGTCTCAGTGCTGGAACTCCAAGGCAGTGTGGTATAATAGCCTAATTTCATGTCTATTTTCTTGGCATGTAACATGAACAGGTTGGTCATGACCCTGAGGACAAGGTCCTTGCCTGTCCTGTTTGCCCTTTAGCCCTAGGATGCAATTCTGTGCTTAGTACATGGTATGCGCTGACCAAGCGTTTTCCGGATGAATGAGGAATGAATGAATGAAGTGAACCTGCCCTGCTCCTTAGCATATATATTAGACTCCCATGGAATTTAGGGGTCCAAATATCTCCTGATTTCCCCCAAATATCTCCTGGCAAGCTATGCAGTACTTTTATTCCCCAGACTGCTTAAAAGTTCTTTCTTTTTAAAAATTGAGATATAATTGGCACATATCATTATACTAAATGCTTTCTTTTAAGATGCAAATGCTTCTAGAAAGCATTCTGAGTTTATAACCTATTTTTCAGTTAGGTCATATCTCTGCTATCCTGTTGGGGAGATCAGAGGCCATTGGTGGAACTAAGTTTTGGTGGGTTTTACCTGCAGATAGGAAATGAAAGATGATTTTGGATCTTAGAGCCCCAACAGGAAGACAAAGGCCCAGGACAGGACTCCAGAGCAAGGGTGCTGCTGGCCTGAAAGAGCTGAGCCTCAGACCAGCGATTTGGGGCAAATGGACGTCTTCACTGGGTTGTGAGGTCTCAAAGAGCTCCTATATTTAAAACTTGTGAGCTAGAAGCCAGTTTGTAAACTACTATGTCTCACTGACATCGTTTTGTTAGGCTAATACAGTATCCAAAACATGTTTAATTAGTTGCCAAGATTTAAAAATTGGAAGACTCATAAAAACCAGAATTTCTAGATTTTCTTGCACAGCTGGAGGATCTAATTTCATTGAGGTCTCATTGCCATAGGGCTCAGGGTGAGTGAGTGGCTCCTTATAGAACTTTAGAACTACAATTTTAATTGATATCAGGGAAGTCAATTTATTCCCCTATTCTCTCTTTGTTTTCAGGGATAATACTGATCAAACAAAACCTTTCTGTAGTCTCCAGAGAAGCTGGGCACGATGTCTCCTGGGAGTCCTTGTTCTGATAAATGAATTCTACAGCTTTGATACTGGGAATTCATAGGACAGAAATATGGCCCTGTTCTTTTTTTTTTTTTTTTCATTGCTGTTGTTTGTTTATTAAATTTTTATTTACTGATTTTAGAGAGAAAGAGAGGAAGGAGGTTGGAAAGAGAGAAAGAGAGAAAGAGAGAGAAACATCCATCTGTTGTTCCACTTATTTACACATTCATTGGTTGATTCTTGTACGTGTTCTGACCAGGGATTGGACATGCAACCTTGGCGTATTGAAACAAGGTTTTAACTAACTGAGCTACCCAGCTATGGCTGCCCTTCATTTTTAGGTTCTACAGCTGGTGAAAAACTGTGTCCTGATTTATTTTTGGACATAAGTTGAGATCCTGGCTCATAATGTTTGGTAGCTTTCTGGAAAGGACCATACACAAAATAAAGAAAAACTGCTCTAACCTCTGAACCTGTGTGAAGTACCCAAAGAGCATTTGCTGATCCTGCCCAAGGCGCTAAGAGAATTCATGGCTAGACGATGTGAGCATCCATACTTCACACCTAAGTTACTAGAACATGGAAGCCAGGATGGCCCAGGCTCAGTGGAGGAAAAGTTCATGTCCACTCCAACCCCACTGGAAATGCTTGGAGGAGTAAATGTACAATAAAGTCTATCCTAGAAAACACTGACTTTAAAACTACTTTTTCTTAGGGTCTTCTGCACCTTAACCTGGTGGAGATGTGCTGGGGAAGAAGAAATAAACATGCCTCTTTCTTTGAAGTTAATTATGGGGACTCCTGGTAACTCAAGGGTAGGCCACGTTTGTAATTTGAACCTCACAGTGTGTAGTTCACAATCTGTCTCACTTCATCTTCCAGAACTTTTAATCTTTGTTCTTTTCTAGAGCCTTGACCCACCTCCATTATCAAAATTAGTCTCCCTTATATATATATTTTCAACACCAGCTTTTCTCTTGCTAGTGTCTTATTTTTTCTTTCCACTTCCTGCCAAATTTCTATATTTTTGCCTTTCCTTTACCCCCACCCCCCTATTTATTTTTAATCTCTTCTTAATCTTGATCAGCTGCTACATCTCAGATGCTTTCTGCTCAGGTCAAGGGCACTATTGATGTCAATCAAGCCTTTGTCTTGGCTTCAGAGCTCCTCCTTGTTCCATGATTTTTTGTTTGTTTGTTTTTCAACTTGTAGAAATCCACACTATTCTGGTTTCTCTTACACTTCGATCATTCTGTATTTGTTTCTTTTCTTGGTCTTTCCTGATTTTTCTGCCCCCTTAACAATAGTTATCACATCCCAAAATTCAATTTTGGGCTTTCTTGTGTTTCATTCTGTCAATTTACTCATTTCAACGAAGAAGACTCCTAAATCTGCAGTTCTGCATCATTCCTTCTAATTCAAGTGCAGTCCTATATTTTCATCTGTCCCCAAAGCATTTTAACATCAGTATCTTCCAGTCAGCCCAAACTCAAGATTTTCAGAACCAAACAAACTCCCCCCCAACATATATGCATCTTGTCAAAAGCTTTCCTTTTTTACTTCACCAAGTTCAAAATCCCCAAGTCACTTTATGATTCTCTTCACTATTTAGTTTTCATATCCTGTCAAATCTTCCTTTGAAATGTCTTCCCGTCTCTTCACTTCAGCCACAGCCTTATCAGCTCATTCTTAGGTTACAGAATCAGCCACCAATCTGGACTCTGTGACCCCGGTGCTTCCTGCTCTCCAATCTCACCTTCATGCCACTGCCAGACTAATCTTCCTTAAATGCCACTTTCATCTTGTCACTGTCTGCTCTAATGACTTCAATAGCCCTTTAATCACTTAAGTATGAGCTGAAGGCAACTTTGGAGTTCATCTCATCCAACCCCTCACCTTACAGAAGAGGAAACTGAGGCTCCACGAGAGGAAGTGGGTTACTCAAGGTCCCTGTTAATAAGCCTCAGAAGTGGGATTGAAAGCCAGGCTTCCCCCAAGGGCCAGGCCTCTTTCTACTCTAATAGTGATTCCCAAACTTCCATTCCTGTACTGTCTTCCATCACATCTGCATGCTACTTACAGCATTTCTTATTTCCTATGTTGTTCATTGTTCTGCTCTTTTAAAAAAATGTATTATTAAAAGAAATGTTATATTGCAGTTGTAAAAGGAAAGTCATTATCACTTAATGGAATTACAAGATAACCTTAAAACTAATATAATGAAAACACAATAATGTTATTAATATATAGGTGGATAATTTTGCCAGCTGAAGATTCTGTTCTAGAAGTCTGTTTTCTCTTTCTTTATAAAGGAAAATTGACAAGTGATACGGAAATGATAAAGTCCAACTAGTATAAGTTAAAAAATTGAAAAGGGAATAACTTTCTCATAAAATGATTCAATGTTCCTTAATGCCTTGTCTATGTGTATTAAATGTTATAAGCTTCCCATGCTTAGAGAAACAGAGCAATTCATAATAATTCTTTTTTTGCTGTCATATAACACAACCTATTTGATTTTCTGGTGCTCGTATATCTGATCTCTCCTAGCCAAAGTATATTCCCATGAGTTTCTAGCATATGTCTCTCCCTGCCAGTAATGCAGTTTTCCCTTCTGCATGTTCATTCTTTTGCTTAGAAGATGCTACTGCTCTCCTCCCATTTGATCTAATGTGATCCAGTTTTCAAAGTCTAGTTCACATTCCAGTAACAAAATCCATACTCACCTCTGAATGATCTGCTCCTCATTGACCTTAGCCTTTTCTAAATTCTATGGCATATTCTTCAAGCTAATTTTTTAAGTCAATTATTTACTCTCATGTTCAAATCAGTAATTATTTTGTGTATTAATTTCATTTTTCTAACAATGTATGCTACTTGAGGGTATACATCTTTTCCTACATAAAAGACCTGGTTTTGTGCCAGGCACACACCAACATACCAGTTGATCACTGGGTTGCTTAAGACACTCATTTGTGGAGAGTGCTCAGTATGAGCTCACTAACGTTTTGCATATTTAAACATTATCAAGGGCTTTGCAGTAGATAAGAATTTTCATTAAAATAATCATTGCTTGCCTCTGGAAAGCTTAGTAAAGGAGGAAGTATTTGAGTTAATCGATAGTTAAGAAAGATTTATATTAATATATAATGGGTAAAAGAATGACGACATTAAAATCATTCTCCAGTGTTGGTTCAGAGTCAGATTTTTATAGCTGGAAGAAGTTTCTGAGATTACAGGCGATCTCATTTTGCAGGTGAAATAAAGATCCCCAAATTAAGAGGCAACTTGCTTGAAGTGTCAAAGCGCTTTAGTGGCAGAGTTTACAATCATTCTCACTAACTCCACAGTGACCCTGTATCCCACTTTGCCTGGAAGAGTCCTGGCTTATGCCCCTTGTCCCAGCCTCTTAGTAGTAGTGCCTCTCTTCACTATGAATGATCCCTACTTACATAAACATGCTCACCTACTTAACTCTGCAGTCCAACATTCTTTCTCCTGCATTAAAATAACGAATACATTTATTTCTTTTTGCACATTTATATAGATAAATGTTCCTCTGAAATATTTTTTTACTTTGCTTTTAAACCCCAAATAATCAGTCAACACCAGGAAAACAAACACAACTTTTAAAGACGTTTGAGACAAAACCTGCAGTTTCTCCATTTATAAGGAGGGTCTATGTGTACAGGTCTTCTTAGTCACTAAATTTATATGAGTAACAAATGAATTTTTGACAACCTCATTTTCTTACTTCAATAAAAATAGAGGTCTGGCATATTATTACTGTTGGCTATAGAAGGTGAATGACCTATTACAATTAACAAGAGGACTGTTCACCAGAATTTATGGATCTTGTTCTTTTTAACCTAATGAGCACTGCAGTATACTATCACTTATCTCGCTCTAGATTGCCCAATCACCCTGCATAATGTTACTTCAATCCATTTTGAAATAGGCCCAAATTGTCATTTTTTTTTGTTGTTGGAGTAATGATCAAGTATTGATGTTTCTCGAATTCATACAAATGGCTACAACCTCCTTGCGCGTCGGCTGGTCAATAGAGTCTGATGTTCACATTAGGGATTTGGAAATCAATGTAGTTTTCCTTTATTCTTTTATGATTAAATCAATTGAAGTTATTTACTCATAGCAGAAAATATGGGTGATTGCCAACCCTATGGCTTAGTGAATTGCTTTCTCACCACTGCTGCCCTGTAATGAGAAGGTACATATTCTCTTCAGGGGTTGACTAAAACCTGTTCATGTATAGCAGCAATTTGAGATGCAGAAAGTGTTTATTATTAAAGGCTAAGAGTGTTGAATGCCAAAGGGCATCTTTATCACTTGGCATTGCATTAACATTGACAAAGGAGGGAAACACGCCCACAAAACCCCTCAGCATTGGTCAAATGGCTCTCAATTACGGATGCAAAGTCAGGCAGCAGCCAATGGGTGTTCTTGCCACATCCTTCCTGGTGTACACTGTTATGCAGAGGCCCTAGTTAAAGACAATGGAAATGTCAATTAAGCTGAATGGACAGGGCCTATTTGTTGATGGGTTTTCTCACTGTAGCATGTGGTGGGTGACCCACAGTGTTCTGATGTGGGAATAAATAATGGCTTGTATAACATGGGTTGCATTTAATGTGCTTGAATGCAAAGTAGTGTAAGGGTAAAAGCACATGGAGACAGCAGTGGGGTGGCTGTGGAGGCGGGAAGAGGCTACACAGGGAAGAGGCTCGGAAGTAAAATCACTTACAGACCAAGAAGAATGCCATTTGCTCTTGTATTCTCTATCTGACATGAATAATAAGCAAACAATAGAAGTCATTTCATTTTCAGATCAGTTCTGTGCAACCAGCTGCACTGGACCACGGCGATGCCAAGTCCTTTATAGTTACTTTGTCTTCTGTTACGTTTGATGAGAACAGTGCAAACGTGGGAAATAGGGGTTGCTCTGGCCAACTTCTCCTAAATGGTCTGGATTTCTCTTCATTTTTTAAACTTCCTGCCTCAGTAAAACCTGCTCATAGGGGAAGAAAAATAATCGCTCTGATAAAGCCTTATCAGAAATTTGACTAAAGCTCTGCCACATGCTCTTGGGGAATAGTAATGAAACAATCCCTGTGTTTCTGAGGGACACCCTGGTTGGCAGGGGGGGAGACTCAGGCTCGCCTGGATGGGGGTGAGGGGAGACGTTTTCCTCCCCTCATGTATACTCACCCACTCATTCACTGAGACTTTTCTCTGAAAAGTCCTCAAGCCTTGTCTGCATTTGAGGTTGCAGAGTGTAGGCATGGCAAGGGTAGGATGGAGGGTGGGGAGGAGAAACATAAGCCAAATTGCGAAGGAGGACTCTGAGGCACTTAAGAAAACAAAGGGAAAAGGGGACAGTCATGATGCCCAGGACCTGACCTCCCTTTGTATTCCGGGAGGGAGCATAAGTTTCCGGTTTCTGCTGCCACTTTCTGTGCTCCGGGCAGCCGGCACATGCACCAGTGTGGCAGAATTGCATGGGGGTTAAGGTCACACCTTCTACAGCCAGACTGCCTGGGCTCCAAGCCCTGCTTTCCTCCTTGATAACCTCCATCTATCCTTCACTGGTCTATGCCTCAGTTTCCTTATCAGTACCACGGGGGTGGTAGTAGCAGAAGCTATGTCACAGAGTCTTTGTGAAGATGAAATGAGTGGCTGCATGTAAGGAGCTTAGAACAAGCGTGTGGTGAGCTCTCAGTAAATGGTACTGATTGTTATTGTCACTCTCCAGTTATTACTGTTGTAGGTTAGAGGTAGGTGGGAAGAAGCCCGCTCACACGCTCTTACATTCCAGGGTCCTGAGCGCACCTGAGGCAAGGCTGCCTTCACTGGGGACTGAAGTACTACCAGCAGTGGCTGCGGTGGCAGAGCCCTGTCCTGAATGCACAAAATAGAGGGTATCCCGGGCGGGCTCCTGATAGCAGGGGTGGTGAGCTCCGGCTGCGTCAGGAGTGGAAGGCTCAGAGACGGCCATAAATGCAAAACTCTCTTTGGAGAGAGGAAGAGGAAACTCACAGGGTGGGTCGGATCTGGTGTAAAGTAACCCAGACATGGGCTAAAGACCTAGTGAAACCTGGGGTTCAATCACAAGGTCACACTGGAGACATCCGCTGGGAGACCCCAGTTGTCTGAGTTCCACATAGCGGGTGCCTCTGGGGCTATTTGACTCCTGGATCATGCACTTGGGCTTCAGGTATTAACTCCTGCTCCAGGGAGTAGAGCTAATTGATTTGTTTGTTAAAACTCCTCCTCAGGTACAGAGAGTACTTGTCAGAATGTTCAGGGGAGAAGAACATGCAAATGTGGTCTTTTAGAGCTTGCTGCAAAGTGTCGATTTTCCTTCTGCCCCTACAAGATACAAGGAAAGGGGAGAGCTCCCTAGAAAAGGATCTTTCATTCCTCCACATTGTTAGAAGATTTACAAGATCTTGTGAACTTTTTCCGGGAGGGAGGTGATGTGGCTGGTGGCAGGGATGGCTGGAATCTTCCTCTGTAATGACAGACAGCCCCCTCTACCTTAAGCTTGGACATGTCCCCGGCCCCAAGTGTGCCCTCTCAAGGGGTGAAACAGTGAGGAAGAATATTCGGCAAACTGAGGAAAAGGAAAAGCACTGGTGACCCTGTGTGGCATGTGTCACACAGAGAGGCCAGCGTGGCTGGCTTCAGAAGGAGAAAGGAGAAGGAGGCAGGAGGTCTGGTGTGTGTGTAGGTGGACCAGGCAGACAGGAATGAGAAAGGACAGGTGAGTCAGACATGCAGAAGTGTGGCCAGCCTCTCGGGCGTTGTCCTAACACGCAGCGACAGGCAGGGGCGCCGGTCTCCCCAGGCGTGGCGGTGAGAAACCTTGTTTCAGATAGGGCCCTGCAATGGGACAGTGCAGATCCTGGAAGCCCTGACTGAGTCTCGCTGCGATCCTCCGTGAACTGCTTCCTGGCAGTCTTCCCGTTTCCCAGGGGCGCAGGAGGCTGCCTTCAATGGCTCTGGAAAGAACTACAAGCTTTCTGAAAGAGTCTCCAAAGTTCCTGCCAGTTCTCCCTGGCTTACCGCAGCCAGCTACCCTGTCTGTCAGAGCACAGTCCAGTGCAGTTAGAGGCCGCTGTAATAGGAGGAAGCTGCTTCCAGACCCAAAAGGCAAAATGCAGGGACTCAGTGTAACAGGCCTGGCCCATTTTGTTTGGTTGTGTTGAAGAGAGCTGTTTCCTGGAGGGCCATGGCATTGCCAAGAATTAGCCTAAGGGCATTCTGGGAGAAGGGAAGGACACAGATAGTTCTTTTCTAGCTCTCAAATGGCTCAGGTAAATCTGAAAAAATTTCCTGAAGGAGAAATGGAAAAATCAGAGTGGCCATCAAACCAAAGGAGGAGAGAAGAGCGTGGAAAGAGCTATGTCTTTGCCAGGTAACCGTCATAACCTACCATCTACAATGACACTGATATGGAATTTTGACATCAATACTCTGCCATCCACAATAAAGAGAGAGGGAGAGAGTGCTCTGAATGAGGGCAGCGGCCACCCCCCGGCTATGTGTAATGCAGAGACCCCACAATAAGTCCACTGAAAAATGTAGAAGGTGTAACTAGAGATAAGGGCTGTGGAATCAGCTTGCCCCTTTTGCTAAACCTCAGTCCCTGATCTTCTGCCTCAGCAAAACCAGCTGCCAGCCTCAGGTTTTCCGGAGGCATGAAGTAACCCTCTGCAACCATCAGAAACTTTGCCTAGAACAATGCTGCCCACAGAGCAGGAAACTGTGACCAGGGCGGAGCCCATGAGAACCACCTCCCCACCCCTGTCAAGGGATTGAATTCCTGAAAACGCAGAACCTTGGCTCAGAGGAGCAGTGGCTCAGTCTGATTCACAAGCACAGGCAAGACAGCCCCAGAGAGTCTTGAAAAGGGACCGTCTCCCTGAAAGAAGGAGCGGTCGAAGTCCTTCAATTATCAGGTGGGAGGTAACGAGCTGAAATTCGGGCTTTCATGTAAACTATATGAAATAATAACTACTCATAGGAGAAGCTGTGCAGGGGGCTGTGGACATACGGAAGCAGGCAAACTGGCCTTTCATCCCATGGGGGCAAATCTCCAAGGAGAGATGCTTCTGACTCTGTCGGGGGGAGGGGGGAGCCTGTAACACCTTCATCAGGATGATTCAAGAAGCCATAAGCTCAGCACTGTCCCACGTCTCCTCCTCCTTTACCCCATGCGGCACTCATGGTGCCACTCTGTCACACGTGAAGCCAGAAACTGAAAAGCCAGGAATGCAGGCCCCTGCAGCCAAATGCCAAGTGTATTTGCTATTTTATCTATTGTTTATTGTGGAAATAACGTAAGGCAAATGGAAGGGGCAAGCCTACTCTCCTCCCTCCTCTTCTGCCTCTCGCTCGCTCTCTCCTTTTTCCAGTCAATACTCACTAGCTACCCAGCCGTATCTAGATTCTGGATGCCTGCGGACCACAGATTAGACACACGCAGAAATAAGCCTATTACAAGGCCAAAGGGATAAGAGCAGCACATAATGCGCAAATGGTGCCAAGCGTGTTCAAATACAGGCCCCCATATGCATTCAGGTCAATTTTCAGCTCTTTTTCAGCCACCTGGGGAATCCATTTAGTATAAAACCAGGTAAAATAATCTAATGGCCCCATTATGGTTTGAAAGAATTGTTGAGTCCCATTTGGTCACTTATAGAATTTAAAAACTCAATGAAGCCCTAAAAGTGGCAGGTCTCCTTCTTTTTGAGCATGTTATGTTTCCACCTTTTGGGGTTCTTTTGTTTGTTTCTGGTGGGAGGTATCCTCGCACGGTTATTTATTCACCTGCATATCTTCCGTTACCTGGACCTCTACTGCTGTGTGTGGCTCAGATGCAGGCGTCAGGGATGGACATGCAGGGCAGTTGTTCCAGCCCTCCAGAGGCTCTGGCACCCTTCAGGGGAACATGCGTGCTGGCGTGAATGCCTTCCTTCTGCAGCTGGGGCCAGGGTTCACGCTGTATTGGGATACAATTTACTCCACCTCTCCACCTGTGTGGTGTTATTGCCAGTACAATGTGCAAAGTTGGGGGGTGCCTAAGACAAGTTCGGGTAATTTGGAGACTCATCTACTTTATAATCTGGTCATCTTTGAAGCTGAACACCTAGTCCATTATTTGTTAACATTATTTAATAAAGGACATGAATGAGCAAGATTTTATACCCAGGACAGCCTGTGCATAGTGTTCTGTCAGGAGCTGGGCATCCATTCCTGCCGTTCTTCCTCTCACACAAACGAGCTGAGGACTGGCAATTTTCCCTTGGCTGAATGAGACAGTTACAGGGATGAGGCTTCTAGATCTACTGCACACCTGTTTGGAAGGGAGAGCTGAATAGAATTTGCTTAGCCATACATGCATTAACAGAAGCAGCTTCCTAAAAAAGGTGGATGAGAGCTAACGACTATGGTTTGATGTAAGTGTAACACCCAAACCTCCCACCGATTACTTAAAAAATGCTTTCCATATTCTCCCAACCAATAAAGGAGTCTCCACTAAGCAATGAGTCAACTTAAACAGCTCAGCAGCGTGATATGCAAACCAGAATCACCACTTGGGGAGGAACATCTCAGGTATTTAATAGAACTGTGTTACCCTATTTCTGAACCAGAGCAATGAAATTAGGTTCACCAATAATGATAAAGAAACATCTGCAGTGTTGATCATTGAGAAATAAAAAGTTAAACAATTTTAAATAAATAGCTTTCATAAAGCATTTCTGAAAGACACTAACAGCTCTTAAAGGTTTAAAAATAATGGCCTTCATCGGTGCTTTTCTTCCTTGCATTTTTAATTTTCTAAAGTATTTGTATTTGTATTCTATTGCTGCTGCAACAAATTACCACAGACTTAGTGGTGCAAAGCTACCCAAATTTACTCTTTTATCATTCTGGAGGTCAGAGGCATTAAAATCAAGGAGCTGGCAGGGCAACCTTTCTTCTGGAAGCTCTAAGGGAGGTCATTGGCTGACTTTCCCAACTTCTAGAAGCTGTCCACATATGGGAACCTCATGACCACACAGCACTTGGACCTCTGCTTCAGTCTTATCTCAGACTCTGGACTTCCTGCCTTAATCGTATAAGACCCCTTGTGATTACATTGGGTCCATCAGATAATCCAGGATAATCTCCCCATCTCAAGAGCACTCATTTAATCACATCTGCAAAGTCCCTTTAGCCATGTAAGGTAACATATTCGCACATTCCAGGGATTAGACATATGGAAATCCTGGTGGCTTTTTCTCAAAATTCAGGTTGTATTATAATATATTTACTCATCTGGAAATCCAGCCACAAAAGTAGCATGTTCATGCTCTCTCTCCCCCAAACCCCATCTCTTTTTGTCTCTTTGTCCCTCTGTCTCTCCCCCCCTTCCCAACCTTTCCCAACTGAGGAGAACCATAGGTCACTGAACATAATTGCTTCAAATGTGTTATACCATTTTTAGGTTATTTATAAACAATTACATGAGCACATAACTTATAGTGTTTAACGTAATCATTACTACTAATTCTTGAAAATACAGCATCAGGGTTATAAATCACATTACAGAATTTCTTATGCCATATAGCATACTTTTATTCCAGTTTATTATATATATATTTTTAAATTTAAAAAACAACTGACTGTTTTGAGGTGGAGAAGTAGCATCTTTGTTCTTCTGAACATAAAAGCATTATGAGTAAACTGGAATTTGGGAAGCAAAATATAGTTTTACTCTTTTAATGAAAAGTGTGATCAGACATTGGACTGAGGCATGCCAAGTTTCAGTCAAAAGTAAATTTTATGGCTCTGTGTTAGGTTTCTTAAACCAGGGGTGTGTAATGGAAATTGTGACCAGCACTTAATTATAATGACGCTACTCAATGTGCATATAATAGAAATGCTCCGAGCTAGTTCATAAAACACCTTAATGTAGCCTGGAAACCTGTGAGTAACATGAATAGTTACCAAATGGCCACGTCTTTTGAATTTGCTTTAAAAACAAGTGAGAAGGGAGAATGTCTCACAGATTCCACTCAATGCTTCTCCTTGACTCATAGGCTCCATGACACAAGACTTACATTCCAACAGAAAAGCAACAAGACGTCATCTCTCAGCATTATGAGCCTTAACTGTACCTTGTTTTGGTCCCAAATGGAAGTCAATAACTTTAAAAGAGGCTGATTTGAGAAATTAAATGGAAATACCATCATGTATGACAACATGAATGTATCTTGAAATTATGCTAAGTGAAATAAGTCAGAGAGAAAAGGCTGAGAACCATATGATTTCTCTCATATGTGGGATATAAAACTGAAACTCATAGATGCAGACAGCAGTGTGGTGGTTACCAGAGGGAAGAGGGTAAGGGAAGATGGTTTGATTTTGGGGTTGAGCTCACAGGTCTTGCATCATAGACATGTAGGCTTGAAACATATATGACCCTATTATGTCATCCCAATAATTTAATTAAAAAATTTTAAAAAGAACAAATAAAAGATAAAATGGTACACTTTAAGTTTTTGATAAGTGCACTAAATATAAATTTTTATGTGTAAATTATATAAATATACAATTAAAAAACAAGATATTGGCCAAGTGGATAAAAATATTAAATACATTGTCTAACTCTACACTATCTACAAGAGACTCAATCCAAGTATAATGATTTAGGGATATTGAGAGAAAAAGGATAGAAAAAAAGTGTACCATGAAAACCTTAATCAAAAACTAAAAAATGAAATAAAAGAGGCTGATTTGAGTGGCCATCTGAGCAGGTGATGCCACCTGACTAGCAACCATTTGAATATAATGAAAGCTGCTGATGGAGGATTGCAGAGACCAATCAGAAGGGAATCAGCAGTAATTCTGTAAACAGCAATAAAAGTATGAGAACGTGTCAAAAATATTCAGAAGTAACTGATAGGGAAGTGATCTCCATACCTTTCTGTCAGGACCTTAAGAAATGGGATAGCCTTTTGCCATTAGAGATCTGTGTGTCACATTATGGGTGAAAAAGACAACATTTAGTTAAGTTCTGAACTGGAGGGCTGCAAAAATCAATAGAGGTCACACTTATTTGATGGAAGTGACAAAGCTTTCTTAGCTGATAAGAAAGCATAAGACTGGGTGGCAAATAACTAATTCCAGTCGAATTCTGCAGAACAAACTCTGCTGGACAAGTCTGTGCTCAGACAGCCAGAGGGGAAATCAACAGAACCATAGAGCACCGGGGCTTAGAGAGAACATTTGGAAGCTTACTGCTCAGTCTTCAGCGTGCACATGAATCACAGAGAATCTTGTTAAAATGTAGATTCTGATGCAGCGGGGCTGAGACTGGGCCTGAGAGTTTGCATTTGGAGCCAATTTCTTGGTCATGCTGGCCTGTAGACCACACTTGGAGGAGCGAGGATTTAGAGAACGCCCAATATAAAATGCATGGCTCCTTAGGTATTTTTGAAGGTAAAAGTAGAAGTAAATCCAGTTGCTTTCAAGAAGTCTGAGTGGCATTGGGTGTTTGGGTATTTATTTTATTCAGAGAAAAATAGCAAGTAAATGAAGATGCTGAATGATTTTTATCTGGTTGAGAACTCAAAGGGATTCTGGCCTCAGACTGTCTTTCTTTACTACATTCGAACCGCGTGCCCTCAAGCCAATTTCAGCACCCCTCTCTGCCTCCTTCTCTCCATGCCCTCCTTCACCATCCTCCTTTAGGGTTTAGAATCTCACTCGAGTAATGCCATGTGGTCATACAGGGCTTCTGCTGTCACCTTCAGGCTTCGCAGACCAACCTGCAGACCATTGTCAGTGCAAGCTTCTGAAGCACAACTCTGACAACAGCCTTCCCCTGCTCAAAGCCTTCGGTGATTCTTTATCAACAAATCCTCAGTGTTCACTGCTAACTTTCTAGAATCCAGTCTGAACCTTATATTTTAGATTTACCTTCAACTAGTCTATTACATAAACTTAGGCTTCAGCTAAATCCATCTATTATTCATTTTCCTTTAAATTACACTTTCTAACTCTGAACTTGAAAAAATTGTGACAAAATACACATAACATAACATTGACCATCCTAACCATTTTTAAGTGTGAAATTCAGTGGCATTAAGTACATTCACATCCATTCATTTCCAAAACTCTTTTCATCTGGCAAAACCAAAACTCCATACCCGTTAAACAAAAAGTCCCCATTCCCTCCTGTCCCCATACCTTGGCAACCGCCATTTAACTTCCTGTCTCTATGAATTTAGCTGCTCTAGGAACTTCATATCAGTGAATCACACAACATTTGTCCTTTCATGTCTGGTTTGTTTCACTTAGCCTGATATCCTCAAAGTGCACCATATTGTAGCACGTGCCAGAATTTCTTTCCCTTTTAAAGCTGAATAATATTGCATTGTATGTATACGCCACATTTTGCTTATTCATTCAGCTGTCAATGGATTCTTGGGTTATTTACACAAGAATCCAACAGACTGTCTTTCTTTACTACATTCTAACTGTCTGTTGTGAATAATGCTGCTGTGAACATGGGTACGCAAAATCTACCTCTGAACTTTTGCACATGCCTGCTCCTTCCCTGTAGAAATATCCTTTCTCATCTACTCCTCTGATTAGAATTCTATCAAAATGTCATGGTCTGGGTTAAATAACTTTGCCTGGAGCTCTCCCAGACACCTCTGATAACATGTATTTTAAGGAATGTTCATGTGGCCCTTATCGCATAGATTTTTTAGTTCAGTATGTGTTTTTATAACATATAAGCTTTTTAAGGCAAGAAATAATGGAAGGTTTTCTGTGATTGGTTGGTTAAGATTACTTAATGTTCAGAAACTGGTTTAGTGATTTCATAGAGTAATAAATTTTATGAAGATGATCACGAGGACAAGGATGTAGAGAAAATAGAGGAGAATTAGCAGAGACTCTTTTCCCAATGGTTGCAAATCAGTATGGTTGTTAAAGATTCAAGAGTAACAAAAATACTCTGACTTAGTCTTTCCTAATATTCAGATAGTTTTTATATATATCAACTCAGCATTGACAATTGCACAAAATGTTACATGTAAGGTAAGTATTAAAGGATAACTCCCCTAAAAGTCACATAGCTAGCAAATGCTTAACTGAAGGTCAGAACCTGGGTGTCTCTTCTCTCCCCTACTGCCGGTTCTTAGAACATGGTGCTGCCATAGGCTGACTTCAGAATCTGAGCAGCATTTTACCCATTTTGGTTTTGGAACTTCTTTTTTCACATATATTATCCTTGCCTCATCCTGCCATCAACAGAGAAAACATAGGATCTTCGGATCTAGCTTGAGAACTTAAAATGGTTTTGACAAGCTCATAATATGGCTTAGAATAAACAGAATGAAAATTCAATATGGATGATCATAGCTCAGCAAATTGCAGAAATGAGCTCTAGAGAATGGCAGAATATTATGCACAGCAGGAAGATCTTTAGAAGCTAGTTGACCATGACTGACAGAACATGGCTTAGCAATGTAGGAATATGATGCAATGGTACAAGAAAAAAGAAAAAGGATTTTAATGGGATATCATAAAAGAAATATAACATGAATTACCTTTATAGTAATTCTTTTCCTCGCCAAGAAAAAAAGAGTTATTATCAGAAAAATTTTTTTTCTGTTATTAGGGATTTATGATTTATGGATGTATTTTGGGAACAACAATCACTCATTTATTGAAATGTTTATTAACACCTATTATGTACCAGGCACTGTGGCAGGTTACAGAGTAAAGTACAGCTCTCATCATAAAAATATAAAGTTTAGCTTTAGAGATAGACAGGAGACAAAGGATATATATGTATACACACAAGATCCTTCCATAACAGAGAGCAGAAATGTGCAGTTTTGAGGAGGTGGCAGGATTTGGTCAGAGAAGACTTCCTGTCTGATTTGGGAGTTTATCTGGAAGGTGAGGGGGCAGGATGGTCATTTCCCTTTAATGAAGCCACTTGAGTCATGACATGAAAGTAAGAGAAAATGTGGACGGCTCAAGCTAGTAAGTTTGTCAGCCCAGACGGTGGTGGGGAGCAGCTGGTGAGGAAGGAATGCCTTAGTCATAAATGGAGGGCTTGAATTTTTTCATACATTTTATTGAGTTATAGAAAGATAGTGGTGGTAGGGGGGAGAATTTGTTGTTCCATCCGTCTGTGTGCATTTATTGGTTGCTTCTTGTATGTGCTCTGGCTAGGGATCAAACCTGCAAACCTGGTATATCGGGACGACACTCCTACTAAGTGAGCAATCCGGCCAGGGCAGAGAGCTTGAATTTTAATTCTAATTTATCTTCGTGTCCCTAGGACAGCACTTGACCCATTGCAAATATTGTGTGTTTACTGTTTGGACAAATAAATGAGTGTTTCACCAAGCCAACACGAAAGGTGATAGAGACCAAGATATCTGAGCCCGAGAATAGGCATCCTGTAAATATTATTTTATGAGGAATGCTTATGACATGCTTTCTATTTTCCCCAATGACAGCATCAAACAGAATAAGGGAAACTAACGGAAAAGACTTAAGTTCTGTACAAGAAAGAACCTGCTGACAGTGAGCAAGTTACTCACTCGGCAAAGAGCCGGACTGCAGATTCAGAGAAGTCAGGGATTCTTCCTTAAAGAGCTCTCAAAAGTATGATCACCACCCACTGTGGGGGTAGATTGTGCTGCAATCCTGCCTAACTCAACTGGTGAAAGCCTTTTCCATGATCTGGGGAGCAAGCTCATTCTTCCAGTACACCAGCAACAACTCTGCCTGCAAGTTCAGGGTTAACATAACACATCTCCTTGCTACATCCTGACTCATGTGATTACAGTTTTATTTTGACTGCTTTCAAGGTAACCTTTTCTGCCCTTTATGTGTATTCATGAGAGCTGGCAAGTAGTGGTACCAGAGTCACCCACGGGGGGTGATGGGGGGAGGTGGTTGGGGTGGGAGGCCAGATGGAGGACATTTAAAGAAAGAGCAGTCTGCTGCAGTACCTCCAGAGACCCTCCGACCAACACCCCTCATTACCTTTATCAACATCCTGCCTTTGCCTTGTTGCTAAGTAGCCTGCAGCATGGGCAATGGAACGGTAGTAGCCCCCCAAGTCCACACCTGGACGCCCCTCAGAACATCCAGCAGTGCTTCCTGCCCACAAAATCTTGCCTAGCTCCAGGAAGCCTCCCCATTCATAGAGGCTCTGCACTGTTAGAGCCAGTGCACAAAAACACACAGTCTGATTTTCATGATAAAGGACCATTTGCATATGAGAAACATGCTGAAGCTGATGGATCGCCAGTGCCATTTCTGCTGGCCTAGTGGCAGCTCCTTGGGCAGAGTGGCAGCAGAAGGAGTCAGGGAACGTCTGCGTGAGGGCAGCCTGAGCCACGGTTTGCTAATAAAGACAATACCCTGCCCTGAAGGCAGTTCCCAGCGGCAGCCCCGAAGCACACATGTTGAGAATGTATCACACGGAACTGTCAGTCAGTACTGGGAGCCAGAAAATTGTTGTTTCAAATGTTACAGTACAGGAAAATCGCCTCTCTGCACTTGCTGCCAAAAAAATGACAGCTTAATTTATGCCACACTGAAGCTACATTACAGAGCCATTCAGCTGGGCAGTTAAGTATGCTCCATGCCCACACCGTCCCCCTGTGCAGGGGTGCCGGGGAGAAACACACAGGGGCTATAATAAGGACATTGGCCGCGGGGTTTGCCGGGTCAGTGGAACTAAACACAGGTGGAGCAGTATCGGCAATAAAATACATCAGTCACCTCCATCTCATCTGCAAAACCCACTTCTGTCCAGTGTGGGCTGCAAATATTCAGGAAGGCTCTGTGGCAACACTGTCACGCAAAGGACATGTTAGGGAGAGATGTGCTGGTGTCAACCCCCTGGGTTTTATGTTGAGGGGAGTTGCTGCTCTATTACCTGTGACTTTGAAAATTATGTCGGCATCCTTGATGCAGGCCTTCAAAACGTGGCAGAATGTTTCCCCTTCCTGAAATTAAAAATCGGACATTATCCTGTAGCCAAGTATCTGTCTTTTTCATCTAGATGTATATTAGAGTATTAAAGATACACGTAATAGTCAATTAAAAAAAAAAAACAATCCAAACAGTTATCATCAGGGTTGCATTTTACACGCATTTCTGTAATCTCACACACAAGGAACCATCATGTACTCCAATGGCAAACAATAGGACTTCTTTGGGCAGCAATAACAAAAAAGTTAGAGATCAGCAAGAGGTGTTCTTTCCGTCATATTCTCAGCTATAAAACTTCCCTAATGTCATCCAAATTCTGCTAAATCAAGGGTCTAATTAATACTGGCATTTCAGAGGAGGAATCAAAGTCCCTGGATGTCACCGTGTCAGAGTAGGCTGCTACTGTTCAGTGTAAAAGATGCCAGATTTCAGTCCCTTTCACGGGTTAGCCTATTTCCCAGAATGGCCCTATGGAATTGGAACATTAATTGGGCTTCAGAATATTTTGCCAAGAAAAGATTTATAAGTAATTTACAAAATATTTATAAGGCAACACTGGCAGAATGTCACAGCTCAAGAAAGCAGGTTCTCTTCCATGGGCTTCCCTCTGCTCAGTAAGCCATTCATAATAAAAGGAGCGGCCCTCAAAAGAGAGCAAATGCATTTGCAATGGCTGTTGATGGGCTATAAATCATTCTCAATAAAATGACTTGCAGAGACAAATGATACATATCTAGTTAATAATCCATTATCCAAAATAAATATTCTACCTTAAAATAAAGCAAATGCGCCAGCAGGGTTGCTGATGCGTTAGAGCTGCTTGGGCTAATGGTAAAATGATTGTAAAGTGGGGCTCTGGTGCTAGGCATTGTGTCTCATGTGCTTAGGAGAGATTAATACCTCTTCATAACTCATCAACAGAAATGCCTTAAAGTGAAAACACCAACCAAAATGTTCCCACAGACCTGGAAACATTGACTCTCTTTTTAGGTTTGTATTAACATTTACATTTTTTTGGTCTGTCTTTTGTCCTGGATTTTTAAAAAAAAGTTATTCTAAAGAGTAAGAGCTCTTTGTAACTAAGCCTAATCTTGTTATTCCACATAGTTAAAACCTTAGAAGGAAAACTGTGGTCATTTTATGGCTATATGTCATATTCAATTCATTGACTTTACCATTCAAATATTCCCATGTGTCTGTTTGTGTAAAACATGGGTCCTGCTTCCACTCACCAGGCTGAATCTGCTTGTTCCGTGGCCCCTAGGCAAGTGTCGTTCTCTGTCCTTTTGCTTGTCTACCATTCACCATTTTGTCTGTAACCATGGCCTTCCTGTCACAGAACTCGTGCCTAAAGTTGAAGGACAGGGGAAGTCTGACTCTGATTAACTGACAGTTCCCTACATACTCCCCACACCCCCATGTCATAGTAGACAACCAGCTCATGTGCCCAGGGTTTGAACACTCCTTCATTGGAATATTTCCGTTGCTGTTACATCTTAATGAGCCTGACTGAAAACACTGCAGGTGACCAGTGCCTGACAGATATACCTCTACTGACTCAGAGGCAATTCTTTTCCAATAATTTTTTCCCCTTAGGGTTTTATCAATCCACTGAAAGGAGACCAAGTTGCCAAAATGAACTGTATTATTCAACAGGAATTTATTGAATACCTACTATGGGCCAATTCTTATGCTGGACATTAGAACTGATGAGGAGAGAATTTTGAGATGTTCTACATTAAATTACAGTGGCAGCAGAATACGAGAGAGAGAAATTGATAGTGTCTTAATGGCTGTGGGCCAACTAACAAAAGACTGCCCACATTCCTTCTGTCTGTTGGAACTTTGCATTAACTTCCCGGTGGCTATGTTGGCAGATTATTTTAGCCAGGCATCATGGAACTCCAGGAGCCTTCACTTCTTGGTCACATGTGGGCTCTCCAGACTCCGGCCCACAGCCAGTCAATCCACAGGAGTGGACATTACTTTTCTGTGGACGCTGTGTCTAATCCCAATTTGGCCCCCCTTTGCTTCCTCTCATCCCTTTGCCTGTAGCTAATACAAATTCTCTTCAATGGCTTACATTGTCTTCTCTCCTTGCTACATGATGTATAAAAACTCCTGCAAACTCTGAGATGATGGCCATGTCATCTCTCCTACTTAGTCATGCTGCTGATGGTTTAGACCCCATATCTCAAAACTGGTCTTCTTTTTTACTAGTACTGGCCTAATAAACCCTCACTTTTAAAAAGGATTCTCAGGCATGGATGTTAATTTTTTTGTTTGTTTAACAGAACAGACATCATCTTTTGCCTTCAGGAATATATAAATTAGTGACTGTATAGCTAACTTTTATTTTTAATTAAAGTCTCTCATTATCCTGCACCTTGATGCATTTCATTGTAAATAGTATATATGCTTTTTCTTTATGAACAATGCAGCACTTATGTCTTCCAGCATCTGTCTTTAACACGCCTGTGACTCTCCAGAGAAAGAGGCTGAGAAGACAGTCAAGTATGGTTATCATTTGGCCAAAGTTTCAATTCCAGGTTTCTCATTGAAATTATCCTAATATGAATGCAAGTTCCCACAACTTAAAGATCAACTGTTCTTAAAACTGTGGAAACAGCAGGTGTGGTTCCTATCAATTAGCATGGCAGGTCTGCTCACCTGCCGACCTGGCCACCTGCTTGACTGCCTGAGGCTCCCCCTCCTGCTGTCCTCTGCTTAGCTTCCCAATTTTACTCTGCAAAACACCTCCCTTCTTCCCTGCCTGAACTGTGTTTCCTTTTTAACTTGAAAAATTAACTTTTCTTTTTAACCTCTGGAGATGAAAATAATACCATGAGGATGACCTAAGGTGTATGGTGCTGCATGATGAATCAATGGAGTTGATACAAAATAATGAGAAACAAAAGAAAAATGACTCTTGACAAATCTAAGTAAGGATTTAGCCAAACCAGCTGACTTCTTAGAGGTGTATATTTAGAGGCCACTAGAGGCCCTTAGCCCCTAATTGGAGCGAAATTATAGTTCTAGAAGTAGAAGGCTCATAGGGTTCCCCATAGAGGATTTATACTGTATACAGTTCTATCTTGTTTCTGACCCTCTACCCAGACCAACATTCCAACACCAGGAGAGCACACCCAGTCCTGATATATATTTTTAATCAAGCAAAGCCAAGGGAGGAAAATTTACAAGATTTTAGGGCCTGAGCTAACTGATTTTCAGGTGGGATTTGCCAAGTGGGCCTGATGGGACGATATTATGACACAGTAGCTATGATTTGATGGACAGAGCTGGGAAAGGGTCTTAAAGCAAGTTTTGATTAGCAAGGTTCTTTAGTTAGATCAAAATTTTGTCTTCTAAGAACAAGCATTTCTTGGAGCAAGTAGCTAAGTTTTATTTATGCCAGGCCTCAGCATTACTTAACTCAGGGAGTTATGTTGGTCTCAATTTGCCTAAACAGTATCAGAGAAAGAATTGCCTCAGAAGTTCTCAAGCATACTTAGGTTAACATTTCTATAACTGCCTCCCATACCAACCTCACCAAACAAACAAATAAAGGAAATACCCTTCATTTCATAGCTTTCTTGACTCTGTCCTAGATTCCAGGCCAATAGATCTTTCAGGACATCTTTACAATGCCCCACACTTGAAACCGTGCGAACTCATTGATCTTGATCCCTTCCATTGTCATGGCATTATCAGATGCAAAAGACTTGGTGTTCAAAGTTAACCTTTGTTCCCTGGGCAGTCCTTCTTTAGGACCAGACCTCAAGTTGGCCAGTTTTGAGAGAGATAATTTTTTTTTAATCTTCCTGCCATCTCTTTCTGATTGCAATTTAATCCTGACCTTTTAAAGAAAGCATTCTGGTTGGGGTCACACAGCATTAGCTACAAAGTGATCTGTGTATGGCAGCTACTTATGCTGGGCTTGGAGGTGCTCAGGAGAGGCCAAGGTGTGAACCAAGGCCAGATGCTGCTAGTGCTGGGCCTGGGGCAACTTAACAAGAGGTACAGGACTTGCTGAAGCCAGATGCTGCTTGTTTGAGAGAATTTAGGAAAATCTCTGAAGTATGGGCTGAGACAAGCCATTCATATGGAAAAGCCACTGGATAAAGCTTGGGTAGGCCTGAAAGTTTGATAGGGCAGGGCCTTAGGGAATCATCAGGGTGGGGCAAACAGTATGAGGCATGTTGATTGAGTCTCAGATATGTTCCCACCTGTTAGCTCTGTGAGGGGAGAGCTCAGAAAAGGAACAATGGCCTCTGCCAGCACTTCTGTCTGGGAGAAAACTGCCCCCCACCTCTCACCCTGATCCCATACAATTCGGTTTCCCCTTGTATGTCTCTGATGCCTTCCAAACTGCTGCCCTGGCACTAGAGCTCAGAGGGAGTGAATCTGAGTAAATCTGTGTGTAGACCCTTTAAGAACTGCCTGGGATTCCAGAAGTTTCTGTCTTCCAAAGCTTCAATCCCCACTGGATTTTACAGCCAGAAGTTATGGAGACTTATTTTCTGGCACTGGAACCCTGGGCTGGCATGGGGCTGGGACCCCTCACTCCTGAGATATCCCCCCAATTTTTACTCACCACTCATGGGTGTGGGACCAGCCCATTTCACGTCACCATCCCTCCTATCAGTCTCAGTGTGGTTTCTTCTTTAATTCTGTAATTGTAGGATTTCCATTCAGCTCAAGTTCTGACAGTTCTGAATGATGGTTTTTCTACAGGTTAGCTGTAATTTCGATGTGGTTGTGTGAGGAGGCCAGCTGTGTTTACCTACATTGCCATCTTGACTGAAAGTCCCTAACACCTGTTTTAAAATGGAAAAGCTCCAGGATAGGATGTAGTTAGCAAGAAAGGGAAGAAAAAGTTGGTCTGCACTTCAAAAATGAGTTCAGGATATTGAACCCAAACAAAGATGGCTGTGGAAATTAGCTGTGGGTACTGAGCATAGAAAGAATCAATGAATGAATAGATTTAGCAATTATTGCACTGTCTTAGCTCTAGTTCCAGTTCCACTTTTGTTTTGTGGTGACTGTTGCACATTGTTGTCCACACTGGACTAGACTTGCAGAAAGGTGTGTCCTTTCTCCCCAGGAGAGATTCTCCTCTGGTCTGTGGTTTTGGCTCAGGTGGCCTCCTAAGTTTGTGCCAACATTTTTAACTTATGTCAGTGAAGAACATGTCATTTTCTACTTGTAAAAATGAGTTTAGATATGTAACTGTTCAAGTCACTTAGGTTTATTTGATTGTTCATATAACTGCTAAGAACAATGAATTATTATTATTCAAGGAATAAAACCAGGTGCTGTATGAAGAGCTTCTTGGTGCTGCTATACCAAGGTGAGCACAGGGTCTCACAATGCTGAATCCAATGTCTGCCCTGTGTTGACTGGTAAGTCATCAAGACTGAGATGCATATTCCTTCTGCTGAACTCTAAAGCCATCTGTCTTAGGTTACCAGGTTTATCAGACATATTAAATATCTACATCAGGCATGGAAAATATAATTAATCAATATGTGTAAAGCCCTACAAGGGAGATAGTACTATTGTTCCCAATTTGCAGATGAGGAAATCGAGGCACCAGGAGGTTGAGTCTATTGACCATGGTCATATAACTAATAGAAAATGAGTCAGAACTTGATCTCAGGCAATCCAGCTTCAGAGTCTCTATTAACCTCCATACAATGCTGCCTTGACAAGGAATAAGAAACCATTGTAAATGGCTTATGTTACAATACATTTCATCAATGACCCAGGATTCATGACCCAGAATTCAGGGTAAGGTGAGACTTAGCTGAACACCCTCCAGGGAGTTGGGACTTCCCAGAAGAGCTCCCTGAAGCTACAGCTCCCTACTCCTGCCCAATGCCTGAACAGTAGGGGTGATTATTAATGTCCCTGTGACATGGAGCTGAGGTTGTGAAAATAAGGACCAGAGTGTGATTTCTGACAGGCCATGATTCTCAGCAAAGCTCAGTTGTTAAATGCATGGGTTTCAGATGAGAATCTCGGGCTTGAATTCTGATTGCAGATCATGATGCTGCCAATGGACACTGTGGGCAGGGGTGGTGGTTACAGCCCTGAAAACTCTTGTTAGTTACCACCACCCTAAATCAGGCTCCACTCTTCAGTAGAAACAGAGTGCTTGCCCACAAATGCGGCTTTAGGGTGACTCTCGTGGCCCCCACGAATCCTCAACATCCCTTCCAAAAAAATCGCTTTGCCAGGCCTTTCCCAGCATTCATCAGTGATGGTGGGTGGGCCCATCTCAGCCTCAGTCTCTGCATCTGGAAAGTGGGAATTTCAGCCAGAATGAAATAATATCATTATGTTAATCGCCTGATACAGTAGTTAACTCACAGTAAGCACTTGGTAAATATTACTGCAACCAGTTTTCCTGTCTAAGTGGGTTATTGGGATTTACAAAAAGTCATCAATATTTCAAAAAAGTCATTGAAAATTATAGATTCGTTTTTAGAAAGGTTGTATAGGTTGAAACATTGTTTCTTTGCTTTTGAGGGTATTATAACACAGTGACATTTTTTACATGTCCCTAATTAAAAATAGAAAAAAAAATTAATTTAAAATGCAGTTCGGCATATAAAAATTATGTAAGCATTCTAATTTATGTAGGCTTAAATGTTAAATATTATTAATAGTGATGAAATTATAGTTCTATAGATTTTTAATTTATTAACTTTTCATTATTAGCCTCGAAGAGAACTTATTAAATACCTATCAATTTAATTGAGACTTTAATAAACTTAGGCACCATATAGAAAGAAATATATTAATGTGGCCTATAGGAATATTAAACCTTCTCTTGATTATGCTTTTAAAAAAAATTGTTACCAGACTTCAGAATGCCTGGATTTAAAAGCCTAGTTCACTAGCTCCTTGAGGCTTAAAGTCACATCTCTTATGAGGGAAGGCTAACTTACTGAGATATTGATTTGTGTCTGTTCTGACTCTATTTTTTACCCTCCTTCCCCTTCAAGCATGTTTTGTGTTCCTTTTTCTGGAGGATGGCAAAGGGACCTATCTGGGGGGAGGTTGTTGTCACGGGTGGAGAAAACTGAAGCTCCTTGGAGTCAATAGCACCTCTGTTCTTCTGTACAAACCTAAACTCCTGAGTGTCAATACTGTTTGTTCTGAAGGGCAAGAAGAGAGAGGACGGTGTCCCTCCAGCTGTAAAAGGAGAGAAGGGGAGAAGAGATGTGCTTCTGCCTGGGAAGAGGTAGAAATTCTGTAGGTTGTTGCAGGACTGGTACAGGCGCTGCAGCAGCTGGTCCCAGCACCCCAGGGAAGGTGGCGATTCTCTAGGAAATGGCTCTGTGGACATTGCAGGAAACTAGACCCAGGCACTTAAAGAGGGCTTCCAAACACATGACAATAGAGAGCTACCAGAATTCAAGCACTGCATTGATTTATATGGGCCGTGGCTTGATGGCCCAGGGGTTCTAAACACCATGGAAGTCCTCTGGATTTTGGGGGGAGCTAAAGAGAGATGGAGACGAAGTCCTCATGCTGCTATTTTTTCTTTTTAAAAATATTTTTCAAGTACAGTTGACATACAATATTACTAATGCTGTGTTTTTAAGCAGGAAGTTGAGTCAGACTTAAGTTTATTTAGATAATCTAAAGAAAGAGACTCATCTTGCAGACCCTACAGTTTGCAGACTCACTCCTACAGACATGCATGTCTCAGCACAGTGCTGGGACAGGCTAGGTGTGTCATAACTTTTTTTGAATTGGTGTGAAGTTGCAGGTAGAAATTTGTGGTAGCAATGCTAATTAAGATTTACACAATAAAGTAGACACGTGTCCCAATGGAGATTAGAAATTATCTAGAAAGCCATTGCTCCAGTGATTAACGGTGATGTTGCCACAAGGCAAGTACGTGCAATAGAATATGTAGAAAAGGGCAAACATAATAGTGCCAGTTCAATGTGGCGGTCCCTGTGTCACCTGCTCGCTGAAAGGCTGAGTTATGCCCTTGTTTAATTTGTCAGCATTTCAATTAGAACATCATAGCTGACCCTTCGTCCTGACACAGGCTAGTTGGTTCTCACAACATACTTGGCCATTGGGCACATTTCCCGTTATTGATGATGTAAATTTATGTATTGCAGATATAAATGATTTAATTGTATATATAAATGATTTAATTGCAGATTAGATAAATATGATGTAGACAGTCCCAATCACATAATTAGTCAAAAGATGATAATAATTTTGTCCCATTTGTCAAATAATGTTACTGCATCTTAATTTACATTTTCAGAAGATTTAATTAACCAAGTTCTAGGAATTTAGACAGGAATAAGCCATCTTAAATCCTCCCTGGAATAAGGCAGGATATAAATAAATATATAGACAAGAGCAGATTGTCCCTTTTACTGATATGATTTCTTTCCTTTAAAGACTTTTTTCTCCTGAAGAAGAATGTCACATACTTGAGGTGACTCATCAAAATTAAAATTAATGATGAGAAAAACATACAGCAAGTGTATCCCAATTTAGGACTAACATTTTAACATTCTTCTTTTGAGGCTGTTCTTTGACGTTAACCTAGATCAGAAATACTTAATCAAAATTAGGGACCTGGGAGTCCTTAAACATGGGTGGGAAAAGAACCACATCTTTATTTTCCCTGTAACAAAATTTAGCTTATTCCTCAACTGTAAGTGTAGGCAACAGATTGCAGTAGTATTTGCAGTACCTATGACATCACTGATCAAAATCTCCTTAGATCTTGTTAGAAAATGTGTTAGTAAAGAGGCACATATCTTCTGTATTGCAATTATGCATTTTTAATATTGATTTGCTTTGTAGCCTTATGTATTTCACTTTACACATTTAAAAACATTCTGAGGAGGGGCCCATAGGGTGCACCAAACTGTATACAATGTTTCAGGAAGAAAGCCTGGTTCAAAGCCTCATCCATGAATGGCAGGACCATGTTTTCTGCCTTTGCAATCCCATACTTATAGTAAGTGCTTAATAAATACTTGCTATATATTTTATGTATATGTGTATATATATACACACACATACATGTATACAACTTAGCATATAACAAATATTACAAACTTTATATTCCTCTCTTAAACCAGAAATTAAAAAATGTGAATTTGTTCTCATCTTTTCAAGAAATAGTTTGTGCTTAATAATTTTTTTTAGCCAGATAATTAATTCTTTAAATTCCATTTTTTATGATGCCAATGCACACACTGCATATTTAAATATTTTCAACAAATCATTTGGCTTATATAACATACCTATAAGGGAGTAAGGAGGAAGTAAATGATTTAAAGTTGACAGGATTTTCTGCTAGGCCAACTGTAATTTAAATACATGCCACAGCTTTTATAGATCACACCCAAGAATTTGTTCATTGTCATGAAGGAGATAGGGGTGAGTTTTTAATGGGGAAAAACAGAGAAAGCTTATTTAGAAAGGGTCTGTTTTATTCAGGGAGACAGAATGTTGCCGGGAAAACTTTCTTTTCCCCCCACCTAAAACCAAAAGGCCAAGGTCAACAGTAGATTTAGCAAAATGTCCCCATGGGGCCTTAGGGGTGTCCCCTTGCCTAGGGAAGCCTTAGAGGTCATCAGGGCTAGACCCAGTGTATGAACAGTGAACTTCTACAGCACGCTGCTGCCCAAGGTGGAGAAGCTAAAGGGCTTGTTTCAATGTTCTATCACTGCCATTATACATTACCACAAAAGTGGTGGCTTTAAACAACATAAATTTACTATCTCACAGTACTGTATTCAGAAGTGTGGCATGGGTCTCACCAGGCTAAAATCAAACATTGACAGGACTCTCTTCCTTCTGGAGGCTTTGGATAGCATCCATTTTCTTGCCCCCTTTCAGCTTATGGAAGCTACCAGCGTTCCTTGGATCTAACCCCCTTCTTCCATCTTTCAGGCTAACAAAAGTGAGCCAGGTCCTTTTCATATTTATCACTAACCTTCTCTTCTACCTCCCTTTCCCACTTTAAGGACCCTTGTGATTACATTGGACCTACCCAGATTAACACAGGATGACCTTCCCATCACAAGTTTCCTAACATAATCACATCTGCAAAGCCCCTTTTGCTATAAAGAGTAACATATTCATAAGCCTTGTGAATCTGAACATGGACACCTTTGGGTAAGGGGGTCGTCATGCTGCCTACCACAGTGCTCACATGCATGAGGCCTGCAGGAGACAGGTGGCTTTAGAGAAAAATGCTGACCTCAAGAAACGCATTCAAATTTCGGACAAAAAGTAGCTCAACTTACCATAGCCTAGTGTTTAGCTAGCAATGGGTTCAAGAGATGAGTACGAGGGAAGGGGATAAGAAGATTTTTTTAAAAAGAGGCAAAGAGCATTGCTTGTCTTTCTGTTATGGGGTACGGGGCTTAAAAGTGAGCACAGGAGTACAAGCAGAAGGATGACAATAGCAGAAGACCCACTCCTGCAGGGTCAATGATAGGTGACAGAGAAGTCTTGTACAACAGAATTTGGAACTTCAGTGAGTCTGAGAGCCCAGCGCAGTTCTCATACTCCAAGAGGTGTTATTATCACAGAAGTAATCATTATCCTCATGACACAGGTATAGAACTCAAGGAACGATGCAAAAGAGACTAGAGATTTTGACCACTGTCCGTTCGGTAAAACAGCAATTTAAGAAGATTTATAACAGTACTGGGTAGATGTTACATATATGTGAATTTTACTCAACTGCTCAGTCAACATGAATTTATTTAACTAATCTCGTCTTGAATTAAAGACTTCTCAATCTATGAGGACTCAAGTGAGTTTAGTTGAAAACCTGGTCACCATTTGTGGAGCTTGCTAGGTGTCCTTTTTCACCAATACCAGTTTTATATTACAAGCTTAAACAGGTAAGTTTTCCTAGCTATTTCCAGGTAATCCATTCTTCAGTTTCCACTTCATAAAGAGATAGCTTTGGATCAAGGCGTTATTTCTATATAGTCTAATTAAGTATAACCTCATTACCTCAGTTTGAAAGACAGTTTTAAGGAGATTGTCAAATGGACTCTACAAATTTTATTTTGAGTGAATTCTCCATCTTTATAATCTAGTTTTCATTAGCACTTGAGGAATGTTTCCTTTAATTAATACAAAATATGTAAAAAATGGATCCAATAAACTGTTGGATAATTAGTAATCTATACTTTGGCTTCTTTTTTGCTTAAAAAATCTTACAGAACACCCTTGATACTTTGAAAAGTTTCTGATAAGGAAGATCCAATATTGCTCATTATGTTAAACTATTATATTTCAAGCAACTCTACTTGGTTTGTATATTCACTGTTGCAAAAGACCAGTTTACAGTAGAGGGATGACAAGACAGTTTCTGTTAGGATCTCGAATACTCTTATTTTGAAAATAACACAGGGGCAGGTGCCTCGGCAGAGCTAAATGTACAACCAGAACAAGCAACAGTCAGGAAAATGCTAGTGAGGAGAGATTTAATTTGCATGAGGAGTTGATCCTTTTAATATTCTAAGTTTATTTCTGACCATAACAGTCTGAATTCTGATAAGAACCAAGTGCATTTAAGTAGCACAGCTTTAAAAACAATGATTGCTTGTGATTCCTTTAAATTCTACAACGGCATCTCCTTAAAAGGAGACCCAAGAGACAATTTAACAATTTTCCCAAAATATAAGAGTTTTACAGTAAACAAAAGGGCATTTCCAGCTGCTAAAACCTATCTTTAACACGACCATCCTGATAAGGAAAAGCTCCTGAATTATGGTTTCTAGTTTTTGGATATAATTGTGATGTAGCTTCACTTCTATTTTAAGAATATACCTTACTATATATACTACTTAACTCCTAATGAATTTGTTAATCTAAACAAGTAAGCAAATAAATTTGGGTCAGAGGAGAGAGAAAATAAGACAGGTGAATTAAAATACACATAATTACAGTACAGAATTGTTTGTAACTGTCTTTAATACAGGGTCTTTTAAAAACTAAAAAACTAAAAAGGACCTGCCAAGCAATAAGTTTAAATAGAACACACTTTGTATTGACTACCTTGTATTGTCTGTGCCTTTGATCACCTTTTAAGAGAACATGGCTTCAGGCCAGTTATACAACACCTAAAGATCAGCCTTTAAAGACTCAAGTGATGTTTTGTCAAGAAAATCAAACACCTAGCCAAAGGGCATCATCAATAAATTTGATCTCTCTTCTCAGGGGGTGCCCCTGAACAGGCCATTAGAAAGCCTCTCTTTAAGTCAACCCATTCTGAGAGGAAACTAATTAAAAGAGCTCCCAGATAAAGTTGCTTAGGCTGGAAGAAGAGCTTGGACCTGGGAGACAAGGACTGAAACACTGCGCTGTATTGGCTATAAAGTGGGGAGAGACCTGTGGGAAAGTTCTCATGCTTGGACGTAAAATAATTCAATAGAATAACTAAGCCAAGCCATCGAGAATGGATATCATCCTTTGTATCAGAAGATAAAATGTGGGCTAATAGCAGTGCCACGCCTTTCTTGTACTGCATCTATTTTATTTGGAGAGCTGAAAATTTAGGGACAGTTTAGTGGAGGGCCATGCCCTCAAAGGTACTGCAGACCATATTAGTTTTCCCACCTTGGCCTTTTGTTTTCCAATCTGTCGCAGACCCATACTCTCATAAAATACAATATAAGTGTATTACTAAAATATAAAAGAAGAGAGTAAAATACTTTCCATTTATAAGCCTTGATTTATTATTATATTCAACACATATAAAATTAATGTCAAGTTACTCTGAAAATGTCTACATACTGACTGCCAATTCCTAGACTCGTCTCTTTGGGGACCACACTGGGTGTGTAACTGGTGTGGTGGACTGACTCTTGTTTCAGACAGGCTTGTGTTTAGATCCCATTTGTCACTTATTATCTGTGTAACTTAACAATGTTGTTTAACAATGTGTGAGGATAAAATGCAGAAACAGCATTTTACTAGTATCATGTTCAAGATCTATTTTGTAAATATTAAAATAACTGCAATTCTTTTATTTGTTGCTGCCACCTGAAATTGTTACCAGAAGACAGAATCCCTCTAGTTGTCCCCATTTCTGTTAAGATATCATTTTGGTTCATCACAGATGCTAATGAGGCTAAGACTTGTTAACAATGCATCCCAGGAAAGGTCAAAAACTAGGAATAATGGTTTCTGGTTGGGACATTGGAAGAACAGTCTAATCACAGCAACAGCAGTAGCTAAAATGGGCAACTTGAGTTCCTAGATGGTGTCTCAGGCAACTTTGGGCTGCCCTGAGGGGTGCATAATGAGTAGTGGAGTACTCAATAAATGTTTGTAGAATGCATGTTGGGAAGAGTAACTTTCTGAGTTGACAACAGATTTGTCCATTGGGTGGAAACATAGGTGATAGGTTATTTCTTGTGCAACACCTTTATTATTTTACTATCTCAATCATTCTCTCTTTGGACATACTATTATGCACACTGCCTACTCACTGGACCAGCAGTTTTCCAAATATTATTAGCCATGAAACCTATCTTCAGAGGCCACCTTCAGTAGAAGCCTTATGTCAAGCACATGAAATCACTGTTGTGCTGGTTGAAGCAGGAGCTGGAAGAATTAAAGCTTTGTCTATTTTGTTTTCCCAACTCAAATGTCTGGAACTCAACAGGGTACAATTTGAAAACCTTTGTGCTAAAATTCCACTGAATTCCATGGGAAGTGCAAATGTCTGGTCAAATTGCTGAAAACGGCCAGGTGTCGTTCTCATCTGTAACTGGTACAGTTGTTCTCTTAGCTCTCAGTTCTCCATTGAGACATCTCTGAGATGGTGCCATTCGTGGACCCTGCCTCATGGCAGCCCACTACTGTTTTGCCCTGTATCAGACCATCTTCTCTCAGACTCTTGTCTCTTTCCTTGTCTCTGTAAATTCTACCTCAATGTCTACTCTGCCACAAACTAGCGTACTTTCTTATTCAAAACCCATTAACAAACTTTACCCAAGGGCTCTGCTGTATTACTGGAGCCTGAAGGACAGAGTGGACAAAGAAAGGTTAGACAAGTGGTCCATCCTCTGTCTCTTTCTGTCTTAGTTTTCATTCTTGTCTGGTCAGAGCATCCAGTGTGCCATTCCTCTTACCAACAGTTGTACTTGTGAGTGTCAAGGGAATAAATATAACATTAAAATAAGTGGACTTGTATCTTTTGGGGGGAGATAAATTCACCATTAAATTCTATGTCTATGAGGTCCACAAAGTATACATCACCACTTTGGATTGAGTTATGAGTAAAGGCAAGGTTTATAGAAACCTCATACATTTAGGGGTTTGACTGGGTTTTTCTTTTTTCTTTCTGAGCTTATGACTTTTAGTATATTACCATAATAGTTCTTGTAACACAATTACCTCACTAATTCAATGTTAGTGAAAGCAAAACACAATAGTTATATGAATATTCCAGGAACATACACGACAGCTTCATTGTATGCATTTAGGATAAATCATCTCTTCAAATGAACACCATCAATGTAGTCCCTCTGAGTCACTCCAACCATGTTCTACAACTTTACAAGACAGGAGGATCTGAGTCGATCTCATATGCATGTTTTTAATTCCAAATGCTTGACCTTGCCCATTTACAGTAGCATGCTTAGAAATACATCTCAGATAAGACTCACTTCTTTTCCTAGACATTATCCTTAATAATTACTGAACTTGCTGACATATAAAGCATTACTCAGGCATACAGATAATTTTCTTATAGAGAATTTATTTACATTAGTCTGCATCTGTAGAAATGAAATACCTAATAAAATATTAGGCATACCTCCCTCCCAAAAAACCACTAAACTGATGCTTTGAAAATATATTACTTCTCCTTCCATCCAGAATTTGGGAAGATAATTAGAAATAAATTCTATCTAACCTTGGAGGGTTTCTTTCTTGAATATTACTATATATCAAAACCCTTAATGTTTTCCATGGAATATTAATATGTTATATCAATCATCTAAATCCTATCTTGATAATTAACTAATGATTTCAACAAATGTTTGGTCACAAACAAATCTAAAATATAACCAAATAGCAAATTATGAAAGACTGGGATTTCTAGAACTGTTCTTTGAATAAGCTTGCTTATAAATATGTATTACTTATAGGAGATGAGAGAGACAGTGTGCCCCGAAACGACAAAAGAACATCCATATTGTTGAGCAACGCCAGAGACTGTTGTGCAGCCTGTAGGTGCTGAATGGAAGAAGCTAATGAGAAAAAGAGTGATTGTGACAGGCAATTATGTCACCTATGTGAACAGCTTAATTTTCTAAATTAGCCACTTTGATAATTATGATATCTCATTTGTCTTTTTAATTCCATGAGTCTTGGAGTTTACCTTTGATTTTTCTCCAATCAGATAAGAGGCTTTGATAGCCAAGGGTCTATTATGTGTCTGAAAAATTCAGATTTCAGGCTGATTGACTTTACTGTTTGCTGAAGCAAATGGTTCCCTCCACAAGAGCTCTCCAAGCCTTGCTTCCCTTGCTTCCGTTTGCAATAGTGATAGAAAAAATGGTGTTGTGTGTGGGGATGTGGAGTGGGGGATGGCAAAGCAAATTAATAGTGTCAAGAGGATTGAAGAGAAAACTATTCAGCCTAGTTCAGAGGAAAGGCAAACTGTTTTTCAAGTACATTAAAAATCACATGTATGCATGCCCCCGAATACCTAGCCAATTACAAATTATTCTGAGGTAGTCATTGAAGCACTTTTGAGATCTTCAGAAGACTATGTGTTCTTGTTTTCACTGTATTTACCCGGGAGGTATACAGAAAACTGGGGGCCTATATAGCTAGGTGTATTAGAAAGACAGAAGACTTGAAAGAGGAATCCCGATGCCCACTGACAATCGCATTTCTGAAGCTGAGTTATGGATGAATTTGCAGGAACTTTAGTAATCGACTGGGAGTTGTAACTGACCTCTCACTTGAATGTACATGTATTTGGCAGAAGGATGCTAAAAAGTGCCAGAGCAGATGAAAGAGTAACTGGTTTACTCCATGACAGGGACAGAGTCACGTGTCCCTCCTCATGGAAGTGCCTAAAATGAGTGTTCCGGTCAGAATGGGATGCCTGCAATATTGAGGGAACTCAGGACACTGCTTCAGCCCATCACAGGAAGGCAGGGCCATGAGTAGTCTGTGTTAACAGGTAGGGCAGTGACTTAAGGAGGTGGCCCTCAGGAATCAAGAGATGCCTTGACTGTTGATACACAAACACACACAACCATACACATGCATAACATATATATCGCTATATCACATGATGGCCTGAGAAGACACCATCAACGAGTGGACGATACCTCACCGACTTTCTACATATTCCAAGGCTTTTTAGCTGTCTTTCTCTTCCTTTCTTATTCAGGGGTGCCCTTTGGATTAAACCTGATCCCACCCAGAAAAAGAAAGTTGTTGTGCACATCCCTGGGCCTCCCATATTTTAGGATAAATATTAAATTGATTGATTAGAACCAGTGGTTCTCAAATCTGAGTGACCAGATTCACTGCCCACCCTCCCCCTTCCCTGTTCACAAAGACACTCAGGCATAGTCAGCCTTAAATGGAGACTCTTGGGCATCCCAGCAGTGGTCTGAAACCCTTCTGAGTCTTTGGGACGGGGCCTAGATATTCCTGGGATTATGTAGAATGCCATACCTGTGACTACTCAGAATCCAGGGTGTCTTGGTGGCTAAATCCCTAGCAACATGGGGCGGGCCAGGACATTGTCACCACTGAAATCAGAATATCTGCTAGAAAAGCAGGCAGGCACTAAGAGTCTGAATCAAGTTACTTATTTATTTATTTTGAAAAGATTTTATTTATTTATTTTTAGAGAGGGGAAAGCGAGGAAGAAAGGGAGCGAAACATCAATCTATGAGAGAGACATAGATCTGCTGCCTCTCGCTGGGGAACTGGCCTGCAACCCAGCATGTGCCCTGGCCAGTGACCTTTAGGTTCACAGGACAGCACTCAGTCCACTGAGCCACACCAGCCAGGGCAGGATTTTTATTTTAAAAAAAGAATCCATTCTCTCTCTCCCTTTTTAACATATTGAAAGTATCTATAAATATATATCCTTATATATTTTCAAATTTATCATTAGGTTATTCATCATTTTATTTTTAATCGAGTGGGTTCTTAATATTTTTTGTTAAGATATAATTTACATATAGTAAAATTCACTTTTTTAGTGCATAGTTCTGCAATATTTGACAAATACATACAATTCGATACTACTACTACAATCTAGATAAGGAACAATTCTATCATCCACATGCCCCCTTGTCACCATTCCCTTCCCTCACTCCCAGCCACTGACATCCAGTGATCTGTTTTCTGTCCTTGGAGTTTTCCTTTTTGCAGAATGTATATAAATGGAATCATGGAGTAGATAGCCTTTTGACTTGGCACCATGCATTTGAAATTCATCCATGTTGTTGAATGTATCAGTAGCCCATTCCTTGCTATTGATGAGTATTATTTTATTGTATCGCTGAACCACGAACTGAAGATTGAAGGACATTTACACACCAAAGGACATTTGGGTGGCTTGCAGTTTTGGAGATCACAAATACAGCGTTTATAAGCACTCACATATTTGAATCGGGATTCATCAGAGAGATTCAGTTTCCAGATTCCAGATTCCAGGATTAATGTTAAACAGCCTCACAAGTGCTCCTCCCGCAGAATGAATCATCCCTGCCCTGACCTCAACTTTCCTTGGATATAGGATCCTCCAGGTCTCCAGGAAAGAATTTCTTTATGTTTTTGTATAAAACTTTAAAAATTCACAACAGAGAAAGTCTTGATAGCCTTTGCTTTCTAAGTACTTAAGTTTATCTACACACTTATTAATAAAGAAATATGAGCAAGTCTACAATATTTACTCATTGTCTTAGCTACATTTTTAAAAGAAACGTCTTTCTTACTTGTTGAAGGTCCCCACAGCTTGAACTCGTCTTTCCTCCTTTTTACATCTGGTGTAGCATGAAGTGTGCGCTTGACCTTTAAATGGATGGCCCCAGAGAGAGACATTAGTTCTTTTTTTGGTTTAGTATACTTCCAATTTCCAGGTAGGACAGAAATGTTCCTGCTTTTGGCAATCACACAAATGATAGCTAAGTGAGAGAAAATGTCTATGAAAAATGCTCATGGAAGGAATTTATATGCACCACCCATGGACATGAACTAAGTAGGGGTGGGATTGCTGGGGGAGGAGGGGTGCTGGGTAGAGGGGAGAAAAGGGGAAAAAAATTGGAACTATTGTAGCAACATAATCAATAAAATATACTTGAAATCTTTTTTTTAAAAAGAAAAATGCTCATGGATAAACTGAGAGATTTTGAAGTCACGGAATATAGCCAGACTTTTTACAGGTGATCCCAGCTTCACAGAAAGGCAGGATGAAGAAATTCCATTGAATAAACCATACATGTCAGGTCTGGACAGTCACTTCCATAATCACTTCTTTCAGAAGGCATTCACCACGGGCTTCCACTTGGCAAGCAAATTCTCCAGTTCTTCCGGAGAACTTAATGTGTCCCTCTTTCACATCTATTGCATCAAACAAGATAAGGCATGGTTTTATTTTTAATGCTCATTTTATTTTATTGGAGGGCAATGACTACCTGTCCTCTGCGAAGTTGCGAGTGGGGGCTAGGAGGGGGCCAGTGGAAAACAGTGAGGCCTGTCAATGTTTTCATGAGATCATTTCTTCCTTGTCATGCAGTCCGATGCTTAACAATTTTTCTGGAAGTCAAAAGGAGGACTACATTCCCTAATTTCACAGTGCTATAAATAGCCCCTCACAAAGCATAATTGTATAAAAGAGATGACACTTCTTTATGAAAGAATTTCCCCTGGAAAGATAAAAGGAGGTCAGAACTCTTATGTGAGACATGTATTTTCAAGTATTCATAAAAATAGAAATCATCTGCAGTGGGAAAATTCTCCCCCATAGACAGTCGCACATCAGATAGCAGAGCCAAAGCCATTTTCACAGGCGCCAACTGTAGTTTGAATGGAACCCAGCCAAGAAGTGGCTGCTGGGCATTTAGCTCAAGTGCCAATAAAAGAGTACACACACATACACACACACACACACACGCACACATGCGCACACTACAGCTTGTAGAGGTATTTGATTTGCCAGGATCATTTCCAGGCTTCTGCCATCTGGGTCCTGCAGGCATCAATCAGGACCCATGGTGAGTCCAGCTGCTGAGCCTTGCTCTTAGAGGCAGGATGATGTGGGAAAAATGAAAGAGGAAAAATTAGGAGAGCTCCTGCAACAGCTGGAAGGGGCAGCTAGACCACATTTAGATAACATCCAGACCCTAATTCATTTGCAGTGACTTAGATGCTATGAAAACTTGAAGATAGCCACTTGGCTAGAAAGTGACACACATATTTTTACTGTTTTTATTATTTATAAATCACTAGAGATGTGTAGGACAATTTACAAAATATTAAAAAAGGCCAGGATCCTGTCCCACTGGATTCATGGGTTGCAAAACAATATGGGGACAACATATGATTAATTATTCTAAAAATCACCTGTGGTCATGCCATTGAGCCACTAGGTATCAAGACCTTACCATGCGTCAGGCACCAAGTGACTTAATACTCCACGCTTGTCTAAGACAGAGGTGGGCTCTGAATCCAGGTTGTGTTGTATTTTATAACCTGCGCTCTTCACTGCCACCCATGCGATTGTGCTCAGTCAGTCCTCAAATAGCCTAAAAAGGTCCCTGGAACCTGCCACTATTTTGAATTTACAACAAGGAGCTGATAGAACAGCAGAGCATAGACAGTCGTTCTTACGGCGTTTCCCAGGCTAATGAGTCTCTTCCACCAATTGCGCACGGGATTGTTCCACCGCACAGCCTTCTAGACGGTGCACGGAAGCCAGACGCCTTCTCCGGAGGGTGATGACACCGCCCCAGTGTCCCACAGCCACAGGGCCCCGCCTCAGGCCCTTGGGCAGTGGTTCTCACGGAGAGAGTGACGCATAGCTGGTCACTTCTTGCATCCTAACGAGGGTGAGTGTTAGGGCTGGAACGAAAGTTGAGCGGGTAGATTACTTCCTGGCAGCAAATGTTCTCTCTTGGCTTCAAGTGTCTGTGCCTTCTCCGTGATTACTTCCTGCTGCACTAGCGGTTAGTACACCTAACAAAATGGGGGGCGGGAGGAAGAAAGCACTGTGTAGGGTCAGATTCTCGGTCACCTCATCACTTGGTTCATTTCTTCCAGGCCAAGAACTCCCTTTGTCATCAGACAGAAAGGGAAGCTGGGGGAAGAGCGGAAGGAGAACTGGGCCGAGGTAATTTATAACCACAGGCAACTAGATCATTTTATACCAAAACGGTATAAAAACTCATCATTCATACCAAAAGTATTTCTTATGGAGTAATATTCCTATACTTATGAAAACGTTGTGTGTAGTTGAACTTGCTTAATCTATGATCATTTTGTCTCTCTGACGATTCGAGGCAAGGGTATTATGCCATTATAGTGTTAAAACGCATCAGTGACTTGACCATTTGAAATGCTTTAATAAAAATGAATTCTGTTAGCTGATTCTGATTATCCAGTGTCAGACTTCATAGGCTTTTAAGACATTTTCCAGTTGTCAGATATTTTTCTGTGAAGTGTTTAAATATTTAGATTCCATTTTTTTTTCCTGGGTATTCCAAATATAAGAAACAGATATGTTAATAGCAGAAATATTAATAGGATTACTTTGTGGGCTGTCTTCCCTCATGGCCTTTGAAAATCAAATCATGTTCCGTGATTATGTATCAAACGTTTTTGCTTGAAGTGAAGTATTGGGTAGAGACCCAGGGTTCAGTTCTGTTAAGGTTAGGTGTTTCTTAAAGAAATACATGATTGTAGCCAACGAGAGAGTGCAGAATGTGGCTCTTGGGATTCCCTCAAGGATTTCCCCAAGAGTAGTAACTATCAATAATGGACACTCTGTGTGACATAAGAGCTGGCATTTAAATATGTGCTTAGCATGTATTCCTTTATCTGGTCAGCCAAATCCTCATTTGCATATGTGCTCATGCGTGCCATACATGCATACACTCACACTGATTTTCATGGTAAAGTCTTAGGAATTTTGAAAGCAGACAACTTTTTTTGATATATTAAGCAGCTTTTGCTTCACATTGTGTGTATTTCCTTTTTACCCTGGGTTTTTCTCCCATTTTACCTAGACAATGAAGATTCCATTTCCTTGCCAGGAGGGGGTCTTACCATGGCAAAGTAGATGAAAGGCATTTGATGTTCCAAAAAATAGGTTCAGGCATGAGTTGGAGGAAGCCTCTCCCCCAAAGGCAAATAAAATTCTTAGGACGGAGTGAGTACAGAGAAGGACAACGAGGGTTTGGACCCTGAGGGTCCATAAAGAGAGGAGCAGAATCAGTACAGACAGCAACCCCCATCTCCCTGCCTGGTGCTCCCACGGGCCAGGAAGGCTTCATGGGCTTGGGACCAGCGCAGCCACGAAGGACCTGGCCCTGAGAAATGCCCTGCACTCGGGACCTCATGCTCTGCTGTTCTTGTCTTAGAATTTTTCTTATTGTTGATGCTGTGTTTTGCCAGTGAAGGCTGATGGGACAGTGGAGCATGTGCTGGTGACTTAGAGCCCTGACTCATGAATGGTCCCACTCCCTGCTCCCTGCCATCCTTTCTGGGATGGGTTCTCCTTCACGCCCTGGTGCCCTGGGCCTCCCCAACCTCTACCTTCCAGTATCCCAGCAACTTCTGCTGCCATCTACCAGCAGTGGAGGCCTGGGAGTGGGTGTGGATGTGGGGAGGGTCGGGGTCAGGTTGTGGGTGCCCCAAGGAGCCTCCAGGTGGGACATGGTGATGGCTGTCACAGCCCCGATTGGCAGCACCACATGCATTTGGAAGCTGCTTTGACCTGGTGAGCCTCGCACCCACAGGTACTGAGCCCATCCTGGCATGGAGGGTGCAATCCCTGGGGTGTTGCTGTCCAGCAGGGACTGGGGCAGCAGGCCCTCCGGAAGGAGAGATTGAATTCTCCATCTCTGGCTGGACACGGCCTGCCAGTTTGGCTGCTGCTGCTGCTGGGCCTGGTGCCAGGAGGGTGGCATGTGCATGTGTGCACCAAGTCCAGGCAAGGGCATGGGCGTCTGGGGCCCACACTGTCCTAGGAGTACCCCTGTGCCTGAGGAAGCATGCCATTGAATAGCGAGTAAAAAGCATCATGACAGGTTTAGAGAGAGATCGTGGAAGAAAGGGAAAAGTTATAGAGCAGTAACTTTAACATTACTTTTTTCCTGCTTTTGAACATAGGCAGCACTTCCATTTCCCAGTGGGCCCCACATACTATGTACCTTGCCTTGCCTCTCAGTGCCCCCGACACCCAGATGCAGTGAAGTGAACTCCTAGCACAGGTGACATTTGTCAGTTCCCTGAGATCCTGTTTGCTCCTCACGGATCTCAGTCTACCAGCACAGCCCCAGCAAGGCGCCACATTTTACATGGATGGTGATGGTATGGAAAGAAAATAACCTTCCTTATACTCCAGCCCATTCTTTGAAGTGAAGGAAACTAACCGAATCAAAGTGCAGCATGATAAAAACACAGCCAGACATGCCTCCAAGTCAGAACATGGGTACACAGGCTCTCCCATCACACCTGCATCTCAGTATAGCCCTTGATGTTTATTTCCAGGGCAGTAAGTATTGTTGAAAAGTATTTTACTTTCTGGTAACTCTTTTTCTCTTTAAGGACAAGACAAGTTATCACTTGTCCCCTACTTACCTAAAACAAATGTGCATAAAATTAGTGAGATCTCAAAGGACCCAAATCTAATACCTGAAGGACAAAATTTGAAGGTGATTGATGGACCAGTCATGATATGTTTCATTACTGAGCATCTATGATGTACTCAGTGTCCCAGGAGAGACTAGAGGGGGAAGGATAAGACACGTACCGTATACTAGTTCCTATTGCCGTGTAACGAATTATCACAAGTTTCCACCTTAACACAAACCACATTCATCAGCTCACAGTTTCTGTGGGTCAGGGGTCTGTGCACAGCTTATGTGGGTTCTCTGCTCAGCATCTCACAAGGCCACGGTCAAGATGATGGCTAATCTGTGTTCTCTCACCTGGAGGTTTGACCAGGGAAAGCTCTGTTTCTGAGATCCCTCCGTGGCTGGCAGAATCATCCTCCTGTAGTTGTAAGGCCAAGGTCCCTGAATGTTTGCTGGCTGGCAGTCGGCTGGGGATCTCTCTGACACCTGATGGCAGCTGCAGCTCTCTGGCAATGGTCCTCTCTCTAGACGTTCACAACAGAGCTGTCTGCTTGTTCTAGGCCAGAAGAAGAAAACCCCATCCCCTTTGCCTCACTGTATTGACTGGAAGCAAGTCACAGGTCCCACCCACTATCAGCTAGAGGAAATTAAGATTATACTGGTGTGACCGAGGGAGCAGAGATCACAGGCCACCTTAGAATTATGCCAGCCACATCTGGGATATGGTTCCCTCCTTCAGGGAGCTTGCATTGTAGCTGGGGAGATAAGACTAACACTTCTGAATCATGGAGACATGAAATCATTCTGTGGCTTCCAGAAAGAAAGTTGGCCTCCCCCGTCCTCCCAACTCCCTCCACCACGCATACTCCCTGCCCTACCTCTTTTTTAACAACTCTGATAAGGTTAAACTAAGGAGTGATTATAAAGCCCTGGGTCAATCTGGAGATCAAATGTAAGTAAATAACTTAGTCACTTGTGCCACCAGATGGCTTTTGATAAATTACCTCCTTTGGTGCAATAAATTATTCTATTTTATTGTTTCTGCTTCCTTATGCCCAGGCCCATGGAAGCATCCAAAGGAAGCTAGCTAGGTAATGCTAGTCTTCTCTGCTTCTGATCTGCAGCTGCTCTTCTCTATAGGTGTTAGGTACAGTGCACGTAGAAAGAGTCCATGTGCTCTGTGATGCCCAGTAGGGGCTGGGAGCCAGCTGTCGCCAGAGAGGTTTCATGCAGCACTTGGAAGAGGCAGGTTTGGGACAAGATCAGAATTCCTCTGCCAGCCCAGGGAAGACTGCAGCATTTCAGAGATGTCACGCCAAGTGTCCAGAAAATTCCTGAGTGGGAAAGATGGGCATGAATGACTTGCAAAATGGACGAGAGGGAGTAGGGACATACAAGGAAGGAGAAATTCACATCGAAGCTCTCAGACTTTCCATTACAGTCTAAGTCAGGGCCCTTTGAAGACTAGACTGCTTCCCAGCAGGGTCGATGTACTTCTGGGGTGGACTAGCTCGGTCACCCTAAACTATACAGCTCACTGCACAGAGAGGACTCTCATAAAGGCAAATCCCGTGGTACATAAGCTACTCAGCCCATTTACTGCACTGTAATAAGATAAATGTATTATCAATTAGGGAACACATGCTGATTAATTCAACAGGGTTTTGAAAGTCCTTAAAGTCAGAAACTTTTGGTTGAGGCAAAAATTGGAACATCACTTAGTTTTCCAGAGCACCTTCTGTTTCTGTTGATTAACCAGGTGACTTGTCTGAGAGTCACTCCATGATTGACAACGTGTACACAGAATATTGGAATATTTTATAGGAAATTTGTTTAAAAATACATGATATGACAATAATTTATCTCCCACCATGGGGGAGAATGCTAGACAGACTCTAAAATAATAGCCAGTGGGAAAGAGTTCTATGCATTGGGTAGATTATATTGCAGCATAAATGTGTTTAATCAGATTTCTCTGTCTTGCTTTACCCGCAGGGCAGAAGTACAATGACACTTACTTATACCAGCACACTCTGGAATTTTTAACCTTGCTCCCTGCATGTTGTAGCCCTCTGGTGAACTTTTCTTCTAGCACAAATTAAACTTGATTCCTCATTTGTACTCAATAATTATTGAGTGTTAGGTAATGGAAAAAGAAATAAATGATAAATATGAACAGAACCCACCCCCTTGCAACTTATATTCTAGACAAGAGCTTTTTGCTTTGTCTCAAGTCTGGTGTGATGGAATGTTTCAGCCATAAACACACACCTTTTCATTCAGAAGTCTGTGTAATGATTTTTCCGATTTTTTTCTAAGGTCAATTACTATAACTAAAAACTCACTGATCTTGTTTTCCATCACTGTCATTTTCCTTATCAGCCCCTTCACTGTCTTTTGCAGGGCTAAATCAAGCATGATATTCTTTTTATTTGTATTTTTGTTTCATTGTTATCCTCTTAATATAAACCTCTTTGATTGCTATCAACTGTAAAAACTGTTCCTGGCTGAATACAATAGATGCATCTCTGAAGCAATGCATGCAAATTGAATTTTGGTGAGTTGAATCACATTTATACTTAGGGTATAATTTCAGAAGTGTAGTACAAAAGAATATACATTGCTTCAAGAAATGGCCAAATAATTTCTGATGCCTACTTGAAATTGTTAAATGAATGGGCCTGCATCTTTTCACTTAGTATAGGACATATAAAGTAGGATTAATTTGTGGGACATAGAACAAATCCACTGCCTAACATTCTATCTGAATATTGAACACATTTTTTTCCTGAAAACCCTACCTAAACTTTAATTTGAGGATGCAGTATTCAAGTCGCTGCGTCTTCTGACTGGTTGAGTCCATTATTTCGCTCACAGGAATCAGGCTTAGAGCCCAGTTCTCTGCAATTTACATTTTGTCATCTGGTTATTTTGACAGTTGGGATTATCATCTGGAATGTTCAATCCACTGCTGACCTTGTCTGACATCTTGGAAGTGTTTCTATTTTCTCTTTTCAATGTGAGTCAATATAGTTTAGGATGTAAATCCTACTAAAAAATTCACAGGGGAGAGGGATACAGGTGTAGAATGGAACTGACTTTTGATGAGTCTCTTCTGTCTGTGTCAAGTCCAAAGCCAGGTACTATAGATACACTTTTTCTCATTTCATCTACATCAATGGTAGGAAGAATATTAATATATCCATCTATTGACAGTTGAGGAAACTGGGTTTGAGACGTTAAGTAACTTGCCTGAGGACATACAATAATAAGGGCATCATGGTATAAGGGAAGAATAGGGACTTAGAAATCAATCAGACACAGGATTTGAGTACCTGCATGATGGGGGAACAATGTTTAACTGCCCTAAACCTCAGCCTCTCCATCTACAAAAGAGGGCTAATGATGCCTCCTTCCAGATTAATTGTGAAGGTAAAAATAATAACTACACAATATCTAGCATATGGAAGATGCTCAGTAAGTTACAGTGATGTTATATAATGAACTCAAGCCTAAGTCCAAATTCACAGCCAGTGTTCTTCCCAGGACCCGTTTAAAATGGTGGCCTAGCTGAGGAAGCCTAGACACCACATAGTAATCCCCCACAAAATGGTATGCTTTGAAAAAGTCCTTGAAAAACTAAGGCAGCTGTATCTCTTTTTCTCCTAGATTGCTGTAACAACCATCAGCAAAAAAAGTCAGTAAAGTAAGAACCCTGAACAAGCCGAATTCTGATCTCGGCTCCAACAGAAGCTGCATGACCTTGGGTGAGTCAGTAGTTCTCTGAGCCTCAGTCCTCTTACATTAAAATGGCAAAGCTGGATGAGATCACCACAGGTGCCCCCCAGCTCTAGAAGTCTATGATTCTCACTTCACCAGGACCTGGAAGACAAATCCCAAGTCTGCTTTGTGAGACTCTTCTTTAGTAAGTGTGTCAGGCAGAAACGAAACGTAGAGAAGTGAATGATCAAGTGACCATTTAAAAGCCCATTTCCTCATTTTCTGTTCCAGTTTATCAGGAATCCTGTCATTGAACCACACGTGTAAGCGAGAGCCCGAAGAGGTGCCTACAATAGAGCTGCTTTCAGCCAAGACTGGTTGAAGCCAACCAAAGAGGTTGATGATGGGAGATAACTGCTGGCCTGCATGTGTCGCAGACCATGTTACCCTCCACGTCAAATTAAAAATTGAAAAGGCTCTTTGGACAATGAGAGCAGCTTTTCTGTAGCTTCACTATCTGCCATCAGCAAACAAAATTAACCATCGGAAGGCCATTCAATAAAGGACTCACCCGATGTTGCACTTTGTTAGGGCCACATCACAATCACAATGTAAGGATGGATCAGTTTCTGCCACTGCTTAAACGCATGGCCCAGGGCTCTCCTCCAAAGGGGCCTGAAAGTGGCTACTCACTAAACCAAGAAGCTAAAAGATATCATTGATTCAAATTATCTTGACTCCAGACTAACCCTCCTGGTTCATATATTTTCAATCTATATCTTTAAGAAAGTATGATTCAATAACTCAAGTCAGTCAACATTAACCAAGTATTTGCTACTTGCCAGGGTCTGAGGCAGGCATTGTGGAGATAAAGCAAAGACAAAGGATTTTTAAATGAACAGAATATGATATCTACCTTACAGAAGCTATCAGTTTAATAATGTTCTTAACTATATTTTTGAGCCCTAAAAATTAAACATGGCTACATAGTTAAAAATGTTTTATAAAGGGTTGAAATTAAATTGCCCTACAGTTATTGGCAGCCCAGCCCATTGGCAGCGATGTTGAGGGATGTGAGGAAGGGAGGAAGGACGGACGGTCAGTCCTTCCTCATTCTCTTTTCCCATCTGTCAAGTTTGTTGCTTCTTCCTTATTTCTTCGGGTTTTGTCAGGACATGAAGCAGAGCATGAGTGAGTAGCATGGTCAAAGCTGGCAGTTAGTAATGTTGTCACGTGAAATGCCTTTCACCTCATTCTAATTTATATGCATGAGAATAAGTAAAAGATGAAGAGTCTTGTTCAGCCACCAAGTAACTAACAACATAGCTTTTGGCATAATCAGGAGACGGAAGAACCAAGTATGGGAGGTGGGAAATCATTTCTCTCTCCTTAGTTTCTCTCTCAGTCATAAGGAGAGAATTAGGCTATGACATTTTATGATCTGATTTGGTGACGAAAATTTAATTTAAAGGCTGATATCTGTACATTGAGATTTGTGATGTGGAAGATTCTGCTCCAAGAATGCTATCTTAGTGATTCATACTGTTTATAATCAGAAACCCTGATTAAATTTTAGATATGATTTCTTTATACATTATTATTGATGTACACAAATCAGATGCAGGATGCAAATTTTGCTTTTCCATATTACATGCAGTGAAGAGAATGGATACTGGTTTATACTGAATATAACTCATAAGCTTTTAATATTCTCCTTCAAAAGGTTTTTAAAAAATCAGAACCTTGCCATGTCTGCATTTTGACCTTGCTAATTTTTTCCTGTTAAATGTAGTGAAGAAATATGAAACTTTCAATGAGTCTCCACAGGAAAAACACTTGATTTCAGCATCTCACTACCCTCCTTCTTGCTCTCCCCAGTACTACCATCCCGATTTAGGACCTTGTGGCCTCTGCAGTCACTTCCCATCTTCCCCCTTCAACCCACCCCCTCAACACCTGCCAGATTTTCAGTCATAAAATTTCAAATTCTTCAGTGTCTCCTCAGAGCTTGCAAGACACAACTTAAACACCTGAATTTCCCACTCACAGCTCAACTAACTGGCTTCAGCAGACCAGTTCAGCCTTCCTTTGGTCAGTAAAGCTGGGACTTCACCATGGGACATTCATCCACACTCTTCTTCTCCGTCTAGAATACCCTTTCTCTCGTTTGCCATTCTTTATACACTACCCATTCTTTAAGGTCCTTTCATAACCCCTTCCTTAATCACTCCAGCCAACAGGAGTCTCAAGGCATGGATTCCTCAGTCATGTAAAAAGCCATTCTCTTCTGCCTTAAGTCTTACATTTCTGACTTTCTTCATCCAGCTTGTGTCTTGCTTCCCATGGAGTCAGAGACTATAAATTATACTCCTTTATATCTCCACATATCAAGAAAACAGAAGCTTTTATGAGTTTGTGTTCTTTTTAAATTTTTTTTTTAAATCTTGATAATTTTTTAAAGGAACTAGTTGATCCATTGTTAGGAAAAGACTAAGAATGTTTAGTCAAAGGCTCAGAAAGGCAAAGCCAGCTGTTTTACTGCAGTGCTGGTCATTGGCTTGGATAATCTTGGTCAGTTATTTAACTCCTGGAGCAGGCGTTGGCAAGATTTACATATTATTAATATTTGCCTTTATCGGAGACACAGCGGAAGGGGTGCTAGCTCCCTATGTTATCGCTTTTTCTGAGGATATCAAATTCCCTTTGGCCTCCAAAGGAGAATTGTCCTGTTGGAGGGAAATGGGGAAAATCCTGTGAGGTCATCCATATGGGTGAAGTGTAAACAGGCCCTGTGCAGTCCCTTAACAATGTAACAACATTTCCAGGGTTGGAAATAGAGGGGAAATGGCAAGTAGGGAGGGGCCAATACACTCGGAGGTCCTAACACTCAGAGACCCCTCATTCCTGTAGGAAATGTCTTTAACGATTATTGCTTCCACCAATGGAATGGCCCCAGGCGTATTGCTTCCTCTTTAAAGCTCTAGCTCAAGCAAAGAGAGACCATTCCTGCCTCCATCAATCATGCCCTTTTCTGTAAAGCCTGAGGGTAAATCTCCGTGTGGGCACACACCACTAACCCATGCCTGTGAATTCTGCCCTCAGAGGTTCTTCTTCCCTTTGATGGTCATTTCTGGTCCCCCCACATGTAAAGGAATGCTGAGAGGTGTCCAGAGATGGGATCAGCCTGAAGGACAGCAGGTATGGCTCCTGGCATTCGGGAAACTGTCTCCTCACATCTGGGATCAGAGTTAACTTTAATATAATGAATTGGGATAATCATCTCAACTCATATTTTTACACAGGGAAAGGGAGTAGACTTTTCCTCATTCTTCTCACATGAAGCTGTAGATCTTCATTCTTCCCACATGAAGCTTGTGATATTCCCTAATAAAATAGACCATGAAGTTTGGGCTGGAAGGAGATAAGAATGTGATTTTTCTTTTAAAAAAGTTCTGGCTTCTATACCTTTGAGAGATAAACTATATTTGAGTAAAAGTTATCATAAAACTGGAAAAGGAGGAGTTTTAGTCTTTTAAAAGAAAGATTTCAAAACACATACTGAATAATTTCCTTATAAAAGATACCAATGGACAATAAAAGTATTATTAAGCACTGATGCCAACCATACCTGGCAATGTCATAGGTGCTCAGTAATGATTTGTTGACTGCATGGGAGCACAGGGTGGGCAACAGTGAAGTGAAGTCAAGTGCATCATAATGGCTATCATTTTTTGGACTTAACCCATCTATAGACTATATCATCGGTAATCCTTACAAGAGTAGAGATAATAGGATTGTTCATAGGGCTTTTGCAGGCGAGGAAACAGAGGTTTAGTGAGACCAACTAACTTGAGGTCACACAGCTAATGAATGGTGGAGTCAGTGTGTGATTTTAGTGTACTTATTGAAAAAAAATTATTATTTTTCCTACCACACCAATGCTGAAGGAAAAAAAATAATAACGCCTCCAGCAAAAAAGAGTCAGATTCTTTTTCCTAACAAATTTCTACCACTAATTTGATCCCTGCTACGCCAAACTTCCGCTCCACCCCCTCTCCACAATATCGCTACTGCCAGCCTCCTTAAAGGGGCCTCAGAGCTTGATTAGCTCAAGACTTCAGATAGTCTCAGAAGGGCTTCTAGATTCCAAGGGGTTCACAGCTAAAATTTGAGATGCAGAAGTATTTGGAGATCAGCGTGGAAGCTGCTAAGGGCCCAAATCACACTTGCGGGGAAGTGTTCAACTTAGAATTGCAGGCCTTAGGGTTTTCATTAGTTAGGATGCTTTTGGCTGCCCGTAATGAAAATTTGCCTCGCAGTGCAGAAAATTCAAAGGTAGAGTAAGTTCCGGGCACCTCACAGTCAGCTATCCCATGCTGCCACGAACAACCTACGTACTTCTTTTTCTCTCCCATTTGCCATCCTCAGCCTTTGTCCTCAGCTGATTTCTCTTGTAGGTGGTGCAAGAAGGCTGCCAGGGGCCAGTGAAGGCTGAATTTTCCGTTGGCCTCAAGAGAGACTGAGAGAGAGGAACACTGGGAAGGAACCATGGAGTATAATTTCTTTCCTTCAACTTAATTAGGGTGACTTAAGTCACATGCCTGTTCCTGAATTAATAATGATAGCTAGGGGAAAACCATGTCCTAATTTAGGGGTAAACGTCTGAGAAAACGGGAAGTCCTGTTGGACGGATAAAAGAGGGTGGACTCAGGGCAGGCAACATGGAAGTGCTAACGTGAAGGAAAGTGGTAGATGCCAAATGGTCCAATGCGTGGCCAGGTGAACTGCGGCCTTTGGGGAGACCCTCGCAGCCCAACACACAACTGCGCTGTGAGGAAAGTGTATAACCTACATGTGTATGGATTTGTAGCTTTATAAAGGAGTTATAATATGTTGTAGGCATTTCCTTGGCAAAATTCTGATTAAAGGGGATGTCAGAGATTTGCAAAGAAAAAATAACTTATACAAGTTACTGCACATTCAGGGAAATAATGCTGTTCACTTTGAGTAGTCTAGATAACTTGTGCAAAATGATCATTTTGTTGCTGTTGCTTTATGGAATCTGGGACAGCATCCCATTTAACATTCCCGTATGTTCTCATTAGGAGCCCCTCACCCTGCCATGTAACTGCTAAGTCATCTTGAGTCAGTCATTTAACTTTCTGTGACTCAGTTTCCTCCTCTACATGTAAAATGGCAGTAATAAGAAGAGCAGCGATAAGGTCACTCTGAGAATGAAATGAATTAATAAATATAAAGTGCGTAAAATGGTGATTAGCCCCTAAATGCTGCATGGATGATAGATAAAATAAGCACCCAAGTGTTCCCGAAGCAATGGTCTACCCTGCCTTCACTCACACACTGCGTGGTTACCACACATTTCCCCGCATGTCCCTGGCCCTTCTTTGGGGGCTTATTCTGTGTAGTGTTCAGGGAGGCCCTCTCAAGGATCTGATTTTATTCTTTACTCCTGCTTAAATCAATGGTCCGAAATCTGCCAGCCTCTGACTTCACAGGTCAGTTTTCTTATTTCACAGAAAGCCAAATGGAGGATTGGAATTGCCAGCTGTCTGGTGTTTAATGCGGAATTTCCCCCCCTCCACCTCTCCCCACCATTTTTTATAGTTCACCTATCATATTCGTGTGCAATTGAACGCCTCTCCCGTATACTATACTTGCCAACTCCATCTCTAGTAATTATTCTGTTTTAGTCCACTGCAATGTACCTGCCAACAATCTGAAACGTGCAGGTGGTGGCAGCTCCGCGCGGCCGGACCGCTCTCTGCATTTGCATGCACCCTGTGGTGGCAACCTAATGTGATGGCTCTGACACCGCTCACAATGCACACAATGACAGGAGGCCAGGGCTGCACAAGTGCCTCTTCTATTTACCATCCGGATGACTTCTTATTCTTTTGCATTCCCTTTTCCTCCTTTTCCTCAAAAACGATGAGGTAAGAGCCTGCACACACTGTGCTTTAGGCTGGTGAGAAACACTTGCGAAATACAGGAAAATAAAAGTCCTCAGTGCTCAGGAGGAATACAGCACCCCCCCGCCCCCTGCCCCCCTCCCCATCCACATCACCTCCCCTCTGAACAATTAACACAATTCATTGGTGACTCCTTTTGACTCTTGAGAGTACATTTTTTTCCCTTGATTTTTGTCAACAGAGATATCTTTTAAAAATGTATTCTGTATTCCTTTAGGGAGTGCGACAGATAACAGCTAAAAATGGTGGTTTTGTGTTAACACACCATTTCTGTGCATCGATTCCTTTTTCTTTATTTTCTCAAAAAAAAAAAAATATATATATAAGCCGCTTTGGGGCTTGAATTTTCTAAGATTGAACTGAACTTAACCACCCTCTAAAAAATTCATCATTTCAAAATTGTTGAGCTGCATTCTTTCAATTATTTTTTGAATTAGGGAAAAAGTACAGTTTTCCCACCCTGACAATGGACTCCAGCCATTTACCGGGCTGACTCAACAACAGCCATCAGCTCCAATCTGACTAGACTCGTCCTTCGTGAGGAGTGAAAAGGAATCCAAATTTGAAGCAGCATGTTTAGACCCTTAACATCATGAATTTCTGAAATTACAAGCCCGAGTGTGCATTTATTACATTTTTGTCTCAATCTTTCTTAAAGTGCTTCTGTTAAAACTCTCATTTTGAAGCAGTTCCAATGAAGTTATTACTGACAAAAAGGCCAGAAGCTTCAGATGGTTTCTGAATTCACTGAGTAAATGTATAGATCCAAGGCCTCTTACAGCCTCCCTCTGATTTCAGGGCCGGGTCCTCGACCACAGTTCTCCTCTCTTAGATATAACTTACTCAGACCCACTCTTCTCTCTGGCTGCTCCTGACCCTTTTTCCCTCCACCCTGGCCCATTTTCCTTTCTGAACACTGGCCTTCTTGTGCTTCTTCCTGTCATTAATATAATTTTCAATGGCATAATGAAATACAAGGCCATACAGGAAGCACTGCTCTCTCCTGGGGTCTAAAGGGCTACGTCCACTTCTTTTTCCCTTCCCAGGGGCTCACTCTCCGATTGAAGTTACTTAGTTGCTTGTTAGATATCTCAACACTCAAAGTAAAGACCAACACGCTGATGGTTTCTAACTAAGATGTTTTAAGGTCCCGGCTGGTGTGGCTCAGTGGATTGTGCACCAGCCTGTGAACCAAAAGGCCACCGGTTTGATTCCCACTCAGGGCACATGCCTGGGTTTCCGTCCAGCTCCCCAGCTGGGGGACGTGCAAGAGGCAACCCATTGATATTTCTCTCATGCATCGATGTTTCTCTCCCTCCCCCTCCCTTCCTTCCCCTCTCTCTAAAAATAAATAAATTAAATACTAAAAAACATGTTTTCAGGACTGATTGTTTTATGGTCTATAAAGGCCTTAGGCGCCTTGTGTGCAAGAATCAAAGAAGGAAATTTGGAAGCAGCTGAATCACTTCCTTTATATTATAAATGCAATTGAGGCCAAAAAGGGTAAAGCAATAAGGGATTTCATTTATGTTTTTATTAATCCTGTTTTTATTGAGCACCAACTATGTGCCAGCTACTGCATGGGGCACGCGGGGCTGACGATTAGGGAGAGGTGCTTAAGCCAGTCTTTGTAACCCACGTGGTAAATACAATGACAGAAATGCTGGAAGTACAGATTTGGGGCGGGGGGGGGGGGGGGTTGCTCTGCAGAGGGATGGAACTGGGCGTGGGCTGTGTGAGTGACTGAGGGGGTGAAGGTTTAAACCTCCTTTCCTGGTGACTCCCACTCCTCTGAAGCCAGTTTAAAGAGTCAATATCATGGTTTTCTCACTTTTGCTTTGTTTCCAGACATAATTCCCCTCTGGCCACTACTTAAACTTGGGAATCAAATTCCAAATCATCCCAGACCAAACTGGGTCCGCACAGTGCATGCCCATCAACTAAAAGCTTCCTATATTTCTTATGGCAACTCCATATTTTGGTTTTCACATGATGATTTTTAACACCAGTAATTCTGAAAGAATGGAAATAAACAAGAATACAATTTTCTGTCTTTCCATCTTTTGTTTCTAAATATCATAATAAATAATGTCTGAAATTCATTTTATTGGTTTATTTATTTGTATACTGACTCATTTCTAAAAGGATTTGAGGTGATACTGTACATAGAAATCCACATAGTGTAATAAGATTATATAAATAAAGGAATCACCAAAGTAGAAAGTTAGAGGATAAGATCTGAGCATGCACATTTAAATGATATTAATAGATGAGCTGAGAATATATAGCATATACAACAGTCAAGCAAAGGAAAAGGAACTTCAGATGGAAAGCTGACTTCTTCAGTCATATTTCAGCAGGTGCTGTAAAAATAGCGATCACACCTCAGAGGTCAGACGTTGTGGCCTTGCCTGTTCTGGCCCCTGGATGTCCCTTAATGCACTACTTCTCCAATGGCAGACTGATTTCCTTGTACTGGTTTGTTTTTTGTTGCTTTCATTTATCAAAAAAATTTTTTTTCAAATTAAAATTTCCTATCTTTTCTCATCAGCACAAAGCTGCTGTTTTTATGTTTAACATTTCCCAGTTTTATTGATTTAATTGACCACAATACTATGTAAGATTAATGTGTAAACATTATCATTTGATAGATATACATTGCAAAATAATTTTATAGCAGTATTAGTTAACACCTCCATCACCTCACATAATTACTATTTTGTGTGTGTGTGTGTGTGTGTGTGTGAACATTTAAGATGTACTCTCCTGGCAACTTTCAACTATATGATAGAGTATTGTTAACTATAGTCACTATGCTGTACATTACATCACCAGAACTTACTTATCTTGAAACTGGAAGTTTGAACCCTATGACCGACATCTCTCCATTCCCGGTTCCCCCACCCCTTAGCAAACACCATTCTACTCTCTTTCTCTGAGTTGGCTTTTTCAGATTCCACATAGAAGTGCTACCACAGAGCATTTTTCTTTCTCTGTCAGACAGTTCACTTAGCAGAATGCTTCAAGTTCATCATGTCACAAATGGCAGGATTTCCTTCTTTCCCATGGCTGAACGATATTTATATTGTATATGTGTTTGCACATATGTGTGTGTGTGTGTGTGTGTATATATAAATTTCATATCATCTTTATCAATTCATTTTTGCTAGGTTTTTGTTACTGATTCAATTTCTTCACTCCTTATTGGTCTGTTCAGATTTTCTATTTCTTCATGATTCAATTTTGATAGGTTGTATGTTTCTAAGAATTTATCCATTTTTTCTAGGTTATCCAATTTGTTGGCGTATAATCATTCACATTAGTCTCTTATGATTCCTGTATTCTGTGGTGTCAATTTTAATGTCCTTTTCATTTCTGATTTTATTTATCTGAGTCTTCTTCCTTTTTCTTAGTCTAGCTAAGGGTTTGTCAATTCTATTTATCTTTTCAAAAAACTATTGATATTTTATATTGTTTTTGTGATATCCATTTCATTTATTTCTTGTCTGGTTTTTGTTATTTCCTTCCTTGTGCTGACTTTGAGCTTTGTTTGTTACTTTTCTAGTTCCTTGAGGTGTAAAGTTAGGTTGCTTATTTGAGTTCATTCTTTTATCCTAATGTAGGCATTGATCTGTACAAACTTCTCCTTCAGAACTACTTTTGCTGCATGTCATAGGTTTTGTTATATGGTGTTTACATTTTCATTTGTTTCAAGTTATTTTTTAATTTCCCTTTTGATTTCTTCATTGACCTATTGGTTGTTCAAGAATATGTTGTTTAATTTCCACATACTTGCAAATTTTCGACTTTTCCTCTTGTTACTGATTTCTAGTTTCATAGACTTTATTGTTAGAAAAGATACTTGGTGCCCTGTCCAGAGTGGCTCATTTGTTTGGCTGTTATCCCTCAAAGCTAAAAGTTGGGTTAGGGCATGTGTCTGGGTTGCAGGGAAGGTCCCTAGTTGGAGTGTGTGAGAGATAATTGATTGTTTCTCTTGCACATTGATGCTTCTCACCCTCTCTTTCTCTTTCCCTTCCCCTCTCTAAAAATAAACAAGTAAAAAAATTTTTTTTAAAGAAAAGATACTTTGTATTATTTCACTGTTTTTAAATTTGCTAAGACTTGTTTTGTGACCTATTATATGATCTACTCTAGAGAATGTTCTGTGTGCACTTGAGAGAAATGTATATTCTACTGCTATTGGATGGAATGTTCTGGTATATCAGTTAGGTCTATTCGGTCTAAAGTGTAGTTCAAGTCTAACATTTCCATCTCTTTTTTTTCTGCCTGGATGACCTATCCATTGTAGAAAATGGGATATTGAAGTCCCTCATTTTTACTGTAATGTTGTCTATTTCTTCCTTCATTAGTATTTTTAAATACATTTATGTGCTCTGATGTTGTATACGTATATACTTATGATTGTTATATCCTCCTGATTAATTGATTCCATTGTCATGATATAATAATCTTTTTACAGCTTTTGAATTAAAGTCTATTTTGTCTGATATACATATAGCTAACCTATGGAGTATATTTTTCCATCCCTTTACTTTGAGCGTACATGCATCCTTAAAGCTGAGGTGCATTTCCCTATACTGTAAAATTCCCTATACTCAGAAAAGATAAAAACTATTCAAAGGGACTGTTCAATGTTTAGGCAGTATTCAGAGGAAATAGGGACGGTCCAGAATGGTCTCTCAAGACAGCAAAAGATTCTCAAAGTAAGAAGTGGTCTTGGGGCAAGCATCAAATGCAAGGTAGTAAAAGGTTCCTGTGTAAAATTGAAGTCAAGAATGAAATTATACAACAGCTAATATTTCAGAAAGATGAGACTTGTGGACCCTTTCATGGAGAGAAAAGGCCTTCTAAGGATCTTATGAATGTGCCTTCAAGGCTCTCTTGAAGATCACAGAGGCCTTGTCCCACAGCAGCTTCTCAGAGAGCCCAAGGTGGAGAAGAACCTATCTCGAAGGGCTTTATGAAGTGGAATATAATTTGATATACAGGAATTCCACGAAGTTTTTAAAAGAATTATGTCAGCTGTGATCAAAATGAAGAGTACACTTGCTACTGGAGTACTGAGCTACCATGTAAGAAGCCTGAACACCAGACCAGTAAGACCATGTGGAGAGGTCCTGAAACTCTATGGAGAAGCAGAGGGGCCCAGCTTAGCGCAGCATCCTGGCAGTCTCGGCCAAGACACCAAACATGTGAGTGAAACCTCTTGGGGCCCTTCAGACCAGACTAGTCACCAACTGAATATTACCAAGTGACTCCAGTTGATGCCCCATAGACAGCAGAATCTCCCAACTGCTCAAAATCCTGATCAACAGATTACTGGCATAATGAAATGAATAGTAACTTTAAACTATTAATCATGGGGTGGTTGCAATAGATAATTGGCAAACACAAAAACATCGTCACTGCCTAAATGATCTAAACAACAATAACAATACAATCACCATTCCTGTCGAGCCTTTAAACTTGTCAATGCTTTCTCCCCTGATAAGTAGCGCACCACTCCCAGTAACGATATGTACAGACAGGGAGAATCTAAACCCTTTCCAAATTTGTGTAATGCTTCCTTTACACTAATCTATGCTTTAAGTGTCCCACAATGATTCCTCCTCTGAGCAGCTATGAAATTGATCTTAATAGATGCAAATTTGATCTTGCCAATCTCATGCTTAAAACTCTTTTGTGGTTGTCCTTGATATAAAGTCCATATTCTGAGCCATTTATGCCTCCAGTCTTTTCTTTGCCATTCTCCCAGCACTCTGTAGCTTCAAATCTTCTAATAAACTGTGCAAACTCCCACTTGCAGGATCTGGCCCATGCTATTCCCTTTGCCCAGAACATGCTGTCTCCCAGTTCTCTTGACTAACTCCTAATCATTTATATCTTAGTTTAGTATTCGTCTCTTTAATGAGACTCTAATTAAGCCTTTGCTCTATGCGTCTATATCTTGTGCTTTACAGAAGCTTAATGCTTATTGCCCTTGCTTGGATTAAATCTTACTCCAAAAAGTGAGTACAATTGTGACTAAACTAATTCTCATGAGCTTATATTTTTACACATCTAAAAGAATTGATTGGGTAAAATTTTCGCATTTAATACACTTTTTACTACAAAATGAAAAAAAAAAAAAGCAAAGAAGAAAAAATAAAGAGTCCACAGATTGCTGAAATAGTCACTCAAAGCCACCATGATATTAAATATTGATGTCCTCATGAAATTCTGCAGGAATGGAAATAAAGACACCCAAAGTATTTCTTAAAAGATTAAAAGTCTGATTTGTCTTTCTTAGAACTGAGTAAATGAAAAAGTCCTATGTCTGTTCTATATGTAATAATGCTTTCCAACTTAGTTTTTATTGAAAGGTTACTTTTTCTTCTTTAATAGCAGCCTTTAAAGTAAAGGATTTTGTAATAATGGGTTAAAAAAAATCAACCCTGTATTTTCTTCAATTATAATTATGTGGTAAACTTAATGAAATAACTTTGAAAGTACAAGGTTACAATCTCTACCAAAGAAGTTAACTTTTTACTTAAAGATTCTCTATCCCAGAGTTAGTAGAACAATTGGGCCAGCTAAACCTTGAAGATTTTGAGATAATTTAGCTCTTTCTCAGATGCTGCAAAAGAATTTGAATGATCATTTTACTTTCTTTTCCCAAGGATTTACATATCTAGTAAATTCTGAGTGGCTGAAAGAGAAGTTACTTCATTTTATGCATTGGATGTCTGAGGGGATTTCACTAAGACTTTTGGGACACCCTCTATGCAAAGTCATTCTGTATTATGGTAGTTTATTTCTTGCCTTAGAATTGTTTTTTTCATGGTAATAACTTAAAATATTTCCAATTAAAAAAATTCATCTCAGAACAGGCACTGACCCTCAAGCAATTTCACCAATATAGGTGCTACTTAAATTTTTTAAAACAAAGATTTGCTTTGCCATAGAACAGCTTCCCTTTAATTTAAACCCCATAAAGCAAAATCACAAGAAAACAATGGAGCTTTGTTAAAGAGTCAAGAAGGCCCTGCATCTCCTTTTGTAGACGGGGGAGTGTCCAAATTGCTCTCTTCTCTGCATTTAAGTTATAATTGTTTAGAAAAGGATCATGGTTTTATTTTAAAAGTGTGATTTCCCATGAACTCTTGACATTTGGTTTATTTTACAGACTGCTTTCCTTATGCCTTGCAGAGCTTCACACCTAACTTACTGGCACCATTAGACCTGTTTTCTAGAGGACCACTTCCCAGTGGACCAGCCCATCTTCTTCCAGGGAAGGTCAGGACACTTTCTGTGCTTCGGGAAAGTCACGTGCTCTCCAAATGGAGTTGAAGCAGATAGGTTACCTGTCTCACAACTACAGAGGTTATTCTGGAGTACATGATCTGGCTTGTGCCAAAGCTATGCCTTCCAGGTCTGCATTTACATGATCCCTGACATTAGTATTCTGCTTTGTGTTTATTATGACCAATGGCAGTGATGCCACATAAGACTGCTTCATTGCCACTCACATTATTATTTTTTTCTCTCTATCTTTATTTGATAAGTTTTAGTTAAAAAGATACAACCATATTAAAAAGAAAGCCTCATTACTTCTGTGCCCACTAGGAATATCATGGTTGGGAGTCACTCATCACAACATGTATAATAAACCTTTTCCCCAGTATTGTGTTTTAATTTGATCATAATTTTTTTTTCTTACTGGACATGATACCTCCCAGTTTGGGAACACTTTTATTTTTTGAGTAAAAAGGACTCCACTGGGCAATTTCTAATGAACTTAAATAAGTGAAAAAAATTTTTTTTTACCCTGTGCCATTCTCTCCCATTTCATTGCTGTCTTTGGTAACAGAAGTACCAATTTTCAATGCCTCATAAACCAATAATTAAAAGTAATTTACTTTTACTACTCATACTACAAAGTGGACAACATCAAGTCACACAGAGACATATTTGGGTCATATGGGAAAGAAAGTTCTAAGTAAGTTCCATACTCTGCAGCATCCAGAGGTAAGTCCGTGTCTCCAACAACTCACACACCTTTGGGACGGCATGCCTTTACTGCACATGAATGTACTAGGTGTTTAACAGCCATTTGTTGATGTGGTTAAATTGTTTTCATGAAAAAAGGTCTTCCTTCTAGCAGAGAATATCAGAAAACAGCCACTTTTCCCTTTTTTGTAGATACGAGTTTGAACAAAATTCAACAAAGGGACCACAGTGCTAGGGACAGAAAATACGCCCAGACCAAAACGTATTTGCAGATCTGTAAAGCAAATTGGGTGCTGCAGGAATTCAATTATTAATAACAACTACGAATGGAAAGAATATTCTGGTCTAGTTCATTAGCACAGAAGGATCAACTTACATGCATCGGCAAAGTTCATTTTAAAGAGGAATAAATAAGGGCTCTGGAAGTTTCCATGTTTAGGCTTTCCAACTATGGGCTCGCCACAGGAACCAATATTTCTAGCACATCTTGAATGCATTTCATATCTGCTCCTAACACTGCGCCTAGACCTGGAATGCGTCTTAGCCCCCAGAAACAATGAGATGAGGAGCCACCAGGCTGTTTGAGATCTTGCTTCAGACTCACCAAGATTCCGAACTTTAAGCATGGCCACAGCTTCACACCTCCTGTGCCTGTCTTCCATCCACCAGTCAGGCCTCCGTGATGAAGCAACTGGTCCAGAGCAAAATCTATGAGTGGGCTCGTTGGACACAGATCTAAGTTCGCTGTCCGTCCCAGGCTAGGCTTTCTCCCTCCCAAGGTACCAAGCCAACACCACTGCGGAGATCCCAGGAGCCTTTCTGCCAAAATTTCCCAAGATATAACAAAGAGAAATCATGCAGTGCTTTGGGACAAGTCTGGCTGTGGTATGAATGGCTCTAGTGCATATGGGGTCCCTGGGAGGCGCTGTACCTTTTGGGGATGTAGACATCAACTATGGCCTATCTCAAATGGTCCTGTCCTCTGTAGGCTTTCTCCAGTCACTCTGACTAAACACGTTCATTGCCCTGACTTCTTCTTTGAGGCTCTTATAAACAGTAATCGTAGTCATTGAAGTAATTCGGGATATAACCTGATCCCTCTGACAGTCAGAGGGGCGAGGGCTGTACTGGTTGACCATCATATGCCCAGCGTCTGGCGTGAAGTAGAAGCTAAATAGATGTTGGGTCTATAAATGAATGAATGAAGTGGCTAGTTAGGCATTGGCTTAAATTAAATATGATGCCTAAACATATGCTATTTCATTCTAGATTAGGCTCAACAGTGTAAGCAGGCAATTGTGTCACCTCATTGCAATGCTGATTTACTCTGGAATGCTGCTGATTGGTTAGGAATAAAGAGTTGAAAATCAGGCAAACCTGACAACAAACTCTTTGACACTGGGCAAATTACAAATCACCTTCTCCCTTGTAAAATGTTTAAAAAATTAAAAAGTCTTAAACCTACTTAAATGGATATTTTCCATAGTAAGCTTCAAAAATGAACCCACATATATACTCCTCCTCCCAACATTAGCAATAGATGAGAGAGAGAAGAAAGAAAAATACGGTGGGCACTAGCATTGTCTCTAAGCGTTTTCCCTGCAAGGAGTTGGTCCCTTGCCCTCTCACTCCATCAAGCCCATGAAGGATAGCTCAATGAATAACTAACAGATGATTACATTTATGAGGAAAGAGTACTCACAGCAGACAGCTACTTCCTACAGGTGACAAGCAATCTTCCGCCGGGGCTTCACCTGACGAGTCATTTTGGGACGTGATCACAAGGGTTAGAGACTGATGAAATTATCCTGTCCAACATCAAACACAAAGTGGTTGTAAATCAGCAGAGGCAGTGGCAGAAGGAGAGAAGCTCATTCTTTATACTTTGCAGACAGTCTTCCACCTGGGGGCCGCATCAAGAATCCTAACAATCATTAAGTGACCCTATAAAGAGATTTAATTAAAAAAAATAAAAAAAACATTGGAGTATCTACTGACTCGAATCCTTCAGCTGTCTTGAGGAAGTTGATTTGAAAGCAAGTTATATGATTTAAAAAGTTGAATGTGTGGAGCCTACCTCAGCATAGCACAGACACGTATAAATAAATAGACATCTGTCTGTTATAACTCTCCATTTGACCTTGCCAGACGATTGTGTAGTGAGCTTAGACTATCATCGTGTTTCCTGAGGCTCACTTAAGGAAAAGCAAGGCTAAATAAAAAAGCCAGCCAGCTAGAGTTTAACCTGGTCAAGCGGGTTCTTCAGCATCACAAATTGATCTTGCAAATGCATCCTATAAAAAGAGAAGGGATAACATCTGGATGATTTATTTGTGGTATCTGCTGAACAGCCCTTGATTTACACGGGATCTAAAGAAATGTGGAGAAACCATTCTGAAGTTGCCCTGTGGGTGGAATCATATTTTAAGAGTAAAAAATTGGCAGGTTTCATTGAATAGGGAAGGAGCTTTCTAAGGATCCCATTTCCCCATCACTGTGAAAGGGATTTATATGCATTGTTCCCTTTAGTGGTGTTAGAAGTTCCAATGTAAATCCTTTAGGTTTCACTGTAGGAACCAGCTACTCAGAGTTCCCAGTGCTTGATGATTTGCACAAAATGGTGGTTTAAAAAAAAAATGAATGGGAAAACTACTTTTTAAGTGGTTATGCTAGAAAGGTAAGTGAGCTTAGCCGGGTTCATGTGTAGTCTTATACAAACGATCCCAACTCCTTCCTGCGTCCCTTGCAGAACCTGCTATGCAGGGGCATTGGAGTGGCTCTGTGTGAGAGGCCTGTGCATATTTAAACAGGCTGTTTGAATAGGAATTGTGACTGATGTAAAAATACCCCCTGCGTTTTATTTAGTTCTTAGTTCTCCATTTGTAATTGAAATGAAGCTTCTAAAACGCCTGGTGCTCCTTACATGTTATGAAATCATATACGTTTGATCTACTAACAGCGTTCTTCAGGTAATTTCGCATAGATGACCGAGGGGGATATTAGTTTAATTTTTCTTTTTTTATAATTTAGAACCTCTTGCAAAATACGCAATAGGTGAGAAAAAAGGAAAATACCCCTGATGAACTGTATTTGAAAAGAAAAGGGTCGTGAACGTAGTAACGAGCTCCTGAGGTTCCCAAGAAGCATGCTCCGCAGCACTTCGTTGAGGGCTATTTCTGTGAGCGCTCTGCGGTGCTCTCTCTGTAGTTGCACTTTAATTACCCTGCACTTTGTTCGGGGAAGGTATGTATTGGCTCCCGGCCAAGGTGGGCTAGGCCTCTTCTTGTCACTGGTGTCTAACAGCATGTACAGAACAATATCCCAATTAGATCTTTAAGTGTTAGAAACATGATACAGCAGTGCGTTTTTTGCAGAGGCTGATCAGTGGGAAGTTTCGAAAACACATAGAAGGTAAGCTTCCTTCTAATCCTTGCCATGTTAGCCCAAGAAGGCGGCTAAAGAAGCTGAAACTATAACAAGGAATGTCAATATCTCTTTGGCTTAATATTATGTTTACCTTAAAAACAATGCACAGGTCAGAATAATCAAACCATAATTTTCAAAGAACATTCCTTTTGTTATTGTCACCTCCTAAGATACAACTTCATTTGTTTGGTAGCAAAGGGAATTTAGGGGGGCTGTCCATTCACAATGTTTTATTGCCACCTGGAGATTTCTGGTACATTAATATGAGGAATGCATTAGGCAGCTATATAAGCTACATTCCTAAGTTAATTCTCCAAACTAATAAAGTGAAATTTCTCTCTCTTTCTCCCCACCCCGGCCCCTCTTCCTCCCTCCCTCTTCACCCCCAACCCCCGCCTCCACATATGTCAGAGATGGTAAGAAGAAAAAAATATGTGGCAAAGGCAGCAAGCTCCTTTTATTCTTCTGCTCTGTTGAGAAAATAATTGTGTAAAGTGTCTGGACTAAGTTAAAACAGCCAAAGACAGCCTTTAATTTACATCCTGCAATCGGTTAAGGGTCCAGTCAGTCTCCTCTGTTTCTATCAGTCACTCTCCTTATAACAATTGAACTAAGTTGTTTTAAACGGTAAAGTAGTTAAATTCTTCCCTTTGGCCCTACAATCAAACACCACATGGATCAGCAGTCCCATGGATTATTAGCTCAGTTTTAAGAATGAGTATATAAAGGCTTCAGATACACCTGTGCTGCTGGTAAGGCTGAGAGGAGAGTGGATGGGGGCCAGGGCTCACAGCCAAAGGACAACAGTCACAGTTCTACAGTCACTGCAGAAGGAGGAAAAATAAGTTCAGATTTTCACACACCCACATGTGGTCTCTCTTCCTCTCCCTCTCTTACACACACACACACAATTAGACTTTCTTCCATGCTTAGCACAACAGATGCCTTAAGTGTGATTATGTAGTACGCTATCTCACTTCTCAAAAAGGAATGAAATATTCCTGCTTTCTATTGTTTACCACTAATAATTATGTACTCCTTTCAAAAATACCCCATCGATGCCAAAAACCTGGGCACTCTCCTTCTTTTAATATATTGGCTAACATTTGAAGAAAAACGAGTCACAAGATTCTATAAGCAGTTAATGGGGCATGCTGAAGGAGAGGATGACATAGTTATTGAGCCAAGGATTCAGATGAAATTTCAAGTTACCCATATCAGGGTAAAACCTGATTAACAATGCCAGTTAGAGAAGTCTGAAATGAATATGTGAAGTAAAACTGCTGTCTCCCTGAATCTTCTTTTTTTTTTTTGTGGCTTTACTCCAAAATGGACTGTCAAAGACTGGTGTCTTTGATCCCTTTCCTCTGTTTTAGTTCTACCAGGATCCCCACTGGAAGAGGTTGGTTGGTTGGAAAATAATAAGTCACCTAATGTCACATCATATTTTGAGAACCAAAACAAACACAATGTTTATTAGAGGCATAAAATCCATAAACTTGGAAGTCTTTTATGGGTCCTCACAAAAGATACAATCATAGTAGTGAAATGGGGTACAAAATGAAAGGTCTCCAAAACAGAAATGTTCCCCACAGCCCATGGTTGGGGGATGGGGTAAGGGGAGAAGCAGATGACAGGGCTTAAGATACTTTTCATAATAATGACACAGTGATAGCTGTGCCTTTCCTGAAGGGAAGCTACGCTGCCACCTAAGTGAAAGGTCTACCTGACTTTCAGTACATGTAGTGCCGGGTAGGAGGTCACATAGGAAGCTCGAGGTCAGTATTTAAAAATTAGGGTGGCCAGCCATGAGGAGGAAAGTGGTGAGGGAGGGGGCCATTTGGTTTGAAAGAATGTAGAAGCCTCCCCACCGCTCGCTGTGAGGTCTGGTGTGAAAGGAGGTGCCACACAGTTTGGAGGAAGAGCTGGAGTAAGAAAAAGGATACCCACTGGGAAACCTGAGAACACGGGGCACCGCTGATGAGGCTGGAATTGTGGGGACCTGCCTAACCAAGCACGGATTAGTAGGAGATACCTGGAATGCTGGACTGTGACTAGGGATGCCGAGCGGCAGACTTTTTTCCCAAAAGATGGTACCTCTGACTGGCATATTCTGAAACTGGCCTGTGTGGCAGGGGGAGGCAGGATTACGTGTTTTAGGGTGTTTTAAAGGGGGTGGGGCTTAACAGCAGAAATCCACCATTATTCTGAATCTGTATAACCTCTAAATAACCCCCTCTCCTTTTTCTCCAAATTTGTATTGGGAGTCATGCTTCTTGGTGGTGGGGCAATCGGACCCCACAGCTGTTCCAGAACAGCAGGCTGGGGTTTCTGTAACAGTAGGGGTGGAACAGAATTTACTGCTGGTCCTCACTAAAGGATTAGAATGCTGATCTAATAAAATGTTTTTATTAGGAGAATAACCAAAAAAATTAATATTTCAGATTAACCTCAATGAAATTCAATTCAATGACTATGTCATCCATTTTAATGTCTTTCATTGATATGGCAGGTTCCAGATACATCGCAAAACCTCTACTTTTCTCCAACATCCTTTTATAGATCAGTTAGCTGCCATAAGGAATGTCAAGTGACTTGTCCAAAGTCGCACGGCTGCTAGACAGGACTAGAACTTGTGAATCATCTCCTCCATAAACTTCTCTGTTCCGCTCTCAGGTACAACTTTTACAGCATTAGCCTGTGATAAATTCCTGATTACAGAGAATATCCAGCTTGTCAAAGTGGAACTACTGCAGTTACTAAGACAATAATTGGAAGGTGACATCACCAAGATGGCAAAATAAGTGGTTCCTGACTTCACTCTCCAGTGTAAGAACAACTAACAATTACTCAAGAACAAGATACCATGGAGAGCATCCACAGAACATAGAGGTGGAGCCAAAGCACCCTCCTGCACCTAAGAGACCAAGGCAGGGGCACTAGAAGGGCAGAGAAGCGGCTATGTACAGACCCCTTTGCCCCTCCTCTAGGCCAGGGAAGTACATGCAGACACCTCTCCCCAGAGCCTCTGGCTCCTCCAGTGGGAAACAGAACCAAGGGGGACTACAAGCCTGCATGGTCGGTTGTTTTATGGGAGCCACTACTCTGAGCTTGCCCTGGGGGCGGCGGGGGGGGGGCTGTTGCACAGGAATCTGCAGGGCTCAACCACTGGGAATATGCAACAAAAAATCGGGGAGAGTCTTACAACAACCAGCACATAGGTCTTGGCAGATCAAGTTCATACCTGCAGCACCCAAGGTGTAATGCCAGCCAGCGGTTTTGCTTATCTGCAGAACCAAGTCAATGGTACATTGTGACTAGGGAACTTTTTATTTTAAGATTTTATTTCTTTGTTTGTTTGTTTATTTATTTATTGGAGAGGGGAAGGGAGGGAGAAAGACACTGAAGTGTGAGAGAAACATCAACCAGTTGCCTCCCATATGCCCCCAACCGGGGACCTGGCACCGCAGGCATGTTCCCCTACCAGGAACGAACCAGCGACCTTTCAGTCCGCAGGCCGGCACTCAATCCACTGAGTCACGCCAGCCAGGGCCTAACCAGGGAACGTGGTGTTGTACAGCTCTGCTTGATTCAAATCCTTGGATAAGGAGTGGCACCAGCCCTAGAGTCTGGTCTGCACATGCCCTGCCAAGGAGCTGAGTCGCATCCTCACCCGACGTGAAGAGTGTCTCCAGGCCCCATGTGACCAGAGGGACCTGAAAGCTGTGTTGCCCAGCAACATTCAAGCAGAGAGGTGGGTGGCAGAGCTGATCACCCCCCGAGCAAAGCAAGTCCCAGGTGCGAGTGTTCCTATTCTACACACAAGGAGGGTGCTTGATTCATAGACGAGGCTGATGGGGTAGCTCCCGGTCCCTCCCAAATGGTGAGCCTGTTGGAGAAATTGCGAGTTGCCTGGAGCAGCCCCTTCCTTTCTCACCCAGGCAGAGGAGCTGAAATCTAGTTCCATCTACCGGCTGCAGCTCTGGGCCCCGTCTGACCTGGAGGGCTGGCGAGAACATGGGAAGCTGTTTGACTCAGCGGTCCTGGAGTCAAAATAGAGCAGACAGAGCTGAGAGTTGGCACAGCAAAGCCAGTGGACCTGTTCGGCCAAGGTACTCGGGGTGTGGGTTTGCTTGAATTAAGACAACAAGCAAAGAACTTTACTGGTCTTAGAGCGGCTTCTCCCACCGTGCCAGGCAGGGAAACTAATCTGCAGCCCAGCTCATTACTGAACACAGCCTCCAGCCTGCCCAACCGGGGCCCTAACTACAGGGTATGGAAACTGAGTAGCCCCTCCAACAGCCCTGCTTACAGCGGCATCCAGACAGACAGCACAGCCTGTGGCTTCCCCTCTCGACACAGCAAAACCGGTGGCCTCACTTGATCAGGAATCTCAGTGCACCCTCTGGCCTGATTTAGGTCCTCAAATAATAAGCCCTGGGCCCCACCCTGCTGCCTTGACAAAGCAGGGCTGCTGATTCATAGCCCCATCTACAGCTGAATATAGTATCCAGTGTCAAACATCTAGTAAGCTTGACTAGACAACCAAGCAACCATGGAGCCCAACCTGCAGCCTCCCTTGGCTAGGGAACAAAGCCAATAGTCCTACCCAACTGTTCTCAGCCAATGAATGTCCCACACAATGTTCCCAAGCTCAGAGCTCAAACAGTTGCCTTGACCAAAAACAGACCATAACAGCAGGTTCTACCTGCCCAAGGGCATTACCCGCGGGCATGTCTAATGCATCCGTGCTAGCATTTCATTTTAAGGAGCTGGAAACACGTTTGGCAGCATTTTTCGTATCAAAGACAACTTGATGGAGGAAAGACTTTGTAAAAAAGAAGCCAAAAAACTAAAACAAAACAAAACAATAACTCACTGAGTAGGTGCTTGACACCTACTCAACTATTAGATACCTCTTCTGCTTTTCTGTTAAAAGAACACTCAGGCCCTGGCCCGTATGACAACTGAAAGGTTGAGGATTTGACTCTCCATCAGCGCACATCCCTAGATTACTGGTTCAATCCCTGGTCCAGATGCATAGGATCCCCACTGGGGGTGAATTCAGGGGGTAACCAATCGATGCTTCTCTCTTGCATCAAAGTTTCTCTTTCTCCCTTTCCCTCCCTCTAGAAGCAATGAAAAAAATGTCCTCAGTGAGGATTAAAACAAAAACAAAAACATCCTGGGGCAAAATTCTAGTCTACAACAGAATCTGCATTTCCTTAATTGTACTGAGTGGAGCAGACATTACCTACCTGAGTGGCGCAGTTAACTGAAAAAATTAAAATGTTTACATTTTAAAAAGACATTTCCCAAAAGAGCCGCAGCTGCAGAGGAGGAGAAAAAAAAATTGATATTCTTTGTGTCCCATGATCTTTAAGTTATGTCTGTCTTCATGGACTTTGATAGCTTACGTTTTGCCAGGTTTTCATTTTATCTTAGCTAACACCCCAAACAGAAAACACAGTGAGTAGGTAAAAAAATCATCTGTGAACCATAATAAATGGATTTCTGCCAATGACAGGTCATGATACAGAAAAAAATCTGTGATGACCCTCTTTCCTCTGCACTCATTAATCTCTTCCTGGTGTCCACTGATAGATTCTTGCTCTATGATTTATTGCAGAAAAACACCACCTAGAAATGGGCTTTTGATAAAATTGTTCAAGGATTCCTGGACAATAAATCCTAATCTTAACATGCAATGCTGCAGAATGTTTCACCTTTCTTATGCTATAAATAAAATATGCCAAACGTGATAATAAATCCATACATTTAAGCACTATATATGTAGTTTAGGAAATAAAGTCACAGTACGTACACCTGATATGAATAGCGGTGCTAAGCCTGAGGATATTGATGGCAGTTTTTGTGCATTTGCCATCCAAATGTTTAGCACTTTGCAGTACTTACGAAACTTCACGGCTTTTTATCTGCCTGGGCAGGCTTGCTCTGCAAAGAGCATATGTGGGTTACACATAATCAGTTTCTGGAGACTTGAATTAGAAGAGATGTTTCCTGAACATAAACAACTTGCTCTGGGAGAAAGCTGAAATTTTGAGTTTATGCAGAGATCTTTCCTCATAATTAATCATCTACTGGAAGAAGTGATAAGAGGTTCAGTAACCTTACTGCGACCCTACTAGTGGCATGGGGTGCTAAGCATACAGGACCCTAAAATGTAGCTCAAGGACAGGTATGTGACCTCCACACGTGGTAGAAGGTTGAGAGAGTGCTGCTGATCTGTTTTGAGTTTATTTGCTCACCACTGTGTGGAAACCTAAAATAAAGACATCTTACTTACTGAGTGCTTCTAAAGCTTACAAACTATTGCAAGCGTCCATCTAGTCAAAAAGATGGAGACAAGATCTTAATGTGCCTCAGAGTTCCTTACATTTGGCACTGTTGACATTTGGGGCCAGATAATTCTTTGTTGTGGGTGACTGTCCCTCTAGATGCCAGTATCCCCCACTGCGTCCCCCCAGGTTATGACGACCAAAAATGCCTGCAGGCATTGCCAAATATCTTCTGCTGGGCAAAAGCATCACTGGTAGAAAACTGATCAAACCTAGAAGAAATACGTCAATAAGCCATGACATTTAAGAGGACAAAAGTAGTCATTTAAATTCAGTAAAAGGACTCAATTCAAAAGTAAGAGATGCTGAGTTTGGGAATATGAGTTGGCTTTTATCTCAGAGAGGGTTGAAAATATTTGTGGAATCATTTCCCTATGCCATGCACAGAGAAATGGAAAGCCCCCTGAAATGCTAATAGTTTGGCCAGTTGCTAGGAAATCATGTGTTAAATACCACAGTTGCATATTCATTTACATTGAATTTGACAGAATTAGGATAAAGAAATAAAAATAGTGTGGACACGAAAAGGGTAACCTCACTAGAAGTAAATACATGAAAATAAGAATAAAAAGAACCTAAGGGAAGGTTTTTTTTTTCCCTCCCAACAAATTGTAAGGGAAGAAATCCATTATATCATGTGTAGCTTTCTTTGTGTCCTCAGATATTTATTGAAGGTCAAAGACAGAGATGCCTAATGGGTTATGATTATGTGAAATGAAGTGAGAAACAATGTTTTATAACAGCAAACACTTTTTATACTGACAATGCATTATGTTCACTAAAATGTGTTACAGCTGCCTTTTCCCTGGTATCCATGGCTCAAAGCAGGAAAATAATATGTTATTCAAGAAATACATAGAAATTGGGGGTGTGACTTGTTCAGAACCAAGGCTCTTATCTCAAGACCCAGGAAAATGTCCCACTATGCTTCATCCAACTTGAATAACCATTTACTGTAAAAAAATATTATATGGCTTCCTTCACATTTTTTTCTATCTCAGTTCTGAAAAAATGCTATATTTAATGATAAGGGATTTACAATGCCAAAAAAATTTTCAAGGTCTTCCAAATGATGAGTTATGCCTTTCATATTCCTAGTCACTAAAATAATATTAAAAAGCTGTTGTTAATTCAATAGCACTTTTTAAATGAACTTGCATTTTATCAACCACAATAGCATCTACACAAACATTAAAAATAAATGGAACATATGCAGAAATATTACTTAGATATGACATTGCTCATTGGTTGTAGATCCTTTGCAAAAATCCTCCAACTCCTAACCTCCAGGTTGGAAACACAGAACATTTTCTTAAAGTGCTTCTTGTATTAACATATTTTACCCTTACATGGCAAAACTTGTGCCACTATAGCAGATATTCCCAGGCTCTGCTTTACCATTTCCCGGTTCCTTTACCATCTAGAGCACACCGGTTCCCTACAGACATCTTGTCTCTGTGTCCAAGGACTGCCCTCACTTCCCGTCGGGTGGCAAACCAGAGGTTTCTGGGATGTTATGTCCTCTTGCGATTGTCCAGTGTCAATGTCCCAGCGCCCTGACCCCAGATAAGGACAGTTCTGAGACGTGATGTCACTGCCTCCAGGTCTCCCTGGGAGGACTGAGCCAAAGTTACCCCCTCTGGAATCCAACTTGATCTTGTACCTTCCCTTCCACATTCTCCTGCTGTCGGTTTTTTTCCACACGCCCCCACCCTGGAGATATTTCTACTAAATTACTCTCACATGAATTGTCATCCCACGTAGATGCCATATAGACAATAATATTCTCATTCATTCATTTATTCCTTCACTTATTCAACCAACAGTTATTGGATGCCTCTTAAGTGCTAGGCCCTAGGGATATTGGGATGAGAAAACAGAATCCCCGCCAGTGTGGAGCATGAAGTCTAATGGGAAATGCATGTTCATGGCTGTATCTTAGAACTTAACACAGGGCTCAGACCAATGCACCTGCTCCATAAGTGCTTGTAGACGTTTAATGCACGTAGGTCTGGGAATCTAGCTTCTGGTGCAGTGTCTCGGTGCAATGGCTGTTGGTTTGTTTTTGAAACATCAATAATGAGAAGTACGAAGGATGTGATAGCAAACACCACACATCTGCCACCCCTTTTAACGTTTTATCTTGAAAGAAATACTTCCACAAAGAGAGTGTATGAAAATGTCTTTTTGAGAAAAAAATTGATGTCTTGAAGTTAAACAACAGTTGAAAAACGAAATCTTCCCATCAGTCTCATACAACCTGTACTGACATCTTGATTTTAGCCATATTGTCAATTGAACCATTCATGACACAGTTTAAACAAAAAGCAAAATGTTTGTGGCCAAATTATTGCTGTCAACGTTTTAAACTTTATATGTTAAAATAATTACAAATTCACAGGAAGCTGAAAAAATAGTGCAGAGAGCTTTCATGTACTCCCCCAAAGGTAACATCTTTTCAGAACTATGGTACAATAGTATCAAAACAAAAAATTGACATTGGTACAAACAACAGACATTATTAAAATTTCACCAGTTTCACACTCACTTATTTGAGTATGTATGCTTGTGTGTGCAATTTCAGCATAGGGTAGATTCATGTAACCATCCATAACAATCAATATATATACAGAACTCTTGCATTACCACGAAGGTTCTTCTTCTTCTACTCTTTCATAGTTACACCCAACCCTTTCCCATCTTTCCCTAACCTTTGGCAACCACCAATCTATTCCACATTTCTTTAATTGTGTTATTTTCAGAATGTTATGTTAAATGGAATACTACATTATATAGCCCTTTTAGACTGTTTTATTTTAAACTCAGTATAACTTCCTTGAGATCCATCCAAGTAGTTTCAAGTATCAATAGATTGTTGGTTCGAGCACACAAATGTATCATAGAGTGTTTAACCATTTGGGTTATTTCCAATTTTTGGCAATTTTAAATAAAGCTGCTACAAACATTCATGTACAAGTTTTTGTGTGAACATAAGTTTACATTTTGGGGGATAAATGTTCAGGATACAATTGTTTGGTTATACACTAAGTATGTGGCTAGATTTTTAAGAAATTGCCAAATTGTTTTCCAGAGTGGCTGTAGCAGTTTACATTCCCACGAACAATATATGAGTGATTGGGTTTTTTCACATCTTCACCAACATTTGGTGTTGTCACTATTTTTTATTTTAGCTGTTTTAATAGGTGTGTGGTGATATCAAATCAGGTCTTAATTAGTGTTTCCTAATGGCTAGGATGTTGAGTGCATTTTCATGTACTCATTTGCCATCTGTACATTCTCTTTGGTTGAAATATCCATTCATGTCTTCTGTTCATTTTCCAATTAAACCTTTTTTTTTAACTGTTGCATTTTGAGAATTTTTTTATATAGTCTAGATATGAGTCTTTTGTCAGTTACGTAGTTTGCAAATATTTTCCCGAGTCTATAGACCTTTTTTCATAGCTTTTTGCAAAACATAAGGTTATATTAAAAGAGAAAAAGAACATAATTTTACAAAAAGTAAATAAACTTTATGGGCAATTAATATTTGATTATAAGTAAAAAATAAAAATGTTTCTAGTACAGTTAGAAAGCTCTCTAAAATTCTACTCTGCTCATGAATTGGGTAGAAATTCAAATAACTTTATTTTCTAAGGATGCATTACATTCTTAGTATTAAGTATTGTGTGGGGAATAAACTTGTGTACAGATGTTAATGGGTGACCCATGGAATAGGAAATAATGAAAGTTCTCAGTTTATAGAAGTTCCTTTCTGATGGAGGCAGCATACTTTCTCACCAATACTCTTCTTGCCTTTGACTCTCAATGACCATACCTCTTGGTATCTACATCTTATATGAAGGTTTCTTCAAGTTTAATGGTTTCTTCCTTTATATTTCCATACTTCCATAATTCATTGCTATATCTTTTTTAAAAACATGTAACAGTTTTTACTTTGATTTTCAGTTGTTTGACTGTGTTCTTTCTCTCCCTTGCCACTCAGATTAGTCCCCTGCATTGTCTCTATTGCCTTCCCCAGGTGCCAGCTCAGTGCCTGCCACACGCAAAGAACTCAGTAAACACAGTAAGTGTGTAAAATAATGCCACAGCAAAGATAATCTCAAACTATAATTGACAACATTTATCTATGAAATTTATGTTTGCCTCAGATTTGCTTCATTAGCCTCATTCTCTGGCCAATATTAAAGTCAGCTCCAGTTCTCTGATCAATATTAATTGAGCCAGGGGCACACCAACTAAGCTGCTGCGTGTAACTGAGAAAGGCTTCTCCATGGACTCAGGGTGGGCAGTGTGCTGTCACTGACTTCTGTTCGTCTTTGCCCTTCTCACTGACGCACGGCTTTGTTTCGTGACGCGATAGGGGGACTGTGGTGGGGCTTCTGGCCAGGACAAAAGCCAACCACAGCTACTGCTCCTACCCCCCAGGGGAGAAGAGCAACTTCCCATTAATGCAGAAGGACTATGAAAATGTAGCCTCTTCTTCTTTGGCTTAACATTCCATCCCCTTTCCAATAGGAAGTTTTAGTTGTGGCCTTTCTGTGCGACCTGCGGCCAACCCCACAGCGGTCTCTCCCCTCCCAGTGCTGCGGGCACACTCGCCCTGCCCCTGTAGGCCTCCTGGCCCTCATCTGCTAACACAGGCCACAGGTCTTACTGGCTTAGAAATCATGCTGCAACCCTTTCCTGTCCCTTGCCCTCTTCACCTAATCTCCGAGCCCTATTCTTGACCTGAACTAGCACTCACCTGCGCCCTAACCCCAACCCCCATTTTCTGCTCTGAGAACCCTTATTCTAATCCTTCCTCCAGGCCTGACATCTGGAGTGTGACTCATTTTCCCCAGGATTCTAAACTGTAATTGCTCAGAGCATGCTTGGCTTACTTCTCTGTCTCTTAGCATCCTTCTAGACTCAGGTGGGAATTTTCACTGTATCTCAAGTCCTAGGGGTCTCCGCGGTAACCATGAGCCTGGCTAGGCCATCTCATCTCGTCTTTCCCCAGACCATGTGAGACTATAGGCTGGGGCTGGGAGAATTCAGGCACATTCTTTGACCTCTCTACAGCATAAACACCAGCTTCACTCCCTCTCAACAACTCATTCGCGAAATCATCATTTATCAGGTTTCTCCTGTGTTGCAGTCACTTTATCATTTTTAGCTTATTTAATCCAAAATACTTAATCCCGAGTTCTGTGTCTTAGAGAGGTTATATTGCACAATTGTCCAAGTCATAAGAGAGTTATGCCAGCTGGAAAGGTGGAATAAAGAGTTCTGGAAATCCTTTTTGGCAAAAAAAGCAATGAGAATGCTTAAAAAAATGGTCAAAATAAATTTTTTCCAAACTTGAAATTAACCAAAGGCTTAATTTCAGGTTGGGGAGCATATGTTTGGGAAAAAAAAAAAAGTGAAATATTGGTAAGAACAGGGGGTTTTGTGGCATTTTAACTTGTACTATTCTCATTCCTCCTCCGCAGCCGTGTGATAGCCTTGGAAATCAACAATCTGCAATGACTGTGTAACCTAGCAGCCTGGAAGCCACAAGAGGGGGCAGAATGAGGATGAAGTCCCCCCACCCCGAACCCATTCATATTGATTGTCATTATTTGACCTGTCTGGCAGTTCCACTCACAAGGCTTGTCTTTCATGGACCTGACTCAGAGCTCATCCAGTGCAAAGTGACTTCTCTTGGAAGCATTGTTGAAAATGGCCAATGGTAATGGTTTAATATCACAGCAGCCTGAAGTAGCAAGAACAATTGAGGCAAACAATAAGCTAGCCAAACCTAAAAGGCAAATCTCAGTAATGCAATGAATATGGGGACCCTAAAGAGATCGCATATATATTTGGGAATCTGAGAGATCATGCCTGTGCATAGAACTGGGACCATACCCAGAGCTGTGCATATGCTCAAAAAGACCTGAGAAGACCCTAAACTCTCACCTCTGGATGATTTTGAGGCTCTGCACAAGTAGAAAGGGAAGGCTAAGGCAGAGTTAGCCTTCTTGCCTAAATATTTTTAAAAAGATTTTATTTATTTATTTTTAGAGATGGGGGAGGGAGGTACAAAGAGAGGGAGAGATACAGTTGTGTGTGGTTGCCTCTTGCACAACCCCAACTGGGGACCTGGCCCACAACCTAGGCATGTGCCCTGACTGGGAATCGAACTGGTGACCCTTTGCTTCACAGGCCCATGCTCAATCCACTGAGCCACACCAGCCAGGGCTCTTGCCTAAATATTTAAGGCATACCCCAACACTCACATAGAAACCCTTGGACAAGGAAAGGAGACTTACTGGTTCCAAGTTTTTAAGGAAATCTCTGTCCAACCATTAACTGACCTCTAAATTAACCAAGCAGAGACTTCCAAAGCAACACATAACAAAGAATACAGACTTAACAGAATTAGTTCAAGAAAATCACAAAACCCTCAGCAGCAACAATAACAAATAACAACAAACCCAGGGAAGACTGAAGAATCTGATTTCCAGAGTTGCTACATTATTTTAAATATCTAATTTTGATATAAAATAATGAGATATGTAAAGAAACACAAAAGAGTGTCCCATTAAATAAAAACTGTCTCTGAGGAAGTCCAAATATTAGACAAAGACCTTACGTTCTCTACCTTAAATACATTCAGTGAAATAAGTAAAAACATATCTGAAAAAACTGAAGATATGATCATTGACTGGTGACAGAGATGGCAGCCCATAGCTTTGCCACCACTCAGGTCACTCTCTAGAGATGGCTTCATCTCTGTATTTTGTCAGAATGCACCAGCAGAGCATGCAACAGCGGCAGAAGTGGCACAAGGAGCTGCGCCGAGCGATGGCCCCTGGATGCCTCCAGTTTGGCCCTTTGTCTATTGTGCACACTGGCCACTTATTTAATCAGGTCTCCTGGCTTCCCAGGCTGTTTCAATGCTATACTTTGGTTTCCTCTTTCTATCTAGACTTCTGGCTTTAAGTTCCTGATCCCCTTAAATTAACGCGACTTACAGAATTTGCCCTCAGTTGCACGTACCACAATCATGAGGCTAGAGGTATTCCAAATCTACGCCACAGGATCCAGCCCAACCCGGGATATGCTGGGAGACCTCTGGGTGCACCTTTTCAGGGACTAGCCTTCTCCTTCAAGAAAATACAGACAGGCAGGTGTGAACTCCGAACTTCTCTTCCCTCCATTTTTTTACTAATCTTCGTCCATCATTATTTATTTTCATTTTACAACAGGAGAACGTGCGTCCTCTCGACTCAGTTTCCACACACTCACCTCCTCCAGAATCTCAACAGTCTCTTTTCTCTTATACCTTCCTTTGTCTTTCCGGCTCCACTGGATTGCTCCACACAGCCTTTCAATGCGTAAGTCATTTCCAATCATGCCACTCCCACCCCCCACACAGATATTCCTCGATCTCTACTCTGATGTGCCTTTGAAATCCTCGAAAGAAGAAGTCATGCTCACTGCTTCCATTCCAGTTATTTCCCTGAAAATTCTATCCTCAGGTTTCCTCTCTTGTTCTTATTCTTCCTAATATCTGTACATAGTTGTTTTTTTTTTTTTTTTTAAATCCATCACTTCAGCTTTGCTGGCACCCTCAAGATATCCCTGAACTTCATCTCCAGACCCGAGTTTCCAGTCTCCCATTAGCACATTCTGTTAACTTCCCTCTGCATGTTCTGCATTGACTTTAAAAAAATGACTATTTCCTGAACAAACTAATTATCTTTCCTTCCGAATATGCTGTTCCTCTTTTCCTTTTCTGTCTGTCTCTAAGGTGCACCATTCCCTACCTATAAACTACGCTGGAAGCCTCTGAGCAAACCCGGATTACTTGCCCATTACAGGTTGACAACTTTAAACATCATGACTTTAAGTGAAGCTCATTTCAGCTCAAATCACAGCTCGGCCTCCTATTCGCTTTCTTATTTGTGTCACTAACTTCACGATGCTAAGACTCTGTAGAATGGGCATGATTATTTTACCACACTATGTTGTTCTGAAGAGTAAATGAAATGAGGCATAAAGAGAAAAAGACCTGTTGTAGTAACTGGCAGGTATGGTTCCTCTTGCTCCCACGATAACCGAGGCCAGACCACGATCCTCTCTTCCTCGGACAACATGGTGTCTCTTCCTGCTCAGTCTCTGAGGAACTTTTCAAAGCACAGATCTGATCATATCACACACCATGTATGAGATGTCGATGGCCCTGCCATTCCCGTAGAACATGCGAACTAAGTACAAAGAGTCTTTGACAGCAGGGTGGGTTGCTCAGAGGGTCTCTGATGAGCTTCGGCAGCACGCATCATTCTTGATAAAGGAGATGGTGTTTTGTTCACCTTTCTGTAAAATGTTATGTGAATGCCGCCTCGAGTTCTTCACTCATCTTCCATTCAGATTGCTGCCCCAGTCCCTTTTCTTCAGAGATTCTGGGGCCACTGCTGTCAGCTGAGACGGTTCGCCTGTCACCCACTCTCTTATGCTCTAACTCAAGGCCCCTCCATCATCACAGAATTCCAGAAGCAGCTCTATAGGAAAACTTCAGGAAGCCAGAAGAGATCGAAACTTTTTAAGCACATTTTCACACTCCAGAAAGGATAGAGGCATGGTAGCTCTAGTAGGTTTTTTTTTTTTTTCTTTTTCTTACTATTCATACACTTCTCTAATAACAGCTGCCTCAGGGTTGGTGTGACAGGCAGAAGCAGGGCAAATGTCAAACTACCAATGATAGTGACAATTAAGTGGGTCCTCCATTCACTAAGTACTTAAAATTCTTTTGCATAATTACGCACATCTCTCTTTAAAAATACGTACATATTAGTTTTAGCACAACTAATGATAGCTTTTCTGACACAGGATGTCTTTAGTTTTTCTCAATAAATTGCTATTTTTTATTTTTTTATTATGGGTTTTGGAATGAAGATTGATTTTTGAACTGTTTTGGGGGAATAATAGCTGACTTTTGTGCTGCCGTGCCATTGCTCAGTTCACATTTCAATAATTAAATATAAACATGCTCCCTCAGAGAACAGAGTCACTTAAAATATGGCAGTGCTTCATTAATAATCGATTTACAGAGTCTCTCACTGTGACAACGACAGCCTCTTGAAGCTGTCATGACACTGTCAGTCTTGCTAAAGCAGGTAAGAATTACTTCTTGAGCTACAAACAGAGTCACAAATAGCAGTGGTTTCCTTGGAGACTCAGCAGCAAAGCTACAGCGCTGTACCCATAGGACGGGGTTTTCCGAATTAGAAGAGAGTGTCTCTCCAGAGATTAATCAGTCCTTCCACATTGAATAACTCTTGGCCCATTCTTAGGGAGGAACCTACAAATGAATGCTGGTGAGGATTGGGGGAAGGGGGGCAGACAGGAATGTGCAGGCCTGTGGGTTCAGCCAGTCACAGCCCACGGCCACTCGCAGTCCAGTCTGCAATGCTAAGGAGGCTGAGAGCTGCAGGTCCAGCTCTCATCGGTAACGAGTCATCGCATATAAAAAGCCCGCTGCCTGCACTTCTTGACAGACCACAGCCAAGTTACAAGGCAGAAGGGTGCCCTGGCTAAAGGAAACTAGCAATGCAAGTCAGGTTTCTTTAAGGGGGCAAATAGAGATTCTAGTCCTTCATTCTTCTTTTCATGTTATTTTATTTGTGGAACCAAACAAATGGATGCTTTTTTGATGTTACAATTCTAGATGCTGTTCTTGGGATGCTATAGATGGAATTGGATATTTAGCCCCTTCTCCCATACTCTTTTTACATTCTTTCCAGGGGAGGTACAGATTTATAGGGGAGATTTTTCCCCCCCAATTATAGTTGACTTCAATATTATTAGTTTCAGGTATACAGAATAGTGGTTAGACATTTATATAACTTACAAAGTGATCCCCCCTGGTAAGTCTGGTACGCCCCTGACATCAGACATAGTTATTACAATATTACTGACTATATTCCCTATGCTGTACTTTACACCGTATGGGGGAGATTTGATGGAGACTTTGGTGCAAGATTCTTATCTTCCTTTTCCCTGTTCCTTCACTTACCTCCTGCCTGAAGCAGGGAGCCAGGGAAGTGAAGACAGAGAATTCATATTTGATGCAGTCTGTTTGGAATAAGTCCAACTATTGTTAATATAACAAGAATGGTTTGCATGACATTGATGTAACCTGGCAGCTAAGGAGAGTGGACAGGAATGCTCATGGGTAAATAATGATGACTTCACTGTAGTAGTCAGTAGTCAGTAGTCAGTCAGTAGTCACTGTAGTAGTCACTGTTGAGTGAGCATGTGTACTGTGTGGCTGTTACATTCAAAATGACTGAGTAGAACAACAGATCTGCATCAAATTTTGGGTTAAGCTTGAACATTCCTCTGCTAAAACTATTCAGATGATTCAAAAGGCCGCAGCTATGCGCATCTGGTGATTGGCAGCTTCATCATGACAACACGCCCCTGCTCATGCATCATGTCTCATGTCTCATGCAGAATTTCTTGGTGAAACATCAAATCACCGAGGTGACTCAGCCCTCCTAAAGCCCAGATTTGGTGCCCTGAGACATCTGGCCTTTCTCAAAACTAAAATGACCCTTGAAAGGGAAGAGATATCAGGGTGAGCAAGGCCAAGTGGATAGAGCGCCTGCCTGGAATACAGAGATTTCAGATTGTTGATGAGATTCAGAAAAATATGACGTGGCAGCTGATGGTGACTGGGAGAACTGTGTGAGGTCCCAAGGTGCCTACTTTGAAGGGGACTGAGGCGTCATTGTCCTATGTACAATGTTTCTTGTTACTTGTACCTTCTTCAATGAATATATCTATTTTTCATATTACATGGCTTGATACTTTCTGGACAGACCTTATATATCAAAAATAATGTGCCAACATGAGAAGATGGAATCACTTTAAAAACCTGCATGTCCTTTAGAAAAATGCATTTGACTAAATGGCATAGAAGTTACTGAATTGCTAGCCTGCATTTTCCACTAAATGTACCTTTCAATGTTACCTACTTATAACTTTAAGTACTTAGTAACAAAACTTGGGAAATAAGGACTTATAACACCCTGTATTTATATAAACTACAGTTAATATAATATGTTGCATCTGGAAATTGTTACCACACACAACGCTTTCACAGAAGGATTCATCTTCACTCACTATCCATGAAACCTTATTTTGTGTAGTAAATGGGGCATACTATGTGCTTGATTTTCTCTGGATTATGCTCATTTCTTTACGAAAGATAATTCAATTATACTTCATGACATCAACTCCCTTCAACAAATAAAAGCAGATCACTATTACAAGTCCCCGTCTCCATGATTTCTATTTGTTGGTGTTTATTTCATGCTCTTTGAGGGTATCATGGTTAAGCTCATGAACCTCAGAATCAGGTAGATGTGGAGTTCAAATGACAGGTTCGGTCATATGGTGAGAGGCAGGTCTCTGAGACTCATTTTTCCTCTCTGAAAATGGTATTAGTTCCTACTTCAAAGGGTTGTTACAGGAATTGAATGAAATGTCACTGACTGAAAAGTAAGCATACACCCAGCACATAATGAGATCCTTCAGTGTTTAGCTAACAGTATCTTACATTCATGACTTACTTATGCTTAATATTTATGCTATTTATTTAATCAGTTTTTTATATTTTTTACTTTCTATGGATAATATATGAATTTCCATGTTTTTATTCATTATCTTGAATTTTAACTAAATTATGTTATTTTAATTTAATCAGACTTTAAATATTGCAAACAACATTTCCAAATGTTTCCAAAAATCAATATATTCTAAGGTCCAGTTTGCCCTAAGTGTGCCAATGTATAGTTTATTGAATGCGAACCAGGCTAAATCATCTTAATAGTTTATAGAATATCTTTTTTGTCAATACAAGAACAAATATTTATTGCTATGCTCCAGGAGCAAGATGGCAGGCCTCTGTGCCAGCTCTCTTAAATCTTCTATAACATGTACTTATTGTCATACCATCACTGTCACCATCATCATTACAGAATTATACTAAAATGAAATTAAAATTACATATCAATTTTTACAAAGAAAAACTTAAAATATATGTATCAATATTTTTCCTTGTAGATTTTATATTAAGTTGATTTCACAGAAAACCTGATTCATGACACCCCATTTTGCCAATGCTACTCTAGTGACCTGGAATACATTAATTTCCCAAATACATGTATTTTGTTTTTATAGATACATATCTCTGTGTATCTTTGTTTCCAAGGTGGCTGAACCACATTTTTCCCAGAGTTTTAAGTTCATTGGGGTAGTAAACAGTCAATTTTCTAGGACACTGATGTGCTCTGCAGGATAACTTTTTTGGTTTTACTTAAATGGTCAGATAATCTAACATGTTCCAGTAAGTTTTTTTGTAGCTAAGCAATACATCTTTTTTGGTAATCTGCATGACCTATTCCTTATAATTTATTCATTACTCTACATATTTGATAAGTGCCTCTATACTTTGTTTTTGGCATTGTAGTATCTTTCTTGGAGGATTAAAATGATGGACCAGGGGAGGTTCCTGAAAATCAAGATCCACAGCCAGCTGTTTAAGGAGAGGGTCTTAACCTGCCTAGGTGTGATCAGTATCTGCAGGGGAAGTAACTTGCTGGACCAAAAAGTGTTTTTAGCTTGTCCTGAACAAGATCTAGTGTTTACCATCAACAACCCATCATTTGTCATCACCACAAAGGGAATATAACCAGAATTCAGCTCTCATGACCGGTCATTTTACCAAGGTTACATCTTGGGGAAATTTCTCTTTTCCTAACTATATAAATATAAGACAGGAGATGCCAAACTTTTGTCTTCAGAACTGTGGAATGAAAAAATTTTAGGGCTATAAAGGACTTAAGAACTTTCTAGCACTTCTCATCATTGGGTGGATGAGACTTAACGTCCCTCAAAGCTAAATGACGCACCTAAGATTAAGTGGAACAAAGATTTGGGGAGACCCACTCTCTGATCTAGAATTCTTTTGTACCTCAGAATCTTGAAATCCGGAGTGTTTGAAGCAGAAAGTGAGAGATGGAATAAAAGACATGTTTTGCAATGTTGAAGTTCTATAATATAAAGATATTTAGCAATGTCTTGACTAAAACAATATACAAAGAAGATCCACACTCAATATTGGTAAAAATATTAGTTTAAAAGTTTTTATCTGCTCGTGTTCTACAACCACGTGTCTTTCCTTACTCTTTATCTTTCTTGACTTCTCGGCAAAATGACTCTTTTGTTATTGGTAATTCTGTAAGCAAGTTCTTTGCATGTATAACCTTTAGGTGGTTTGAATGATTTCTTTGGGAAATTTTCCCAATATACCCTCAAAGTGTATGAATATTTGGGGAGAGGAATCAACTACCAAGATTCCAGAACCAAAGGTAATAATATGGATTTTCACTATTACGATCTTGGTCACGAGGCCCTCCCGACCTTTGGAGATAGGAACCCACCATCCACATTCTCTGCCTGCCTATTCTTCCTTTCATTCCTGGAATAAAAGCTCTTGCCTACACCTCTGTCATTTTTCTTCTTCTACATCTCTCCCTTGAAGACCTCATCGCCTGTCAACGACCAACTTTGTACAGGTGACTTGCAAATCTGTGTCACTACTTGGACATTTCTAAATCCTAGTTTTATATCTGCCACAATGTCTGGCAATTTTTAGATATCCCTGGCCCCTTACAATTTAATATATCTAGCATCAAAGATGATCTTTCTTCCCCAAATAAGCTTTGCCTCCCACCTTACCCATTTCTGATAACGACTCATTCATACATTTGTTCAACTAATATTTTTTGAATTCCTATTATATGCAGGATCTGAATTGGATACAAGGGAAACAATTCAGTTCCACTCTTTGCTCTCAGGGTGGATAGAAGCAAATCAGCAGCCGTGACATCAAAGCGAATAGCTGCCAAACTAAAGCAAGAGCAGGTGATGTGAGATCATCTCTTCTCTCTGACCATCAGACTTAGAATCTTCAGTGATCTTTACCCCTACCCTCTACCTAAGTCCTCTCTGACACTTGATTGAGCAAGTTACTTCCACGTAGAGCCTGTTTCCTATTTTCACACTCACAGTGGCAAATTAAATATGGCCAAAAGTTCTTTGACAATCTCGCAATGAGTAATGAGGTCTAATTCCCCTCCCCTTGAATCTGGGCAGACTTCAATGTAAGTGCCATCCTGGGGCTTCTGAATCCACGTCATCAGAAGCCTCATGGCTCTCTCTGAGTCCCACTGCCACTCTGGGAGAAGCCCAGGCCTTGTAGAGAAGTCAGGGAACAGGACTCCAGGCAAACTGAGACTGTAGATGACATGTGGCATCAACTGACAGTTGTGTGAGTGACTCATCCTGAAGGTCCAGCTCAGCTGCTGCCCTGGCCAATATAGTATTCTCTCACTTAATTGCGGGTATTATGTTCTAGATGCCCCCATGATAGGTGAAAATCCACGAAGTAGGAACCTTACATTTATTTTAGTATTTATATATATTTTAAGGCTTTATAAACCCTTCCCACACACTTATAAACTGTTCCCAGTCCCTTATTAACCTTTTCCACACTTTGATGAACACTACTTATGTTCTTAAACATATTCTACACTCTTAAACCTACGTAACTTTAACAACATACATATACAGTACCACAAAATCCCATGATATAGCAAAAAATCTGCGATAAAGAATTAAATATAACATTTTTAAAAATTCCGCGATACAGTGAGGCCGTGATAAGTGAACCGCGATATAGAGAGGGACTACTGTAATCCTTGCAACTCTCTCAGCAGTCCCAAGAGAGAACTGCCCAGCTGAGTCTAGTCTGCCTACAAACCAAATAATAATAATAATAATAATAAGAACAATAATAATTGCTACTTTTAAGCCATTACATTTTGGATGGTTTGGTGTCTAGGAACAGACAACTGTAACAGCATCATAAATAAGGAGCTTAGCATCTCGATGTTGCATATGTGATGTCCCTTCTAGTTCCCACTTTCACCCTTTTGGATTACGTATTCTTCCAAAACTATTTTAACATATCCCATTATTAAGCAATTCCTTAGCGTGACAGTCAGGAGCTCCACAGTTGGCTGCGTTCCCATGTTTCATCTCCCCCGGTCCCTACTTCTTGACCGTCAGCTGCCCTCTGTACAAACTGAGCTCCAGTCCAACTTCCAGTCCTATATCGACTCGTACTTGCTTCCCTGTTCCATGCTGTGTTTTACATCATTTCCACCAAACAGAGCAGCCTTTACCCCATCTACATTTTTTAATCCTTTCCCCCTTCACATTCCAATTCAAATGGCACTTCTTGGGCTGATCACCCAGCCAAAAGTACTTTCCTTCTCTCTTGAGTGCTTTAATTTATATTTATATATATGGATTTGGGTTTACCTGCTTTACAAGAGCTCTCTAATGTGAGATATAAATTGTGTACTGTCAAATACTCTATTCAAATGTTATTCATGTTGTTGTTGCTGCTGCTGTTTTCTTAGCTAAATCTCTCTCCTGGCATGCTTCTCATGTGTCCTGTTATAGACATCCTTACAATTAGAGTACAAACTCCAGATCATAAATACCTATATGAGTCCTTCCCTGCCCCACCGCTCTACAAGGCCATGTCCATAATATTCTTCAATGAGACTTGTTGAATGAGTCAATGAATAATGAATGAGCACTGTAGCTTAGCTTTGGTGTTTCATCTTAACTCAATGATTGATTAAATGTATTAGAAAATAATTCTACTAGGCTATAGACCATAACCACAAGTCTGGTGTGGCCAGCTGCAGAGACAAAATTAAAGCTCTGGCCTTTACAGTACATTAATTAACACATGGAAGAAAAGATTCAACATGCTCCAAGGCTGATAGGAGATCAGTGTTTAGTATTCCTAAAGAAAGTCTCCCCAGTAATGCAGGCTATTGGGAAAACTGCAGTATGAAAGTGAAGATGGCCACAGATGTCTTCAGGCCAATGCCAATATCCTGACAGTGAGGACCCTCTAAGCTGATGAAAAATCAAGGTATGAGAGAAAAGTAACAGGTCTGCTGAAAAGAAAGATGGTTTGAGAAGCTTTGCAAATTACTCAGTATTACTATTTGGAGAATGTGGCTTAAGAGTCGTATCCAGTTCCATGATCATTTTAATGGTTGCCTTAAATGTCACTGAATGTTGTAGTAAAACTTACTTAGTTTAATTTTCTACTTTTGGATAATTAGGCTATTTCTAATTTTTTATAGTAATATTCAATTTTATACAGCTGTCATTGAGAATTCTAAGTTAAATTCTAAGATGTGAAATTAATGAGGCAAAGGAAATGGACATTTTATAAAGGTATGGCAAAATTAGGGCTGGCAAGACTGAGGACAGATAGAATTCAAGTGGGGAAGCGAGAGACACAAACAAAACCTAGAGTCTTAGTCAGTCTCTGCCTTTTTCCAGACCCTCAGCATCTCCTGTTTGGATGAATACAAATGGTACCTAAGCGTTGTCCTTGCCACAAATCTTGATGCCAGAGTGTTCTTTCTAACTGTGACATAATCTGACAAATCAGATTAGGTCTTTTTGCACACAAGCCCCTGTATGATCTGAGTCCTGATTACCTTCCCAGGCCCAGATTCCTTCTTTCTTCAAACTTCTCCTACCTGCAGCTCAATCTACCTACCTACTGTTTCCGCAAGCATCCCAAACCCTCCTAGGTCTCCATGTCAGCACTTACACTGCTCCTTCACTCTTTTTTTAAAAAAATTTTGTTATTGATTTTAAGAGAGAGGGGAAGGGAGGGAGAGAAACATCAGTGTGTGAGAGAGAAACATTAATAGGCTGCTTCTCACACACACCCACTGGGGACCTGACCCACAACCCAGGCATATGGCCCAGCTGACTGGGAATTGAACCAGCTACCTTTCCGTTTGCAGGCTGATGCTCAATCCACTGAGCCACACCAGTCGGGGCTGCTCCTTCACTCTTATATCCTTTCTCTGCATCTACAAATGGCCAACCCTACTTGTCTTTTAAGACCCAAGGTCACATTCTCAGGGAAACTGTCTATTCATCTAAGTTTCTGCAGTAGTCGGTAGACACCTCCAGCGTGGCCCTTTCCATGCCACTGTATCTTTGTTGAGTTAGTGGACTATCTTTCTGTCCCATGTGGCACTTAATTCAAAAAGCATCTGCATACACTAACCAAGAGAAGAGATATAAGGGTCTTGGAGCTCTCGCCTCTTAGAGGCAGATGCTTTTATTTTTCTTTCTTTTCTCTAATTAGGAACATCTGAGGGTAACTGGCATAGACAAAGACCTGCTTACAAACACATGTTTATGTGTAGTGAACAACAATCCCTCACATTCACATAGCACTTGAAAGTTTGCAAAATGCTTATCCATCAATTGTCTCTTTGACTCTCAGAAGCATTGTGAAGAACAGGACAGACCTTATTATCACTGGCTTATAAAAAATAGTTACAAGTGTGAAATGAGATCGATGCCTACATTCCTGGGTGGCTGTGAAAATTAAGTAAAACTGTATTTTTTTTTCTTCCTTTACCCATTTTAGAGTCCCTTCTTCCGTACTTTTATGATTTTATACTTAAATTATTTAAATTCATATTACTAAAAATACACCTTGGTCTTTCATGAATATCAGGGGAAATGAAATATTTGTGGACATTTTCCTACACCTTGGTGAGGTAAATATGAGACACTAAAAATTTTCTCAATCCTTTAAATTCTGTTATGGATTCATTTCCCCCTGGGGATTGCCAAGGAAAACCTACACGTATTCATTCATTAAAATTCCTTTCAATGATACTTAAATGGCTAATTCTCCACCTAGCTACAAGGGAAACAAAATCTCCAAATTTGATCAAAATTAATCAAAACAGAGGTGTGTGGCTCATTCGAAAGACAAAGCATACGTATTAAAAATGTTCCAAAAGAAGGAACATGGATGAAACTGCTGGAGGCCACTCTAACTTGTGTTATGATCATTTGAAAGGGATTTTAAATGACTATTTTCGTTAGTATTCAATCAAAGAGAGCTCCCATGACAGCCCCTGAATTACATGGAATATTTATCTGGTGCATGAATGCAGGGCACCTACCTACCTTCCAGCCTGTACTGCATTTGACCTTTCATTTAATGACAAGTCTATAATCATATTTTGTCACTTTTTTTTTTACAAACTATGAAAAGAAATAGGATGCAAGCCATAGATTAATAAATAATAAATATCCCAAGGTAAGGACAACTGAGTTATATATGGTTTGGGCCTCTTGATTGTGTTACATTTATTTTTTAGTTTTCAATGGAGCAAAATTATGTCCAGTAACTTTGTAACCCTTAATTCCCATATTAAATGTATGACTTAAAAAACAAAAACCAATGAGGTCTCATACTAAATATGTTTAATGTTTTAAAATTTAGCTTTTAAAAAATTTTCCACTTACATAGCTTCTTTCTTACCCCTAAAGATCTAGTTTAACCTAAAGTAATCCCCCATAAATGACGATCACAAAACTATCACAATATATAGGAAAGTGGCACTTTCTTTAAATGCCCTAAAGTGGTCTCAAAAAGAAAAAGCTTCTTGATCAATTTTGGCTGAAGCATCACAGGAGAAAGGAATTAATTCAACTTTATTCTGGTCTTTGAATATCGCAATGCTAAGTGACTGTTACATACAGCAAATCAAACAATTTTTAAAGTTTCTCTATGTCCATGGGATTACTCTGCTTATAATTTTCTTCTTGTCAGCCATTCTTTGTCTTTTTTTAATTTTTAAAATTTTTCAACTACAGTTGACATACAATATTATGTAAGTTTCAGGTATAAAACATAGTCGTTAAACTTACAAAGTGATCACCCTGATAAGTCTAGTATCCATCTTGTCAGTCATTCTGATGACTTACTTTTAACTCACCATAGAATGTTCCTTGCTAGGTATGTGTTTTTGCTTATCAGCTATGTCTGATTTGGTCTGAATACGGTGAACTTCTTGTTATAAATCAGAAAAGATTTGCAAAGAGAAAAAAAGGCCCACACAAGTATATTCTGTGATATACCTGTAGAATGAAGCTTTTTCAATGAAATCTAGTTTCTCTTCCCCATCTTCTGCTAATATTTACTTTCTATTTACAGAGTCAGCGGTACCCAGCAAAACTAAACTAAACTTAAAGGAATTACAAGATTCCAGTTTTTGAAGTCATTATGTAGTATTGATATTCACGTTATCATTTTATTTACAAGATTTAGTTTTTCAGGTGAATCTTTTTGAGAAAACTCTCCTTAGGTCTTCCTAGTTAACTACTTTTTCCATTTTACAATCAGGCCAAAAAGCCGAGAGTATGGCCATCCAACATTTGATATAGAAAGGTGGGACGGGAGTAGAAGGCCCAAATTAAATTACGGTTTGCTGGGGGCAGCTAGAATTCCCAGCTGGTTTGTCAAGCTGCCCATTAGTCAGTCAACACTGATCACCTACCTGTATAGAAGAGGATAGAAGAGGCATTTCATCCACGAGGATACTCATACACAATTCCACCCTATGGAAAACACATTAAAATAACTGGACAGTCGGGCACTGCCTTCAGAGCACCTGTTTGGTATGGTCCAAGAATAATAGCCATGAAAACATAAGCATTCATTTTGAATATCTTCATGCAGAAAGACCTAAAGCCACGTTAATTTAATCTCCTTTCCTAAATGTTAACAGCAATGTAGAAATGGACGCTCTCATCCCTGTAATCAGTTGCACAGTGCACGAGGGCAGCGGTCTCTTGTGCCTCATCTGTGAGCTAATCTTTCATTTCATAGCAGATCTTTCCATATCAAACAACACAAATGACTTAATTTGCATGACAGGATTTGTAACGGGGCAAATCTAGTGTCAAAGTCGATTAAAGATTACACCAGAGAACTATCATAATCAGTCCTCTAATGAGCCTAAATAGTACATGTAAAGTCTCCCCTTTTTGCCATTCCAGTCATGTATAAAAGGGAATGTGTTTCTTTTCATCCATGAGCCAGTCCTTTGGTTTGCACATTACGCCCTACGTTGAGCTAAAGTCATGTCAGTCTGGTTTCAGAGGGAGAGAAAGGGAAATAATAAAGCAAACATCACTTCACAAATGACATTGCTTGGTATAAGCCAACGTTTGAAGCCCTTAATTCTTCTAATCTGCAAAATAGTCAATGCTAATGGGTTTTTGCCTTTGTGCAAGCTGATGCATAGAAAGAAAAACTTTAATGAGCTGCCTGGGCCGTATGGTTACAGATACCTGTCAAATGTCTGTCATCTTAGCTAACGCTGAGGCATTATAAAGAAAGTAAGAAGGAAGGAACGACAGTATTTGTACAAGCATTTTCATGCTAAAATGGCACAATTTTCCTCCTGTCATAATTTCATTGTATCTGAAAGTCAGGAAAGCTTAACCCTTTCCCTAGCACGCCCTGCGTGGTTGTATCACACAATCTTGGAGCGAGTGGTTTAAAAACAGCACTGTGATTTTGTAAACAGCATCTTCTGTTAAATTTGTTTTTTTGAAAATGGAATTACCTACATTTAAAAATAATGTGACAACAAACTATTTGAATCAATTGCTTCACCCCTGGGTGATCAGGAGTTTATTAAATGTAAAACCTCTGTAATGTGAGAGGGTGTCATTTGAATCAATTCTTTCTGAGTTCTTAATTTAATATTTCACTATATCTTTGTGTGCTTAATACACATGCCAAGGCAATAAGGTCAACACACTCCCCTAGTCTCCCCTCTTTTATTAAAAAAAAAACAGGGAATGCAAATATCTTATTACACTAGCACCTACCAATTCTGCTATAGGAAGGTCGTGTTAGCTTTATTTTTTGGGCTTTTAAAACAACAGTTAGAAAAAAGACTGTGAGCTGAAAGTTAGCATGACAGAAAAGTCTCTGCATGTGACTTGTTTTCCCTCTTTCAAATTTAAAAAGAATTGTAAGTGTAAACACACACACATATGCAAGAACTTTCACATTTTGGGTCAAACTGTGTAGAGTTTTAAAGAAAAAGAATTAACTTTAACTCTTAGGATTCCTTGGTGCTTGGAATGATCATAGAAGTGTGCCATCCTCTGACTGCTTTTGTTTGCCACACCCCTCACCCCACCCCCCAAAAAAGTTGGAAAGAGAAGAAAATGAAGTGCTTTCTAGAGAGAGAGGAGCTTTTTTCTAGTGGAGCACGGATGTGTTCAGGGACTTACTGTGCACACTTAGAAAAGCTTCCGTATTTTCACTTCTGTATATTTAGAAAATGGCATGCTAGGATAATCCTCAACACTTATAATGAAACAATGGGACAAATGATTATTTGTGAATCAAATTGTGCCAGGTGTTTCATACCTGTGAATTTTGTAAATACTGCTGACCTGTCATATCATCTCCCCACAGAGCTCCACGCTGTCCACTGAACACCAACGACCCCAACTTAGCCCAGCTTAGCAGGTTCCAGGCATCAGTGATGATGCTCGTGAGAAGGTGGTCACCCCAATGGATGGTTCATGACTAGGAGTCGTGACCAGGTTTGTCCAATCTGAATGCCAGTCCCTTCCAAGAAGACACATCAAAGGTTAGCAAAGCAGAAGCTCTTCAATTTGCCTCAAAGTGTTGTAACACTCGTGGATTTGATTCATTTGCTTTTCCTCTCTTGTTACAACCTAAAGAGACCAAACTGAATGAGCTCATTGGGCTGTATTGTTTCCCCCAAAAGTATTGTGACTTGAAGAAGAAAGTATATTAAATTGTTGGTGCTGTAGGTAAAATCTGCAAGCCCTGAATCACGTCTCAGCCCCCTTGATTCCTTTTCCCAGTGCACAGTAAGTCAAAACAAACTCAAGGAGAGGGCACATTTTAGTCAAGTGAAATTAAAATTTCAAATTAGAAAAACCGAGCCAAAAGCATTAGAATAAGGATGCCTCCAGCATTCAGTGCCTAGATGTAGCCAAAAACCAGGTCTCCAATTAGACAGCTCTTAAGGCCAGGTTTATTGAAAAGAAATTAGGCCAACATTAATTTAGCAGTGATCTGTTTTAACATCCTTGGGTAGAGATGTTCAGCTCTTTGGAAAAGAAACAAGTTCCCTTCACCAATGTAAAAAGCATCCTCCTTGGGCCTTATTCTGATTTACAAAACAAGTAGGCCTCCCCAGCTAAAAACGAGAACAGAGCCAATTTCTGTGGCTCTGGGGTCCGCCTTATTTAACAAATATTTACCGTAGACCCTCAGCTTGCTAGGCCCTGAGCCACAGACTCATGCTTTGTGACAAAACCCACCTCGATGGCACTAACAGAAGGGTGCTCCTCAAAGTTGTAAGCTCTTTTTCTGCAAGAACTCTGGCCTCTCTGTAAAATCCATGTTTATCGAGGTAAATATAAAAAATCCATTGAAGAGATCAGACATGTAGAATAGATTCAACGTTGCTATTGTTATTGTTTTCTCTTGCTCTTAATTCAAAAGATAAATTAGAAGCCCAGGTCTCTTTCCATGCCACACCCCATTCCGGGGTACGTGTTGAAGCCCACCTACTTTATCTGGAAATGCACACATATCAATCACTCTCTCCAAATTCCAACCTGCTGTTTATCAAGGGGCCCCAGCCTTTGCCCCTGACCTTTGTGTGAGTTCTCGAGTTTTAGGCCATGTGGCAAATATAACTCCCAGACATTAACACACAAACTTTAATAACACACGCCAGCCATACGTGTACGGTTTTGACTCCAATTTCCACCACTTTCCACTATGAATAATTCAACGCCCTTGCCCAATTGTTCCCGCAAGGATACAATGCGAATTAAAAGGCTATAAGCCGTGTTACTGCACAATGCTCTGCGTTTTCCCGCGGCCGCGGTGGTGTGCAGAGAGACAGGGCTGTCTGGATTCCCGAGTTCATTTTTCCTGCAGGCCTAACTCTCCTTCCCCTTGAACACCGCTTCTGTGACCCAGTTGCTCTACCCCTGATCCGCTGCACCCCGAAGGCTGTCACAAGTCTCCCTCCTTCCCATGAGCTGAACACACAATAGAGAAAAGGCCCTGGCTGGGAGGTTCAGCCGCCATTAACCCTTACCAGCTGTGCTTGTGGGGAGCCTTCTGGCCTGAATGTCCTTTCTCTGCGGCCGCCTTCATGCCACTAATCTAGCCATTGTTAAGGAGGAATGCTGACAGGAGAAAAGAAATTTTTCTTGTGTCCATGCAAGTGTGTGTATCCATGTGTAAGTGAAGGAAGAGTGAAGGCTAATTTCTATAGTTGGCATGAATGGAGGGATTGGGAAAAAAACCTAGTTAAAATGTGTTTACTTGCTTAAAAGGCTCAGTCAATTTAAATAATTTCAGTAGTGTGCTCTATTTTTTTTTTTTTAAGGGAGGGGGAGAAACTAGTTACTATTATAATTTTCTTTAAAATCCTCTGAGATGTTTGGGCATGTTTAAGACTTTTAAAATTCACTGCCAGCAGATAAAAAAAAATTGAATTGAATTTCTTAAAAATACTGGCATAAAGTTACAGACACATGAAATTACTCACTTCTAATGGACCTTAAAAAATTAGAGAAAAGAGAACTGGTTATACGGGTCACATTTCCTTCAGAAAAACCATTCACATTTAATGCTTAGGAAAGCTTTAAAAAATCTTTCAGAATTGAAAGGGGGAAAGGACAACTTTATCGACCAATTTTAGACTGTGTAATTAAATCTACAGAGTGGTACTCTGTTTTTTAAAAACAAATTTTGCTTCCAATGAACTTGAAGTTTCATAAAGGAACATGACTTTCTCTTTAGTTTTAAAGAGTACATATTCACACATAACAAATGTGACTCTCTGAAGTAGTAACTTTGCAAACTTAGCCAGGCAGATGACAATGACGATCACAATTCAAGGGTCAAGCAAATATCCTACCTATTTGAAAAGTTTACATAAGTTTGATCTTTGAGGACTGTATTTGCTTTTTCAGAAGCACTGGCATTGAAGAGAAACTATTTTTAAATTTAATACCCCAGGTTATCACTTGATAAAGTGTGGTAAAATACAACAGGTGGCCTACTTCAAATCAAATTAAGAATAATTCATGTAGAAATGTATTTTCTGGACAATTAGACTGTATCATAGTAGGGAGAATGTCTGATATAATAAAGCTCTACTTTGCATCTGTTCCTGCGTCTAGACTGTTGAAATTACTGGTCCTTACAGCAGCAACAGCAAGATAATGCTCCCCTCACAGGTTTCAGCCATTAAAATTGAGCATTATCGTCCTTTGTCCCTTTATTACCTCAACCATTTGATTGTGATACAATAGCTTTAAATTAATGAAGTTATACTTTTCAAAGTTTGCGTGCATACAGTTGCATACATGGTGAGTGCAGTGTCAGGTACATTGTTTTCTAGAACATTAGAGGTAAATGCCATGGCATTCTTCTCATTAGGTGCAGTTCGATTGTTGAAACAAAATAGCCACAGCACAGAAAATCCTATCTCTTCAAACTCTGGACCTGCCTCTTAGCCATTTCTTGGGAAATTTTCTTTTCCCAAGGTGAAAATTATCCTATAGAGGAAATGAATGTAATCGCATATGGATTAATGGAATAGATGAGAATAATGGTGTAGTTTTGGTTCCATTCATTGGCTTAAGCCTTCAATCATCCATTCAGCAAATATTTTGGGGGTTGCTCCAATATGCAAGACATAGTGTCAGGTTGGTTGGGAGGCACAAAAACGAATCCTACACTCAAGAAGTATCAGATCTAATATGAGAATTGCTGTATTCTATGAATAACCATGTCATTAAATATAAGCATAATAATGCTGTCTGAGTGTTCAGTTAAGTTATTGCAAAAAACTCAAATCCTACCCTCCCACCAACTCTCATGGTTATTATAGCGATAATTTTCCAGCTCTGCCCCACCCCTGTTTACATCAGTTCTCAGAGGCAAAAGAATATAATTGCAGTCAAGTGTAACCTAAAGAAATTATCTTTAGAGTTTCTCTAAATTACCTCAGCTATCTGGATATAAACTATGTCCCCAGACTGGGGAAAAAAACAAAACAAAACAACTATCAGTATTTGAAAGACTTTATAGCAGAGAAATCACTGAAGGGTCTCAGTGTGTCTACTGTCTAGCAAATACCAAAGGACTTTCTCCCTTTCTCCCTTGTCTGAGAGCTAGAAGAACAAGCAAGTGATTTCATCATCTAGAGTATCTACTTCAATCCAATTCACCTCACTATATAAAAATACAGTCACTTAATCCGAAATATAGTAAGGATAATAAGGCATTGTTTCAGAAATTCTCTTTGCCCCCATAAATAAATAGCCATAGGAGAAACTGATAATCTTTAGAAACTTGTAATATAACGGAAACAAAGAAAGTAAACCTGTTTTAATATTTGCTGATACAAAAGAGCACATTAGTACCAAACTTCCTAGGTAATAATAATTTTAAAAATCCTGAGTTTTGTTTTGGATGGCTAGCAGAAATTTAAAATGAAACAAAAGAGCAACATTTCAAAACCGGTAAGATGGTTATAGTCAGCACAAAAGGGATTAATGCCCTTGGTGCTTCTGTACTCCCTAAATAAAAGCAGAGTTAACTTAATCATGGCACCAGCTACAACAGAAAAAGTCTTAATGTTTGCCCATACCCCGAAGACGCTTAGATTCATCAGTTACGCATGCTTTCCAGCCTCATCTCCCTTACCCCCCGGTCAATTGTCCTGCTCCCCTTGTAAGAGCAGCTGTACTCTTCACTGCCTCTGTTCCTTTTCCTTGTGCTGTTCCTGCATCTGCCCTTCACTTTCCCAACTCTGTCCATAAAAACCCTACTCATTCCTCCAGGCCCATATCAAGTAAACTTACCTCTGCTTCCTCTCAACCAGATGTACTCACTCTGTAAATTTTCATGGCCTTCTGCAGAGGGCAGTTGTCAGTCTCTAGAGAAACCCTTTCAATCACTATAACACAGCGATTTCACTTCAAAAATCTTTCCCATAAAAATACACATATGCATAAAGGAGTGTGCTTGGATGTTCATTGTGGCACTGTTGGTATTTGCAAAAATAGAAACAACATGAATACTCATCAATAAAAAAATGTTCAAAAATTATATTGCAGTTATATATTAGAATATTTTTACAGCCAATAAAAAGAACTTTAGATCATTATATACTGCCAAGAAAAAAATTTCAACATATAAACACAGCAAAAGTGAAAAGTAAATTGCAGAATATTGAGTATTTTATAATCTCACTTTTGTGGGAGGAAGGAAGGAAGGAAGGATGGAAGGAAGGAAGGGAAGAAGAAGGAAGAGAAAGAAAGAGAAAGACTGTTTAGGTGCATATGGACGTACTTGTAAATGCATTTTTAAAAGTTCTAGAAGGATAGATATTATACTGGATAATAGTAGTTACCATTAAAGATGATAAAGAGGGTATCTAATTTTTAAACTATTTTGGATTTTTGAGTGTTGACAACAAATTTTCATTGCCTTTTCAATTAAAATAAGTACACTATTTCCCTCCTGTGAAAACTCCAGCACTTTTCACACTCATTGTAGTGGAGGTGTGAATATGTCTGCCTCATTTACAAAATTGTAAGGCTCTTGATAGAAGGAACCATGTCTTGCTCATCTTTGCAAAGGCTGCTGTATCCATCACAGTTGTTCTTCATAAAGTTTGTGAAGCTGTTGATTGAGTTGAAATGAAGCCCCTGAGTGTCCTGTGCTTGAGAATTTCTCTGGGTATCGTCTACACCAAGGACAAGGCCCAAGTATAAAACATCAATGAAGAACAGCTTCTTCCAGGAGCAAGATGAGCCATGGAAAAGGAGGGATGACAAGCGCCAATCCAATTTCCCTCCCTGCCCCAGCAGCTGGACATGTCTGTCCACCTTTCTCAAATCTGAATGTATGCCCAACAAATGACTATGTGAGAGAATAAAAAACAAATGGAAATTTTGTTTTTAAAAAGTCTACCCCAGAGGCCATTGTAACAAGACAAGAGGCCATTGTAACAAGACAAAGAGATAACAAGTATTGGTGAGAGTGTAGAGAAAACAGATCACACATACACTGTTGATGGGAATGTAAATTGTTTTCCACTGTGAAAAACAGGATGGAATTTCCTCAAAAAATTAAAAATAGGACTGTCATATGATCCACTAATCCCACTCCCGGGCATGTACCCAAAGGAAATGAAATCAACATTTCAGAGATACCTGTATTCCCATGTTCATATTATTATTCATAATAACCAAGATATGTACACACATAAGTCTCTGTCAATGGATGAATGGATTTTTAAGTTGTGCATATGTATACAATTAAATGTTATCCATCCAGAAAAAAGAAAACCCTTCACCCTGGCTGCAGTGGCTCAGTGGATTGAGCGTTGGCCTGCGAGCCAAGTGTCGCTGGTTTGATTCCCAGTCAGGGCCCATGACTAGGTTGCATGTCCGGTCCCCAGCTGGGGACGCAGGTGAGAGGTAACCACACAGTGATGTTTTTCTCCCTCTCTTTCTCCTTCTCCTCTCTCTTAAAATAAAACAAACAAACAAATAAATTATTTAAAAAAAAAAAGGAAACCCTTCCAGTTGCAACTATATGAATGAACTTGTAGGACATTATGCTAAGTGAAATAAGCCAGACAGAGGAAGACAAATACTATATGATCTCACTGATATACGGAATCTAAAACAGAATTCACAGAATCAGAGAGTGGAATAGTGGTTGTCAGGGACTGAGAGGTGAGGGACTTGGGGAAGTGTTGGCTTAAAGGCACATAAACTTTCAGTTATCAGGTGAATAAGTTCTGGAGACCTAATGTTTAGAGTGGTGACTATAGTCAGTAATATGGTCTTGTATACTTGAAATTTGCTGAGAGAGTGGATCTTCAATGTTCTCACCACACACACACATACACACAATCGGGAACTGTGAGATGATGGGTGTGTTAATTTGTTTGTGAAAATCATTATGCGGTACATTTTGAATAGATATAATTTTTATTTGTCAATCATATCTAAATGAAGCTGGGAAAGTCAACCCAAGAGAAAACAATCATAAAATTAAAAAAATAGAAAACATCTAAATGGTTCTCAAATCAATAAGACTTCGCTATACTGCTGTTTATTTTTGCTTCTAATTCTACTCACTCCACTTTTTAAAGGGGGAGAGTATGAGTCATGAAGTGGTTGAGCCCAAGGGTTGCAGACCTGTGAGACATGCTTTCAAATCCAGCTCTGCCGTTGACTGGCAAACTTGGGCCTATTATTTAACTTCTCTGATCTCCAGCTTCCTCATCAGAAAAGTGGACGAACACATAACTGCCCAAAACTGTGGTTTTCAAAATTAAATGAAGCAACATATACAAAATACCTGGGAAATGCTTGAACCACGACTGTTCATCATGGTGGGGCCCTTTCTCTGCTGATCCTGCAGCTCCCTCCAGTCTTCTCCGCCAGCAGCCACATCTGGCACCATGGCCCTCCTATGGCATCCCGTCCCATTACCATCGCAGAGAGAGGGCACCCGAACTCTAACTTGGCCCCAACTTCTACAAGAAGACTGCCCCTGCCTTTTTTCTCCTCTGATGCTGGCAGCTCTCTCCCCTGCTCCTGTTCAGCCCCCAAACCTCCATCCAGACTCCAGTTCACCTCTCTTCAATCTCTATTCCTTCCAAAGCTCAGAGAGCCCTAAAACCTGATGAAATTAGGGCGGCGGGAACTCAGAGGTCAGCCCTTGGAACCACCTCTTTGGTCCAGAAATAGCTCAAACTTAGCAACTTGGACTCAGGTTGGGACTTCGGGCTCAAGAGTACGGTCAGTGATAATTCTGCACATTATGGGTAATAAGACTAGGCCAGTCACCCACAGAACTGCCTTGAAAACAGTGTTCATGGGAAAATTCATTTGAATCTTAAGCAACTGTTCTAGAAATGGTCCTTTAGAAGAGAAACCACTTGTAAGTGTAGGGCCACCTGTATAGAAACTAATACTGTTTTAAGAGTGTCGCTAATTTAACACATTTGTCCTGTAAAATGTTATCAGGAACCTCAAAGACACCATAAACCTTACACAAATTCACTCATTTCATTTATTCATTCCCAATATTATTGAGTACCTGCTATCTATATGCCAGACACATTTCAGGCACTGAGGATAGAGAAGTGAGGCCCGCCCTCAGGAAGTTTCTAGTCCGGCTGGACAATCAAACAAGTCAATGCCTGAAAGAGTAGTTTGGAAAAGACACTGGTTAGAGACTGGTAATGGTGAGAAAGAGCTCCCTTGGGGAAGTGTTCATAGAAGGCATCATCAAGGAGGGGACATTTGAAGACCTGAATGGTAAGAAGCCATAGGAAGATCTGGGAAAAGTATGCTCTGGGAAGAAGGGTAGGACCTCAAAGAAGAACAAGCCAGATATGGCCAAGCCATATGATATCCAATTATTTTAAGAATCAAAACCTGTAATTAATTACTTTCTTGCTAAAAAAGTTATTCTATGTTTCCCCTTGTTAACAGGTATTATTCCTATGTCTGATATCTCCAGAGAGAGCAAGGAAGAGACCAAACAAGGGGACAGTATCAATCAATGTTCTTCTCTCCGAAAACAACAATAACTTCTGAAACACGTGGTACAAAAAAAAAAATGCTAACTGGTTCATTGAGAAAATAACTAATTAAGTAATATAGATCTTTTCTGATATTTTTATTCTAGCTAGACCATCATGTTTGATAAGAATTTGATAATATTTAAAAGTTTTTATGCCACTGACGATAAAAAGATAGTATTTCATAATCTAGTTTTAACTTATAGTTCTATTTTTAACTTTAACTTACACTGATTAATAATTTTAACACTACCTACTCTCTCCCAAAGGAAGGGTATGGACTGAAAATGGCCAACAACAGACTCCCATACGAGAGCAACGTAGAGGCAGGGTGGGGCAGTCATGTAGGTGTGGTGCTTACTTCACAACTCTCCAAGGCTTTCACAGTCTCAGCCCACTCAGCGGCAGAAAGATGGTAGGATGGGAAACCAGCAGGCGGGGTTCTGGCCTCGCCTCGAACACTAATGACCAAACCTCAAGCACGCCCTTAGCTTCTCAGCCCTTCTTTAGCCTCATGTGGAAAACAAGACAACATATGTATTTAGACTTTCTGTCAACTTGGTAGTTGATCTTGAGTAGTTTTCAGGCCTCTTCTTCCTCTTCTTTTTTTTTTTTTAAGATTTTACTTTTTAAAAACTTATTTTTAGAGAAAGGGGAAGGGAGGAAGAAAGAGAGGGAGAGAAAGATCCATCAATTGCCTCTCACATGCCTCCAACTGGGGATCTGGCCCACAATCCAGGCACGTGTCTTGACCGGGGATCAAACCAGCAACCTTTTGGTTCGCAGGCTGGCACTCAACCCACTGAGCCACACCAGCCAGGGCACGGCCGCTTCTTTTTTAATATTGGAATCTTTTTTCTGGTGATCCTCTATTGCAGGTTCCTTTTCCTCCTCTGAGGCCATCCGTGACACACAGCTGAGAGCCCAGATCTATATTTGCAAACTGCAGCTTGTGACCTTCAATAGGCCACAACCAGTACTGTTTTCATGAAATAAAACAGGGTAGAAAATGCCAGTGTACTCCACGCATAATAAGGATAAATTTTTTGTGTGTGGAAAAAAGAGTTACAAATAAAAAAATATTCAATGCCTATTTAGTGGACACTAAAATCGAGTAAACAAACAGATAAAAGCTCTCATCATGATGAAACTTATTTTGGTATGATATTCATATTACATTAAAAAATATATGTACACAAAGAGAGAAGTTTGAAAGCTACTGGTATAGATAACCTCTTAAATATATTCTGAGGTTTATAGTTAAATCAGAGCTGTTTTAACATTACTTGAACATTCCATAGCTTTAGAATATATTCATATGTCTATAAGTTTGATACATACCATTCACTGAGTGGCATTTAGAAACATTTAATGATGTTACCAACAGACTAGCTAAGTCAATTGACCAAATCCCTTTTGGGGAATGAAAACCAAAGCCATTCTTTTCTGAACCAATGTACTGACACCACAGAAAGAAGGGCCTGGGTCAGTGGAAATGTCCTCGGCCAGGATTGGAGGTGAGGGTACCTGTAAATTAATGTCCTCAGTGCTATGTGAATCCACATAAGGAAGGGCAGAAAGGGCATTTCTCCAGCCTTTACCACCTTTCATATCTTACTTCAAAGCCAACTTTCTTTTTTGACATCTTCGTGGGGCCCCATAGCTGGTAGTTGAACTCTACCTACAGTAGTGATCTTCTGTTACAACTTTTGCAATAGCAAGGCATGTCAAACTTCACAGAGCATACAAATCACTTGGGGGTCTTGTTAAGCTGCAGATTCTGGTTCAGTACATCTAGCGTGGGGCTTGGGATACTGTATTTCTAGCAAGCTCCCCAGATGACCATGCTGTGAATAGGAAGATGGTAGTGCTTTTACATACGTACACACATACATATACATGCTGTATGCGTGCAGAGGTGCTTATTGGTGGTTCGTCAATAGTTTATGGACAGGGACTGTGACTTATTTATCTCTAGCTTGCCCAAGGACATCTTTTTTTTTTTTTTTTTTTTTTTTTTTTTCATGGCTCTTAGAGATAGAGGAAGGGGGAGAGAAAAAAACATCTATACAAGAGAGAAACATCTATTGGTTGCCTTCTCAACCAGGAATTGAACCCGCACCCTAGGTGTGTGCCCTGACCAGGAATCAAACCTGTGGCTTTTTGGTCTATGGGACAAAAATCCAACCAGCTTAGCCACACTGGCCAGGGCTTATCTGTATTTTAAAATGAGTTGCAAACAGTTAAAAAATTAGCTGACTTCACATAAAAACTAATTCAGATATCTGACTCCTCTTGAAAAATGAGAAAATCTTGGATTATTGGGTCCTCTCATCTTCATTGAATCTGGAGAAACTATAACTTTTAGACAAGACATGCATTTTTTCATTGATGTTCCTGCCCTACTTTCATAGGCTATGGGTTTGCAAGTCCTACATTACATAGTGAGGTCTCTGTGTATTTACATTGTGATTTGAATTATATGAATTTATCAAATATACATCTTTCCCAGAACATAGTCACTGCTTATAAATATATTGAGATACTTAGTTTATTTGACCATTCTTAAAGACTCTCCCATTTTTCATCTATCAGCAAATGTGTTCTAATGATCAGGTTAATATTTTCCTCCATATCTGACTTCTCTTAATCAGTTAGTCTCTACTTTCTCCCTTTAAATATGCATAGAGTCTATCATGGATGGATTTCTATTACATAAATAAAACACTTAACAGAAGTAAATGATCACTTACAAACTCATTAGAAAATTGGTGGTAAATGTTCTTATCATTCAATAGTAGAAAGATTTCAAGCTTTCATCATGTTTCTCCAACATAATTGATTTCATTGTAGACACTGGATCCCACTGGTTTAAAATACATTTGTACAAAAATTATTTCCACCATTGACAAGACAACTCCCATGTTACATGCGTTTAGAAAAAATAAGGTGATATCACCCCAACATGTATTTTATTATGCTCAATACAGCTAAATTTAGCTTTACTTAGAAAGCCTTTTGTCATCCTTACGACCCTTAGAGTACTCCAAGTACACACCCTAGGACATTTGTACTTGCCATTCTCTTGTCTGGACATGCTGTTCCTCAGAGAGTCACATGAATTACTTCCTTACATTTTCCAGTCTCTATTTAAATGTCCTTTCCTCAGAAAGACTCTTCTGGATCATCATAAAATAGCAGCCCCACCACCAGCAACCAACTTACTCTGCTTTGTTCTCCCTAATACCATTTATTACTACTTGTCCCATACTTACTAACATCTGCTTCTACTTTCATGTCCCCTTCCAAATGTAATCCCCATGAGGAGAGGGATTTGTTTTATCCCAGTGCCTTGAATGTGCCTGGAACATTGTAGGAAATGTCCGATGAATAAGTGAACCTATATGTCTCTGAATCATTGCAATTCTGTTATCCCTTGTCCAACATTTGGCATTTGACAGAGTCAATAATCACTAAGATGTATACCCATTACACTTCCCTACATGAATTTAGGTATCTGAAGAGGAAAACAGAATAACCTACAAAATGGATATTTTCTTCTATTTCTTATTTATTATCTGTTTTTGAAAACAGTGCTCTCCCTCTGCATCACATGTGAATTGCTATTCTCTGAGCACCTTTTTTCTCAAATATTTTATATGATGCTTGGTAAAGAAGACGTCATTGTGCCATTTGCGTATCCTCTTTGCAAGCATTAGTACAAAAATGGAAGAATCTCAATCTCCAAACACACCCCATCATACCACACCCCACCCTTCACCTTTGGAAGGATGGTGGCTGGCTTCCCTCTTATCAGAACATCATGCAAGGAAAGCCAGGTGGTGAAAAGGAAGGCCAAGAGAATTTGAATTCTTTTTCTGAGATGTTTGAACTTAAGTCTGTTTGTGTAGTGAACATATCCAATCCCATTAAGGCAAAGATTCAATGACTAACATCTCAGGAAAGTGTTGATATGATGACTACATTCTGAAAAGTCAAGAGCCTATTTCTAAAGAGCATATCAAGGAGCAGATGCAAAAGCATGTTCAGTGAAATGACCAACCTCCTCACCCTCCCCTGGAGCCCTTTCAGAGCAGCTCAGCTTATCAGGGAGCTGAGCTGCCAGGAACGTATATGCAAAGGGCAAAAGACAACTCATTTTCATTCTAAAGTGGGGATAGTGCAGAAGGGACTCTCATACTCAGTCAACTCATTCTGTCAGCCTTAACTTGAGAAAATAACTTATTTCTCTCTCAAACATAATATTCTCTATGTGACATGTGATAACTATGCAGGCTTCTGAAGTGCTTTAGAAAAATAGTATTTTGAGAATATGTAATGTACAGAGTCCTTAAACAGCTTAATATATGTATAGATTAACCGAAGATTTAGCATATTGCTCTGATATACAGCAGTCCCTCTCTATATTGCGGTTCACTTATCGTGGCCTCACTGTATTGCGGGATTTTTAAAACTATTATATTTAATTATTTATCATGGATTTTTTGCTATATCGCAGGATTTTGTGGTACTGTATACGTATGTTGTTAAAGTTATGTAGGTTTAAGAGTGTAGAATATGTTTAAGAACATAAGTAGTGTTTATAAAAATGTGGAAAAGGTTAATAAGGGAGTGGAAAAGATTAATAAGGGACTGGGAATGGTTTATAAGTGTGTGCGAAGGGTTTATAAAGCCTTAAAATATATATAAATACTAAAATAAATGTAAGGTTCCTACTTCGCGGATTTTCACCTATCATGGAGGGGTCTAGAATGTAATACCTGCAATAAGTGAGAGATACTCTACGTACCACTCATCTGGGACAAGACTCATCTGGGACAAGACTCATGGGGAAGTCTGTGTTTTGCTGCAATGACATACAAATACCCAGATATGTTCTTCTAGATAAAGAACAGATAAATGCATAATTAAATAAAGTAAATGTTTTAGAAGCTCCTTTAGAAAAGAGAGAAGGCGTTTGTTAACTAAGTAACACAGGTTTGTATGACATGTTGTTAACTGTCAGTAAGAACTCGTGTTCCATGTTGAATCCCTTGGCAATGTGCACACATAGACTGAATTACCCTCTTAAATCTACACTTTGGTATTTTAAAATCCATTCTGGATGGCACCATCAGATAGAAGTTAGCCTATGTACGTTAAAGCATTGCCAAGTTAGAATTTCCAAGAACAGTTCTCCCCTTACCTACATCTTCTTTTGAAAATGTCTAATTATAAGAATGACTCCAGAAAGAACACCATTAGAAGTCTGAAAATTTATGAAATGAGTACAGTTGCTTATGATGAAAATGGAATTACCGCCTTACTTATTATTTCTCCAGGATGACAGTTTGTATTCTGGCAAGCCTGGGATATATGTTCTTACCTAAGTGTTCATCTGATATCAAAATACCTTGGGTCTGCTTCTGCATAATTTCTGTCCAGTCGCATACATTTAATGGATGAGACCTTTTAAGTTATGTACACATTTATACCCCAGGAACTGTGTAGAGAGAGACAGCATTTTTTAAAAAGTAAGCTTAGCTGTCGGTTTTCAAAGGAAAAGATTTCAAAACCTTCTGCTTGAGATAAGAGTGTAAACCTTTGTAAGACTGGTATCTTTTAGAAACCATGAAGTCTGAAAAAGAAAAAAAAATACAACTATTAAAACGCACACACACTGCTGGCTGGCGCTGTTGTGACAGCCGGCAGTATCAGCGTCAGTCAATTATCTTCACAAATGCCTCTTGTGCTAATGAGCACTCACAGAAATCAGCAGACTTTTCTGGCAGAGAGAAAAGATCAGTTTCATTGCTTGCAGAACTAATTCAGGGTACAAAAGTGAAGGCTCCACCATCGCTGCCTCTTTTACTGCTCCTTTTGTAAAGGCTTTTGATGTGTACTGAAGAGCTGGGCCTGTGTTGGGGCCTCTTCATCTCCAGTTCATTGCCTGCCATTAACATATATATCCATATGAAAAGTTCGGTAAGTCACTAACAGCTGTCCCGAAGGAGTTGGAGAAGGAAGGGGAAAAAGGGCCTATTCCTTCTCAAAATGCTGACAATACTATTTAGCTCCTTTTTGGCAATGATATACCTAACTTTTTAAAGCTGCCTTTCACTCAGAAAGGGCCTGGGCATAATACAACATTGAAACACATAGTGGTTTTTCATTTTGAAACAGTCATTTGCTGTATTCAGGGGGAAAGAGTCTATAGTGGCCAGATGCAAAGGAAATCCATCATTCATGATACATATGTACACGGCATGGACACACACACATGCACACACACATGCTCACTGTATCTTGTTTTTGCAAGATGCTAAATAACCTCACGGCTTCCATTTAGCCCAGAGAAAAAGCCCCTGCAGCAGATGCTCAGGAGAGGGTTTTTTTTGCCTCCTGCCTTCTTCGATTTATGACAGTGACTGTTATCTATGGTCGATTTGTTACCAATGGATACTGTGGAAGAAGAAGAAAGTACTATCAAAATTGTGCCATAATTTTTTTTTACAGACTTAATCATTTTTCTCCAGATGAGTGGGTGAAAACTTTCAAGACAAGCAAAAGACAAGTCAGAAATTTATAGGTCATGGTTTTGAATCTGAGAAATTCATACTATACATTTTCAAGTTTGGTAAGACCATTTCAGATAGCTGCACAGTTGGATGATGTTGTGATATCATCCATGGTAGACAATTATTAAAGGAAGTGACAAAGGTTGGCTCATACATATTTTATAAGACAGAAACAGTTAGCTTTCCTCAAAGAAGAGGTTCTGAAGGCCAGAGGGGGAACAAAAAGATTTTAAATTAATATAAAAGTGTGCGTCCCAATCATTTGGCTTGGGGCTTAGTTTTGTCAAACTTAGAAAGAAAGTATGTGCTGGAGAAATGCTTCCTCCCCACGTCTCCCACCCCTACTCTCCGGAGTTCAAGACCCTGGGGACATCTCAAGGCACACATTGCACCTAACATTTGCTAGGCCTGAGCTGCAAAATGAGAGTAGGCAAATCTGTGTCAATTATCAAGTTTGACGTAGTCTATAAGAAGGATTTCTTTTCTCTTTTCTTTTTTTCTTTCCCTTTCCTTTCCTTTTTCTTCCTTTCTCTTTCCTTCCTTCCTTCTTTCTAAATCACAGTCAAAGCGCTAGGAAAAACTACCAGCTCCCAACCCGGTAAGGATTTTCTTCCTGTAGGATCCTCTCACCAAGCAGAAGCAGCTTGGGCTATATAAAAACCAGGATTTTAATCCCACTTGTTGCTCTCCCCACTTTCTTTTTTTTCCCAGTCACTATTCTCTTTTCGGCAGCATCTCTCCCAGATCAGTCTCTAAAAATCTTCCACTTTGCCTATTTTGATCTGAAAATTAAATCTTATTTATTATGCATCCTGTTTGTTGTCCTTGAGGAACCCCAGCATTCATTTAAAGGGGTCCAGAATGACTTCTTAAACACATTTCTCTCTTTGCTGCAATTAAACAAAGTGGAGCTGTGATTAGTCCTCCGCAGGGGGGAAAGAAAAAGACACCCTTGAATCAAAATGGGGGGACCTGGCTGGGCATTATTGCCTCACAATGCAGGAGTTTATTGCTGAAACCTGCTTATCCCCTAGCTCCGCACTCCATGGGAACTTCAGTCAGGTGGAAAGTTAATCTCTTCTCTGCCCAAGCAGCTTCAAGTATCGTAAGACCCGCCAAAGCCCCTAAAGCTCTTCCTCGTAACTGAGACATTTAGGATAATCTTTATGGGAGTTTTGCACGAGCTTCTGCTTTTTGTTGCACTTAGAAGGAGAGTTAATGATGAGCTTTCACTGGCTTCTCCTTTAAAAAAAAAAAAAAAAAAAAAAAAAAACGAAGCCAAAAGCGCCTGTTTAAGTGAAGTACCACCTCCCTCCAGCCCTTGGGAAACCACTCAAGAGGGCTTTGCTTGGCTCTGTGTTCACGACACATAATGAAAACAATTTTACGCTGTGGAGGGAAGTATTGGGCAATTACTGATGTAACAGCCACCTGCAGTAGCGAGCCCTGGCTGCAGCACTGTGCGGTTCATGAATATTTGATGGTGTGATGTTATTCTGAATGGCTGGGGCAGGTGAAGGGGGCCGAGGGTGTAATAAGTAACTCTGCTGGAGGCTGTGTAGCTGCTCTGTTTCCCCGCAGAGCCCACATGTAACACCAAGAAGCAGCCTGACCCCGCCTGGATCGACGCGAGGGCAGCTGAGGCTGAGGCAAGGCGCTCTGACAAGTCACGGTGGGCATCCTTAACAAACCCTTGTCTGCCGATTTTACACACAATGTCCAGCTGAAAAAGCCTCGGCATCAGTCTTGTCTGATTTAATTTGATAAATTAAGTGTGGATAAGGATTAAATGAGAATTTTGTAATGGAGAAAACTTGCCGTCACTCTTTAATCCAGTTAAGAGAGTAAGCAAGAAACTCTGCTTAATACAAAGCAATGGCTAGAGGAAGCAAAATAAAAACAAAATGAGAAAGAATCGCTTTTTTACTTTAGTGTCAGTTTACATCCAGATAGAAGTTAAATGAAAATGCTACTCTTGATTTTTGGTTTTTGCGTGTGTAATACATACAACCTTCATACACACATATAAATTCTATTATATAGAGGTCCTAGAAATACAGGAGAGAAATAGGGACTGCAATTTTTTACATAATAAAAATATAGTTACTGAGAATTGTTCATGAATAAGTGGAATATTTTGAGTATTGTTTCCTTTTTCAAATGCTATTTTCCTAACAGGAAATGCCAAGATTTAAACAGAATGTCATAGTATAAAGAATACATTTCCAGCATTTCAGACTTTATAATTTTTCTCACTGGCGTATTTCAGATTTTAGGGACCAAAATCATGTTGTATATGACCAAGATACAAACAGTATAAAAATTATTTTACATGCCAATTACATTTCTATAGAATGAAGTGGTATGAACACACACTAATTACCTAGACAGTTGATGGAAATTCAAAACAATGCCATCTGAGACTCTATTAAAATTTTTAAAAATTTGTGTGTGTTTTTAGAATGACAAAGGATGCTTTTCAGGAAGAGCCTGGGAAGCTTGTACATTAGACTTTAGCCTGATGGCTTCATCCTGGAGAACATGCTCAGAAAAAGGTACAAAAGACTTGCAAAATCACTGGACACAAATTGAGATAGAGAACAGAAATCCTGAACAGAGCACAGAAAGAAAATGTAGCAGACTACACATTATGAGAATAATGTGGGACAACAGAAGAATTGCCAGAGGGACAATTTGAAGATGATAAAGGATACTCTTTAATTTTTGTAAGTGGTAGTTTCATGGGTATGCTCATAACATTTCATGACATTAATTTAGAGCTTGTACCAAAATGAAATAATGTGGTGATATGCTAAATTTTTCACTTAAACATTCACCTTGCAGTAGAATATTGAAGTACCATTGCTTACAATGGTTGATAATCCCATTTGCACTTCAAAAACTACAAAATCAGAATAACAAAAATAACGTGGCAGGAGCCACTTTATCAAAAGACAGTGTATTACCTAAATTCTAATGTTATTTAGCACAGGCAACACTAGTTCTTGTGCTCATTGGAAGAATTGTCTCAGCTTGACTCAATATGCCATCTATCATCTATACATAAGGTATAATGGCGGTCCTTTTAAAAATACTGTTACTTTTCATTAACAAAGAGGAAATGATGACAGGTGATCTTGACAAATAATGTCACTGTGAGCCACCTCTCTCCACAAACAGGTTGAATTGAAGAGAAATACTAGAAAATACCAAATAGTGTTAATATAGTAATATTAATAGAAACTAACATATATTCAAGAAACTCCAAAATATTTAATTTTACCTCACTGGGTACATTTTTCCTGCTTCACAATGTATGTTAAAGGTGCCTGATTTAGCAATTTTAGAAAGATAAAATTATAAACATGCAGTAAATTTCAGATTCTTATAATTAGTTTTTTAGCTTAAGAGATGTTAAACTCTGTATGTAAACGACATGACTTAAAAGCCTGTCTTCTAAAAGAAAATTGCTGTTTGACAATTCTATAGAATATCCAAGAAAGGTAATTATACTGCTCTGGTTGTTAAAGATGCAGGTGTTGAATAAAGTCACTGCTTCAGCTTTTACAGAAAACTCCAATGAGGAAGAGAAAGGGAGACGCAGGGACTCCACTGGCAAATCTTTACCCTCGGAATATCAGAATATTGGTTCACGTTGTCTCCCTCTCCTCTCATAGGTAATACAATAATGATCAGAAGAAAAAAAAGTCCAGCCACTCCCCCAATGCAGGGAAGCAGTGATGAAAGGCAGCCGACTTCTTTGTAAAATTCATATGGACACTACTATTTTAAAATCAGATATTTAAATAAAACTTCAACCACAAAACAAGGGGTCCTATTTTTTTTTTTTAAGTAAATCAAAGGTCATATAATAAAATAGGGACAAGAAATAACCACAGTAAAAATTTTTCTTGACTGACCCAATTTTACAGAAATGCTTAGGGCTTTTTTATTCATTTATTTACTGAAATATAAGCAACACTCCCAGAAGTAAATTTAATTTTGAGAATCACAAGTTTAATTAAAACATTAACGAAATCATTTAATTCTATCTTAATGTCTTGTAATATAAGAAAAGTTGGGCTTGGGGAAGCACAAGTTGTCCTTTATTAAAGAGTCAAATATTTTTCATGGACAGTGGGCTGTGGGGCGCAAAAGCGCATGCGCACAAATGCACACGCCCATGCACAACGTTCTGCGCGGTCAGTGTTATTGAATTCCTTAATTCAACAGCAACCACAAGGTTTCTTATGCGTTTGAACACATAAAAGACTCCAAAGACATTTATGTCATCCTTTCATATTGGGTGAGGAACAGACATGAACAGACAACGGTGCAAAAAGACGAGAAGAATACAGAATTTAGGTGTTGGCCACTTCGTTATCCCCTCGGCCTTTCTCAGTGCTTTCAGAACAGAAACTTAAGAGTTGTGTTTGAATTGAAAATGAAAAGGTGGATGCTACAATACATATTCTGAAGTCCCTGAACTATTCCCCTATTTTTTAAAAGAAATTTAAGAAAAGAACAAAGTCACACCATTCTCTGTTACTCCTGCTGAAAGCATACCCCAACAATCAATCTCTTGCTGTTAATTTTACTAAAGGCCTCTTTCTCCGTTCTCTTTCCCATCAGAATGTTTCCTCTTCGACCAAATAGCAGAAGTCCCATCCCTTCCACTCATCTTTTTCACTGTCTCCAGCCACTGAGCTTCTATAGTAGTTACTGGTTAATCCTTAATTGATATGGATTTATCATTATTTCACTTAATACAGACTTGTTATTTAACTTTTTCACCTATATGCATAGAATACAATGAAAATGGCGCCCCTAGAGCTGTGCAGCACAGTGACCCCCGATTGCAGAGATTGTCTCTTCTGTAGTATAATTTCAAGTTTCTTAATGGCACAGGGTATATCTTTCACACTCCTAACCCCCTCTGCTGGGCTTTCTTTGTGTTCTTCTCACAGCTGATGGTCAATTGAAACAAAGTCACTAACTTGAAACTACTCCAGTTTCCCATCCATCTTTCTATTTTTATACATCAGCCCAGGTTCACAAAGTCCTTTCCACAGATAGCAGCAGCTGACTGCCACCACAGACTTGTCAGAGCAGCAGGGAAAGAAAGGCTTTCACCCCGATCATACACGTTGGGGAACCGAGGCTCTGAAAGTGGCAGCATCTGAACTTGAACTCTGTTCTCTTGGCTCAAAAGCCAATGCTCTTGCTACTCTCTCACACTGCCTCTCTCTATGATGCCTGTTTTCACATGGCTGAGTCATCAGAATTTGACTTAAAGAAGTGAAGAGTACCTATGTACTGGCCAAGGCAGGATTTAGATGCTGCTTCTCCTAACGTAGGGCAGGGAGTCTGAGGCAAAGGCAACAACAAAAATGGCTGCTGTTATATTGTCTTCCTTGGAAAGTGGCTCCAGTCTGTGCTGGGCAGGGTGGGAGGGAAGGAGGGAGTAGAGCACCATCATGGTTGATGGACGGAATGATTCAAGGGGCCTTTTGAAACAAGTAGGTCTTAAGAGTCCCCCAACTACCTCTTAGTGACATCAATTACTGAAAAAGGAAAACTGCCCCCGTAATGTAGACATAATGGTGGTAACTTTAAACACTGGATAGTTTGCTTTCTCATGAATAGAAATGCTGTCTGAGAAACTTGATGGGCAGAAAATTTGAAGCTTCTTCTATGGTAGTTACATAAAGGAAACTGGCTTTTGGCCAATGATGAAAACACATTGGTTATGATTTCTCCTTTGAAGTCTAGCTTCCTCAAAACAAGACTTCAGGAAATAGCATGTAGGTGTCATGGTTTTTATTAACCTGTATAGTGCAGTTGTTCCCCAGGATTTACGCTAAATCTTTTTTGGGCAGAGCAGCCACACCATTTTGTGTGAACAGCATCGTTAGTTTACACTACACCAAAATTCTAGAACATTCTGTGGTTTTCTGGAGAATGCAAGTCCTACTTCTCTGAACTTATTTTACCCCACTTTTGCCATTGCTAGGCATATGTCAGCCTCACAGATTATTTATATTCCTCGCACATGTGAAATTGGTCCCCATCTTTATGGTCTTTGTACTTGATGTTCTCAAGGAGGATAGTACTTTCCCGGGGTGATCTTGATGGCATAGTCTGTTCATCCAGGTCTCAGCTGGAAGATCACTCCTTAGAGAGAAGGTGATTTACAGTTGTCCCTCACTTGTCAGAGCATCTTATTTCATATTTGTGGTAACAATCACGACTATCTGAAATCTCCTGTTTACTTTTTTAATGCTTTTCTTCCCACTGCTCCATGAGTCTTGTCTGCCTTTTTAAAAATAGATTTCATTTTTTAGAATAGTTTTAGATTTACAGAAAAATTGAGCAGAGAGTACAGAGTTTCCTGCACTCCCTTCCTTCCTTCTCCCTCCCTCATATGTAATTTCTCTCATTATTACTGACTTACGTTAACATAACACATTTGTTACAATGAATGAAACAATATATTTTTATTTCACACTAAATTTATTTTTACATATTTGAAATGTAAACTCAACAATGCCCAGAAATCTTATTGTGTGATGCCATTATAGAAAATAGGCCCATATTCACCAAGTTTCCCAAGACAGAATCCTAAAAATCATATTTAATTTCTACATTGAATACCTCATTTCTAATTTACCAATATGTCTGCTTGATTATTATTCCAAAATTGGTAATGAATCAATATTGATACATAATTATTAACTAAAAATTTTAATTTATACAGATTTCCTTAGTTTTTACCTAGTGTCTTTTCTGTCTTGGATCCTAACCACATGGCATATTACATTTAGTCCTCATGTTTGTGTGCTTTCCCTTGGCGTATTGGGACTACGCTCTAACCAACCGAGCCACCCGGCCAGAGCTAGTCTTCATGTTTACCTAGATGTCTCTCTGCTGTGACAGTTTCTCAGACTCTACTTACTGTCTGTCTTTCTGATGGAACAGTGACTGCCACATACCAGGTACTCAAAAATAGCTGCTGAGTGTATGAAAATGAATTAATAGCTTGAGTGAAGAAATCACATTTATTACTATATTACCTTGCATTTGTTTAGCGCTGTATAATTTATAAAATACATTCACTTATTCATTCTCTTGATAATCCTGTGAGGTGGGCCAGGGAATGAATATTATGCCTCATAAGACCAAGGTTCAGAGAACTTTGTGAATTGCCTTTGGTATGGAAAAGCTGAGACAGTACTCTGGGTTCCCTGATGAGCCTATTCTTTCTACTACCCTCATGGTAAGGAAGTACCCACAAAAAAAATAACAGTGGAGTCCATTTTATCTCTTGTGGTGGGAAAATCCAGCCGAAAGCCTCTGTAATCTTCACAGAAAAACAATACAACAGACTTGAATAAATAAGAACAACAGACAAAAGATAGGTGGATGGATAGATATACAGATAGACAGACTCATGCTTAACTCTAAAATTTAGGTCAAATTGACTTTATAGATGTACTTTTAAAATAAACACCTAGTCCGGCCAAGATGGAGGCTTAGACAGACACGCTAGGTCTCCCTCTACAACTAGAGAGGAATACAACTACTTCAAAACAAAGGATAACTAGAAATTCCAGAAAATAAAACTACACGGAAGTCCAACATATGAAGTTATAAACCAGCAGTGCCATTTGGGCAGGTAAGAGTTAAAGAGGGCAGTGCTGTTTGCGGTCGCACCCGGGGCGGCGGGCCGCGAGGAATCCCGGCTGCGCAAGCCCCTGGCGGTGCGCGACTCCGGCGCTGGGGAGAGCGGCCGCCGCATCGCCTTGAACAGTGAGGCCCAGGGGGGCGGGAGGACGGATCCCGGTCTCCTAGCTGAATAACTGTGTGAATCCATCTTGGACCCCCGCCCCCAAGGAAAGCACCACAGGGCTGCGAAATAGGTCGCGGACAGGCAGGCGCCGGTCGCTAATTTGTGACGCGTACGCAGGCACTGCCCCCTACAGCCGGCCCAAGAAAACAAAACGCATCTGTCAAAATGAGGCAGACAACTATAGAAATCCCGGTGGCACAGCTCACCAGGCAGCAGATAGAGAACCTGACAGATGAACAGATAAGAAACCTGTCAGAGGCTCAGTTCTGGGCCATTGTTATCAGGTGGCTTACAGAATTCACAAAAGAGCAGGAAAAAGATAAGAAAGAAGCGAAAAACATTCATAACGAAAGGAACAAAACTGCATACGAGATAGATGGTGAGAAAAAAAAATCCAGAGTTCATTTCAACAAACTGGAATATGGAGAAGGAACAAGCAGTCAACCAATGCAGCGAGAGGAAATGGGAAGCAACAATGAGAGGATCAGAAACCTCTGGGACAGCTATAAAAGGCCCAACATAAGAATCATTGGTTTGCCAGAGAATGAGGAAGATGAACTAGAACTTGAAAAATTGAGTGAAAATATAATAAAGGAGAACTTCCCAGACTTGGGGAAGGGAATAGACTTGCAGGTCCAGGAAGCAAGGAGAGTTCCCAAGAGACTGGACCCAGGGAGAACCACTCCAAGACACATTATAATCAAAATGTCAAAAATTAAAGATAAAGAGAGAATCTTAAAAGCAGCAAGAGAGAAGAAAAGAATTATGTACAAAGGGGTCCCAATTAGACTATCAGCTGACTTCTCAAGGGAGACCCTACAGGCAAGAAGGGACTGGCAAGAAATATTCAAAGTAATGAAAATCCAAAACCTACAACCACGAATACTCTATCCAGCGAAATTGTCATTCAGAATAGAAGGACAGAGAAAGTGTTTCCAGGACAAAATAAAACTGAAAGAGTTCATTAGATCCAAACCACTGTTATATGAGATGTTAAAGGGACTGGTTTAAAAAAACAGAAGCTAGGGAGATGAAACAAAGGCAAACTAAATAGGCAATGAGAGTGGAAAAGGAACTGTGGGTACGGGAAGCATATTGGGGGGAGGTCAACAGGGAGGGAGAATGGGGAAAGGGAGGGAGATGATATAGGAATTGGGGATCAAGGTAGGAGGGAATGGAATAGACGGAGAGAGGTTGGGAGGAACTGTATGTACAACTAATGGACATAATCTAAAAGGGGGGGACAACTGGAGGGAGGGGGGCCACCGGGTGGAGGGGAGCAGAGGGAAGGGAAATTGGCACAAATGTAATATTTTAATCAATAAAACACATTAAATCTGAAAAAAAAATAAAGAATAAAATTGAGTTTGTCAAAAAAAAATAAATAAACACCTAAATTTACATTTGTTTAGTGAATATTTAATAATTCTTAGTTGTATGTACACTGTTAAGATTTAATTGGAAGACATAACTTATTAGCCTAATTTGAAGTTTTAAGAAGAGGCACCATAATAAAACTGGTAAAATATGTTATACTTGCTAATCCCAGTACAGATAAGAGTGGGATATCAGTTATAAAATTACTTAATTTATGGCATTATAGGATAATCAAATGTTTAAGAAAGGAAAATCTAAAATCTAATATTTTTCAAGGAACTACTTCTTTATTTTGAATAAGAGTATGGAGTGTTACAGCTGGAAGGGACTTCTGTACTTTAACCCTCTTGTTTTACAAGTGAGGATTCAAAAACTGAAAGCTGAGTAACTTCCCAAAGTCAACACCAGTTTGCTGGTAAAATGTAATCTTGATCTCAGGTAGTTTGTCTTCCATTCCAGTATCCTTTCACTTTATCAAATTGTGTCTCTAATTCCTAAATCAAAGGAGTTTGAATTGAGTTGTGATCCTGATAATAAACCGTGCTCTTTGATGTAAATGTAGCCATTCCTTTCTTTCTAAATAGCGATGGATCAATTCTTAATGATGAACAAATTATTTTACTTCTACTTATCAAAAAGGGCATGATTCCCAATGTTTTATGGAAAACTATAAAGGAAGAGTAACATATCTGTTTCATTCAACCCTTCTATTGAATTTTCATTCTATTACTCATAGGATTAAAATTAGCAACCTTTGTGGATGCTCCTGAAGTAGAAAAAAAATTCCTGAATAATGAAGTATTTTAGATACCAAATCAATATTTGCAATATTTGAGCTCCACAATGATTAAAAACACCATAATAAATGAGCAAGAACATGAAGTGTTCTCCAGATGTTAACATCCTTCTATTCGGTTGGCCAAAATGTCTGTTTAGTTTTTTCCATAAAATAAGACATGTTTTTCATTTTCACCAATAACTTTATTATTTTGGCTATTTTGAATATGTCAGCTATATCTTGCATGGTATAACATTGATAGTTCTCAGTTAATGTCTCGATTTGACCACTGTCCACTTCAACTGGTCTACCTGACCATGGAGCATCTTCCAGAGAGAATCTACAACACAAAACTTCACAAACCACTTTTGACATGTTTGATCAGTCACTGCACAAATTGTTTTTTGTTTGTTTCAGCTATTTTTTACCTTTCTTGAAATCATAAAGCTTATATGCCAGAGATGTTGTGTATTTTCTTCCATCTTCAATATTAAAATGGCTACACAAAAATCCATCAATTTGGTAAGTTGTTGTTTTTTAAATGCACGCTGGTATGACAACTGTCACAATACAACCTAACAAAATTGTTTTAAATGAAGTTAGAGACAACTAAGTGCCACTAGAGCCATCTTACAGAAAAAACAAATGAACTTTTTGGCCAACCTAATATATTGTAGAAATGTATGATGCAGTAGCCAAGCCTCTGTAGAGTGGATGAATGTTATTTTTCAGTTCCATGTGAGATGTATAATGCCTCCTGACCTGATTTTAAAAACTTATTTAGAGGCAAATGCTCAAAATGTCATATGGCATTTGGTGAGGGTGAACAGGTTTATGCCATAAAAATGTGAAAACCATATTGATTCAGAGGAAAAAGATAGAGGGAAGATTTTTGTTGTTGTTAACAAATTAGGTTAGTTCAGACTTCTGACTAAGAAGGTTATTGAAGACCAATATGTCCAACAGAGAAGATAACCTGGACAGAAAATCTAAAAAAAAAAAAAAAAAACCACATAGAGAAGAACTATGATAAGACTCCTTGTGCAATAAGCCAGCTTTCTTTTACCCAATCAGCCAAGGTGAACATGAAGGGTTATCAAGAGAGCCTAGGTCATGATTAGGGGAGAGCAAACCCTCAATTATGTAAGGAAGTGGCAGCTATTGCGGGAGAATTATGCTGTGATCTGCCATCCTATTTAAGGAGGTGATTTATTTATACATAACTTATGCTATTTTTTCACTCTAACTTACAAACACAGTCACAGATTTATTAATTTTATTAAGAAACTAAAGATGCAAACAATGTTAGAGTATTTGTTTGAGGATAACATTTGAGCTGTCTACAGCAAGAATTTTGCAGAACCCCTGTGATCAGATCAATTAGTCAGTCAGAGAGTCTGCATTTATTGAGGTTTTTCTATGTTTGGGAACTAGAAAGAAAGTCAGAGGCATATTTATTGCTGATGAGAAGTTTAGAATTAAATCTTAGATTTTAAACTAGGAAGCCATTGCTCATGTGACTTTAAGCAGAGCACTTTCAATCTTTGCTTACTGCAAATATAAAATAAGAGATTTGCTTTTAGAAAAATCATAGCATAATATTTAGACCAAAGAACACTTACTTCTTGGTCAGCATTTACTTGTTCTGTGATATTGGGTAATGGACTTAACCTTTCCATGATGCCCAATATGTATAAATGATCCAAATGGTAGCTATTGTTAATAAGGACAGATCAGTTTTATCAAACATAAACTAATCATAGTTGCATATAAGTACTAAGAAACTTATGAGGCTGTTACTACAAAGAAAAATTGTCTAGGATTATTCGTGAAAGAAATGCATTTTTAAAGGAGAAAGAAGGAAATTTGTTATTATCTATGAAAAATGTAACTATGTAGGTCTAAAAACAGAGCTGAGAAATACTGTGGCAATCGTCGGCAGCCGTCCGTCTCGAGAGACGATGGTGTAGCTTCTTAAGAGTCTATCTGCACCGCCGAGAATGGTTGTGCAGTCCGACTCGGGAGTGACACGGTATCTGTCTCCTCCCGTGTTGAATCGACATCTTGCAATGACGCTGGAGTGTCCTCTCCAGTGAAGCTGAAGCTACAGAGCCTGGGCAGGGTGATATGGAGGGTCTGCTGTTGCCCATGCAGCAGACCCCCCCTCTCTTCGCAGCTGAAGGGTCCAAGGGAAAGACGGAGTCAATACAGCTTGGCTTCAGGTGCGCCGCAGGAGTTGCCGGTGTTGACTACAACGTCAAACCGCCTTAGGGACTCCGGCTCCGGATTTTCTGTCGGGGTTTACTCCCTTAGCCTTTCCCCTGAAGAGGTATGCCGCAAGGCAGCGGAGGTTTTTTGGAGTCAGAGTTTTCCTTCTCTGATGTGCCCTGACTGGAAGATCGAACCAGTGACACTTAGCTCGCAGGCCGACGCTCAATCCACTGAGCCAAACCAGCCAGGGCCGACTTTTAAGTAATATAAAATTATTAAGAATATATTTGTTTTATAACAGCATGATATATCATAATAGCACAGGGATGTTCATGACTGCTTATTTGAAATAGCAAGGATTTAGGAAAAAACTTAAATTTCTGTAATAATAGTTATAATTACTAGCTTATGGAGTATTAACTATATTTCAAGTATTATTGTAAGTTTTAAAGATTAATCATTTATTTATCATAAAACCCCTAAGGGAGTGGGTACCATTATTATTCCTACTTAACATGTAGCCATATCAAAGAATTGTGTATATTTATATTTACTGTTTTGAAATGTTTCTCAAGAAAAATAAGTATGATTTAAAACTTCATTATATACAACACATACACATAAATATTGTAAGATTAGAGATTTAAAAATAACCCAAAAATATATTTCTTATAAGAAACTCAGTTGAAATGTAAGGACACAGAAAAGCTAAGAGAATGGAAAAATATATACAATTCAGATACAATAAGCAAAACTCAATTATGTCTCTATATACCAACAATAAAGACATAGAAAATGAAATATTAAAAATGATATCACCTATGAAAGAATAAAGTATATCAAGCGCTTGGAAGAAATCAAACAAAAGATATTTAAAAGTTCTCCACTGAATACTACAAAACATTATTAAGATCAACAAAGGAATACCTAAATAAGTGGAGGTTATACCATGTTGATGAGTTAGAAGACTGAATAATAGTATAAAGATGTTAATTCTACCAAATTGACCTTTAACATAAAAATAACCAATGCAATCTGAAAGAAAAAATATATAACTTGAAGAACTAAACTCCCAGTCATAGTAATGACTAATAAATTAGAGTTGGTGCAAGGATAGACAATAAACCACTGGCACAGATAAGAATTTAGAAACAGATTCCAACACACAGGGTTACCTGTTTGACAAAGCTGACACTCTGATGTAATGAGAACTGGATGACAATTATGTTTTTCAATAAATGGTGCTGGGTCAACTGGATATCCATTTGGAGACAAACAAGTGTTGAACCTTTTATCTCATACCATCCACAAAATTCAGTCCTAGTTGGATTGTAAATCTAAATGTGAAAGGTAAAAAAAAAAGCTTTTAGGAGAAAACTTAGGAGTATTTATCATGACCTTGGAACAGGCAACTATTTCTTAAACAGGGCATGAAAAACCCTAATAATAAAAGAGAAAAAAGAGTAAATTGGATTACACTAAAATTAAGAACTTCTGGTCATGAAAAGACACTATTAAGGGAGGAAAAAGGCAAACCACAGTTGGAGAAATTATTAGCACAACATATATCAGACAGAATTCATGCTTAGAATATAAAGGACTCCTACAGAGTAAGAACTAAAAGCAAACAACCCAACACAAAAATTGATAATACTGAATAACACTAAACAAAAGATAACCAAAGGCCCTGGCTGCTGTGGCTCAGTGGATTGAGGGTCGGCCTGTGAGCCAACTGTTGCTGGTTTGATTCCGAGTCAGGGCACATGACTAGGTTGCATGTCAGGTCCCCAGTTGGGGGCGCAAGTGAGAGGCAACCACACACTGATGTTTCTCTCCCTCTCTTTCTACTTTCCCCTTTCTCTAAAAATAAATAAGTAAACAAATAAATAAGTAATTAAAAAAAAAAGATAACCAAGGGGCCACAGGAAAACAGAAGAATGCACCTATAAACTGCAACGAGACACCTCTTCACGCTCACCAAAATGGCTCAACTATTTGGCAGTACTAACTAAATCCGAGTACATACATCTCTGTAAATGCATAGCTATCATTTTGTCCTGCTACCATAATGAATAAGTATATGTATCACACAGACAACAAAATATTTGCAGTCTGAGGTACTTCAAAAATAATAGGCCCACCTGTGTAGTTCTGAGATGCAAAAGAAATGAAGCCTTGAACAGTGCCTATAAGCCTTGCCTACTTGCAAAAGCAACTTTACCTCTGACTTTTGCAAAGCTGGTATCTAAAAACGGGTCATGACCTTAGTCGTCGGCAGCCGTCCGTCTCGAGAGACGATGGTGTAGCTTCTTAAGAGTCTATCTGCACCGCCGAGAATGGCTGTGCAGTTCGACTCGGGAGTGACACGGTATCTGTCTCCTTCCGTGTTGAATCGACATCTTGCGATGACGCTGGAGTGTCCTCTCCAGTGAAGCTGAAGCTACAGAGCCTGGGCAGGGTTCTTTAAGAGGAACTGTTTGGGGCTCCAGGATTTTCTTCCACCAGCTCAGTCCTCACTGGTTTTGCAGCCAGAAGTTGTGGGGGCTTAACTCCCTGCCACTAGAACCCTGGGCTGGGGGGGCCTGGTGTGGGGCTGGGACTCCTTGTCCGGAGATATCCCTCCCGAATTTTTATCCACTACACGTGGGTGAAAGACCAGCCAGTTCCGTGTGTGTGTCCATGACCCATCTCAATCGATGTGGTTTCTTTAATTCCGTAGTTGTCAGACTTCCATTCAACTTGATTTCTGATGGTTCCAGTTGATGGTTGTTCCATATATTAGTTGTCATTTTGATGTGGTTGTGAGAAGAAGAGAGCCATATCTGCCTACACCACACATTTGACTGGATCTCATGACCTTAGTGGATATGATAATAATGTGAGAAAGTTGCTCTTTCCAACGAGGAATAAATCACTCAACTAATGAAAACTTGAAAATTTTGAAGATTTTCTCTATTCAGCTAGCTCTTAGTTGTTGGGTTTTTTGTTTGTTTTTGTTTTTTTGGGGGGGGAGTCTCTGAAGCCTGAATTTCCTGTACCACTTTGCAAATCAACCTTTCTTCTTCAAAATCTGCAAGCCTTCTTTTGAAAATCTTAATACATAGTAATTCTGCTTCTAGTTATATACCCAGCACAATAACTTCATATGTTTAACAGACATATATAAGACTATTCACAGCAGAACATATATAAATAAATGAATCATCATTTATATATTCAATGGAATACTATACAACATGAGAATGAGCAACCGATTATTGCATGCGACAACATGGATCCGTCTCACAAACACAGTTGCGAGCGAATGAGTCCAGACACACAAAATAGTTTATGGATCTATTTATATAAAATTTTTAAACAGGAAAATTTATCTATAGAGCTAGATGTCAGGGGGGTTACCTTCAGAGGTGGATAGTGACTAGCTTGAGGAGTGATTTCTATGTGTTACTAATATTCTTTCTTGATTCAAGTACTAGCTACATTTTTTACTTTGTGAAAATCGATCAAAGTTTACACCTAAGATCTGCACTTTTTTGTAAGTATGCCATACTTTAAAATATATAGTTTATTTTAAAATGGAAAGGACCCAGATCGATGTTGGAAAGATAAAACATGTGACATGACATGTTTGGTGTGAGGAGCAGCTCAGTATCCACAAGGCTGACCACGAGGGAGGTGGGCCTGCTTGTGTGGAGAACAGAAGCTGTGTGTGTGAAAAAAAGAATAAGCTGAACTCATTTCTTACAATCCACCTTCAATTCAAGGAAGGGGTTGGTAGTGCTCTAAAACAGTCAGGGGAAACAGCGAATTGAATTTCAAGAAGAATGAGAAGAGACTTCAGTCTGTACTGTGAGGACGGCAAAGGAGAGTCAATGTGTTCAGTCACGGTTACAGCCTTGCCAAGGGTTGATGAACAAGAGATTTTGCGCTGCATTCTTGTCTCTTTGAGCTGGCCCATGATTAAATTGATTAGCTTAATATATCTAAACATTTTATGAATGTAATGTCTATAAGTGATGGGTTACATCACTGCAGGATTAGTTGCTAGAGCTGCTTGACTGTAACATGCAAATGCATGAATCATCAAATACTATCCAGTAGTTAATGGTCAGCTCCTATACACTCAGGCACTGGGAAACAGAATAAAAAAATAAGATGTTAGGTCCTCAAAAGAGCTAACAAAATACATAGAGACAAAATGCTACCACATATAAAACCACTGAGTGGGTGTAAGAATTACCTTGTTTCAAATGATAACACTGAAGCATCCATCAAAGGGTCTCAGCTGTGTGAAGGGGCCATGGGGTACATCACCAGGAAACATCACAGAGAATTTTCTTGATAACACCATTGGAACTACATACATCTTTATGTTAGAGTCATATTTAGACCATTTATGGTATCAAATGTAAGTTTTTGCACAGGTATGGGGACTAATTATTATTTTCCAACACATGCAAAGAGGATATAAACATGATACACTTAAGCAAAAAACAAAAAAAAACCTCTATGGATCATGTAACATGGACATTTCTAGATCTTATAACTCCTCTGGACCCAGTTCTGGCAGTTTTTAAATGAACTGGAAGCTCAGGAGCCCTCTAAGACACCCTTTGCTGGTCATACAACAGGAAGAAGATGTGCCCACTCTCTTTAAAAGGAACAACTGAGCTGGCACAAGTTATGAGAATCAAGATGGTTCTAGAAGTAGTAAAATCTCCACTAGAAACCAGCAAAGCAACTATCAGATGCAGAGTCCAGCTTTCAGGTGAGCTTCTGGGTTTCAGAGTCCTGGTATGCATCAAAGATTTTGAAGATGGACTCATAAGCAGATATAAGAAGCCTTAGAGATTTCCAGAATATTTGGGGAGAATCACCATCAGGAAAACCTGGGTTGCTTTATAGTGGAGGAGCTCAGAGGATCAAAATCGGGGGCATTCATGTAGATGTTACCTCATACTTATCGAGGATCTGTTCCCATGCAAGGCATAATTAGTCCATGGGGGCAAAACAGTGAATAATATAGGGAAGGGGCCTTCTTTCAAAGAGATTTTATCCTAGTGAAGAAAGACTATAGACTTGAAAACAAATATGTAAATTAAAGGGATCTAAAGAAAGAATAAAATGGCTCCAGGAGTGCCTGGAATAGGGTAGATCCTTCAGCCAGGACCCCTGGCCAGGCCACTCAGTGGGCCCAAATGACGAGAAAGAGACAGCAGTGAGATGCGGGGCAGTAACAAGCTTTGAGAAGCCCTGGACATGCTGGTTCCAGTAGCACTGGGGAATTTACTTGACTTCTAAGTCACCGTCGAACATATAAATAACTGTCCCCAAAGGTTTCTGTGGAAGTCCTGTAGCCTCTGATATATGCTAATGGATGCATGGAGTTGAAGGAGGAAGACAATTAGAGGAATTGTGCAAAGTCAGCATTGCCCTTCAACTGATAACAAGTCTGAGGGCAACCTATCCAAAGACACTCCCAAGCTCCAACCCAACAGGCACATGCAGAGCTAAAATAATCCCTGAACCTTCTATGATTCTGCAGCTCTAATAGGGCATCAAAACATCCTGACCAATGCAACCAGATTGAATGTCACTACATAGGCCTCATATTTTGGTGGAAAGAGTCCAGACCCAGAGTTTGAAGACCCGAGTTCAGATATGGACTCTACCTGTCAAAACTGCATAAACTCAGTCAAGCTACCAAAGCTTTGAGTTGCAGGTTGCTCTTCATCTGTACCAGGAAGGACGGTACTAAGATCACAGAGTTATGGAAATAATGATGTGAAATATATATCTATAAAAATTCCAAACCATAATGCAAATATTTGACATCAGAATATTTATTAACCCTGAACCAAATCCAGCCCCAATGTGGAAGGACTGGCCTCTTAAATATCTACTACAATAGATAAATCTTTTATATCCTCTCATTCCCTATGAATTGCCAACCAAGAAGAGCTGACTGACATCTTTAGGTGAAGCATCTGCCTCTAACTTCTCTCCATAAGGACAAATCAATTCTCACTTTCTTGGTTCAGGTGCTGTGTTTATCCAGTGCATCATGCACACATTCAGGGCATGATTCCATTCAGCCCTAAGCATTCACCTTAGAAATATTTGAGCCACACCTCTGTTCATTCACCTCTGTTTCTGATGGGGCCTGTGGCCATTCTTGACTCATCATTCAGTGTCTTCAAGGGAGGAAAATAGTGGTAGGAATGTTCCTTGTGATGGTGGCCAAAGACTACAGCAATTCAGTATACTCACTGATAAATAATTCTACTGTGGGTCATTCTTTTCTGGTCACCTCTCTTCCTCTAAGCTCCCTTCCCTTCCCTTCCCTTCCCTTCCCTTCCCTTCCCTTCCCTTCCCTTCCCTTCCCTTCCCTTCCCTGCCCTGCCCTGCCCTGCCCTGCCCTGCCCTGCCCTTCCCTCTATCCTTGCCTTCTCACTCCCTCCTGCCCTCCCTTTCTCTCCCTCTCTCTCTTTTTGAGAATATGTGAGTTACCACTTTCCAAAAAAGTGAATTAAGGTACACATGGACAGTGCACCTTTATAACAAACCTTGACCACTTTGGTACAAAACAATTGGAATGCAAAGAATGGAACCTCTGCAGAAGGTTTAAACCATGTATGAGGGAACAGTGATTGCCAGGCCACATGTGGCCTGCCCGGCTTTATAACGAGACTCATGACCTAATGGCAAAGCAAAAGGAGTCACAGGGAAATGGCTCCCATGGGCTCCACCTCATTTATAAGGAAGCTGGACATGTGCCTGTCAGCCAGGTGGTCGCAGGGCTACTTCACAGCACACAAAGTTGAGTTGTGGTATCTGACTCTTATGAGGAGTTATGGTGTTTGGCCTCACCAATCAACCGGTGTATTAGCTTCATATTGCTATTGTCACAAATTACCATGTTCTTAGATGCTTAAAACAACACAAATTTATCCTTATACTTCTGAAGGTCAGAAGTTTGAAATGAGTCTCAAAGGACCAAAAGCAAGGTGCTGGCAATGCTGGTTCTTTATAGAGGATCCAGGGAAAATCAATTGTGTGGCTCTTGCAGCTTCTAAAGGCTGCCAGCATTCCTTGGCTTGCAGCACACCACTATAATCTCTGCTTCTGTAGTCACGGTACCTTCCCATATTATCCATTCTTGTCTCCTGCCTTTCTTAGAAGGACCCTTGTGGTTACCTTGAGCTCACCCAGATAATTCAGGATAATCTCCCCATTACAAGATCCTAATTTAATCACATCTGCAAAGTCTTTTTTGCCATATAATCACAGATTCTTGAGATTAGGATGTAGGCATTTTGGGGCACCATTATTCCCAGGATTGGTTGCCTGGTTCAAGATGTCCTGCCAAGTTGAGAATGAGAGGAATCTTATAATAAGAGAAGAAAGCTCCAACTGGTTTAAATTGACAGGAGGTAACCACATTTTCTTTTTTCCGTTCCAATATCTTAACTAGTTCTTGACATATAATAGGTACTCAAAATGACAAAGATTGCAGTTGTCCCCCAATATGGATTCATGCATTGACCTATGTCAATAGAAAGGCTGCTTGTCATTAGATGTTTTCGGGTTCTGACTAATGGGGGCAGAAGAAATACAAGGAGGTATTTATAACCATCAGACTACTTCCTACAGTGAAAGTGTGTGCCCTCTCTTCCTCCTTCTCTTCCTGTCTGTAAGATGTGATAATGGGAACTGAAACCATTAAATTATTCCATGAGATGGAAGCCACGAGCTGAGGACCAGCAAGGCAGACAGAGCCTGGGTCCCTGACAGGGTGGCACTGTCCTATCTGCCTGAGACTATTGGTGCTCAAACCACTTACAGTTAGAGAGCAATAATCTTTTCTTGCTTGGGCCTTTGATACAGGAGCCAAACTTCTGTCCTAACATAGTTTTCGATGTATGAACTTGATATTGGAACAAACTAATTTCCTCCACAGCTTTTCCACTAAATGGATATTTGATCTTACATAGATCAGTTTGCCTCTCTGATCTTTAGTTCCTTTAGCTGAAAAGTAGAAATGATAATAATATGTAGCACATGTGTTGCAAATATTAAATGAGAGTGGACATGTGGCCATCATTTGTGAACTCTAAGGCACTTTATAAATATAAGGGTTGAAAGATTAAAATGTAATTTCTGATTCTTCCTCATACATGCTTGGCTTTTTAACATTTTATTGTCTAAAAGGCTCTACCAATTTTCTCATTGACTTTCATTTATTTAATAAGGTCAGCAATATAATTTGTAGAATATTTATAAACTTTTTTCTTCTAGGACTTAATAAAACTATTTTTATTTTGAATAGAAAAAATGAGACCCATTAATTTTTATCTTTCTGAAATTACCCTTTGTGAAAATGTTTCACATCACTAACCTTTCATTCTGCCCTTTTACATTCTTGGCTGGGGTTTCTGTAATAAAAAACAGACTAAAAGGAGAAAACCATACAAATTTATGTAATGCAAGTTTTATATTAAAATAAATATAAGGAAAGGAAGACCCAAAGACCCAGTTAAAGTTGAATGTTTATATACTGAATTGGAAAAAGACTAGTAAGTTATGAAAATAAGACAAAACAAAGGGCTCAGGCAGGTAATGGTGGGAAAGTAGTTAGGAAAATAAGGGTTAGATTAACAAGCTTATTTGTACAGATTTTTCTCTACTTTGACTTTCCATCTTTGGAAATAAGAACGGACATCTTCCATGTGGAGGTTTTACAAGGGGGGACCCAAAATAAACCAGAATTATCTTCTGGAGGGTAAGCCTCTTAGCTCCCCCTGCTAGGTGAGCATTCTAGGAACCCATCTGTATCAGCACACTAGCTGGTGTTGTTGTGAGAGGCTGTGTTCGGATTCAGTGAATTTTTCTTGAAGACTCTTTCAGTGCATTTGCCCATTTCATGATGGGTGATTTACAAGTGCATCCGCCCACACCGTGCTGAGTGTTTAGCAGTTTTTGACCAAAAACAGCATGACCCGCATGCCCCACCCTCCCTACTCACCCAACCTCGCCCTGAGTGACTTTTTTTGTTTGTTTCCTGGATGAAAAAAAGCCCTCAAACGGAAATGTTTTGCTGATGTGGAAGAGGTGAAATACAAAATGGCAGGAGCACTAAAAGGCATCAAAATCGATGAGTTCAAAAACTGTTAGAAGCAGTGGAAAAACATCTTGATAGCTGAAGATGATTAAAGTTTAAACATGTAAAAATAAATACACAATTTTTAATAAATAAATTCCAGGTTTTGGGGGTCCCCCCTTGTTTCTCCTTCTTTCAGGAAGAAAGAGGAGGGCGGGAGGTCAGAGCACCCACCTTGCATCTGCTGTTTAAGTGCCTTTAGCTCAAAATAATCTTTCTGCCGAAGTGGCATATTCTGCCATTCTTTACCAGGCTTAAACTATACCTATTTCTGTGTCAGTGACTATGTGCAAGAGAACATGGTTACCCAAGTTTGGATTTAAATGAAAAACTGGAGAAGGAAATGTGAAAAGCCATGTTCTGGGTGGGATTAGAGGTCAAGTGGGAAAATGGTAAATAACCAACTCTTTCCAACATGAAGAAAGTCTAGTATCCCCTGCTCAGGAAGCAGGGAGACAACAAACTCTGATGTTCTCAGTGGCGCATTTTGTCTCCCAGCTTCAGATCTCTGAGCTCTGAATTAAGCCAGGGTTTCCATTCCACATTCAGAAAGTGCTTATAGCAGAGTTTGCAGGGTACAGATGGAGAAGCGTGCAGTCTGGTTGCTAGACATGTTCTTCTAGGGTCCCAATGCCACTGGGTTTGGATCAGAACTCACTCTAGCCAAGCAAAAATTACGTGTACACCTCAGGTAGGCTTTTTGATTACTCTTTATCCTTCATTTTCATTCTTTTCCATTCTACCCTCTGTGGGGCCACAGATGTAGCAAAATTAAGTGAGCATTTTCAAACCAAAGAAAGAAGGTAATATTGAGTTCTTATATTTTGGCATCGGCAGTACTTAAGTAAAGGCTTTATCAATGTTTATTATGATGGGAGAGTGAAGTCAACACATGGTTCCTTTTGTTATCCTTTGGTCCACGTGCAAGACTCACACTTGCATTTTTTCTTAACTTTTGTTAAATTTTGCACTGACAAATTTTATCATGTTTTTGTGCAAATTAAAAAGAAATTCCTTAATAAGTAAATGAATTTCAAGTTTACAATTCAGTGGTCACACAAAGCTTTCTACTGTTCCTTTTGTGTTTGGTGTATATTGGGCCCCTCTTGGGAGCTGCTCCACATGCAAAGGGTTGTTCTTTGGGATGAGTAACAAACTGGTGCATGCAGACCCATCCAGGACACTGTAATTACAAACTGGAAGCTCATAATAGGGGCATGAACCACTTCCTTTATGAGTTGCTCAGCTTTATTTACAACTCTTCTCATTGGAACGGCCATGTCTTCTGGCTCTACCTTTAATAATGGTGATAATAATAATAACTGTAATAATGCAGCATTACTTTCTAATTACAAAGAAAATTTCTTCTAAAGAGCTCAAAGCACTTCACAGACATTATCTCATTCATTCTCATAACCTCTCTGTTCTGCTTGCCGGTCACTAGCATGCTCATAGTAACAAGATGATCACGTCCCAATTCTCATCACACTCACACGGCCAAGATGGCAAGGGGAGCCTTCAACGCTTGCCAAACTCTGGCAGAAACTTTCAACTATTTCTCAATAGTCTTTATTATTCAACTTGAGAGATCAGGAATGAGATATAAAACAGTGCATGCCCACTGCACCTTGACAGGAGAGAGACTTCTCACAGTTGTGGAACATCATAGAAGGTGCCCCTTCTAAGGATACAATGCTCTATATTTTATGTGAATGGAGAACCCCCATACACACAAGGTTGCTAATGACATGCCATTGCTGCTCTTTCCCATAGAGGAGCCCAGTGCATTGATCAGCCCTCCAACACAGGGCTCAATTAGCCTTCAGCAAACTGCCTCCTAAGCCAAATCCAAACCTGGCTCAGAGTGGTTTTTAGGTTTTTAAATGGCGACATGTATAAAATGGTTATATAAATCCCTATATAACATCCTTGATTTTGACTCTTAGTACCAGTGTCTAAAATGTTTACTCTGTGGTTCTTATCTTAAAAGTTTGCCAATCCTTGCTCCAGAGAACAAGATGGAAGTGCAAAGGCTGAGACGGTGGGAAGTGAGCAGAATGGGAGGTTCCTGAGGGCTGCTGGGGCCCCTCGGGAACTAGCCCGACAGAAAAGGTAAGACCTGGCCATGATTTGCTGGTGCCCCGTATGCCCGTTTAATTTCTGAGGGGAACTATTTCTTGGGTCCTAACTATGTTTTTTGCAGAAATTATTCTTTCGAGCTCTAAGAGGGCTACACTGAGTGATAGTTCTTTGTCTCCTCTTGAGAGTCAGACCTTGAAGCCATTGCACTGTCACACAATTGCCGACATAGTCACACCTGTATGTATTTTTAACTGGATGCAGTGCTTGTGTCTCGGCTATTTTATTTTTACCAAAAAAAAAAAAAAAAGGATTAAAATAATACTTATGACACACCTTGAAGATGTTTACTAGTCTTCCAGTCAGTGACTAAGCAATGCATGTGGCAGTTTTGACTGATTCGTAGCACTTTTTCTTTTCTGATCGCTCAGCTTTGGATTAAGCTACAGCCTAAATGTTAAGAAATTTAATATTCAGAACCTGCTCAAAGGCAGTCTGATAAGAACCCCCATGGAAGGGACAGAGGGGTCAATGGACCTGCTTCTTCAGGGTCACAAAAGACTACTAGACTGTTTCAGAGGCTGGGGCTGACTTTTCTGGCCTCCGAGGTCTCTATGTATTGCTCAGCTTGACATTTTGATTACTTTTTTCCCTTCTTGTTCATTTCTTCCCATTATTCCCCCTCTTGGGCCAAAAATTTGACAGAATAAAATGGTAATGTTTGAAGCAGGTAATATTGGACACTACTTTTCTGTTGGTGGTGCCTTAAGTAGTAAATTGAGTTATCTCTGACAATGAAGAAACAAAGGCAAGGTTGAGCAAATGTTTGCTGGGCACAGTATGCTTAGAATGTGAGTATGTCACCACAACAAATCCAGCCCTACATGTGAGCCTGGGTATTAAATAGCATAGACAGCCCTGACTGTTGTGGCTCAGTGGGTTGGAGCATCACCCCTCAAACCAATGGTCACCAGTTCCATTCCTGGTCAGGGCACATGACCCTGGTTGGGGGCATATGAGAGGCAACTAATCGATGTTTCTCTCTCACATTGATGTTTCTCTCTCTCTCTCTCCTTATCCCTCCCTTCCCTTCTCTTTAAAAATAAATGAATAAAATCTTTAAATATCATAGATAGACATTACATTGTCTGTCTCCTCTCTCGTGATAGAGAAGAAAGAATGAGATGATGTGAGCAATTGCTGTAGGAGTAGCCAACAGAACAAAGCTATTGTATGACTTTGAAAATCACGTGAGCTGTAAAAGAGATTAGTCACCAATCATGGTACCCTATAAACCAAGAAAACATATTTGAAGGCCACAGATATCAGAAGACAGGAGACAAGTTGTAAAAATAATTATTGGAAGTCAATGTCAAAGTTCTATTTGAAACACTGAAAAGTAACCTCTGCTGTGACAACAAAAGCACAGGCAACAAAAGAAAAAATAGATAAACTAGGCTTCATAAAAATTAAGAGTTGTTGGGCAGTAAAGGACAGCATTAATAAAGTAAAAAGAATCTAAAGAATAGGAGAAAGTACTTGCAAATCATATCTGAAAAGGGATTAATATCCAGAATATATAAAGAACTCCTACAACTCAATAACAAAAAGAAGAACAAAGAACCTGATTTAAAAAATAGGCAAAGGACAAAGTAGATATTTCTCTAAAGAAGATATAGAAATGACCCCTAAGCACATAAAAAGATGCTCAACACTATTAGTCATTAGAAAAATGCAAATCAAAACCACAATAAGATATCACTTTATACCTACTAGAATGGATATAATAATAATAACAACTACTGGTAAGGATGTGAAGAAACTGGAACCCTATTGCTGGTAAGAATGTCAAATGGTGTAGCCATCATAGAAAACATTTTGGTGGTTCCTCAAATAGTTCAACATAGAACTACAATATTGCCCAGCAATTCCACTCCACAGTATACATCTAAAAGAGCTGAAAGCAGGAACTAAAACAGATATCTGTGTACCAACATTCATAGGAGCATTATTCACAATATTGAAAAGGTGAAAATAACCCAAGTGTCCATTAACAGATAAAGGGATAGACAAAATGTAGTATGTACATGCGATGGAATACTATCCAGCCATAAAAAGAAATGAAACTTTGATATATGCTATAACCAGGATGAACCTTCAAAACATTATGCTTAATGAAATAAGCTGGACATAGAAGAACAAATATGATTCCACTTACGTGGGGTACCTAGAATAAGCAAATTCACAGAGACAGAAGTAGAGGGTAAAGCAGAAGTTGTTGGCTAATGAGTCCATAGTTTATGTTGAAGATGATGAACGGTTTGGGTATAAAAAATGGTGATGGTTACAAAACACTGTGAATATATTTAATGATACTGAACTGCATGCTTCCTTACAAATAGATAAAATGAAAATATTCCTATGTACGGGTATATTTTACACTTTCTAAAAATAGTCTTTGATATTCACTTAAATCCTTGATTTTTGCTGAAAAGCTAACTTTTTTGTTCATATTTTGGGCTTTTCTTCTCATCATTAGGAAGGTGGTTTCCTAACTTGAAACTGATGGCAGAGCTGCCTGAACCAGCAGCAGTGATTCAGCATTCCTCCAGGAACCGGAGTCGTGTCTGTGGTTGTAATTTCAGCACACGTGGACTGAGCTTGTAATACGCGCGTTATAGAGCAGAGCTACAATTCATCTTGATGATGGTATGTGAAAGAACATCTCAGCAGGGCACTTTAATGAAATGACAATTGGTTGAAGACTTAGAAGATTAAAAATACCCAAGACTTTCAGAAGCCATATCTATTCTCATTTGGATCCTTTAAGGGACACAGCACAATGTTCTCTGCTAAATAACGAGAAAGATGATAACAAGTAGAGTAAAAATCTTTCAAATACATTTTTCAAGGATGCAGCCATTAAAATGTCCAATCAGAAAAGCTAAAACAGGATCCAAATTCTCAGGTTGGAATATATCATATAGACACGTTTGGCAGACACATCCTAATGAGCGACCTAAAACACTGCAAAAATATTTAGATTTTCTTAAAAGAAAATACTTATAATTCCCTCTATGGAGCAGACATTCTTGGTCAAGCCCTTTGTTAGACAGAGTAAGTATATTCTACCACTTAACTCAGGGGAGGCTTATGAAGCAGGCAGTAGTAAACCCAGCATACTGATGAGAAAACTGAGGCTCAGAGATGTTAAGTAAAATAACTGAAGCTCACATGAGATGAGGTTTCATTGATAATAAGGTACGCCTATCATTTAAGAGCAAAAACATGGCCATATTGTCCCAAATGTCCCATTTCATAATCAAATAGGTCAATACCACAAAGAGGAAAAGTATAGTTAGGTAAAGCCTCCCTTTCTAGATTCAATATATTAAAAAAAAAAAAAAAAAAAAAGGGCGGGGGCAAGATATTCCATGGCAAGAATTCTAATTTCTTTCCCTGGCTCCAGAATGGCCCAGTTTAGTCCCTAGAACACTCGGATTTAACACATTCCATAAGCATAGCATTACTGAAGAGTTTGTGCCTGCCTCTGAACAGAATTTAGATGTGCTAAATGTAAGTGGGATGATGTTACTCGGTCCAAAGTTATCCTAAACTCAACACGGAAACTAAACAATTTATTATAAATCAGATAGTAACTGTCCAAAGCTCTTCCAAAGAGAATGAACCATTTTTAAAATTAAAAAAATATATGTTTATTGATTCGAGAGAGAGAGAGAGAAAGAGAGACAGAGAGAAACATTGATGATTGGTTGCTTCCCATTCAAACCTGCAACCTAGGTATGTGCCCTGACCTGGAATTGAACGTCCAACCTTTTGGTACATGGGACAATGCTCCCACCAACTGAGCTACACTGGCCTGGGTTAGAACTAAGCATTTTTTGGTACTTTATCAAGTTATTTTGTCAATGTGCACACACACATACACACAATGACAGACAAAAAAGACAACTGGATTTTAATGGCCACTATTTTGTCTGGTAGACCAGTTGAACATAACAATTTCTCTTTCCCTGTATTTACAAATCTTTTCCCTATATTCAAAAACTAAGAAAAACAGAAATGACCATTCCTCAATCTGAAGAGCTTACTTACTTCATACATAAACATTTGTGAAGCATTTACACATGCAAACCAAATAATGGGCAATATTTTTGTATATCTCAGGCAGGTTAATGGGAAGCAAAGCAACTTCATAATTTCAAGTGAAATCCATACAGGTGTTGGTGATTTCAGGGAATTGCAGATTCATGTGGGCTCAAGACCCCTGATGTACAAGTCTCCTCAAAAGGAGAAAAGGATCACTACAAACAAAATAAAAAGTAGATTGTAAAAATATATACAAACCAAAATTAATGAGTTTCCCATAGTTACAGAAATATGACTAGTTCATTTCCTTTCCTTTTAATGTTTGTGAGAATCACAAGGCTAAAGTCAATCAAAGTATTCTGAGAATGTACTTCTTTGAAAATGTTAATTCAAACTTATTATTAACTTTTGTTATAGGACTATAATTGCCTAAAACAGGAACCTACAGTTTATATCACCAGCAACAGAGATGAAAACTTTATGTAAAAAAGATCATGGAGACTAGCAACAAGAAAAAATAAATAATGCAGAAGAAAAAGGATAGTCCCGATTTCTATTAGTAATATACTGTAACTCATATCCAGTAATCCAGGATTTCTGCAGCATGCTCTGGGATGTGTAACCCTTCCACTCACTTTGGCTACTGCCCTCCAACTCTTTTCTGGACTTTATCTGCATTTTACTCATTTCTAACTTCTTTCCTCTCCTATCCCTTTGTATATTTTTCTTCCATCTCTTGCCTGAGCTAACTCTGTTTTGTATTTCTGCTCATTCAAATCCCACCATGTAGTTAAAACACACCCACTAGACACACACCTGACATACATCAGACACACACCAGACATACAAACAAATATTCTAAAGAGTTTATACCATGCTCGAGATCACTCATTCAGTCTCAGTGAAAATTTTAGTATCTCTTCTCAGCAGTAGGAAGCTGATTTCCTTGTGAAAGTCAGACAAGGATTTCAGTCCATGAAAAAAATATGCAAAAGGGACACTTGCCCAGATAGACTGAAAAAGAAAAATACAACACATTTTCAAATTATGTAATGAAGACACATATTGGAAACATATTTTTCTCCTTATCAAAATTATATTCTTGTTGAAAAATTAGGAAATATAGAGCAGTATAAAGAAGCAAATTGAAATCACCTGTAATCTTACCACAAGCGATATAATCAATGTTCACTCTTTGTTATATTTCCTTTAAACCTTTTTCTTTGTTGTTCATATACATGTATGAACACATTAAGAATAGAAAATCGAAGTTTATACACACACACATACACATATATTTAATTATATATTTAAATAGGTAGTTAAACATTCTATAGTCTAAGCAAGTTTTAAACATTCTAGGATAATTTTGCTTAACAAATGAATTTTTTTTTAAAGAATAGCAGAATAAAGCACACTTCCCAAGGGGATTTGCTAGACATCCGCAAAGTAAAGATGTGTTGCTGTGATTGGTTGGGAAGGGAGAGCATGGATCTAGAATGGTGTTACTAATGAGATTAAGACCACGAGGTCAATCTCTGAATGGATGAGGTTAGCATCACATGCACAAAAGCTCTATTCCACAGCCCCAGACTATCTCATAACTCCAAGTGGCTTCATACATATGCACCATTGCTCAGAAGATGGGTGTCCCAAGAAACCCAGCTTTCATGAGCCTACCTGAGCACCAGTCCTTAATTTAGAGTAATAACTTTTCACGTCCTGAAGAATTACTATTCCATTGGATGCACTCAAGGGATGCTGGACACAGCATTTAAGCTTCCCACTGTGATACCGTATGAGGAACTTTGTGATCTGGCTCACACAACTTTAGAGACATAATGGGAAAAGGCCTGGACTCTGGCATCAGACACATTTGAGTTTGAACCCTTAATCTTTGTAAGCCTCATTTTCCTCATCTATGAAAGACATTGATAACACTGCTTTGCGTGTAGTTGAGAGGATTAAAAATGATGTGAAAAAAAGATTTATCATACCAGCGTCTTAATGTCTTCATTGTTATTGTTACTGACATTTTCAGCACATCTACTGTATTCCCTTGTACAAATCCTCTTTTCAAGCCCAGTGGCTCCTAACAGGCATCCTGCTAACCATCTGCAAGATATTCCACCTTCCACCATTTTGAAAAATGTGCAATTTTTGTCGTTGCTACAGTCGAATGTGCATTGTGTTTTGCCATTATCTGCCAGATGGAATGTTCAGCTGAGAGGATATGCGGTGTCCAGGAAAAAATCGAAGCAAACCTAACTCTAAAGTGAGATTTATGGACATGTGTAAAGAGTCTGCTTCATGAGTGCAGATGACCAGGGGAGTAAACGACTCTACTCAAACACAGTCACATTGCTGAAGAGTGACCACTGGAATTGTATAATAACTGGGGTACTTTTCATATGCTGGGAAAATATTCTTCCAGTGTAGTATCGAGTGAGTATAATGGCAACTGATTTGTGTAGTATTGTCTTAAGTCTTTTTATCCCTTAAAAATCACTACGAACAATTCTGGGGCGTCATGAAGAAAGCACTTGAGAATCACTTCCCCTAGTCAACATTAAATCACTTACGGTCCCCTGATACACCAAACTCTTGCTGCCTTGACTCAACACACACACACACACACACATGCACGCACGCACGAAGCAAAAATGACTCTTCTCCTTGCCAGTCTGGTAAACTCTACATCTAGTACACAGTTTAATGTCTATCTACCATCTAAAATTCAGGGTAGGGGTAAATTATATAAACAGTAGCTTAGAAGTTAGAAGGCAAAAATGCTATAGTGAATTTAGAAATGATAGGGAACTGGGTGAATTCAAGAATAGATTTTTAAAATATGAGCATTCAGAACCACTGCATGATTCCCTGTGCAGAATTTATCCATATTATTGGTTCTGAAGAGGAAACAACAATTCTCCCCTTGCACTGCTGTTGTGGACGTTTAATGACACTGTACCTGAGAAGTGTCCCAGGACTTAGGCTCATATCCCAAAAGGGATTGGCTCTTCTCTTTAGCAGCGGAGGAATATAACCCTGGCCAGGAGAACATGAACTTAGTCCAAGTGTTTTAGTCATTCTCAATTCAAATTCTAAGGTGGAACTCAGAATTCTGCATTGTATATTAGGCCACAATTAATTCTGATGCACATGGTCCACAAACCTCACTTTGAGAAACAAATCTAAGTTATTTTCCAGTCAATAAAGAACATGTAACTGAATCAAAAAACACAATTTTAAAACTTGGAGAAACACACACATACACATAATCCCCATGTTTCTAGCATCAGGAACTAGAACGCTGACTTCTAAGCACTCAAACTACGTTAGCATCCTTTTTCCATTAATAGCAATTAAATCTACTGTTATGACCTGAATTATATCTCCCCCAAATTCACAGGTTGAAGCCCTAACTCCCAATGTAACTACATTAAAGACAAAGCCTTTGAGGAAGTAGTTAATCTTAAATGAGGTCATAAGGGTGTGTGCTAATCCAATATGACCTATGTCCTTATTAAAAGAGACAGAGGACACCTCCTACACACAGAGGAAAGGCCACATAATGACACCATGAGAAGGCTGTCATCTGCAAGCCTGGAGGAGCATCCTTACCAGAAACCAGCCCTACTGGCACTTTGATTTTGGACTTTCAACCTCCAGACCTGTGAAAAAATAAATTTCTTTTGTTTAAGCCACCCAGCCTGTGGCATTGTTATGACAGTCTGAGCTGACCAATACATCACCATTCTAAAACATAAGACTGTATCTATGGCCTAGGGATATTTTCTATTGATTGGAATTGCTGTGGACATAACTATTCGCATAGGGAAGAAAATATCTAAGAGAAAGATGTTTCCATGGGTCTTCACACATGGAGAAATTTTTTAACATAATAATGTTTTGGTTTCAGCATGGTACTCACATAAATTAAAACTTCTGAATAAAATGTGCAATTAAAAAAATCTGACAAACTGAAAAATAAACAATTTTTATTATATCCATCAGAGAAGTGAGGTCACAGAGAAAACCACTACCCCAAATATTGGAGATACAGATAGGTAGATACAGAGAATCACAACTTACTGGAGCAGAACCCCACACGCAGAAGCCACTGTAAAAACCAGGGGTAGGGAAACGTGAACTATAACTGAGGACTTGCTAGAGGGTCAGTGTGAACAAGTCTGAAAGTTAATAACTCAGTTGGGGCCCAGCCATAAGGTGGCCTCCATACTTTTGCAGCTTTTACCTCCAGGAGCTCTACCAAGTTCTCACTTGAGTACCTGCTTCTGGTAGGAGGAGGGGGAAAGTAACCATTTTGAAATATGCCAGAACATTCTCTTCTTAACAAGTCTTCCCCTCAAGGGAAACTATTTTACCAGAACCCAACCTCTCAAAGATTTATGAAAGCCTGAACAACCTGAGGAGTGGAAAATATTCAACTCCATCCCCCTTTTGCCATCTGTCCCACTGTAGGGGTGGGGACTGCAAAACACTCCTGAAGTTCACAGCCCAGAGGCAGACTCACTAAAAGACTAGGGCCTAATTATAGGGCTATAGGACATCCCTTCTCCTCCATACCTCACCACAATGGCATGAGGGAGACTTGTTCTTTGAGTAACTACCAGTTTTTACATAAAAAATCTGATCATTTCTGACAGTCGTTTTGACTGAGGACAGTTTGTGATGGAAGTGAATGGAATTGAGAAGGAATTTGGGGATTCAGCCCCTTACTCATGGGTTGATACCAAGTTGCCTCCAAAAGTCTTTGTTTCCATGAGGCCTTGTTTTATTGACCTCACATGTCATCTTAATCTTAATCTTGTTATTAATCATGATATTCTATTAACTAAGAGAAACAATTAAATCGTTTAATATTTTCAAAATCATTAGTAATCTAGTTTCAATCTAAATTCCTATTTAATGTCTCACTTCTCCCTTCATTCTAGCCAGACTGCTTTAAATATACTCTGTGCTTTTCTTTGTGAGTGATGTACTGTTTTATAATGCTCTACACCTCAGTGATTCTCAAACGGTTGTTTCTGAGATTCTCAGGCCCACGCTAGACCTAAAACCAGAGGATGGGTCCAGAAATCTGAATTTTTAACAAACCCGCCAGGTTATTCTGATGCATGTCTTGAGAACCACTGATTTGTTCTGCATATCCTTTCACTGAGCTTCTCTTGACTCCATTTGCTTTAGGCTTTAAGACTCAGATGAAACCCAGTCTCTCTGTGAAGATTTCTTTCAACCACTCCAACCAAAATTAAAATCTTTTTCTTCTGAAAAAATCTGAAATATTGTTTGAACCACATATTTTTCTTTTAGTTATGCTCTTTTTCATTTGTAAGGCATTTAATTTCCATCTAGACTGCAAATAACAAACCAGAAGGAACTTCTTTGTACCTCCCTTAGCTACTAGCAAGGTTTTTATTGTTGAGTTAGGAGAGGATAATGAACTTTGATGAGATTTCCATTATTAGCCCTGATCCCTATATCCTTGAAAGTGGGAAGTGCGGTGGCTGCTATGGTTCACCACCCAGACTGTCCCTACAAGACAGAGATAATCCTTAACCCACCTGCCTGGGAGTGCTGTTTGCTGAAGGCCAACAGGTGAGCCTCTCTGCAGGAATTTCCCACAACCAAAGAGCACCAACATGTCCAGGTTCACACCTTTCCTTCTGGGGAAGCCCAATGCTCATTAAAAGATGTAAAAGCCAGGTTCCCTTTAAGTAAGATAATTCTGCAGGGCTACCCCAGATCCAGAGCTCCCATAGCATAGTCTGAGCCCTGTCACAACTCTGAATTTCCACCATTAAATATTTCCTCCTTAAATAGAACAAAGAGCAGAATAGCAGTCAATAGGGGGGAGGGGAGAGGGAGAGAAGGGGGATAAGTAAGGGAAGGGTTTAATTAAAGAGCCTGTATGAAAGACTCATGGACATGGACAACGGGGAGGGATATGATTGCGGGAGAGGGGGTGGGTGGGTGGGGGAGAGAAATTGGGGGAAAAGGGGACAACTGTAATTGAAAAACCAAAATTAAAAAATAAATAAATAAATAAATAAATAAATATTTCCTCCTTAAATAATAAAATGAATATGGAAATTCCTATACAAGATAGGCACTCAAAAGGTGTTGGTTGAATTCAAATTTAACTTATTGAATTTTAAATGTAAGGTAAGTTTTTCTACTGCGATTTCCTACTGAAGTTCAAATGACCTGAAACTCCTCGAGGACTGCATTGTAAGATTAATTCCAGGATGTGGCCAACTGAGTCCATGGCCATGGTGGAATGGATGCAGCTCTGAAACATGAGGGCAGGCAAGGAGGGAAAGTATGCTTAAAAGAGAGTAGGACCAACCCAAAGGAAAATTTTGTGATCTTCACAATTTTCCTGCTTTATAAAGGTATCATCAAAATCTTCATATGAAATTCCTATCAGGAGGAAGCCATTGTATATAAATTCTTAATGCTGTGGATCCCATTATGAACAGTCATTGAGAATGTATGCGCCAATAAAAATGTTATGTAATTACAGTCGATCCTCATTACCCACAGATTCAATATTTGTGAATTCACCTACTCTGTAGCATTTTTTTGGTAACATCAAAATCAATATTCCTGCTGCTTTTGTGGTCATTCACAGACACATGCAGAGAAGGAAAAAAAAAAAATGTAGTTCCCCAGAGTGCACACTCTTGCGTGAACTTAACCAAGGCAAACAGCTCTGCTTTCTTGTTTCAGCTTTCCCACTCTTAAGGAGTTGTTTCTGTGATTTCTTTAGTGCCACATGTTTCTGCATTTCTGTTAGTGATTTCACTATTTAAAACAGCCCCCCAGCATAGTGCTGAAGTACTGTCTAGTGTTCCCCAGAAGGTTGTGATATATATGTCTTATGGAAAAAATGTGGGTTAGTTATGCTTCTTTCATCCATGAGTTGTAGTGCTATTGGCTGTGAGTTCAGTGTACATGAATCAACAATAATATGTTAAACATGTGAGTAAGGTATCTTTAAACAGAAACATACATTAAACTTATTATATATTGACAGAGTGACACAGATGTTGTGACCAGAGGTTTGCAGGAAGCTAAATCTGCATTTCCCCGAGGAGCGAAAGTTCAGTATTTGGTGTTTCCATGTTCCTGATGACTACAGGACATAAGTACAACAAACAATGGGTATTGACTGTATTTTCACAGGCAGCCTCTCCATGTCCCTGCAGAGTTCACAAAAACAATCACATTAAATTTTCCTCAGAGCCTTTGACAGTCTGCTTGGCCCAGAGTCTGACTTTCTCAAGTTTGGGAAGCTGCTATTATGGACTGAATTGTATCCCTGCAGAATTCTGATATTGAAGCTCTACCCAAACCCCAATAGGGTGATGTGTGGAGATGGGGCTTTTGTGAGGTAATGAAGTTTAGATGAGGCCTAAATTCCTCATGACGGAATAAATGCCTTTACAGGAAGAGATGAGGGAAGATTGCTTCTTGACTCTCCACCAGCATACACAATCCCAGTCATCTGAAACCCAAGGGGAAAGCTCTCACCAGACATCGACTGTGCTGGCAACTTGAATTTGGACTTCCAGTCTCCAAAACTGTGAGAAATAAATTCCTGTTGTGGCATTTTGTTATAGAACCTGAGCTAAGAATGAAGCCAATCCCCACAAAAGCATCAGACCAAGTTATGAATGCCCTTGAGTACTATTCTATTATTTCGTTAAAAATGTGTAAATTCCTTCTCTTGCTTCTTTCTTGATTGGGCCTAAGTGGGGTCACCACAGTGATACCCCAAGCCCAGCTAACAATAACCAATAATCATGTCATGGCGAAGTGTGAAGTGAAATCTCCCATGTGTAAGGAAAGGAATCCAGGCTAGAAAGAATAGTAGGTGAAGAGCAAAAAACAGTCCAGAGTCTGAAGAGGGCTGGACATTCCATTTTGTCTTTCAGTGGAGAATGTTGAGGTGGCTTAAAGATACATAAAAACAAGTTTACAAGCTGGGCTAGATTCAGAAAGAGAAGATTCTAGGGGTGTATTACCATTCTCTTTATCTCAAAGAAAATTCTCTTTACATTTTCACTAACCTAGAATAAAACTATCCACTAAACAATACAGAGGTACAGCTTTCATTTCTAAAAAAATTAAATTTTCTAATTATAAAAATTATATTCAATCATGTTGAAAATTCACATCATACAGGGAATAACAGTTTATCACTCCGAATTCCAACCATAAGAGATAACTATTGTTTGAATGTTAGTGGTCACCCTACAAATAATCTCAATATGTCCTAGGCATCAATAATTATAGATCAAGATCAACATTTTAAATGTGGGAATAAGATTTAGTGGCATTTACAAATCATAATTTATTTTTAATTACCTGTGGAAAACAATTAATTTTTTCCACAAGTGAGACTACAGTAAAGCCCTGGCCAATGTGACTCAGTTGGTTGGAGCATCAACCTATAATGGAAAGGTTGCAGGTTTGATTTGAGGTCAGGACAAATACCTAGGGTAAAGGTTTGATCCCTGGTCCAGGCAAGTACAGGAAACAACCAACTGATGCTTCTCTCTCACATTGGTATTTCTCCCTTTCCCTTCCTTTCTCCCTTTCTCTCTCTCTAAAAGCAATGAAAAAATGTATGCGGATGAGGATAAAAAAAAAAAAAGTAAAAAAAAGATCACAGTGAATAACCATGTTTGTGCATTTATGCACACTTGCTGAATTATCCTTTCTGATTACATTCCTAAAATAACTTTTTCCTGAGTCAGAATGAATAATTTTAGACAGGTATTGAGAAAAACAATACTTTGATGAACCTGTCAAATGGCATTCAGAAAATTTAATCTGGCACAGATACTGAGTTTGAACTAACAGGTTTTTCACACTCCCCACCTCTTTGGGTCTCTGGCCAATATAAAATCTATTATGTTGGCTGCGGCCTTAAAATGCCCACTATTTACATGACAAGTAAATTACTCTCTTCAATGCACATGTAGGTACTCCAAAAGTCCTGACTTAGTACCAAGGGCTTATTTAATCATCAGTCAAGTTAATGCAGAAGCCATAAATAAAGAAATATCAGTAGCAATATGAATATAGCCTCACAGGAGATGCCTTATCCTCTTCTAAATTCATCTCATCTCTACTCGTAATTGTTTGTGAAAATAATAGTGTCTTAGTCAGCTTGGGCTGCTATAACAAGATACCATAGACCAGATGGCTTAAACAGCAGGTATTTATTTCTTCTGTTTCTGAAAGCTGGGGGATCAAAGAGCTAGGAATCAGCAGATCCAGTGTCTGGTGACTCAGAGATCAAGACACCATCAGATCTGGTGTTCATTTGCAGATGGCACCTTCTTACTGTATCATCACATGGCATAGAGAGGGCTCATCTCCTCCACCTCTTATAGGGACACTAATGCCATCATGGGGGCTCCACTCTCATGGTCTAAGTGATTCCCAATGGCCCCGTCTCCCAGTACTCTCACATTAGGGCTTCAACATATGAATTGGGGGAGGGACACAAACATTCAGTCATAACAATATGTTCCAAATATTTACTTTACGTAATTAAAGTTTTAAAATTTGTGAATTGCTCTAATCTTTTATTTTCAATGTCTTGCTAAACATCTCCACTTGGATACTCTCTAGACTCTCTGGACCCAATCAAAAATAGGAATGATAATAAATAATACTGAGTGTTTGATAATTATCAGGTGCTGTCACAAAAACACATAATCACTCATCTTCTGCTTAGTAACAATTATTACCTCATTTTTATCGATGAGAGGACTGAGGCTCTTCAATAAATGATTTGCCTAAGACTACCACCTGACCAGTAAGTGAAGGAAAGAGGAATGATCATTATTAAAACCCTATTATATTCTAGTTTCTTTATATATATATATTTTCCTGTAATCCTCATAGCAACACTGTGAGGTAGGTGTCATCTTTAATATCGATAAATGGAGAAAGAGGCTTAGAGAGTTTCCTATTCATTCTGTTTTCCAGCACATAAAACAGTGTGAGGCACGCAGACACATGAACTAATGGCTACATGAGTAACGGAGGTCCTCAGCACAGTATGGACTTCCATGTGGACCCCAAATGGTCATTTAATTGTCTCATCAAACTTCTTATTTCCATCAAAAAAAATTTCTAAGTCTAGGAAACAAAAGGAAAATAAAATACAAGTGATCACTCCGGTTGTTTTCAGATGCCCATCATCAGCTCCCTGAAAGCAGGCTCCTAGGTAAAGATTTATGGTGGCATCAATGGGGGTGGGAGGGGGTGCACACAGTAAATATACTACCCTAGGATATATTTTCCTCTCAAATTTGACCCCCAAATAATTGCATATTTTTGACAATTTTTGAATGTTATCTCACTGTAGCATAGTCTCCATAAGAAATAAAGACTAATGTTTAAAAGAAGATGAATAAGACATAATTTCAAGGCCAAATATGTGTCACTTGTAGATTAAATTTGCAAATCTATTCATTTAGTATGCTCAATTGGGAAGACGGGAGATACAGAGTTAGTCCCCTAAGTGACCTTTTCCTCAGAAATAATTAATTGGCATGTGCTGTGCTTTGTTAAAGAAAGCAAACACCCTTCATGAATATAAATTTAATGTCTTCTGAAGCAAATAAACCTAGATTTTTTAAAATACTACTTCTCCCTTTTCTTTTAATTCTATGCTTTTGAGAAACATAAAATTCTACATTGTCTATATAAGTTTTCACAGACAAATAAAAAGCTCTGGAACCAATTTTCTATTAACGGTTTCCATGAACCATGATTGGAGTTGTATCGACAGTGCATAACTCATGAGCAAGGTTTTCAGAATGTGTCATAAATGAGCAATGTCTGAAGGATATTTGATTCACTTGTCCATTCACAGCAGCCAAAGACAGAGCTACAGAAAAGACGAAAACATGTTTAGTTTCTGCCGCAGACTGAAAGACACTGTTGCAATGTTGATACTTAATGCAGGATCCCAATAAGGGGGCAGGGACATCCCACCTGCCATATTCTCCTCTTCCTGAGCAACAAAATGAAAGTCAAGGGCATCTGAGGAGCCTGTGATGGCAAACATAACAAACAACCACGAAACCTCGAACTCTTAGATTCTGTGTGTGCACACATGTGGGAATGCATTTTATTAGAATACTGAGAAGCGGTATTATTTCTGTAAACATTGAGGGAAAACTCTTGATGTACATGAAGTTTTAAAGCCGAGAGATTCTACAAAAACAACTTCTAAAATGCTCGAGGCTTAGGGAAGAAGGAGAAGGAAATTAATCTTCAGAGTTTGTTATATAAGGTAAAATGTTTGATAGTTAATATTTGCCCAAACTATTCAAGACAAATGTGTATTTCCTGATGAAGGAGGGGCAGAGACAGAGAAAAAGAAAGAGAGGAGAGAAAAGGAGAGGAGAGGAAATGGCTCCATCCATTTTGAAGTCAATCAGTATCCATAGTGATGTATTTCTCCAAAATAATATAATGAATTAAGCAGGGGCTAAGGGAGGAAAGAAGGCACCGCACCCCCCATTTCAGATGAAATATACGTAACATAAGAAAGGGCCGTTGGCAAGTAGCCACAGGAAGAGCACCTGGAAGATTAAAGCGGTGGCCATAACATTAACAAAGTACAGACCACACTGAATTAATGAACACTGGAGATAGACATTCAGTGGAGTCTTAATTTATTTTCCTTTTCTAGCTCATCCTTTAAGAAAATGACAGTGTCTTCTTATCGATTTTACACTCAGAGATCAATCAGAATTGCCCTGACTCAGACAAAATTTACGGCAGTCTCTGACACCGCCCCGAGCATGTGGACCCAAACAGACACCACAAGGAAGCAATAGATCATGTTTGTATGTAGAGCTTGACATGCTTAAAAATAAGCTAATCTGTAGTGGAATTTCCTTCTTTTTGACAAGTTGCTCTGCCCAGCTCTTCGGCCCCTTGTTATGAATTTCTCTCCCGGCTCCACTATTAATTATAACATGCGAAAAGGATTCATGTGTTTAGGCCCTGAGGGAGGTCATCTGATCTGTAGTTTTAGATAAAATATAAACTAACAGATCACTCCTACTTAAACAATGTGAAATGTCACTCTGAGGTACTCCATTTAAAAAAAAAAAAAGAAAGAAAGAAAGAAAGAAAGCTAGAGGTGTTCCGTCAAGAACTATGATCAATTCTGACAACCCAACAATATCAGGGCTAAATGATGGCTCTGTACATTCCTAAACAGTCCCCAGTGGAAATTGCTGTATCCGGAAGCTCTTTTGTGCAAGTAACTAGCTGTATTAAATGCAATAATTACAGAAAAGACACTGACTGGCGCTCAGACAGTCGTTGGCTGCGCTGACTTGTTTCTACATCACCATTTATCTTGTAACTGGGGCTGCGTGTGCCCTGACTTGACGCACTGGAGGGAAAGTCTGTGGTGCTTCCACTTCCAAGCCCACAAGAGGCTCTGGCTCACAGTGTGCCAGTAGTGAGAATTATTCTAGAGACATTTGCTCAACAGGGACAGAGGAAAAACATGAAAACAGTTGCTTGGGGGGAAATGCATTTTGTGTGTGGATTTGGCTGGGATGGGGCTGTATCTGCCAAAAGCTCAGCTACAGGGAAATCCCTCGTTGGATGAATGAAAGACCTGCTTCCTTCCAAGGCTCATGGAATCTAAACCTCCAGCCAACAGACGCAGGCACTGAATTAAAGATAATAGGTCCAGTGATATATTTTTCTTACAACTATGTGACCAGTAACATATGAGAAGACAATTTTCCTCTATGTTGCTACCTGGAAGGAAATGAAACCATTTAGGAATCAAAATATTAAAATAACAAAGTGATTTGGAGCAGTTTGGGAGGCCTCTCTTAAATCATTGACTGATGCATTTGAACATATTACAAAAGAATTAAAGCTAAGTTTAAAATGCATACGGAGTGCAACCCAGTTTTTCTCTATGGAGAGGACTATCCAAATTTTCAGAGGCTGATCCTTAAAGTTATCTTTTTTGAAAAAAGAAATCTACCCACTAGGATATATCAATTTTTGAAACATTCAAATTGTTAAGAAGGTTAAGTCCACAAAGGCTTCTCTAACCTCCTATGAAAGAAAACACCATTACATCAAGCTTGTTTCACAGATAAGTTATTCTTTGTTTTTTGTTGTCGTTTTGCTATAAAACACCCACACATGGATGCTGACATTTTATTTTGCCAGAAGATAATAAATATCCATAAAATCATATCCAATAGCCGCAAATGTAACTTAAAATTACTTACTGAGAAACTCCTCTGTGCCAGGTTCTGATAGACCCTGGGGATACAGGTGAAGAAGTTATGGCCACTTCCTAAGCTGAATCTAGTGGGGAAAAAAGAGGTATGCCAATAATTATATTGATGCAATGTGATGTGTTCCATAAAGGTGAGCAGTCAAAGCCCTGGCTGCTGTGGCTCAGTGGCTTGAGCGTCAGCCTGCGAACCAAGTGTCGCTGGTTCGATTCCTAGTCAGGGCACATGATTAGGTTGCACGTCAGGTCCCCAGTTGGGGGCGCGAGTGAGAGGCAACCACACAGTGATGTTTCTCTCCCTCTCTTTCTCCTTTCCCCTCTCTCTAAAAATAAATAAACAAACAAAAAAAATTTTTTTTTAAAGTAAGCGGTTGAGAGAAATCAAAATGCCTAGAGAAGAAAGTGGCATTTAGGAAAAATAATAAAGAGAAATAACATTTCACTGGGACTTTGAAGGATGAGCAGAGATTTTCAGAGGTGGCCTGGGAAGAATGGAGAGGAGAAGCATCCTTGTCAGTGGGAACAGCATGAGCGGAGAGAGGAAGGGAGGTGTGAGAGTGCGTTCTGATGTCCTGCCATGATAGGTGAGTGGAGAGACCAACACAAAAGGGCACAGCAGAGGGGCAGCTAGAGCGGAGGCTCAGGTCGGCTCAGAGTTCTCACAGAATGCAGGCAACAGAGCGCCTCTGTGTGTGCTTGTGCACACGCATGGACCTGAACCTGTTTAGCAGGAACTTAGTACTACTGTTCCCCGTAATGAGAACTCTGGCAAAAGTGTCGAAGCTGGATGGCTCCGTCAGGCAACTCATGGCAGAGGCAGTGAGGACGCGGCTATATGACAGTTCAGGCACAGGATGATCCAGCTTTCCATCTAGCTTGGGTTATTGTATTTTATGTCCCCAAAATTATTTTTCTCAACCCAGACAGATTAGTTTCTCCTGCTCAAAATGTTGTAAATTCTCACTTTCTCCCTGTGAGTAATTGGGTTTGCTTATTCTGAATGAAGATAACAGACCACGATCTCTGGGAGAGGAGAGTGCCGTGGTTGAGCACCCAGACTGTGGCCTGTAGTAACTGAGTCACCGCTTAGCGCCACCTCTTATCCGTGGTTTGACTGTGGGCAAGTTACTTAGCATTGCTGGGCTAGAGTGGAGGCATCCACTGGAAAACAGTGATAATAATAGTGCCTACCCTTTAGGCTGTTATGAGGTTCAAATTAGTTAATGCTTATGTGCTTTGGAATAGCCTCTAGCCCTGGCTGGGTGGCTCAGTTGGTTTGAGTATCGTCCCATGGAGACAGAAGAAGGGTTGCAGTCAGATTCCCAGTCAGGGTACATGCCTCGGTTGCAGGTTTGATCCCTGGTCAGGGCCTGTGCAGGAGGCAACTGGTCAATGTTTCCCCCTCTCTCTCTTCCTCTCTCTCCAAAATTAAAAATATATAATAAGAAGAATAGCCTTTAAATTGTCAGATCTCTTGTCAAATTTGAAGAGGGATTTCAAATTAGCATAATGGAAAAATTGTGTAGATATGTAGATCTAAATATAACAATGCAGTTAAATGTATTGGTCAGTGAGTGATTTTAAGGGGAGGAGGAATGTCTCCTCAAACTGTTTCAAATAATTTTCTTTCTTAAAATGGATATCCTGATACCTAGGAGATATTTTTTCCCAGTAGATCTAAATACCTTGATGTGAAGATTGCTTTACAAGATGATTCAGATCCACTTTAATAGAGCTGACCCTTAAATAATGCAGGGGTTGTGGGCGCCAACTGTAGAGCAGTACAGTATCCACATATAACTACAGTAGGTACTCTGCATCCATGGATTCTAAACCACCAGTTAACTCTTGAACAAGCAGGTTTGAACTGAGCAGGTCAGTTGACAAAAGCCCACATGTCAGTGGACCCCTGCACTTTAAACCCGCATTGTTCAAGGGCCAACTATACATATCAAAGGTGTTATAATAAACCATAGATCTAAAGTGTGAGGTGGCTGAATCCATGGTGAAGGAGATCCAAAGAAGAGTGGGGTTAGAAACCGTCAGAGTGCTCACAAGACGGTTAGGTGCCTCCCTCCGCATCCAAGTCAGAGAAAAACCAGCAGGGATGCAGCTGCAGAGGACCAGAGATTCTCCAGAGATGACACAGTCTAGAGGACAAGGACAGACAGAGTCCGGTGGATCACTTCTGAAAGGCAAGAAAGATAGCTGTTAGGCTATCTCAGCAAGAATAAGACTATGACTTATCCATTGACAATAGGATGAAATGCTCAGGACCATGCAATACAAATCCTAAAAGGTTTCTCTATATGATAGAGGTAAGGAGCGACCCTATCCACCCTTTGTCCTTTTAAGTTTCTATCTTTTTCTTTTGTAGACTGAGAATTGTGATTTAACCATGTATGTTATTTTAGGCTTTTCATCTGACTAGGAGATCTGAACAGAGTACCAGACTAAATTTTGAGTCTCCTGTCTGCACCCCGGCCTAGTGCTGTTTCCTACTCTGCATGCAGACTGTCTTTACTATTACCTGCTCCTGTCCCCAGCCCCTTCTCTCGGCCAAAGAAAACGCAACAGCAGTCACACAGTGGCAACAAGGGTCTGTGAAAACAAGGCCTGGAAAAGGAATTCACATTTCTTTGATTGCAACAGTTATTCACTTCTTTTGTTCTCTAGAATATTACAGATTATTCTACCTGGATGTGAGTGAACTTAGATTTAGTTCCCAGGCATAAACTAAGGTAACATGAGAACCTCAGGGGATATGGTCAAGATGGTGGCATAGGCAGATGTGGCTTGCTTCTTCACACAACCACATCAAAATGGGTCACTGGTTCGATTCCCAATCAGGGCACATGCCTGGGTTTCGGGCCAGGTGACAGGCTGGGGGCATGAGAGAGGCAACTGATGGGTGTATTTCTTGCATGTTTCTCTCCCTCTCTTTCTTCCTCTCTTCCCCTCTCTCTAAATGTAAATAAATAAATCTTTTTAAAAATAAAATAAAATCACAATCAACCAAATAAAGGTTAACTGGACTTTATCAAAACTAAAAACTTAAAAAATATATATAGAACCATCATTAGACAGAATCATCAGAAATCGAGTAGAATGGCAGTCTGACAAGTATGGAATTAAAGGAACCACATCCATCAAGATGGATAGGAGAGGCATAGATGCAGAACGGGCTAGTCTCTCACCCTCATTTAGTGGATAAAAATCCAGGTGGGATATTTCAGGATTGAGGAGTCCCAGTCCTACACCAGGCCCCCCAGCCCAGGGTTCTAGTGCCAGAAAGATAAGTCCCCACAACGCTGGCTGCAAAAACCAGCGGGGATTGAGTCACTGGAAGAAACTGCTGGAGTGCCAAGCAGTTCCTCTTAAGCAACCCACACACGGACTCACCTACTCAGACTCACCCCCTCTGGGCTCCAGCACTGGGGTAGCAGCTTGAAAGGCACCAGTGGCATACAGGGAGAAACTGAAATATCTGGCATCAAGGTGAGCAGAGGCCGTTGTCCCTTTTCTAAACCCTCCCCCAACAAAGCCAGCAAACTGGTGCCATATCTGAGATTCCATCAACCTGACTAACACTGTTTGACCCACCTTGGAGATCCCCAGAGACTCTGCACCACGAAACTTATGGGCCCACCCAAGGTGCTTTTCCATATGAATGGCTGGTCTTGGCTAATGCTTCACAACTTCCTAAATCCTATCAAACAAGCAATAGCTGGCTCCAGGCCTGGCACTACCAGCAGACAGCTTAGATTTACAACTTGGCTTTGCCTGAGAATCTCCAGGCCCAGCACAAATAGCAGCCATCTCAGACTGCTTTATAGCTCAGGCAGGGTGGCCCCAGGCAAAACACAGGTGGGGGCTGACCTTGGCCTGCACCACCCAGGAAACCTCAAGGCCAGCACACCCAGTGGACACCCTGACCCTGCACAGCTGATCCTCCATGGAGGGCAGAGGTTGGTGGTAAGTGGTCACAGCCAATGCTTGCAGCTGACTGGCCTGGGTAAATCTCTCCCATTGATCTGCCAACTGCAACCAAGCCTCACTACAAGAGAAGGGTGTACTTAGCCCACATGAAAGGCACACCTCGAGTACCCAGTTTGGGTAATAGGGGAGGCTGTGCCACTGATCTCTACAGGACACCTACTACATTGAGCCACACTACCAAGACACAGAGCCAAAGCAGCTCTACCTAATACACAGAAGCAAACACAGGGAGGCTGCCAAAATGAGGAGACAAAGAAACATGGCCCAAATGACAGAACAGATCAAAACTCCAAAAAGAAAAAAAAAAAAGAGCTAAATGAAATAATGGAGATAAACAATCTATCAGACACAGAGTTCAAAACATTGGTTATAAGGATGCTCGAGGAATTTAGTGATGACCTCATCACATGAAAAAGATCCAGTCAGAAACAAAGGATACACTAATTGAAATAAAGACAATTTACAGGGAAACAACAGTAGAGTAAATGAAGCCAAGAATTGAATCAATGATATGGAACATAAAGAAGCAAAAACAACCAATCAGAACAACAAGAAGAATAAAAAATCCAAAATACAACCTCTGGGACAACTTCAAGAGGACCAACATTCACATCATAGGGGTGCCAGAAGGAGAAGAGAAAGAGTGACAGCAAGAGATTGGAAATCTATTTTCTTTTTCTTGGGAGATCAAAATGGCAGAGTGAGCAACATGTGCCTTGAAATATAAATTGAACTATATAAAACTGGTTACCAAAACACATCAGAATAGCAAAATACTCTACGCAAGGTGGTCCAGAGTATGTTGCTAATCTGACATGTTTTGGTGCCCTGAGCAACTTTTATTTGGAAGCTTGCGATAGAAAATATTGCCATCATGTCAAAAGTAGTTAACTAGCTTTTGCACAGTGTATGCATGGAGTCAAATAAAATGTACCCCCCAAATTTAAATAGGTTCTGGGTACGTTCTGCAAGATCCTAAGTTGTGTCAAAGGAGAATAAGAATGCTCAAACTTAGTTTCAAAATATGTGTGTTAGTTGAGAGGATGTTCTGATTTCATTTTAAGGAAGAAACTATTTCCAAGCATCTGGGTGTCCTGAGCTACCTAAATAGACAGATGCCAGCGGTTATACCCTTGGTTCAGAATTCACAATTATGGAAATTCTACATTGGCATGCTGTGCAGGCCAATGTAAAGATACAATAACATATGTCTATGAGGACAAATATAGAACTTTCATGCATCAAATGAGCCAGGCTTGACAGGCAGTTCCATTTTGAGATGGGTCATGCTGCTGATAACTACCACACTTTTTAAAGGTTACATTTTAAAGGTTACATTAATGCTGAAGTTGTGCATGAAGATGAGTACCCTGTGTAGCCATAAGCTTTATATTTCATTCATCTCTTGTCATCTTAAAAATACAGTTCGTGATACAAATGGGACATAACATTTTGAAGAGCTCACTTGGTATGATAAGGACTTATCCAACCAAAGCACCATTTTTTTTTCTGAGTAGTAATTCCATTAAGGGGGGGAAAATCCATATGACCTTATTTCTTTCCTATCTGCTTTCAATCACACTACAATATTATGAAACAAATTGCTACTAATAGTGAGGCTGTCATATTCATGGATGAAATGGGTGAGTCCATAGATGCAAGTGATTGGCACAGAGCAAGTTTCTTTTTATCAATTATACCACTCAACAAAATACCAATGTTGGAAAGGGCTCTACAAAGTCACGAACTAAGATGTACCCCACTCATTCATTGAGCACGAGAATGTCTTCATGGAGATTCCTTCTAGAGCTCACAAAAAAAGCAGGTTAGAAATGCAACACTTACTGATCATAATTCCTGCCTGCAACAAGCTAGGTCACTTTCAAGAAGACATTGAGTTTCCTAGGGCCCTGGCAGTCTTATTTTAAAATAAAGGTAAAATGTCCAATTTCACTAAAAATTATGTATTAACTAAAATCAACTGGATGGGGCACAAACCTGAAGCCTTAAAATCTGTATCTGTTAATAATTAAGAATTTTCATAGATCTCCTCCTCCCTTTTTACTTCGATAAATTTTTTAAAGTGACTCATTCATTCAATAAATATGTTTGGAGCATCTATTGTATACTAAGCACTGTGTTAGATTTTGAAGATAAAGCAGGGACTGAACAGTCTCATTCTGATGACCTTTCATTCTGGTGAAGATAACAGAATAAAACACTGATAAAAACAGAAAGACATTGAGTCTTTGATTTCATTTCTGATGCCCATTGCTCACCAGTCATCACCAGATCAAAGTTTAAGATTCAGTAACTGAGTTGAGTGGTTTTCAAATTCTGTTCACTGGGGTCTTACAGCTCTTCAAGTGGGAGCTGCGGGGAGGACTGGAGAGTGACAAGCAGAGTGTGCAAGATCCCTGACCATCCACCTCAGATTCCACCATAGCAAGTCCAGTTTCAACAATTTCATACACTGTAAATTTTTTATTTGTAGGGTATAGCATTTTTCTATTTATTAGAAAGAAAGGAAGAAACTCTCTGGATTAAAAAATATCTTTCAGATAGGGCTACTGAGAAAGAAAGTAATAAATAGACTTATTTAAGGTGTTGAAATAGTAGCACACCAAGGGTTCAAGCCAGGTTTCCTAAGAATTATTCTAGGGCTCTTTGTACTTCACCATTCAATTGCTTAGGCATATACTCAGCTGCCTGTGGAGTAACTTTCAATTTTTACCTTTTGAAAATTATAATGTTAGAGCTATAAAAATGTTAAGAGTTATCTAATGCAACCTCCCATGCTATATAACAGACTTTTTCAAACTGCGGACTGTAAACCATTAGTTGGTCTAGAAATTGATTTAGTGGGTGGTAACCAGCAATTTTTAATAAAAGAGAAAAGAAAAGAAAATATCACAATGCATATCATATGGGATAAGGGTAAGAGTTGTTTCATGAAACTTGTGTATGATGTACAAAAAATATATAAGTAATATGTGTATACAAGGTCATGAATAAGTGTATTTCTTATTGTGGGGCATGACCAACAAAGTTCAAACACCACTGATACACATGAATGCTTTTACCATTATTCCAAGAAAAAGACTCCTGTAACAGAGCCACAGAACTCTCATTTCATCCCTAGGCAACCACTTCTTGTCCCGTTACATTGAGATAGCCATAAAGCATTATGCCTTGATCACATTATATTTTTGCCCATAAAGCATTCCTCATTTCTTCAACAGAGATCCCCCTGTGATAATTGCCAGACCCCCCAGCACCATCCATCCTGGATATTGTCAATGGCTTTCTTAAAATGAGATGTCCTTAATTTGGAATAAACCTCCTGTTAGGATCAGCTACATAATGAAAATGAGGAGCCTCCTGTTCAAATATTATTAAGAATTTTAGAACAGTGACTGTAGAACATTAAGCCAAGCATGGAGTCCTTTTAAGCCTAGGGCTTTGTGTCACTACACAGGTTTGTGTCCATGAAACCCCTGCCCCCATGTCTTGAGGCACAGGCTGACTACTACAAGGAACCCTGGCTCTTTTGCGGCTGGTATTTCAGGGACCACTCCTCCATTACTGCAGCTCTAACCTACCACAGGAGCTTATTATTTCCAGTGATTGAAAGGTCCCCTGCCTGCAGTAACTCCATTTGGTCTCCTACCACACCGGGAAGAACTCAGCATGCTTTGTACATTCTCTTTTGCCTGGGCCACCACCTGCTTGCATCTCGGCTCCTCAGGCACGGAGGTCTTTGATGTGAAATTTCATGCTCAATCTCATGGTAGCCAGACCCATGAGTTATGCTCAGGGATCCAGAGGCAACAGTGTTCAGCATTCCTGGCTACCAAGTTAGTTTCAAAAACGCTCTGTTCAAATAGTGAGTTGTTCATTGAAATGGCTATAAATTGATAAGATATTACTAAAATAGATTTTTAAAAAATCTCAGTAAGTCTGTGAAAACCCAACACTACATGAAAACCAAATATGTTACTTAGAAAGACTGCTGTGAAAAGTCTATTGCTCATTTATAAATAAACCAAAATAAGATAAGTTCACTTTAAAATAATAAAAACATTCAGATCTAAATCTTGACAGGCTATCATGAGTAAGAGTCTCAACCTTTTATTTAGATATATTAATCTAAATTACAAATACTTTAAAACACAGGTCAGTTGAAATTTAGATGAAATATTCATTGAATGTTAAAATGCAGTGTAGGGACCGAAGTCAAGTTCATTAGATTCTCTTAAAATATCATGATGATAAAATTTCCCTTATAGCTGTTACAATGATAAATATAAAAATATTGACATATAAAATTTAATGTGTTAAATGCATTGGCACACTTTTTGTAACAGACTATTCTAGGTAAGGCAAGTCACCATTTAATGAAAAATTCTATTCATGAGTCTGCAATTTTTTTGTTTCCCATTGCCATTTAAACATAGAGTGCTCTCAGATTGGCTTATTCAAGTAAAAGAAAATTCTTTCTTCTAAATAGTACTGCATTCTAAAAGAAATCTCTGTTGTGGCTGACACCAAAGATGCCACTAGACCATGAGGCTCTTTGAGAAAAGGTGTAACTCTCACTATGTGCCTCCACAGTCGTCGGCAGCCGTCCGTCTCGAGAGACGATGGTGTAGCTTCTTAAGTGTCTATCTGCACCGCCGAGAATGGCTGTGCAGTCCGACACGGGAGTGACACGGCATCTGTCTCCTCCCGTGTTGAATTGACATCTTGCGATGACGCTGGAGTGTCCTCTCCAGTGGAGCTGAAGCTACAGAGCCTGGGCAGGGTGATATGGAGGGTCTGCTGTTGCCCATGCAGCAGACCCCCCCTCTCTTCGCAGCTGAAGGGTCCAAGGGAAAGACGGAGTCGATACAGCTTGGCTTCAGGTGCGCCGCAGGAGTTGCCGGTGTTGACTACAACGTCAAACCGCCTTAGGGACTCCGGCTCCGGATTTTCTGTCGGGGTTTACTCCCCTAGCCTTTCCCCAGAAGAGGTATGCCGCAAGGCAGCGGAGGTTTTTTGGAGTCAGAGTTTTCCTTCTCTGATGTACCCTGACTGGAAGATCGAACCAGCGACACTTAGCTCGCAGGCCGACGCTCAATCCACTGAGCTAAACCAGCCAGGGCAAGTGCCTCCACAGTACTGGACTCATAAACAGTGCTCAGCAAATGTTTACCAAAAGACTGAATGGATTCCTCCATCCGGGTCTCCAGCATGGAAGATTTTCCTTGCTGAAAGTCATCACTCTGGTTCAAACCCATTTTTGGATGTGAGACAAGTAATAATACATTTTGGTTTTGGAATGGCTTCTCCAATTACTAAACATGAATGGAGGGCATCTCAAAAATTTCCCTCCTTAAAGACCCTCTTGTACAGAACATGTTTGACAGAATGGCTGTCTGCATCATTCAAGCCCTAGGGCAAAAGGAGTAAGCTAAATTTGTCTTGGGGTCCATCTCACTGGATTTCAATGCCATTTTCTCTTCTGCCTCTTGTCATTTCTCCCTCTGCTATCCAGCTAACATAAGATGAGCCATTGGAAAATCTATCCTGAGAGAGAGGAAGGAGGCACTGCTACATAGGGCTCTCCATCAATAGCTTCCTGTTGGCTGGAAAGTTGCTTATATTGAAAATGATACTGTCTCCTTCATCATTATTGACAATAACATTTGTCATCCAGAAGCCTAAATGTAAGAAATCCTTCATTGGCCATCAAGAGTAAACTGAGAAAACAAAAAACCAGAAAACTGCAAAGACGAGATTTATACTGATTCCAAGGCAGAGATGTACAGTCAACAGTGACCTCATAGAAACTCCTGGAGAGGTCTAAAGCCTACGGAACATGATCAGTCAGGCACTTGGGAACTTGTTAATGGTAACATAGCCCCTTGTTGGTTTTAATTTCTAAAATCCTCTCCTCTCCTTTCCTCTACCTCTCCTCTTTTTCCTTGTCCTCTCCTTCCTTCTTCTTGTTCATTTGGAAGCCAATAATGACTTCCAGAGTGTCCCACTTAGAATCCCAGATCCACCACTTACAAACCATCTGATCTCATAAATTTTGCTTAATTTCTTTGAACCTTTGATTCCTCATTTATTAAACATGGGTGATAATAGTATTTACCTCATAGAGTTATTATGGCTATTAATTGGATTTATAAATGTCAAAAACTTAGCACAGTGCCTGGCTCATAATAAATCCTTAATAAATATTAAACACTTATTATTTTTACTAGTGTAGCAAATAGGTATATTCTCCCTAAAATACACAGAGCCAATGTCTACTGACATTTCGTAGATGTTGTCTAACTAGCTTTAATTTAGAATTGTTGAGCCCTTTCCACAAATTTATAATCTTAACTTATAAGAACAAATAATTGTCTGAGGGTGTATCACAAAGAAAAATCACTCATTAATTGGAAATAAGAGATGTAAGTTATTTTTTTGTGGACATGTTTTATAGTTTATCTTCTTGTAAAGAAGGAATGAAGGTCAAACAAGCTAAGAGAATTTCTGTCTCCCTAACAGCTATCGTTTTTACCAATGATGAGATCACATTACGTCATACGGATTTTAAAAAGTTTAATATCCCTAAGGGGTATGTATGGTCAATCTAGTGTGTCCCTTATTCCTGTTTTGGGGTAAATGGATGCTGTTGGTTATGAGGAGAAGGTGATGAGAGAGAGTAAATAGTCTTCACAGTATGAGGAGTAGCAGTGGTAGTAGAGCACAATGGGACAGTCACATCACAAAAGAGAGGTTCTCAAAATTGCGGCCAGCCTGAAGACGTTACATACATTATTTTTTGTTCATAAATGAAATAATGAATCAAATCCACTCAGGATATTTACTAAGTAAAGATGTTATAAATTCTTAAACAAATGATCTTTTTCTTAAGTGACCATTGTCCCCTCCCACCCCCCCAGCCCTGGATAAATCTTTGTATTAAAGCCAGAAATTGGTATGTGAGTCGGTGTAAAGGGGAACATAAGGTGTTCTCTAGCTTCTTGCTTTTTTCCAAGTGCTCCTAACATTCGGTTACTGGACCTTATATATGACCATCTGGGATAGGACCTATGTTTAACTTCCATTTAAAAGATTAGAAAAAATGCACACACCTCCATTGGTTGCCTGTGGCAGAGTTAGATATGAGATACCCAGTAAGAAAACACCTGAGTTTTTGCTTAAATCAGTGTGACAAATGTCTGAGGTATAATAACAAAGAATTTTTCATTCATGCTGTAATCTACTTGCACATCTTTTGACATGGAATCAACAAGTCCCATTTCCCAAATCTTCATTCCAGTCCCTGCAACTGACCTCTGCTCATTACAGAAGGAAATCTGTTAATAATTCTTAGTACAATTACTTTGAAAGACCTCTGCACATCAACAATCAAACTCCAACAACAAACTCCAGAGTACATTATCTAACAAAGGCAGTAAGAAGGACTGAACATTTACTATGCCTACAGTATTCAGGAGACTGTCTTCCCAAAGGAGGGAGAAGTAGTTGCAGGACACTTTGTGAGCCTTGGCATTGGTAAGGATTTTTCCTTTTGCATGCAGAAGTTGAATCTAAACATTTGAGTTTCTTAAGAGTTTGGCATGTGAAACAGGAGTATCAGCACCAAATCCATACCACACGTAAAGAAATGAAGACAGTGCAAGATCAAATGACTAATGGGTACACCATTTCCTCAGTAACTACTTAAAATATTCTGGGAAATCAGATGTTGAGATTCTATGTAAGTGTTTGTTAGCTAACCAGTTTTCCTTCCTTAGTTCAGTAAACAGATCTCAGAAGCTGGGAAACCAAACCCTCCAGGCAGTAGAATGCAGGCTCTGAAGGCAGCTGTCCAGGGTCAAATCCCAGATGCATCCCTTATCAGCTGCGTGCCCTTGTGTCAACATCTAACTCTCCTCAGTCTCAGTTGCCCCATCTATAAAATGGGAATAATAATAGTACCTCGCAAGGACATTGGTGGGAGGATTAAATGAGATGAGCCAGTTCAAAGCACACAGTGCGGCGCCGGGCATGTCATAAGCTCAGGCTATGTGTTAGCTACTGTTGCTATTATCCATTTCACCAACTTGGGCTCCGTACTGGTCTAGAAAGACAAATGATGACAGTGGCAGCTCATGACCAACCTCTACCAATAACATCAGCAGTAATCACTGTAGTCTGTGCTAACCCATGCACTTTTTCCCCTTCCATAAATCTTCTTTGTCCCTTCCAACAACAATAAAAATGTCTTAAAAGTCTTTCCACGAAAGTTACTAAATAAAGTCCCTCCACAAACTGAGAGTTTTTCTGGATCATACTCTCAATGAATAAGGCACTCATTTTTTAAACATTTCATATTTTAACAAACTAAACACCCAAACAAATGTCATTCTCTCCTCTATAAATACATGACTACATTTAAAGTCAGATAATTGAATCATGGGTCTTAATGGTCCAAAGGAATATATGCTGCTGATACAAAAATAATAACTGTATCGGACCTCAATATCATAGTGAAATTGGTCATTACGAACAGTTTCATAAGCAGCAGATAATAAACACATTGCTTTTAGAGAGTAAGATGCTGTGCTGTAAATAAATCATTACATTACATCAAAGGTACTAAAATCAACAATCACCTGATCATCGTTGGCAAGCCTCATCTGAACTCCATTTTTTCCCCTAATTAAATGAGATAAGAGAGTGAAAAAAAATCTTTGCAAAATACCCCTCACACAATAGAGTTTCTAACTGTAGGGGGTAGAATGATGCATCCATTTCCACTTACTGTATTAGGGAATGACTGAATTACTTGTAGCTCCTTTTCTGCATGTACACTTATGAGTAATGATATAATTAAAATACATAAACAGGATTCAGTACACTTCTATGCCCCATCTTTATGAGAATTCATGTGAACATTAATTTTATAGAATATTTCTAAGAATGTTTTAAAAAGAGGCTATCTTAGTCCCTTTACAATTCAGGCTGTGTATCTATTCTATATATTTTAGCTTGGAACATATAGAATAGCCATGTTTGGCTGTGTTTTGGCGTCTATATTCAGAACCTGAGATCTTAAAAAGTCACTATGTCTCAGCTTGCTAACAACTTTCTCCTGTAAAAATTAAGCTTGCATTCCAAGTCTTAACATTGGAGTCATTTACGGCTCCTTTTTTAAATGTTGAGTGACCATCAAACTAGCAATGTGACTTTTATTTAAATTGATTTTGTATCTTCATCACCACTCCTTAAAAAGAATCTCGTCTTATTCCTAGAGATAATGTATGTGTCAAAAAAGAAGCCTCAAATGCACTTCCTGTGCACTTGACAGGGTGACAAAATATTTCTCCTATCCTTTCCTAATTGAGCTTCAGTACAAAGGAGGACATTATAATAATATTAATAATAGTTACATGGATATTTGTAGGTACTGTGTAACCCTTCAGTCCATTTTCCCAGACAATAGTGGCTACAAAGAGGCTTCAAAATAGAACATCGCACAATATGAATGCTACTTTTTTTCTATCTTACATTTTAAAAACATCATTGAAATCAGAAAGTTCATTTACAAAGGACTGGCAGTTGCAATCACAGCAATAATGTAGTGCTGAGAAAAAAAGGGTAATTGGTTTGGTAAAGATCGCTTTCCATTACACCATAAAGCACTACACAATAGGAAAGGTCGCCAATTAAGCAATCATGAATACCAAGTACTGAAGCTGATGAAAATAGGGCAGTGGTTTAAATAGATTTGCAAGCAATTTACCTTTTCACAATGTTGGCAATCTGATGCAATTTGCTTGCAATTTTGTCTGCTTTCAGTAGCACTCGAAGCTGACACTACACAGACCAAATGGCAAAGAGGCCCTGCATAGAAAATGTAAAACTATCTTGGCTGCATCAGGGAACCAGAATGGTGGTTCATCAGGAAAATTACAACAATTAACATAAGTGCTGCAAAAATCAACATTTTAAATGTCACACTCACTAGTCTGTCCAAAGACTGTAAAAGTACCATCCCCATTGCTGGGCTAACAGTAAATATGAAGCAATCACCACCAAACCTTGGGGCTGATGGCTTTACAATTGATGTGACATTCTCTGAGTGATAAAATAGCCTCTCGTTTTACAAAAGTAAGTATTTTTCCTTTTCAGACTTAACCTGGATTATGTCAACACAAAATTTACGTTTAGTTTTTTTCCCCCCCAACTTTTTCTACAAAGCCATTTCATGCCAGTGTGGGTATAGTTGGTCTTGACATTTAAAAAATAACTTTATATTTCAGAGAATTAGAGCCAAGTTGATAAAAAGTAATCCCTCCTCAAATATTGATCTGGAGCTTTTAAATGTAAATCATGTTCCAGATTTATGTTGAAAGCCGTTATACTGTGGTGAGGTACAGTGTGTCTGAGCAGAGCCTAACTTATTATCTTAGAGAGGGCTCCAAAAACGCATCTGTGGATAGTCCCTCGAGGACTGGCTGGAATTACAGATGCCATCACATATCTCTCTCAGTGCGTTCCCAGCTAAAAGTTAGACACCTGGAAAATAATTGATAACTTCTGCTTTGGCGTTCATGTTTTGAGAAGCTATAAATTTGTCAGGCTTCGAGGAGAATTGGCTTATAGTGTAAACTTAATGATTTCTCAGTGAACTGGGAGGATCTAGTGGTGAGGGAACAAGAGTGGAGTGTCAGAAAATCTAAGTTTAATTTTCATCTCTATATTGGCTGACGGTGAGAGTTATGGTGGGGCTGAGTCTACACAGGGCCTGTCTTCCAGTTTTGAGTGAACTGACTGATTTAAGCTTAGGAACAAAGTTTGGTTTCTTCCCCTCTTGAACACCATGATTTCCACTCCTGCAAAGAGAGAGAGAGAGAAAAGTATCTGACAGGCATGTATGTGATATGCTCACAGTTAAGAGTAAACAATTTCATTATGAGCTTAGTGAAAAGATCCATTGTGGTAACAGCGGCTCCATCCTCTATCAGCTTTTACTGCACAACAGGGCTCATCTTTTCCTCCTTCCAGATATGTAGAAAATCATTTCTTAAAAGGGAATTCAGAGTGCGCCTGTAGAGTTCAGCTCTGTCCAAAACAGTGGGACCTAATGTACTGTGGTGACAAAGGCCTCTGGGATTCTTCCCTACATGACCCCTCATGTCATCACTAATGAGTCATTTCATTCTGTCAAGAGCTACTGCCCCCACCCCTACCCCAGGTACCTTACTCCCTATGACTGTACTAAGAGTCAGTGTCAACTCCGGGGAAGAGTTTTATCAGCTGCCTCACGCCATGATCATCTTAGTGAACATCAGTAAGCTGTAGTCTGCTGACAGCCTCTCTGGGCTGTCAGCCAGAGAGACTGAGGATACTGTCCAGAGGATGGGGCTTCAATGTTGGCCATGCTAGCTCTTCAGGAAGCCATTTGTTGCTCATCTGGAAGTTGAGGGTTAGCCTCCGTGGAGCTGCACAATCCTCTCAGAAGGATTTACATTTTCTGCAAAGGGAAGGAAGTTTGCTGAAGGAGGTCATCATGACTCCCTCCCTGGTGAAGGAATGCACGCGTTTGCTATCTGTCATCTGACAGACTGGAAGAACAAGCCACTCTGGGAATGGAGTGACCTTCTGCTGCCAGTCACAACACAACAGGGACGATTCTAGGGAAGGGTGGCACCAGCAGTCTCAAAAGTAAATTACAGGCTGGGAGAAGCAATAAGACATTTGCTATCTCACCAATACAAAGTACTCAAAAGTTTGTAAGATTGCTTCCAGAGAAACAGACACTGAGAAGAATTAGCTCTTGTGTGTGTGTGTGTGTGTGTGTGTGAAGCAGCCTGATCAAGGAAGAGTTATACAGGAAGGTGAGGAGAAACTGTAGTAAATTTTGATAAATATAATGACCTGTGGGTTTTTTCTCAGTTTTTGATTGGTACCACTGAAAACAATTATTACTGGTTAATTTAGTTGCTGGCAGAGTGCACAGTAAATATTTTTGTTGTATGATTCTTTAGTAACTGAAGAAAAAGCCTTCGGATTTTATCAAGTTAGTCAAAAATCACATACTGCAACAACATGACCATAAAGCAGAGAGTGTCAGAATCATCAAAGCTATTTCAAAGTCACGATTACAGGTCTCATGGTCTATCTCATAGAAAGATTAGAATTCCGTGGAATCTAGTCCTCAGAGACTTGGATCTAAAAGATAAAGTTTCCCAAACACGAGATTTCAGAATCTTTACTAGTTTGGGTTGAACTACATACACGTATATACAATGGCTAGGCTTGCCCCATCAAATGTAATCACATGAATAAAATATCATGTAAATTCTTGTAAAACTACTCATTTGGGCTTGCCATCATCAAATAAACAAACTGCATTAAAAACCATAGCCCCTTTTGGGGCTACAATGCCATTTATCCAAATAATTACTTTTAGTCCTCAAATTATTTTAAGAAGAAACTGAAATAAAAATATTTATAAATAAAATAAGTGTTTAAAATAGGAAAAAAAAATTTCGTGGAGTAGCTGTTATACAATCACTTTGAGGTGAGATATGGGTTGAATCTTGGCTATTTACTAATTGTATAGCCTTAGGCAAATCATGTAATTTCTCTGAATCCAAATTTTGTAAAATGGAGATAATAAATCTTACAGTCTATGAGGAGTAAGAATATTGCATGAGAAGTGGCATATACTAGATGTTTAAATAAAGATCTTCAGCTATTACGATTGTTGTTTTTGTTGTGAATGATTAAGAGGATGATGGTTGAGGATCTAACCTAGCAAGTATTCAAGAGCTTCTATTTTAGTATTTTTTTCAATGCATTTCAAATGCATACAGTGTGTCCATGAATAAAAATAAAAAATAGCTGCTACATTCAAATGAGTTAACCTGGATTAAAATATCTTTAATGTGCAATAAAACTCAAGAAGCTTTCACTATTTCTTTTTTCAAAAGAAAAGAAATTCATCAAAAAGTCTTTTTTTTTAAGTCAGAGTGAAATCACATTGCAATTCTTTGTCTTTTGGTGTATTACTACAAAGTAGTTTTCACAATAGAATGGACAAAATTCCCAAAGCTTGGCGTATGTTTAAAAACCTAAATTGCCTAGTATCTCTAAAATTCACAAAATTCGTCAGAAAATTTGTGTTCTTCTAATATTTTCTAGAAACCATTGTGGAAGGCTATGGAGAATATCACTGGAAAACAGCCTGGGGGGAGAAGAGGAAGTCAGACGCAAAGCCCTGGGTGCTCCAAAGCACCTCTGAGTCTCCAGGGCTTCAGCACAAATTCAAATCCAGAAAAAGCTGGGACCAGACCTAGGACAACAGGACACAGAGTGTCCTTCAGGGATCAGTGCTCTAGGGCAAGGGAACAATTCTGAATGCTTTGGGAATTCTGGTTGGCTCTGTTAGGAGTTCAACCACTTTAGTGAAATGCTGGTAAATGTTTCCAAGACAATCCCATACCTACCAGACACCATAAATCTCTGAAAACAGCCCCTCTCAGCTCCCAACTGGCCTCTGGTAGCTGTCTTCAGGCAGCTGGAGATACCAGCAGGGCCTCATGGTTCATGGATCTTAGTTCTGGTGGACACATTCACCCAGAGACCCACTACTGCTTTCAGTATTTCTGATCTGAACCAAATTATATTAACTCAACAAGCATTTATTGAGCCCCTATTATGAACTATACTTTATGGGATATATAAATAATTCATTACCTCTGTCTCCAAGGAGCTTACAGTCTAGTATGAGTTAAGGGTGCTCTACACTGTAGAGTCTATGGTACACAAATATTTAAATAAAGGATTAGAAAAAAAAAGATTAAAAAAAAAAAAGAAGAAATGGCAAGTATCATAAAAGAAATGCGAAATGCCACCCATTAAGAAGAGGTAGATAATGCAAGTAAAACCATAGTATAGAATGTAGTAATTTCAATACATTGTGCCCTTTGTTTTAAACTAGTTTATAGAAATGTTGGTGTTGAAGGCCATATTTAAACGTTTTATTAGGTAACTTTAGATGAATAGGCAAGGTAATTCAAGGTGAAACAGAGCATAAGAATGAAGGAAAGAAGGAGAAAGAAGGCCCACTTAGGCCAGGAAATTCAAGTCCAGTTTGGCTAGAGAGCTATAATAAGAACAGTGAGAATTTTACATCTGATCCTGTTTGAGTTCACCTAAAAATTCTGGATGCTCTGGGTTAACAAGCTTCTCCATTTATAACTCCACATATCAAGCATTTCGTAAAGCATGTCCTCATTACTGAATTTTAGCCTGCATTGTAATTATACCTCATGTATGCTTGAGAAGAATAATCCTGTATTTGAATTATCTTGAAAGAATGATACAAAGGTCAGAAAAAGGCTGATTTTTCATTCTTCCTAGGTCAAATCACACTCCAATAACATCTGATGTTGTACTCTTATACATTCTAACTCTGCCAAGTTGAATGCGAACTTGGCCCCAGGCAATCCAACTCTCCTATGAAAGGTTGTTACAGAGCAAATGAGGTTGTCCCCGGCTCAAACACTTCACAAACAGCACTTTCCGGTTTATGCTACATCGAAGAGGAAGTTATGATTTGTGCCTGTCCACAGGTCAATGAAACTTTTCATTGATGTTGGAAAACCCTGTGTACACTGGACTAATAAACCAGGAAAGCCAGACCTTTTGGTTTCAATGGCCTCCTGGACCTGTCTATAGCCTCAGGATATTCAGGTATGAAAATTCTCTTTGTGGAACACTCAGTTCCTTTTTCTTTTGGTCCTCTTTAACGTCTGATCATACAGTAGCATGTCACTTCTATGCTACACTGCCACGTTTCAAAATCAGCTGAGAGCTACCCCTTATTTAAAAGAAATAAAACAAAAATCAGTTCTTTGGAAGCCAGAGAGGACCCTTCAGTCACCACATATGGTGACTTGGTGACTTGAGGATCCTATGTCTTTCAGATGAAGACCTTGGGGCCAGGATTACCAAACGTCACAGACCTAACAGGTCTAACAGCCTCTCTGCTGCTGAACTACTTTCTCTCTCAGCTCCCCAGTTTGGTGGGAATAAAAATATTGCACAGATGGGTCGATAACTGACCGTAGCCTGCTCCATTGTATGTCCAACCATCTCTAATTACAGCAACACACGAGAGAAAGAGATTTGAAAGGGCAGGTGACGGGAGAGGAGAGGAACCTGGTTTGACTTAAAACAGCACAGGATCCCTCACCATCAGGCCTGATGTACATCAGCCTGACAGCTAATTAGGGTAGACATGAATTTTTCCAATGTAACAGATGTTCGCTAATCAGGCCAGATTTGGAGCCCTTGCGCCAGCAACATTTCATGCACAATTTAACTATCTAAAAGGAATAAACTACTTAATGCATTGTACTGAAGGCACAGCTGTTTCCCAATCAGAAAATTTGCTGTCAAAGATGTACTCTTTAAAACTGACATGTTTTTATATAACTCTGATGGGGTGTTTATAATGTATTAATAGTTGTCAGCAAGAGCTGCTGTCATCATCAAGAAGTAAAATATTTCTGAAGGTATATTAAAATGAACAGACTCCTTTCTCTTCCCCCCAAATCCATTCAGATAATTTAACTAGGTTGAATGTGGTCTGCTGGGTTCCAAAATCTATTGGAAACAAAGAGCATCAATGTATTATTTCAATTATTCTAAATTTAAGACAAAAACCATGCCCGTGCCTCGCTTTTGGTTTAAAGGTTTCAAATAATCATAGGTCCACATTTGTTTACAACCTGGATTTTTTAATCATTCTAGTTTTATGGAAATACACTAGGGGGAACATCATTACCACCCAAAAAATGTTTTATTGGGTAAAATGAAGGGTTGACATCTTCATAAACACAAACTAATTTGTTAAGAATGCAGTGGGATTTCTCTCTCTCTTTCTCCCTCTTTGGACCTCATGTACTAACTGACTCTCTATTATAAGAAAAGGCTCCTAAATATAAACTTGAAACTGTTTTTTCTTTTTTTGACAATATACTTTTTTCAATTTCATATTTATCTTTTTAAATGATAAAGGAAGACAGCATTTAATGCTCTATGAATATTGAAATGTTCATATCATTTGAAATATGGATTTGTAAGTCTTAAAACTCTGTATTTGAAATAAGTGTTAAATATATGCTGGTGATTTCAAATTCTACAATAAGGACAAGTTTTCAGGCTTTAGTAATCTGTATTGTCTACCTGATTTGGCAGTTTGTTTATTTTAGTAATTTTTAGCAAGTTTTTCACCATTTTATGATACACAATTTTTGTACATTATTTTCAACCAATACTGTTTAGCAGCATCATGAATTATGCTTTACCTGGCAAGAGGACTACAGTAGGTAATGACGTTTCTATGGTGACTAGGTTGCCACTGACCCTCCTTTTCGTGTGCTGGCCAAATGGATTTGTGACTCCTCGAAGGTCCTATATTGAACTAATAGCATCGGTAGCTCATATCTCCTGGCAAATTCAAGAATAATATCTTTATATCTGGTCTCAATTAAATAACTATTTTCAGGACTGATAAGGGAGTCTAGAGTTCTCTGTTATGATTTGAGTATCCGATTTTTATGATATGTTTTTGTGATGTGATGAATTATTGACTGGAAATGGGCTCTAGACCAACTGTTTAGAGAATCACATTTCCAGGAGATGACAAATCATGACACACCTAGAAAAGAGAGTTTTCATAACTGTGTTGCCAAGCAAATTAGCCCTGAGAGATATTACAAATTAGCTTCACAAAAGGGTAAAAATGAAATGCCTTGATTTTATCACTCTCCTTTTGGCTATTTTATGTAAGTAGGTTGTTTGTCATCTTCAATTCCAGTATCTTGAGAGCACAAATCTCTGAATCTTTAAGACAATTTCATAACCACCAGCAGTTCTTTAAGATGAGCACATTTGGAACTATATTTTAGATAAAGCTTTTAAAAATAATAAGCTCCATATTATCACCTACTTCATTTTTAAATAATTCATTTTGCATAGAAGTATTTAATAGGATAATTTAATTTTTTAAAAGATTATCAACAGATTTAGATTTCACTTAGAATAAAATCCATACCTTTACCACACCCCACAAAACTCCACATTATCTGGTTGCTCCTACCTCCTAACATCATCGCACGTCACTTGCTTCTTGCTCACTATGATCTAACCAACATCGATTTGCTTTTTGGAACTTGAACACACAAGTCTTTCTCACCACAAGGGTTTTCAACTTGTTTCTTCCAGTCTAAAATGTCCTTTCTACCATGGTCTTGGCATTTCTGACTCCTTGTCTTCACTCGGGAATCAGTTTAAATAAAACCTGTTCAGCCCTGACTGGTCTGGCTCAGTGGTTTGGGCATCATTCCATGGACCAAATGGTCACCATTTCGATTTCTGGTCAGGGCACATGCCTGGGTTGCGGACCAGGTTCCTGGTTGGGGGCATGCAAGAGGCAATAATGTTTCTCTCCCTCTCTTTCTCCCTCACTTCCCCTCTCTCTAAAAATAAATAAGTAAATAAAATCTTTTTTTAAATAACTATTCAAAGAAAATATCCCCCAAAACCCTAATTAATGTTCCTGTCTCCCAACTTTCATCATATCACCCTGCTTATTTTCTCCATCAAAATAAAAAATTTATTTACATATTTGTTTATTTTCTCTTTCCCTCCCTCCTTAAACCCTCTAGAACTGTGATGCCCAAAACAGTAACTACTAGCTACATGTGGCTATTTAAGTTTAAATTAATTAAAATTTTAAAAATTTGCAAATTCCAATCCTCCACTGGTATCAATAGCACAGGTAAAGAACATTTTCATCTTAGAAAGTTCTATTGGACAGTGCTGATCCTAGACTCTTTGAGAGCAAAAAAGCTCTGATCAATACCCAGAATAGCAAAGATCTATAATAATTCTCAGTTAGTTAAATGGAGGGATGGATACCGGATGGAATAATCATTGAGAAGTATGATATTCTACCTAATGTAATACTATAGTTTCCATTCAGTTCTCTATTCCTAATATTATTTTAATAGATGAGATAAAGTATATTGAGACTAAAGTATATCTAATATAATTTCATCTTTTTTTGACAGAATTCAAGATATTTCCACATTGACCATACTAGAACCACAGGATTATAAAGGTCCCTTGAGGATGAAAGGAGCCTTACCTTAGGCTTTATTTAGATCACAGCTAAAGTAGAAAGAGCGGGAGTTTGGACTTTGGTAAAGGCAAGCTCAAATTCTCTCATATTTACTAGTACTCTGTTTGCCTTTTTGTTTGTTTGGAGAAGTTACCTAGTCTCCTTGAACCTCATGTGTAAAATGGAAACGAGTACCAACTTCACGGGGTTATTCTGAGAGTAGATGTCTTGTGAGCGCTTGGCTTACGGTAGGCTCACACTAAGTGGGAGCTATTGTTATGAACTACCTTGAATGAATAGCATGATGGCAATCACATTTTAGGAAATCCTGGTCTACTTTTATCATTCCTTCTCTGGCCTTGTTCTTTGGCTCAGATATTTTAGAACTGAAGCCCTGCCCATAAACACTGTCACAAACCCTTCTGTGGATAAAGGTTGTGGTCAAAGGGAACGTGCTAAATATAGAAGCAGCTAATTATTAGACAGAGCATGGAACAGATTGTCTCTTCAAGAAATTTCTTTTAATTCCTGAAAGTGTGAAAGATTTTTAAGGCTTAATAAGTACATAATTTATACACAGTATCCACTTCATCATTTAATTGAGAGAAATAGGTAACTACTTACGGTTAAGCTTAGGAGGCAGAAAATATGAATCCTAAGAGGCCAACAAGGAAGAGATCCTAGTTGTATGTTTTTCTGTTGATTAAAAAAAAAAAAAGCTTTCCAGCCTGCGCCAAGCCATGGGCATCTCTCAGGGCAGCTGGCACAAGCGCTGCAAGACCGGAGGCAAGAGGAAGCGCTACCACAAGAAGCGAAAATATGAGCTGGGATGCCCTGCTGCCAACACCAAGACTGGCCCCTGCCACATACACGCAGTTCGTGTGCGGGCAGGCAACAGGCAGGACCGAGCTTTGAGGTTGGACGTGGGCAACTTCTCCTGGGGCTCAGAGTGTTGTACACGGAAAACAAGGATTATGGATGTTGTCTACAATGCATCCAACAACGAACTGGTCCGCACCAAGACCCTCGGAAAGAACTGCATCGCGCTCATTGACAGCACACCGTACCGACAGCGGCACGAGTCCCACTATGCACTGCCCCTGGGCCGCAAGAAAGGGGCCAAGCTGACTCCTGAAGAGGAAGAGATTTAAACAAAAAACGATCAAAGAAAATTCAGAAGAAATAGGATGAAAGGAAAAAGAATGCCAAAATCAGCACTCTTCTAGAGGAGTAGGTCCAGCAGGGCAAGCTTCTTGCATGTAGCGCTTCAAGACCAGGCCAGTGTGGCCGAGCAGACGGCTATGTGCTAGAGGGCAAGGAGCCGGAGTTCTATCTAAGGAAAATTAAGGCCAGGAAAGGCAAATAAATCCTCTTCCCTCCTTTCTTGAAAGCCCGTGCTTCAAAACAAAACAAGCTCGTTTAATACATGTGTTCTCTGGTTAAAAAAGAAAAAGAAAAAAAGAAAGGTAGGGTAATTTTATAATGTCATCAGAGACGATGAAAGTCCAGCATGTTCATTAAAGTCTCCATTAGGGAGAGGGATTGTGGAGTTCAGTGTGTAGTTAAAAGAATCAATTGTCTTCTTAAGCCTTTCTTTTTTTTTAAAAGATAGATGGTACAAAAACTTTGAAAGAACTAAATTTTAAATCAGAATATGAGTCTAAAATGAGAACTTTAATTACTAGTGTACTGACCTGGTTTTCTACATTTCCAAAAGGTTTGGCTTTTTAGAAAATTTATTTCTTTGTAATTCCCATGTTACCTTAGAGCCTGATATTCCAGGGATGGAGCAGGAGTAAATTCTGCCTTAAAACCCTAAAAGCAATCACTCCTAAGTACACCTATTCTTAGGGATATTTGGAAGTTATTTAGTTTAAACCAAAAATATAGAATGTTAAATATTTTCTTGAATGGCAAATTAGAATTCCCTTTCCTCTTGTGGGGTCACCACTTTGTGTTTGTTAATGTTACCGTTGTTCCTGAGATTTAAGCCACAAATAAACAGAATGCTCTGCTTTATAGCTATTCAGAATTGGTCAGTGTCACTAGGGACACAATTTTACTGTTAAATCACATTTTAAGGTTATTAATACCTTTCCGTTCTCTGGACGAACCCCCACCCTTACCCCTAGGCAATGGCACGAATTTTTACAGAGTAAAAGTCAACCTTCTTCCTGCGGTCAGTGTGGCCCTACACGATCTGGATTTTTGTCATATCTCTGACTTCCTCTTTTACTAGTTTTTCCCCTAAATAATTGTTTTCCCACCCACACTGTCCTCCTGGCTGTTCCTCTGACACATTGGACGCATTCCTGTTGTACAGCCTGTGCATTTGTTGCTTCTTCTGCCCGGGACATTCTTTCCACAGACAGCTCCATGGCTTCCTTAACCTGGTTTAAGCTACAGAGAGCACCTTCCCTCCCCTCATTTATTTTATTTATACTTTTTCACTAATTAGATTTTTATTTACTTATTTACTTATTTATTTATTTATTTTAATGAAGGCTTTCACTAAAAATAGAAAAATCAATAATGATAACAATACTCATAGTAGACCAACCAGTAACCAACCATATTAAGCAAAGCTATAAACATTTTTAACATAAAATAGGTTAAAGTTGGGAAGCAAGTTGCCCATAAGCCCTGATCAGGCACTTCCCAACTACTTTCCCTGTTTTATGTTTCTTCATGGTATATATCAGCTTTTTTTTTTTTAACTTTCTTTTTTTTTTTTTTTTTTATCAGGTTTTAATATACTACATAAGGTGCCAAATTATTTTGTCTACCCCTACTAGGATGTAAGCTCATGATGGAATGGGTGTCTCCAAACATTAGGTCTCCAGTAAGTACTTGTTGAATGATGGAACCGAGTATCTGAAGCTCTATCAAGTGAAACTAACCTTGTGAGAACAACACCAGATTTACCCTATGTTTTGCAAATTCATGGCCCACCCACATTTACTGCCAAAGAATGTGACCTGAGATCTAGGGGTTCGGACCATGGCCCTCTTCTCACATCCTTACTTGATATTCCTCTCTACTGCCATGAATTCAATTTCCATCCATAATATGAAGCCTGTATGTGAATGATACTCAAGTGGAACTCTAGCTCAGATCCGGCTTCTGAACTCTAGACCTGTATATCCAAATACCTAGACGTGGCTGCTCTGATGATTTACAGGTATCTCAAATTCAATGTGTTCAATACTGAACTCATCTTCTTTTCCTCTAAATCCACTCCTCCAGTCTCCTTTCTCAGAGAACAACACAATATCCTTGCCAGTTTCCCCAGTCATAAATCTGGGTGTAATTCCTCCTTCTCACCCAAATTTACCCAATCAGCCAGAAAAGGTTACCAATGTTAATTTCTCAGTATCTTTTGAACTGTTCATGTCTGCCAGTATGCATTGCCACCATCTTCATTTAGGCCATTACTATCTCCACCCTGAATATTACAACAGCTGCCTTACTTTTCTCTCTAGTCATTCAAATCTGATAATAGTTACCTTTACTGGGCATGTTCTAAGCATGTTATATCCATTTAAACTCCACAATAATCTTATACAATACAGAGGAATATAAAGAAAAAGTTAATCTCTACTCTCCCCAATCACCCTTCTTGGGATAAACAAAGTTTCCTATTTGGTGCATAAAATCTTAGACTCTTCTCCAAGCAACGCCCAGATGCTTGACCATTATGTTATGTGTCCTCCCTCACTCCATCTTCTTTCTAGGATAGCAAACTATGTCCAAATGGAGGGGAAAAATGAGAAAGGGAAATTTTAGAAATGACGTAGAAATAGTATCATTTGCTCATATTAGATTAATATTTAACAAAGTTTACTCAATTCACCTGAATAGCAGGTTCTCATGCACTGGGATATACACTTTTCTGGTTAGATTCACTCTGATTAATATGTGTAATTAAATTGAAATGGGAAGTCTATTTATGACTATACTAAAAAAAAATCATTTCTTTGTCCCAATAACAAACAATTGCTTCTTGTACAAGAGCCAGATTTGGACGCTAAGTTTCACTCTGGAACATAAATGATCGTGGACAATTGTAGGAAACTCTGAAAAGAAGTCTTTTCTAGTGGAGATTCTAGGGGGTCTAACTTAATGTATAGCTCTCATTCATCCTATCAAGAAGCAAGGTGCCCCTTTTACTTTTCAGGGAAAACAAGTTTCCATTTGTCATGGGACCACTGTATTCAAATACCTGTTTCTCTTCTGAAGAAGTGACAGACTGAAAAGGAAGGAATTAGTTCATTCAGTGCAATCTGATGTTTAAAAAAAAAGTGCACAATATAATCTCACAAATAAAATCACATTTATCCAGAGTCCTTCCTACTTTGATGCTTCAGCGCATGTTGCTTTTCAAATCTGCAATAAAAATTGTCACAAAATTATTCTGACTATATAGCACAATTTCTCCAAATTGTGCTATTTCCGATCTTTTTAGGTGAAAAGTTTTTCTGTAAAACTGAATAATGTCTCCCTTCACCATTTCAAATAATTTAACCACAGATTAAAATACTGGCTCAACATGAGCATATTGAGATGCATCTGAAATAGAAGCATTTTTCTTATGTCTAAAAATAAGCTGCAACTATTTCAATTTGTGGAACAAATAAATGGATCCAGAAGGGAGCGCTTGTAGCACTACCTACAGTATGACTGACTAGTTCTTTCATTTTTTCCTCATAAATTTAATGCAAATTTAACAATGGTTTTGCCCAATGGTTGCCAATTTAGGCACCAACTTTCTTGAAGAAGTAGCCTGATTAGAAAATAATTGTACTTTTTTCCCCATTCCTGTTACCACACCTGTGCCTTTCATTTCCTATAGGGTACAAGTGGCAAAACTGCATCTTTCAACTCTGCCTCTTTTATCTGATGTAGCGGATGACAGGTAATCTAGCTGAAAGTTCCGACAATTGCACCACCAGAAAAACACTAGCTGATGAAATCTGAGCAGTTATCACACTAACCATCACCTGTCAAGCCTCTTGCTTCAATTTAAGGGCGCATCAATTTTCTGAAGAGGAAATCAAGGGCAAAGAATAAAAGCGCTTCAGATAAACACTGACAAAGGCCCTTTCTGCCTCTCTCTCTCTCTCTTTTTTTTTAAATTTATGATGGGATGTACTATCACAGGTTGCTCCGTGAGGTTTTATCAACTGTCCTGATACATCCCAGATAGCTCGGAATTCTTTGGCCATTGATGAAGTGCTATACTTGCACTTACTGAAAGGGCAGAAGATTTCCAAATGAAAATTACTTTCACTAAATACCACAAAGATATTGAAGGCAGAGAGAGCCAGGGGACAGAACAAATGACAGCTGCATGTAACAATGAACCTCTCAGTTCTCGAGACTGGCAGACAAGGCTGATTAGAGTGAGAACACGAAGTAATGTTTTCTTAAAGCCAGGGAGCATATTGTGTAAAGTGTCAGGCACAAAGGGTTCAGATGTTCTTTGTGCTGAGTTGGGAGCACAGGGCTGCCAACTCTACTTACAGTGTGTCCTGTCATAGCTTCGAGACGAAGAGTTTTCCTAAATGCACCTGGTTACCATGTTCAAAACACACATGGAAGTAATGATATTGGGTGAAAGGAAAGATAATGGCTAGGGAAGTAAAAGATATGGTGAAATGGGTTTTGTGAGGCACTTGGAAGTTGGCCCTTAGCAAAACAGATCTGTTTCCCTTTGGGGTTGAAAGTCATAGGATCAAGGTGCCGTACCCTCTCTATGGTTCTTCAGGGATATCAGTAGAGAACCTTTTCAAGTGGGAAACAACATGTAGAACAAATGTTAGTTTTGACTGATCTTAGGGAACAAGATTTGATGTGAGGTTCATTCTGTGACATTTTCTCACTACTGATAGCTCCGGGAATTCTTCTGCCCAGTGAAAAGTGTATACTTGGTGTGCGCTGGATGCGGTTGGAGTTTTTGAAGGGAGTGCCAATTACTCAATCTTTAAGTTTCTTTGAGGTGTGAACCGTTTGGAAAATAGACAAAGCAGTCAGAGATGAAAATAGTTCTTTTAGCATTAAAGTGAGACTGGAGAACCTGAGTTGGCCTCATCTGCCCCCGCAGGCTTAACCGCAAAGGAGAGTAGAACGGGCACAGCCTGCTGGCAGGCAAGTTCTGAGTAAAGAGCTGCCTGTGTGCCACTGAACCTCTGGTCAATGTTGCTAATCAAGTAAGTGGCCTCTCTTTCAGGGTGGAGTGAAAATGGGGCAGGGTATAAAAATGAGGACAATATATCCTGACAGAATGGAAATTTAAATTTTGTGAGCCAAAGCCGTATAATCCCCAGTGTGTTTATGTGTTTATTGATCTGTTGGTGGGCTTGTTTGGGGTGGAGAGTATTAGCAAGGTTATTTTGCCTTTGAGTGCAAGCCACATTCTCCAACACACCCAGTTTCATCAGTGGTAAAGACAATCCTTAGATCTCCACCTGAAGCCTGTATTTCTGCTGTCAGATCTGCATAGAAAGCAATGCCATTAATTTGCCCAATAGTTCAGACTTCTGCAGATATCAGCAGGACATCTTCCCAGTGGCCTATGAGAGCGAGTCTGTGCAGTAGAGGGTGAATCTATTAATGGGAACATTTTATTTTGGAACAGTGATGCTTCAAGTCTGGTTCAGCTCTAGGCAGTCTTTTATAACAGTCATCATACCAATGATAAGCAATGTATTATTGACTAATGATGGATAAAATAATAGAAATCACCTTATTTATGGGTATGACCCATCAGAGGCATTACTATTATTTTCTGTTATTCTAGAGAAATATTTCTGGGAAAAAATGGAAGAAAGGGAGGTAGGTGAAGCAAAAGACGTACTAAGTCCAGCCTTTCCCATTTACTACTAACTTACCTGGAGAATGGAAAACATAGCACAGTGTTTAAGAGCAGAGTTTCCAGAATCAGGCATATCTGAGGTTAAATGCTATCTCTGACTTGACTAGTTGTGTGGCCTTGGCAAGTCAGTGAACTACCTATACCTCAACTTCTCCTTTCCAAAATGAAGATAACAACAGTACCCAACTTGTAAGGCTGTTAGGAGAATTAAATTTGATATTGTACTTTAAAAGTTCAACAAAATGGTCAGTATGACATAGGCCTAGAGCAAACATCAGGTTTTGTCCTTCTTAGTTCCCGGTAATGTGCTAAGAGGCCCTCGGAGCCTGAGCTCATTTCTCCTCTAATAGAAACAATGCCTTTCCTCTTTTTGAATCTTGTAGCTTCTCCCCAAAAATATACAGTGATCCCTAGACAAAAAATCTTTGAAGGGGTACATTCTAAACTCTGGTTTACCAGGAGAAAAATGATGGCTTGTTTTTGACCTGTTTCTATAACAAATCGCCAATTTGCATTTTTCATGAATCTGAATGTAAACCACAAATACGGTCTGCAGTATTCTCTTAAATAATGACATTGTTTCATTATTATTCAACTACAAAGGGAAAGCATGGACTGCTTAGGATGTCCTGGTTATAATCTTATAGCGTCCCTCCTTCTTTCTCATGCCTTCCCAAAGTAGAGCTCTGTCATAAGGTGCTACTTTTTGTAGTTGGCTATTTCTTCTAAGAAGTCAAAGCACAGACATCTCAATGTGTGTGATATTCCTGTGACTAGTAAATAAGTGTCCCTGGCTGGTTTGGCTCAGTGGATTGAGCGTCGGCCTGCGAGCTAAGTGTCGCTGGTTCGATCTTCCAGTCAGGGCACATCAGAGAAGGAAAACTCTGACTCCAAAAAACCTCCACTGCCTTGCGGCATACCTCTTCAGGGGAAAGGCTAGGGGAGTAAACCCCGACAGAAAATCCGGAGCCGGAGTCCCTAAGGCGGTTTGACGTTGTAGTCAACACCGGCAACTCCTGCGGCGCACCTGAAGCCAAGCTGTATTGACTCCGTCTTTCCCTTGGACCCTTCAGCTGCGAAGAGAGGGGGGGTCTGCTGCATGGGCAACAGCAGACCCTCCATATCACCCCGCCCAGGCTCTGTAGCTTCAGCTTCACTGGAGAGGACACTCCAGCGTCATCGCAAGATGTCGATTTAACACAGGAGGAGACAGATACCGTGTCACTCCCGAGTCGGACTGCACAGCCATTCTCGGCGGTGCAGATAGACTCTTAAGAAGCTACACCATCGTCTCTCGAGACGGACGGCTGCCGACGGGGGGGGGGGGGGGGGGGGGGGGGGGGGGGGGGGGTAGTAAATAAGACAGTACGAATAAAGGCGAAAAGCAAAAAAAGATGTAGAGACAGCTCCCAGTGCCCAAGCTACTCGGGGAAGTGATGCCAAGGGGGGCCAGCTGTCCTATGAGCAGTAGGTCTGAGTACCTCCGTTGCTGTGCTGTCTACACGTGCCTCAAACACGTGGCTCTCTGGTGTCGATATTCCTTACAGTCCTCGTGAAAGAATTCTTCCTGGCCCTGCTTGTCACCCTCATCATTCTGACATTGAGCACTTAAAAGGCAGGAACTTATCTTCCTTGTTATTTCCCCAGCTCATTAGATTTGCTAGAAACGTTTGTTTTGTCCCTTTTTGCATGATAAAGAAAGCATATGTACACAGGTGCAAATTATTGGGCAGACTTTATCATCTCTATGAAGATTAAGTCTTAAGATTCTTGACTGTTTATTTTTTTCCAAAAGATGGAAAGGAAGAAACTTAAAAAGTTTTTTGTTGTCATTTTTTAAATATCTTTTGTACAGCAATCTTGCATTTTCTGCTTATTTCCAGTCTCCCCTATTTCAGAGCTACTAGACAAGAATATAATTATATTTAGACTCAACTGCCACGTCATTAGGCAACATTCTCAATAGTGGTAACATTTGGTTCCTTGTCTGAAATTTCTTAAGTTTGTTGGGGTGATTAAATAAGATGATATGATGCAAGAGAACCTCCCAAATCACTCATGAACATTCCCTTCATCTGCTTGTTTTCCCTTCTCAACTCAAATACTGGTGTTTATTCTGATTGTACAATAGTTATGCTTGTGTGCATCCCTCTGAAGGCATTTTTTTTGTTTTATTTGCAGAGGGATGTTTTTATTTATTTGAAGTTGTACTGCTTTCCTATAAAAGTCATACAGCAGACCAGCAACCCAGGGGTGAAACCGATAAAAGGGAAATATTTATTTTGGACCAGTGTAGCTTCTAGTATGATTTGACCCCAGACAGTCTTTTATAAGTTATTGTAGTATTTTTTAAATTGATTTTTAAAACTTTATATGGACAGTGACTATTCTGCCAAAAGAGACGACAAATGGCATAAAACAGACCAAAGGTGAGGGTGGGGATGAGAGAAGAGGCTAGGAATCCACTCTGGAAAGCTGATCATTATTGACCTGAAACTGGAAGGAGAAGGGGAAGGGAGATGCATGCAAGAGGGAGAGTTCCAAAAGGTTGGAATGTTGAGGGGAGAGAACTCCCCCCTGACATCGGTGAGAAGACAGCAATCACTTCCTTTCTAGCAGACAAGGGAGGAGCCCCCACTCAGCAGCAAATTCTGGAGACTCAGGCTGGGGTTAGGGATTGGGGGCTCCCCACAGAGCATCACAAGAAGGTGTCACACCACTCTCCAAGGCACCCAAAGCAGTGCCAGGACTGCTTGCCATCGGCACCACATGGCCTTGAGCCATTCCCGGAAGGGATCTTCATCTTTTTTTAGCACCAGAAACCAGCCAAGGACCACACAGGCCTTGTCAAAGCCCCTTTCCTCCAGCGTCTCGCCCAGGACTTCAGGAGTCCCAGCTGCGCCCCACTGCCTTTTCCCTCCTGGGCTCTGCCATGAAGTATTGGGGCTTTTGGGGAGTTATGAGGATTAATCAGGATTAATGGTTAGCTCTCACGATGGCCCGCCCATACCTCAACACACTAGAATTGTCTTTGTCATTGTACAATTAATTTTGCCACATTTATTGACAAAAAGCAGGAATCATCTCATTGATGTGCAAGAGCCATCAAAGGCAGGGCTATTTGTTTCCATCCTAGAGGAATATTTTAATGGTGGTAAACTGAGGACAGGTGGCAGAAGATCTTTTATGGTGTTGAATTTACAGATCACCAAAGACTTGGGAGTCATTGTTTTATAGCAATAAATAAACACTCTTGGCCAGAGCTAGCAAAAAATGAAAAATCAAGTATTTCAGTTTCTCTGTGTAAGAAAGCAAATTGACTAACTTCTCTTTTCCTTACCAGTCTTAAAACAAATAAGAAAAATTGTTCTTTTTTATAGTGAACATCAAAAATAAGACAGCTTTTCTCTGTGGCTTTGCAGGACATTCTTTCCATTCAGTAAAAGTGGAAAGCAAAAATATATTTTTTACATTGTCTTTCCAGCTATGGCAAGAGAATTAAAAATATAGCCCAAGGTATTTCTTCCTATTACTTCAAATTTCTGGGCATGCATGCCAGGAGAAAAATTAATCTGCATTTCCATTTTTAAAGTGCCTTTAGTTTAATGTAGTTAATTCCTCCATTTTTTGAACCATAATATTGCCATTGTTATTCAGGCAATTTTATTGTACCTCCTACAAACCAATTGAAGCTGGAAAAAACTGGATGCAGACATGTGCTGGCTCTCCTTTACTCAATAAGAGGAACTGCTGTCCCAGAAACATGATACGTATGACTTGTCTTTTCTTCCTTAATCACACAGAGGCCGTACTGTGTTTGCACATGTGCCTATCTCCTCCTGAACCTGTGTTACACCTGTTTGCTCCTTATTTTTCTCCTCAGGTTGCATAATTAATTCCTTTTTATATTTCAGGGAAATTATTATATCTTTGTTTTCTAAAGCCCCATTTTAAATAAGAGATGCTAATGGTGCTCAGAATTGCCTAAGCTGAGCTCTCAAGCACTTCAACATAAGCAGCATAAAATGTACATATAAAAGGGGTTTCTTGGCTACAGGTACTACTTGAATAAGCTTTACCAAACCATTATACTGAGTGCTATGAAACTGCATTAACAACTGTTAAGCATTTTAATATTTAATACCAATATATTAAGCCAATATATTATTGCATGTTTAGAAACTTAAAGATAATGTTTTAAAATTTCACACATTTTTTATGACATTATTGATTAAAAGTTTCAGTTGTGTTTTTGCATAAAACTAAGAGATCTTTTACGAAGAGAATCTGAAATGAAATTAGTTACCCACAAATACAGGCTGCAACTCGTCATTGGAAAATCATTTTTCTAAGCCCTCAAAGACTCAGAAAGTTAGAGACAAAAGTATTTCAATACTAATTTTTGGTTGAATTAAATTTTATTTAGTATCACATCCTTGCTGTTCAGCTGGTGGAAGCCACCCACTGACTTTTAAATGTGCAACATTCAATGATGGAGACTAATTATTGGTGATTTAATTAAATTCCAAAGCTATTACATTCCACACAAAATAAATTATTGAATTTACCTTAAGAAAAAGATGATAGCAAAACATAAACATCCTTTTTCAAAAAAGATTTTTTCAAGGCAGAGAGTTTGTCTTCTACTTTGTTTTCTTCTACATACTCGTTGGTACACAGCAGATGCAATAAATGTTTCTTGAAAAAACAAAAACAAAAACCGTAATAGCTCCTGACTCCACTACACAAAAATCTAAGAAATTTATATTTTAAAAAAGAACAGCATTAAACTATATGCTTATGACTTTTCACTCATCTGAATGGGAGAAATGATACAACTTCCTTTTACAACACAGTTAGTGAATTGCCTTCCCCTTGAATGGAATGATACATCGAAGTTTTGATACTGATTTTATCATAAAAACCATTTTCACTAGTCAGACAGAAATTTTTCCTAACACTTAGAGGTTATTATTTTTAAGTTAATAGTGGTAATTTTGAATTCCAACATCCCACTTTCAACTTCTAAAATTCCTCTTCAAAGAGCGACTGGACACACGGAAAGTGGTGCTAAGTGGGCTTATGGTAGACGTGAAATTAAAGAAAAAATAGATGAAGCACCCTACATAAAAAAGGGTATGGTTTTAATTTTTATTAGTTTATTTTTTATGTCTGAACTAATTTCACATTAATCCCCCTTCCACACACACACTCACCAAATTCATAGGTGATGAGAAAACGGTTGTTTAACAGGAAATACTCACTAGTTTATTTTTGCTGGGATGCTAGTTGTACAGATTGGGTTGAGTGACGTCAGTCATGAACATGAAATTGCCTAGAAGGCACAAGAACCTTGGCAAGTATTCAGAGTCAAGCATAATGCTTGACTACAACTAAATGATTCCGTGACAAAGAGGGAATGACTGTGAAATACAAAGCTGGCGAAAGGCAGCGAACAGTGCCCACGACCCAGGCCTACACATCCAAATTGGGTTCCAGGAGGAGAGTACAACGCCCGGCTGCTGTGGTAGCTGCCTGTTCCTCCTATACTGTTATTACTGAGCAACAGCCTTGCGATCTGAGTGACAGTGGCCTGAGCCCTTTCAGACAGTAGAAAGAAGGTCAATTTTTGTAATGAGGAAATGGAAGTGGTGGCGCGGAAGATCGCTGACCCTTACAGTTCCTTGTGCAATGAAGGAGCAATGAAGTGCATCAGGAAATTATGGTGTAGGGAGACAGTGACACCACCGCCACACAACACAGAACCGAGGGACACGTAACAAGTGCACTAAAACGTGCATAAATCAAATGTAGGCTATCAACCCTGGGTTTACTCCAGTTCTGAAACCGTGAAATGTGGGCCCAACAGTTCTATGAAGAAAGGAAAGGTGAAAGGCCAAAAATTAAGGTCAAGAGTCTAGAATGATACTTTTAACTGAGGAAAATGTTGAAAATCTTTAGTAACTGAATGGTCTAAGCACTGATCAATCACAACAGATGCCGGTCAAGGTGCTGGAAGAGGGCCCATAAAGCCTGTTGCCTCGCCAGGGTCTACCTTGTTAATTCCCAGATCCCGGCCGCATCTAAAGGTCCAGAGAGAAGCCAAGTCAGCTCAGGCAAAGAGGCTGGGGGTGGTTTATCAACTACTGCAAAATGATTACAATATTTAACATCAAATATAGGCTACTAGCGCGTCAGCACCAGTCTTAACCCTGCTTGAGTCTACCTCCATCCTTATTCACCCGGCACTTTGCAGTGTAGGGCAAGGGAAGAGTAGTTTGTTAGCAGAGCGAACTGAAAGTATTTTTGATATCTCATGGCCCTTTCGTATTTCCTGTCCTTTGGCATTATATCACCAAATCATCATCATATTCATAATCCAGGGGTTCCCAAATAAGGCAGGAGATGTGCTAAAATCACAAATTAATCAGGAGATGTGCTAAAATCACAAATTAATCAATGACGTTTATTTCACTGGATAATAATGATGCTTGATTATTTGATGATTCAAGGAGCTCAAAGATTTTTATGATCCATCCTAGGTTTCACTTTTGGCAATAAAGCAGAATCGCAATTCTGACCAGGTTAGACCAGGCCTAGTAACAACATTTATGGATTTGTCAGCTTTGCATTTTTATTTAACTTCTATCTATTTAGTAATTACAGTTCTTTTAAAGGACAAAATGAGAAATATTAGCAAAGAAGATATGGAATGAGGACTTGGAGGTATCAATACTTCAAAGGGACAAAAGACCAAATGTTAGTTATCTTCTAACGTGGAGTAAATGTGAACCTGCTAACAGCAGGTAAGATCTTAAGAGGCACCTGGAAGGACAAAGAAGCTTTGACAAAAGTAGTGACTTCTCTGGATTTTTTCCCCTACAGGTGACAATGGAGGAAATGTCCAGCCTAGTAAAGAAAAGGAGACACTGAATCACCAAGATGAAGCCAGCATGCTTGGCGGCAGAAGAACATGACATATTCAGTTTGCACAACACGCAGGGCTGGGATATCATTCATAAACATCTAAAGAATATTTAATAACAAAAGCTGAGCTTCCAAGTAGGTAAGTTATCATAGAAAAAATAAGTTTTCAGGCCATAAAGAGATGAATATTTGAGTCAGGTTTTCAAAAATAGTTATTAACGGGCTCTTAAAGTGCCATCACTGAGCCGGGCACTGTCTCTGACCTCAAGCAGATGCAGAATGACAGGAGTTGGTGGTGGGAGCAGGTAAAGAAATGTTTATATTATCTCACCTTACAATGTACCAAAAATTGAACTTTTTAATAGTCAAAAGAAGATAAATTGAAGACTAAATTTAAGTATCAGCCCTCAAGGAGTTATCTTCTTTGAGCCTACACACATAAGGAGGCAGGAGAAAATGCCTGTGCATTTGAAAAACTATATACCCCTCATACATATCAAGTTGACATCTTGAATTAATCCGAAGTGAAAATAGTTGTAAAGGAGGTAATATTGACCTTTTAAAATACAACTTTACCTCACTCTTTCCAATGAATTCAATGGAACATAAGTGCCTTAGTGACTTTACATCTACCATCATCCATTGAAAAATAGATTCAACCAAGTCTTCTTAAACAATTGCAAATGTTACAGGATTTTTTCCCATTGGAAAAATATCATGTTTCCAGTCCTCTTTTCCCATATAACTTTATCTTAATAAGTGTTTAATATTTAAAAGTCCTTTATTGATTATGTTATCATAATTCTCTGCAACAAAAATAGCATGTCAATCGAATTTTTAACTTAAACTGTTTTTTACTTAAAAAATTCCCTGTTATCATGAGGTTTTAAGCATTAAAAAACATTCTTCTGGATAGAGTTTTATTTTTTAAGCATTAGTACACAATTAACAAAACAACATAAATATTTCAAAAATATCTGATAAAGATGATTAAATATAAAAAGTCAAATTTTGTTGGAAATGTATTTCTCAAGGAGATGGGAGTGATAACTTAGCGTCTTAATTAGAGGAGGCCTCTTCCACACACCAGTAGATAGACTGTCCTTTTGTGTTGCACTCTGGGAGTTTGTAAACCCTGAAGCTATTGGGGACACTGTGATAATGTCTCTAACTTCTTGCTGTAACGTATCCCAGCACTGCATGACTGAGCCTTCCACTCCTCAACACAGTGCCCAGCACCCAGTGGGTGCTCAATGAATGCAGCTTCCTTGGTCTTCTTTCTCATCCTTTCAGTCCTCAACCTTGCTGGGTGACTACTAACTTAATAAATGACGCTACCCCACCGCCAAGAGCATCTGTTTTAACAGGAATTTTCTCAGATATATAGCCACATTCGATGTCACAACATTTCCTTCATAACAGGAAACAAAGATTTTAAAAAATAGGCTTATAGGTGTAGATGCACATTTCATTAAATGGCTTACTGCAATATACACATATAAATCTCTGGCCCAATGTGATTGAGAAACTATGAAGTTCCATGTAAGGGTACTGAACAATGCCATTTATTGCAAAAGTACACTTAACTTTAAAAGCTATACTTATTTTCCAATGTTAAATGCTTACAGTATGTTAAGCAAGTAGAAACTGCTTTGGATATACAATACCTGGAACACTTCGGTCATTTTAAGAAACACAGATGGTGTTTAGAAAGAGTCTACCTCTCTATTAGGCTGTGTTTTTTTTCACACGTAATGACTTCTGCCTCTACCCCCTGCCCGAGTGCACTGCCTTCTACCAAACAGCCTGACTCCACACTTCCCCACTGGGCTCCCATATTCTTCTCACATGGAGAAAAGCACTCTCCCCAGTGGGTACTTTTTTTTTTTTTAAATAGGATATTTCTGCTACTCTTTCAAAGAAAGGTGTGAAATATTTAAAATGTCTTTTAAAAATAATCTTGTTTCAAAATAAACATTTGAGAAGTTATTGGTAAAAGCAAACCATTTCATTTTAAATGTCTTTTTTTTTTTTTAGCAAGCCCTAAGATAGCAACTCAGAAGTAATTGCTATTTTAAAATCTCCTGAATATTGAACTATTTATTATGCAAAGTAATACTCATTAGAACATGTCCACCCCTAGCCATAGAGTTCTTTTCTTGCTTACATATTTTACTTTTGCAGCTTTTGCCTGTCAGTGGAAAGGGACATCTTGATATTTACTAATTCTAAGCATAAACAGATTTCTGCCAGACACCTGGTACCTACATGTCATGTCTTTGTTTTTAAATTTAAGACAGACATGTGACAGATTTGCAAAACTAGAGGGAAAAAATTTTTTAGTAATAGCTAGACATTCTCTTCAGAAGAATTTTATCCTCATCATGACCTGGGATCATGCTAGAACTCCATTATCCACAGCAGAATGTGGAGGTACGTGAAGTTGTATTAGGTTGAACCACATGAAACTGGCATTCTGTGGATTAAAAAAATGGTCAAATAATGCAATTTCATATGCTTCGACCTCACAGTTGCTGCATATAGTCTCTTTTCTCAAAGAAAGCTAGCTCTACTACACAGAATCTCCTTGGGAAAATGCTATAGAAATGTCCCCCAGTCCCCAAGGAAGCATTTTCTAAATCTGGTAAAATTTCATAAAAGAATATTTTATGTAGTTTCAGTATATTCTCCCAAATCATTTCATGCAGCACAAACTTGATGAGCACACATTCTGTAGTTATTCAGTCCTGCACAGCCCTTCTTCTGCTGGGAAAAAGAAGCCCTTTCACAAACCCAGAAGCCTCAATGAGGGGTGAGGGATGTCCACCTGGGCCGAAGTTTGAGGGAGTCAACAAAGGACAACAGGCTAAACATAAAAAATATGTTGACCGTCTTCAAGATTGGATCATGATCGCTGTACTGGTCCAAAATCCTTCTGCCTTAAACTTATATGAATATAGCCACAAGGTGAGCAGGGTGTATTATTAATCCCATTTTACAGGTTAGGAAATTAAAGCTTCAATTAGAAATGACATATCTAGATTAGATTTCAGTTCTCTCTCAGAGTCTATTTTTTTTTGGAAGGTAGTAGTTGAACATTCAGGATATTATACAGAATACCCTTCCAGTTTCTGTCCCCGGCCCCCAATTCCTTCTCTCATCTACTTACTCCCCTGTCCACACGCTGATAAGGTAAGATGACCAGGTGAGGCAGGATGGATGGGACGCCTCAAAGAGTCAAGCACAGCTCCACCTCTGTGATAAGGCAAGGGATAAAAATGGTGACAAATACATACTCCTTCGGAGAGGAGAGGGTAAAACAGAAAGTGGGCATTTCATAGATCTCATGAGAATGATCTAAAATCTCTGTATCTGTGTGGTGCAAAGAGAGGGAAAAGGAAAGACCCCTTCTCCTGAGCAGACAGAGCTGTAGGGTAGTTTCCGGGCTTTGTTTTCACCATAGCAACACGAGTCAAGCATGCACTGGGGACAAAGCCCAGTGATATAAAGGAAATCACACATACACATACACTCGCTGACCTTAAGAAATTTACAATCTGAAACAAGCTGGGACAAACAAACGAAACAAATGCACATCAAAGAAACATATGAGCATAAATATGGATGTTCAAATGCTTGCAACGATAGAGTCATAAGAGATTAGCTTTAAAAACCTCGAGTAAAAATTGATGTTCCAGAAGCTTGGAATTCTAAAGAGATGCTTAAAACTTCATATAATTGCCAAACACTGGATCAGAGTAAGATCGATACAGCACACTTCTCTTTGAGAAAAACTGCTTACCTGTTTGAGGTGCCAAGTGGCCTGGAAATACCTAGCAATACTTGACTTTAAACTCTACTCATCTAGCTCCACTGCAATATAACAGTCAATAAAAATAACTTGAATTTGTGTAGTAACTTTCTTCTGTAGACTCAAAGAAAAACTCATGAGAAAGTGGAAGAATGTGTTTAAAAAAATAAAGTCCATTATCTCTTGTCAAAAACAAAAGTAATGAAAAATGTCTCCACCCCAAGCGACTTTTGATTTTTGCAATGGTGCATAAAATTTTTGTCATATGTCATAGTTAATCAGGTTGATTTTTAAACCTACATCTTCAAAGCAAAAGGCACGTGTCATAATATGTAACTTCCTGTGTATAATAGTTTTTGTTTGAAACTTCATTTACTCCCAAAGCTTATGTCTGTGACCACACTAAATCAGCTGGATTTGAATCCTACAGAAAAGTAAGATGCAAAAATTTAAGGCATGTTAAGAAATTTGTTTAGTATGTGGCCTAGCCTGACTGTAAAATCTCAGAAATCAAACCACTGCAGTCTGAAGACAGAAAGCCATGCTTGATCGTCAATTTCCTCATTGATCTCTGGGTGGGTAGATGAGCCCAGGGATTTCATGTGGATTTCATTTTGTAACCTGATGTATAAATAGCAGGAAAGACAAATATTCAAATATGCCAACCAAACTTAGACCAACTTCAGGACTTGATAAACACAGAATAATCAACAACTAAAAATTTTAAATGTGAGACAACTGGAAATGTATTTATGCTGCAAATGTTTTTAAATGGTCAGGGGTCACTTCTAATTTTCATTGAGCATGTAACTACACTATTCCTAGCTCAGAGTATTTTGGGGACCCTAAATCAGAGGTGAATGAATAAATTAATATTTACCCAGATAGGTTTAATAATATAAAAGGCAACTAGATTAAGCTTATACATCATCTCACATATTAGTCCCTTTCTCTCCTCAGTCACTGGATCCTTCCAACGCCCCTCTTCTGGGCACCCCTCTATCCATTTGTGTGTATCTTTATCAGTGTACACATATTGTATTTTCCTCAGTCAGATCTGTCTCCTAGCATCCTGTATTATTGAATAGTTTCCCAGGGTTGCCATAAGAAGGGACCACAAACTGGGTGGCTTAAGACAACAGATATTTATTGCCTGATAGTTCTGGAGACTAAGGTCTGAAGTCAAGGCATGGGTGAATCCTCCCTTGCCTCTTCCTGGCTTCTCACGGTTTGCTGATGACTTTTGCAGTCTTAGCCTACTTAGATGCATTACTCCAACCCTCAGTCTCCACATGGTGTTCTCTCTGTGTATGTGTCTGCAATGCAAACGTCCCCTTCTTGTATGGCCACAAGCCACATTGGATTAGGGCCCATCCTAATGATCTCACCTTAATCTGATTAAATTTCCAAATAAAGTCGCATTCTGAGGTACTAGGGGTTAGGACTTTAACATATCTATTTTCAGGGACACAATTCAATTCCTAGCATTTAGAATGAAGTGCTCCATTTAAGAAGTAACTCACTAAATAACGCATGTGACTCATGTTGGAAAAATTAAAGATAGCCTCTTTGATGGCATAGTTAGCATCTTCTTCTTGATTGCCCCCATGCCTAGTATAGCAATTAGCTCAAAGTTGGTGTATTAGAAAAGTTCATTGATTTCATTAAGAATGCATTAAGGGAGGAAGAAATAATTGCAGTGTTGAGATCCTAACCTCAAACCCCACAGGATGCCTCCACCTTCCTAAGTTCAAAGAGGTCAATGAACAAAAGGGCTGGAAGAACAGGGAGTCACTTTCCTGGGTCCCCACTCAGTATAAACTAGGTTTCTGGTAGAGGCACCCACAGGGACACTCCCACAGCACTTCATAACAGTAGCTGCCCTTCATTATGCACTTACTGTGAGGTAAGCATTGTGTTAGGTGTCTACAGATGATGTTCTCATTGTATCCTTACAATGACTCTAGATGGAAGAGATTATCACTATTATTATTATTCCCATTCTTCTGATGAAGAAACTAAGGCCATGCACTTCACTGCTAGTACCAGTGGAGTCAGAACGGAAACATGGGTCTGTTTGCCGGTGCTCCTGCCCACTGGGTGCCTTGCCTACTGCATGAGAACAGCCTCCGGTGGGACTTGCAGGGTCTATCAGGGCCCTTCTTGAAGAGGCTACTGCAGTTCGTAACAGAGGCCTTGTGGAAACCCCAAGGCAGGAACCTGGGGCTGCAGCAACCACATCTTGTGAAGCAGAAACTCAGTCCCCCTAGCCTATCCCTTTGGAGCACGGACCTGAGTTGATCTGTTGTTATTTTTGCCTCCAGCTCAGGCCTCAGGATCTCTTTAAATGTTCAGCTGCCTGCATGTCACTGATCTGTGTCCAGGGTTGACCCAGATTTGTATATGACATAAGGCCCTAACAGGAGTGACAGGCTGGAGACACTAGCTTGTCTTCTTCCTTACGGTCACCACACGATTTAGGAACTCTAATATCAACTGTTAGAACCTCACTGTGTCATTGAACTAGAGAGCATTTGTGGTGAAAGAGACACATGCAGTTCTATCTTGTCCTTTAAAAAGGAGGAAGGCAAAGTTGAGAGAATTAAGTAACTTGTATAGAGTTGGCAGTGCCAGGACTGGAATGTAAGTACCCTGAGTATCATGCTAATTCTCCCCAAAGATAAAATGTCAGGATGCCTTGTTCAACTTGACCCATAAACAGAATCAGAGGACTTAGTGTTGCTACATCAGGCCTGCTCCCCTTCAGTCAGTCAGTCAGTCAGTCAGTGTCAGTCAGTCAGTCAATGGACCAGTATCTCTTGATTGCGTGTTATGGGTAAGGTGCCATGTCAGATATTGCAAAGGATGCCAAGAGCAGTTAGACATTTTCATCCCTTGAAACTGACTCTCATACTATAATCCTAGGCTGGAGTTTGGAGCAGTTCCTCAGGATCAAATATGACCTATTGTCATAGTCCACATAGTCCAGATTGTTTTGAGAGGACTCAACACACCTAAGCCATCCAAAGGGCGTAGCCCTATTCAGCTGAGTGTGGGGGCTGGGCAGGCAATGAGAATAACACAGGCTTTGGAGTTGGGACTGGATAGAAATTAGAGAACCTTCACTTGCCCAAAGTAAGTTATTTACCCTGTGCGACAGTCACTTTTCTCATCTATGGAAGTGGGGAAATAAAAATCAACCATGCAGGATGATAGGGGTGCTGAGATAATTATATGAAATGCCTGGCACTGAGTAGGTATTCAGTAAAAGGGAGTTATGGTGTTATTGTTTTTATCATCAGTATATAAATACTGACAAGTCAAATCTTAGGTCCAGATCTCGCAGGGCCATCCAGAGCAAAGGGGGTATCCCTGGGCTTGCAGAAGTTTGAGAGCAGACCAGTGGGCTGCCTCTGTGGCTGGCAGTGTCAGGGAGCAAGGACTGCTGCCTTCTCCACGTTCACAACTTCATTACACCTAGGAGGCAGGTTGTATTAACCAGGAACTGCCTCTTCAAGACTGGGAAGTGATCCTTCTTGCCTTTGAGCTATGGACAGCTGTCATTATTACACGGCATGGCCTGTGTTAGTCCCCACATTTTAAGAGGATCACGGAGATATTTGAGAGGTTCAGAGAAAAGCATGATGGTTCAATGGTTGAACTGTGTCATTGTGATGGTTAATTTTATGAGTCAACTTGACTGGGCCATAAAATATCCAGATACAAATATTTGATTAAACATTATTTCTAGATGTGTCTGTGATGGTGTTTCTAGATGAGATTAACAGTTGTATCAGTAGTCTCAGTGAAGCAGATGGCCCTCTCGGATGTGAGTGGGCCTCATCCAACCCACTGAATGCCTGACTAGAATAAAAGGCCGAGTAAGAAAGAATTCTTTCTGCTTGCCTTTGAACTGGGACATTAGTCTTCTGCCTTTGAACTCAGACTTGAACTAAAACTACACCATTAACTCTGCTGCCTGTACATCTTGGAACTTGTCAGCCTCCATAATTGTGTGAGCCAATTCCTTATAGTAAATAAATATATTTATTTACTCTGGAGAATTCAGACTAATACAGTCATCTAAGGAAATGGTAGACTATATATATACACATATATATACATATGTGTATATATGTGTATATATATATATACATATTGCCCTGGCTGGTTTAGCTCAGTGGATTGAGCGTCGGCCTGCGAGCTAAGTGTCGCTGGTTCGATCTTCCAGTCAGGGTACATCAGAGAAGGAAAACTCTGACTCCAAAAAACCTCCGCTGCCTTGCGGCATACCTCTTCAGGGGAAAGGCTAAGGGAGTAAACCCCGACAGAAAATCCGGAGCCGGAGTCCCTAAGGCGGTTTGACGTTGTAGTCAACACCGGCAACTCCTGCGGCGCACCTGAAGCCAAGCTGTATTGACTCCGTCTTTCCCTTGGACCCTTCAGCTGCGAAGAGAGGGGGGGTCTGCTGCATGGGCAACAGCAGACCCTCCATATCACCCTGCCCAGGCTCTGTAGCTTCAGCTTCACTGGAGAGGACACTCCAGCGTCATCGCAAGATGTCGATTCAACACGGGAGGAGACAGATACCGTGTCACTTCCGAGTCGGACTGCACAGCCATTCTCGGCGGTGCAGATGGACTCTTAAGAAGCTACACCATCGTCTCTCGAGACGGACGGCTGCCGCCGCCGCCGCCGACGATATATACATATATATACATATGTGTATATATATATATATACACACATCATATATATATTCCAGGAAAAACAACAGGTACATTTGTCAGTCGGACTTGGGGAATGTGGTGTCAGGAGGTATTGCACAGTTAAGCACCACGCGGTAGAGAAAATGGATTTAAATTCCATGGTTGCCAGAAGACAGAGACCTAACAACAGGATGATTAAGTACTGCAACCAGATGACAAAGGTGGATGCAGGACTCAGGTCTGACAGAACTTGGAGAACAGGTTGAATAGCCATTTTCTTGAAACTGGGGGAGAAGTTCTCGCCTGGAGGTCAAATTTAGGCTGAACCAATCCATGAATCTCCATCTAACACCAAGACAGGTTTATTTGACCGTGTGGAAGTCCAGAAGAATGAGAAAGATTTAAGTGGAATGTAATGTAAGCAAAAGGAAGAAACACTCATAAATAAAAATCTGGGACATGGACAAATTGAGAGCTCATTTTCTTGGAGCTCAGGTCCAATCACGAATTGATACACCATATACTCGACTATTTTTAAAATCTGCTGTTGTGTCATGTGCTTCCCTTGTAGGGACCTCTCATATAGGCAGATAATTTATACTGAATTACTGTTCTCTGTGGAGAGGCAGGGTTAGTATTCCCCTTGGGTCTTCTAGAATGTTTGCATAAAATGACAAGGCTGAGGATAAGAAATACCCTTGGCGCAGCAATTTCCAAGTTCTTATTATAGGACAGTAGGGTTGTATTTTAAATTTTTCTAATAGACTAGCTCTCCTAACCACCTTTGTCCATTATTCTATTCATGCAATCCATCATCAATGAATATATGAATATTTATGTGTAGCTCTAATATGTATAGCACTTTAGCAGGCAATTCCCTCAAAGATGACTGCAGTGTTCTATGAACAAATATCAGTGGGTTCCCATGACCTTCTCCTAGGCCAACTTTTAACCTGATTAATAGAAAGTATTAATTTCAGGGAAGTGATAGTGGGGAAAGAAAATGTAAGGCATGCCACCAAGACAGAGAGCTGAGAGGCCCAAGTATGTCCCAGAATCCCAACTGCTATAACTAAGAGAGTGAGGTTTGCAGACTGATCGGTGGAGGGGAGGGAAAAGAAGGGGAGGGGGCCCAGCAAACTCATCCTTGGCATTGACTGCTCATTCTAGGAAACTCTCAGGACTTTGGTTTTATTTCTATCTTAATGAGCATTTACAAACTTAACATTACTACAACCCAAAAACCTAAAGTTTATGATTCCCAACATTTTACTTACATACTTTTATTAGGTTTCCAACAATTCTTTGTGTTATCAAGAGTTGTTTGGAGACACCAGGAGGGTTTATATGTGTGCATTCTGGTCCTACCTTCTCTCTCCAATGCTAGAGAACAAAACACAAGTTCAAGGGAATGAATGAGGCCATGCTTGGTAAGAGAAGAGGGCCAATGAATTATTCCCCTTCCACATCCCAGGTCTGACCTAATAATGGATAGATAGATCTACCTGGCAGATAAAGAGCAAATCGTCGACTTCATGACTGATCAAGCTCTGGAGAACAATGCTGAGATGTGTGAGTACAACTGGATTCCCATAGTGCCATCTAGAATCTGGCTAAACTCACCACCAAGTCCCAGTGCAGGGGATGACCGTCTCACTGCCCCACAGAGAACAGCTCACAATGTACAGCCCACAAGTCACAAAAGGGCTCAGTAGAGATGGAAACACAAAGACCTGTTCCTCCTCAACAGCTCACCAATCCCCTTCATCCTGGTCAGCCACACTTCCTCCTCTCAGGCAGGAAAGGTGAAAGACGAAAGGCGAAGAGAGGCCAGAAGTGTGTCTCTAAACTAGTAGTTCTCAAAGTATGGGATTTCATGAGACATGCACATCCTCAGACCCCAACCCTAACCTACTGAATCAGGAACACTGGAGCCCAGCAATCTGTGTTTACAAGTCTTCCAGATGATCCTGCTAATGGCTGAGGACCCCCTACACCCCAGAGCACTTTTCAAACTAGAATCATTTTTTAAATGCCAGCTGTCCAGGCCTTCCTCCAGACCACTTAAACCAGAATCTCTGTGCTGGGGTCCATTATTAGTATTCTTAATACCTGTGGTAGTGAGTACTTTCTGGACATTGCATATTTTTTTTAAAGTAACTCTTTCATGGACCCATTTGTGACTCTGGTGGGGGACATCCCCCCCTCCATACACATTGCTAAGGATCTCTGTCTTGTAGTTGCCTGAAACAGTAGTTCTCTCAACGCAGGGCAATTTGATTCCCCAGGGGACCTTTGGCAATGTCTGGAGACAGTTTAGTTTGGCACAACTGGGAAGAGGGCATGCAAGTGGCCTCTAGTGGGAAGAAGCCGGGGATGCTGCTAAACACCCTACAATACACAGGACAGTCCCTCGGGACAAAAGAATTACTGATACAAAATGTCAATAGTGCTGAGGCAGAGACACTACCCTCAGCAGCCTGTATCTTTGTACATACCAGAGTTTGGCTGTAATGGAACTGCATTTTTAAGTGATTTACAAAACCCTTTCCTATAAATTAGACTAACTTTTTTCCTTCTTATTTAGAGTGAATGGGGGAGGTTATAGGTCCTTGATCAACATTTCCTTAGTTATCTCCTTGATGATTCCGTTTCAGAGTGGATATCTAGATTACAGGCTGACAACGGCTATCAGCCATGTCTGTTTTCTTACCTTATAAATCATCTTGCTCTGTGTCCCAGGCAGACAGGCACATTTTGGGGGAGGCGTTTATTTGATGATGACTGAATTAGATTTTCCTAGTCAGGAAAAGTAACTCTTTTAAATACAAGGGTCACCTTATCCCCTCTTCTTATAATTTCAAAAGCATTTTGTTATATGCATCCTTTGTATACCGTAACGGCGCAGTTAATACTTCTTGCCATATCATTGTAATTTGTCAGGTATACTCAGATGATCTCAGTGTAAGCATACCTTCCTCCTCTCTTTCTTCTAACATTTTCAATAGGATACGGACACATTGTCTGCCAAGTGTATTTTATTTGGGGTGGCCAGAAAAAAAATACAGGGCTCCCAGTTAAATTTGAATATCACATAAACAATAAAAGATGTTTTAGTATAACTTTGTCCCAAATATTTCTTGGGATATAATTACACTAAAGAATATTATTTGTTTTTTAGATGATAATCGAATTCCATGGATATTTGAAATTTCAGAGACATTTCATGATTTTCCTTTTATATGTACTGTCTTCTTGAGGATATTTACATTCTTTTTCAGTAAATTTACTAGATAATTTTCTATTAGAATGAGCGCTAATATTTAGGTGGCCTACACCAGACAGCCATAGTGTTTCCTAAAATATTCGTATCTTCCTCATGTGTTAGAAAATAGGCAAATAGGCACTGCACTGAGCCTCATAAATGGCCTTCCAACCTCCCGCCACTTCCTCTTGAGTCAGCATTTAAAGGGTTAACACTTGGGTGGGGTCACTAAAACCTGGCTCAGGTACCTCCCCCTGACATCTGTCTGACTAGTCAGTACCTGGATACACTACTGTTAAATATTTTTCATACAGCCCTAATTAGAACTTTCATTTTAAAGCCCACTGATTATTCCCCAAAGAATCAAAATATGGATGTAATGACATTAGTGTATATATTTGAATAAACATAGTTTTAAAGTCCAGTATATTTCATCTCATTTTCCAAGCATGTCTTCTCCTCGTCTTTCTCCTTCCTAAGTAAACAGTGATGGTGTTTCTTTTTTTGAGGTTGCTTTTGCTACCATAACAATTCTCCAGCTTTCCCAGGGGATTAGCCATGGTGCGATTTACTTTTCAAGGAGGGCCCATTTATCTTCCCCCTGACAAATTTCAACACATGCACAGCTCTAGCATGAACATTTCTGCAGATTAATCCCTCACCCTTCTCAAAGAGAAGAATTATTCTTAAACAATCTATTTCAATACGGAGTTCCTGGTGTGAAGTTAATTTCCACAAACCCTGTGAGCGTGCAACCAAAACACCACCTCAGTTTATTCACTGAGAACAACAGAAGCCCTCTGGCTTGTAGTTTTTCATCTTTATTGTTTAAATGTAAACAGGAAAGAAAGATGGGCCAAAGCTTGCTTTTTAAAAAATCAGTGTTTCCTGCAAGCTCTTGGAATGGTTTCTGTGTACAATAGTCTGTGGTCATTAACTATCAATAAATATTTATTCAGCATCTACTATACAATCATTACATAAAAACAACATGCTATTTTACATATACATGTAATTGGACATTATGTGGTTTTGAAAAAAAGCTACGCAAAGTCAGCTATGTGTTCAGATCATATGCTAATGACCTAAAGAGACAATGGTGCTTTAAAAACCATGCCCATATTTTGCTGCACGAATAAATGAACACTTAATTATTAGGAACGGCTAAAAATATATTTACAGGGCAAGTACAGGATAACATACCTTGGCAAAAGTATCTGGCACCACCAGTCATGATGGGGAAAAGCAAGTGTGAACAAATAAAACAGAAAGCGAGCGATGGGATGGCCACAAGCTGAATATGAATCAGCAATTCAGTGCTATTGTGATAAAAGTCAATATGATACCAGCACAGATCAATAGGAGCAGAGTAGACAAAGCTGAAACATAATTCTTCTTCTCCTCTCCCCATCAGTCAGAGGGAGGAAAGTACCCTGTTTTGGACAGCACACTAAAGAAAGCCGCGCGGAACCCAAACACAATTGGAGAAGAGAAAGCCAAATAGGTGAAGGGATAGAACAAGAGCCTGACAAGGAAAGGTGAAAACACTTCCTAAAAGTGGCTCCTGGGTGACTTAAAGGCTGTTTTTAAGTATCTATAGTTTCTGAAGATAATTCTGGCCTGTGACTCTGATGATGGAAGTTCAAATAAGAAAAAACGTCCAACATGAGCCTTACAGCCATTTCTGCAAGACATAAGGAAAATGACTTGCAACAAAACAGTGAAACAATAGAGCGGGTGTTGCCCTAATGTTACCAGAAGATAGTCTGTCTGGAGCGCTGGGGAGTCTCCACCATTGGCCAAGATGGCAGCTGGATGAGATTCTCACACTGAGCACGAGGAAAGCTAGAAATATCCATGGATAAGGCCCAAGTGCCTGAAAAGCTAGCAAGATCATTGGATAGAGAAGAAGCCTTCGCCTACCCCTGAACTGATTTGGGGGTGGGGAAGAAGCAGGGAAAAGCAGGTACATGTACCATGGAAGTCAAAATGGCGCAGGGGAGGTGCTGGACCAAAGAGGCCTGTCAGTCTAACCTGGGGAAGGAAGGGATTGCTTGGGAGGTGGACTCAACGGAAGCACACAGAAGGTTGGCAGGCTGATCCTTCATTTTGAGAAAGCACCTGGTCCGTCCCACACCCAAGCTAATATAATCCCAGGGGAACAAAGAAGCTCTTTCCCTGTCTCCCTCTTGCTCATGACCTGCACTTGCATGGCACATTCACCCATTCTCTCCATGGGCCACGTAGCCTCCAGGAGGGAGCCTCTGGGTCTCTCTTGCCCACCTGGTGATGCACTTGCAGGTGCATTCACACGCTCTCTCCTGGGAATACGCAGTCTTGTAGCCCTAACAGCTGCATGGCCCATGGCTGTGCAGGCTCCACACATGGGCTCCAGGAGGGCACCTGAAATGAACAGCAGCTGGGAACAAGCCAAGCTAACTGGAAGGGGACTAAGAGTACTTAGCAGCTGCCTGTGGGCTCAAAAGGACTGTACTTAAAAATGGACACTGGCTTTTGTCTTGGCCTTGCTGGGGACACGGTTGGACTTCTCCCATCGCAGAAAAAGAGGAGATGGCCTTTGTGACGGGAGTCTGCCGCTGTCTTAGATTGCATAGCACCTGAGTAACTCTTTCCTTACATACCAGCATCTGCCTCACAAGTTTGGCTTTGGTGGTGACAGGCAGCTGAACCTTCATTTTTTGTTCAGTTACACTAAGGCAAAGATTGCCAGGGGTCTGTCTCTTAGTTTTTTTTAATTTTACATTCTTAAAGGTAATCTTTATAAGTTAATCATTTACATTAAGGCAATGTGAAATCTCATAGTAATGTTCAACTATGTCAATTATAAACAGACTATAAAACTCACTGCCCTGGCTGGTTTAGCTCAGTGGATTGAGCATCGGCCTGCGAGCTAAGTGTCGCTGGTTCGATCTTCCAGTCAGGGTACATCAGAGAAGGAAAACTCTGACTCCAAAAAACCTCCGCTGCCTTGCGGCATACCTCTTCAGGGGAAAGGCTAAGGGAGTAAACCCCGACAGAAAATCCGGAGCCGGAGTCCCTAAGGCGGTTTGACGTTGTAGTCAACACCGGCAACTCCTGCGGCGCACATGAACCCAAGCTGTATCGACTCCGTCTTTCCCTTGGACCCTTCAGCTGCGAAGAGGGGGGGGTCTGCTGCATGGGCAACAGCAGACCCTCCATATTACCCTGCCCAGGCTCTGTAGCTTCAGTGTCATCGCAAGATGTCGATTCAACACGGGAGGAGACAGATACCATGTCACTCCCGAGTCGGACTGCACAGCCATTCTCGGCGGTGCAGATAGACTCTTAAGAAGCTACACCATCGTCTCTCGAGACGGATGGCTGCCGACGACGATAAAACTCACACATATCTACATGTTAAATGAACATTTTTTTATAAACTGCCTGGAATCTAGTGCAATAAGGGAGAGCTGGAAAAAGTCGTAATATTATATTACACAACTATTTCTCAATCAACATATATCATTAATGTAAAAGTGGGCCACATCCTTTTCTTATGGACACCTACATGCCACCAATTCCCCATTTCTGTTCCAGACTCAGGCACACAGCTATAAATAATTGTATAAGAGCTAGATACACTCTACATTCTAGATCATTACATATTTGCTAATGACCAAGGAGATCATGTGGGGTAAATATTGATATGTGGCAAGCACATTTTTGTTATTGGATAATAGAAACATTATCCTTATTAATTTGACTACCTTTCTGGCTATGTTGTACAGTTCAATTTTAGTGTCATGGATACAAAGACCACATTGAATAGCGTAGCAAGGAGCAGGTCTGTTATGATGTGGCTAGAGCTTTTTCTTTAGAAGTCCCTTGTAAATTTTTTTTTCACTATTAAAAAGATAATAGCACTTTCATCTTCAATTTCACTTTTCACTCTTTCCTGGAATTGTCTTCCTTTTAGAAATTAATCTTATGCTCATCTGAATATTAAGACACCCATAGAATGAAGGCTGAGCTCTGTGGTCTAGATGATATATTTAGGATGAGGAGGAGGGTTACTTTGGTACAGAAGGTTATAATGCTCATTATGCACATCCCTGCTTGCTAGAACCCTAAAAAATTTTAATGAGAACATAATTCAAATTAAAATGTATTTTGTGCTTCTAGTCTTAGATGCAATGATTGTCCATATTTCTTGAGATGAAGCACAGCTAAAACTTCAACACATACCCATTCACTTATTAGGTCACATAGGGCTGTTCTTGCCCTGGTCTCATGCAAGCTTGTTAGATGACCCAAGTAAAACTCCACCCTGACCCACTCCCAGCATGATACAGAACAATTAAGTGTGAACAGGTAGAGGAGAAACGTCCTGCTCTTCTCCCATTTATATTCCTATGTCTGCTTCCCTGAGACTTCCTAAGGAAACGTTATGGCAGCTCCCATAAGTCAGATACTCGTGAATATTAAAGAAGACTCAGAATTAAAACAAGTTTTTGTGGACATCGTGACTGCATGTATCATATATTGAGCAAATATTGAATACTTACTAAGGTTCAGATACTGTATTAGATATCCTATGGGCATCTAAGATAAATCAGAAACAGATTCTACGTGAAAAATTCAAATTCTGAAATTTGAAAATTTGATTTTCAAAATAAGCCTTTTCTTTTCAACAATAACTTCTGTAGGACATTTGAGTCTTGAGATAGTTTCAGTTCCCCTAACATGCAGATTTTCATATATTCGAAGTTCAAAACCTGTATTCTTAAAAGTTCTATACTGGGAAAATATCTCTGTATATTTAGCCCATCTTAAATAGACCCCCTTAAAATTAAATTTTGAAAGAAGAGTCTTTAGACTTTATAAAGCTCTTAACATGCTGTAAAGTATAGCAAATATTTTTTTTAAATGAGACAACCATGACTGTACAAAACAATAATAAAAGTCATAAAGTTAAGCAAAATTAACGTAAGACAAATTAGGCTGTGCTCATCTGTTTTCAATTCTAAGAATGCTGCAAAGATGAACAAAGGAAGGAGGGAAGTGAGGTGGGAGAGTGGGAAGGAGGGGGTGGGAAGAAGACTTAAACAGTTATATAGCCACTCAACAAGGGATTGTGTCTTAAACTGTTGAGCAGATAAATTGATTATAAGGTAAACTTGTTTTAGAGAATATGTCTGTTGGTAAACTGGCAGAGTTGTTCTAGGCAGAGCTCTCTGTTGCATCTCTTTCTATATTAACTTTTATCTTAACTTATTAAAAAAATAAATTTGTACAACTAAGCTCGGCTAAAAGTTATGTGGGTCTGGTTCACCTCTCGATGGAAGGTGTCATTTTCTTCATCAAATACAATAGCTACTCAGGAAACCCCACAAGAAGATGATTAATAAAATAATTAATTTGAAATATTTTACTTTTCTTTGTTTTATATATCTGATCATTATTACCTAATATTTCAAACAAATCAGCTAATTTCTATAAAACTTAATTTTATTATAGCATTGTTAGAAATACATGATTACCACCAACAGAAGCATATTATCTTTCTCAGTAACCAGCATCATAAAACAACTGACCAGGTATCTGTGTTGTTCAATGATTCTGGCTCCCTCATTTTGAAATTGCATTGAGTACTAATGTTGAAAGATGATTGACCACTAGAGACTTTGAAATCTAAAAATATGTAATGTAATTGATTCATAAAACCAAGGTTGCTAATTGGGTAATATTATGCCTGCCTATGAACTGACTATTGTGAAGTCGAATAAGGCACCTTGGGATAGTACATGGATTCTTTCACCCATAACATATATTTCATTAAATTGGACACTGCCTGGCACATTATGCATATTATAATTTAAACAGAACTATTATACTATGACAAAACTGTATCTTGAGTCACTTAACAAGCCAGTACAAAAATCCATGGACACAAAACAGAAGTCATTACAATAAGAAATAAAAGAACTAATGAAAATGCCACAATTGTGTGTCAAAATGGTTTTTTCCTCTAATGGCAATATTAGAGACCTAACATAAAAATAAATTTCTTATCTACTCTAGCTACAAAAAAAGTCATTTTTAAGTGACATACAGAAATTACATATTAGTTTAAAAGAATATTCTAGCCCTGGCCAGGTACCTCAATTGGTTAAGAGTGTCATCCTGAAATGCCAAGGTAGGGGGTTCAATCTTCAAACAGGGCACATACAAAGTCTGTCCAGACAGTATCCAGCCATGTAATATGAAAAATAGAAACATTTATTGAAGAAAATACAAGATACAAGGAACATTGTACACAGGACAATGACACCTTAGTCCCCTTCAAAATAGGCACCTTGGGACCTTACACAGTTCTACCAATCACCATCAGCTGCCCCATCATATTTTCCTGACTCTCATTCAAAGGTCTGAACTCTCTTCCCATTCAAAGGTGAGTTTAGTTTTGGGAAAAGCCAGAAGTCTCAGGGCACCAAATCTGGGCTGTAGGGGAGCTGAGTCACCTGGGTGATTTGATGTTTTCCAAAAAATTTCTGCTGGAGAGGTGATGCATGAGTGGACACATTGTCATGATGAAGCTGCTGATCACTAGTTGCCCATAGCTGCGGCCTTCTGAATCATCCTAATAGTTTCCATGCAGGAATGTTCAAGCTTAATGTAAAATCGGATGCAGATTCATTGCTCTACTCAGTCATTTTGAATGCAAGAGCCACACAGGGCACATGCTCCCTCAACAGCATCTACCAACTCCACTGACTAGTTCAGTGAAGTCATCATTGTTCACACATGCGCATTCCAGTCCACTCTTCTTGGCTGTCAGGTTACATCAATGTCACGCAAACCATTCTCATTATATTAACAATGGCTGGACTTTTTCCAGGCAGACCTCATACAAGAAGCAACCATCATCGTCATCGGCAGCCGTCCGTCTCGAGAGACGATGGCGTAGCTTCTTGAGAGTCTATCTGCACCGCCGAGAATGGCTGTGCAGTCCGACTCGGGAGTGACAATCCCTGCCGCACTTGTTACAGGTGAAGGCAGATGGCCGTTGTTGCTGCTGCTGACGCTGCTTCCGCCTCGATCTTTTCTGGACCGCCTCCTCGTTGCGCGCAGCCTCCGCGCGTGACGTACCTTGTCTGACCGCGAGCCTCCAGGCTAGGCGGTCGTCTGCTTGAACTTCCCATGTGTTGAGATTGATGGAGCATTGTGTCATATCCTTTTTGCAGATGTCTTTGAACCGCAGTTTTGGGCGCCCTGTCATCCTCTGGCCTTCTGCTAGCTCGCAAGAAGCAACCAATGAATGTATAAATAAGTGGAACAACAAATCAAAGTTTTTCTCTCTCTCCCTCTCTCTAAAAAAGCAATAAATAAAAAAATAAAAATAAATAGGATAGTCTATTCTGTTTGTTCATTAAGTATCAGCTTCTATATTAACTTATTCTTTTGTGCCAAAGGAAGGTATGTACAGACATGGCATTTCCACGTTACCAATTCATTATCATAGTTAGTGACTGTTCAAAACTATGCACTTCCAAATAAGGAACACAGTTATTAGAATACAAATAATTTAATATAAAAGACAAGAACAGACAATATAAATCTGCTACAATCTCAGATCCTTGAGGGCTAAGACTCGGCTTCCTTGCGCATGCTCAGCATAGTGCCTTACACAGCCTGGACCTGTAATGCAGATGATACTGACAAATTATGTCATGTTTAGCTTCATTACAGAAGAACCAGTTCTTTAAAGCTCACCACGTGCATGCACATGAAAATGTGTACACGCACACTCACACTCACACACATGCATGCCCCTTTTGAAGAGGAAATAAGATTGGCTACAGATACTTAAAAAACCTTCTCCCTACCTCAGCTTCACAAAAACTTGCATAACTAAACCAAGACTGAGGAACATCTCAGCAACTTCTAAAAACGGCAAACACCCCACATTCATCTTTCAAGAAGTGAGTTTGGAATTCTTTTAAAAAATAGTTTTTTAATTGTATTTTTCCCATTACCATTTAGTCCCCTTCTACCCCCACCAGGCCCCGCAATCACCACACTGTTTGCCCATGGCCATGAGCCCTTTTTCCTTTTTGCTCAACTCCTCCACCCCCTCACCTCCCCGTCTTACTGCCATCCTGCTCTCTGTCAAGGAGTCTGTCTCTGTGCTGCTTGTTAGCTCGGCTTTAGCAATAAATCCCCATTAAAATAGCCTCAGTGCCGCAAAAAAAATCTCCATGTGATAAAAGGTTAATAGAGTCCGTTTCCTAGTGAACAGAATTTCTGGTTTTTTCCTAAGGCAGCAGCACCTGTAGCTGCCCCATGTTTTACCTCAGTGCCTTTCTGTCTGGGGAGGGGTGTGCTGTGATGACCACAGTCACAGGTCAAGGGACAAATCAAAGACATGTTACTCCTTCCTCTCAGAAGACCTGGTCACAAAAGATTTTAGACTACTGTGGTGAGAATCTACTTGGAAAATGAAAAAATGTTTATTGAATCTTCAATATGATAATTATGTTTTTTTTCTACCCGCTGCTTAACAGTGAGGAAGTGAGTATCACTTAAATTCAATGCTTGTGTCCAAATGACTCATGAGTCTGGAGACAAGAATATCAGTATCTTAAGAACCACTTTTTGAAAGTCTCCCTGAGGCTACCCAAGTGTATTAATAGCCAAGACATGTGCTAGGATACTGTCAAATGAGAATTTAAGGGGAAAGGGACCCTATTTATCTTACCTGAAAAATGATTTTAGAAGACTGGTGTTTAGCTTCATTTATTGACTTTTTGAACTTTCTAACAGCTGGTAGACTTCTTCAGCCTAGTTTTGCAATCTTCTGCTCTTTCTTCCAACCTTCTAAACACTCTATTTTTATAAGATTATTATTTCTCTGAGCTGAGACTGGAAAATGTTTTATTGAGAAGCATTTTCAGTTGCCTACAACTTGGTGAAAAAGTACTTACTCTTGTTGAAATTTTGTACTGTTATGGTAGTGGGAGAAATATCGATTAATATGAGCATATTTTAAAACTGCCTATGGTTCACTGGTCAACTTCTAGCCTTTCTTTCGTTTGCCGTTTCATAGCAAAAGGCACTAAGGAGAGATTTTTGCTACTACTTTCCCCATCTTTTCCTCCACCTTAAAGAGTTTTTTTCTAAGTTTTTTTTCACTCAAACAAAACTCTCAAATTTTACATCTAAAGGCCCAAGTAATCTGAAACAACTATCAGAACTATAACAACCACAGAAAAATGGCAACACGTGTGGGTAAGTATGAATGTATTTTTTTTCTTTTCTTTTTTTTTTTTTCCTTTTCTTCTTTTGCTTTATTTTCGTTTTCTAAAACATGAACTCTGGAAAACAGAGTTTAGCATCTAGTCAGGATCAATGCAAAGTGAAAGACTGCTAAAAGAACTCACATGTCAAATGGGACCTTCGACCTTTACATTAAATAACTGATACGTATTTAAAGAAAATTATCCATGTTATCTAAGTTTTCAATTGGTTGGTCTAAAGTTAGTCATAATATTCTGTTTCATATGCAATGATGAGTGACTTTGCAAATCTGCTCTGTATTTTTTTAAATTTTATTGTATTTCTATTACAGTTGTCCCGTTTTTCCCCCCATTGCTCCCCCCCCACAGTGTACCCCTTCTCCCACAGTCATCCCCCACCTGAATGTATTTCAATCAATTCAAGTACACTTTCCCAGGGTTAACAAATACACATAGTGAACAATATATGTTAAGTAGGGGAATTGAGATGAATCAGTCTTGGGTATAGAATTTCCAAAAATCCTAAGCGCTATTAATGTCATTCATTAACTAATTTAATTTTCATAATTTCCAAAGAAAATAATTTTAATTTCTACCGCTAAAAATATGTTGTACAAAATATATTTGCATAAAATGCATTTGCATAAACAAAATGTGTGAACTTTAATCCTGTAATTTTTTACATTTAAATACTGTACTAATTAAAATACCTGTCATTCACTACTAAGTTACTCATGTCTCTCTCTATATCAGGGAATGTACAGGGTCTGGAAATTAATGATGCATCCCTGCATTTTACCTTTCTATATGCTACCTCAATGATCTCATTGAGAAGCTGTCTCCGCAGTGTCTCAGTTAACCTTTGATGCACAGAAACTGCTACTATAAAACTTGGTAAATTAAAACCAAGTTTTGCTGGTTTTGTCTGGGTTCATTCCCGTGACTGTATCAGCTGGAAAATCAGGGCATGGAAGGTCCAAGATGACCTTACTTACATGTCTGATTCTTGGTTCTGATTGTGCCCCAGTTCACTAAAGGGCTTCCCATCATCTAGTAAGGTTCTTCACGCGGATGTCTCAAGGTAGCATTCCAGGAATGCAAAGGCAGATACTGTGAGCCTCTTAAATTCTCATCCCTAGAATTCACACAATGTCACTTCTGGCACATTCTATAGGTCAAATTACATGATCAGCCCAGATTTAAGGTATAGAAAAAAGGCTCCAATTCTAGATGGAAGGATCAGCAAAGTCATATTGCAAAGGGGCCTAGTACAGATGGGAGGAGCTTGTGACCACTAAACAGTCAACCACACCTGGTTCCAAAGGCTAACTTCTCAGTTCACAGGACAGGTGGATGTCTCATTCCAGGCATTTGAAATGGCAAATATCCAGTGTCTCTGTGTGTCAAGCATTTGAAAAACACTTTGTGCAGTACTGTACATATTAAATATTCCATATAATTTTTAAGAAGAAAGAGTTATCTAGAACTATGGTAAATAATTTTTTTCTGATCAACCCAAGAACTTGATGTCATTAGTCTCAAACTTCATGTTTCAATCCATTATTCCCTGTTGTGTGGCAGCAAACTTGGTGTCTTGTAAAAAAGCTCAGTGGCTCAGAATTCAGTAAAACTTACCATGGGCCTACTGGGCCACCATTTTTAAACAGTATTTAAATATCCTTTGAACAAGTACTGCATGCCAAGAACTGCGATACAGTTCTTGGAAAAAATAGGGAAGTGTATACTAAAATGATAGATGCTTTGAAAGAACAGAGGAAAAGAATTTTATCTTTCTTAATCTGGAAGACAACAGAAATAATGATTTGAGCACCATAAAAATATATCTTCTTTCTCTGTTATCACCCTTTTTACAATATTTTTCAAATGTCAGATTGTACCCTAGAGAAACTATGAGTGAAAGCATATATATTTTTTTCAAAACAGTATAAACACAGAAGGTTGGGTAAAATTCAGATCTACTTTATGTTATTAAAATTCCAGTGGCAACTACTACATTTTATAGCCCAGTAAGCTTTCACTAGCTATGCCTTGATGTATGTTAAGGATAAATAACATAATTAATAGCATTTATTTTATCTAACTCAAAGATCTTTGTTACTTGTGCTATAAATAACATTGGTCATTAATACTTGTCTACAAACTGTAAGTACCTTTTAATTATAACTCATTGTGACAAGCATCTACAAAGCATAGCTTCCTGTCCCTTCCCTTTTAGGTAGAGAATCTTTAGATTACAGAGAGGTTCATTTCCTACACATATGCATATCTCTTTGTGCACTGAAAGTGGAAGATTCCTTTCAATTTTAAACATTTCCCTTGGACAATGATCAATTTTTTTTTGTGAGTGGTACTTTATCTTTTAATTTATTTTAACTGCTTGAAATGGACCAGCTGCAGAGTGGGAACTGTGTTGACATTTATCTGAAGTCTTATCTTTATTAAATCACTTGTATTATTGCACTATATAAACAACTTAATAAACACAGCAAGTACTTATCTAACTGCAGTCAGTAAATCTATTGAGCCAGCCAATTTACTCTTAATTTTCTGAAAAAGATAAAACCTCCTGTATCAGTTGAGTCACTGGGGAAATTAAGTCTTCATTTATCAAATCTGTTACCAAATCCAAAGTACCCCCCATGAGTACTTGGAGGGCCTTTGATTCTTTCTTTTCTATTGACACCCAGTGGAACCAGATAGTGACCTTTCTACTTCTTCCATTTTGCAAATGAAACACAGTCAGAAAGACTTCTTTTTCCACCCTCCCTTACATCCCAGTAACTTTCAGGTGTCCTTTGCCATACTTGATATGATCACGAGATTATCGAGTTTTCTTCAATATTCACAATCACGTTCATCATGAAACAACAGTGAGATTGTGTCTTCCCCAAATGAAGTCAAATGGAAGGTTTAGAATGTTCTTTGTGGTCTAAATTGGTACTGTCAAATATGGTAGCCACTGGCCACATTAAAATTAAAATTAATTTAAGATTTAGATTAACTCAATTTATATAAAATTTAAGATTCTGTTTCTCAGTCACACTAGCCACATCTCAAGTGCTCAGTAGCTACATGTGGCTAGTGGCTACCTGATTGGACATTACAGAGAAAGGCCATTTCCATTATCACAGAAAGTTCTGTGGGACAATGTTGGTCTAAATAGCATAAAAAATGACCAATAGCCTCAGCTAAACACATCCGTTTTTTGTTATTATTATTCTAAGGTTATCACTTCAAATCCTATTTTAAAGTACTTTTTAAAATAAAAATAAAGTGCTTTTTATTATAAAAATAAAGTACTTTTTATTACATTTTTAATGCAAAAAAAGTATATTGAAGCCTCCCTTGACCCTTTCCTCAATACAGTTCCCTTCATCCTGAGGGAACCACTATCCTGAAGTTGATGAGCATCCCTCCCACCCATTTTTAAAATCCATATTTCCTAAAACAGAGTCTAAAGGCATTTAAAAATTTTTAGTAATAAAAACAATTTGATCAAAACTTTTCACTCAACATTTTAATTTAGAAATTTATGCAAGTTAATAGTTTAGAATTACATTGTAGGTAGGTGTCAGATCACTTTGTATTTCACTGCAGGAATATACCCCATTTATTCAGGCATATTTGACTTCATACATATTTTAAAAATATTTTCCTTCTCAGAATTAGTCATTTGATGTGGTTAGGTGATCCATATAGAAAAAAATAATGGATTAAATATTATTATTTCATTTGACAAATATATTCTTTTTTATTATTCACAGTCAAATCTCCACTATCAAAAAAAATAAAAAATAGCTTAGGTAATCAGATGCTATTAAACATAAAGGCTTTTATGCTTCTCTTTCCTGATACTGTTTGTCTAAAGAGAGAAAACAATTGCAAAGAGTAAAGGAATAAGATAATGAAAAACTCCATTGACAAGAAAGTATTGATAATGTCATCTTCCCATGTGTTAAGTGCTTCTTACACTTACTTTTTGCTCTGCTAAAGGACAAGAATATAATCTCTGCTCTGTGGTGAAAGGTGCTTGAATAAACCACAGATAGAAGCTTAAGGAGTAATCATTCTGTAACCAGTATGATCCAATTCACCCTCTTGAAGAATAGACAAGAACAACAAAAAAGCCACATATTTATTTTTAATATTCAAATTAGTCACTTGAGGACTTTTAGTATCCAGGTTAGACTGCTTCTCCATTGTGACATTCAAAAATCAGATGAACTTTCTTAATTTGAAGATGGAAGTACTGTTTCCAGCTGTGTCTTTGAGAGTGAGGGAGAATACATTGAGCCTGCCCACCTCCGGTCCTTGTTCACTCCCTCACGGTTTCTGTCTCTAGTATTGGGTAGCCATATTGGAAATATGCCCTTCATACAATCAGAGGCTGCTTGAATTATTGTATGCCAAGTACATTACATACCATATTTTATTTAATCCTCAGAGAAATATAGTATTTTTATCCTCAGTTCACCTATGACAAAACCAAGGCTTGATAAATCAAGAAAATGGCAAAGATTATGCATCTAGGAAATAACAGAGCCTAAATTCAAGATTCTTGTTTGAAATCAAAGCTCTTTATCTGACACCAGTTTTTCAATAAATAGTTATTGGATTAAATATTGTGTTAAATAACCCAGGAAAACTAGATCCTAGGCCCAGTTTTGACCAAACTAGCTATGTGAACATGGCAATAATATTAATAAACACAGCTCTTTCTATAATGTATTTTTAAAAATCTCTATCATCTAGTTCCTCCATTGTTGCACCTATACTGTTGAAAGATGAAATTAAATAATCTCTAAGGTATCTTCTAAGGCTAAAACTGTATGAGGCTAAATGACAAAATCATTAACAGGTATTGATTAAGACACATTTATTATAATATGGCCTCTACCAAAGATAAGACAGGAAAAAAAATCCCTATTCTCAAGGATCCAATAATCTAAAACAAATACCAATAAGTCACAAATATAAAAGACTAAACATATAAACAAATGTATGACATACTTTTAAAATCTACTGAATGCTATATGCACCAATAAAAATAAATACGATATAATTCAAAATTATAATTATAACACAAAACATGTAAATTATAATTCAACTTTCAATTATACATTGGCAAATTGCCTTGTCTTTCACAAATGAGATGATAAACTCCATGAAGGCAAAATACTTCGATTTCTTTTCTTTTCTTTTTTTGTGGGGGGGTTTGCTCCTCACAATTATACACCTCCCATCAAACAGTCATTTAAAAATATTTGTTGCCTGGTCAAATGAATTAATGAATAAATGAACTGGGGGTGGGCGTGGGGGTGGGAGTGGAGCAGTAGCCACCAGATAGGCCAGCTTTGCCCGGCACACGCCCTCCCGACTGCCCAGATGCCCAAGAGCAAGGGCAGCTCAGCCAAAGGAGGAGCTCAAGGGGAAGTCGGGGGAGGCTGCGAGCTAAACCTGCTCCTGCAAAAACAGAAACAAAACCAAAAAGTGGCAGCAGGAAAGGTTCAATCTTCAGATAAAAGAATGAAACAAAAGGGAAGAGGAGAGCAAAGAGAAAACAATCCAAAGTGTCTAACCAAGAAACTGAGGATTAACCTGCAGAAAATGCAGGAACTGATAATGAGGCGAGTCCAGCCTTTGAGGAAGCAGGAGAGAAAGAAACTAAGTCTGATTAATATCATATACCATGTCTTATCAATGGTTTCTATCTCCCTTTTTGTAAAATCCAGAGGAATGTTTTTATCAACTATTTTGTAAATAAGTTTTCAGTAAAAGACTTTTAATAAGAAAGGAATCCTACCTCATCTCATTTTTTAAGTGTGAATGCTTTTTTAAAAAAGAGGTGAAATCATTTGCTTGCCTGTTTTTGCTAAACCAGAAAATAGTGAAATATTGAATTATGAGAGGCTTTGACTATCTTGGGTATCAGCTAAACATTCCACAGACTTGGGGGTAATAGTTTTTATACCCTATAATAAAAGCATACTAAAAGGCAATTTGGAGTCACAGTTGTGCGCATAATGTTCGAACATTTTAAATTAATTCTACTTCATGTTATATTTTTTGGTAGACTTCTCCCTAAAGAAAACTACTCCTTGATTTGCCTCTCCCATCAGAATTGTGTCCTTTGTCGTGTAGTAGTCCAGTTTTTCTCATAATGTTGTTAATTTGCTGTGAAAGATTGAAATTTTGGATATGTATTACATATGATACTATATCATGGATTAGTGGGACTTATACTGTAACAGCTTATTAGTATTTGACGATACTGCCACTTGGTATTCTCACAAGGAAAATTTGCCTCCAGATTTTGAGCTGGAAAGTCAATGGAATAATTGTTCAGAAAAGAACCACGATCACAGGGCTTTTTAGATTTTCAGTACATACATTAATAATTGTGTATAAACTGAAATGTCTATCTACTGATCTTCCAAATAACCAACAGAATCTCAATTATGAAAGAAAAAAAAGAAACAGACAAGATTCTTGATATCTCAATTCAGTGCGCCTTAGGACCTAATGCAACAACAACAAAAAATAGCCAATAAAAGTATGAATTGTTGATGTCAGTGGATACAGGTTAAGAGATTGAGCTTTACATCTGTTCATTTACTTACACAGGGAAATAAGAATACCAACTTCGGCAGTTAGTGCTTCTGTGACAAAATATCATAGACTGGGTGGTCTAGAAAACAAACACACACTTCTCATGGTTCTGGAGGCTGGCAGATTTGGTTCTTAATTAATGCCCTCACTTAAACTGAAACACACCTTCCTCCTTCTTCAGAGTACTCTTAGACATCGAAGACATTTTAAAATATAGAAAACCCTTCAAAACTAAGCAAATGGATATAGGCTTTTCAGACTATTAGTTTCTCACTGACTCACAAGGGATTATTTGTTTGCAAAGATCGGGTTTGATTTGGATGGCCATAAACGGGGTTTGCTGAAAGCAGGTGACCTGCGAACGGCAGCTGTGAAGAGAAATAGATATTATGTACCTATCTGATTCTTCGTGCTTATTAACAGAAAATGCATGGATGTCATTAAAAATAGTTAAGAACACATTTGGGGGCCAGTTGTTAAGTCTTCATTCCTTTACTTTTCACAGTTTACCATCACACAGCCAGTAACCTTAGGTTGCAGGGATGAAGTCAAGTTTGAAGGCGGTATTCCAAGAAGGTACCAGTCAGCTTTGTTGGGCGGTTAACAAGACTGAAACTTCACCACGTGGTACCAAAGAAAACTGAGCGTAAGGAATCCAATATCCTTCTCAATACATTCTGTAAAAATCTGAGACTCCTTGGAAACCACTACAACACCTCTTGACTGACATTCCTCCTGCTAAGGAGGTGAAAGTTCAATTCATGGCATCACTTTTTCCCCCTCTCTGGAGGTGGGGGAGACAGAGTTCTAGAAAAGGACTTCAGCAGGATGCTTTTGGGCAGAAGAACAGGAACTCCAAAATGATTGGAATAATAATCTACATTCATTCCAACCCCTCCTTATTCCACCACCTCCACAATGAAACCTGCCTTTATCTCACATGCAGAACTCCCTTTACTTTAAAGGGAACTCCATCTTTCCCAGGAATAAAAAGGCATAAGGCAATGAGGTACAGTCATGATGAAGAACGGTCCTAGAGACGTGATGTAGTACCCAGAAGTAATTCAAACTTGATAGCACTGGTTCATGTATTTCCATTTTAGATCAGAACACCAAGATGATGTCCTAATAGTGTTCCAATTCACTTCAACCTGAAATAGATTAGCAATTGGATTTTGAAAAATGTGTGCCACGCTACATTGTTAAATCACTATAAATCAAGGGATGATGAACTAACCTGATGCTAATTGTGAATATTGCTTCCAGTTCTCATTTCTTTAACAATGTAGAACTATGCTTTATTTTCAATAGCTTTTCCAATATGCTTAATTGCATATTATAACTGAAAGCTCTTTGTAAAATTCTAAAGCCTTACCTACTAAACATTCTTTCATTATTATCTACATTTAATTCCCATACAGAAAATCTTCCCACTTACTACCCTCCAATAAAACTTTAGCCATTGTCAGTTTTCCTAATATAAAGATCTTTACAAAGCCAAATAAACTACTCTCTCTTTTCCCTTTCATTCCTAGACATTTTAATCTGATAATACAACTCAGCAGGTATCCACTTTTAATAAATACTGAATGCAAAACACAGAAACATTCATTGTTAGAATATTCCTAAATCCTTTGATTGGCTAGATCCTAATACTAAAAGCATTTACAAAGGAAAAGGAGAAAGACACAATCCCATTATTACATTATTTTCTTGGCATTGAAAAAACGTTCCATGACCCACTTTATTAGCAGTTTCCCAAGTCAAGCCTATAATGATTTCTGGCCTCTGCCCTTGGGTGCTTTCCAAGGTATTTAGAGGAATATATCACCTTGACTGATATGCGATATAACTATTTAGTTCAGCTATGAAATTAACTGTTCACCCCTTAGCCTGGGGCTTAATGGGATCTGGGCTTGATATCATGGGCATTATTTAATAACTCAACACTCAACCTCTCTGCTTTATAAAGTTCAATACTTTAACAAATGCTGACCACTGGTTGTTTTGCTAAGAATGCCCTCTTTTAGCTTCCCAAAGAACATTCTTTCTATTCATTCAACAAATATTTGTTGGTATATACAATGTGGCAGGTGCTAGGTGCTAGAATATGATGGTGAACCAAATAAACCCAATAAACCCACTCCTCATGGGGCTTATGGTGAGAACCTTTCCAGAAAACTGCATAGCATTCATGTTCTTTCAAAGTTTCTATATATACCCACTGCTACATTTAGCTAGTTCTTACTCATCTGAAATTCTGGGCTGCATTCTTTTTTTTTTTTTTTTTAATAGCCATCTCAGATTGCTGTGTTTATAATACAGTTTTATATTTCCATGGGAGAAAGGCTGAAGAAATCCAAATAACTCAGCTGTTGGGAAGATGGTGTAGTATATGTGAAACAATACACCTAGGTCATGCTTTTCCCAGACAAACTAAATTTATGAGTGAGCGCTTAATTCCATGTTAATATTGCAGTGTTTGGGGATCATCATCTTGTTGCATGAGTTTGCCTCATTGTTTCTTATGAATTGGAGGTGGAAGGGAGGCAGGAGAAAATTAAGTTAGCAACTTTGTTTTAAGACATCACAAGTTATTTTTTGCTATGTATCCCCACAGTACTCAACATATAAATCTATATATTTCATATTATTTTCTATAACCTGCCTTTTCCTTTCCAATTTCCAATTCCTACCCTGTAATTTCTAAGTACACATAATTACTACTTCAGGTGTTAAATTCTACATTCAAGAGTATCTACACCCCAGCCCTCCAAAACAAAAGACATCAGCTAGCTAAATACAATTACCATATGCAATGTGCAAATTTTAGCAATAATCATGGTCTAAGAATATTCAAGCATATACACTCTCCCTCAAGGAACTGAATTAGAAGACCTAATAGTGAAGTCTAGCTTTTGCTTCAATAACTTTGACTTTAGGGTACATTTTTAATAAGTGACCGATCTCAAATGTTAGGAAACAGAGGATAGCTATAACAAGAAAAATAAGTGTTACTATGTGAATATTCACAAATTTTCACCATCCTTGTAGGGAAAATTCTCTACCTTCCTGATTCTCTGCTCAATTCATTTATTTATTAGGGAAACACATTCTTTGAACTCCAACTACCACCAGGCATTTTTCTAGGTGTTGCAGATATCATTGCAGGAAATAAAAATAACTTCCTGCCCCCATGAAGGTTACCTTCAAAAGGAAGAGACAGAGAAGCCCTCCGCCCTAGTCACCTACTCAGTCACATAGGCGAGGACCCCTGCATGGTGTTAATGTTGCTAGGCAATGCTGCCTTTGTCTTTGTTATGAATAATATACTACATTTAACATATAGTCTGATATAGCACCTTTTTTACCACTGCCTTCTACCAGTGGTGTCTAGGTAACATTTTATTGACAAAAATGTTCATACAAAAAATCATTGAGATTTAGCAAATTTTGTAAAATGGAAATAATAATGGAAGAGCATGGTATCTATTCTCGTAAGAATTATTTAAATAAAACAGATCAATTACCTCTTCAGAGGGCAACATGACAGTGATGCCATCTGATATCCAGCCTTTACCAGCTGTCTGAGTGGGCATCCATTCTGACTGATTGGTGTCTGTACTGTAACAATTGTTAAATATTCAAATATCACCCTGGAGATGCTTGCAAAATATTGGGTAAAGGTGCCCTCTGACCCAACAATTCCACTCATGAGTATAACCTACAGATACAATACTTCCACATGTAAGAAATAATATATGTAAAAGGATAGTCATTATATAATTCAATATAGCAAGGGATTGGAAATGACCTAAATATCCATCAGTAGAGGTCAAGTTGAATACATTATGGTACATCCATAGAATGTATTATTATGCAGTTCTTTAAAAGTATGAGACAACTCTTGCTGTGGCTCAGTGAATTGAGCATCAGCCTGTGAGCCAAGTGTCACTGGTTCAATTCCCAGTCAGGGCACATTACTAGGTTGCACGTCAGGTCCCCAGTTGGGGGCACGAGTGAGAGGCAACCACACAGTGGAAAAAAAAAAAGTATGAGACAACTCAGTATGTAATGATATGGAAAACTCTTAAAAGGATTGTTAAATGAAAAAAATTAAGGTGGAGAAAACTGTGCAATGTATGACTATTTGTGTATACATGTACACATACTTAGACACACACACAGTCGTAAGTACATTGGGTGTGTCTCTGGATATATAAAAAGTGGCTAATAGGTTGCCTGCAGAAAGGTGGCTAGGTAGTTAGCTACTGGATATTAGAAGGGAGGCTTACCTCTTATCTCAAGTCTCTTCACTATATTTTGAATTTTATGCTACGTGTATGTGTATATATAAGCCTGCTTATATTACTTTTTAAAAATAGATCATGTACTTTATTTTTTAATCTTTTAAAAAAAATTTTACAAAAACTTCAGGTCAAGATGGCAACATAGGTAAATACGGCTCACCTCCTCACACAACGACATCAAAATTACAACTAAAATATAGAACAACCATCACTCAGAACCATCAGAAATCGAGTTGAATGGAAGTCTGACAACTACAGAATTAAAGAACCCACATCCATCCAGACTGACAGGAGGAGATGAGGCTGGCCCCACATACACATGTGGTGGATAAAAATTTGGGAGGGATATCTCAAGAGTGAGGAATTCCAGCCATACACCAGGCCTCCAGCCCAGGGTTCCACTCAGGAAGATACGTCCCCATAACTTCTGGCTGCAAAAATCAGCAGAGATTGAGTCAATGGAAGAAACCGTTCCCCTAAAAGAACCCACACACGGACTTACTCAGACTCACTACTGCTTAGCTCTAGCACCAGGGTAGCAGCTTGAAAGGCTGCATGCAGGGAGGAACTGAAATGCTTGAAAGTAGAATACAGGGAGGAACTGAAGTGTCTGGCATCAAGGCGGGAGCTAGAGGATGGCTTTCTCCCAAACAGAAAGTCAAACAGAGGCCATTGTCCCTTTTCTGAACCTTCCCCCAACAGAGCCACAAAGCCAGCAGGCAGGTACCATATCTGAGACTCCATCAACCTAACTAATACTGTTTGCCCTACCCTGAAGGTCCCTGAGACTCCATTCCACCCAATTTACAGGTCCACAAAAGATAGGAATGGCTGGTCTTGGCTCACACTTCACAACTTCCTAAATCCTATCAAACAAGCAACAGCCAGCCTCAGTAAACCCCCAACCACCAGCCCTTGTACCTCTTGCTAAGTGACCCCAGGCCTGGCACTAGCAACAGCCAGCCTAGATTCACAGCATGGCTTCACCAGGGAATCTCCAAGTCCAGCACAAGTAGTAGGCATCTCAGATTGCTTTATAGCTCAGGCAGGGTGGCTCGTGAAAAACACAGGTGGGGGCTGACCTTGGCTTGCACCACCCAGGAAACCCCAGAGCCAGCACAACCAGTGGACAGCTACAGACCTTGTCAGAGCACCACCACCCTGCCCCCGCATAGCTGATCCTCCACAGAGGGCAGAGGTTTGTGGTCAATGGGCACAGCCAGTCCTTGCAGCTGACTGGTCTGGGTAAATCCCTCCCATTGATCTGCCAATAGCAGTTGAGGCTCAACTACAAGCAGAGGGTGTATTTAGCCCACACAAAGGGCACACCTTGATACCCAGCTTGGGTGATATGGGAGGGGGTGCTACTGCACCCTACAGGAAACCTACTATATTAGGCCGTGCTACCAAGACAGAGAGTCATAGCAGCTCTACCTGATACATAGAAACAAACACAGGGAAGCAGCCAAAATGAGGAGATAAAGAAACATGGCTCAAATGAAGGAACAGATCAAAACTCCCAAAAAAGAACTAAACAAAATGGAGATAAACAATCTATCAGATGAAGAATTCAAAACACTGGTTATAAGGATACTCAAGGAACTTAGTGAGGACCTCAATAGCATAAAAAAGATTCATCAGAAATGAAGGATACATTAATTGAAATTAAGAACAATTTTCAGGGAAACAACTGTAGAATAGATGAAGCCATGAGTCAGATCTATAATTTGGAACATAAGGAACCAAAAAACAATCAATCAGAACAACAAGAAGAAAAAAGAATCAAAAAAATGAGGATAGTATAAGCAGCCTTTGGGACAACTTCAAGAGGTCCAACATTTGCATCATAGGGGTGCAAAAAGGAGAAGAGAAAGAGCAAGAAATTAGAAATATATTTGAAAATGCAATGAAATAAAACCTTCCTAATTTGGTGAAAGAAATAAGACATGCAAGTTCAGGAAGCACAGAGTCCCCAAACAAGATGAAATCAAAGAGGCCCATACCAAGGCACATTATGATTAAAATGCTAAAGGTTAAAGCTAAAGAGAGAATTTTAAAAGCAGCAAGAGAAAAGCAGTTAGTTACTTACAGGGGAGTTCCCATAAGACCGTCATTGGACTTCTCAAAAGAAACTTTGCAGGCTAGAAGGGACTGGCAAAAAATAGTCAAAGTCATAAAAAGCAGGGACCCACAGCCAAGATTGCTCTACCCAGCAAAGCTATCATTTAGAACCAAAGGGCAGATAAAGAGCTTCCCAGACAAGAAAAAACTAAAGAAGTTCATCATCACCAAACCATTATTATGTGAAATGGTAAAGGGACTTATTTAAGAAAAAGAAGATCAAAACTATGAATAAAATGGCAAAAAATTACAAATCTACCAACAATTGAATCTAAAAACCAAACTAAGAAAACCAGAAGGAGACAGAATCATAGATACAGAGAGTGTTTTGATGGTTGCCAGATGGGAAAGGGGTGTGGAGGAATGGGTGAAGAGGTGAGGGGATTAACAATTACAAATAGATAGTTAGAGAATAGCCATGGGGATGTAAAATACAGTATAGGAAATGGAATAGCCAACGTAGTTATACACATGACCCACGGACATGAACAATGGTTGGGGATTGCCTTAAGGAGTAGAGGGTGCTGGGCAGAGGGGGGGAGCGGGAAATATTGAGACAACTGTAATAGCATAATCAATAAAATATAATTTTAAAATTTTTAAAAATTCAATTACAGTTTACATTCAATATTATTTTGTATTAGTTTCAGGTCTACAGCATAGTGGTTAGCAATGATATACTTTACAAAGTGTTCTTGCCCCTTATTTTCTTTACATCATAGAAAAATTTAATTGATTGTAGACATTAAAATGAAAGACATAAAAATCAAAAATTCTCAAGTAACTTTAATCAGAAAGTGTACCATGCATATATATTCTGTGGGTATTTTTTTCCTCTTTGTCTTATGATTCTAATAAAATCTACTAATCTGTATATTTTATATTTTCCCTTCATGTATAATTCAGAAGACTGATAAGCAGCCCACATAGAGTTTAGGACCAGTTCTCATTTGTTTTCCCTTTGGGCTCAATGTTGTTAAAAAGATTTGAAAGCTGCTTGCAAGGCCAGCATACTCCATAATAAAATCTGGTTCTTAGGGGCTCTGACTGAGTCAAGATCAGGTTCATTATTTGTCCTTTAGCACATCACTTGTCAATTCCTATTCACTGATGGACATACAAAAAATACTCAAACATGCTGAACTTGACCCTTGTTTTTCAGAAAATTCAGAACTTCTTTAGAATGCACCAAGACAGATACTTGCAATTTTTTAAAAGAAACTTGGTTCAATTATCTTAAGAAAATGTCTTTAATTTTTCACTTATTGTCAACTGTTGATGCCTATTGACATAAGTACAAATAGACTATTTTCAAAGACTGTCAGGGAAGATTTTTAATCTATAATAAACAAAGTAAAATTTGCATGTTTGCATCTCTGGAAAAGTAATGAAAATTTGTGTCAAGATAAATTTAGCATTTCACATTTGCTGGAGATTTAAATCAATGCAGATAGGACTAAATAAAACAAAAACAAATACAAGGGAAGATTCAGAAACATTGATCATGGCCAAAATACGCCCCAGCACTGTTCGGGTTTACTTCAGTAATATCTGTGGTCATTGACTAGATCAATGAAACTCATTCTTTCAAGAGCATCCAATTATAGTTTATTGTAGATTGAGCATTCTAATAAATCAGCATACTTTACATAGAATTAGACAAAGCCAACACTCAAGTTAATAACACAGCACAAAAAATCTAGGATCAAATCTAAGTACCAGAAAAATAGTCTTGTGATAAATTATTTCATTTAAGTTTGATTCATAGATGCAAACATTCCAAAGCCATGCCTTTCTGATAGATAGTTTATGGCGGCAGTATTAATAGAGTTTGATTAAGCATTTAAGAGAAGAGATCAATATACCTCTGTCATATTTACACAATAAAAAAATGGCATGTTCAGTGAGTGCAAATCAACATGCAATGAGGTACTATATTATTCAGCAAGTTAGCAGTAATATTTTTCACAACTACTGTGGTCATTTGGAAAACAGGCCTTTATAATAGAATTCAACAGCTTAGATGCAGTGGACTGAAACATGAGCAAAGTAAGAGAAATATCAGAAACAAAATAAATCAAGTTAGTTAATATTGGCTTGAGAATTTTTTTCCTTAAGAAGTCTACACTGATTACAGGTAAAGAATATTTGGTTGACAGATAAGCAAAATGCTAAAAATAACAAATGGCTTAAGAGTTTTGGGGCCACTGGTGGTAAAAAAAGAAATTCAGACATTGAACCAAATTTGCCCCAGAAAAATATGGGCTCTCTTCCAAGATGCATTAACAGTTACAGTTCCTTACAAAGTTTTATTAAAATTGAAATCTGATTTTTACCCAGACTGCTGAATGTAGACTGCCAATCCTGATCCCAAAGTAGACTGAAACACAACACGCTGATATATTTAATTCCTGATGATTTACAGCAAACATTCCCAGAAGGGAAAAGCAGCCTCTTGAAATGCATATCAAGAAGCTCACAGAAACCTCTACTGTTCCTCTATGATTGGATGCACTGGAATGCCCCTAGGAACTGAAGGGTTTGGGGTGTGAGGGTCTGGATTGAGGGATAGACATATTTTTTATTTTATTCTATTTTATTTTATTGCAATTGGTGTGGCTTTGGTATTGTTATTAAAACTTATTTTTAAGAAAATAGATAAAAAATGAAATGTCTGCTGTAATCTGTCACATGAAAATGGATAAATACAAAAGCAAGCATAAGAATATTCAGCGGGGAATTTTGAGCCTGAACAATCAAGTTTCAGGCAAATCTTATCTGGTTCATAATCTAAGCCCTTTATTATGCAAAGCTTCCGATTCAATTTTTCAATGCAAAGAAATGTATATATATATGTATATATATATATATTTTTTTTTTTTTTAAAGATTGTATTTATTTACTTTTAGAGAGAGGTAGAGGAAGGGAGAAAGACAGGGAGAAAAACATCAATGTGCAACAGAAACATAGATAGGTTGCTTCTCACATGTTTGCAGCCCATGCACATGCCCTGCCGTAAATCAAACCAGCGACCCTTTGGTTCGCAGGCCAACACTCAATCTACTGAGCCATGCCAGCCAGGGCTGTTCTTGATCCCCAAATCCAAAAGGAGTCCAATAGGGCTGTGTCATGACTAGATTGAGTCTTAAATTTAGAAGCTGGAGCGTTTAAATGGAGATTCAGAAGTGCCAGTTTACATTCTTGACCTTGCCCTGTAGAAGCAGTTAGATGGGATCAGCTACTGGTAGTAAATAAATAAGTAAATAAATAAAAATTTAAAAAGCAGTGCAGTAAAGTATAAAGATATGAACTTTGGAACTTTGGAGCCCAAGAGATTTTCATTTCACTCTGTGAACTACATCCCTAAGTGGCCTCAATATTCTCATCTCTAAAATGGGAATACTAGTCATACTTTTCTGTAGAACCATAAGAATATAATGAAAGTGTATAGAAAATTTCTATGATAATGCTCAAAAGTAGGCATTATCTAGAAAGGGCCACATGTTTTCTCAAACTATAACTCAGAGGTAGGGGAAATGGGAGTTTCATTATTTTGTCTTAAATATTCTTCTAATGAGAAGTATGTTGACCATCTTGTTTTAAAATTTGGTGATTTCAAAAATTTAAACCAATGATTCCCATCCATGGCTGTTTTTGGACTTTTACAAATGCCAATACTTTTGCTCGTTCTATACCAATGAAATCGGTATTTTAGGAGGATAGATCCCAGGCTTCAGGATCTTTTTTCTTTTTTTAGCTACTCAGTTGAATGTGAAATGTCACCAAGATGGAGAACTATTGACTTACACAGTGTTTGGGGGACACCTTTTAGTCATTTTGAATTACTATGATTTACTGAAATACTCAAGATTTATCTCTTGGGTCTGGGCACAATGGGTGCCCCAAAGTCTGATTCTGTTCATTAAGATAGGAGGAGGCAATAACTATTGGGTAGAAAGCAACACTGCCTGCCACATTTGTTAAAGATATTTCCAGGGTCCTTTAGTCTCCAAACCTGGTTTTCAAGACTATTCCTAATTCTGTTCTCTCCTGCTTTGGAACAATTAACTTCATGACATACTCTTGGAGGTAAATGTTTGCAAACATGAATTAAGAAAGAACTTGAAGTGTATCAACTTAATGTTTGCAAAATATATTCCCTACACAGTATTTTAATATCAGCGAAGGACATCTTGGCCAAAACCGTGGCAGCTGGAGCCACGTGTTTGTGTGCACGTGTGTAAGTAAACACATATAAGCACAATTTTGTCCCATTTTTTCTTTCTTCTGCTCCCATTTCCTCTGACAAAAGGCACAATGTGTTGTCTGTCGGTGGTGCAATAGTTGCTACAGAGTCATATGCATGAAGAATGGGAGTTAAAATCATAGGGCATCAGACCAGCTGTTATTCTGTCAAGCATTAGGGAAGAACGCCAATGATTTAAAAAACCTGAACAATCAATTAAAATTGATCCTGGTTTGCTGTCCATTGATTCTGTGGCTGAAACTTGGACAAGAGGCAGTGCCTCTAGGAGACAATAACTATAAAGTAGAGTTCCTCCTGCTCGTATTCCTGGCTGCTGTGGTATATTGAACTCCCTTTGTAAGTGGCAGGTACTTCAAGATGCAGATCATTTAAATGTGAAAAGTTCTTATGTGGAAAAAAAAAAAAAGAGCAGGAAAAAAAACATGTTTTCTGTGAGCCAATGCTCCAAAAATAGCCCACTCTACTAGTAATCTATCACTATTATTCACATTTTCAAAGAAAACTAGAGGTAGCATTACCAGTTGAGAACGGTATAAATTGATAGGAGCTGATATTTGACTGGATTAATGTATAACCGACATTCAGATTATTTTCCCATAAAGAGCCCATTGCTGCTGCCAATCTAGCCTTTTACCCTGATGGCTTCTTCTCTTAGGCTTAGCCCTTCCACCTCCGATGGCCCCATTCGGTGAGGACAACTTTCAGATATTCTGCTCTAACTTCTCCAAGGCACTACTTTCAGTCTCCCCGGGTTAGTCTCTGTGGAGCATCTACTGCAGGTCCTGCCTATGGCCACCACCCTTCACCTCTCCTTATAAAAGCTACTTAACATCTGGTCACTAGCTTACCTTTCATTCCAACAGAAATCATCAGTGTGATTACAGTGAAGAGTGCTTCAAATCTAGTAGGCCAGTGATTCTTGAAGTGGCTTCTCTAGACCAGCATTATCAGCATATCTGGGAATTTGATAGAAATGCACATTTTTGTGCCCCGTCTTTGATCTACTGAATCAGAAACACTAGGGATAGCCCTGCCTGGTGTGGCTCAGTGGACTGGGCATTGTCCTGCAGACTGAAAGCTTGGTGGTTCGATTCCCAGTCAGGGCACATGCCTGGGTTGCAGGCCAGACTTCCAGTTCGGGGTGCACAAGAGGCAACCACACATTGGTGTTTCTCTCCCTCTTTTTCTCCCTCCCATCCCCTCTCTCTAAAAATAAATAAATATAATCTTTAAAAAAGAAACACTAAGGATAGGCCCAGCAATCTGTGTTTTAACACATGGTCTGACAAATGCTGACAAAGGAAATCTCACCAACCCCATCTCTAGACAACCACCTTTGGACCTGCAGAGGCCACTTTAAACTTCCAAACAGGAATCAGAGAATTTAGGGACTAGAAGGAATCTTAGTAAATATAACACAATTCCCTTATTTTATAGACTAGGAAATTAAGGCACAGAGATGTTATTGTTGCTGAGGTCTTCCAAGTAGATGGTGGAAAAGCTGAGATTTAGAACCCAGGAATCCTGTCTCCTATTCAGTGTCCTTCACTACTCCATGCCGAGCCATTTGCAACCTGCCAGGGCTCAAATCTACCCTGCTGAAGGACGCTCTTATAATGAATGACAACTGTTCTTGAAGGCAGCCTAGGTATCATGATTCAAATTAAGACAGCCCTAGCCGGTGGCTCAGCTGGTTGGAGCATCATCCCGTACACCAAAAGTTGTGGGTTCGATCCCTGGTCAGGGCATGTATGAGAGGGAACTGATCAATGGTTTTCTCTCACACTGATGTTTCGCTTTCTCTCCCTTCCTCTCTCTTCAAAATCAATAAACATATTCTCAGGTGAGGATTTTTTAAACAGGAAAAAGAAATTAAGTCATAAATATTTTTAAAAAATTTTTATTTATTGATTTGAGAAAGAGAGGAAGGGGGTTGGAGAAGGTGAAGGGAACAGTGTCCATGCCTGGGTCCCACCCCTCAGAGATTGGTTCTTTTTTAAAAATCCTCCCCAAGTGACCCTAATGAGAAGCCAGCACTGAGAACCATACTGAACAAAGACCAGGGAATAAAAATATCAGCCAGTCCCTTTCAGACACATGGCTGAGAGCTCAGCTTTGCAGCCTGATCACGTCAGCCTGCGTGCCCGGCTCCACTGCTGAACGGTCAGCTCATCTTGGGCAAGTTCTATAGTCTCAATGCCTCAGCTTCCCCATCTTTAAAATGGGGATAAATAAATTTTTGTTCTTCATATGATTCTTGGGAAGATTAATTGCTTTAAGATATAAAGTACTGAGAACAGTGCGTGGCATAAAATAAGGGTGATTACTGTATCTCACAGTACCTTCTCAGAGAGAACTGCCTTTGAGACCTCTTTGACAGGTTTAGGTACTTACCTCAGGGATGCATTTTAATTATGGTTACTGCATTCTCTGAGGCAAGCAGGAGGCTATCCCTTAGCCTTCTAGGATTGTTTTAACTGATCCTCAGACTGGGTAAAAGTCCTTGCTCTCTGAACTCTGCAATCTGCCATGTGCATTGCTTGCAATACCCCCAAATATTTGCTTTCCTGTCTAAATCCTCCCACTATGCTAAGCTCTCACGGCACTCTAGGGCAAACATTATTGACAAAATCCAGAACAGGCAATGATGCAGGAAAATGAGCAGTTTAAAATCACCCATAGACTTCTTAGCTACCTGACACTCTGGAAAACACAGAATGAGAGATTGAGGGATAAATTACAGAACGTGGGCCTTCTAACGACACAGAAAGAAAATGAAGTGGGAGGAGAAAATGCCTGAGAAAAAAACACGAGTACAGGTTAGATTAGGACAGCACCAGAAGGTGTGTGTATGGGGGAGGATCGTAGAGAGTGGATGAAGTGGGTGACCGGGATCCAAAGATAAACCTATTATTCTTCACAGTACTACAAAGGGAGCAGAGTCCACTCTTCATAATTCTTAGCCAGCGGTTACTAAAAACCTGAATCTTGCACAAAATCCAGTCACCTGAATATGTTAAAATAATGCATTAAAACACTCAACCAATAATTGAATACCCATGTTTGATCATCTTAATCATGAGTGCTGTCATTGTGCTGTGATATTCAGAGGAAGGAGCAGTGCGGAGGCAGAAACCACAGAGACACTCGGTACATAAAATGCAGTTCATGCTGCAGGCTTCTCAATCAGCCAGCATATTTGTGAAGTTTTTATTTACTCATCAGCATAGAGCTTGTGTAGAAAGTAACATGGTTGCATGTGATTGGTACCCTAAGTTTCACTATCTGCTCTAACAGAATATTTAGGGAGCTACATAAAATTTCTCTTTTTTCTTTTCAGTCATACTCTAGTCCTCACCTCATCTTATGCATGAAAATATGATGTGGAAACTACAAGTTCATTGCATATACATATTTTATTTAAATAAATTTAACTTAAATCTGAGTGAAAACTGAACTATTCTTATATGAAAAAGGTAATAGTCATTAATACAAGGGATCGCCTCATATATATTTTACCATTGATCATTGTCGATTTTGTGTGTGTGTGTGTGGTTTTATATAACACTCTGTAGTATGTTAGGAAATGATCTAAGCGGGAGCAGTTTACTTTAGGGAAGGCTGGCTACACCACATGAAGGCGTAGAGCACCTCGATAGTGCCCTGTGCATCATTAGCAGGAAGCAGTACTCTGTAGAAGGATAACTAGGAAGAAAAAAATCAGATTAAATAATTAGTGTCAATTAGCTCCAGCAAAATCATTCTATAAACAATTGGTCTCCAGTGCCCTGCTTAATTACGTGAGACTTCCATGTTCCTTACCAAGCCTGCTTTGATTCATGTTGACTCTTGAGCTTCCCAGAGGTATAATTAATTATTGTCTTGTAAATAAACCCTTGGCAATTAATGGAGGCAGAAAACAATCAGTACCTTAAAAAAAAAATAGAATTCCAGGAGAGAACCTTGACTATGTAAATAACCTTTGCAGTATTTTTCAGGAGAGACTCATCATACACATAGTAAAGGGCTGGGAGTTGAAACGGAAAGCTGACAAATGAAAAAATATCCTTTCTTCTTTACATATCAGGAAAGAAAACACTTTCTACTGTGTTGCTTTTGAAAATGTTTGGTATTCACTAGACACCATTCTAATTTGGTCTCAGACCTAATTAAAATACATTTTCAAACATCCAATTTAAATACTCAAACAGGTTTTGTGTTTTTTTTTCCCCCGAGGGTATTGTAGATAGTGTATTCACAATGCACCAAAAAAAAAAAAAAAAAAAAAAGAAGAAGAAGAAGACTGAAATGAAAATAGCATTCCATTATTCGTTTAAAAGGTATGCCTTTGAAAGCTAGCACCTGGTGTTGCCAGCTCCTAAATGGCATTATAATCTCCTCCCAAGAATGGTAGATGCCAAAGAGGTTATCACCCTCCAAAAGCATAACTCAATATTTTGCACATCAGTTTCTTTCATATGTGTATTTAGGTCCTATAAGTTATTTATGTGGTATTTTTTGTCCTTAAAAGCACTATAATGTCATATGGGTGTTCATTTCTAAAAGAAGCTTTAAAACTTCCAACTTAACAGGACATTAGGCATCCAAATTCAGATACTGGGAAATCCCAGACCACGATCATTAGTATACAATTGTCATGCTGGAATATTTTAGGACGTTTTAGGACCCTGTCTATATACCCAGTTGGAATACACTAGGCCCTCTCTATATCGCAGTTCACTTATTGCGGCCTCATTGTACCACGGGATTTTAAAAAATATTATATTTAATTATTTATCGCAGATTTTTCACTATATCACAGGATTTTGCAGTACTGTATACATATGTTGTTAAAGTTACACAGGTTTAAGAGTGTAGAACATGTTTAAGAACATAAGGGAGTGGGAAAGGTTAATAAGGGGCTGGGAACGGTTTACAAGTGTGTGAGAAGGGTTTATAAAGCCTCAATATATATATAAATACTAAAATAAATGTAAGGTTCCTACTTTGTGGATTTTCACCTATCGTGGGGGCGTCTAGAACGTAATACCCGTGATAAGTGAGGGAATACTGTATGCACTCACAAGCACAACACAGAATCTACTCTCTAGATTACTACAGCCAAAATTGTTTTCTTTTAAAAGGTTTCGTTTATTTTTAGAGAAAGGGGAAAGGAGGAAAAAAAAGAGAGAGAAAAACATCAATGTGAGAGAGAAGCATCAATTGGTTGCCTCTCATATTCGACCTGACCAGGGACTGAACCGGTAACCCAGACATGTGTTCTGACTGGCAATCAATCCAGCAACCGTTTTCACTGTGGGTCAACACCCAACCAACGGAGCCACACCTGCAAGGGTCTACAGCCAAATTCTTTTAATGTTAAGATTGCATTCAACAGAGTCATATTTCCCATGCCATGTTCTTCCTTGCAACAACCACCGACATGATGGCTGAGATCTTGGCCTCTAGTTCATTGCATCCCACAAATCTTCAGTGACTGGAAAACTCTACTTTTAAATGAGAGTGATAAAGCAAGATTATATTGAATTCCGCGTATTAGATAACAAATAAGTAATGTGAAATGATAAATCATAGTTTCTTACTCTTTTACATAAAAATATTTTATTTTTTAATATGCTGGCAAATGTCATTCAGTACGAATAACATCAGCAAATTTAATTTTGCAAATAAAATTAATGAGGAAAAATATGTAAAACTAGAAACCAAAATGATAGCTCCTATACATTTAGATAAAGGTTTAATCATATCTAGAAAAATTAAGATCACTAAAAAATAAATCTGAGACATATAAGTGTTATTTGAACTACAACACATAAATAAAAAAGAGTCAATTATAAATTAACCAGGGATTGAGGTAATGATTTCAATAGCTTTTTCCATGTCACATCAGATTTTTAGACATATATCTGATTAGGAGGAAAAATTCCGGAAAAGAAGCTTCCTAATAAGTTTTATTATATATAGTTGAGGAGAACCCACTCAAAAGACAGGATATATTTTTGTCCTAAAACACACTAAATAATTTATATAAAATGCTCAAAATAAGTATGCAAAATGAAAAATGTGCAGCGAAGAAGTAAGAGGGATGCTTCTGTCTAGAACTCCATGGCATCAGAGGTACAACTTTGAAACTGAGGGCTGTGCAGTCAAAGCAGACAGCAGGCACAAAGACGTGTTAAATTACCCACATGATGTATAGCTTAATGAACCCCCTTGTGTTGATCACGCTTGGCATTAATCAAGAGCCATGAACAGATTCCCTTATTTTCTCAATGCTGCTCTGATAAACTGCAATTTCATTTAACCTTGGACAGCAACTTTAATAGCTTCCACGGGACAACTGTCGATACCTTCCTGGGTATACAGTGATTAAACTGCAACCCAAGATGCATGTCATGAATTTTCTTCGTTTGAAATTAGAATTTTTATTCTTAACAACTATTTGCATAAAATATGCTGAAGACACTGAGATGTGTAAAGATTTGCATTTATCCAAGTCTAGATTTGCTATGCTATGTGATAAAATATTAATTAATATCATACTCAGAGCATGTTTACTGGTATCTTTGTTTTACTTCTTTCAAATAACCCTTGCCCTGGACAGAAGCAACAGAAAGAAGAAATTCAGAGTCAAATTTAACTTTGAAGCAAACCCCCTCAACTGCCTACTGCATGTACCCAAGATAAAACCTCCAGGTACCTGGGAACAAATGGGCAGATCTTCTCACCAGATCCAACTGGGAAGTAAGTAATGTCTCCCCTGCATTAAAACTTTACATACGGTGGTCACATACTATGACTAAATCTGACTAAAGATGGATTGCTAGATAAAGCAAAACCATCCAGTTTCAATTTCCTTCCTTGATCTTAAATGTATTCGCTAAACATATCTGTGGTTGGTTTAATTTCCTAAATTTTAAAGACAACAGCTGGATGAAAATGTGAGAAGGCCACTTTCTTGACACATACTGATCCATAATGCTAAGACACTTCTACCCAACTGATTCTCTTGAAAGTGGATCATATGAAGTTTTCAGATGCGGGTTTCATGTCAAGAGTTCAAAACATGTCTAATGTCAGTAGAGGGCTGAATTAAGAGTAAAAGATCAAGGCTCGTCGTAGGAAAAACAATGCTAGAATTTCTTTCCCTCTGAAAGGAGAAAATGAATGTGCCAATTGGCACATAGAATGAACAGAATGTGGGGTAGTTCTAGGGGCAGAATGCATAGAGAAGGTACAGATCTGGTCACAGAACATATGCAATCCTCTATTTTATGAGAAAATACTCATGGCCATCAGTGTGATATGGCCAGTATTTTCAAAATCTGGAAGTGGCATCAGTGTCTACAAATTACATTGCAGGTGGTCACAATGACAAGTTTTTAATAAGGTACCTCAGACTACATATAATCTTATAAATCATATTGAGATTAGTACTTTTTTATGTTTTAATTTGATGTAAGAATTTTGTGCCCTGGCCAGGTAGCTCAGTTGGTTAGAGCATTGTCCCGATACACCAATGTTGCAGGTTCAATTCCTGGTCAGGGCACATATAAGAATCAACCAATAAACACATAAATGAGTGGAACAACAAATCAATGTCTCTCTCCCTCTCCCTCTCTCTCTTTCTCCCTCCCTTCTCTCTAAAAAGAATAAGTAAATTTAAAACATTTTTTAAAAGATTTTGGTTATTTTGGGGTCAGTAAGACATAGTGGAAAAGATACTGGATTAGAAGTTAGGGCACTTGGTTCTAGACCTAGATGACCTCTGAATATATGTGTGACTTTAAGGAAGTCATTTAATCTCTATCCACAGATAATCACTTGACCTCTTTGGTACTCCTTATCTATAAAATAAAGGAATTTGATTTTGTTATCTTTGAGCTTTCTTTTGGGATTCAGTCTATAATGTGTGACTAATTTCTACACAAGTGTTCGATTTTTAGTTTGAAGTTGCATTTCTTTACTGTGAAAGAGATGAAGGCCTTATAATAGAGTTCTAACTTCTCACAAGGGGCACGTGTGGATCCCGCTGTTCAGTGTTTGTTTTCACACATGTGCTCAGAACCTCCACCATGTGTGCCTCGGTTTAAGGTGGTGGCTGGTTGGTTGGCAATATTTAGAAGACTGCAAAGAACTGCATTTGATACAAATTTCCTCTAAAGCTCAAGTGCTACCCTAAGTAGAATTTTTTTGTTTGTTTCCTGTGGCCTCTTCACAGTTCTTTCACTAATTTTTCATTCTGTGCCTCAAATTTCTGTGCTGCTAAGAAGAAAATGCAGCCCTGGCAGAACCCAGGGAGTTTATATTAGGATAACAAAGTCATTCTGTTGTAATGTGACCAGCACATATTTCAGTCGGACTCCTGTCATAAATCCCCTAGGAGCAGAAATCCCTGTATCAAATGCTACAAAACACGACCTATGCAAATTGGCAAAAGAAGGGTCATGTGCTTGGAAGGCAATCAGGACTGCACATAAGCCAAGCATGGCTTTTCAGAGCACAGGCAAACAGCCTATCATGGGCTAGGCAGGTTCCTGCACCGGCCTGGTCAAAGACTCCAATGTTCCTGGCCTTCATCCACACGCTTGAATATGCCAAGCTTTTCCAGCCTTGGGATCATTGCACATGCTATTCTCTCTGCCTGGATTGCTCTTTTCCTTCTTGGATTAATTAATTCCTTCTCATCTTTCACATCTCAGCTTCAATGTCATGTCTCCAAAGAGGCCTCCTCCTGACAGCCTCTCCCCTCCCCACATCAATCAAATCTGAATTAAGTCACCAAACAATAAGGTGTATTTTAAAGAAACAAACCAGTGAAGTGTCTTCCTAGAGCCCATATAATGATTTGAACAGGGTACTGAAGACTAGTATCTGTAAAATAAGGTCATTCATTTACAAAGGAATGATATTAAACCAACTCAACAAATATTCACTGAGATTGTAGCCAATGATAGTCAGTGGGACCTGTGAATTAGTCCTGCCTTTAGGTTAATATGTTACTATAAGTAGAACATTAAAATGTTTTAGGGTACAGGAATATGCTTTGTTCCCAACATAAAAAAAAAAAAAAGCAAAAAACAAATGGGGGCTAAAATTAAGACATCAATTTTTGTCACTTAGACCAAGATGAAAAGTCATAAATCTGTGTTAATAAAAAATAAAATTTAAAATTCCTTTTCTAACTCTTTAAGCCCAAAAATAACGGTAAAACATATTTACATTATTTAAGCTAAAGTTTAAATCCCTGTTGCTGGAGAAACCTATATCCATAAAACAACAATAAAACTACCTTCTAGTTCAATAAGAGTTGATCTTTAATGCGCATTTTTAATGCGTTAAGAACTGTACTCTACAGCAATGGCCCCCAACCTTTTTGACACCAGAAGACAATTTTTCCACGGACGCAGCGGCAGAGGGATGGTTTCTGGGATGATTGAAGTTCACCTCCTGCTGTGCAGTCCAGTACTGGTCTGTGGTCCAGGGGTTGGGGACCCCTGAGCTATAGGTATTTTATAGTTAATATTTGGTTTTATCGCCATAAAAACTCTATTGCAGGTATTATATGATGTAGCTAGCTCTGTCATTGTTTTCTTTTTTTTGTTTGTTTGTTTGTTTCCTTTACACAATTAGATGGATTAATTAACCTTCTCAAGATCATACTCTTAATAAGTCCCCGCCTGTGCCAGTGTCTCCAAAACCAGGCCTCTTAATCATTCCACCATTGGGAGGGGAGGCAGAGGGAAAAAAATCAAATAGAACTTGAGGGCCACCTAAGTTGTCATACATTATGATTTAATGAAATACAAATCATGCCAATTTGATACATAACTAAATTCAACAAGGCTAAGTTTCGAAGGCCGAACACCAGATCCCAAAAGTCAAAATAGCATCTCTGTTCTCACTTCTTACTACTGATTTATGAATTACACTTGAAGAGCTTGGCTCTCAGTTTGTGCATGTTTTTGCATTCATCTAATAGAAATTGTGAATAATATCTCCCACTTGCCTTATAAGAAAGTTCTGGAAATTAGTAACATCTGAAAACCTTTCAATACTCTTGAGAAATATGCTATAAAGAACTGTTTTCTTTTTTATCCCAAACAACTAAAGTGAATACCAATGAAAACTCATTTTAAAGGATTAGAATTGTCACTGCTTTATAGCATGTAAAATTAAGAATTAAAAATTAGTGGATGAAATTCATAACCGATCAATAAGAGGCACTCAATGCAAGCTGGCAAAGTCTAAATGTCAACCACACCTATAAAGAATCTGAAAATAAAATCTGCCTGAAAAGCTGTCTGCTGGTACAATTAAATATCTTCAAGATACAATTTTTCCTACTGTGATATTTATTCATGACCTATATTTACATTATTAGATGTCTTAACTTTTATTTTGTCCTTTCTTACTTTTGACTGCATTGAGATTTCCGCATTACCTTAACTTTGTTAACAAAGGAAAAACATTCCTTGCACAATACTTATATTTCTATTCTTGCATTATTACAAACCATCTATCCTTTCATGCTTTATTGTAAAAATAATTTGAAAATAATAATTTTAACTTATTTTTCCTTCTCTGGTTTTAAATCTTCTTTAAAAATCTCTAATAAGTTAGGAGTTCTAAAAAAGGGATCTTATACCCAGTCAATGGAATCTAATTCAGCACTAAAAAAATAAATAAAAATAATTTTTAAAAAAGATCTATCAAGCCATGAAGAGACATGGTGGACCTTTAAATGGATATTGCTAAGTAAAAGAAGCCAATCTGAAAAGGCTACCTACTGTGTGATTCCAACTATCTGACATTCTAGAAAAGGCAAAATCATGGAGACAGCATCAGAGATTACAGAGGAAGAAGAGATGAAAAGGCAGAGGACAGAAGGTTTTTAGGGCAGTGACACTACTCTGCACACCATCATCATGGGTACATGTCATTATACATTTGCCAAAACCCATAGCATGTGCAGCAGCAAGAGAGAACCTGAATGTAAACTATGGGCTCAGAGTGACAATGATGTGCCAATGTGGGGTCAACAGTAATAACAAATGGACCACTCTGTGGGGATGTGCATAGTGGGGGAGTCTGGGAGGGAGGGGCAGAGGGCAGAGGCAGATTTAACGGCGGGCCCACCGGGCACGCACCCCGACTTCTGAAGGGCCCCGCAAAAGCCCAACTTTACACTTTTTTCTAATGACACCAAGTTTGGTCTCATTATTACACTGCATAAAATATTGTTAACATGTTTTTTTATTTTCTCTGTCTCTCTCTTTTTTTTAAGAGGCCCAATATTTTCTTCTGCATGCAGGGCCTCAACTGACCTTAATCTGCCTCTGGCAGAAGGAGTATATGGAAAATCTCTGTACCTTCCCCTCAATTTTGCTTCAAACTTAAAACTTCTCTATAAAGTCTATTTTTAAAAATTTTAAGGGGTAGGGGAAGATAGAAGAGGGTACAGAGGGGATGAATGGTACCAGAAGAAGACTTGACTTGGGATGGTGAACACACAATACAATATATAGTTGATGTATTATATTGTATACCTAAAACATATATAATTTTATTAACCAATGTCATCCTAAGTAAATTGAATTTTTAAAAAATTATGGAATCTAAAAGAAGTCTTCTGTTTCTTGTTTAGAGGATATATTTTATTTTTCACCTCTATATTTATATTATTTATTAAAAGTGAATCAAAAATCGTTCTGGTACTAACTGCACTATTTTCAGAAGAGGTATAAAGAAACTAGATTCCTCAAATCCATTATATATTTAGTGGAAAATAAAATAAAGGAAAGGAAAGGAAAGGTAATCTACTATCCATCAAAGTGAATGCATTGCTCACCTTTTAAGGTGCAATAATGTGGCCTGGTCACTGGGGATACACTTAGTGTCCTGGAAGAAATAATTAAATAAATGGCCCTTGTGGCCCAAAGAAGCTAATAGAGCTGACTTTTCAATAATAAAACGTACCATTTCATCCTGACAACATAGCAGTTAATTTCTAATCTGAAAAATAGGAGCTGCCAGGCTTGGCTGTGTTGTTTCTTTCAGATACACTGTTGATGACTCAGAATTAATAGTTTTTTAGCCAACTTACCTATATCCAATTTTAAACTCTTCACTGAGCTCACATGAAATGGAAAATGTGAAGAAGCAAGAGATCTGTTTTTCTAAGCTTCCAACTCCATTCTCTTAATGTCCCACATGATGATTTCCTGCTTTTGTGTTTCCACATGTTTACTTGCCTGTTTTTAGGAGCAGCAGCCATCCCGGAGTTCTGGTCTCAACTAATGCAACTTGGGACAAATAGCTTGAGCTTTGGGGGCCTTCGGTATAGTAGATGAGTTATATGGTTATTTTCAAATTTAAAGTTATTGTAGAAGTCATATTAAATTCTCAGGATTGTTTCTGGAACAATGTTCCATACCTTCTCACGTGATTGATTTCATCTCATGCTTGAGGTGTGTATCATGTCCTACAAAAAGGACTTCCCTAACTACCGGTATGTAGTACCATAAACATAAATATATACACAGGCACACACTGAAAACATGTACATACATATACGGGGTACACATGGACACACAATTGCCAACACCAATTACTCTAGGCACTTTTTCTTCATGACTCTCAGGAAAATATCTAATTATGCTGTTTACCTGTCTGCTTATTCCTTTGCTGTCTCCCCTACAAAAATAGAAGATTCCCGAAGGCTGAGAATCCACCTATCTTATCCACAGATATATTACTGATACAATGCCTGGCTCATGAAAGACCCTCAAATATTTGTTAAATACATGAAATAAACATAAAACCATACTGCATATATTATAGAAACAAAATGAAATCTCAATCTATGAAAAGTCTATGTCAGTAATATGCATGTGTGGATGTGTATGTATATCTATGAAACCTTAAAATCATTATAATCACTGTTTATTGAACAATTTTTATGTGTCAACACTAAATAAATGTTCTGGATGAATGAATGAATGACTCCTAGAATTTCAATGTACCACCATAATCAGGTGAACCAAAACAATTTCAAAGACTAAGCTGTAATTAGATCATGTTGCCTTAATTTAAGCTTAAGTTTCATATCACAGACTCACCGATTATTACCTTTGTTTCCTTTCATATATATTATGGTATAAATATGAACAAAAATTTACAAGATTCCTTAATTAGGTAGCTTATGTTGACTCCAGTGTAATTGAGCCGTTCTCATTGCCTGCATAATTTTAAGTCTAAAAAATGCATACTCATAACATTGTTTAATTATTTTAATAATTTTTTAATGTACAATGTACTCATAAATGAGCAAACCAAAAATGTCATGAGTCAAAAAATAACCTCAGAAATTATATGGAGAACAATTACTATAAAACCAGCAACATTACGAACTTTACATTCTGGGTTTTTTCTCATGTAGATGCAAATAAAAAGAAAAAAACATAACAGAGAAATGATGAATAAAGCAAAGGGCACTCATTAATTCACTGATTTTTCAGCCTATCGCTAAACTGATCAATAGTTGAACATACAGATTCACTGGTTACTTTATGTGCACTTCAAAAAATATCATTAATAATATTTTATTGCCTTATATATCAGCACTGTTCTGTAAAGAGAAGACACCTGGGTTCTCATACTTTTCATATCATCCTTCACAGAAACAAATCTCTTTCTATCCTGTTTTTGCTTCCAAAGAGAACGCAGCTGTCTTTTATTAGAGATGTTTAACTTACTATCTGTGGAGTTTTACATGCTTAACAGAAGATTTTAATATAGTTTTAGCTCCTGCCTGAGATAAATCAAACTCAAACTGACAAATGAGCAACTGTGTTTGCAAAAAGTGGGGGGTTGTCTGATTTAAAACCCCAAGAACTGAGAAAGCCTTCAATCTTAGGTTGCATGAAATACACATTTTATTCAGCAAGACATGATAGATACTTTATTGCAGTGTCGTTCTTTTTTAAATTCACTAGATGCATCTGAGAATAGTCTAAAGCTATAGTGTATTAATAAAATTAGCCAGAAATGGCAAATGAAAAACTAGTACTATAAGTAGTATAATTTATCAATTGCTTTAGAAATTTTGCCTAAACATTTTCCAATCTTAAATGCTTTACCTGGTTCCCTTGTTTTCATATTTCTCTCCTATTATACTTGGTGCCGAGCTCTTTTTTTTTGTAGAATACAAATATTTTCCTGATTATTACTGTGCATGATTGTGTATAAATGCAAAGTAGTTTAAGATTATGCAGGGAAAATGGTTGATGCACGCCTTTGACTTCATAGACCTAACAATACCATCCTGCTGCTCGCTGAAAAATTCAGAGCATTTCTTGCAATAGCTTTGTTCTTCAATGAGGTTATTACTTTTGCCTTTCCAGATTAATTACCTGTAATAATATTGTGCCCTCCTGATTGTCTACAGATGTATTAATCCTCTTTGATGATCTGTTCTACCCTCCTAAAAAAATCACTGGTAAAAATTTCTGCTTGATCAAAATTGTAAAAAAATATATTTAGTAGGTAACATAGTAATAACTGATTTAGGCAAAAATTATCAGATAATGTTACAACCTCCAGGCAAAAGTTAGTTGGGGAAGAGGATGTGTGTATCTCTTCTTGGTTTACCTATTAATTACCAAAGGGAATGCTGTCATTAAATAGAGAAAGTAGCATGCTTCTCCTTAAGAAAGTAGTCACGTTAGCATCACCAATAATGAGATAAACTGATACCATGTGACATGGAGTGGCATGTTGAGAAGGACACAGCACCACACAGTTTTGTTCCTACAAAAATGTACAATCAGAATCTAATCATGAGGAAACAAACACAAATTTAGGGATGTTATGCAAAATAATTGGCCTGTCCTTTTCAAAATATCTTAAAAGAGCATAAAGATTGATGGGCTGGTCCAGATTAAAGGAGACTTAAGACACACAGTATCTAAGCACAATACATAATTCTGGATTGATGCCTAGAAAAGCAAACAAGATTTTAGGCTTTGTTTTTCTCTGAAGGACATTATTAGGACAACTGGAAAAAATCTGAATATGATGTATATTAGGTCATTTGTTTTGTATTAATGTTAACTTTCCTGAATTTGATGATAAAGTGTATTAAACTAAATTAATACTTAAGACTGTAAGGACATGTAAGCTGTAAGTATTTAGGGGTGAAAAGTCATGACATCTGCAACTTATTCTCAAAGAATTCAGCATGCTAGGTAGATAAATGATTGTGTATAGTACCATGAAGAGATAAAACAAATGTGAAAAATATTGATAAATGAAGACTAGGTAGAATGTATATAGATGTTCTAAAATTCTATAAAGTTTTCTTGTCTTTTCTGAAGGTTTTAAATTTTTCAAAATTAAAGGTAAAACTAAGAAGAATTTCTTTAAATCGTATCACAGTGACAAATGTGTCAATATTCTGAAAGGAAAGGAGAAAATCAAGGTTAAAAAACTTAAGCAATGTACAATTGAGTGGACGTGTTACTTGTCCCCTGACATTGAACTATATTGTCAATACTGAATATTTTTAATGTGTTTGCTTTTCCATTTGAGCCTCCAAAATTTCCATTTGTGCATTCTGGCATCTATGTCTGCCCCTCTAAATTAAGGTAGCTTCTTAACTGCTGATGTTCCCCATTCACTTTTTGCCATACTTAGCCAGTTACAGATTGCACTTTAGAGGCACAAACTTGAACATGAGACACTTTTTAAATTTTTCTCCTCTCACTTATAACTCAGTTTAAACTTAAAAACAAAACAAACAAAAAAACAAAAACAAAAAGCCTTTTTCTTTCACAGAGATAAGTATCCCTACCAAAATAATAAATTTAAATATAAAAATAAAGTTTGGTTGTCAATTCGATGTCTTTACAGAATCTTTTTTCACCACCCCACCCCATTTCCCTCTCAGTCCCAATAGTGTGTGTTTCAGGGAGTTTTAACATGATTATATCCTATCCATTTGCAGGGAAGCCAATGACTATTTCTGGTCTGCTTCATTCTTTCATTATTAATCTTCACTTTGACATCAGGTTCCAAAGAAAAACACCTTTAATAATTCCACTTCTTCACTCTTCTCCTCAAGTCTAACTACTGGCATTTCTTTGCTAACGTTCCTGTAAATCTTTGTAAGTTGCCTTAACTATAAAGAACAAATATTTATCCTAGGAAAATCTCTTATTTCCTTCTTTTGCATTTTAGGGTCAATAAAGAACAGATGAGAAATATGCAAAGGAAACTAGAATATCCTGTCTCTTCCCAAGAGCCAATTATTACATTAAGAACGTTTACTTGGTAAAGGCAAGAGAAAAGGGCTTCAGTTTCAGCTGGTTTCATTATGAGAATGAAAACTTCCCCAAATAGTCATGCCTATTAGAAGAGTCAGTAAATGACCAGTAGATCCTAAAGTGACCTCCACCTTCCTATAAACTCCAACTTCCTACAAGCGATGTTTAAAGAGATCCCCTAATCCTTAGCAACACTATCATGTAAAAGCTTTCCTGCCATACTAAGTAGTCCATGCCCCATAGATATTATAAAAAAACAACAGTGTTTTTAATACTTTTATTTCTAATTTTTGCTTTTAAAAGAGATAATAAATCCAAGAAAAGCTATTAGCATAGTATCTGGCCCATGATCCCCATGGATATTAGATATAAATTTCTGTTATTTTTCACTCTGTATTTGCCTACCGTAAGAAGCAGTTTTCTTTCCATCCCCTTGCATTTTTGATAGTTTAAGCCCCAAATGCACATTGTAGAAATCTATGTAACCCTGATATCCAGCAGTTCCATTTACCAAATTTAGAGTCATAACTTGGATTTTCCACGGTTGTATAAGTTAGCTGCACAACCAATCACTCAAAACTTGTAATTTGAGCAAACAGTAACCTACCTGGCAATCTGGCAGCTCTTTTGCTAGTATAACTCCTCTAGAAACTTGGCAGCCTTCCTGTGTTAAATTACAGTCTATTCTATTTAGTATAGGACTAGTAGACTGTTGTCATAATAGCCCCAATATGTTCACACCTTTCGGAATTCATCACCTCCCTCAACATAAGCTCTTGAATAATTCCTTCCCACACTCATTCTAGTCTGGACTTGGCCATGTGATTTGCTTTAACCAATGTGACAACAATAAATGTGACATAGTAGAGACTTGAAAAGCGCAGGAACATTGGGACTTGCCCTCTCTGGCTCATCTTGGCACCTTGCCCTCATCACTGTGTGAGCAAGCTCAGGCTAGCCAACTTGATAATGAAAGACATGTGGCCCAGTCCCCTTGTTGTCCCTCTCTGCAGCAAGCCAACGCCTGACATTGAGCCTCTTCTCTGTCAAAGACCACAGATGCATGAGTGAGTCCAGCCAAGACCAGCAAAGTTCTGCCCTACTGAGTCCCACTCAAATTTTCCAATACACAAGTGACACAAATGATTGTTTTAAGCCACAGGCTTTGTTTTGCAGCAACAATAACTGATAAAGAAATTGGTACCGAGAAGTGTGGTACTTCTGTAACAAAAACCAAAAATATGTAGCATTAGCTTTGGACTAGGTGGCTGGTGAGAGGCTGGGAGAGCTGAAAAAACTTCATGAGAACTAGGGAAATGGTGGGCACACTGTTAGCAGAGGCTATGACAGTGATAAGAAAATTGCTCTAGCAGGTTAGAAAAATAGTGACCTGAGTTAGTTGTGGAATAGTTAGTAAAACTGTTGCCTGTGGTAACTGATAAACTTCTGGATTTAGCTAAGGAGATTGCCTCACAGAAACTTCAATTTGTCAACTGACTTCTTTTAGCTGCCTAAGTTAAGGTACTGGAAAGGCAAGATGAACTCAAAAAAAATTCTGTTTGTAAGCAGAACTTAGGGGGGAATTTAGGGCAGACAGGACACACTAAGAAGAAAGTAAACTCTTCCTTATCTCCAATCTCCCCAGTCAAGGGAAATTGGCAAATTAATAAACAGCTTCAGGGTAAAGATCAAATCAAAGTGTGATTATAAAAAAGTCCCTTCGCTAAGAACTCTAAAAATGTTAAGAATGTATATAAGAGACACTCTGTTAGACAAAAGATGACTTGAAATTCTTAAGGGTGCTTTTCCCAGCAGCCTGGCACACCCAAGTAAAAAGAAGCATGCCTCAATTAGGACTGTGGATGCAGCTTTTGGACCTGGATCCAATTCATAGGAAGCTCTCAAAAATGCTGAAGTCCTGATAAAAGCATGACCATCTTGTGTTGAAGAGACCATGTCAGCTCAAAACAAAAAGAGGCTTCCGGACCCCAATCTCTCTGGTAGATTGAGGAAGATGTCCATCTGCATACACAAGCCATTTCTTATAAGTAAGAAATGACATCTCAGAAGACAGAGCCAAGAACTGTGGAGGACAATGGGCTAGGGGACCACTCCCAGAGAGTTATAAAAATGACGGACTGAAGAAACACTCCCAGGAAGCAGAGTCTCAGGCCAATCAAGGAAAGCTTCCTGACCCTGGGGTATGGGGATCAGGCAACATTCAGCGGGCTGGATTTCAGAGTTTCTGTGGACTTGCTACTGTGGGCCCCAATCTCCCCCTTTCAAATGGTTCTCTCTGTTGTAGTTACCATGTTCTTGTCTTAATTTATCTTTTTAGTAAAATTGTATCAAAAGGAGTTGCATCCAAAAAGTCACATGCAGACAAGGTTACATAGAAAGAAATCCTGGACTCTGAGCCTGCTATTGTGACTGGATGAAATTTAAGGTATCTTATAAGGGAGGGCATGTAATTTGCATGTGGGAGGAATATAAATCACCAGGGCAGAGACCTTCTGTGGTAAGTTGTGGTGGTAACAAACTTTTATTGTTCATACTTGCCTATATCCATACCTTAGGTAATCCTCCCACACTCTGGACTTGGCTATGTGACTTATTTCAGCCAGTGAGACAATAGCAAAATGGAACCAGCAGAACCCTGAACATACTCACACTTGAAGGCTTGCTTGTGTTGGCTGCTGTTAGAACCACCATGTGAACAAGCACAAGCTAGCCCACTGCATGATGCAAGACACATGACCCAGTCACCACACTTGCCCCGGCCAACAGCCGGGGATCCCTAGAAGCACAGCCCGCAGGAAGACCAACAGCTGACCACAGATACACAGTATGAACGAAACTAGTCAAGAACCACTCAGCTGAGCCCATCCCAGTTGCCACATGACAAATGGCAAGTTACATAAATAGCTGCTGTTTTAAACTTCTAAATTTTTAGTGCATAATAAAGTCGCAGAGAATAATGTCCTAGTTCACATTCAGCAAATTAGAGCCTGCAGGCTAAGTTCAGGTCTCCTCATTTTTGGACAGCCTACAAACTAAAAATGGTTTTTATGTTTGTAAATGGTTTTTAAAAAATCCCCCCAAATAATATTCTATGACATTAGAAAGTTATATGACATTCAAATCTCATTGTCCATAAATAAATTTTATTGGAACACAACCACACCCACCTCTTTGCACACTATCTACGGCTGCTTTTGCACTTCAGTGACAATGTTGAAAAGTGAGGACAGAAACTATATTGCCTGCAAAGCCTAAATTATTTACATCTGGCCCTTACAGAAAAAGTTTGATGATCTCAGTTTTAGCTATAGTTCACAGTTGTTCACATGTGGTCAAAAATAGCACAGCCAAAGTTCAGCATTAAGAGAGAAAGTGAGCATTCCATATCTTGGCAGCCCGGACACAAGCTTTGGGCTCCCGTCCACACCCACGGGAGGCCACCCATGTATGGGTTCAGTGAAATCCTATCAGAAGAGCAAGGGGGACCACTGTTGCACATCTGAAACTAACACAGAATAATATTGAATGAAATTGTAACTGAAAAATAGATTAAAAAATTTTTTTAAAGAAGGGCAAGGGTACACCATGAATGACTGGCAAACCCTGTAACAGTGAGTGAAAAGGGGGGGTGAGAGAAGGAAACAAGGCGCAAATGACCTAAGATTTTTCCATAAGAAAAACCTGTGTGTGCGGTCACTTGCTCTTCTCCTCTCGACAATATTGTAGCTGAAGCAACTCAAGTATCAGCAGCACCCCAGCTTCAGCAGTTTTACAGTTAGCTACTGCAAGAGAAAATCTTAGTTGATATCAAAACAAGCAAGCAACTAAGATTTCTAATCTCATTATAAATATTCGGCAAGTATAGGCATGGTGAAAGAGCATACGGTGAACTGGAAACAAATGACTAATGTAATTTTTATGGCCTTATGCTCATTATTTCCATGATACTGTCTTTGCTAACCCATTTCCCATCTTTCCTGACTTCCTTTTGATTACCCCAAGAAAACATAACTTGCAACGGAAACTCATTAAATTTGAGTTGGACCAGAAATGAAAAAGAAAGAAACCAGGATACTCACTAGTGGGTGCTCTAACTACGTCCCTTCATACTGTCACTCGTCTCTGACAATCTACTGTTTTAGGTATGAAAATGAGAGCAAGCAAGAAAGGATCGGCGGCAGCCGTCCGTCTCGAGAGACGATGGTGTAGCTTCTTAAGAGTCTATCTGCACCGCCGAGAATGGCTGTGCAGTTCAACTCGGGAGTGACACGGTATCTGTCTCCTCCCGTGTTGAATCGACATCTTGCGATGACGCTGGAGTGTCCTCTCCAGTGAAGCTGAAGCTACAGAGCCTGGGCAGGGTGATATGGAGGGTCCGCTGTTGCCCATGCAGCAGACCCCCCCTCTCTTCGCAGCTGAAGGGTCCAAGGGAAAGACGGAGTCAATACAGCTTGGCTTCAGGTGCGCCGCAGGAGTTGCCGGTGTTGACTACAACGTCAAACCGCCTTAGGGACTCCGGCTCCGGATTTTCTGTCAGGGTTTACTCCCTTAGCCTTTCCCCTGAAGAGGTATGCCGCAAGGCAGCGGAGGTTTTTTGTATACATGTATATACTATATGTGATATTGTTAAAATCAAAAACAATGGAGAGCAGTCTTAAAAATTTCCAGAGCAGACAGAATTAGTTTAGTTATACATGCCAAGCTTAATTTAACTTATTTGGCAAGACTAACTTGACCTGGGTTGTTTCTTATTTATGTCTCTGGATATCATAAGCAAAACTTAAAGTGTTTCCCAAAATTGATATGATGTAACCACTAACCAATTCCCTATCATTTAAGACGATTCCAATACAATAACCAATCACTGTGAAGAAGAAAGAGTCACTGCCTTCCCACCAAATAAACTGCTTTATAATAATACACTCTGAGCCTTATTCCACGTTTTGGTTTGAGTGCTCCCAGTTCACAAACTCTCTTTGGTGTGTGCACAATAAACTTTTACTGATTACTGCTTCGGTGATTCATTAGTTTTACTTGTATTAATTATAAACTTTTAACTATATATACACACATACATATGCATAGGCATATATATGTATGTACACACACACACACACATCATCTAAAGCTACACCAATGTAAGTGGTGGCAGAAACCACTCTAATTAGATACTAAGCTAATCAGATGATACGTGTGATAGAAGATGAAAAAAGAAATACCTGTCATGTATGATGGAAAGATAAATACTAACTGGTAAGTAGTAAGACCCAAATTCTAGTTCTCACTTCAATTTTCTAGGCTCCAGTTTTCTCTGCTATGAAATGAGGGACTCACCTGGGAATGGCATCTGTGTTTTTATCTTTTTGGTTCCTCTAAACACTAGAAGGACCTCTCTGAGGGCCATGTTGAGAAGCATCTGAGACTGCATCCTGGTAAGCAAGAAAGGATAGGCAGACATAAAATGAGAGAAAGAAAGTGGAGAGAGATGAGAGAGAAAGGACAGAAACTAAAACTAAAACAAAACTAAAAACCAAAAAAAAGAAAAAAAAAATCACCTTTTCTGACCTCTTCACACACGATCAGCAGTGAGAAGGAGAGCAGGAATGTCATTCTCTACACCCCCCATTTTAGGAACAGCCTCCAGTCTATACGTACAACAGAGTGGTTACAAATCAGAACCAAAGTCACCAGCGACCTGGAAGTGCACTGGCCACTTAGGTACCCGTGATGGCTTGATAAAAAATATTTTATTGTTTTTCTATTTCAGTTGTTCCAATTTTTCCCCCTTTGCTCTCCTCTGCCCAGCCCACCCCCAGCTCCCACAGTCAATCCCCACCCTGTTGTTCATGTCGGTGGGTCATTCATGTGTTCCTTGAACAAGCCCTTCTCCTTCTTTCCACCCTTATCCCCCTTGCCCTCTCCATTCTCCCCTCTGGTTACTGTCAGTCTGTTCCTCCTTTTCATGCCTCTGGTTCTATTTTGCTCATTTGTATGTTTTGTTCATTATGTTCCTTTTATAGGTGAGATCATATGCTATTTGTCTTTCACCGACTGGCTTATTTCACTCAGCATAGTATTCTCCAGTTCCATCCATGTTGTCACCAAAGCTAGGAGTTCTTTCTTTCTGCTGCATAGTATTCCACTGTTTTTTGATCTGCTCACTTACTGATGGGCACTTATGCTGTTTCCACCACTTGGCTATTGTAAATAATGTTGCTATGAACATAGGGGTGCGTAGTTTCTTTTGAGTTGGGGTTTCAGGGTTCTTATGGTATAATTCCAGCAGTGGAATTGCTGGGTCAAAAGGCAGTTCCATTTTTAGTTTTTTTGAGGAAATTCCATACTGTTTTCCACAGTGGCTGCACCAGTCTGCATTCCCACCGACAGTACACCAGGATCTTTTCTCCACATCCCCGCCAGCACTTGTTGTTTGTTGATTTTTGAATGATGGCTGTTCTGACAGGTGTAAGGTGGTATCTCATTGTGGTTCCAATTTGCATCTCTCTGATGGCTAGTGATGTTGAGCATCCTTTCATATGCCTATGGACCTTCTGCATGTCCTCCTTAGAGAAGTATCTGTTCAGGTTCTTTGCCCATTTTTTATTTGTATTGTTCATGGATGGAAGAATTAACATCATTAACATGTCCATACTACCAAAAGCAATCTATAGATTCAACACAATCCCTATTAAAATACCAACAGCATATTTCACAGATCTAGAAAAAAATATGTCAAAAATTTATATGGAACTAAAAACTACCCTGAATATCTATCCTAAGCAATCTTGAGAAAGAAGAATAAAGTAGGAGGGATCACAATACCTGATATCAAACTATACTATAAGGCTACTGTAATCAAAACAGTCTGGTAGTGGCACAAGAACAGACACATAGATCAATGGAACAGAATAGAGAGCCCAGAAATAAACTCATTTCTCTGTGGTCAATTAATATTTGACATATGGGGCAGGAGCATAAAATCGAATAAAAATAGCCTCTTCAATACACGGTGTTGAAAGATCTGGACAGGTACATGCAAAAAAAAATTAATAAAAGGAAACTAGCCCACCAACCGGTGATGTCTTTTAAATTGGTACAGAAAATTTGGAAAAAAGAAAGTGATAAGCTTCTGACTGAAATTCATGTTAGAGCTGTTTGCTTATTTCTAATGACAGACCAAAGTAGGAGAGTGGGAGGAGAAGTATACCTGGATTCCTGTAGTCAGGGGGCATATTTGTAGCAAATCTAAAAACATAAGAGAAGCGAATAAAAACCAGTCTGCTTTCTATTATCACCATGCACAGAAAATTCTAAACGATGTCTGTGATAAAATATCCCTTCCTACCAGAGAACCACCTGACCACATTCAGCCTCTTACTACACCACTGCTTATCCTCAAAGGTTTCCCCTCTTTTCATCTCCGTTGACTCTTTAAAGCCAACCTCACACATACATCCAGAATCACATACAAATATAAAGATTTCAAAAGCATGGACCCACGACTGGATTTTACTTCTGGTTTTGTGGGGTGGCTGAGCGAGGGGTGACATTACAGATGACACAAATCTTTAGTCCTTTCCTTCCTACCCTTGGTCCCCTTCCTCTTTCTTTGAAACCCCTCAGATTCTCTTCCCTCTTCCTGTCACCTAAATCTTCCTTCTAATCCTTTTTCAGGGCCTGTGTCCCTTTCTTATTTGGAGAAATTTCTCCAATTTGTATCTTCACCCGTTAACCCCACCACAAAAAGAGGTAATAAACATGCTCTTTAAAAGGCCTGAGGTAGGAGGAGCGTGTAAATAACTAATATTAATTTAACACATTTAGATGATAAAATGATAATAATGAGGGGGCTACATTTTAAAATATGTCTAGGGTGAACTGTGACACCTATTTAAATATACTATGAAAACACAAATGTAATAATGTGTGAATGGAAAGTATTTTCTAAGGGTATTTCTTTTTATTGACATTACACCTTCTTCTATGAAGATAATGTATTTCCCCTGTATTAGTTCAGTATTTGTCGTTTTCAATCCTTTCATGCCCATTATATCAAGGGAAAGTGATAAACTAAAAAAGGCTTGCATTGCAGGACTGCATAAGTCATGTAAAGTGCTTACCACAGAGTGTTTTTCTATAGTATCCCTCTTTGTAAAGTTGCTTATAGTGAAATTCTCCAATACTGAAGTGGAATAAAAGGCCTAAATTGCTTCAGCACAAGCCAGCAAGGTTTCATTCCACTTACTGAAGTGTACTCTTACCTACAAGCAAGTGCCACTGTTAAGTGATGCACTTACCACATACCGCCCGGTGAAAAGTGCTGATACTGAAATGTTCCCTCTCTGCTTTCCTGGAGTGCAGAGAGGAGAATGAGAACTAAAGGCAGCCTCCGTTCCCAAAGGCTAAAGCGACTGGAAAGCTGCAGAGGTTTAGCTTCTCCCTGACAGTGCTGCCCCCAACATCAGGCAACAAAAATGTATGGTAAAAAAAGAATCCATTTTTCAGGTTTTTATGGTCCTTTGGTCTATTTTCAAGATAGAAGAAGTAGCTGACCTATTCAGAAATGTGTTATTATTTGCAGCATGTTAAATAGAATTCTCATAAGGTGTCGTATATGCATATTTATGTTATTTTAGAATAAACTCCACAAGTGTCAAATGCAAGTGACCTGCCAGAAGATAAATCTAAGCCAGGACCCCACGCTCTTATCTACGTAAGGCCTAAAATTCTGTTCCTGCTCTGCAGACTTTCCACCAATGGACAATCAGAAATGCATTATTTCCCACACAATAACATGCATGGAAGATACTACAGAATAGCCTCAATATCGCAGAACTTTGGTGTCCAAATTTTGGGGGATAGCACACTCCATCGATAAAAAATGTTCAAGTATGAACTGCAAATAATCATATATTTACTTATTTTTAAGTTATATACATGTACCATCACATTATATACATCTAAAACATAAAAACAGCAAATTTTACAAAATAAAATAATGAAGAATAAAATATTTTATTGGTCAGTACGGTTTTTAAAAACATGATTCTCACTAAAGGCATAATAGTAATTAAATTATTAGTGTAGCCCTGGCTGGGTGGCTCAGTTGGAGCATCGTGCCATACCAAAAGATTGCGGGTTCTATCCCCCATCAGGATCCATATCTAGGTTGTGAGTTCCATCCCCAATAGGGGCCCAAAGGGGAGGCAACCAATTGATCAATGTCTCCCTCTCCCGCTCCCCCCAGCTCCTCTCCCTCTAAAATCAATAAACATATCCTCACGTGAGGATTTAAAAAATTATTAACATAGTAATATGCTTCAACTTTTCAAACCCTTGTGACTGGATTTGCAAGTCTGCTTCTAAATTCAGTTTCCTTTGATACATAGTTTTTTATAATGAAAGATTTTTCATGAACATATGCAGATCTCAAACAAGAGAAGTGCATCATTCCGCCACACTTACTAAGTCATGATGCTCATTTCTCAATCCCAGTCAAAAGTTATACGAAGATTTCGGCAAAATTCAGCTAGTTGATTCCCATCTTCTCTAATTTCCAACAGTTGTTGCAAACTGATCACCAGTGTGTTCAAAGACATAGAAACTCTCAAGTTGATTTTAAAACAGATTTTTTTAAATTTAGTTTCCAGTTTTTTTTAAAGTGTGCCAAAATAAGCATTTTCTTAGGTTACACATCATTTTATGGAAAAATCATATAACGGTGGTAATACTTCCCAATATCTGTTTTTAAAATACTCCCTAAGAATAAGAGTTTTTTCACTAATTGTGAAAACTGCCTCTATTTTGTTGGTACAGAATAAGTGAGTGTATGTGTGTTGCTCTTCTGCTGCGTGGCATTCTAGTTACTTATCACAGAAAGGTCGCAAACTTGGAACCTTGTATTTGCCAAAGAAAAACGCACTATTTATCTTTAGTTTGACAACTCCTCCAAGTGTTTTGTCTCAAAATAACTACTAAACTTCTGTCAAGCAAGAGGCAAGAGCTGTCCGTTGTCACTCTCCACCTTAGTAGCGCACATTACGAAGAGTCTATTATTTAGGACAGTCCACTATAAATCTGCTTAGGAGGAACACATGCCAACTGAGCTCCATTGGGCAACTCCTCCCCATGTTAGAAGCTCTGCTTTCTTGGAAGAATAGCATGCTCTGTGAATCATGAGACGGCCTAATATGCAGGATATGAATAGTCAAGCTTAATTTTTTATAATTTTTAGACCAAGAAAATATATAAACACACATTCAGAAATACCTGACAACAAATTTCTTGAGCACTCACTCCCTGGGTGTGCTTCAAAGTAATGGCCCTGAGTGGTGGTTCTGAAAATACTACCTGGCATTTTGATGACTCCAGAATCTTGTTTAAAATAGCAGATCCCTGGGCCTCACCTAAACCTACTGAGTCACAAACTCTGTGGACAATGCCAAGGTATTAGCATCAGTAGCAAGAGTTATTTATCTGTTTAACCAGCCATCCCAAAATATTGTGGCTTAAAAAAAAACAAAACTTGATTTTTTTCTTACAATTCGGTGGACTGGCTGGATCTGTGCTCCACATGGTGTGAGCAGATTTGACTTACACAGCTTCATTCAGCTGGGAGCTCTACCAGGCTGAGTTATATACATGGAGATCCCATGCAGCCTGTGGCCTTGGTGCTGACTATGAGAGATGTGGCATCTCTCTCTCCTGTAGTCCCTCACCCCTCAGTAAGTGAGCCTGAGCTTCCTGGCATGGCAGCTGGTTTCCAAGATCACGGAAGCAGGAATTTCTGAGTCTCTTCAGGGTTACCCCTAGATGTTAATCAGAGACTCTTCGGCTGTATTCTATTGGTCAACACAAATCACATGGACTATCCAGATTCAAGGGGAAGGAAAACAAGACTCCACCTTTTGATGCAAGGAAGAGTATGCATATAGGGATAGAACTGTCGGCAGCCACCATTGGAGACAAGCTTTTACACAAATAATCTTAGAGTTAAAATTTGAGAACAGCTCCTATAACGTGTAAATCCAGCAGAGACTGTTGGATTTAAGCAAAGAACATTTTCCAGTATTCAAAATAAGTTGTTACATAGCTTTTGCAACCCTGATTAAGAGTAACAACTCTAAATATAAATATATGTACACACACACACAATAGAATTTTCTGGAAGGGGAATTTCTTCCTCATCATGCTGAATTATATGGTAATAATTAGTTTTTTTAACCATTCTTTTCTAAGACATTGGTTTTAGACTTGCAAAAGAATAAATTGTAAATAAATAGAGTATTTGGGTAAAAAGAAAATGTTTGTTAATGAAAGAAAATACAAAGTATTTTGAGCCATATGTATTGGTGAAGTTGGCAGTGGCTACCTTCCCTGTTTGCAAAACCCTACCATTTACGGCCAAGTAACAGCTGAAATTCTACCATGAGAGGATTAATCTCTCTAGCAGTTTTTTTCAGAGAGGCCATGGGGGAGGACTAGGAAAGACCACAGAGGATGCTCCAAATCAACAAGGGTTAACCCAGGTTCCAAATACGGGAGATACTTGGCTTCAAGAATTTCATTCAGAGCTTGCATCAGAGATCTTGAGACCCAAGCTCATGACTTTGAATCATGTAGTTATGGAGAGAAGCGTTAAAGACTGAGCCTGGCGGATTGTTAGCATCTGCTCTCAATTGCGTTTTGTTGCCCTCTACTTGTCATGAATAAATTTTATAGGAGGAAATTAAATGCTTCAGACCAGATGTCAAAAACTGAAGCCTCATCACCCAGGTACAATGAATGACAGGTGTGTGTAGTTCGGTCTGGACATTTTTTTCTTAACTAGAATTAGTTGCAACTTTAAATTAAAAAATAAAAACACTGCACTTCAAATTCTTCTTTAAAAAAATCATAAACTTGCAATACTGTATTCACATTCCCGTATGGCAACACTGGACTGGAGCTAAGTGGAGACCACCCCTGCAGACAAGGCATGTAGTTTCCAGTTTGCCACAGTCCCCACTGCTCTCTATTACTCACTCTAAACAGCTTCCCTTACTTACATTATTTACTTGGCTTTCAGAAGTAACTTAGTTTTTTAGCCCTATAATGGTCTTTTTAAAACTCAGGGACTTAAAAGTGACTAGCAGATACCATTTAAAAATTTATAAATATAAAAAATCTACTCTATACATCTTCATACATGTTTGGTACAGAGTGCATGCACTACAAATTAAAACTTTTTATTTGTTCTTGCCACCAAAAGTAGTTTATTTCACTTATTAAGAATAATAAAAATTTTAGATTAAAAAATCAAGCTAATGAACTTTTTATGCAAAGGGCAAAAGATAAGAATGCAAAATATATGGAGTTTTTTAAATAAAATAACTATCCTACCTGGAGGTCATTATGACATCTAAAACAAAAACTCAGGAATTCGTCTACTTCTATGATGGTTAATTTAAATATATCTGGGTGACCAAATATTTGGTTAAACATTATTCTGGGTGTGTCTATGAAAATGTTTCTGGATGAGATTAGCACTTGAGTTGGTAGACTCAGTAAAGCAGATTGCCCTCCCCAAAATGCGGGGGTGAGAGGCTCATCCAATCCCCTGAAGGCCTCAATAGACCAAATGGTGGAATAAGAATTTGATCTCTCTACCTGTCTTCAAACTGAGACTTCGGGGTCTTTTCCTGCCTTTAGACTCTGACTTGGACTGGGTATCTGCTTCCCAGGCCCCTGGACTTGGACTGAAACTATACCTTTAGCTCTCATGGTTCTTAAGCTTGCTGACTGTAGATCCTGGGTCGTCTCAGCCTCCGTAACTGTGTGAGCCTATTCCTTATAACACATCTCTCTATATATACACAATCTGTCTCCTATTGGTTCTTACTAATACCACTTCTACATATTTAATATTGCTCCTACTGGCATTAATATAATTTCTGTGCTTACCAGAACTGTCTTACCAACATACTATACAATTAAGATTTCTATCTAAGGGATAGTAATAGCAAAAGGAGCATTCAAACTGAATTGAAATTGTATCTCTACTCATTACTGTCTGCAAGACCTTAGGCAAATCAATTTATTAGTGACAGGGCACAGCTGGAGACTCAATATTTAATGTCCAAATAATTTTTATGTTTTAAGACTTATAATTTATTATTATAAATAGAAACTTTCGCCCAGTCTAATTTGTGCGTGAATCTCGAAAATACAGTTTCACCCACACCTTTGAGGAACTCATGCAGTTATTGATTCTTCTGACTTTCTCAAAAGCGCTCTCTCTGTAAGTTAGTGTTTATACTGAAAAGGGACATGATATTTTAAAGATAGGGCATTGGGGAGCAAAGCATTGGAATCAGCATAAAATAACATTAATGTCTAGTATGAGATTTGAAAAGCATAATCTGAATAGAGTCCAGTGAATCTTTGCTGGAATAACCAGTCTTCAGCATTGTCAACTTTGTACTGACTAAAGAGTCATTTGGCTACATGTGATTTTTATACATCTGTCAACTAAATCAGAGCTCGAAATGAAAAATCTGGCACCTAGAAACATTATGGGGATTTGTGAGTCCCCCTGGAGAATTTTGGGTCCATAAACCAATGAAAGATTACCATGACACATAGAGTATTTTCATCCGTGACAGATATAATCTTGCTCTGGTACTCTTGGTGTCATGTTGCAGAAAGCTATACTCACTGTCCTCAAACCAGCTTTAGAAAATGTTAAAAGACGAGAAACAAAATTAAATATGGGACAAATCTACAGGATGAAGCGCTGAACCACATTTGGGAAGACCTAAATCCAATCTCTGTCAATACCGCTAACTTCAATCTTTGAGTTAGTCCTCATGTAATTCATTTACATTGCAAATCATTCCAACAGTTAAGATCTCATCCATCTTTCCAGAAACCTATAACATAGATTTTACTAGTAAGAAAACCAAGACTTACTGAGTTTATAACTTACCTAAAGTTGCACAGATAAGAAAGATACCTCTATGCAAATCAAGGTATAGTTCCACTACATCACCTCTTTAGTCTATAAAATGAGAACATAGCAACTCTAAGTTTTGGATTGTTTATTCATTTATAAAATGTTATTTATAACTTGAATGGATCAAAACATGGGTATATAAAAAAAGAGGAATTTATGTGTCTCTAGAAGACAAGGTAAAGATTGCAAAAGAATTCAATATTTACTATATTTTGGAAAGCACATTAGTTTTGAGCACTGCAGAAGCACTCCTGAATGTGGCAGTAGGGCCAAAACAGGCACCCCAGACTCTGGGAACCCTTTTTAGGGAATTTTTTGAGGTCTTTCTAGAAATTGTCAAGGAATTGCTTAAATGATAACAGCATTATAAAGTGCATAAAATGCTATCACATATTTTCTTACGTATTTTTTTATATTGAAACATATTAGCTTTTTGGGAAGTACTGTATATAATTCTAAGGTTTAATGAAACCATACTGGTGTTTCCCCTTTATATTTGAACTAATGAAATGTTTTAAATGTTGTCCACCTTTTACCTTGTTCAAACCCTGGGTCAGTGATCTGACTTGAAAACCAAGCTCCCTGGGTCTGTAACCAAAGAGAGAAACTTGGAACTTTGAATGAGATCCGACTGGCATGAGCTACATCTCTCAAACCCCGCACCGCTCAGTCGGTGTGTCTACCCGTCTTGTACCAGTCTTCATAGTGTATTCGTAGCTGCTGTGGTTTTGACCTTCATAGAGAAATAGCAGAGCTGGCAACCACAAATGCCTTGGTCTAAGAGAAGATTAAAACTGTGTGGAGAGAGTCAATTTCTCAGTGTAGAGAACCCTGATTTCACCGTGCAGAGGGGTGTTAAGCTGACGGGTGAAATCTCTGCACAAATTTGAAGATTCTGAAGGAGCAAATAACTAGCTTTTCAATGTAGAAATTTTTTGTAGAGTGAAATATTTTTCAGTTGATTTTTAACATCCCTCTGCATGGTGAAATCAGGGTTCTCTACACTGAGAAATTGACTCTTTCCACAAAGAGATAATGTATGAAAACCCCATTTTGTAAAAGTTTAAGTTTTTAAGTGAAACAACAACTGAAAATAAAACATTTCCTTTGAGAACATTGGGATCTTGATTTTAGTCCTTTTGCCAATTGCACAATTACTGACACAGCTTAGCAATGACACACAGCTAACAGCAAAGCGGCACGGCCTCACCCTCATCTCTTCACCTCCCAAACTAACGACTAAAACAACACATTTACCAAGTTAATGGTCCCAGTTTTGAACGATTGTTTTATACTTTTGTTTTTAAACAATTACAGAATTGCAGGACATTGCAAAAATAATACAGTAGGGTTTCATGTACCTTTCCCCCGTTTTCCTTCAAAGGTAACATCTTACATAACTATAATAAATATCGAAATGAGGAAATTGACATTGGTACAACACACCACCTTATTCAGATCTCCATTTTTGACAGGTACTCTCATGTGTAGGGGGAGCGGGAGGATATATTCCATAGAATTTTATCACATGTAGACTTGTATGATCACCACTACAATCAAGGTAGAAAACGGTCTCATCACCACAGAGATCCCTACTCATACCTTTTACAATCACACCTGTCTCTCTCAAACCTCTGTCCCTAACCCATATTCTCTTCCCCAGCTCCATAATTTGTTACTTTGAGATTATATAAATATATTAATTCAGTATATAACCTTGTATTTGTAAGGTTTTTCAGTCCGCATATTTGTCTGGAGGTCCACTCGAATTATGCATGTATTTGAATAATTGATTATTTTGCCTGTTGTCATTGCTGAGTGGTATTCCACGGTATGGATGCACCAGTTTATTCAACCACTGATTCAGCCATAGAAAAATATATGGGTCATTTCAAACTTTTGGCCGCTAGGAACATTCATGTTCACATTCAAGTATGAACATACATTTTCTCTGAGATAAATGCCTAAGAGTGTCATTTCTAGATTGCATGATAAGGTTGTGTTTACATTTTTAAGGAACTGCCAAGTTATTTCCCAGAGTGGCTGTAGCATTTTTCATTTCCACCAGCAATGTATGACTGATTCAGAGTATCTGTATCCTTGCCCGCATCTGGTGGCTATTGCTATTGCTATTTTTTTATTTTAGTCATTCTAACTGGATTGCTTGCTTCTTTACTATTGAGTTTTGAGGGTTCTCAACGGGGTCGTTCACTGAGCAAAAGTTTTTGAGAAAGCCCAATTTATTAATGTTTTTTCTTACAGATATGGATTGTGCTTTTGGTATCATGTCTAAGAACACTTCATCTAGTCCTAGGTCCTGAATCTTTTCTCCTATTTTCTTCTATATGTAAAGACATATAGAATACCCAGCGCGCTAACTTTTATGGTAATTCATACACCATATAATTAGGGTCACAGCAGAAAAAAGGACATACTTGAACCAGATCATCGGAAAAAGCTTAATAAAGTGACCGTTTACAAAGGTGCAGGAAAAGAAAAGAGAAGCCAATGGATGAAGCAACAGGAGGGTACTATGCCGACCCCTTGGCCTGATGGGGAAAGGGGAAGGGAAGGGACTAGGGCCGAGAAGAAGCAGCTGTAGCTGTGGAAATCCTCAAAGCAGGAGCTGTGACCTGGGTGGCCACCCAGCAGGGAGGGAGACAACATGTACCTTAATGTCACTCTTTTCCCTCCCGCCTGCTGGCCCCAGAAGCCAAAGAAGCTTGTTCATGTAGCCCAGAAAAGGCACGGCATGGAGACAAGGTACATTTTAGGAAAGGTATTAGAATTCCCACATTTAGATTCTTAAGGTGCAAGCATAAATAAAAATCAAGCAAGGGAGAGAGAGAAATGAGAAATCCGAAACTCCAATGTCAATTTGTTAGACTTTTATGATTAGGTTACTGCTGCATGGATTCACTGCATTTAAAATAAAATGTATACAATACAAGAAGTGCTTCCTCCAAAAGCAAAGCGAGAAATTCAAGCTTTGCTGAAGCTATTCACTAATCTACTGTTTTCTTCTCTCCAAAGGCAAGCAATTCTGAGCAGGCTTGAGTAATGGCATTCCTCTCCCCAGCCAATGGGCACTTTCTGGACTGTCAAGTAGTAATTAACCTGGGTAGGGATGAGGGAGGAAGGCAGAGATTGCTAGGAAGGAGAGCGAGCCAGTGGGCGGCAGGCGGCTGTCATCTGGGCATTTTGTCCATGTGGAACTGGATCCTTGCCAAGGGCAGGGCTTCAGAGACACTGTGGGGGGTGAGGGCGGGGGTTAGAAAATAAGCAGACAATAGTCCTGAAAACTAGGACCAGTGGAGGAGGGCATAACGGGGACCTGGGACCACTGAAGTGTCTCAAGGTCGTTTGGGGATACAGAATTCTAGGACTCAGCAGCCTATGAGACTCTCTATCCTGACTGGGAGGAGGGTCTACAGAATCAAGGGCTGGACTGGTAACCACTGTACTCCCCATCTGCAAATCCGAGTGTGTTTACATCATACCTGTTTAAAGTCAGATTTAGGTCTGAAAACGAATGGCTTGAGCATGACAGATCCAATGTGACGGCTGAGAAAAGCAGAGATGCGGCGCTGGCCCAGAGATAAAGAGGGTTACTCAGGGTGGGAATCCTTTTTATTCATTCATCAAACCCACATTTATCAGGCTCCTGCTAAGCGCCAGGTACTGCATTGGGTGCTAGGGCTAGTGTTAAGAAAGTAAGGTCCAGCACTCGTGACGCTTGTACTCCACTAGGGAATGCCATAAAAGAAAACAAAAGGAAAAAAGATAATAGGGATAATTTCCAGAGAGTGATAAATGCTCTGAAAAAAGTTAAAGTGATTTGATCATACCTGGGGATGATAGATGGTAGAACTGCCATGCTAGTTGTAGAAAACCTTTCTGAGGCCTGGCTGGTGTGGCTCAGTGGATTGAGCACTGGCCTGCAAACCCTAAACTCACTGTTTAATTCCCAGTCTGGGCACATGCTTGGGTTGAGGGCCAGGTCCCCAGCAGAGGGTATTGGGAGAGGCAACTGATCCATGTTTCTCTCACACATGGATGTTTCTCTCCCTCTCCTTCCTCCTTCCTTTCCTTGTCTCTAAAAAGAAACAAAGTCTTCTTTAAAATCTTTTTTTTTAAAAAAAGGTGACTTTAGAGTTGAGACTTATTGATGGGCTGATAGGAGTTGTACACAGGAAAATCTGGGAGAACTGCCAACAGCTGATGTAAAGTAACTTGCCCATTTAAGGAATAGAAAGAAGAAGGTAAGGGTCCAGCAGAGTGAGCCGGGAGAAATCATACAAGATAAGAGTAAGAGGCTGGTGCCAGGTTTTACCATCAAAAGAACTAAAAGTGCTCCTGGTTCCATCTCAAACCACAGCTGGAAGAGTCAGGCTAGGTGCGAATCAAGTACAACCACTGATAACACTGTCCTGTGGCTTCTGACAATTACTGCAACCAAGTTGATGAATTTATAGTCAACGGCCTACCTGAACCAACACCATCATGCCTTCTCACCTTCACATTAACCAGTACACATATATAGTGCAGGCCATTATATATGAACCGACACAGCTTTTCTAGATGACCACTCAAGAAGATTTTCCAGCCCCTTGAGTGGGTCCTGTCCCTCTGTGTCCACCCACAGGAGCCTATCCTGTTTAATAATTACAGGGGCTCCACTTCAAAGTTCCCCCACTCTAATCATCTTCGTCTAGAGGCAGGACTCAGTAAGAATACACTCTGAAGGCCGCTCTTAAGAAATTTTACCTTAAGACGTAACTTTTGCGGGGAAGTTCTCTGTGGCTGAACAGTATGACACTCACTGGCCGCAGACAGCACGTGTTGGCATCGAGTTGTCATGTTAATTCCCACTCAAGGTGTTAATTCCAGGGAGACACGGAAACTCAGAACCACCTGACATGCTACCTCTAGAGCTTTCTGGCGTTTTTTGACCAGACATCCTGACTTGCAGAGGCAGACTATGAAGGAAGATACATGTCTTGCATGACCACCTACACTGTTTAATGCAGTCACAGGAGTTTAACAACCACAGAGCAGTTTCTCAAATACATACTCTTCTAATTGGCTGAAATATCTAGGGGAGTTCTGGTTCCCTGTGTAAGAAACTTGGAAGTTGCCACAACTCTTCCTGGATCCAAAAGAGAAGGGAGGACAGAGGTCAGACCCCTGCCCCCAAGAATGGAGAGAAAGCCAGGCAAATACAGGGAGTTAACAGCTCTCCAGAGCAGACTCACAAGCAGGAAACATGGCAGGAAACAGGGCAGGAGAAGGAAAACCCAAACTGTAATTGACAAATTGCCAGAGGCTTCGTATGGAAAAGTCTGAGATTTAATAACTCTAGGGGAACTCAGTCATAAAAAGTGTCTCCCAAAATATTGCAAGACTTACCTCCAGGAGTTCCATCAGGTTCCCACAGTAAATATTGGAGAAGAACGTCCTTGTGCTTCTGGCATGGGGAGGGGAAAGGAAACCACTCCGAAATACACCAGGGCATTCTGGGCTTCTTAACAAACCTGTACACAGGGGAAACTAATTAACCAGAGTTAACCTGGTAGAGTATTGTCAGAGCATAAATAACGTAGGGGAAAGGAAATCCCCAATGCCAGCCCATTATAGCCATCTTGTCCCACTTAAGGGGATAGAAAAAAACTGAGAAACTCTTACAATGTTCACAGTCCAGAGACACAGGCTTACTAAGACTGAGACCTAATCATAGGATTATAGAATGCTTCCCCTGCTCCCACACCTCACCATCACATTCTAAATACCTATGTAGACCTTTTTCCTGGTAGATCGTGTCCACTATCAAGAAAAAATTACAAGGTATACCAAAAGGAAAAAATAATAATAACTTGAAGAGACAGAACAAGCATCAGAACCAGACATGGAAGGTATGGATGCTGGAATTATCAGACAAGGAATTTAAAACAACCATGATATACTAAGGGCTCTAATGGATAAAGAACAGATAGACTATGTAAGCCGACAGAGGGAAATCCTAAAAAAGAACCTGTCTTGCTGGAGATTTAAAACAAAAAACAAAAACATTGCAACAGAAATGAAGAACTCCTTTGAGGGACTGCTATAGACTGGACTGAGGAAAGAGTCTCTGAGCTACAGGATATATATCCTCAAAAACTGAAGCAAAGAAAACAAAGACTGAAAAAAAAAAATAGAACAGAATAACCAAGGATTGTGAAGGAATTAGAAAAGATGTAATATACGTGAAATGGGAATACTAGAGGAAGAGAGAAATTAACAGAAGAAATATTTGAAACAATAACAACTGAGAATTTCTACAAATTAATGTCAAGCACCCTACCATAGCTCCAGGAAGCTCAGAGAACACCAAACAGGATAAATGTAAAAAACAAAACAAACAAAAAAACCTTCACCTAGTCATATAATTTTCAAACTACAGAAAATCAAAGATAAAGAACAAATCCTGAAAGAAGCCAGAACCCTCCTTAAAAAGAAACAAAGAAGATAATTACATCCAACTTCTCAGAAACCATGCAAGCAAGAAAAAAATGGTGTGAATTACTTAGTTAAGAGAAAAAAAGCATGACCCAGAATTCTGTACCCTGTGGAATTGTCCCTCAAAAGTGAAAGAGAAATAAAGACTTTCTAAAACAAAAATTAAAGGAATTAATCTCCAGTAGACCTGCCCTGCAAGAAATGTTAAAAGAAGTTCTTTAGAGAGAAAGAAGAATATATAAGTCACCAACTGGGATCTACGTAAAGAAAGAAGGGGCATCAAAGGATAAATAAAAATAAAATAAAACCTTTTTTTCTTTTTCTTATTCTTAACTGGTCTAACAGATAACGGTTTGTTCACAATAATAATATCAACATTGTACTCAATTATATATGCTATGTATATATCCACATGCAAAAATAATGACTCTTGACCTTATACCCTTCACAAATATTAACTCAAAATTGATCACAGACCTACTATAAACTATAAACAGAGACAAAATTATAAAACTCCTAGAAGATAACGTAGGAGAAAATTTAGATGACCTTGGGTATGGTGATGGCATTTTAGATACACTACCAAAGGTACAATCATGAAAGAAATAATTGATAAGTGAACTTTTTTTTAATTAAAACTTCTCTGTGAAAGGCAATGTCAAGAGAAAACAAGCACAGACTATAAGAAATATTTGCAAAAGACACAATTGTTAAATGATTATTAGTTGAAAAATATACAGAATTCCACGATAAGAAAACAAACAACCCAATTTAAAAATGGGTCAAAGACCTTAATGGACACCTAACCAAAGAAGATATACACATAGCAAATAAGCATATGAAAAAATAATGCTCCACATGTCATCAGGGAAATGCAAATTTAAAAAAACAATGAGGTGCCACTACTTTCCTATTTAAATGGCTGAAATTCAGAAAACTGACAATAACAAGTGCTGACAGGGATAAAAAGCAACAGGAACTCTCACTGTTGGTAGGAATACAAAATGGTACTGCTACTTTGGAAGACAGTTGGTGGTTGCTTACAAAACTAAACCTACTCTTACCATACAATCCTGCCATTGTACTCTTTGGTATTTACCCCAAAAAGCTGAAAACTTATGTCCACACAACAACCTGCGTGTGAATGTTTATAGCAGCTTTATTCATAATTGCCAGAACTTGGAAGCAATCAAGATGTCCTTCAGCAGGTGAATGGATAAATAAACTGTGGTATGCAATACATACAGACAATGGAACATTATTCAGAACTAAAAAGGAAGGAGGTATCAAGCCGTGAAAAGACATGGAGAAACCTTAAATGCATATTACTAAATGAAGAAAGCCAGTCTGAAAAGGCTTCATATTGTATGATTCCAACAATATGACATTCTTGAAAAGCCAAAACCATGGAGACAGAAATTTAGTGGTTGCCGGTGGTTCGGGGGTGGGGGGTGGGGGGGAGTTAGGGAGGAAGAATGAACAGGCAGAGCACAGGGGATTTTTACACAGTGAAAATATTCTGTATGATACCATAATGATGAGTACATGTGTATACATTTGTCCAAACTCATAGACTGTACAGTGCCAAGAGTGAATTGTACCCCAAAGCTCCACTGTTATTGAAGGACTGTGTTTAACAGCTACCTTTTTGCTGTCTCGGTACTTCAAAATGATTTTGTAGGATATTAAATACCATAAGTATTTATAAATTGACTTCCCTTAAAGTACTTGGTACTATTAAGCAAATTCTAAGCAAACTTCTCCTGTTATTTTAAAAAAAGATTGGGGGGGGTAAGAAAGAAATAAAAAAAGAATAAATGTCACGCTTCTACAATCAGCAATTATACATATTTAGAATTTTGAATATTTTTGCCAATCTGTCTAAATTATAGGCACTAGAAATAGACTCATGAGAGAGAATTATGTGGTCAGTAACAAATCTGGTAATTTTTTAAAATTCAAAACTGCAGGCCCTGGCTGGGTAGTTCAGTTGGTTAGAGCATCGTCCTGATACGCCAGGGTTTCAGGTTCGATCCCCAGTCAGGGCACATAGAAGAATCAATCAATAAAGGCATAAATAAGTGGAACAACAAATTGATATCTCTCTCTCTCAAAATCAATAAATAAAAATTTAAAAATAATAACTTCAAAACTACAGTATTATCTAGCACTAAATATTTGCAACATGTTCATGAATAAAAAGACCTATACAATCTAATATGGCCAAAGTACACGCCAAGATTAAAATCTTCATTTAAATGATCCATGTTACCGGACCTTCCTTCAGAAAGTTCAAGGCGTTTTGTGGAAAAGCCCTTCTTAGAATGCCCTAAATTGAATAGCCACAGTTGAATAGCAATTTTCTACATTCTGAGCAGAGTCATGTTGGCCTCCCTTTTTCAGATGTCATCGGCTTGTCTGGCTAAAACTCATGCTTCTCCTGTCCTTTCTTACCCCGTGAAAAGGTAAAGTCAAAACCACCTTTTCCCAGGAAACTTCCTTATTTGGAGAATTCGGCCTGCTCCCTTCCCTCCTGACATGTTGGGGACATTGCTTCTCAGGAAGGAAGATGGAAGGGGATCTGGGAGGGAAACAAATTCCCTGCCCAAGGCCTACATGTAGACGGGGAAATTTTCTCCTTTCTTAGCAATTCAGAGATCCTGACTGGCATCACCTCCCAGGACTCCAAATGCTTCCTTTCTTGTCATAATCCTCTTAAGTTCTTTTTTCCTCCATTCCGCTGTGATTCTGTCAGTGTTTCTCACTCACTCTCTGCTGTGCTTGGTGCCCCTCCTCCACCCTGCGAGTCTCACCCAGGCACAAGGAAAGAGGCCTAGAAGGCTTTCAAGTTTATTGCCCATTATAGGTGAAAGCTGGGAGGTGTTCGCCAGGACTGCGGAACTAATCAGTTATCTTAACCCTAAGGACAGTGCGGCTAGGGTTTGCAGCAGATAGCTAAATGTCTCTGCTTATTTTAATTGTAAGGAAAAAAGAAAATCAGTTTTATGAATCACTGGTCAGTGCTTTGAACCCCCTCCCCCCAAATCCAATTGGGCAGACCAATTAAGAAAAAAAGTGCGGGGAGGGGGTGGGGGTGTGTGTGTGTGTTGGGGGGAGACTCAAAAGAAAATTCTTCGCTCAGTGAAAAAAACACCAAACGCGAGGTAAATCAATGCTATTTCAGAAATTTGAAATGAAACAAAGAAATGCGCTTTCTGTTCAGATGAGGCTGGTGAAACTGACACTAAAAATCCCATATTCAGAGTTAATCACAAAACCGTGGAATGTGGATTAAGCGCTGTGAAAGGTAAAATACAAAGCAACAAGCACTGGGAAATTTTAATCAGGAACAAAGATTACCATAATCTCCAAATGGGCTTACTTTTGAAAGAAGAGACACTTGTAGAAGACAAACATTCTTAAAACAATAGGAGTGGTGTATAAAATTAACTCAAGCAAGATCTAGGCTAATGTTTGGTGAGTCAGGATAGGTACTTTTTGTAGAAGGAATACGGCTATGTTTTAATATGAGGGGCAAAACTAATTTTTTGTATTCATCTGTTCAGTACAGTCCAATTTTTCTAAAATTAGAATGTGAACCTTTCGAAGGCAAGGGTTTCTTCATGCTTCATGGCTTCTAATATGTGGGATTACTTAATTAATAAAAAATTAAATAATTCACTCTCCTAATCTAGTCTAAAGGTATGATTATCACTGTAAAGCTCCTCTTTCATTCATTTCTCCTGGAATTTGGGAGAAAAATCTGCATCGAGTGGGAAAAAATATCATAGGCAAATACGGCCATTACTGTTTGACAACAATCACAACCATTCAACGATGATAGAGCATATTACAAGAAAAAAATAAAGTGGTTATTTTTAAAGGATATGGGTTTTTTCCTTTTCTTTTTTTGTTTTTCTAAGGAGAAGCAAGATATTTACAGGCTTCTTCTCACCTTCTAGAATAGGCCCCCAGCCACAGCACAAACAAGCTCCTTTTGTTGGGAGACCTGTCTGTGGAATTGAGGAAAATTAAGGGTTACTTTTCCAAAGAACACTCCAAACAATCACTAGAGTCTTGGATGAAAAAAAGCCAGTAAACAAAGGTAAATTTTAATAAAGTTTCTTCAAAAAGAGTAAGAGCAAATTGTAAGAAATAATTTGTGAGAAACTAGAATATAACCAACATAGAAAATTTTAAGAGTTTGGACAATAAGGTAACATTGTATAAATATATAGATTATAATAATAAAAACTCAGGGTTTTACTATATTATTCATTTTTGTGACAAAGTCACATTTTAGTCACCTTTGCAGAGCCCACAAAACTCTAGAACCGATGGAAAAGTGAACCGGAAAGGTAAAGAACAAAGTGTCTTTATACAGAGCTCAATTCCTTGCTGAGCCAATACACCTAATACACTATAAAGCATAGACCACTAATACTTACGTGGTAATAATACTAAAATAATAACAAGCTTGCATTTACACAAGGCTTTACACCTTCCAAAGTGATTTTACATTTATTATAGTTTCTTTGATATCCCCAAATACTAAGTATTCATCTTTGGCCCCTAAAGAAAATGTATTCTTCATTCAAAAGATTCCTGGGCTGTCTGGCTTTGTTCCAAGAAACAGCCCAAGTCAGTGAGTACTTTACTCCCAACCATGGATTTTGCTCTCCACATAGCATGATAAAATCGCAATACAATGGAATAAGAGAGCAGGCTTAAATTGCTATGAATCCATGAAAGAAAAATTTTACTGAAATACATTGTCTTGATGATATAATTCTGAAAATCAACAAAATAATATATTGAGTGGAAGCTGCTAACAGATTACCAAAATCCATTTTCCTTATTTTTCTGGACACATGGCTACTGAGCTAGACCATATTTCCCAGCATCCCTTGAGCCTTAGGACACTTGACAGGTTTCAAGTCTGCTTTTCTCTTTCCAGTGGAAGAAACTCGATAGGGAGCAATCCTGTCCAGGTCTATACTTGACCGAGCAGATGGCAATAATGCTCTAGGGGATGCTTGTGCTAACTGAAGGGAAGGACAGTAGCTAGGTCCTTGAATGATCTCATGGAGTCAAGCTGCCCTGCATTGTTCTCCCTGTGTAATGGGGAAAAATAAACCTCTATGTTCTTTAAGCTATCGTATTTAGCAGCTGTTCATGATATCACCTTTTCTTTATTGTAACTAATATATTTTCCTTGAAGACGTAGCTTTTTCTCTGATAATGGATGTCATATATTTGTGAGGACATAGGTAATGGATAGGGGATATAGGTCATAACTGTTAAATGGGGCAAAGTTCACACATCCATGGTATCTAATCAGGATTAATGTTAACCAATTAAGTTAACCATCCATGGATGCTTATAAATTTTAGTAATATTAATAAATGAATTTCAGTCATCATGAGTAACTAAATACACAGTTTACCAAAGGTAACTAAGAAACAAAGGGAATAAAATATCATCAGTGTTTCACATACTGAAGAGATTTGGACCGTATCTGGAAATTGTTAACATTTGGTAGGTATTGTCACAGTTACTAAACATGTTCAGTCCTGACCTCCATGTTTATCTAAAAAGTAGCTCAGAAAGATGTAAAACATTTTATATCTCGCGCCTGACATTCCCGCACTTATCGAGGTAAATTTAAGCCTCATTCATTTATTAATGGGTCTGCAACAAATAACCACCCTGATTTTTGTGACATGGCAAGTCTTTGAGGCTGCTCATCTACTAGAAATGTTTATATTTACTTGTTAAATTTGCTTCTGGTTACAGGGGAAGAGGGGAAATACCATGACTTTGTTAAGCAGAAAGGGGTTTTATGTACAAGCAATAGAAATTTAAAAGAGGAAGATTCTACTATATGTCTCCCTCATAAATAATAATAACTAATATTTATTGAGTGCTAATTATGTGCAAGGCACAATTCTAAATATTTTCCATGTATTAGCTCATTTTATTCTCATAACAACCTTGTGAGTAAGTGGCAGAGTTAAGATCCAGCTGAGAAAGACCTGCCCTCTTAACCACAACCCTACTCTGTCTCATAGGGACCAGCACAGTAAAAAGAACAATAATTAGTAACTAGGTATATATTACAGAATGTTTTCATGTGCATTATTAAATTGAATCCTCACAATTTCATGAAGTAGAAACTACTATATCTGTCTCACAGATTAGAAACATTTGAAGAATTCCATCACTTGCCCAATGTTACATAACAAGAGATTGGCAGACTAAGAGCGTAGAATGTGAGTCTAAGTTAGCTAACACTAGTGCACTGTCTTTCATTTCAACAAGTAATCAGAACTTTGTCAAAAATATAAACAAGGACTGTTTGTTGTTGGTTTCCTTCCTGTTGCATTTCCAGCACAGAGCACAGTGTCTGGCACATAGTAGGGATCAAATAAGTAAATGTTGACTGAATGCACAAATACATGAAGCGGGCCTTGACTGTTGAGTATAATTTTGGCTGGCTTAACCTACAGGTTTGGGCTCAGGAGCTCAGGGCCTCAGAGGAATAACCCCCAGAATTTACAGAAGGGCGTCAGCCTATATGTGTGGAGGCTGACTTCTGAGCACCTAGGGGAAAGGCCGTTATACAGTGATCCCTCACTTACCGCGGGTATTACGTTCTAGAACACCCCCCCCCCCCACCGCCCACGGTAGTGAAATCTGCGAAGTAGGAACTTTACATTTATTTTAGTATTTATTGAACAGTACCGCAAAATCCCGCGATAGAGCAAAAAATCTGCGATAAATAATTAAATATAATATTTTAAAAAATCCCGCGATACAGTGAGGCCACGATTAGTGAACCGCGATATAGAGAGGGACGACTATATACCCAAATGAATTGAAAACATATGTCCTTACAAAAACTTGTACCTGAATTGGAACTATTATAACAACATAATCAATAAAATGTACAAAAAACAAACAAACAAAGTAAAACTTGTACCTGAATGTTCAGGGCAGCACAATAGCCAAAAGGTGGAAATAACCCAAATGTCCATCAACAGACGTGTGGATAAACAAAATGCCATATACCCATAGAGTGGAATATTATTCATTCATAAGAAGAAATGAATTACTGGTATATGCTACAACATGGATAAACTCTGAAAACATTATGCTATGTAAAAATAGTCAGTCATAAAGGCCACATAGTATATGATTCCATTTTAACAGGAAATATCCAGAATAGGCACATCTACAGAGACAAAAAGTAGATTAGTGACTGCCTTGGACTATGAGAGAGGGGGAGATGAGGTTTTACATGTGACAGCTAAAGGGCATTGGGTTTCTTTGGGGTGTAATATAAATGTTCTAAAATTTATAGTGGTGAGGGCTGCACAACACTATTAATGTACTTAAAACCATTGGATTATACACTTTAAATAGGTGAATGTTATGGTATGTGACTCATATACCAATAAAACTATTATTAAAAAATTAGAATTGCTTAGGAAAGTCTTGGAAAAGAGAAGTAGAAATAATCCTTTTCTTTTCTTTCTTATTTATTTTTTAAATTCTTTTAACCTTTATCGTATTTTTCCCATTATCATTTAGTCCCCTTATATATTCTCCCCCCACCAATCACCACACCGTTGTTCATGTCCATGAGTCCCTTTTCCTCAATCCCTCTACCCCCTAACCTCCTTCCTCCACACCCCCCCAGACTACCTGTCATCCTGCTCTCCATCTATAAGTCTGTCCATATTTTCCTTGTTAGTTTATTTTGTTCATTAGATTCCACATATGAGTGAAATCATATGGTATTTGTCTTTTTCTGACTAGTTTATTTCATTTAGCATAATGTTCTCTACGTCCATCCATACTGTTGCAAATGGGTAAAATTTTCTTCTTCTTCTTTTTTTAAATTTTTATTTTATTTTATTTTTTTATGGCTGAGTAGAATTCCATTGTGTAAATGTCCCATAGTTGTTTTATCCACTCATTTATTGATGGACACTTGGGCTGCTTCCATATCTTGGTGACTGTAAATAATGCTGCAATGAATATAAGGGTGCTTATGTTCTTTCAAATTAGTGTTTTGAGTTCCTTCAGATATATTCCCAGAAGTGGGATCGCTGGGTCAAAAGGCAAATCCATTTTTAAGTTTTTGAGTTATCTCCATACTGCTTTCCACTGTGGCTACACCAGTTTACATTCCAACCAAGAGTGCAAAAGTGTTCCCCCTTTCTCTACATCCTCACCAGCACTTGTTGTTTGTTGGTTTATTGATGATAGCCATTCTGACAGGTGTGAGATGATATCTCATTGTTGTTTTAATTTGCATTTCTCTGATTATTAGTGACATTGAACATCTTTTCATGTCTATTGGCCATTGTATGTCCTCCTTGGAGAACTGTCTATTCAGGTCCTTTGCCCGTTTTTTAATTGGGTTGTTTGTTTGTTTTTGGTGTTAAATTTTGTAAGTTCTTTATAAATTTTAAATCTCTTCTGAAAAAAATGCCTGGTTTAATATGTTTTCCTTTATTTTACATGCTTTTGTAAATCTGGTTTCCTGGGACATCTCTCAGACAACTTTTAAATCCCAAGGAGTTAGTTTCTTTGGTAGACTGATTTTTAATTGAATGCTGTCTACTAATACTCAGTGGGCTCTTTCGTAGTTGACAATGGAGCTTGATGGTTTTGGCACTGGCCAAATTCTTTCTCTTGGGTATTGACCAAGCAGGGCCTGTTTCTTTCACAAAATAATATACTTCGTGTCTACATGCAACTTTTTAGGAAAAAAACTTAATGTAATCCAGTCCTTTCTATGTCCTCTGGAGTCATTTAAACAGCTATTTTAAGGATCGATTCACTATAAGAACATTTATCAAGTGTAGATTATATGTCACACACTGTGTTATGCACTAAGATTATGCAGATAGTTCCATAAAGGTATCTTAACTTAGAAACGAAATTAATCATGAACTAATTTTACATGTAGTATAAGAACCAAGAGGATAGGGCTGGCAGTCCCCGGTCAAGGGAAGGGCAGGATGGGAGAAGGAAGACACAAATTGAGGAGGGTACCAACTAGCAGGGCCTTAAAGGATGTATAGATTCCACTAGGCAAGAGAAGTGAGATGTTCCAACACGAGAAGAGCACAGGTTAGGGCTTAGGTTGTTGGCATGTCCCACTACAAAGTAACATAAGTTATCAATGGCTTAATGACTTCAGCCACCCTCTTCCATGGGTATTGACTCTGTTCATATTTTTCTCCTCTCAGCCTCATCCAGGTAATCAACGTCTTACCCTTCGCCCCATTACAAACAACTTAAAAAGGAAACTCAGTAAGTGGCTCTGTGCCCTACTTCACATGCTCATTTCCATGCACCCACAATTCCACTTAAGGGGAATTCCATTCCTACTGTCCAGCTCCAGAGGAGGGGAATCAGAGAGGCAAAACTTAACCAGCGGTGATGCTTTGCCAATCAGCACATAGGTTCTATAAGGGTCCCGTAAAAACTCATTACGAGAAAGGCATTTGATATGGGGCACAAGTTAGCCTACTATGGTTGCTGGAAACCTGTAAAGGCAAGGCTGCGGCTCTAAGTTACTGCTGGAGTAGGTTGGGACAGGGCTACTGCCTGCGCTTACTCCCCCAATTTGCTATTCAGGCAGTGATGGCATACGCTGGACCCAATTCTACAGACCATGCTCTCAATATCCCTCAATATCAGGGCAATGAAATTGGAGTACCTAAGACCCTGAGGCCTCCATCTTTGATTCTTTGGTACACTTGCTGGCATTAAATCCACTTATACTCCCTGAAAGATCTTCATCTGCACTTAAGAAAAACCACTTTCCAATCACTTTGCTTGGTGAGGCTGGGATGCCTAGTTTAGACCTTGTATCTGAGCACCTTCTTATCAGCTACACTAATGGATCAGATGGTAGATCCTTGACTAGTAATTAACCTCATATATTTTAGATTCTTAAAATGTAACAATAATTAACTGTAATACAAAACCAATAGTTATAACTATTAATGTTAAATGGACAATCTTGGTAGATTCCTTCAATTTATCAATTTTTTCTTATACTCTGTAAAAATTAACTTAATTCAACAATGTAAAATAATTCTTTTTCCCATCACTACCAAATCAGGTTATTATTTATTATTCCTTCTGTAGCATCATATATAGAGTCAAAGATTTACAGAATCTCTTTTAAAATAGATAATTCGTTGAATGCATTAACTAAAATACTGTAAACTTCATGAAAACCAGCTGTACCAATACTTCCTCTCGCTCATATGATTTGAGATGCTTTTAGTCCTTCATGGAGTAATGTTTCTTCATCAATGGGGAAGGTGAAGGGTCAAAAATGAAAGATACAAAAATGTATGTGAGGAAGAAAATGACATAACATAATATTGTGCTAAAGTGATAGTAAGGTAGATTTTTAAATGATGTTTATTGAAAGATAAATGAATAAATTTATTACTTTAAATTAAAAAATGAACAACTGCAGAATAAATCATGCTCAGTTTTTAAATGCTCTAATTTGTGTTTTCAAGGTATTTCAAGTTCAGTGATAAGAGCATGACATGATGAAAATAAGTCAAAGTCAATAGCCATTTACCTAAACACATAACCTGGCTTCCTGCTGCTTTGAGGACATACAAGGGTTAAAGTAGATTGTGAAAAAATTGTAAATTCCAACTTCCGGCCAAAAAAGAGGCATAGGGAGACATGCTTCACCTCCTTCCACAACCATATGAAGGAATACAGCTACCTCAAAACTAGAATCAATGAGAACTACCAGAAAATCAAACTGCATGGAAGTCCAACAAATGTATAAAGAAAAATTACTCATCCAGACAGGTAGGAAGGGCAGAGCCAGGGTGGCGAGGATGCCATGTGCTAGCAGTGGTGGTGGCAGTGGCAGCAAGGCAGTGGCTGTGGCTGGCCAGCAGAAAGTACAGTCACACATTATAAAAGTTAGGAGGGACCCCTGGAGAATGATCCCAGCTCCAGACCCAGACCTCACAGCTCATGGCTCCAGTGCTGGGGAAAATAAAGTCCCATTGCTTCTGATTATGAAAACCAGTGGAGATTGGGGCAGCAGAAGAAAATTCTGGTCTCTCAACAGAGTCTATTTGTTTAGAAGGCCCCCACAGTTGTAGAACATATAAAAACCCACCCACTCTGGGAACCACAACCAGAGCAAGAGCTAGAGGAGTGCCAATCCCATACAAGAAGCAAGAGAAGTGCCTGGAAAAGTGGCAAGTGCTGAGCAAGTGGTATTGTTCCCTCTCATCCCCCTCCCCCACATACAGTGCCACAATGTGGTGAAACAGGTCAACCTGCATTGATGAATACCTAAGGCTCTGCCCCTTACAACGTAACAGGTGTGACGGCTCTACCTAAGACATAGAGGCAAACACAGGAGCCTGTCAAGTTGAGGAGACAGAGAAGTATAGCCGAAAAGAGGTAGCAGGTCAAGGTTCCAGTAGGAGAACTAAGTAATGAGGAGATAGCCAACCTAATAGATGTAGAGTTCAAAACACTGGTGATAAAGATGCTCAAAGACTTGACAGATACAGTTGAGCATGGCAAATGCAGAAGGGAAGAAGTGAAGGCTATGCTAAGTGAAATGAAGAAAAATCCACACAAATCTAATAGTGAAGGGAAAGAAGTGAGGGTTCAAATAAATGATTTGGAACATAAGGAAGAAATAACAGTCAACTAGTACAGACTGAAGTAATAAGAATTGAAGAAAATGAGGAGAGGCTTAGGAACCTCTGGGACAACTTTAAACATACCAACATCTGAATCAAAGGGGTGCCAGAAAAAGATGAGGAAGAGCAAGAAATTGAAAACCAATATGAAAAAATAATGAAAAAAAGAAACGTCCCTGATTTGGCAAAGGAAATAGACACACAAGTCCAGGGAGCACAGGAGTTCCAAACAAGCTAGACCCAAAGAGGACCACACCAAGACACATCATAATTAAAATGCCAAAGGTTAAAGATAAAGAGAGAATCTTAAAAGCAGCAAGAAAAAAGAAGAGAATTGCCTACCAAGGGGTTCCTATAAGACTATCAGCTGATTTCTCAAAAGAAACTTTGCAGGCAAGAAGGGACTGGCAGGAAGTATTTAAAGTGATGAAAAGCAAGGACCTACAACCTAGACTACTCTATCCAGCAAAGCCATCATTTAGAATCTAAGGGCAGATAAAGTGCTTCCTAGACAAGGTAAAGCTAAAGGAGTTCATCATCACTAAGCCATTATTATATGAGATGTTAAAGGGGCTTATTTAAGAAAAAGAAGATCAAAACTATGAACATTAAAATGACAACCAACTCACAACTTTCAACAATTGAATCTAAAAAAACAAACCACGCAAACAAAGCAAGAATAGGAACAGAATCATAGATATGGAGATAATTTGGAGGGTTATCAGCTGGGAGGGGGAAGGGGGAGAAAGGGAGAAATGGTGCAGGGATTGAGGGGCATAATTGGTTGGTACAAAATATACATGGGTAAGTAAGGATTAGTATAGAAAAGGGTGAAGCCACAGAAATGACATGCACGACCCATGGACATGAACTAAGGAGTGTGGGACTGCTAGAGGGAAGTGGGGGAAGTGGGTGTAGAGGAATAAAGGGAAAAAAATTGGGACAGCTGTAACAGCATAATCAATAAAATATACTTAAAACAAATTGTAAATTCCATTTGAAATGACAATAATGTAGTTAATGTGAAACCACAATGTTCACTGACTTCTCTGGGTCACTTTATAAATTCAAATTACTGGTCTCTCAGCAAAAGATAGATAGTACAGTGAAAATAGATCAACAATCTCTCTGTGTCATTGGCAAAGGCAGAAAGTTCTGATATTCTCCTCTAAACGTCTTATGAATTATTTGGCTGGGATTGCAAAATCATAGCCAGAGATCTGGCAGTAATTCAAAATAGCTCTAAGAAGGATTATATATTGGGACCAGGCTGAATTTTTTGAAAGATTGTTTTTTGATCCTGAGATATGCTCAGTCACTTTAATCTAGTATCTATGTCTTAGAATTTGATTGTTGTAGTTGTTGCCACTTTATTATAGATGAGAAAGGTATTCAGTCATGCTGAATGAGGATATTTATATGTAAATAGAAGATTTTTGCTTTGGCAATACCACTATTTCTGGGATTAAAGTGTATATGATTTTTCAAGTGCTACAGGAGCCACTTTAAAAAAAAAAAAGAAAGAAAATCATGATTTTAAAAGAGCCAAAGGCACTGTGCGTTTCTAACATTAATTCCTTCCTATTTTATGTCCAATATTTAGTGTTCTGAAAGAAACAAAATAATTAGGAGCAGTCTGCCTTACGTGAATGATTCCATATGGTCCTCCAAACCATTATTTTACAATAATTTTTTTTTTTTTTTAAATCTTTAGCCCTTGCTGGTGTGGCTCAGTTTGGTTGGAGCATGATCCCATAAACCAAAGGTCATGTGTTCGATTCCTGGTCAGGGCACATGCCTAGGTTCAGTCCCCAGTTAGGGCTAGTACAAGAGGCAACCTATCCGTTTCTCTCTCCCTCTCTTTCCCTCTCTCTAAAAACAATATGCATATGTTCAGGTGAGGATTAAAATAAAAATCTTTATCGACCTTATTCATGATCTCACTGTTTTATTAGGTTGTTTTCTGAACAGCATGGTAAACCCTATCTAATGTTGCAAATTAACTCAAAGTCTGATCTTCTAACAACCTAACCAGAAGTGATAGAAGTTAAAAGTGGTATGGATAAGAATTATGAGAGTCCAATAAAAATTTAAATTAGAGTTCATTCCATGAATTTCAGACCTCAAGGTTATCATGTTTGATGTTCATTTAATTCAGCAGAGTATTCATTTGGCATCTTCTATGGAAGGAACATAAAGAAGCCTAAGATTACTCTCAAAGAGAGTAATGGGGTAGACAGGTAAAGTTCTAAGAAGTGATTAACTTTAGCCTCCTTGTAATCTTGCAAACACCATCGTTGATTCGTACTTGTATGTGTCATTTAGACCTCAGACTGATTCCAGATCTACTTTTAAGGGAAGCAAATATTTCATTTTCCATCATATATTCCTTCTTAAGGATTGTCTCATGATGAAATCATTTTTAAAAAATTCTTAAAGTTTAAAACTACAGTGAGATATCCGTCACCTCATGACTGTTAGAATTGCCATCATCAAAAAGACAAGAAGCCCTGGCTAGTGTGGCTCAGTGGATTGAGTGCCAGCCTGCAAACCAAAGAGTTGCTGGTTTGATTCCCAGTCAAGGCACATGCCCAGGTTGCATGCAAGAGTCAACCACACATTAATGTTTCTCTCCCTCTCTTTCTTCTTCCCTTTCTTTCTCTCTAAAAATAAATAAATAAAATCTTTAAAATAATTTTTTTTTAATGACAAGAAAAAACAAATGCTGGCGTGGATGTGGAGAAAAGAGAACTTGTATATATGTACACAACACACACACAACATGGACTGTTCTTCAGCCATAAGATGGAAATCCTACCATTTGTGACAACATGGATGAAACTTGAAGGCATTAAATTAAGTGAAATAAGTCAGACAAAGAAAGATAAATACTGTATGATCTCACTTATATGTGGAATCTAAGAAAACAAAACAAATAAACAAACAAAAACCCCACCAAACTCATAGAAAAAGAGATCAGATTTGTGGTTACCAGAGGTAAGGGTGGGGGATGGATTGTGTGAAGGTAGTCAAAGGTATAAACTTCCACTCATTAGATAAATAGTACCAAGGGTGTAATGTACAACATGATGACTATAGTTCAGAATGCTGTATGATGTATAGGAAAACTGTTAAAAGAGTAGCCCCTAAGAGTTCTCATGACAAGGAGGTTTTTTATTTTTTTTCTTTTCTTTTTATTGTATTTATATAAGATGATGGATGTTAAGTAAATATGTCGTGGTAATCACTTCACCATATATGTCATTCAAACCATCATGCTGTACACTTTAAACTTACACAATGCTGTATGTCAATTATTTCTCAATAAAACTGGAAAAAAAAAAACCACTAAGCAGACATTTACAAAATTGTGCTTGTTGTTAAGGATTTAATAAAATTACATGATAAAAATTAAGTTTAAGAAAAAATTCTTAAAGCAATGTAAAATATCTATTATCAAAATCGAAGTAATCAAATGTTGATTGTTTAAAGCTGAAATTTTAAAGTAAAAATGTTGGGGTTCTTATGGAGTCTGTGATTAAGATATGCATTATGATTCAATAAAAATATTCCTTATTCTATATCCTCACTTGAAAAAAATAAAGCTTTTGTATTTTTGGAGTCACGCTAATCCACTACTCTGTTTATCTAATAAAGAAAAAGCAATTGTTTGTCACACTCTTAATTATTAGGTGCTTCACGCTAATACAAACAACATTTAAATATCCACTTTTGGGAATGATGTTACTATCCTATTCACAATTTTTGAACCTCTATATCAATTTGTGCTTGTTGCTACCATATATTTGTGGGTACAAGTTGAAATAAAAATACAAAGGGATTCCTAGGAGGTAACTACCAGGCAAGTGAAATTCAGTCAGTTCCCAATGCCCCAATTAAAACATTCCCTAGATTTACTTATAAAAGCTCATAGTAGCTGCAGTTTCAGAGATGGAAGGACAGTAGAATAATTGCCATCTGCAGATCCAGGCTCTGAAAGTAAGGCAAATACCAAAGGGAGACGCACTGGAGAAATACGCATATGCGTAGCACAATCCTCTGAGAGGCCAGACTAGAAGTTAAGGCAGGAAAAGTATTTGCAACCTCTGCCTGCTGGATTCTCTGCAAAACTGAATGCCCAGCATGTAGTGAGTAAACAGTAAAGCCAGTCTGCCTTAGGTACTTAGGATAGTTTATTCCTCTCAACTACTATGTGAAATTGATATGGCTATATTCTCCTATTATACATGAGGAAACGGAGCATTAGAGAGTTAAGTAACTCACTCAAGATGACCATGAACATTCAAATCACTGTACTCTTAGCCAATACAATCCACTTTAAACTTTTCAGGGATGTTTTAGCCATTGTGGCCACACTATTCTCCTCTGTCATATTCCAGTATCAGGAATTCACAAGAACAGTGGACAGAGCAGGGCAACACAAATAAGCTAAGGAAGAGTAATTATGGGATCATTATGCAGATCCCATACGCATCTTCTTTAGAGAGATACTAAAAATGTAGGGTCGGAGGTAGTATAGTGTAGCGAAGAAGCATGGAATTGGTAGTCATGTTTCTCAAGTGCCTCTGTGAACTTGACCCCAGAAAATGAACCCATCTGCTGCTCCCTTGAAATTGGCATGCAAAGCCAACAAGCCAAGGGCCCTAGCAACTAGAGGCCCATTCATTAAGATTAAGATTGATATTAGAATATTGTCCCATGTATAGAGAAGCGTAGAGACAGTGAGAGGTCCCAAGAGGGCTACTGTCAGAAATGGTGGGGAAATGTCACTGTAAGAAAGCTTTGTAAAAGGGTAATGCCAAAGCAATCTGACAGGGGTCACCTCTCAAAGAGAGGAGGGCAAGTTCCAGATGAGGGGTCCTTTTCTCCTGGATAGTCTAGGACAGACTGGCCTAAACCAGGACTGACTTTCTCTTGTTACTCTCAGGTGCTTTTTCTTCTGAAAACCTTGTTCATATTTGCATTAAGTCCTTCACAGCATTGTGTTATAAATGTATATGGATAGACCTCCCCATTAGATTGCTGGAGGATATGGGCCATACCTTTTCATCTATGGATGTCCAGCATCAAGTAGTGTGCCTTTCACACAGGGGGCACTCTGTAGTTATTGAATGAATAAATGCACAAATAAACCAATGACAGCAATCAATGGGGAAAGCTTTCCTGACCCTTAGTAACTAAGGGCAGCCCCACAGTTATTCAGTATTAAAAAATGCCATCCAATTTGAGGCATAAAGTTAGTATTGACTCTATATTTAAGTTTTAAAATGTTGTTTTATTACTTACTCAGCAGCAGTTTAATAGTGCTAAAATGATGAAGTTAAAATGAATTGAGGCATATAAGGTATTATACTAGAACAGAATAAAATGCCTTTTAAAAATATAAACTATATAGCCTATAACAAATTATACAGCATCTTCAAACCTCAGTTTTCTCATCTGCTAAATGGGGATAATAAATTATCCACAGTTCATCAAAGGTTTAATTGGATTTCATGTACATAGCAATATAAACTTGACAAATGCAAGTCCTACATAATTATAATAATTATTAAATTTACTCCCTCAGAACATTAGAAACTAGTTACCTGTTATTACATAATATATAATAAAGACGCATTAAGAAATTACTTGCAGAGCATGTAATCGCCCATAATTCATTTGTTTATATAAATAAATGTAGCTAGAGATGAGATAATTATTTTATGGAACAAGTTTTCAAAAAGCCTAGTTACCCAGTGGTAGAGGACAAAGTATATTAACAGAGCTAAATATCCTTTCTTCTAGAAAAAAGAAAAAGTGGAAAGGAAAGAAAGACTAGTAATAGTTAGCATTTAACAAATGCTTGTGACATTGCAAACATTTTGCTAAGTAATATATTTCATTTCACTTACTCTTCACAACTGTCCTGTGAGACGGGAACTCTTCTAATCTGATTTTATTACTTTCAAATTTTAAGTATATAGTTTTTTATATTATTTATTGATTTGCTATTATGGATGATCTGAATGACTGAGCTATCTTATACCACCTCACTTCTCTTCCAAAAAAATACACATGTATCTCCCTCATGTACCCAATATATTATATCAAAATATTTACTTCGATCAATAATTGGTAAATATTATTTACTACTAAGACAAGTGTTATATTCTGATTATGTTTCTTCTCTCATTAACCTTTTTGTTTTTCTTAGAGTTATTAATTTCACTGATTTCACATTGGTTTAGTTCTCTATCTATATCCTTATGGCATTTTTCCTCAAATGCTATAACAAATTTGTCAAAAACTCATCAATATTTTAAAGGTTTATGCACATCAAATAATCCATTGCTTTCACATTTTTTTCTTCAAGTTCTCCCTCCCAGAGTTTATTTCAGCCATTAGTTCTTCAAATAGGTTCTCAATTCTTTCCTCTCTCTCTCCTTCAGGTACACTTATGGTTCCAATGTTGTTACACCAGATGTTGTCCCAGAGGTTCCTGAGACTCTGCTCATTTGTTAAACGATTGTTTCCTTTCACTGCTCTGATTGGGTGTTTTCTGCTACTTTGTCTTCCAAATCGCTGATTCAGTTCTCTGCTTCATCTGGCCTGATGCAGTTTCCTTCTAGTTATATTCACTTCTGACATTGCATTCTTCATTTCTGACTGGTTCTTTTTATGGGTTCTATGTACTTTTTTTTATGGTTGCTTACTCTTCGTTGAAGTTCTCACAAAGTTCCTCAAGCATTCTTATAACCATAGTTTTGAACTCTGTATCTGGTAGCTTGCTTGTCTCCATTTCATTTAGTTCTTTGTCTGCTTCCTCCTGTAGCTTCTTGTTTCGATCTGGCTTGGTTGCTCTCTCTAAACCCATTTGTCATTCTTTCCTTCACTTCTTCTCTTTGGTTGGGTTGTTTCCTGGACTCCACAATGACTTGTTCCTTACTTTATTTTCTGGTTCTACTTTGCTTTCTCATATTCTTTCATTATGATTTTGATAGGTTTCTGGAGAGAGGACAGAAAAGTACACAGGTTCAATCTGCTATATTTAACTAGAAGTCCCTAAATCAACTTTTCTTCAAAGACTGTTTATATTGAGGTACCTTTTGACAGTAGAGTTTTGTCTTTATTCATTAAAAAAAATAACATAAGTATAACCACAATTTAAAATAATCACCACCAGCAGTTAACATGTAATTGAATAGATTATATCTATAATTTGATCATTATGGCTACCTGCTATTCAGTTATATAACTTCCCAGTGGCCTGCAGTTAGCTGAAATGAAGACGAAATATTCCATACTAGTTTTCAGAGTCTATATAGGGAATTTAAATATGTTTGAGTAAAAGTAAGCTTTGACCAACTTTATTCTTTCAAATACACCTTTTCCCCCTTCAACACATAAAGCATTTTTTTGCAATCAGTGGCTATTTCCTCTGGTGAAGAAATAAATATTGCAGAATCAACCTCACCATTATGAAAAGTAGTCAAATCAACTGTATCATCACTAAAAAATAACTTAATGCAATAGGTATCCATTAGATTCTTGATCAAAAAAATTAAATAGGGAATTAGACATTAAATATGACTATAAAGAGGCAAAAATACTGAATACTTCAAGATAAAGCAATAAATATATTTCACATTTCTCTTTTGACTCTCGGATTGGATGTATTATAGAATTTAGAATTTTTCATATTTTAGAAAAGTTAACTTACTATATATATCATGTAATAACAGAAACTGATTCAGCATTCTATGATCAACATTTCTATATTAAAGTGTATGAATATTAATATAAAATGGAAACAAAGACTAAACAGCCTCACACCCATTCAAGTCAGGTTTTAGTGCCAAACTTATATACTTTCCATTTTCAAACTGAATTTCAGATAAGAGATTGGAAATTATAATTAAAGAAGAGACCAAAGTAATGATTACCTATAGACTGTCTGCCTAGAAAAACCTCAGAGAATTAACTAGAAAATATAATAGGAATTTATACAAGTGATTAAAAATAATAAAATAAAAGATAATAATCACCGATATAATAGGAGGCTTTTAGTTTCTACAGGTAAAATTTGAGAGAAGGTTCCCTATAACTATCAGTGAAGAAACATTGAACTTAGGCTTTTTCCCCAATGATAACTTTAGGCTGAGTTTACTATAGATGAGTCAGGGAAGGGGGCATGAAGAAAGAACACTGAAATAGCTATTATTTAAATAGACCTACCAAGTGCTTCTAGGTACATGGTATTACATAAAGAAATATATAAGGGAACAATGCCTTCCAAGAGTTTAAAATGTATGACAGCAATGGTGGAATTTAGTATAGGATATTGAGGTAATTAAGTGAGAAAAGACATTCTACACTACAGGGCTATGAATCTGGTTTATGTACTTTGGTCCGATTCAGGACTTCTATAACCTACCCTACCTACTTCTCTTCTGTCGATATTTGATTGAACTGTCACCCCTTACTGAAGAACTGCAGGAAAACCTGGAGAGGGACTGCTAAACTGTAAAGTTTGGGGCACACTCCAAAACATTGAGTTAATGGGTTCTCTACCACAGCAGCAGGTTAGGATCATTGCTCCAAAGTCATGAGGAGCTTCAAAATCTAAATGCCCAGGCCACATCCTAGATGAATTAAAAATCAATCTCTGAAAGTTGGGCCCAGACAGAAGGATTTCTGAAAACTTCTGAAGAGAGTATGAAAGTATAGCCAAGGTTAAAAACCACCAGAACTCAAAGGGGAAGCCAAATGACGGTTATGCACTTAACTTCACGGCACCTGAGCAAGGACGACCAGATAGCACCCTTAGAGAGGGCTCATCACAGTGCTTCCTAGGTATTTGGGCAGAATATAATGGAGTAATTAAAGTGTGTTTTCTAATTTTATCTGCTGTTGAATATTTAACAGTTTAGAATAGAAACAAAGCTGAAAGAAAAAGAATGGGCAAACCTAGGAGTTATTTGAACCTCCGGTTCTGATGTAGACACAGCTAGATTTGGGTTTAATGACTCCCATCTTACTAAAATCTAGATTAGTACTAATGGTTGACAGACTAAGCTTTCAAATGACAAAAGGACTTCTAATTTTTTCCCCCAACAATTAAAAAGAATAAAAAGTCTTCAATTCTTTTTCTTATTTAGTTTTTTATTTAGTTTTAAGTCCAGCTACTCTGCTCAACCTGTGTGTGTGTATTAATATGTAGAAATCTTTCAGTCTTGAATATTTATGTTACTAAGTTTCCTAAGGTAAGTTTAGCTGGGCATGGTTTTCTCTAGCAAAATACTCTCAGATGTACAAAATAAGTTGAAATTTCCAAATGGAAACTATAATAAGAATTCATCGGTCTCTCCCATAATTTGTGTTTGGAGTATATTCTTCAGAACTTGGTTTGCTGTTTGTAAGTTTGTTGCTTTAGAATTATCCAAAACCATCTCTGGAATGATCTAAATTTCTAGAGATAGAAGTTAGAATTAGCAATTTTTTCCATCAGGATTATTGGGATGATTAAAGATTAATTCAAACACATACACACATACTCAACAGTCAGTGAAAAGAAAACCCAAATGAATTTTAATCTTGTCTCTACCAAATCCATCCAATTCAAAGCTGTAGAATTTAGCTAGAACCAGCCAGTCACCAACCAATAGAAAAACCATTCGATTCTCAACATTCTAGTTCTTGTGACAGATCCAAGCCATTAATACCAAATCAGTAGAATCTGCTACTTGTAAACACAATAGGCTCTTTGCTGTGTCCACATGTCTTATTTGGTAAGTCAACAGATTAGTCCTTATTTGGAAGGAAACCTAACCAAAACCTTCCAACTGGATTCTCCTTTCCCCTTCCATTCACTAACCACTTCTGTCTATGCAAATGCCCACATGTGCATGGTAGAACATAATCTATGGCTAACCGTTTGACACCATTGTTTTATTAACAAATACAATTCATAGTAAAATAATTAAATAGGGACACACAGTAAAATAAACATTCCAATGACCTTTTAAACTGAAAAGTTCTGCTCTACAAATAAAGGGAAGAACAATACAATTACATGATAGTGCTCGTACAGGCTTGCTGAATATGCAATGAAGCCTCGCGCAGCCAGCCCGTTGTCTCATCTCTTCCGTCCCAGAACAGGTTGAAAAGAACAGGACAGCTGTACTGTCGCGACTTTGAGACTCATTGGTGAATGGAATGACAGATGTAGAGCCAGAGCCCCAAAGTGGGCAGTACCTCATCCCTTACAAACAAAAGAGGATGACAGACTTGGAGCCCCATTTACTTCAATAAAAAACAAAACAAAACAAAACAAAAAACTTGAAGCCAGCTGTCTTTTTTTATATCTCAGATACTGGTACAAGGCAGTATTAATGATTAGGTCTCAGAACACCGTTTTACCTGATATTCCAAGCAAAACATCAACAATTAGTTCCTCCCTAAATTATTATTATTACCTTTTATTTCTTTCTATATTTCACTAGAAATGTCAACTACTGTTCCATTTTTAGCTTTGTCACATGTGTCATAATAAGAGTTGCTGTAGGTTTGTCTCAGGGTTTACTCATCAAAACTATGAAAAAAAAACTTAATCCTCAAAATGTTTCACAGCTGTTACATGTATCTTCTTATCATCCACCAAAAACCCCTAGTCGCTTGTTATTGCAACTCCCTACTGACCCAAAGTAATGATTTGAACAACTCATTAAATACAAATTCCATTCTCTACCATATATTGTGTTGGTGACTTCCTGCACTTTTGCTCTCCTACTCAGGGAATACAAATATCTTGAAATTGGCATCTATTGCTTATGTTCGTCTGGAGTAGGTATTTGATAAATAGGACAATTCACATCCTTATCTCCCTGGACCCTCAGAGCCATCCTGTGGAGTTGGCAGGGCAAGTAATATCCCTATTTTTTAAATGAACAAACTGAGGCTCCAACAGCTTAAGTGATATGTCATCTAACCTAATACAGAGAATCAGTCTAATTGACAACAGAAACCAGTTTTCCCAATTTATTATATTTATAGCTTCTCCAAATGTATGGACAGGATATCAATTGTAGAAGTATTTTTATTCTCAAGTTCTTTCACTTTTCAGTAATAACAAGTGTTACATGGACACAGACAATAACCGTGAGTAGTTGTTAAAAAACATGGATTATAATTTAAGCCATACATTTCTGAAGCTTAAGTTCTGATAACTATTCATACTACAGTTCTTTAACAGAATTAACACAACTATCAACACTTTTGCTTTGCCTTGACAAATAGCTTTAGAAAATGAAGACTTTATTGAAATATTGTAGAAAGACATGTTTAAAAATGTGAACTGCATAAGAATAAAACATTCAATTACATTTAAGTAGTCAAAGTAACAGTGATTCAGACCAAAGGAGGTAATTGTATGCATAACGTTTAATTTTCCTGTTAATTTTTTCATAAAGCTGTATGAATTTCACACCTAAAAATCTGAAAAACTATCCACATTTATCTGTAAGATGGCTTTAAGCTCCAGGAATTTCATGCAGTTAGAGTTGACTTTCTATAGAAGAGAGAATAATGCTGAGTGAATATTAAGTATAAGGCACTAACACTACAGAGGTAAATATGTAATTATATACATTTCTAAAAGTGGGATAAATCACACACTAAGTTGTGTCATAATTCAAGGACTTGTAAGAGGCAAGATGTACTTGATAGTCTTTGGATAATTACTTTTAATTAAGATGCCTATATTATTAATAATATGAGAGTATTTTAAATTAGGAATGTAAAAATATTCAATACAGGAAAAATATGAATCTTTAAAGCTGGAGGAAGGCAACCACTGGAAAAAGGAGAGGGTTTAGTTCTTCTGCCTACCCATGAAAGCTAAGTCTAGACATTCATAATTACACCAATTAATTGGCCATTTTGGCTAAATTATGTAAATTGTCTACATACACTTCTCAAAGTACATAACTGCCAATGCTATTTTCACTTTGGTCAAGTCTACACTGACTACCAAAATGAAGTGGATAATTAAGACAATTATTCTGATAATTTAGATCAAACATAAATTAAGGTAAAAGCAGATTAATGGTGGGGAGGGAGGCTTGAACTGGAATATAAATGTTTCTCTTGTGTTCCATAAGCATGTCAAAAGGTTTTCTCTTTCTTGTATTGTTTTTGAAATATGATTTCAAAACACTTAGTGTATGTTATTTGTATAGCAATTCCTTAATTGGAATCTCAGGTTCTTAAAGTTCCCAAAATGCCTAGGTAATATAATAGCACTTTAGAATTGTTTATACCAACATTGGCTTAAATCTCATTTCTTAAGTTCATAGACAATACTGATAAATTTTATGGACATTCCAAACTAAAAAGAAGTCATTGAAATGCTTTTTAAAAATAAACAATAAGAACATATTATTTATATTGGCATTATAGTTAGGTAGAAGAATACCCTTCAACCATGAGAACTGTGCTGAAGCATTTAGCAGTGAAGTGAAATGATGTTCATCATTTACTTTGAATGAGTGGGAAGAGTAGTATATGCATGTGCATGACTTAACAAACAAGCAAACAAATAATTATATCCTATATCTACCTATTTAGATATACTATGTTGATATCTATTTATCTATCTACTTACCTAACTACCTACCTACTTATTTAAAGAAAGAATCTATAAACAATTGTCACAAAATGGTAACAATGTTAACAGTTAAAAGGAATGTGGGTGTTCACTGAAATTAAATGTTTCATTGTACTATTTCAACTTTTCTTAGGTTTGAAATTTCTCAAAAATATAGCTGGGAAAAATATACATTTTAAGCTTTACCTAGAGTAACTAATAAGTAGTCAGTAGCCATCAAATGCCCATGAATTTGATACCCCTGAGACTAAAAATTCTGCAGTACATCATTTCTTAAAACCATACTGTGAAATCTATACTAAACATTCTTTCCAATGGGCCTTTACTGAGCACTTTAAAATATTCCCAAGGTTTCCCGTGCAGGGTATAGTTAAAGAGCATTCCACTTGAGATGTTTGCCTGAAAGGCCCTATAGAATTGCAAAGTATCATTATTAAGCAAATGTTCCTGGGCCCTTGGGTGGTTCACTTAAAACACGTTTCACTGTATTGAATATTCAGTGCCAAAAGCACACTGTTCAGTGTTAAGATTTGCAATTTAAACCCAATTGGGAAAAGTAAAAGGTTCTTGTAATTTGCCTATACAGTATTGCATTGATGTAGTAGCTTTCATTGATAATTAAGTTCCAAAAATATGAGTTAGATTGTGTGAACAATGGAGGAAAGCTAACCTTTCTATTACAGCCTTAGCTCTTGACTTCTTGTATTTAAGATTACAGATGCTCCATTAAATCGATTTTGTGTTTAATCTCCTCTTGAAAAACAGTGAATGCAAGTCCCCAACTTTCTTCCCTTTGAGAGAATCCAAGTATTTGACAATGAAAACTACAAAGCTCAAACTAGATATTAATAACGCCCACTGGAAATAAGAAAAGTTTAGCGAGTATCTTTTTGGGTAGTTTGCCTCAACTAACTCTCAACTTTCCTCAACTACTGGATTGGAGTGTTAAAATATATTTCACATTAGATTTTCAAATAAATTTTTTCTTAGGAACCAGATTTGAGAGGACAGGGGATATGTTTAAAGTGATAAGATTAATTGTGTTCCTTTTTAAATACATAGATATGCTTTTTAAAAACCATCAGAGAATTTTTCAACTGTAACGTGGTTTTTAAAAATAGTTTCAAATTTCTTCTCTGCTTAAATCTAGGTATTTTTCCCTGCTTTAAAATTATTTACGTCCCTCAGTAAAATATAACACATGCAAAAATATTCAGAAGGTTGACCTGAACAACAACAAAAATACCAGAAACTTATAACGACGGTAAGACAGGAAACTGTCATGACATCAAAAGGGCATTACTTGGTTCCCTTCTGAATTTTTGCTGGAGCCGTGAGACCCACCTCCCTAGTTCGGCTCTGAATGCGAGGGAATGACTTCCTTTGGTCCACATCTATCCCAACCTCATTTTCTCAAGCACTCCTGGCTCTGGAATTACACTCCACCGTTTGGTCAGTCTCAAATTTAGAGCTTCTGGCCATACTCAGTATAGAGCTTACCTTCAAAGGAGGTAAGACTACCTTGGCAATGAAACCACAAGAGTGCACTTTGGATCCCTGCGGGTGATCCTCTCCCTACACAGCCAAGGAGTGGAGAGATGGAATGGTGGAGCAGTGATTCTGCAGTGCGGTACCCGCATCAGCAACTTCAGCATCACAGAACTAGTTAGAAACGCTGATGATCGGTTCCCACCCCAGACCTACTTAAAGCAGAAACTCTGGGGCTAGAGCACAGCAATCTGCGTTTTCACTCGCCCCCTGGGCAATTCTGATGTATTATCACCAACAGAAAACGAGAATTTTAATTTTGTAAAGATGCTTGAACAAGTCCAGTCCAGTCCAAACCCGGTCTGGAGGGGTACACTAGCAAAGCAGGAGATTCTACTATTGCCGGTGCGGGGTGGTCCCAGGCCGCCTGACCCGTCCGCGACCCCCTCCCGCACGCACGCCCGGCGCTCGCAGCCCCCGCCTCCCTCCGCCCTCCGCCGCGCCGGCCGCCCAGCGGGAGTCAGGTCGCGGGCCCGGGGCGCGGCAGGCCCCCCGCGCGGCCGCAGTCCCCCTCCCAACGGGCCTGCCCCGAGGGCGGCACCTTCCCGCCCGCGGGGTGTGTGAGCCCTCGGGGGGTGGGAGAGGAGGAGGGACGGGGAGGGAAGGAGGAGGAGCGGGGCGGGCGGCTGAGTGCAGGGGTGGGAAGTCGCCGCCGCGCACCGACTGCCGTCCCGCCCTGTCGGCGGAAAAGGGTTTTGGTAGCCGGCCCGGGATTACGCGCGAAACCACCGCCCCGGGGCGGGGTGGCGCCTCCCCCGCTTGGTGGGAGCCGACGCAGCCTTCCAGGCTCGGGAGCCGCGGCGGCCTGCTGGGTCGAAGCCGGCCGGAGAGCGGAGCCGGAGGTGGCGCTCGGCGGGAGAGCGCGGCTAAGCGGGTGGGAGGGCCGGAGGGTGGGGCGGGGCGGGGCTGGGCCGGTCCGCGGCGGAGCCCGGCGTCCGCGCCTCCGCCTTCCGCACCCGCCGCAGCCGGGGCCGCGCGGGCGGGCGGGGACGCGTGTGCCCCCCGGCGGGTGGCCTGCGCCCGGGGCCGGAGGTGCGAGGCTGCGCGGGGCCGCGGCGGGCGGGCGAGCGAGCCCTGGGGCGGCAGCAGTCGCGGGTGGGGCGAGGGGGAGGACCGAAGGAAAGGGAGTGGCGAGCCGGGAAGACAGGGGAGTGCAAATATTGTGACTGCTGGGCGCGGAAACTCTCCGCGGGTCCTGGGAGCGCCCCGCTCCGGGCGCCGGAAAGCTCCAGCGCCCCTGGTCTGGGAGGCCATCCTGACAGCGACAGGTCAGCGTCGCTCAGTCTCCTCCCGGTCCAGCGAAGAGTGGGGGGAGTTGGCCACTACTCACTCACCTTTTAGTCTAGAGTCCCCCGGGACGGGATATTAATTAAGCTGACTTCTTGGGAAGCCGCCGCTCCGGGAGAGCGCGGGTATATGCCTCCACGGGAGGCAAGTGTGAGGGCGCCTGTCCCTCTTCCTTCTCTGTCCCCGCCTCACCCTCGGCTCCAGCCTTGCGGTTTTCCTTGCCTGTCTCCTGACCTGATTCCTTAGCCGACCCATAGCAGAGAAAAGGGACGCCAAACACCCCGGAGCGACGTGAAACCGCAAGCGGGAGCACCTCTGAAGGTGCCGTGACAGCTAACGCGGGAACGCGCGGATCTTCGCGGCTTCCTGAGCGGATGGCGGCCTCAGCCAGGCTGCTTCTGCGCGGAGCGTAGTGGCTGCTGATGCATTAAGTGATCCTGGGACCCTCGGTCCCCCAGATTCTCCCTCTGAGTTACGAACTGGGACGTACCCGGGCTTTTTCAAGTTAACAACGGGTGGTCGTTCCCTCCCGCAGACTTCTAAACCCACAATTTTCCCACACATTTCTAACCGTTTTTGGAATTTCTGTTCTTAAAGCTTAAGGTAGCTAAGGGGAAGGAAATTCCAATCACCGACTCTTACATTTAAGAAATAGTCTTGAGTTATTGGTAAATCAACAGCAAATCACCTAATGAAACTAGTTGTGAATATATCTAAGGCTTATGTTGAAACTTTACCCTCAGTGGCCTATTTTCAGTTAAATCAGCTAAAATCTACTAAAAGGCTGAAATTGAGCCACTTTTTTATGACCTAATACCAGTCAATCAATAATATCAATAATGCAAGTGCCTTTTAGCAACAACAAAATGCTTCTTTTGGTTTGACTTTGCCTCTGTTAATAGTTTGCTCCGCACCTTTTCTTAGAGTTTTATTTGATAAGTATGTCAAAATTGTAGAAATAATTTTTGTCTTCCTTTTGTTCTCTAAGCTCAGAGGACTTCTTGAACCAAAGAAGAAAAGATTTTGAACTGGATTCGGTAGTCCCAACAATTTTATCTAGAAAGCTTCAAATAAACCGCCTTTGGGTCTTATCAAATCGTTATCAATCCGCAACAACTGCTTTTTGCAGGTTCACGAGGGGGAGGGGGACTTTGCCTATGTTAAAATAGGTATAATCTAGAAAAATACTTGAAGCACCATCTACAGAAAAATGAGAACTCTGTCCTTAATAGCTGCCCCTTTGAAGGTAATGGGCATTCCATTTCAGGGCTGTAAATGCTTAGTGTAGACTCCAAAGTAGTGGGCTTTGGTTCTTCCAATGTTTGCTTTCTTCAGTGTTGATCAAAGACCTACGTGTTAGCTTTAGGAGGCCCCATTGGAAAATGTTTTTAGAGCAATTACAGACCACTATAATCAATTCATCTTATTTCCTTCACTTTAAGGAACATTGCAAAAAATTAAAAAGGAATCCTTTAAAGACAAAGGAGAAGGAAAGGGCCACTACATTGGCTATTGCCGGTTAAGTGCAGACACTTTCAAGAGGAAAAGGTTTGATCATCATTTTCCTGCAATCCTGATCCTCGTTTTGAATTAAAATGGGGCAGCCTTCTTTCATGCCAGCGGGGTCCTTGTTACTCAAGATGGGGACTCCTCATGGCAACATTGGGGGAGGGGTGATGCCAAGGATTGGGGAGAAAAAGCTGCGAAACAAGTAAGTTGGAATCTTCGGGTAAGGCGATTGTGGGAAATTGCTTCTCTAGCTCCGCAACATTTGTTACTTTTCCAGAATCCATAAGCAAGAATTAAGATTTTATTTCCTCTTAAAAAGTAATCTCTGTTGGAGACTGGAGTCGACACTTGTCAATCCTTAAATAAAAACGTGTCCCCTGTTCCGACTAGGTGGGTATTTCTGTCTGGACTTGGAAGAGGGACTTCACACAGGATAAGGTAGACCCCTTGACGGTAAGCGCGTCACGTCACGAATTTCTGAGAGCTGACGGAGATAGTTTATTTATAACACCATCTAAAGGGGGGAGACGGTCTGTTAAGTGTCTTCCTCTCTGTGTAGGCTTATAACCTGCTCTCTATCCCAGCAGCCCTGAGCTCCGGCAAACAGCCTAAGGTGGCCAGCGCAGGTCTGTTTAAAGGGGGAGGAGGACTTCATAGACGTGACTCCATAAACAGCAGTAATCCAATTTGTAGCCTGGGATGACCAAATTAATCACTGTGATTCCTTCTGTTTCCATCCAGAACCCTCTAGTCACCAGCAAAATCCTGTCTTCTCCGACGAGGGAAACTGGGAGTATGAGGCCAGTTGGGCCGGGACCATTGCGAAGTCTTGCAAACTCGCTGACATCAGTTGTAAAAGATGTTAATAAATGACCTGGCCGAAGCTTTCGATGTATAGGGATGAGTGGGTGTGGGGGCGATAACCCTAAACTACCAGGGCTGCGGGGGCGGGACTTACCCAGACGGCTGTGCTGGACCAAGCATATCCCAGATTCACACGACACGTTTTGCTGTAACCAACACAGACGTCCAGTTCGATTACCAAGGAGGCTCTCCGGTTGATTCAACTTGACCCAAATGTGCAACCCGTATCATTTACCGGGAGAATGACTCCCTGTACTTTGGAGGCACTGGGAAGTGTGCGCATGTGGATGTGTCTGTAGGTGCTGGAGCATACATCTTCTGAAGCTCTCATTTGTAATTTATAAAGTGCTTGATAGCGTTATCAAATGCCTAAATACACCGTCAGCTTTCCTCCAAAATTGGGTTCTTCGCTCTACTCTTAAAATTCTTTGTTAAGAATTGTGTGACCTTACCATCCAAATTCCCATGTAGGAAACACTAAGTCAAGAGAAATTAGTTACATACATAATATAAGTGAGGTAGATTTTTAAATAAAAAGTTAAAAGTGAAGCTCACAAGAATATTCCAATATACTTTGCAGCCTCTTTCAAGGAAGCAGGTATCTTTCACGTCCGAACGAGAGTTCTTTGCCCTCGTGTCCTTAAAGTGGCGTCTGATATTTCCACTTCTTAAGGAAAAAGAAAAAAAAAAAAAAGAATTTAGCTAAAAAGCTTGCACCCACGTTTTGGTTAGGATTCAATAGTCTAAGCAAAATATGCTCAACAGATGATAGTAGAGATGAAGCCAGAAAACAACTCCAGCTATTTAAACTGCCAAATGGGACATAAAGCTGCATTGTAAAAATCATCTGGAAAACAGGTTTTCCCATTGAAGTCGCTATGTGTTAATTACTGTGAGCTGGAAGGCTGGAGATCGAACGCCTGGAAGCCGACTTTCACCCCGCATACGTAAACGGAAAAGTGCTGAACCGCAGCCAGGGGGCTCCTGCTCGGACTCATTGCCATGCATGCCTAGACATTAATATGTGTTCATGGAGGGTTCGTACAGTACGAGGTGTTATTTCCTTATAAAGAAACACCAGGTCTCGCTTTCCCTTCTTCTTACAAAATTATTCGCATTATTTATGCTACATTGAGCGATCTAATTTCTTCGTGATAGTCAACTAATTGCTCTGGCAGGTAATTAGAAACGGTTTACAACGCAAAGGGCTTTTGCATTGCCCCTTGGATTATTAAATTGCGCTGTAAATTATACCATATTTGCTGGGGAAAAATTCTTTTGAGCAAGTTCTCTTCCTGCGATCTGAGATGAAATCAGCTCCCCACCCCACCCCCCACAGACGTACCCCTCCCTAGCCACCCCCACTGCCACCACACCCCCTGCTTTTCCTGGACTCAGAGTCGAATGATTCTAAAGCACGCGATTTTGTTCGTGTTCACTGGGCCGAAATAACGTGGCCATTATGGCCTGAAATGGGCCAGGTTTGAAGCGAGCTTCCTGCGCGCCTGCAATATCCAGCAGGCATGTGGGAAAAGAACGGCTTAAATGGGGACATCTGTTCAGTGCTGCTCATCTTACTCTTTACAGCCAGGTCAGGTTAAGAGAATAACCTGTTCGCCACCTTTTTTCTTGTTAATAAGACTATTAGAAAAAAAAAAAAAAAAGCGAGCACACACATACAAACAACACTAATTGAGCTGCCATATAAGCAAAGAGTGAGGCACACAAAGGTGGCAGCTGAGTTACAAGAGGAACTGTAAAAAATAATAATTGGGCTATTTCAGGGAAAATTACACAACTGCCGTAAGAAAAAAAAAAAACAACACAGGAATATGTGAGATCAAAATGTTCTCTACAACAATGGGTTTATATAAGGGATTTTAAGAACTCAAAAAAGGATAGTTTATTTTCAGGTTTTTATTTTAATAAAATTGACCTAAAGGTAAGTGCCAGTGGAAATTTTTTTTCTCAAGCTTTAAAGTACTCTGAGGCCCCACACTTTTCATTGTTGGTGTTATTTTGGTGTGTGTTGCCTCTGAGGGTCCCTTGACAAATCCCAGGTGGAAGCACCCTAGTTTGTCCCCTGATTTTAGAAAAGCGAACTGTATCCTCTTTCAAAAATATCACGCATTTTAAAACCTTGTACAATGACTTCAAGCCAGAGACCCGGTGCAGCTCCTAGATTATTTGTAATTAAACACAATTCCCAAAGTAACATTTATCTTCCTGAAACTGCGATTGCAATTGTCAACCGTCTGGAGGAGACGACGGGGTAATCTGGGAGCATTACCTCTTCTAGTAACAGAACAGAATGAAAAGAAATCAATAGTGTTGAGGTTAAGAATTTAGTAGTTTTTAACTCTGCATGTTAGCTTTGAGAAAGTGTTATATAATATCAAAAGAGAGAACAGAAACAGCCAAAACAAATCCATTTTAGGAAAAAAATAAGAGAGGAACTCATCTGAATGTGTAATTCTGGCGCTCTCTCTTGCCTTGCAAAGCAAGAATCCACACCACACACACATACAGACACACACATACACCATTCACCCCAAATGAGCAAACTCTTTTCCTCATGTTTCCTTCATTTACATGATGAAGGAGGAATATGAAGTGCTGTAGAATTAATTATGAATTTCATCTTTGGGCTGGCAGAGATGAATATGAAATATACCATAGAGTACATGCTTGCCTGTAGAACTAGCATTTGATCATATCAACATACTATAAGGATGTGAACATTATACATGGAGACAACAAATAAGGAAATATAATTTTTCTTCCTTTAACAGAGGAAGATATACCAATTTTGCTAAATATTTTCATATTTCTCCTAGCTATGCCTAAAATTTACCTACATATTCATATGATTGACACATGGAGAAAGTCCTTGTCTTCTGACTGCATGTGACATGAATGCACAAAATATCCTAGGTTAGATGAGAAAGTCTAACTTTTTAATGTTTTTAAGTGGCAGAGAAGAAAAAAATGAATATTAAGCAGTGAGACATGGAAGAAAAATATTGAGTCGATTGAGAAAAAAATATATGAAATGCTTTTTTCAAGTGGTCCCATGTATTCAAAGAGTCACCAAGGCAGTGTTTCGCCTCCACCAGGAGAGCCTGTGCAAGCAGATCAAGAGTCACTATGGCTTCGCTGTGGTCAACAAATGCATCCAATTAAGAAGGACCAGGAAAGTAAGAACTCGGCTGTAAAAGTGGCCGGACAGTTTGAAACCGAATAACCTCACTAATAGGGGCTATTGTTCAGCGTGGAAGCTCCCATTTTCCAATCAGGAAAATACAACCCTCTGTGGGTTCTGGCAGACTGACCCCTTCCCACCTACGGCTCAACAATCTGCCACCAGCGAGGGGCTTTTATTACCTCCCTCCCCAGGAAATGTTAGGCAACTTCCTAGAAAAGCCTTCTGAAAGCAGGTCCTCAGGAATCCACAGGTCCACGACTGGCCAGGTTTTCTTTTCAGCAGGAAAGAAACTTTGACCAGGGAACTCCGGACAAGACCAGGAAACACCCCCAACCTGACCCAGTTCTCTGCTACCTGCAGCCGCCACCGGCGCTGGGCTGCCTGTCTACCCTTCTTCACAGCTTATTTTTGTAGCCAACGCAACCGCCCACCAGGTCCCCGCACAGTGGCCCGGGACTGGGGGCTGCCTCTCCATTTCGGAAGGAGCGCCCGCCCGGGATGCGTGGTAGTACTGCGTCCACTGAGTCCGCAGTGGACCCCCTTCTGTCTGCTGCCAGAGCTTGCGCGTCCCTGCCAACGCTCGGGAAACCGAGATAGCACGGGCCCGGTTTAAGCGTACCCAGCAGAGGTACGCGCCTGTGTAGGTCATGTGCATCGCCCCCCGCCCCTGCATCTTACCCCCCATTAGGCTTTTTCAGCTCTGTGTATACACCGGACCACACTTACGTTGAAAACCGTATTTGGTGTAGATGTGATGGCGGACGCTTGAAAGCCTGGATAACTTTGATGTTTTCGACTATAAATCCCTAATTGTACTTAATGGTTACAAATGGCTTTATTTACTTGTCGCTGTATCTACGCATTTTAATCTATTTAACCAAACAGCAGAGGCATATTTCACTCCCCAGTCCCTGAAAAAGAAAAGCAAGGATCGAGGCCTCTAATTTGCTTTTAGGACCTTCTATTCCCTTGGCCGTGAAAGCTGAAAGCGTAAGAGCTCCAAATCGCAGCATTGGTTAGTCTTCAAACCCGCCTGGAAAACAACAACAACAACAACAACAAGAACCAACCCTCTCCTTTTCTGCTCCATCTAAGGAGATGTTGATGTATATTGTAGATGCAAGGTGTTAGATATACTTGAGCAAGTTGTTCCCAGGATGTAAATTAGGTCCCAAAAGCTGTTGTCCAAATCGAAGAAACAGAGAAATTAATCTGGAAGACTATCCATCATCACCGGTAATAAAGAGAGCGACGTGGATGAGACAGATGATATGATTAAGGGGCTGTGGTCGTTTTAATTAACTTTTTGCTGTCCTGTAATGATCAAACTGGTCACCAGACCCGGTCAATAAGCATGTTAATATCAAACAAATAAAACCAGGGATGATTAAAAACCTCCTGGTTTATTAAATTTGAAATTCAAATGAAATTTATGCTGCAGATGCATACAGAATGCTAATAGATTTTAGCTTTATTGAAAGTGGATCCCACAGGTTTGCAAGAAACAGGAAAATATCCATCTACCCCTTTCTTACCAGCACGTTAAACTTCACTTGGAGTGGGGGAAACTTTTAATTGTTAGAAAGCCTGTACTATCTTTCTTCCCCTTTCCCTTCCAAACCTCTGTATTATCGTGGTTTAATACTCAGGGAATAATGATCAAATGATCAATACCACAAAAGGTAAACTGAGCTCTATGTAATGTGAAGTGGCTTGCTAGTCAGGCTGTGTCTACAATGAATTATAGATGTTCCCTCATGTGGGGGATTAAAAAATGACGGAATCACTTCTCTAAAGTGGAGAAAGAGGTGCCATTAAAACTAGTTGCTGTGAAGCCAGACGCAACATTATTGCTGTTTTAATGTTTGGCCAATTATATAAATTTCGTTGTCTTTCCTTTTTAACTCTGCCGTCTTATGAATTAGTAAATAAACTACTTACTAGGGAGAGTAGTAAAACAAAAAATGCCCTTTGACCAATACTAGTACTATGAAATACTCAACTTTTTAAATAGGAATAAATGTAATGAATATATATTTATATAATATTCTAATGAAGATCCACATACAAACCCCTGTGAAAATTCCCAAATGCTGCAAGCCAATCTTATTTAAATGGAAGAATCCAATACATTCATTAAATCCACACACACATTGTGACCCATTGTCATAGGAAGAATTCATAGCATTCTAAAGTGAATTTATACAAATAAAAAATGTTAGAAGTAGGTATCTCAAAATAGTAATCATATGATGCTGAGTTTTTCTAATTCTTGGCATATTTTAAAGAAACAGTGGTTAATGCCTCTGTTTACTCTCAGAATTAGCATTTAACTTTTTAACAGCCCTGCCTCACTTCCTTCCAAAAGATAAGGAGATAAAAAGATTACATATTCATAGAAGGGAGTCTTCCCCTCAAAGCTTTTTCTCCCTCCTCCTTTGAGAGTGACGGTATTGATTAGAATTAAAACCCAAATTTGAACAACTGTGTATTAGGTCCTTAAAATGAATATCATTATAGAAGGCGACCAAAGCAATGAAGTTAATTCTCTTTTATTTGTTAAACGGAGTTCCCTCCTTCCTCCACCCCTTCCTCCTTCTGGGCTGGCCTGTCACGCCTTCTCAACACGCTAAAATCATTCAGAGTGGCTTGCAGGGAGAAACACGACATTTATGGTAAATGCCAGCCTTCAGAGAAAGAAAGCAGTTCATTAATTTACTTCACACTTACTTCAAAGTATGAGAGTGTATCTTACCCCCTTAATCAATAGATATGATGTACAGTCAATATCATAACAATGTTAAGAAGGGACTGGAAACGCACTCACATCACATCAGCCTCAACCCTGCTCAATGAAACTTACACAAATGATACTCCCTGACTTTGGATTTCAGTAAACCCCAGGAGGGTTTTTTTTTTTTTTTTTTTAAACATCTCTGGAAGCTGTGATACACTTGAGGAGTGTTCCAAAATGATAAAGGATATTTACCAACTCAAAACAAAACAATTCTCCCAGCTAAAAACATTTTAATCAATTCTGCCTTAAAATTAGATTTCTGAGAGCATTTATAGTTGCTTAAAAACATAAAATTACTTTTAAAAAACATGAATATTCAATAGGGCTCCAAGGTCTGTGGACTTTTTGCTACCCTAGTGTGGTGCTCTCTATGGTTTAAGATGTTCCCTTGTGGTGGCAGTGAAATTGTAATGACATTTCTGAAGGCAACTAGTAACACAAATGGCAAGCAGGTGACTAAAATCCACTGAATTTGAACAGTGTATCTATTAACATGCACACACATTTATAGATATCTGGCCCAAACGCTATTAGACACAAACGCCTCCATACATGTGGTCCAAGATTTGTCAAAACCTTGTCTCTATTCTCAGATAAATAAAACCCACACATATCAATCAAAATTCTAATTTTTCTCTCAGAAAGAGGCAGTGGGGATTTCCTGTGAAAATGTCTAAATTCCACAAAAGGCTCCCCAATTTCTCACCCAAAGAGAAAACAATACTCTAGTCCCCTTCTGTATGTAATCCTTTTGAGTAGAAATTTACTCATCGCCACGGGACAAATACACCCCCTCCCCTAGACTGAGACTCGCACTTCCAAAGACGAATCCCACCTCAGGAGGAAAAAAAAGAGCCACCGCAGCAAAGTAACAACTCGTGGACGAAGGCGCACACACGCCCTAAATCACCCTTAAAAATACCCCTCAGCCTCCCACCTTTCTACCCTACTGCTGTAGAGTCGGGGTGGGGGTGGGGGGGAGGTAGGTATTAGTACGGTTTATGTCCAAGAAGTTAAGAAAAAGATCACTCAAGATTTTAGGTACAAGGGACCAGAGGCGACAGGGATGGTGTTTGTGAATATTTATTGACTCAGCCTCACTCAACTTCCCAGATTCATTCTTCAAATCGCCAATCTCTCCCCTCTCTTACATATGTATATTTTAGTACCCCGTTCCTATCCTCCACGCCAGCTTTGTCACACACACACGCACGCACACACACACACCACGCTCACGCTCGTCTGTGTCGATCACACACATTCGCACAACTTTCCTTTTCCCCGCATCAAGCGCGCACACACTCATCTACCCTCCCGTCTCTTTCACACAAACACGGAATCACACTCCTCCCTCTCCCCCCACGTCAAACTCACACACCACCTCCCCCTGCTTCACTGCACTGTCCTCTTCCCTCCCCAGGGCTGTCACTTACAGTTACACTATAGTACACTCACACCTTTCCCCTCAACACTTTACCGAACTGTCCCTCTACCCCCCTTTGTCACACGCAGTTATATTGTCACCCAACACCCTCCCCCTTCTCGGCACTGTTCCTCCCCTTCCCTCCTTCCTTCACCACAGTCAATGTGGTGCCACCCTCACATTCCCTACCCCGAGTCCCCGGTCTGCACTGTCTCCCAGCTTGGTCACACACGCACAGTTACACGGTTACGCGCTCACACGCCCGCTTTGGAACCCGCGCAGTGCCCGCGCGCAAGCAGCGCGCCGCTCCCCACCCCCACCCCCACCCCGCCCCCCGCTCCCCGCCCCCAGCCCCCAGCACGGCGGCCGGCGGCTGCGCCGATGACCTCACGGCGCGCGCGCGGCGCGGCCCGGCGAGGCTGCAGATTGGCTGGCCTCGCCTCCGCGGCACTTCAAAGCCGGAGAGGGAGCTACAATTGTGGTGGAATGGGCGGAACTGATCATTGTATTGCACACCTCTAAAAAAAACACTGCCTCTGATTTATCAATATAAAAAAGATCCTCTGAGAGGAGGAGGGCACTTTTGTGTGATGGCAACTTCACTTCTAGGGGTGAGTCTCAGGATTTTCTCTTGCTGGTTTAATTAGTTTCCTTTTATTGCCGATCGGAGGGGGTTAAAGTCGCCCCGGCCAGGCCATGGGCTATCAGTCTCTATTGAGAGCTTTTTTTTTTTTTTTTTCCCCTTTAAATACAAGTGAGTTTGGAGAAAAGAAAGAGGGGGGGAAGGGGGGGGCGAGTCACTTTTTTTTAGCGCAGGAAAAGGTTCGAAGGGCATTTAGACAAGCCACCTCGCAGCGCCCGGCCGCTCCCAGCCCGGGAGACGTGCGCCCTGCCCATTTTACAGGCGACGATTTCGGGGGTAAAGAGAGCAAGTGCTTCCTGGGCAAACTGCAGATTTTCCCTCTTCCCCTTAAAAAATTCCGCAGCCCGCGTGGTCTTGCAGGTACGTTGAATCCATTTAATTTTTTTTTAAGCGATTGTAGACATTTTTTTTTTTTTTTAAGTAAAGTAAAAGAAAGGCAGGAAGAGCTAGTGAGCCAGCCTTATAGTTTGATCTCTTTTGGCCTGGAAGACACAACCCAGGATGGGTTTCTGGGGATCGGAACAAGATTTTCAAAATTCTTTCTGGATTACATGGGAAGCGCTTTTAAAAGCAATCCAGTGGTATTCCCCCAGGCTTCTCGGCAAAGGGAATTTCCTTTCTCCCTAACTTGGACTTTTGCTTGCTTGTCTGTTTTGAAGTGTCTGGGCCTTATGTGCACGGGAGTGTTGTTTTAGGTGAGAATATTTGTCAAACTCTTCTTTAGCATGGCGCTTTGCTCCCGAATCAGACGCCGGCAGCCAAACTTGCCCCCTCCCGTAGAGTAGGAAGCAGCCGGGCGCCAGGGCTGTTGGGGGAGCCAGGTGAGTTGGTGGCGGTACGCCGCAGCGAGAGCCGGGGTGCCATGGGACGTTTTGAGCGCTACCGGAGATCTGATGAAGATTTCTTTCCTCCCTCCCCCACCGGCCCTTTGCCCACCTCCCCTCCCCCACCCCTTCTCCTCTCCCCCTTCCCGCAGGAAGAACCAAGGTTGGGATCCACTCCTCTGGCCATGCTTGCTGCTACCTGTAATAAGATCGGCAGCCCCAGCCCGTCTCCCTCCTCCCTCTCGGACAGCTCCTCTTCCTTCGGCAAAGGCTTCCACCCCTGGAAACGTTCCTCGTCGTCCTCCTCCGGCAGTTGCAATGTAGTGGGTTCCAGCCTTTCTGGCTTCGGCGTGACGGGGGCCTCCAGGACCGGCGGCTCGTCTTCGGCGGCCGCGGCGGCGGCAGCGGCGGCGGCGGCCGCGGCGGCCCTGGTGTCCGACTCGTTCGGCTGTGGCGGCTCGCCCGGCTCCAGCGCCTTCTCCCTGACCTCCAGCAGCGCCGCCGCCGCTGCGGCCGCTGCGGCCGCCGCTTCCACCTCGCCTTTCGCCAACGACTACTCGGTGTTCCAGGCCCCCGGCGTCTCCGGGGGCAGCGGCGGTGGAGGCGGGGGCGGCGGCGGCGGCTCCTCCGCGCACTCGCAGGACGGCTCCCACCAGCCGGTGTTCATCTCCAAGGTGCACACCTCGGTGGACGGGCTGCAGGGCATCTACCCGCGCGTGGGCATGGCACACCCGTACGAGTCGTGGTTCAAGCCCTCGCACCCGGGCCTGGGTGCCGCCGGCGACGTGGGCTCGGCGGGCGCCTCCAGCTGGTGGGACGTGGGCGCGGGCTGGATCGACGTGCAGAACCCGAACGGCGCTGCGGCCTTGCCGGGCTCGCTGCACCCCGCCGCCGGGGGGCTCCAAACCTCGCTGCATTCGCCGCTCGGAGGCTACAACTCGGATTACTCAGGCCTGAGCCACTCAGCCTTCAGCAGCGGCGCCTCCTCGCACCTGCTCAGCCCCGCCGGGCAGCACCTCATGGACGGCTTCAAGCCAGTGCTGCCTGGCTCCTACCCGGACTCGGCCCCGTCGCCGCTGGCCGGCGCGGGGGGCTCCATGCTGAGCGCCGGGCCGTCTGCGCCGCTGGGGGGCTCCCCGCGCTCTTCCGCGCGCCGCTACTCCGGCCGCGCCACCTGCGACTGCCCCAACTGCCAGGAGGCGGAGCGGCTGGGCCCGGCGGGGGCGAGCCTGCGGCGCAAGGGCCTGCACAGCTGCCACATCCCGGGCTGCGGCAAGGTGTACGGCAAGACGTCGCACCTCAAGGCGCACCTGCGCTGGCACACGGGCGAGCGGCCCTTCGTGTGCAATTGGCTCTTCTGCGGCAAGCGTTTCACGCGGTCCGACGAGCTGCAGCGGCACCTGCGAACCCACACCGGTGAGAAGCGCTTCGCCTGCCCGGTCTGCAACAAGCGCTTCATGCGCAGTGACCACCTCAGCAAGCACGTGAAGACCCACAGCGGCGGTGGAGGAGGCTCCGCCGGCTCCGGCAGCGGTGGCAAGAAGGGCAGCGACACCGACAGTGAGCACAGCGCGGCGGGCAGCCCGCCCTGCCACTCCCCGGAGCTGCTGCAGCCCCCGGAGCCCGTGCACCGCAACGGCCTGGAGTGACTCGCACCCCGTGCCTGTCCCTCCCCTTGACCTCTTCCCACCCCGCTCCGCTTGGTCCCCGCCTGTCCTGGCCTTAGCTCCAGCCTCTCTGCACTGCATACTGCTTGCTCTCTGTCTTTGTTCCTCTTCAAACTCCTTGTGTGACTTAACTTTGTAAAGGGGATATGAACATGTAAGTAACACGCATGGCCATTCCGGGCCCCGGCTTTCCCCTCCACCCGGTAACAGCGTCCGAGCCCCGCACAGCCTGAAGCCGCACCCTTCCGGGCCTTTCATTCTCTCCTCTCCTCGGCCTCCGAGCGCCATCCCAGGGTGTGACGGGCCTGTCTCTTAGAGGGAAGCGGCCCTGGAGGTGGCCTCCAGCGCCTGGGAGACGGGCCTGCACCCGGGCGGGAGCAATTCGGCTGAGCAAGGTTGAGCAGCGCCGCGGGGAGAGCGAGGCCGGAGGCCCGCGCAGGGTGTTCCGCCCGGGCAGCCGCGGACGTGGTTCCAGAACGCGCGGCTGCCGCCCGCCCTGCGCCGAGCCCTCGGAGCTTTGTGCCGGTGCGCATCTGTCCGAGCAGAGCTCGGAGTTTGCAGGGTTTAGCTCTCCCAGCATCAGCTCTGCCTCTTTTTCTTTGTTCCCTGAGGTGGAACCGATGCAAGTTTCAGCTAAGGGCAGTCTTGGTGAATCGCTCTAGCAGCCTTCTTTCATCTTTATAACATTTTTTAAAAACTAAAAACAAAAAAAAGCGCATCCTTCCACTTGGTTTCCGTCTGGTTTTTACTCTAGCAGTGAGCAAGTCTTTCTCTCGAAACTGTGCTAATATTGATCCCAAAGTTATTTTGATCGCATTAACTTATGGGGTGGGGGGGGGAGGGTAGGTGTCTTTCTTATGCAAAAATACCCCTTTCCGGCGAGACCAGATTCACTATCTCTGTGTTTGTCCTTTTCTACCTCGTTTTTCACCACTCCCGAGCCTAATCTCCCCTCCTCCTTTTTTTCGTGCTAGTCCAGACATCAATTTGTATAGTTCTCATTTCTGTAAATTCCTGCAATTCATTAACGATTCTTTGGGTGAAACTTTTTTTGTGTGATTTAAACTTACAAACAAGTGAAGAAGCTATCGTTTATTCCAGATGAGGCTGTAGTTTAAATGCCAAAAGAGGGAAAATAAGGGGGAATAAAAAACTTTGTAAAATATATCTGAACCTAATGGTTTGTACAACTGGAGAATCGTTCTAGATTAGTTACCAATTAACTATAACTCCACCAGTGTACGGGTGTGAGGTGCAGTTGTCCAGGAGACGATTTTGTATAGTATTTTTCTTGTACATTACTTCCAGTAAATATTTGAAAATATATTGAAGTAAACTTGATTTTTTTTTTTTTTTTGTTACAAGAAAATATTAAGAGGTATTGTTGCAGTTCTGATGAGCTGCAGGTTTTTTGAACTCACTTCTGGAGGTGCAGAGCCACAAACGCACTTTCGGGGCCTAGTTTTGCTCGAATATTAATTTAGATAGATATCAAACTGTAAGACAATATTTGATAAATGTGGGATGACATTTAATTTAATGGAGCATGTACTTATTTGCATTTGCTGGCAGTTCAGGCATAGTTAAAGTGAGAGTTCTCCTATATTTCATAACTGGGTTTGCCAAAACCCATGTATTAAATAAATTGTCCAAGTGAATCTCAACTAATTTTGACCTTTGTGTATTTCCTGAAGGTAATATTGTTAACTGTTAAATCAACACTCCTGATAGTACATTGAAATGTTTGCAAATTCTGCAAACTAATTGCTCATTGTAATGTTGAAATAATTTGGATATTTCACATTGAAATGAAAAGCCTTTCTCTGGAACATTTTAGACTTGCATTTTAAATGCATGAAATGTAATTGATTTATTTGTAATATTTTAAATGGTAATAATAAACTCAGATAAAAGACTAGGCCAGTTAATTTGTTTTCTTTTTTAAACTATAGACATTTGCATTTTATTTTTAGTTAAATGTCTAATTTAAACAAAATATAATCCTGTTTTGTGGTAATATTTAAATAATTGTCTCTAATATTACTTAGGTAGAATGATCTATTTGGCAAAACTGTTTTCTCTTATTTACCAAGATAAAGATTAGTGTCTAAGAAATGTAATTAATTATTTACCAGTAGGTTTAGCTCAAAGCATCAGGATTTACTGACCTCTTAAAATTTGGACTAACTCTTAAAATTTGGACTAAGTCGCCAAACAATTCAAAGAAATTTCCTGTTTTGCTTCCTTCTCACTCTCCAGAAGGAGTCAGGATGATTGCTATTGGTATTTAAAAGGGCAAGACTTACACTGAAAGATCAATACATCTAAAATAAAAACATGGGTTTGGGGATAACGTTTGTTGTTAGGGGGTGGAGGAGGTCAAGCTAACAAAAGCTTGTTTTTGGCATTCCATGTCTTAGCTAAAGATTATGTAGAGGTAAATATCAGTAGTAGATTCCTGCTGAAATGAGTTATCTGTTCTTTTAAAGTCTAAACAGCCACCAAAGAAAAGGAAGGTTAAACCTTAATCTATTTACTAGGCTATTGTTCATAGGTGTCAATGATGCCAATAAAAAATATTGTCTTGTTATGTCTAAGTGCATTTAAGCAATGGGTTCCTTGAGCCATACTTTTGAACGTAAAAAGAAAAAAATACTTTAAATGTTGATTGTTATTATATCAAACTATTTCATTATTAGATCAATATTATTTTGAATCAAACTGAATAAAAAGTTAGTGTTCAGATTCTTGTAAGTTTAGCTTCTTTCTTTTGGTCTGCCTTCTCTCTGCCCCAAGTTCAGTGTGGATGTATGTTTCAAACTGAAAATCTTCCATTGAAAATGTATGTAAAGTCATTATCCATATAAACAAGTGAAAATATAGAGTCCTATGAATATTGTAAATTTAGAAGAAAAAATTAATTAGGGATAGAATATTTTAGAATAATGCAATTTGTTCTTAAGTAGCAGACTGTCTTGATCCTCCAATCCCTATGGTTTTAGGGAAGCAAGTTAGCTCTGATTCTTTGGTATACTACAGCTTTAACTAATGGTTTTAAAAAGTAAAACAGTCTCTCTGTCACTTTTTCCTAGGAATAACACACAGAACACAGTTTAAGTACTGTTTCTTTTTTATTGAAAGTTGCAGTGCTGAGGAGGAACCAGTTCTAAAGGAGTTAGATGTAGTGGCAGGTAAGGAGAGCTGCTTGGTACATTTCAGATGCATTACACACAGATCACATTCAATTTAAGAGGTGGATGATGACAGATAATGTCTAGAAGAAGATTTCTTTGGGGTGGTTGAAGGAAGGCAGATTTTCAACTTTCACTTTCTTCCTTTGGCTTCTCCTCCCCCTTCTAGCTTTGGTGTATTTTGTTGTGATAAGTATTGAGCAGTATTTTTAGATTCCTGTTCGCAGGGTGGGCAGGATTCCCTTTTGGAGATGAACATCCTCTTTTCAGAGGATAGTGTGGAAGAAGTGCAAAATTGTGTTTTCTCCCTGCCTTGTCTGTGATAAAGCATCTCTTAACAGTGCCTTGGAGGTTCACTCAAATGAAGTCAAAGGCTGGGTTTCACTTTGAACCAAGGAACAAGCTTCCAGTCTTGCAGATCAAGGTAGAGTTAAGCTAGTTGTTGACCCAGAGGTCAGGCTAGCATATATCAGTCCAGCTTTTCTGTTTCCCTGCATTATTTCTTCCCCAAACTTCAGTGGTTCTTCCCTGTTCTGCTTTCTCCTTTTCTGGCTCAACTTCTTCTAGTATATTCTCTCTTGCATAGGGACATTTATGACTGTGACTTGTTGAGGTTGGATTGTCAACTAAAATATTTTATGACAGAAACTTAATTTAAGTATATGCGATGTTACTTACTCTACTGTTGTCAACTGACCTTGGAAAAAGTTGATGTATTTGCCTTCCTTCCACTGTCCTCTTACTTCAGTCTTGGTGTGACTTCTCAACTGGGTTTCCATTGGGGAGAGAATGCTGAAATTAAAAATTAAAGACAAGCAGGTGATGAGACTAGACCCTTGAGTGAGCAGATCGATAATCCTGCCATTAACATTTTCATCTCCCCTCAGATCTTTTGGTGAGATTATTGAATGCAATGTTACAGCAGGCCTGTAGAGGAATTTCCTTAAAACATATTTTATTTTAGAGGATTAACTATAAGGTCAGATGATAGTTTAGGCTGGTAAATCAAGGAAGGAACTTTAGAGGAAAAAAGTATGGATTTGATTGTTCTCCGCTCACCTAAAGTGATAGAGATAAATATAATGAAAGAAGTTCTGCATTTCGCTCAAATCATACAAATCGCTTCTGAGGGGGATTGATTTAATGCAGGTATGTTGAATAAATTGGGGTTTTTAGTTTCCTACTGATTTTTTTTTTTTTTTTTTTGCTGCTTTTGTCCAAACCGGCATTATTATCTCTCCCTACATCCCTAAGAAAAACTAAAGTATGATCAAGTCTGTTTCTTTTTAAAAACGTGATTTTTACAGTTGTCTGCTGTTTCTTAAAACATAGCCCAGTAGATTGATTTTATCACGGCATTTGAGGAAAACCGTGTTTAGAATCAAAAGGACTGTGGACTAACGCGGTATTCATTGTTAAATTAGGACTCTTGTTCTGCGTGGCATCTTTTGACGACTTTGGTCGAAGCACAATTGTTGTTATTTAAAAAATAAGATTCAGAATTTGCCTGTGCCCTGTTTATTCCCTGCTTCCGGATTAAAGGAAAGCCGATAATTCCTCGCTATCACAGGCTCAGGCCGCGGCGTTTTAAGGTGATGCGCGTCAGTGGGCATCGCCTTAGGTTCGCTGCACTCCCTGCGCACACAAGCGTTGATCTGTATAGTAGGAGGGAGGGGATTTATTTTCTTTGGTCCCTGGGCACGTGTTTAGTTTAATTTAATTTTCTGTGGAGTCTCCTGGCGGTGAGGAAGCAGCCTTCTACGTTTTGCTTCGGCTCCTAACGACAGTCAGGCTTCAAGAGCTCTAGGGACAGCGGAGAGCCGGGTGGGAGGGGGTGTGTGTGACTGAGAAACCAGAACTCAAGCGCCCACTCCAAGTTGCCGCTTTTCACTGTTGTACGAAGGCCATTCTTTCAAGTCCATCTACTGGGACTTCTTTTAAGCCCTCTTCCTAACTTTGCTTCTGCGGCAAGCTCTTCTTGCTGTGAAGGAGGGGACGGTGGAGGTTCCCTTTGCTTCTCTTGCCGGGCTCTTGGCTGAGATCTGTCTGTACTGCCCAAAGTTATCCCGATTTGCCTTTTCAATGAATTCAGGGGGAGGTTTTGAGCCCAGGATAATTTCCCAGCCTTTCAGAACACTACGTCGTCTTTTCTCGACTAGCTTCTGCATGTGCCTTGTGGGCTGCTCCCAGAAGGACCTCTGAGACCTCCTGCAGCCCTCCATCCCCCCACAGGTTACAGCGAAGCGTGGGGGAAACAGGGCCGGGGTCTGGGGTCTTCTCCACGAGTCCCTGCCTGCCGTCCCTCTCGTGCTGCTGGGGCCAGCTGCCAGTGCACACAAAGGTGCTGCGGACAGCGAGCGCCACCCTGTGCCCCGCGCCCGCTCTGCAGCGCCTCCGGGGCTGGCAATGCTGGCCCACCGGGCCTGCGCTTCACATAGCCTCTGGCCCGGCAGGAACCCACCCTGGAAATAACCTTGGTGAGCCTCCACCGTGTGCACCTCCTGGCTTTCAAAAGACGAAGGGATGGGACCAGGGTGGAGGATTCTTTTCGCTTCCCAGGGTCTCCAAAGCCCAGCATCCTCGCTGCCCTCAGCCATCCAAGCCAGCGCCTAGACCTCAGGGCCTCCGTCTCACCCTATCCAAAGTGGTGCGCCCCACGCTGCCTCCTGCCGGGGCCCTCCCAGCCTGCCTTGGTGTGGACTGGCCGACGTTGTTTTTCCCGAACTCGTTTCGATTTCTCTCTTGGCTTTAGTGACCACTGCCTGCTCTCCTTCACCTCTCGTGCTCTATTCTTGTCCAAAATGTGGTGCGGACGCGCATCTGCCACCCCTCTGGCGAAGACCTGTGACAAAGTGCAGCGTTCTCCATCAGTGGGCAGTTTTATTCTTGTCATTTTATTACGGGTTTGCCAGACTCGAAGAAACTTGCGCACCTTTTCCCACGCTGTTATTATAAAGGCAGCAAAATGAAGGCTGATTGGCTGTGAAACTCTTTGCCTTTTTTGATTTCAGGAATCAAAGAACAGTTTAGCCACCTTGGTGACTACCTAGGGGAGCATTATATAGTTATCGATGTATAATAACTGTACCTGTTGAACAGAATTTAACTTTTCTTTACCACGTTGTACTTAAACCCCTGTAACTTTTCTTGGGCTTCCTCCTTCTTCTCTTTCCTTGCCTTTCGAGCCTTTGGGAAGCTGGATATATGGGGAATGCTAACAGCCTTCTCGAGTCCCCGTATTTTGGTGACATCTGAAGAGAGGTGAGGGTGGATAAGCCTGTGTGAAATTAGTGCCATACTTCCTTTAAAGGTTTTAGAGAATGTACCCTCAGCTCCGGGAGGAAGGTGAGGAAGAAGTCAGCTTCCAGTGCACCTCTCTCCCGCCCCTGTCTTAGGCACCTCTAGGACTTAGGCTCTCTTGTCCTAGAAGCTCACCATGCAGGTTGGATTCATGGTTCCACTTCGTACTCTGGAGGTATGTGAAGGATTAAACGTGGCACTTATGGGTGGTTGTACATGCTCCACGTGTGTGCGTTTAAGGCACCTTATGCGGCTGGAGCATAAGCAGCTTACTCAACACATAACCCGGGAGTTCTCAGTTGCACACCTGCGCAGGGGCCTGGCTCCAGCCATGGCTGGCCTGTATTAAAGGCACAGGCTCACTGACTCGGAGCTATGTAGCAGGGAAGGCAGGGCGAGGACCTCTCTGTCTGCAGTGAGGGTCTCCATCTGCAGCTGCCCGTAGAAGCGCTGTGTCCACCAGGAGTTCCCAAGCCACCCCCTCCCTCTCCACCTCCCTTCACCCAGCCAGCCGGTGACTCGAGCCCTGCCCCCACCCCTCTCCCCGGGGCCGGAAAGCCGGGAGGCGCTGGAATGCCGCGCGTTCTCTCACCCAATAGGGCCTAGGTGTTGGAATCCACTGGGAGACAGAGTTTTGTGCTTTGATCTCTTGTCCCAGCCATTCTTTAGCACAGAGGGGTGAGTTTAAATTAAATTTCTTTCTCTGCTGATAAGTTCTAATAGGTCTCAGAGGTGAATAATTATGCAGTAACATTTCATGGGTTGTTGGAGTGGGAATTCCCACTGCGCTGTCACTGGAACAGAATATCCCGGTCGCTCAATGCTAAATGAAGCTTCCCAAGGAAGCTACAAGTATCTTTCAGACCTCGGAGCAGATGAGCTAGTCCTTGCCTGCTCTCGCCTTTCTTGTCCCTGCAAAACAGTTTGTCGTCACTTTGTTCATTTAAGTTTTATTTGTGGTTTAAAAATACTTTAAAAATCTCTACTAAAGGATCTTGTTTGAGGGTAAAAACATTTGCTTTGGTGATTAAATATGCATTCCTATCAGGACAAAGCATACATTGATGAAAGCTGGGCCAAGTTTTCCTGGAAAAAGTCAGATTTCCTGGGTTTGCCTCAAAATACCTGGAATTAGTCTTGCCCCCTCTTCTCTTCTTTTGGTGAATTACCACTCTTCTGCTTGATTCCCGAGTAAAAGGGTCAAGACCTGAAGCTGCAGCAATCAGTGTTCTGAACCTACTTGGTTTGCAGTTCAGAAATGGACATTCCATGGCGGTGAGGTTAAAAGGAAAAATGCATTTGCTGCTTCATTCAAAATAGTCCCCTATTAGAAAAATGTGGATTTAATTCTGTAAGATTTTTATTTATGTTTAATTTCCCTCCAAGACAGATAAGAAACAGCATCAAACATTTGAATATTTAAGTGGATCATGTCATCTTGAAACTCAAAAGGAAATAAGACTTAAGCTAAATCAAAGAAATCTAAATTTATAATTTAGAAGCACAATGGAATTCTTTATTGTTTTGTTTTTAAAAGAAAACCCTTTATGCTCCATTTACATCAGTGTTTCATTGCATGGCATTTTCCTTGTTTACTTTTCTTCCCTTTAAATTTCTTCCATTCCACAAGCTTTAAGATTTCTAAATCAACACATAGAAACTGGAGCCTGCTTATCAAGTTTTCATTCCTCTCTTGGCAACTAATTTGAAAGGGCCCAAACAATGAGTTGATTTACAACATTATGCTCAATTCACACTGTACTCTTAAGAGAATGTTGAAAAAAAAAACCTCACTAATTCACCTGGGGTTATCTTTATGTCTTTGAGAGAACCAATCCTTCCAGCTTTAAGTTTTTTTAGCCATTCCATTTTAAGCACAGTATAGAAGAAAGATGTCCCCTCCCCCACCCCCACAGGAGTTCAGATGATTGTCTTGTTCAATTGAAATTAAAGGATTTGTACTACCCAATTTTGCACCCAATTTAATGTCCTTAATTATTCAGTTACCCTATCATCAGGTTTCCCATCATTTCAGGAAGTTTCATGCTCATTCTTTTACACTGATCAATGCTTCATTTTTCTATTACATGCTTAGCCCTTATTTTGGCTTTATTTATTTATTTTTCCCTTTTTTGCATAAGCAGTTTCGTTCCCCTTTTAATTTAACAACAATGGCCTTTGTGAGGGAAGGAAACCTAGAGGCAGGTGGAAATGCATTTATAAGAGATTCACATTGATTTAATGATGTTTAAAAAATGTCATCATGTTATGTATATTATTTAACAGAATTTCTCTCTAGATGTATGAATTCTCTATTTCGGAGGGGGCAATAATCATTCTTATAATATTAAGTGATATTTCTACCCAAACTTTAAGAAAAAAGGTTCTTGTAGGTGACAATTCAGTAGCCTTTGTACTATTAAGCAAATTAAGTTTTGCTCTTTCTCCCAATAAATAACTATTTGGCCTAAAACTGCAGTGGTTAACACATATATTTCCTATGTTCTCAATAGTAACATATTTTAGTTTATTATCACAATTAAATGTTGTAATAGTAATGAATAGAGAGCAGTAAAACAATTTTGGCGAAAGGATATTATATATTCTTCAGTTGCATATACTTTGTAGAAAGCATATGATTTAATTTATTTAGTATATGGTATAGTTACTAAATGTGAACAGATTCAGCTTAGTTACATGCTCACTTGAATGTTTTAATATGTATACCCAGGAAAGTCAGGATCATTGAAGTGTTTCATTCTCAAATTTTCACATGTTGCTTTCAGAAAAAAATGTTTCAAAAGAAGGATATAATAGAAATCCCTATTATACATAAATGGATTTATGTCTGTAAAGTGGTTTTGGAACTACCCTTATTATTTTATATTCCAAACGCCGTGATTTGTTTTACTTCGTTTTTTAAAGTAAACTTTTAATTTTGGAATAATTTTAGATTTACAGAAAAGTTGTAAAAATAGTACAGTGAGTTGCAATAGTTTCCCTCTTGTTAACATCTTAATTACAATGGCTTATTTGTCAAACCTAAGAAATCAATATTGGTATATAAATTTTAAAAAAGGCAAGAAATGTTGCATTGCACATATGTCAGTGGTAGATTGTAGCTTAGCAAAATATTGATCTCTTTTTGGTCAGCTTCTTACTGTCAGCTTGCCTATGTAGAGACTATGTATTAAATTAGTAAATTACTAGGAAGCTAGTCCTCAGAAATATGTTTTTAAAATATAGTTTCTTAGAATGAAAATTCTAATTTTTATGATAGTTAATTAAAATCTAAGAAAATATTGTATACCTAGTTCCATTTTCATTTTTGCTTCATGTTTGGAAGCATCAGATTAAATTTCAAATGGTTGATCGTTTCACTTCAAAGTAATAAAAATTTATTTGTAGTAATATTCCATTTGTAGCCTAGGCCTATTTTTTATTCTAAAATTTTAAATGACTCATTAACTCATTATTATTGTCATTAATATAGTAACTACAAAGTACAATTAATATAATAATTCTATTTTTTTCCTCCATAGTTTTTAAGTTAAGTTTCAGGGTCATGTTTGCCAAGGAGCTGTTTCTTTTAGAGTATAGAAACTTTAAAATCTTAATGGTTGATTTTTTTTTTTTTAGAAAAGCACAGATAAATGTATCTCCTACACTCCGTGGAACAATACATTTACTTGAGTTTTTGTCTTGTTTAAGTAAGATTATAAGGAGTGTCATGAAAAAGAAAAGTATTCTTTATTTAGAATGTATTTACGCTCTACCTAGGGTTGCCAGATAAAATACAGGATACACAGTTAAACTTGAATTTTAGATAAACTACAAATAATTTGTCAGTATAAATATACTCCATACAAGATTTGGGGCATACTTTTACTAAACATAATTTTTTTTTAAAGATTTAATTTATTTGTTTTTAGAGAGGAGGAAGGGAGGGAGAAAGAGAGGAAGAGAAACACCCATCAGCCGCCTCTGGCATGCCCCCAGCTGGAGACCTGGCCCACAACCCAGGCATGTGCCCTGACGGAATTGGAATTGAACCAGCCACCTTTCAGTTTCCAGGCTGGCACTTTAATCCACTGAGCAACACCGGCCAGGGCTAAACATGATTTTTTTTAAAAATTCAAATTTAACGAAGTGTCCTGATTTTAATTTTAAATGAAATTCATATATCTATAAGGACAAAGCCTGAAAAAAGTCGATATAAAAATAAAGTAACTAGTGCCTGTTCACAAAAACATTGGGGGTAGCATTCTGTTCTATTATAAAAGGGAAATGAAGGACATAATGAAGTTAGGATTTCCTTGTTATCTGCAGGGCGAAAGTTGATTTTCCTATTACTCTTTTGTGCTTTTTTTCAGCTTGTTTGGCTTCATTCTGGGCTATCCTTAAACCTTTAGAATACCAGTTACTACCCTGTTGTAATTAGGAGCTACATTTATGTAGCTTTCAAGAAAGTTAATATTGTGCTGATGTTTGCTGCTCAGCATCTCCACACTTTTTTACTATACCAATGCTGGTAAAAAGGAAGAATTTCGTACTTTACACCCACCACCTGGTTTAATTGCTCTTCCTTAAATTGTGTACAAACGTGGACTCCTACTCCAAGAAGTCATGTGTAAGTTGTAGCAGCAGTACTGCATATGAAATTCACTTGCAAGGTATTCCATAAATATGACTAAATAATCAGAAATTAAAGTACTCTATCCCAGGAGAGTCTGTTTTTCCTCTGTGGAAGTATTGCAATAGGAAATAGAGGTGCTAGCCACTCATTTATTCGTGGCATTTTCTCAAAAAACAATCCATTATTGCTCTTGCCGGATGGCTCAGTTGGCTGGAGCATCATCCCATACACCAAAAGGCTACAGGTCCTATCCTCAGTTGAGATGTGTACAGGAGGCAACCAATTGATGTTTCTCTCTTCCTCTCCCCCCCTCTCTCTAAAATCAATGAACGTATCCTTGAGTGAGGATTTTTTTAAAAAGCAATCCATTATTTAATGTAATGGTTTTCTCTTTCGTGCTTCATTTATGCCATTAATTTTTCTAATATTTTCTCCTCTTGATGGTGATTATTTGTGATTACCCCAGAAATAATGATTAAAATTCTGTGTAGCTTGTATACAATACAGGCTAATAAAGGGTGAGGGGGGAGAATGAACCCAGTATCTAAGGTTTATCCATCTTGCCTTCACACAGCTCAAAGAGTAAGTACAAACAATATTAACAGGCTGTGTATGCCAATCAGATAAATCATTAAGAACAATACAGGCAGTCTTGTGTCTGTAAACAGAGAATTTATCAAGAACCTAGGCTTAAAAGGCAGCCACCCTTTAGATTCTACTTTCAGCAGGCAATGCAGCTATTACTGTGAGATCAGAAGAAACTGTTAAGTGGGAAGTTTAGAAACACTTAATTTAAAGGCTGGTTTGATGGTAGCACTCCATTTGAAAATTAAAGTTAAAATGAAATTTTAAACAGGTTCCCACAAACTGCCATATTTTTTTTCACAGTGTTTTATAAAACCAATTAGATATTTATTTGGATTAATAAATATTTTTAAAAATGTAATTACCTCTGTGAATTCCAAGGAAGGCATTTTGGAGGAAAATAGATGCTCACTGAAGATATTCTAGAAAGTACAAGAAATTGTGGAAAAGAAGAGAAAACAAATTACCTTAATTCCACTTCTGAGATACAATTGCGTCTTTATTCGTAATCTTTTTTTTAAATGTGATTTTCTTTTTACATATACATATAATCTGCTCTTCCCTCCCATTAATACGAAAGTAAATTTCCTTTAGTATTAAAAATTTTCTACAAACATAATTTTAAATATTTTATAAACATTTATAAAATACTTAATGACTGTATATATCAACTTTTTACCTACTTCCCTAATACTGAGTAACTTAATTGTATCCAAATGATTGAACATCCTTATGCTTGGCTTTTGGCTCAAATTTCTGATTTTCTTAGGATACTAGAAAAGGAAGAAATTCTTGAGGGATAAGAACATTTAGAGGCGCCAAATAGAGATGACCAGATTACTCTCCTGGAAGTAAGTAGCAGTTTATATTGCAGCAAATAGCATTTAAAAGAGCTAGCCTTATATGCATGAATTCTTAGTCTTTGTTTATTTAATAAGGAAGAAATTAATCATTATTGCTTTAAGTCACAAATTTTAGATTCCTGCACTTTTTCCATAGGTTTATTTGCCATTTTCACTTCTTTTGTGAATTGGCTTTCCATGGTTATGCCCTTTTCTGAATGAGAGTCCACTTGATTGCAAAATGAGGCAAGTGATCTGGGCCAGTGGTGAACATTCTGGAAAAAGACAGTGTTGGCTCTGGAAGCAGAAACTCCCTTTGGACCACAGAATTCTCTTAAACTGGGTCCCCCAAATAGATTTTCTTTTATTAGTAATAGATTAACTATGGTAAGGGGGCAGAAATGTTATGCTAACATTTTACAAAAGAATTTTTGGAGAACAACTAGTTGCATTTCCCAGTTAAGACTGAACATTGTTTTGCATTGTCACATGGTACTAAACTAGAGATTAAAATGAACACGTTAACTGTAACTGGTAGAAAAGTTAAAGAAGATTCAATCAATGAGTCTATAGGATATCCTAAAAATGACATTTTAATAGATGACTTTATTATGAATTAGCCAGATATTTTTACCTCTGGCTACATGAAACGACAGACAATAAGTCTGATTAGGATCTGCTATTATAATGGGACAAAAAGATTTATTTAAAATTTTTGAAATTTTATGACCATTGGAGAAATAGTGTCCAAGAGTAAAGTCAGGTCTACTTAGTGAATAATAAATTCTAAGTTTTTAAGTTTCTTAAATAATGCTATATAATTTAAAAAGTTACTCTTTAGCAAGCTTGAAGTTTTGTAATACTTTGGTGACTTATTCATTAGTACTTGAAGAAGTACTTAAATACAACCACTAAGGGTTCTTAAACTCCTGAGTTGAGAGGAGGGAAAGAAAGAAGATGGTGAGTAGATTGGACTCAATAGATCATATTACATTAGATTGTATCTTTAATATGGCTTCAGCTTGTAGTAGAGATAAAAGTTTAACTTACAGTGATATTTTAAGTGATATATTTTTGTTCAAAAATTTAAAAAATCAACAAGTACTGAATGTCTACTTTGGGTTAAAAATTAGCCTTCAGCATCATCATGAATCACAGTCATAATTTGAGAACTTACCCATAATTGCAAATTAGAAGTTATTTCTGGCATTCTTTCTTTAAGGAAATAATTATTATTTAAAAAAAAATAAAAATCACCCCATCATCTTACCCTAATGACTCTAAAATTATTTAAAAATTAAAAAACATGTAAGCATTATAGTATAATAATTTAAAAATGTTCTAAGTGAGTTAAAATAACTTAAACCTTGGTCTACAAGTATGTATATATTTATTGGAAATTAAGCCCAATTTGTTTTATCTAGAATTGTTACAGGGGGACAGAGGTTAATTTAGTTTGTCCTCTAAATAAAGTTACTTGATTATTAAGTAAATTTAAAAATTCTATTGTGTATAACAAAGTAGGAGAGCTCACTAATGGCGGTAAATAGACTTTCAGAAAAGCTTTTTCTTATTTGAACCATATACAAGAAATTCTTAATACACTGAAACTCAAGAGACAAAAAAAAAAAGAGAGAGAGAAAAAGAAAGAAAGAAAAAAAGTGAGACAAGAGTTTCTGTCTTTTTAAACTACTGCGACAGAGAAAATAAGTTACCACTTACTGGTTTTGATTAATTGTTCTGTATAAGGTTTACAATTTTTATTCATGAATTCTATATAAAATGACTGGATTTAGAGACAGATTTTAAAAATTTTGTCCAGAACAATGCTTCTCAACCTTTTTGTTAATAAATCCATTTGAGACCCTGATATGAACTATGAATCTTATCTTAAAATATATTCATCTAAAAAATATATGTATTCATCTCAATCAACTCCTTTCTATTGCTTATAAATGAACCCTAGATTTAGAGGGAGAGGTCCTTTCAGTCCCTAGTTTGTATTTCTGCTAAAATGGTACACATTTTAGAAGAACTTTACTGGGGTAAATCGAAGACAGTGTCTTATCTTTGGCTCTATAACCTATCTTGATAAAAATTAACATGGAGAATGGAGAAAGGAGAAAGGTTAACTCTTGTCTGACAGTGGAGTTTCTGTGAAGATAGCAAATTCTTATTGAAGGAGCAACTTGAAATATGTAAGAGAAAAACATGAGTGTCACCCCTCACATTTCAGAAGTGTGTGATGAAAATTTTGTCGTGTACCTCTGTCGCTTACTGTGCATATGCTGGGTTTGTGATGTAGTTTACTGGTGGGCACTCCAGATGTTTTCATTTTGTCTAGGTTAATGTCATAGGCATTCTGCCAATACATAGAATGTTATAGTCAATCATTAAACATCCTAATTTTAAAACAATTTCATTACTTGAGGTGGTATTTTACAATATTTGGAAAGTCGTTCATATGTGAATAGGAGCCTCAGTATAGTTAAGTAAACCTGAACCACTTCTGATGACTCCACCTTAGACAGCATTTGACCCAATGCATATCTTACTACTATTTTTCAGTTACATTTGTAAATCTGTCTGTGTTTTTGCATGATACAGCTATCAAGATCTTTCTTATCTTAACCAGAGAGAGGAATGATGCAAGTAGGTTGCAAATGGGACAAAAGAGTTATGATAAACACCCTGAAAACGAAGATAGCAGGATGATTCAACTGCAAGAGACAATCTATGTAGATACGGAGGAGGTCTAATCTTTCCTTATGCTTGTGAGAATGTGTGTCTGAAGGCAAGGAAGACGGAAGCATTGTGAGGAAAACGTGCTATTGCCAGAGCAGCTGTATTACAACCCTTCCAAATTGTAACGGGGATTTTTTTTCAGAGTGTGCGTAGGCAGAAAAATCCAGCTTCACCCCAAAATGTCAACGAAAGAGGAACTTTGTACCTTTGTATTTTTGTAAGGAGGAGGCAAAGAGCAAGTTGTTTTTCCTTCCTTCCTTCTTTTTTTAAAGGCATCAGCTGCCTTTAAAAAGTAATTAATTTAAATTGTGAGAGAGAAAGAGAGAGAGAAACATCGACTTCTTGTTCCACCCATTCATGGATTCATTGGTTGATTCTTGCATGTGCCGTGGCCAGGGATCAAACCCACAACTTTGATATATCAGGACAACACTCCAACCACATGAGCTATCTGGCCAGGGTGCAAGTTGTTTTCTAAAGCAACAACTCAGAAGTACCTTACCATTTCTAATTCATCTCAGAGGGAAAATGGGTCAGCTCCTGGAGTCAGATTTTCTGGGTTATAGCCTCATTCTGTCATTTCCTTGGTGTTTGACCTTGGGACAGTTCCATAATTACTCTGTGCCCCATTTAGTAAAATATGAAAAATAATAGAATGTATCCTCCTGTCAGTAAGTTAATGCCTGTAGGGCTCAATCTCGCTCTCGGCAGCCGTCCGTCTCGAGAGACGATGGTGTAGCTTCTTAAGAGTCTATCTGCACCGCCGAGAATGGCTGTGCAGTCCGACTCGGGAGTGACACGGTACCTGTCTCCTCCCGTGTTGAATCGACATCTTGCGATGACGCTGGAGTGTCCTCTCCAGTGAAGCTGAAGCTACAGAGCCTGGGCAGGGTGATATGGAGGGTCTGCTGTTGCCCATGCAGCAGACCCCCCCTCTCTTCGCAGCTGAAGGGTCCAAGGGAAAGACGGAGTCAATACAGCTTGGCTTCAGGTGCGCCGCAGGAGTTGCCGGTGTTGACTACAACGTCAAACCGCCTTAGGGACTCCGGCTCCGGATTTTCTGTCGGGGTTTACTCCCTTAGCCTTTCCCCTGAAGAGGTATGCCGCAAGGCAGTGGAGGTTTTTTGGAGTCAGAGTTTTCCTTCTCTGATGTGCCCTGACTGGAAGATCGAACCAGCGACACTTAGCTCGCAGGCCGACGCTCAATCCACTGAGCCAAACCAGCCAGGACTAGGGCTCAATCACAGTGTCTAATACATGAGTGCTCAATGAACATGAAGTTATTTTTAGTAGTTCTACCTTATATTATTATTGCTACTACTAGTGCCAGGAACATTCCATTTTGTAATGAAGGCATTTACCTTTGTTTTCTTTGGAGGTTTTCTACTTCCTCCATTTTGGGGAACCCTGTTGATCTTGTTCTAATTCTCCATGAACTTTTCTTCCTGTTTGGCTTAGCTCTAGGAAATTGAGGACTAAAGGAATTTATGAAACTAATGTAGGCAAAGATGTAATTCTACCTGAATTGGGCCATTGGACTATGAATTTAAATTTAAATTTGTACCTCTTTTCTTAGGTTTTCTGAGGATTTGATGGTGGAATATTTTTTCCTTCCATTACTCAGCTGATTGCTGGAGTGTATTCCTTTTTTTTTTTTTTTTTTTTTGAGGAGATTTGTATTTTATTTTTAAAATTTTATTCATTATGCTATTACAGTTGTCCCAATTTTACCCCCTTTTCCCCTCTCTACCCAGACCCTCCCCACTCCATGAGGCAATCACCACATTTTTGTTCATGTCCATGGGTCATGTGTATAAGTTCTTTGGTTATTCCATTTCCTGTATTCTACTTTATAGCCCCATGGCTATTCTGTAACTACCTATTTATACTTCTTAATCCTCTCATCTCTTCACCCATTTCCCCACTCTCCCTTCCCATCTGGCAACCGTCAAAATGCTCTCTGTATCCATGATTGTATCTCTGGTCTTCATGTTTGCTTAGTTTGATTTTTAGAGTCAATTGTTGGTAGATATGTATTTATTGCCATTTTATTGTTCATAGTTTTGATCTTCTTTTTTAAAATAAGTTCTTTAGTCAGGTAACCCCTAATGATCGCATGTGTTATTTTCTTTTTAAACTATATTTTATTGATTATGCTGTTATAGTTTTCCCAATTTTCCCCGCTTTGTCCCCCTTCACCCAGTACCCCCCCGTCCCCAGCAATCCCCCCTTTAGTTCATGTCCATGGGTTGGACATGTAAGTTCTTTGGCTTCGGCCTTTCCTATACTATTCTTAAAATCTTCCTGTTATTGTGTTCCTACCAATTATGCTTCTTAATCCCTGCACCATTTTCCCATTTCTCCTCACTTCCCCTTCCAGCTGATAAACCTCCAAATTATCTCCATACCTATGATTCTGTTCCTTCTTAGTTTGTTTTTGTTTTTTTCAGACTCAGTTGTTGAAATTTGTGAGTTTGTTGTCATTTTAATGTTCATAGTTTTGATCTTCTTTTTCTTAAGTAACTCTTTTTAACATTTCATGTAATAATGGCTTGGTGATGATTAACTCCTTTAGCTTTACCTTGTCTGGGAAGCACTTTATCTGCCCTTCCATTCTAAATGATAGCTTTGTTGGATAGAGTAATCTAGGTTGTAGGTCCTTGCTTTAAATACTTTAAATACATTTTGCCTGTCCCTTCTTGCCTGCAAAGTTTCTTTTGAGAAATCAGCTGATAATCTTACAGGAACTCCTTTGTTGCTCAGTTTCTGCTTTTCTCTTGCTGCTTTAAGATTCCCTCTTTATCTTTAACCTTTGGCATTTTAATTATGATGTGTCTCGGTGTGGTCCTCTTTGAGTCCAACTTATTTGGGACTTTCTGTGCTTCCTGGACTTGTATGTCTACTTCATTTGAACATTAGGGAAATTTTCTTTCATTATTTTTTCAAGTAAGTTTTCGATTTCTTGCTCTCCCTCCTCTCCTCTGGCATCCCTATGATTTTGATGTTGATATGTTTAAAGTTGTCCCAGAGGTTCCTAAGCCTCTCCTAACTTCTTTGCATTCTTGTTTCTTCTTTCTGTTCTGGTTGAATGTTTATTTCTTCCTTATGTTCTAAATTGTTGATTTGAATCCCAGCTTCTTTCCCTTCACTGCTGGTTCCCTGTATATTTTTCTTTATTTCATTTGTGTAACCTTAATTTCTTCCTTTAATTTTTGCCATACTCTGTGAGCTCTCTGAGCATCCTTATTATCAGTGTTTTGAACTCTGTATCTGATAGGCTGGTTATGTCCAGTTTGTTCAGTTCTTTTTCTGGGGTTTTGTTCTCGTCTTTTGTTTGAGCCATATTTCTTTGTCTCCTTAATTTGGCAGCCTCCCTGTGTTTGTTTCTGTGTATTAGGTAGAGCTGCTTTTACTCTCTGTTTCAGTAGTGCAGCCTAGGTAGCAAAGGCATCTGTAAATTGTGTGGGGCAGAGACTTAGGTAATTGCCAGGGTGTGGCCACCTGCTTCCCCTCTTTGTGGTTCTGTTTGTGGTGGGGGGCTTGGAGAGGGGACAATGCTGCTGCCTGGTGTCTGGCAATTTGCCCGACAGTTGAGTCATTTCACCACTTCCCATATACAATTGGCACCTTCCAGCTGCTGTCATGGGGTTTGTGTACCTTCTAAGACTATGTGGAACCTTAAGTGGTGAAAATCTGGCAGTTTCTCTGCTACCCCACTCCCTACTGGTTTTTATAGCTGCTGATAATGGTGGTTTATCTTCCCAGTGCTGGAACCCTGGACTGTGTGGTCTGGCCTGGGGCTGGGATTGCTCACTCCCAGGGTATCCCTCCCGATTTTTATCCACCACACGTAAATGTGGGACTGTCTGTTCTGCTGCCGTCACTAGTCTGAGACTCACCACCTCTCAGCCCCAGCTCCACGACTCCACCCCTCCTACCCATATGGATGAATGTGGCTTCTTTAAATCCTTGGTTGTTGGACTTCCATATAGCTCAATTTTCTGATAGGTCTGATTGTTATTTGTTTTTGAGATCTGGTTATGATTCTTTCTATGGTTGCTCAAGGAGGTAAAGCATGTCTACCAATGCCTCCACTTTGATCGGAAGTCCTGGAGTGTATTCTTTCACGTTTGTTTTCAAATAGTTTTTTTTTTCTTGCTTTAGCTCTTATTCTTTCTCTCTCTTCACAGTTGGCCTGAATGTTTTGGTAATTTAACAACTTTAATCCTTTTCATATAATCTCTTCTTGACTTTAACTGGATAGAAAATATTTTAGCCATTTATTATATTACTGTTATGTGATAGAGTTGATGATCAAACAAAATACCTCCATTCAACAGCAAATTTTACTTGGCTCATAAAGAATAGAATTCCACCATTTACGTCTACAAAAACCCAGACCTATCTACTAGATTATTCTTTCTTTCAGTCTAATAATGCTGCAGTGATTATTCATTTATGGTTTTTTGCACCTAATTGTTTAACTTCTGTTTTCTGAAATCTCAGTAAACTAATATCTTCTTTAAGGAGATTCTTGAGAAGTTTAAAAAGAAAAACATTTTCCTAGGATTAAGCTTTACTGTGATAAGTATAAGTCATTAAGAAAATGTGTCCAACAAGTTCAATTGTATTGGTGATGCTTTTCAGCATATTTCCAAAGATGTTATAATCACAGATACTATGCTTTTGTCTAAGAAGTATGTCTCTTAAGTTTTTTTTAAAATTCATATTTCTGTAATTTTGCCCATTAATTTTTTTTTTTCAAATCTATCACACCTATACAGGTAAGATACACTGAAGGAAAAACAGATCTCATACCTTGGGCTGAATTCAGTCTTGTTCCAATGATGTGGATGTAGAGCATATTTTTAGGATGTGGTTGGTTAATCTCATTAGATCATGTAACTGCTACCAAAGTTTGGTTTTATCCTCACATTGACCTGATGGGATCCTGTGATCAATGACTGTACTCTCAATTCAGACAGGCATCTCCCTGAATAAATTGTAGGAAGGAGTCCTTGGTGCTATGATTGAGACTGTAGGCTCCAGAGTTAGACCAGGATATGAATCCCAGAGTCCAGGCCTCCACAGTTATGCAATTTATTTAAGCTTCAGTTTTCTTCTCTTTAAAGAGAGATAATATTAATAATATGTACCATTAGAGAGCTGATGTGAGGACTAAAGAAATAGAGTACATAAAGTGCTTATCCCATGCCTGTGTGAAAAATTTTACAAAAAAATGTTAGCTCTCATTAGAAGCAGTAGTTTTAAATAGCTTTAGGAAAATTCAAAAGTGTATTGGGTCAGAAGTGTGTGAAACTCCTATAATTACAGTATTAAGGATGCTGTTTTTACTGCTTGCACATAAAGTTATTAAGTGGAAAGAGAATAAGGTTAAGGAAGTAGAACTTAGTATAAACTTGTACTTAATAAACCTAGTCTCAGGATAAAAGGAAATAGCAGCATCCAACAGAAGTGAAGAGAGAAAGACCATTGCACTTCAAATCCTGGCCTAGCAATGAGGATTGCTAGCATGTTGCAATGGAAACATATGGAACTTGGAGGCAGGAAACAGGAGTTTTTGCTCTCTCACCAGCATAGAATGATGATGTTGGACTGGATGTTTTCAGGGTTCTCTAAGCTTATATTCTGTGCAAATATATAAAAAATTGTCTTCTCCATGGAATGAGAGTTTCAATGGACAGCCTTTGTAGCAGACTGAGTAATGGCCAGAGAGAGATGGAGATGTGATGAAGGCAGCGGAGACCAGAGGCATACAGGCCAAGGAAATGGGACAGCATCTAGAAGTTGGAAAGGAATAAGCAAGAGGTGTGTTCCCAGAGCCTACAGAGACTGACTTTAGACTTTTGACCTCCAGAATTGTAAGATAAATTTGTGTTGTTTCAATCCCCTAAGTCTGTGGTAATGTGTTAAAGCAACAATAGAAAAGTAGTACATGCTTTATCAGCATGATTTTTCTAGAGAGAGATAAGTTGTATTATTTGAGGTACTATGAAAAGATGTTTGGTGATTTTTGTCTTTTAAAAATAATTATGGCTTTTAAATGAACTTTTTAAACTAACTTCCTGTAATTATTGCTACTAGTAAGGAAATAAAGGCTTGAAAGCTACTGTGTCTCCAAACCCCTTATTTCTTTAGTTCAGTTTTCCAATTTTCCTCCCTTGATTAGTTATTTTAAAAAAAAAAAAACGATTTTATTTATTTTTAGAGAGAGGAGGAGGGAGGGAGAAAGAGAGGGAGAGAAATATTGATGTGTGAGTTGCCTCTCGCATGCCCCTAACCCACACCCCCAACCGGGGACCTGGCCTACAACCCAGGCATATGCCCTGACTGAGAATCGAACCGGCGGCCTTTTGGTTCACAGGCTGGCAGTCAGTCCACTAAACCACACCAGCCAGGGCTGATTGGTCTTATAAGTGAACTTTTCAATCAATCTATGATTCCACTTCACAAACCCACTTGGAATTAGGCCTCAAACTAAACAATAAATGGGAAATATTTTTATGCAACAGGCCATGTGCAAAGTACCTATGTATACTCTCTGTATACGGTGGCACAGTAGGCCATGTGTGAAGCACTCTATACATACCATGAAAGTGACAGACTGAGTAGGCTAAAAAACAGGTTATTAGCTATAACCTCAGTTGACTTAATGTGAAAACACACCACAGCGTGTTTTAAGGAGTGGCAAGATATAAAGTAGGTTGGTTAGTTATAAAACAGGTGTGACGTGGTAGGGATTTTTTTTCCTTTTCACTAACATCTGTGCCATAGCTTGTCCTTGCTAAATTGTTTCTGTCCCACTGGTACTCTCACTGGTGTTGCAGTTATTTTAGGACTCACAGAACAGCCTTTCCTCCTGGGAGGACTCTCTGTAGATCTTGACCTCTCTGGTGAGCTATTTTTGTTGTATTTAGGACTTTCTAGGCCAGGTATTTACAGGTCCCTGCACTCCTCCCACTTTCTCTTTAAACTGGTGCTTCATTATTGTCTCTTGTTATGACTGTATATCCAAACCCAACGGCAAAGGAGAAGCAGAGGGTAAGAATGCCTGAACAAGTTTGAATTGAGGTCAGTCTGGATAAGTATTAGCATGTGAATCATGACTGGCAGAAATCAGTGTTTTCCTGGGACCAGGAAGTACTCAAGACTAAGGTTGTCATAATATAAATAAAAGTCTTCAGGGAAATTAGCCAATATATGAAATTCGGCAATGTAGGCTTAAGTACCAAATTTTTTCAAAATTAAATAAAACCAACTTGAACTATGGTAAAACTAAAAATTAAAGGAAAGTTAATTAAAATTACATTTGCCATGTGACTGGAAAGAAAAAGTTCTTCTGGACTTCAGCCAGCCAAGAATAGACGTATATTGTCCGAAGGGTCAACAATCACTGATCATACCCATGACAAGGAGATGGTAATACAAGTACCCAAAATTTTGCATTATGCCACTTTTCTTTTAGGAAAGACCTACGTTAATACCTGTTTTCTCTATCCGAAAGAAACCGGAAGAGGATATTCGATTTTGCAGAAAAAAGGTTCAAGTGAGAACAGTGTTCAGGGTTTGTTTTGCAGCTCGGGGCAATAGAGGCAGCACGCACGCTGAGCCTCGAGAGCAGCAGCGCTGAGCTCCGGGACTGCGCTCCGCATCTCAGCATCAAGCGGCCAAGGCGTTACCCTGTCTGTGAGCATCCGGGCTTTATTTTGGTTTATTTTGTACATCTGTTAGCAAGATTACATTTTACTGGAGGAGTGTACTTTAGAGAGGCTGGCTGTAATGGTCACTGTAAGTGAAAGAAAATATAATTAAGAATAGAAATAAAATCACGAGATGGAATGTCATATTTAGGTAAATGGAAAACATGACTCAGATTACCAATATTGTTATTTGCACTGAACTTTTAAATCATACATATATAAAATAAAGTACATATAAAATTTAAACAAATTATTTGATTAAATAATAATAAAGGCATTAAAATTTTTTCACCCACAATAATAGTAGCTCTTATTTTAAGTACAGTTAAGTGTTCATACACTGGTAGGCCTGTGATTTATTTGGCCAAACCCAAAGCTCAGAATAATGGAATTTTCAGGATGGATCATGTGAAACATTTCACTTACTGGTAAAGTGAAAGATAACCACCTAATTTATCAAAAGTTTTACATTGTAATCCTCCCTATCACCCTAACAAAGGGAAATAATTTTTGAAAACAGTGGATATTCATTAAGAGAGAAACATTGAGAGAGAGATTATGAGAGAAATTCCTAATGTTGAGAGTAAAGGACTAGCTCAAGTAACTCTCATATGAGTTACAAAGTACTGGAAGTTCCTAATCAAAATCATTCTTCCTTTAATGCCACAGGCCCACCTACGTCTTACTCTTTCTATGCTGACATCTTTATACTTGGTTAACTTGATAAATTTTCCCCCCTGGAACATAGTCCCAATTTATAGCAGAAATTGATGGGAAAAGAGATTCACTTTGCAGAAAATTGCTTTATAAGCAAGTATGCTAGCACATTTTCATGAAGTGAGGGACACAGGCATTATCTCACTCAAATGAGTTTAGAAAAATCTCTGTTTCCTTTAAAAAAATCTGAAGGGAAGATGGTGTGTAAACAGAACATGTTTAAATAATAATAAATTGATTAAATAATAATAAAGGCATTAAAATTTTTTCACCCACAATAATAGTAGCTCTTATTTTAAGTACAGTTAAGTGTTCATACACTGGTAGGCCTGTGATTTATTTGGCCAAACCCAAAGCTCAGAATAATGGAATTTTCAGGATGGATCATGTGAAACATTTCACTTACTGGTAAAGTGAAAGATAACCACCTAATTTATCAATTGCTTTATAAGCAAGTATGCTAGCACATTTTCATGAAGTGAGGGACACAGGCATTATCTCACTCAAATGAGTTTAGAAAAATTGAAGCGCATGATTCTAGATATTGATATATCAGTAAGAGAGCTCAAAGCATACCAAATAAAGACTGAGTAATCTTTCTTTTCATTACACAAAGATCAAAATATGTGTTAACTCCAACAGCATCACTGCACTGACTGTGCATTTACTAATTTAAAATACATGTCTTGATTTCTCAGGAGCTCTTGATGAGTTCCCCATTCCTTTATTTTTCCATCATGCAGAACCACTATCAAATCTGCGTTCTGTATTGTGCAGAGTCTGTGAGCCACCGTGAGGCATGTCCTCCCCTTACTAGCTTTATCAAGGGCTTGCTGGACCACCTGGAAGAGAGAAGGACTTGTGATCACTAGCTCAGGCTGGATGCTAATGAATTTGCCTAAATCAAATCAGTTAAGGTAATCTAATAACATTCTTTGCTTGTATGCTTATTCCCGAGGAAGTTGCCCTACTTTGAGAAATATTCACTCTACTCAATAGAAGTCTGCAAAAAGTAATTATGGACATTTTAAGTAAGACTTTCCATTGGACACACTTTTGTGACAATGAATAAAAATGAAATGGTTATTTGCATCTAAGTAAGTGGTTCTAAACTCAAAGTCAGAAACTACTATTTCTACACGTAAGTAGAATTAACTAATTTACTTTCTTCATTTCTTTTCATGGTATTTTTAAAATTGAATTTATCTGTAAAACTTTCCTGACTAAAGCAGCAACGCAGCTATGATGAGGTTATAAGGAAATAAGACAAGAGGGTGAAAAGCAAAATTCGTTGAATATACAAAATGTGCCAGTGATGGATATCTCATTTAAATCTTTGCAATAAACCTGGAATGTGGGGGTATTTTCACTTTCCTGATGAGTAAACTGAGATTTGAAAAGCTTCGGTCACTTGACCAAGGTCACACTGGTAGTAACTGATGAAACCAGGATTACAGTCCAAAGTCTGATTTTTTAAAAAAAGTTTTTTTCTTTCATAACACACTGTCTCTTTGGAAATCAAGAATGATGATCATCTACAAACAATGAAACAGCAGTTGAGTGGGGGTTAACCACATGAGTTCTTAGGTTGGACACCCTCTATTAGAATTTAGGGAAGGTACTTTTCTAAGCCTCAGTGTTCTAATCTGTAAAATGAGCATGATGATAAAATAACCTAATTCATGGACTTGTGAGGATTGAGATAATAGCATATAGTGAACACTCAATAAATACAGGTTGGGGCAAATGTAGGTTTACAGTTGTAAGTATTCAAAACATGGAGTTTATTCTTGTATTATTCTTTATTCTTGTATAATTTTCCATTCGAACAACTGTAAACCTATGTTTGCCCCACCCTGTATTAAAGAGTATCACTTATTTGACCAATGTTCATTTAATAAATAAGTGCCTAGAGGTGTAAGAAACTACTGGGGGACAAGGACACAGCAAAGTAAACATCTGAAGGAGTTAGCAGTGCCGGTCTCCTGCCACAGGGCTGTTTGCTGCTGTTTCCTTCCCGAATGGAGCCCGTGGCCTGTGGGAGGTGGAGGAAGCAGCGGGCCCGACAGACACTGCCGTGTTACACAGGCAGATTGGTAGATTGCCTTATTCCTTTGTTTGGCCTCTTTGGACTAATAACAAAATAGGAAAGTTCATTTGCTTGTGCTTTTTCCTCAAGTGGAGAAACATTTCAAGTTATCAGGCCCCTTTTTAAATAATGAGACAAATTCAAGAGAGAAAACCTTTCTGGAACATGAGCTGCCCTGTGTCCCACTTCTCTCCCAGCTCCCTACCAGCCTCTAACCTTTTTCTTTTACAGGCCAATTCCTTAATTAGAACTGCTGACCCTAGGGCTACAATTCTCTCCAGGCTTTTTCTTTCTTTTAACTGACTTTATTTCTTCCGCGATACTCCACTCTCATATTTGATATTATATTCTGAGGTGATAAAAAAGAGGAGGTTACCTTTTCATTCTCATTGTCCAGGGCTGAAGTGGCCTCGTCCAACAATAAAATTTTTGGTTTTCGGAGAAGGGCCCTTGCAATAGCTAGTCTTTGTTTTTGGCCGCCAGAAAGCTGTGCTCCTTTCAGTCCAACTTGCGTGTTGTATTTCTATTACAGGAACATGCAATTAAGAAAACAAGTCTTGGTTATTTAAATTACCATGGCAACTGTGGGTGAGAACAATCTAAATATTTCAAATTTTGCTACTCTGGAAAATTTGTGTCCCAACAAGTACTGAAATGTATTCTTGTGTTTTGTTGCAAATAAATGCTAAACCAGCAGTAAACACCATCTCATTTACATATCTAATCGGATCATAGGCAGCAGACCTTTGCCATTGTGCTCTTACAAAGGAATTGTTTGAATTAAAGCATAAGAGAAAATATTATTGACAAAAAAGAAAGTTCCAAATAAACACAAATCTTTTTCCATTAAGTTACATTACTTTCTATTTTTAGGTCAAAATCACTTAAAGCCTCCAAATACAGGGAAATTTGGGGTTCTGTTATTTTGGCTTTTGCTAAATCCCTTTCAGCACATCCCTCCAGATGCCAGGATGCTGTTCTCAGTGTGCAGATAGGTATTTTCCTGGTTATAAGTAAGGCTGGCATCTCGATAGTGACATTTAGTACTTCATAATGTTTCCCAAGCCCCTCCAGTGTTTCCCTCCGTAGAAGGGTAGAGGAAATTTCTCATATCTTGTAGCCTTTGTAGTCTGCTAAATCACGACTGGTCAGTTCAGCTGCTGAAAGCAGTCTCCTGCTTGCTTTCTAGATGGTCCCATTGACTGCTTCCCTCTAAGATTTCCCACTGCTTTCTCCTAGTGGTAGCCAGTTGTTAACAAATACATGCCATTGGTACCCAGACTGGAATGGGAGAGTGGATTAGTTCCATTGGAAATTAAGTCCGAGGATGTAATCTTCTGAAGGTGGATGCTGTAGCAGCACCACATAGAAGATGCAGAATGTGATTAGATGCTGTTTATTTTGTCTTAGTACCTTGGAGATGATGGAATGAATTGCCTTTCCCTTCACACCTGACTGCTTCAGGAGGTGCTATTCCGGCAAAGTGGGTATGGAGAGAGCCTTTGATGTAGTCCTATGACAAATGTGTCTACTTCATTCAAAGTTCATTTTACAATTTAAAATACACAGTTGCTTGCTTTATATAAAACAATGGGTGTCTGAATTTTTGAAGCTCAGTGAAAGTGTCTTTTCTGGAGCGAAATGCCCTACAAAGAAAACAGACTTCAACCACCTCCTCTGAGATTTTATCTGGGACTGCCAGCAGGCTGGGTCTCTTCTTCCTAAAATGTATTTTATGAACTTCAGAATCATAGGGCAGGGTAATCTGACAAAGCTGTATGATTCACTTCCACACACTGCAAAGTTTCCATCTAAATTAGAGACTCCAATCTTAAACCCCAAACAGAGGATATTGGGGAATGATAATGGGCCTGTAGCTCTTTCAGCCAGTCTCGCTTAAATTGTACATAGATTCTTCCGTGTAACTGACGAAGGTACAATGCTAGCTTAGCAATTACTTTGCATTTCTTGGTCTTCTCTGGACTGTAGAAAAATGTAAGTCTCAAGAATGAATTGGATGATAATCAAATTCAAATGTTTTTGCCTGTCGTTAAGCAGAACAGATTATAAATGTAGATATACACATTGTATCAATCGCAACTTTAAAACATTTTCAATGAAGTCATCATTGTTCACGCATGTGCATTCCAGTCCACTCTCCTTGGCTGCCGAGTTACATCGATGTCACACAAACTGTACTCGTTATATTAACAATGGCTGGACTTTTTCCGGACAGATCTGGTATCAGATGCTCAAGGGGCAACAGCTTCTTACTATGAACCTGGGGCTAGAAGCCATTTGGGTTCTGGAGGGACCATCAGAAAGAGTCAAATCCTAAACCAGCTGGAAAGTCCTGTGGGGCTGTAGGGAGGAGTTGTAGGGTGGCTCCAGTGTCAAAGTCCTTCTCAAGGAGCCATGAGGTGACTTGACTGAGCTGCCACTGTGTTGATATTGTGGGCACTTGGGGACATGCAGGCATGGTCTGTTTCTCAGAGGAGCCTCAAGACCAAGGTTGTGTTGCTTCAGCTTGTCTCCCATGCCCCAGACCGACATTTCCAAACACCTGCAGGTCATCCCCATAACATATACCATAGATACATTACCCTTAGCACGCTTCAACTTGACCCCTTGGTATTTACCCTCCGGAAAACCCGAGGGCTATATCTGTTTAAGAATTCTATTATTTTTACTTTAAAAGAAAATAAACCATAAATTGTATATGCTATATATTACACATATTTAACATATGATATTTATGATTTAATCTGAGGAAGCAACTGGTAATAAAATGCACGAATATTTGTGAAGAAATATTTAATTATTCATTCCAAGTAGGATTAATAAAGCCTACATATAGCCTAATGCCATTTTGGCCACAAAACATACAAAATTTGTGTATGTTGGGGAAGAGGAGGGCGTGAATTTTAAGAGCTTTTGGAAGTTGGAACTGGGGTCTCTGAGCTGGCCTACTAAACTATCCAGGCTAATTTAACAGCTTTGTAGTTCAAGATTTCAGATATTTTCTTACCTCAGGGAGACCCTCAATAAAAGAATGGATATTTGCTGCGTTGGCTACTTCTTTGATCTCTTCTAATGGCACAACCCGGCTATTATCACCATAGGCGATGTTCTCAGCAATGCTACAGTTGAAGAGCACAGGCTCCTGAGAAACAATTGCTATTTGAGAACGGAGCCATTGTACGTTCAATTCCTTTGCATCCACACCATCAAATAGCTGCCAAAACCAGAATGGAGAATGGTATGTGAAGATCCAACACTGTGTCATGTTACAGTTCACTGTATTCAAACATGTACAGATCATAACAAGAAGGTTAGGTATTCACGCTATTTAGTACTACAACGTTACCCAAGGAAGGCGCATAAATCATATGTCACGTAGAAGCCAACAGTGAGTAAATGACTAAAATGCCAACTCCTAAACTTACTTGACCTTTCTAGGGATGGCCTCATATTCTAGAGACCTTCCCAGAATCTAAAGACTGCTGCTCTGTACTAAATTCATATGGAGAATGACTAATCTCCACTGTAAACAGAACTGTTTCATTTCATAAATAGTTATTGAGAATCTGTGATGGGGAAAAGACAGCAGATTGTGGGAGAATAACAACTAATAAGGACTTATAAAAGTCTTTGACTTTTAGGGACTTATGTTTTTATTTTTTTTGTGAGGAGGAAGAGGCAGAATAGGAGGTTTTGTTTGTGTTGTGTGTGATGTGCTGGTTGAGAGGAAAGAATAGGTGAAAACTTGAATACAGCGTAGAGTAAGAAAACTGTCAGGAGTGCAGGACAGTCTTTGGAATTCAAAGGAGGGAGAGGTTACATTTGTTTTGAGATCAGGATGGAGGACTTACTGGAGCTGATGCAGATAAACCCTAATCACGCAGAAGGTTTTGGGAATGCGGTTGGGGGGTTGGAGATGGCCAGTGGGAACAGCAGAAAGCCTGAACCAGGGAGGCAGAGGAAACTATTATCTCTGTCTTAAACCAGACAGAATAAAGAAAGCCTAGATATGGATATTAGACTGGTCTTCTGAACACCTGTATTTTAAAAGAATTCCATGGCTAATAAGATCAAAACCACCATAATGGTTGAAGAATCTTTGGGTCTTTGTTCTTAACCTCAAAGTCCTATCCATCATTTCATTATTGGTTTGCTTGTTTTCTTAGATAAGGGATAGCGTTTTCTTTTTCTTTTTTTTTAAAACTACTGTACTGTTTTACTCTACCCAAACCAGTGAGGATGCTTAAGCCTAAGAGAGTGTTTAAGAAGAGCATCACTAATCCCCAGATAAGTTGTAGTTAAATTAAGTCTTACTATTTGTCCTTTCATGGGGTCATAAAATCTCTGCAGAAGTTGGACAGAGGTGCTTTTCCCACAGCCGCTGCTCCCAACAAATGCTACTGTCTTCCCTTTCTCAATACGGAGGGATAAGCCACGAAGGATGAGGACATCTGGGCGACATGGATAGAAGAAAGAGACTTCTCGAAACTCTATATTCCCTTCACATGTGTCCTGTGAAAGAAAGTTGGCAGCAATTAGAAGGATGCCTTTGAAAGGTTATAATACATTATAGCACTCCGGCTGAGTGCTTTCTGAAAACTGTGCACGTCTCTACACTCTTTTAAATTTAAACATCATATTCCTCTCTGTAGAGCAGCTGACTGCACATTGGTTTCTGTTACTTTTGTTTACATTTTTATATCTGCACTCCTTGTTGTCTTCACTATTGGACTTCCCAAAATTGCTTAAAAGCCCTGGTTTCCTTTAGTTTCACTACCCAGACACAGTGCAATCTGCAGATTAGCTGTTAATATGAACAATTAATAAGTGGACATTTAAAATCATAGTTGTGCTTACCAGTTTTTTCCCTTCTTGACTAGAGCTGTCTATAGTTGGTTTCTTTTCCAACAAAGCAAACAGATGTGCAGCCCCAGATTTGGCTCTTGAGTACTCAGGTGCCAAAGCAAGTGTTTCTCCAATGGCCATAGCTCCGTATGCAATTGCAGTAAAAACTCTATCAAAAGATAAAGTATTTGGATCTTAATTAGGCCTATTTCAAACAACGGAGCTCTAAAAGTAAAGAAAAAAGCAGGCACAGGAATATAATCTTTTGAACCAGCCAACACCGCTAATGCTAAAGGCTCAACAATGCTATCTCTTTTGAAATTTTCTACCACACAGTGACCATCTCCTGCTCTGTACCCACAATAACCTTTGAAGCTCAGGCACTCTTAAAAATTTCCCTTCCAATTAGAGACCCAGATCAAAGGCCCTAGCTAATAAATATAAAACTTCTTAGCCACCTTGATATAAGGCTCACTTGCTTGGAGATATGAGAGAGAATTCAATTGACAATAGGAAGAATGAGACCCTAGTAGTGAGATAGGAATTTATACATTAGATATGAATGCCCCCCCCCCCTTTTTTTCCTATCCTGTCATGTAGTTAGAACAGATAATTGATGTGAGGTCATTTAAAGAGAACAAAGCATGGAGACTTTGTTGAGGTCTTCAAAACAAAATCTGACTGAAATAAACCTTAGGAAGACTGGAAGAAGATCTTTGATCTTTTACGTTTGCTATAGATCATGATCTCAGTTTCAAAACATGGTAATTATAAAATGATAAGTATGAAAATGATATTTGGAAGCATACAAAATATTCACAGAAATGTGGCATACCACATGATTATGGTTAAATATTATTCTCACCTTTTTCATTTTAGACATGAAAACATTTTACTGGAATGAAAAGTAATGCATCTTAGTAGAGTGAAAGGTATAATTCAGCTGAGACTGGATAAATTTCACTGAACATTTAAACACTAGACGGTAAAAGGACATCACAGAACCCAGTTGTTTGTTTGCTGAGCTGAATTACAGGAAGGTAAACAGGTGTGAGCTCCTTATGCATTTCTCTGGAAATGGTACCTACCAAGGGGTGGATGTTGATGCAATCTCTTCAGTGACCCAGACCTCAGGTCTTGAATCTTGTCTTTACAAAGGTCAAACACAGCATAACATATAAGAACAACCAGTTTACTAAGATGTTGCATGCTAAAATTATTGTAGCCACTAGTTATGTGATGTCAAGGCATTTTCAATACTAATACTTAAGAAATTGTTTAAAGCTCAAAATGCCATTCAATATAATTAATACCCAATTATAAATATCAGAAGTGGTTATTGAGTTTAGGTAACACATCAGAGGTTTTTCTTTTATATAATGCAAGAGAAAAAAATCAAACTACATCAGATTTAAGCCTCAGTCTAATCCAAGGGTCAGCAGGTGAGATGGGAGGATAATTAGATTATGAGTCAGGTGACCTGGATTCTAGTTTCCTCAGGGATAAATGATTCTCAGAACAGTTGAGAAAACACCTTCCTCTTCTGATTTGAGATGTCCCCAAATATCTACCTGTCCTAAATTTCCACCATTAGAAGTCAGTTAAAGCATTAGGCATAGACGTACAGAGGCTAATGTCTTTGTTAGGTTCCTCATAAAATGGAAATTTACTGAGAAAGGGAGAGGGGCCTTCTATTTAGAACTTGAGTCTGTGAGAGGCAAATGACCAGGTGCACAACAGAGTGAGAAGAAAAGATTCAGTAGAGGAGGCAGAATACCAGTTCCAAGCCCTGATGCTGTCTTTATTGTGTATGTGTTGAGGGGAGGGTGAGTGGCAGGGGAGGCTGAAGTTCATGAGGATTATATGGGTTGAGTCAGGGCCATTTCATCTTCATATTTTTTCCCCAGGTGGGAAGAAGATAGGCCAAGGCTAGCCTGCTACATAATCTGCCCCAACCTAGTCTGGTCCAATTAGTTGCAGTAAACTAAACTGCAATTCACTCCTAGTCAGAAAGCGTTTATTGTACAAGAACCAGTGCTGTCACTCCGAGTCAGAGTTAAACCACATCCTTTGCAGGCATTTGAACCAAGAGCCTATTCCAGAGAAATGTTCAGGCCAGCTTCCCATGCCATTGCTTGTCTCGGGAATTTCGCCTACTTAGGAATATATAAAGAGGGACAATTTGCTATAATGACAAATGTTTTAAAGTCACTAATAACACTTTTGTTAAAGTATTAACCTATAATAATTGCTTATATATCCCCTTCATGCCTCTAAGTAAGATTACAAGAAACATTACATAGTTTAGAAATGATTTTTGAGAACTAACTCTTGATGTATAAGTATATAAAATAGGAATTAAAAACACTAAAATATAACTTCCATAACTTTCTTAAGCTTAAATAAATTGTGCACAGAAGAATAAATCTTATCCACAGCCTATATTCATATGGATTTATACTGAACGTATACTGCTACACGAATGTATAGCAAAAATCTTTGGGTTGGTAGGGGCGGAGGGAGAAGACTATTGAGCAGGAAGGATTTTCAGGTGCTGGGCCTCTTCTTCCCTAATCTTATGGGTTCTCCGTGGGTTCCTGAGGTCATTGTCACTGCATCCTCACTACACTGGTCCTTTCAAGTATGTCCAGGCAATGGGGAACTCTCCTTGCTTATCATTGCTGCTGAAATAAAATGTGAATTTTAAAGAGATCTTTTGGCTTGTAAGAACACAAAAAAGGGTAGAAAGAAATAACTCTTATTTTAATTCAATTGCCAATGCTAATATCCTACACAGTTACTTGTTCAGATCTAGTTGTTCCCCTTAACCCTGCTGCCATATCCAGTTTGTACACCTTTTGTGACTTACTCTAAGAGGGATAACATGGCGGCTGGGAGTTAGTGGCTCACAGATGGATGGGACTCTGAAGCCCGGCAACCGGGACCATATCCGGACTCCAGGGTTTATTTACTAGCTGTGTTCTCTGTGTTTCCGTTTCCTTGTTAGAAAACACTATATACATCTTAAAGTGTTGCTGTGAGAATTAAATCCATTCATATTATAAGGTGCTTAGTGTCGTCGTTGTCGGCAGCCGTCCGTCTCGAGAGACGATGGTGTAGCTTCTTAAGAGTCTATCTGCACCGCCGAGAATGGCTGTGCAGTCCGACTCGGGAGTGACAGTGTCTCCTCCCGTGTTGAATCGACATCTTGCGATGACGCTGGAGTGTCCTCTCCAGTGAAGCTGAAGCTACAGAGCCTGGGCAGGGTGATATGGAGGGTCTGCTGTTGCCCATGCAGCAGACCCCACCTCTCTTCGCAGCTGCAGGGTCCAAGGGAAAGACGGAGTCAATACAGCTTGGCTTCAGGTGCGCCGCAGGAGTTGCCGGTGTTGACTACAACATCAAACCGCCTTAGGGACTCCGGCCCGGATTTTCTGTCGGGGTTTACTCCCTTATCCTTTCCCCTGAAGCTTAGTGTAATGCTTAACAAATGTTTAAGTTATTATTCCTCTCATAGAACTGAAAGTTAGTGAATGGCATACTTTCTGTTGGAAAATAAGCTCTCACACTTCTGTAGGCATAGATTAACACAGCAGATCAAATCACAACATTTGAGGTCCCCAATCATTAAATTTCATTTTTTTGAGTGGAAGGCAGAGTATCTTTCCTTACAGAGGTGGTCATTACAATTATTCCCATACTCATACTCTTTTCTCCTAACACCCATATAATAATCCCCAAATCCTTTCTTCCCATCCTAAATTCCTTTCTCAACAAATGGGAAAGAGAATATACACAATTTATATTTATTTGGTACTTTGGATTTTATAGAATGTTTTCATATACGTTATACCATTTGATCACCTAGGAGATAAGGCCAACGGGAACTCTTATCATTTCTTAACAAATGAGGAGACTCTAACCCAGAGAAATCAAGCAATTGGCCTAGGATCACATGACTGTAAAACTGTAGGACTGGAACTTGGACCTCCTTGTTCATTGTTTTCCCTTACATGGTGCTCTTTCCAATGGCAAACTGGCCTGAACTATCGCTCTCCACATGTTGGAGTTTGTTACCACTTGTTTCTTGTATTAGAATCTTCAGAGAACCCTAGATATCAAATCTCCCTTGATTTGTCTTTTTTAGATCCCTTCAGTCATTGATCTAAGTCATTGAGCTAAGTGTCGCTGGTTCGATCTTCCAGTCAGGGCACATCAGAGAAGGAAAACTCTGACTCCAAAAAACCTCCGCTGCCTTGCGGCATACCTCTTCAGGGGAAAGGCTAAGGGAGTAAACCCCGACAGAAAATCCGGAGCCGGAGTCCCTAAGGCGGTTCGACGTTGTAGTCAACACCGGCAACTCCTGCGGCGCACCTGAAGCCAAGCTGTATTGACTCCGTCTTTCCCTTGGACCCTTCAGCTGTGAAGAGAGGGGGGGTCTGCTGCATGGGCAACAGCAGACCCTCCATATCACCCTGCCCAGGCTCTGTAGCTTCAGCTTCACTGGAGAGGACACTCCAGCGTCATCGCAAGATGTCGATTCAACATGGGAAGAGACAGATACCGTGTCACTCCCGAGTCGGACTGCACAGCCATTTTCGGCGGTGCAGATAGACTCTTAAGCAGCTACACCATCGTCTCTCGAGACGGACGGCTGCCGATGAGTCATTGATCCCTCTATTTAGTCTCCTTATCTTGTTCTCCTTTCTTCTGGATAATCTCTGGAGAGGGGTGGGGCAGAAGTTGGGTGGCTGCCCTCTAAGTGAACACTGAAGAAGACTTTCCTGTTTTGTTCTTTTGGCTAACTAAGATTTCTTTCCAGATTGCAATGATCACACACACAGTTCTTCCAGGGCTTCCCAGCCTATCAGAGCAAAAACTGTGGTGGAGGCCTAGCTGGCTTTTTTTCTATCCCTTATTATTTCAAGCTATCAACCAACTACCAATATTTATTGAAAACTTGCCTATACTGTTATGTGGGTCAGTAATCACATTGAATATTCAAATTCCTGTATGATTTCCTGTCAAGAACTGCACTTGGGTTTTAGAAGGACTAGGCCACAACACAAAAGCCTCCTGGCTCCACTTCTCAGGCTGTTTTCAAAGCTGTGGTTTTTATTATTACTCTCCTGAAGGCTGCTGTGCCTTGATTCTTTCTCAGCCATGGGCTCTATTTAGCTTCCTGCTAATACATGGAGCAAAGAAGAAGGAACAGGGAGGAAAGCTCTGAAGTGGAACATGAAGAGTTATAGAAACTTCAGCTGGGCAATAATGGTTTCTGGACAATATGGCAAAAGGTAAGTCAGCTAGAAACTAACCTAAAGGCACTAAAAATCAGTCAGGAGAAAATTATTTTGTATTTCTCAAAGTCTACACATTTGTAGTAAAGTGAATCAAAAGTGTTGAGATTTTCTACATGACTAAGCATTGGTGGCAAGGCAGCAGAGTGAGCATGTTATCACCTTTTAAAAATGCTAATTTCAGAGAAACTTCTATAATAACAGAGATGGATAGAGACAGCCTCGACTATAAGAAATGTATATTGCCTTTCTTTTAGAGGAAAAAGTTAAGGCTGGTAGTAGCCATGCTGATAAACTAATATTATGAGCACATCAAGGACTTCTGCTGTTAAAACTTCTGTGCCTTTCCCTTTGTAAGGCACACTGTCATTTCTGAGAGACAGCTCACCCATCCCTGTAGCCATAAATCATGAAAATACATGCACAGTTTATAGGGTGAATAAAACATCTTTATTTTAAACAATAAACTAAAACATGGTCTCCCCAATTTTTATAGAAATCTAGGCGGTTTCTGGTTAGTGGCCAAAAGAAAACCCTAAGGTTTTAAGCAGCTGTGGAGAGCAGCCTGGGATTCAATCTCTATGTTCATCTTTCTTAAAGAAAGTACGGTCCTCAGATTCTGTGCCTCGGTATTCTGGGATATTTGGTAAAATGTAGATACCTGACCCTAAACCAAATCTTCAAATACCTACCTGGGTTAGAATTGTGGGGTGAGTTTCAGATATCTGCATTTTTAACCAGCTTCTTGATTGGAAACTAAGCTAGGAAACCATTGATTCAGAGAATGACACAAAGTTCTTTTTACCTAAGGAGGGTCCTAGAAGGACAGAGTATCTTTTAAAATCTCTTCCATTCAATTAGTTGATTAGATAGAGAGCTGCCTATCACACTAGATTCTGGAAGGCACAGAATCTTCTAGCCCAGGTGTAATTTAGTGTGTCTAAAGGGAGACTTGTGATATATGCATGGTAGTTGGGGGCTACATTGGGTTTCCAAGAAGGTTGGAGACTTTGGTGTTGAAGACAAATCTCATATATTCACTTTTTGCATAGCCCTGTAGTCATATTTCCTAGAGACTCTCTCTTTTGCCTATACTATAAAAAAGTATGAATATTCTTATTTTGTCTGCAGTCTGGTTAAATGAAACTCAAAAAGTGATATTAGTTGCCCTAGCTCAGCACACTGTTTCTTCTTTTTCTCAGGGCACTGGGAAATACCAATGTGATACTGTTCACTAATCATTACTCATATTAATATTCTACATATGTTTTGACAGCTAAAATGCTTGTTTCCAGAAATGACCCTTTTTAATAAATTTAATGGAAAGCAATTCAGGAAGTATGGTATGCCAGTAGGAGGAGTTTTTGTATTGGGGACTTTGATTTTCTTACATTTTAGGGCCATAAAATAACATTAAACAGTTACTTTTTCAACTTATGTTAAGAATCAGCCCATCTCTAGATATTCAAATGTTTGGAAAACTAAGAAAGAAGTTTTTAAAAAGGTAATTTTACAGAAAGGTTCTATGGAAGATTGTCTACAGAATTAGTAACAATAGTAAATTGTAATGATGATAATAACCAAAAATGTCTACCAAGCAAATCCTCTGCCATATTGAATCATGAACTTGAATCTGTGCTCCGCTGCTCGCTAATTAAGTAACTTTGAGCAAGTTAGGTAACCTCCTTCAGTCTTAATATTCTCCATCTGTAAAATGGGAGTCATAATATTTCACAGGGTAGTTGAGAGGATTATATCCGATAATGCATGACAAATCCTTAATACAGGTTTGCTGGTATGGTGATTATCATGTGAGCAAAATGGCTGGTGGTCTTGAAAGGCCCTTTTCAAGAAACACCCTGCCTCATTTTACTTGTAGGCATGATAGTCAGCATGATATTGAGGTTGTATCATTCTTTAACTAAGAACATTCTTGACTTAGTTTTTTTTCTTTACTTTTAATCTAAACAAATCTCAGTATGTAGAAATAGAGTCCCAATTACAAACATCCTATTTTTATATAAATGGTTGTCATTGCCTTAGACTGACCCAATCCTACTACCACAGAGCCTGGTGTTAGATATGTGAATGTAGAAGGGGAAAGAAAAAAAGAATAATCTGTGAAAAATAAGAGTAATGTGGAAAAGTTGACTCTGGAAGCACATTTCCAGGAATGACTAGACTGCTTAATTATGCAGTCCAAATTTCCCCCTTTATTTTTGATTCAGTTATTCATTCAGTAAATATTTATTATGTGCTTACTATATGCCAAGCTCTTGTTTTTGGCTCTAGGAAAACATTAGTGACCAAAACAGGTTAAGCTCTGCCCTCCCTGAGCTTATAGTCTACGCACTCAATAAATAAGGAAACAAAAAAGATAATTTCAAATGGTGGTAAGTATTATACATAAAACAAGGTAATAAAATGTAGAGTGATGATGAGGAGGGACAGGGCGATTACTTAGGGCCATCAGCAAAAGTCTCCCTGAGGAACGGACTTAGGGGCAGAGGCCTGCATGGTGAGACAGCAGCAGCTTGGCAAAGACCAGGGAATAATTGCTCAAGGTAGAGGGAAGGGCAAGTGCAAAGAGACAGAAGTTTGAGGGACCGAAGTTCAAGTATGGGGCCGATATGCAGGTCACAAAAATGACAGTGGTGGATAAGGTTGGAAAAGGAAGGCAGAGGCCCAGAATTCATAACTGTGTAAACAGAATTCCAAAATAGAAGTTCCAACAAATATTTTGGGAAGAGGCAACTTCATTGGGATGCCATAATCAACCCCAAATGTGATTTTTCTGAAGGGAAATACTCATTTGTGTGTGCTTCTTCTGGAATATTTGCTGGGCAAAGAACACAAAGTCATTGGCTTAAAGTCACTTTTGATAAAGCTATTTTCACTGTGAGAGTTTTATGAAGAATGGATGACCAGAAGGCATATTTTAACCTTACATTTCCAAATTCTAATAAACTGAAATAGGGAGCAATTCGCTTAGGAACTTAACTCAGATTACTTGTATTACATCAGTATATAATATATATAATGCCAGCTGGATTGAATTTATAGATATTAAATAACAAAATAATTTTAAAATTTTCCAGCATGCCTGCCTTTCCCATATATTTGATTTAAATTATAATGCCTATAAACTAGACACCTTTCTGGTTAATTAAGTACACGACTCACTTAAAGGGTTTATATATTTGTACAACTTACATGAACATGCCCTCTGGGGTCATCCGTCCTGCTTGAATTAAGTAGACTCCAAACCGAAACCCCACTGCGTAGGCAAAATATACAAAGGCATGGCTGAATGCATAACAGCTTCCAATGATCTGCGCTTTCTTCAAGGTATTTCTGAAATGCACAAAATTTACTAAATAATGGGTCATAAGGTATAATAAGAACATTTTAATAAATTTAGAATGAATATAGAAGATTAGTTTTGTTATTTAGGGGATACATGTTTTCTAAGAATTAGAAAGAAAGTGATTTTTTAACTACTGAAAATTATTATAGAGAGAACAGAAAATGTAATAATTTTCTCTATACCAATATACCTAATTCAGTATAACAAAGTAGCCTTTATTTACTTTCAAATAAGTGGGTAAGTCTAAATGGACAGTTAATGAAAGAGTTAAAGAGATTTTATTTAGAAATATTTAGAAATATTTTCTTTCCTGGTCTTTCACTAAGAGAATAAAGAGTGGAAATAAAAGGTCAGTACCAATCACAGGCATGCATGTAAAAGGGTACAAAGCTATCTTCCTGATAAAGCAATACAAAGAGTACCACTGAGTAAATATGATAAGGAGGACTAGTTTAAAATTAAAGGGGATGATCACATTTATTGTGTATATATTTGTTTTAAAATGGGAACCATTTTAGAGATTCAATTTAAAGGCCAAGCAATCATGATTTCTTTCTTGAATATATTTCTCCAGCTTTACTTCAAGAAAATAAGAAAAGGTGCACACTTAGTAAAAGCACATGGCAATGCGGGAGGCCCTAACACATACATTCTAATGGTGCTTTCTCTCAATTCTGTCCTAGTCGTTGCTTGGTGAAGTCAAATGAGAAATTATGATATGCCATTATCAGGAAAGAGTCCAGAGCAAATGAATTGGCAGGCAAATCACTGGGGTAAGCAGGAGTACTGGCTGGACAGGAACGAACTAGTGAATGGAGTCAGTATGAATCTACAATCACCTGTACTGAGTCTGAAGCGTCTCCTCATATGTTTGCTCAAAAGCTTTTTCTCTTGTCAGTGACACTATGGTACGTATATTCTCCACAGCTTCAGTTGCTATCTTGTAAAATAGGATAAAGAAGATAGAAATAAAATTAATAATTGTTAAAATTCTCCTGTCTGTGAATTTCAGTCACTTACACAGGGTACATATTAAGTATATCAAGTCAGTAAGTTTTCCTAATGAGGTTTCTTGGCTTTCTTTTATTTCCCAAAAAATCAGATAGGAAAATAGTAGTTCAGGATAATAGGCTCAAGGAAAATTTCTTCTGAAAAGATTCCACTGACCTAAATTTAGTCCCCTTCAGTTCTTCACTGAATTTCTATTTAAACTGGTTCCATAAGCAGACGGCTCGAATATTAGTGAGCATTGTGTTCATATGTAATTATGCAAAGGAACTGTCCTATGAATTACAAGATAGTTCAAGGAGAAAGAGCAGATATAATCAGATAAATAACTGTTCTATTTTAGCAGAGAAAAGCAAATAGCAACCAAAAGCCTCAGGAATATTACAGACGAGTAAGGGGGTGTGGCTATAGAGTTTTGTAGTAGCTGTAGTTGTTCCTTATTTTGTTGTCTGTGAATATGAAAGATAGTTAATTCAAATGTAATTAATGCTTTTCCACATTTATATAGTTTTAAAAAGGACTAATTACATAGGATCAAAATGGAGGAGACTTTTGGCTAAGAATAACTTCATGGATGTGAGAACACGTGTTGACTTAAAAGAGAACCTTCCTGCTTTCACACTCTGTTTCCAGACTGGCAGAGTGGTTATGGGGCAGAGGACGACATAGCTGAACACCAAGTGTTCACTGAAGGAGAATTTGGGTTACAGGGAAGAACTAAGTTTCTGGACTGTTGTCAGGAAACCAGGATTCTTCTCTCAATTTTGATGTTTTGTTTGAAATTCTCATTAATTTCAAAATGAACTCAAAGAAACAGAGAAGGAAAACTCTGACTCCAAAAAACCTCCACTGCCTTGCGGCATACCTCTTCAGGGGAAGGGCTAGGGGAGTAAACCCCAACAGAAAATCCGGAGCCGGAGTCCCTAAGGCGGTTTGACGTTGTAGTCAACACCGGCAACTCCTGCGGCGCACCTGAAGCCAAGCTGTATTGACTCCGTCTTTCCCTTGGACCCTTTAGCTGCGAAGAGAGGGGGGGTCTGCTGCATGGGCAACAGCAGACCCTCCATATCACCCTGCCCAGGCTCTGTAGCTTCAGCTTCACTGGAGAGGACACTCCAGCGTCATCGCAAGATGTCGATTCAACACGGGAGGAGACAGATACCGTGTCACTCCCGAGTTGGACTGCACAGCCATTCTCGGCGGTGCAGATAGACTCTTAAGAAGCTACACCATCGTCTCTCGAGACGGACGGCTGCCGACGACTCAAAGAAACCTCAAATTTTAAAATTCTTTGTATGCAAGGAAAATGAATAAGAATGCTGAAACCTTGAGGAGAAAAATAGAAATGAACAACAAAAAATAATCTATCATCTTCTTTCACATTGGAGAAAGTATTATTATGAATTTAGAATCTGAGAGAATAGTTTTTTTTTTTACTAATATGACCATTTTAAGTCTGAAAAATGAAACATTTGATATTTGTCAAAAGCTATCCATGCAACCAAAGAAGGATCAATATGTTTTATTGGTCCATATTCTCAGTTTTGGTGTTTGATAAGTTGACTGATTTAAAGCTACTTGGAAAGCTACTGTCTCTTTGATTGGAGTCACTGATTGTATATTCTGTGATTACTCTAATAATACAAAAGGGAAAAATCAAAGGGCACATATACAATTAAAACTCATGACATAAAAATTAAGATGAGTAAAATATAATTAATTAGGGTACTATTAATTTGGAAGTGTGATGATTTGTACACTGGGAGGGTTAAGCAATTTTTCAGTGTTCGCAGTAAATAATGTAGTATGTAGTTCAGTCTGCACTGCCCAAGAAAATATTCGAAGGGTGCTTATCTAGTGCAAGAAGAGTATAAAGATCCAAGAGTCATGCAAACCAGATTTTGATGAGTCACATGCTTGGCATCCCTCTTCATGAATATTCATGCTCTTTATAATGTGCCAACTGTGACAATTCACTGTCTTACATGCCGTAAAGTGAATATTAAAATCATTTTCATATTCAGAGGATGTTTAGCAGTGTGATAAAGATCTCTGAACAAGTTAAAGATCTGGGGATGGATGGCCAAGACAAGACTCAGCATTTACATGATACAGTTTCCTAAAGGCTGTCTTGAGAAATAGGCTTTGGATCTCTAGCAAGATGAGAACGAAGAAGAGTAGGATAGAAGACCACTCCCCTGCTGTCCCCCTCCCCCCGCCAAATAAAGAAGAAGAATTGGGATAGAAATGCACTGCCCTCAACCCCCAATTGGATGGACACTTGACAGGTTGACAGGGATGTTGTACAAGGGAGTCCCTACATTGGGCGCCTGATTAGATAAAATGACATCTCTTTCAATTGTTAAATGTTATGGTACTACAATACTAATGTTTCCCTAAATCTCCAATACAAGATTATTTTCATGAATATGATTAATCCTGAGAAGCTAAAATATGTCAAAGCATTTTCCAAGAAATTAAGTAAATTGTTCACTTTGATTAGCATAAAAATGGTTATTGTCTCTAAAGCCTTGTTTTAGTGACTATCAATTTAAAAAAGTGCCCCACTTTGTATTCAGTAACTATTATATTTCTTCATTTTGAAAAAGAAAATACCCAGAATTGTTTTAAAAATTTTAATTATTCAACAATCAGAGAACAGGGAATCATATTAGCAAATTTCCCCATGATATGGTAGCAGTAATAATGGCTGACATTACTGAGTACTTACTGTCTAGACACTATTCTAAGTATTTTGCCTATAATAATGTTTTGTGTAATTCAAAAATCTCTAAGTGGATACTATTATTCCCACTTAACAAATGAAGAAATTGAAGTCCAGAAATGTTGACATGCTTGCTCATGTCACACATTTGTTAGTGATAGAGTATGGATTGTAATTCAGCCAGTTTCACTCCAGAGCCCATAGTCTAAATCATGCACCCTATTGCTATACCAGATATGTACCCCATCTTTAACTTGTCTGTGTGCATTTCAATACATATACACCACTTTGTAAAGAAGGGAGCTCTGATTGTTTTCTCTTAAAATGTTATGATGATAACAACAGTCTTTATTTTACCTTTCCAGCACGCTTAAGTTCTTGTTTATCTTTGCTGGCAAATCCAGTCATTGCTGAGGTTTCAATCATTCCTGTCACAGCAAGTACTGGAGCAATACTCAGAATCAAGAGTGTCATTTCCCATCCATATATGAAGGAAATGACCACTGACAGTCCCATGTTAGTTGCATTTTGTGTTAAGACACCAATCCTGGAACCTGTTGCCTATTATCAAACACATTTCGTTTAAAAAGTCAGTTAATTTAAAATTTGTAGGAATTGCTATTATAGTTTCTAGCAAAACAAGGTAGGCTTTTTTAAAAAAATTATACTTAGACTTTTAACTTTATACTCAGAGATTAAATAATATCCATATTTAAAAAATGTCCTGTGCTATGAAGTCATTATGCTTTATTTGTCTACCTGATGTGATATTGTTGTATTTTGACATGCTCCTATCATTCTTTAAATTTATTTTCTGACACAAATAGATTTTTCTTGGCCCTGCTCCAGGAATCTGTCTTTTCTCCAAGGAGGCTTGGCTCCTTTGAGTGGAGAATGTTATTTGGAAGTCAATATATGGTGACAGTTGTGCTCATTATTAGTGAAATGTCAGTGGTTAGAACTGGGGAATGTGTGTTTGTATGTGTAGATGCATGCACAAATTGAAATCTACATTTATTTCTCTAGTTACATTTCTTGAAATGCATGAGTTCACACCAATACCTACAATTCCAATCCAAAACCACAAGGTTATTTTCAGCTTCCTTACTTCCAGGATTTGTTGTCTCCTCCTCAACAGTGAGAAACCTGGCTCTCATTTTCTTTAATAGATTCATGTGATCAATCTCTCTGTGTGTAACTGGTCTGCCATCAAGGCCCCTGCCTCCACTCTGTGTGGATATCGCCCTTGCTCTGCTCTGGCTTGGCTTTTCCACACAAGGATGCTGCCACACGTGGATGCCCACTCACCATATGTGGGCTCCCAATCCAGCCCTGTCCCTACTGCCTACACTGATGGGAGGCTGGCTTCTTAGACACTACGCCATGGTAGAGTTGAATGGAATAATTGAGGATATTCATTAAAATGCATACTTTGGTTATATCTTGGATGCCTTTTCTGTACTTTATAACTTAGTTTCACTAAGCAAAGTCTAAAGAAACATTATCAAAGTAGAAAAGAAGTTGGAAGCATCACAGTATAAGGTAACAAAAGAAATTTAAAAAATTTAAATAAGTATAAATGTCTTTCTTACTATTTTACAAAATCTACATGTCTATGCATCAACTTTCAGTAGAGCATGTGAAACATAATAAAGAAAATGTTAAATTATTTTAGTGCTGGGATGAAAAATAAGACCTTATTTACCTAGAAACAGCTATAATCAACCAGGATATCAATTCACATTTTAAAAGATATATTTTACTCTGATCATGAAAGTATGACCATTGGGAAAGGCTTATATAGTGCTAAAATTTACATCCTTCCAGACATAAGTAGATATACATATTCAAGTTAGGATTATTATGTGTGTGTACCTTTTCTTATCCCACTTTCATCCCTTTATGTTATACTATAAGCTTTTTCCTGGGTTATTGGAGTCTTCAAAAATATTTACATTGCTTCCTATTTTTCACTATTAATAATAAATATGTAATTCTGCATCTTTGTGTGAAATTTTTGTGCTTATATTTTATTTCCTAATGTTAAGTTCCTAGTCTGGAGTTACATGTTAAACAGTATATGCTCTTACACTCCTGGTAGCTATTGTCAAGTTGCTCCTCTAAAAGATTATATCAGTTTTCACTAAAGTACTACCAAATTAATATTGTCATTAAAATAACAGCAATAAAAAGCCATTTCTCTCCACAGGGCTCTGTCTCATTTCTAAAAAACTTGTAGCTTCAGTTTCAAGACTGGGTTTGGCATTGATCCACTATTTCCCAACTTCTCACTAAGTTATCAAAGAAAATTCCAAAAAGTAAAACCAGTAACAGCAAACACCCGACCAACCACTAAATACTGAAAACTAAGATAGATAACCTATTTTAAGTGTCTTAAGGTATATTGCACATGAACTCAGATCTATGAGGCTGAAGTAGGAATGTCATTTGGTTCTTAATGATGACTTACACTCTGTCTCTTGAGAGTTGAAGGATGAGGAGATCAATGTTTTTATGTATAAAATTATGCAGTATGTTAGCAAAAGAGGTAGAGATACATAATTTTGTCCAAAATGAAAGCTGACTCTCTTGACTTGCCTTACCACACAATAGTTCAAGGGGTTAGCAGTGATAAGGTTTAACTGCAATATTTTAAGTTCAGAGCTGAGATTAAATTTTTTCTTTATTAGAAGAACCACCTTTAACCATTATGGCTCTGGATATTAATTAGCTTCTGCTGTAGACTTGATAATGTCTGTAAATGAATTCAACCTAAATTGTACTATAAAACCGAAATTATATGCCAAACTTATACTATGGTTAAGTCATTTTGGTGATTACTAACATTTGCATCACAAGGAATGCAAGCTGTTTTATACATTCCAATGTAAAAAAGTTAAATCAAGAAATAAGGTCACCATTGTCCAGGTAATGATAACCTCATTATACCTAATCAATTCACTGGGCTTTTGAATTAATAAATGAGTTTTTCATGATTTTATCAGGCAACATAATTATAGTTCTGATGAGAAGAATTCTGAAAACTAACATTTGTGTCTGTCAGTATTACGTCAAGTGTACACTGTTGTGTTGACAACACTTTCTTGTGGACAAAAGTGAGGTAAGGCTTTTTTGGTTGATGAAAAGGGGTTGCTAAAAGATATAGCAATAATATCTTTACAATTTTGTGGAATCTAGTCTTCCAAATAATCTAAAATGGCCTGATACCTTTAGTAAAACTATATATTACACATAAAAGTCTGTTGACAGATATACTGGCAGTGTGCCATTACCTCAGGCTGAGATAATATCAGCTAAATTAGTTATATTTAGTCAACTATTTTAGGAATCATGTTGTCCTATGACTTTATTTCACTAACATGTTTTTCTCATGACTCTCAAAGTATCAGAGCTTATAAAAATGGCCAGGAGCATATATTTTTGTTCATTATAAAGGTTTCAAAATAATGTTTATTGTTACTAAGGAGGTATTTTATCAACATTCACCCGAAATACATTTGATAAAATAAAAGTGTAACTGAAATTACATGGTGAGGAAGCTGAGATGAACTGTCTCAAGTTGTTATGATAGGAAGTATGACCCTGAATTATTATTTTATGATTCATCTCTAGTGTAGTGTGTCTTTGTGAGAAAAGAAATAGTGGGCAAATAGGACTAGTAAATAAATCTCCCTTTGATAAAAATCATATCCATTCAAGCAGGGGTTGATGTGAATTACATGCTAATAGACACGGTCTCAATCTTGAAATCCTTCTTTGGTTGTTTTGTTTTTTAAGTTCAACAACTTTAAAATCTGCCATCAGTATTACAACCATTTTTTCTTTAGTTACTACTTCTCATTCAATGAAAATGATTTTACCTGTCCAGAAGTTATTATGAGACCAACATTTACTAACTGCAACAGGAAAGTTTCAAGTGATCTGAAGAACACTTAGCACAAAGTCATTTCCAGATGTACACAGGAATCTAACTTGTTAGATGTTATAGTAAATAAGATCTTATTTTCTGGGGGAACTAAAAATACTACACTTTCTTACTAACTGCTAAATTTTGTGTATTCATTTTGTTACTTTTTCTTGTCTATTTAATTCTGAGTGCTTTCACTAATTCATTCTTGGCATCTTTTTCGATCTACTGGTTCTATTACATCTGCTAAATCTTCTTTATTTTTGGTTAAAAATATCCAGAACTGCAAAGCTTCCTTACATCTTTTATTGAGAATTTTTTGTTAGTCCTGGGACTTACCTGGTCTTCTTAAGATGTGGGTTGCCTCAGTGTAGCACATATATATGCACAGACACATGTGTGTATGTGCACACATGCATAACACATACATATATCATTTAAAAATAAAAGCAATATACATACTCCTTGAATTTGTGCTATATCTATAGCTAATATTGTTGTCAAGGCTCCTGTGCTGTTTTCCTTATCATCAAACCAGGAAATATCCTAGAGAAAGAAGGGAATTAGCATGGTTATTAAAAAGATTTTCTGAGTTTTTATTTTGCTGTAGTATGTCACAAGGCATTTACCCATCTCCTCATTCACAGGTAATTAATTTTTGTAAATATCATGGATCAAATGATTTTTGTTTCTTATTTCACAATGATGTATACTTAGATATAAACTGAAAACTTAAGTCCAACAGCTTGGACTCATTGCTGTGATACAATATTGTTATAATAACTAATGTGAAAATGGTCAGTTTGAACCACCAAGTAATTTGTAATTTTACTCCGCAAGTAATTTGTGGAGAACAGTAAGGTGAGCCCTGCCCAGCGTGGCTTAGGGGTTTGGGCATTGTTCCACAAATAGAAAGGTCACTGGTTCAATTCCCAGTCAGGGGACACGCTTGGGTTTTGGGCCAGGCCCATGGTTATGGGCATGCAGGAAGCAACCAATCGATATTTCTCTCCCTTCCTTCCCCTCTCTCTAAAAATAAATAAGTAAAATTTCAAAAGAAGTAAGGTGATGCACAACAGAACTTAGAAATATTTCCAGACCTTCCTAAATAAATCGATTAATAATAAATAGTCAATTTCCTTCTCTTTAGGACCCACATAAGCAAGATTTTCCCTGATACTTCATATTATCTCCCTAGATTTTACAAGCACAGGCCATTGTGAAAGGCTAAGGAAGCAGAAAGGCTGCTATATAACCCCTGCAGCCAAGAAGCATGCAATCTGAAGGAGACAGGTCAAAAATGCAAGCAATAAAAGCATCATGTTATAACCAATTTCATTTTCAACAGCAGACAGAGATAGCACTTAGCACTTCTCAACCCAAGGAATTCTGATTTCTTTTTATTAGCTATTGAATGTTTCTTCCCACTCATTTAAACCACTTATATCTCTTATGGATTAAAACCACATGGAGACTGTGTCTGAAAAATGACTTATTTTCAGTGTGTGTAATAGCTGTGGGCTTGCAACAAGCCAGCCAGGAACCTGCTGTCCAGGTTACACATATCTGCCAACTAAAGGAACAAAAGCATAACAGGCTATGCATTAATCATGAAGTCATGTGAGAAGAAAGCTCCCATGGAGGAATATGGCAGGAGCCAGAGTGTGTACAACCTTGGCATGAGAGCACTAGTCTCTAAACCCTTGAATTGCAAAAGTGTCCCAAAGACTTGAGGGTTTTAGATACCCGCAGGGCATCTTGTAGCGATCCTGATCTGCACAGCACAGTAACTTTGAAAACACAACCCTAGTCATGAGCCTAACATATTGTGCACTCACATCAGCAGCAATAATATTATAGTAGTCTTGAACTGGAAGACACTGCCTGTTTTTTATTATATAACCCCCAAATTAAGTATACTGTACATGTCCAATTATTTCTAAGTAAGTTGCCCAGGATCACACAGCTGGCAAATGCTGAGGTCAGGATTTGAACTGAGACCGTCAGATGCCAGAGTTTTTAATCAACTAACTGAAGCATTGTAGTTGAGTTTCATTGTTTGTTTCTCCTGTTTCAGTACTTGTTACCTCAAATCCTTTTGAAAGTAGCTTTTTGAGATCCCTTAGTGATCACCACTTAATGCCATCATCTTATGATTTAGAGACCCTCCCACCGAAGCCTTAGCCAATCTAATTTAGAGAGTAATGGGGAAAAAATAAACTTCAAATCTGTTAAAAAAACCCAGTAGATCTATAAGTCAACATTTATCATTAAGAAATAAAATTTTAGCTTTGAAACTCAATGAACAATGAATTACTCACAACCACTGAAGTCAGCAACAATTAGAACATTCTTTACAACTGCAAGGAGCTCAAGTAATCAAATAAAATATAGATTTTGTACCTACAAAAGGACCACACCTGTTTCCATAAATACCTCTACCTCAAATGAAGTTTCAAAATGGTTATAAAAAACACTGCAAGTCTCAGCATGCTTCCTAAGCCTCAAAGTCTTAGGGTAAAAGCTAGATAGTAAGAGTTCAGCAAAACTGAACATTAGGAGCCTCCCTTACTATAGACAAAAGTAAAACTGTTAAGATATTTATAAAGAAAAGACTATTATTTTCTTTTCCTCCAGTGAAAAGAAAACAAGGATAAGAAGCAAAAGAATACTGAAGGATGAAAAGGGAAAATAATAAACTGGAAGGGCTGAGTTAAATTTATGAGGGAATTTAAAACGGTGGATAGCAGAGAGGTTCTGTGTGTGTCTTTGCATGTGCATGTTTTTTGAAGGACCAGAGTTTATGGCTTATAGATTGGTGCATTTATGGGCAGAAGCCACTTTATCCATGAATGTTACTGTCCTGATGTTCACATGGCTAATGCTAGGCAGAGCATTTATGTCCATTATTAATAATCAGGATATTAGATTAATAATATCTACTGGCTAAACTGGCTCACGGCCTTGAGGCTTTTCCACCAAAAGCATGTTGTGAATCTCTAGAAAGGAATTTCAAAGTAATGTATGAAAAATTAAAATATATACTCTTTATTTAAATGCTCACCTGAGGACATGTTTTCACTGGTTTTAGAGAGAGAGGAAGGGAGAGAGCATGGGGGAAAAGGAAAGACTGAGAGAGAGAGATGTAAAGAGAGAAGGAAAGAAACATGGATCAGTTGCCTTTGACGTGGGGATTGAACAGCAACCTGGGTATGTGCCCTGATCAGGAATCAAACCTGTGACCCTTTGATCTATGGGATGATGTTTCAACAAGTGAATCATGCCAGCCAGGGCAAAATGTATATACTCTTTCATTTAAAACATTCAGACAATCAGGGAACATTTTCAAAAATGCCCAGAAATTGAAAATCCTTAAACATGAAAAACATAAATCATAAAGAAAAAATGAGCAGGAATTGTCAACAAGTGTGAAATATAGTTTTAGTTAATTAAAACTCCACCTTCTTTCATCAGAGATTTGCGGTAAAGACGTATATAAAGTATTTATAAAAACAAACAACCTAAAGTACCAAGTTTAACATGAGCAAGATGCACAGGCATTAAAATATTTTATGATCCCTTAGGTAGATTTTTCTTTTTCTGGATTAAAGGGTGTCTCCAGCTGTCTCTGACTTGATCTTTTTGAGCAGAGAGTGTCAGGTGCCAACTGTTTTGGTTGGAGCGTCACGTTGCTATGGGAAACCTCCCATTTGTTTCGCTACATTTTGTACCTGGGAGTTCCTTAAACATGCAAAGGCGGAGTTTTGTTACACAGCAGTCCTCCAAACGCTACTGCTAAACGTCAGCAGATGTAAAAACTGGTTTTGACAGTTTGGCTGGAGTGACAGGAGCTCTGTTTCTGAAAAGAAATGACCTTGGCAGGGAGCTATTTGTTCCTGCACAGTGAGCTCTGGTGACAGAAAGCGGGGTTAGGGGCTCCAGGTGATTACTGGCTTGCAGGGTAACCTAATATACCCCTGCCTCCTGGGAGAATTTTTGAGGTGCTAAACTGAGACATTCCTGCCATTTGCCTCCAAGACTCACTTCTCAAGATTATGACTTAATCCACCTAGTTTTAGTTCTTTCATAACCGTGATTGATCATCTGTGTGCAGCAGGCTGACCTGCCAGCTAGACTATGTTATCTGAATTCAGGACTCTTCCGATGATTCGAGAGAGATAGGATGCTTTAAGAAGGATGAAGTGAAAAAAACTTAAGAGATAAATGTTAATGGGAAAAATGCAAACAACAAAGCAAAACAAAAAATCCTTAAGCTGTGCATATGAATGAGAACGAGGGAAACTAACTCCTCCTTTTAAAATGTTTTCCAAGATATTGCAGCTCTTAACCCTTCTTTTCAGTTTTAATTTGATCTTACATTCTGATCCTAGAACACTGCGTTATACATTGGAGATAGATTTGTCAAAAAAAAAATGCAAGGAACGAGAAGTAGACTCTAAACCCTGTTTTCTATAAGTTGTAATTTAGAACATAATTTTGGACTTGCTCCTCTTAAAAAAATATACTATAAGAATTCTGACCTCAGATGCTTTTAAATGAGAAAAAAAAAAGAGATTGTATCAAGAAATTGACTTGAAGAAAAACTGAAAATTAGAATATTTAAAAGCACATTTTAAATAAAATAAGAAAAAAAGTCAACTAAACACTGACCTGATACAACATGGCTTTGAATGCCAAGTGTCTTAATCTCATGGTTAAAATTTCCCCTGCTCTTCCATAAAATAATCCCTGCAAAACAAAAAGAAAATTTATATTTATTCTTAACTCTCTTTTCTATTTCTTTGTAATATTTATTATATTTACTGATTTATATTTTATTAGTTATTATTTTAAAACTCAAATAGAGAAGATAACATAAAAAATAATCATATTCAAACTTATTTAATTCATTGAAAGCTTACCTGAATAAAATAACTGATAAAACAAATAACACCCAAAATAACAAATACCATGGAATACATTTCTGCATCATGCTTTAATGTGGTTTTGTCATCATTTTCAAACATCTGAAAAGGAATAAATTTTTTTAAATCAGGTGATTGGAAGAGAACACGAAAGAAAGAAAAAAACTAAAGTGTTTATTCATTAGGGTTTTTAAAATGAATTTCAACATAAGAAGATTATATACAAATTTCCGGAGGGAAAGTGCACCACTGTTCTATCCTCTATGTTTATTAAATATGGTAAAAACATAACGTGCTGTTAATTCTCTCACTTAAGCTATATAAATATTAAATCAGACAAATGAGTCCTGTGTTATTATTTTCACAGTAACCACCAGTTTGAATTATTTCCAATAACTTTCAATACCTCAGGTTTCTTAGTATTTCTCTACTTAGAGCACTACCTGCAATATGAGAACTTTGTACATGTCCCTAGAAATTGTTTCTAAAGTTAGTAATCATACATATACTGGAATCTATGTTGACAAAGCATAGCTGCGTAAATCTGGGAGAATGAAAACTTAACATAGCTCTGGTAAAATCATGAATCCATCAACTTTCCTGGGTCCCAGGGCAAAACCCAAAACTCATCTCCTCTCCCTGATCTGGCTGGTAATAAAAAACGGCCATTATCCCGATGAGTTGAAAGCAGTGCAGTTGGATTTGTCTATTTTATTGCTTCAGTGCTTTGGAATACTGACACAGCGCAGGAGTCCAAATCAGAAAACAAAGCAATTTCTTTACTGATTGCCCAGTCAACACGGCCCAGCCAAACGCTTCACAGTAGAGGCTGGCTTACTCCTTGAGAACATTTAGTTAACCTTCAATCATGGATCTCACAGTGCAGGTGACCCCACCACAAGTCCCAGTTTTTCCCCTTGCCAGACCAGAGTACAACAGGTCTCTTCTCTCAGGGAACACTGTTTAAAATTGTTAAAATTATTAACAAGTTAGTTTTACTTACCGTTATGATTTTTGCAAAGATGACGGAAAATATTGGATGAACAGTTCCAGTTAGCACAGAAGCCAATGTCCCCAAAACCACAGAAGGCCATTCAGATTTGTTTAATTTAAAAATTTTTAATAGTGAGACTTCAGGAAGATTTGTCTATAAATAAAACATCTTGGTTAAAACCCCAGTTTGAAAGCATGATGAAACCTGGTGTTAGCCATCTTAAACAGATCTATAATGTAAAGTAGCAAATATAATAGGTGGCAGAGTAGAAAGAATTTTTCTTAGAAAGATTTCACTGCCCATATTATTGACGATGACCTCAAAACAAAGAAATCTTACCCTGAAGTGACTATTTATGCAACTTTTCCTTCTGGCATTTTACTTAATCGCTACCATTAAAAAATACAAATTATCCCACATATTTTGATAGCTAAGACTCACAGAAGAAGTGACAGGCATGTTTTTCTTTATTCCTGTTAAACTGGGTGAAATATCATACTCTAGGATAAGATAGAATCTAAGTAGGAACTAAGCAGAGACAAAAGGTAAAAGTTTTATTAACATTCTAAGCATGAACATTCTCCAGTTTCATGGCAATTTACAGAAACATTTTCTAACACCTTTATTAAAAGCTTGTTTGGGGCCTCCCATTTACAAGAAAATTGCTTCACTATCTGACCATATTACTTACACTTGCCAAGCCTCAGTTTCTTCATCTTACCAAGGGGGATAATATCAATTCCTATCTTATAGGATTGTTTTTAGAATTAAGCTTACCTCAGTATTTGCAAACAATAAGAAACCAATAAATGTTAGCTGTTGTCAATGTTATTGTTACAGAGAAAGGGTCATGTTATGCAAAATCCCAGATCTTATACAGAGAAAGCACAATGCAAGTAGCTGTTCTGGTGTCTTCTAGCCCTTCCAATGGGATGTATGGAGGGTGATATTGAGATAAACTTTAAAAATCTCGTCAATAGCTTTGTGGTGCGTAATTATTTTGAATAGGAAAGTAGCAAACTACTAGGCATTCCATATGTTAAAACTTCCTCATGGTATTCACTCTTGAAATAATGACATTTATGAACCTAATAACCAGAGAGGTAAGACTATAAATAGTTTATAATTCTTGCTTTAATTTTAGTCTGACAATATAATGCACACTCTATTGTTTGAACAATAGAAGTTTTCAAATTCTAAAGCCTTGAAAGTGTCTTCAGGATGGCTAAACCACAATTATATTGGGTTACTTAATTTGACTATTTATTCTTTCCTTTTGAAGTTTTCTGAAGATCATCGTCATAAAGAGCCTCACTTTTCATTTAGTTGATTGTTCAGAAAAATACAGAAATTTATAGAGTTGCATAGTAACTCTTTGTTGAACACTGAGTGTGAATTTTTTTTAATGAAATTTTAAAATAAAATCACCTCATTTTGTAGTAAAACAAAGGCTTAGTGGGCCCCAGGACATAACACCAGTAAATTACTGCACCAGTAAATGTAGGAGGGCTATCTTGCTCCTATAGAATAATCTATCATTTTGCCTCTGGGAAAAAATACAATAACAGGTTAAAACATAAGTATTATTTAAATATTGTTTTCAAGATATAAAATAATAAAATGAAATAAGATAAAAACAAAATAAAAAATTTTAGTAAAGTCATAAAAGACTCCATGCTACCTAAATATACTATAGGTTATAGCATGTTTTAAGATATTCTGATATAAAAAATATATGAAATTAAAGGCATTCTGTAAAAACATCTCAAAAGGGCTTTAAAAAGTTAAAAAATCTCTCCCAAAGAATTTAAAATTTCATCTTACTTTAGAGCTTTATTGAGTTATAATTTTCATATAACGAGCTGTACATATTTAAAAAGTACAATTTGATAAGTGTAGACATAACTACATACCTGTGAAATCATCACCACAATCAAGATAATGAACATACCAATTACCCACATAAGTTTTCTCCTGCCTTTTGTAACCCCTTTCTCCCACAACTCTTAGCTGCCCGTCTTCCTCCCCTACAACCATGATATGCTTCTGTCACTATAGATTATTTTGCGTTTTTTAGAATTTTATGTAAATGGAATCATACAGTATATATATATATACTTTTTTTCATCTGGCATCTTTTGCTTAACATAATTACTTTGAGATTTATTCATGTTGTTGCAAGAATTAACATTTCAATCCTTTTTTCTGCTGAGTTATATTCCTTTGTATGGATATACCACAATTTATGCATCCATTCACTAGCTGACATAAATTTGGGTCATTCACTCTTTTGGGATATTACAAATGAAACTGCTATGAACATTCATATACAAGACTTAGTGTGTACATATGTTTTTATTTCTATTGGGTAAATACCTAGAAATAGAATGACTGGATCTCATAATAGGTGCATAAGGGGGGGGACCCCCCAAAGCTGAAATTATCTTCTGGATGGGACTCCTTGTAGTACAGACTTCCCCTGCTAGGTGAATGTTCTTGGAACCCATCTGTATCAGTGTACCAGCTGGCAGTGTTGTGAGAGGCTGCCCTTTGGCTTTAGTGAATTTTTCTGAAGACCCTTTCAACATATTTGCCCCTCATGAGATGGGCACACCCGCCCAGTGTTCAGCAATTTTTGACCAAAAACAGCATGATCCTGGTATCCCACTCTCCCTGTTACCCAGATATCACCCCAAGCGACTTTTTTTTTGTTTCACTGGATGAAAAAGTCCTCAAAGGGAAACATTTTGACAATGTTGAAGAGATAAAGCAAAAAGCAGCAGAAGCATCGACGGCATCAAAATGGACAAGTTCAAAAACTGTTTTGCGCAATGGAAAAAACATCTCAATTGCATCAAATGGAGAGTACTTTGAAAGTGAGTCAAGTTTTGACTTCTTTGATTCATGCATTACTTAAAAGTGAGTTATTTAGATTCCAAAAATCTCAAGGTTTCCTAGGCTCTTTCTCTTTTCATTTATGATTTATTTCTATTCTGCATTACCTGAATTTTTAGAAGTTTATCGAGGCTTGTGTTATGGTCCACAATATGTTCTATCTTGATAAATGTTTCAGGTACATTTGAAAAGAATGTGTATTCTTCTGTCAACAGGTCTAGACTTCTATAAATGTCTAGTAGGTCAAGTTGGTTGATAGTGCTATTAAAGTCATCTGTATCTCTATTGAACTTTTGTCTGTTTGTTCCATCAATATTTAAGAGAGGGGTGTTTAAGTCTCTGCATATAATTGCACATTTGTCTATTTCTCTTTTCAGTTCTTGATAAACTGATCTTTTTATAGTTATGAAGTAATCCTCTTTAGCCCTGGTGATTTTTTTTTCTCTGAGATCTACTTTGACTGCTACTAAAATCACAGTCTAGTCTCGTCGTCGTCGGCAGCCGTCCGTCTCGAGAGACGATGGTGTAGCTTCTTAAGAGTCTATCTGCACCGCCGAAAATGGCTGTGCAGTCCGACTCGGGAGTGACACGGTATCTGTCTCCTCCCGTGTTGAATCGACATCTTGCGATGACGCTGGAGTGTCCTCTCCAGTGAAGCTGAAGCTACAGAGCCTGGGCAGGGTGATATGGAGGGTTTGCTGTTGCCCATGCAGCAGACCCCCCCTCTCTTAGCAGCTGAAGGATCCAAGGGAAAGACGGAGTCAATACAGCTTGGCTTCAGGTGCGCCGCAGGAGTTGCCGGTGTTGACTACAACGTCAAACCGCCTTAGGGACTCCGGCTCCGGATTTTCTGTCGGGGTTTACTCCCTTAGCCTTTCCCCTGAAGAGGTATGCCGCAAGGCAGTGGAGGTTTTTTGGAGTCAGAGTTTTCCTTCTCTGATGTGCCCTGACTGGAAGATCGAACCAGCGACACTTAGCTCGCAGGCCGACGCTCAATCCACTGAGCCAAACCAGCCAGGGTTGACAGTCTAGTCTACCTTCAAGTATAATACTATATCCTTTAAGAACATTAAAATAGAACACCTCCATTTCTTCTTCCAGTCTTTGGCTATTTTTAATAAATTTTTACTTATACTTGTGTTTTAAACCCCATACTGTAATGTTATTTTTTTACTTTAAAAATGTAAATTATTTTGGAAAGCATATTGAAAAGACCATTATTTCATATAAACCCATTTATATGCTATTTTTGATACTCTTCATTTCTTTGCATAGATTCAGATTTCACTCTCCTTCTGCCTGAAGAACTTACTTGAACATTTCTTGTAGTGGAGGCCTGCTGGTGATAAATTACATTAGCCTTTTTTTTCCCTGAAAAATTTTGTATGTTGCCTCTATTTTGAAAGGCATTTTTCTGCATGTAGCATTTTAATTTGAGTTTTTTATTTTTAGTACTCTATAGCTATTGCTCTGTTGTCTTCTGGTTTACATTGTTTCTAATGAGAAGTCTGTGTTTTTTCTTACCTATACATATTGTGTCAATTTTCTCAGGCTGCTTTAATTTTTTTCCCCTTAATCACAGTTTTTAAAGAAATTTGTTTATGATGTGCCTTGGGATGGTATTCTTCATATTTACTGTACTTGAAATTTATTGAGTGTCTTGGATATGAAGGTTTTTAGTTTTCATCAAATTTGGAAAAATTTTTTTCATTATTTGTTCAAATTTTTTTTTTTGTTTCCTCCCACCTTTCCTTTGGGAACATATGAAATATAGCTGCAATAACTTTAATATTTCTACTAATTCTACCAAGTATGCCATTCTTGGGTCTATTTTTATTAATTGATTTTTCTCTTCATTTTGAGTACTATTTTCCTGCATTTTAACTTCCCTGGCAATTTTTGATTAAATGCCAGACATTGTAAATTTTACTCATTGGATATTTTAGAATTGTTTTATATATATATATAATTCAGCCTTGTTCTGGAACACATTTAAATTACTTGGAAACAGTTTTGAGGTTTTCTTTTAAGCTTTTTTATTTATTTGGGCTCAGAGCTGAGTTCAGCCTGGGGCTAATTTTTTCTCTCTCTTAGGCAATACTTTTCTTAATATTTAACTCAATGTTCCATGATTTTAGAGATTTCTCACTCCGGCTGGTTTAATACGAAATATTTGTGGCCCTGTGTGAGTTCCCGCTCAGCCTTTCTAGTAGATCTTTCTCCTGCTTTTGGCAGTTTTCCCAAGATATACACTAATCGATACTTAGATGAAGATTTGAGGGACAACCTCTGCAGATCTCTAAAACTCTCTCCCTGCCCCCCCTTCCCCCCCCCCACTCCCTCTTTCTGAGAAGTTTTTTCTCTCTGGCTCTTTGCTCTGAAGACTCACCTACTTTGGCCTCCTACCTAGGCTGTGCTTGGGTTTCTCCTTCAAGCTCTGAGGCTTGGAAAATACCTAAGCAATAACCTGGGTCAATGATAAGGTTCATCTCATTTTTCTCCCCTTTCTTAGGGATCGCTGTCTTATTCTGCCTGATGTCCAGTGTTAGAAAACTGTTTCCCACATTTTGTCCAGTTTCTTAGATGTTTCAAGCAGGAATGTAAATCTAATCACTGTTAACAAATCTTGGCTGGAAGTAGAAATCTCTAATTTTATTTGGCTTTCACAGCAATTGACAAAAACGACCTCTTCCTTTTTTTGTAACGCTTTTCATAGTTGGCTTCTATGATACCACATTCTCCTGGACTTTCTCTTATTTTCCAGCCATTCTTTAAGCTCCTTGGCTGGCTACTGCTTTTCTGTCTGAATTTAAATTTTACGGTGTCCTAGGTCTCAATCGTTCATCCTAGTTACTTCTCCACCTACACTTGATTTTTTCCGCAGACAGCTTTAGTCAGGCCCATCAGGTCCATTATTTAGTCACAATCATGCCTTCCCTGCTCTGTTATCCCTGGTCCCCTCTGGCTCCCAAACACCATTTCCACACAGCAGTCATAGCAAGTAAATCAGTTCATGCACTCTTCCAAATAAGACCCACTAATGCAACAGTTCTCAACCAACTGTGTCATGAAACTCTTTGGAAGACTGGTGAAGTCTGTGGACTCTTTCGCAGGAGAAATATAGTTGCAATAATTCTAAACCTATAGATCTATTAAACCTGTAGATCTCAAAGAAAACCAATTATACAAAAAATTTAGCAAAAATTCAAGTGACATAGTTATGAATATGCTTCATTATTAGCACATTAAGTACAAGATTTAATAGTGACAAATGTAAATGGATCTAAGATATCTAAAATAACTAATATGATATGAATATTTCTGTGATTTTCATTGGTGGCATCACAGGCACTGGTAATTCTATTGTAGTTTGTTGTTTATAGTCATAATAAAAGTAAATTAAATTTCTATCAAGGGTAGGTGAAGAAAAAAGTTGCAATTTTTTCCCATTCAGGTTCACTGCTTCTGAGTTCTATCCAAAGATTCCTTGTGGGTCATGAACCATTAATTAAAACCCCTATGGCTTTCTGTTCGAGTAAGAATAGGACTCAAAGCTGTTATTATGACCTACAAGGCACTACACGATTTAGTCCCTGAGTATCTCCCACACTCCCCCTGCCTACCCCTCTCTTCTTCAGCCACTGCAACCCCCAACTCCAGGCCCTTATATTTGCTCTTCCTGTATTTAAGATAATACCACCTCTGTCCTGGTTATTGATTTATTGCCTCTGAGGTCCAAATTCACCCTTCTGTCTGACAAATATTTCTCCTTTGCCAGGGAGTAAGATGTCAAACCACATCTGTAGAGGGTACTGCAAAGATATTGCAGGAGGAAGAAACTTCTCCTCCTGCTCTTTCTGGTGGCTCACTGGGAAGGCTCCTGCAGGGTGGGCTTTTATCTCCCACGCTCTGCTTGCAGTTTTTTCAGAGTTAGGTGCCCAAAGGGTGCCACTTTCTCATATGTTTGGCCACCAAGTGCTTCCTCTGGCTCTTGGCTTGGCCTGGAAGGTCGTCACCGTGGGCCCAGACAGCAGGGGCCTGTGTCAGCCGGGTCCCTGATGCCTGTAGCCTCCTACACACAGCTTTGTTCACCGGGGCAGGGAGTGCTGGTTCGCATGCTTGCTTCCCCACTCCTGCCCCAGGCCTTTCCCCCGTCCAGATCAGCCTTCTTTAACCCTCTTTCCATCTCACACCTCTCAGTACTACCGTCTTCAATGCACACTTTCACCTCAAATCTCATTTCTGTTTCTCCATGCAGCCCCCCTTTCCTTAACAGGCTGGCACTGTTTGGGGCCTCAGCTGCACCCTGAACATTTTCTTCAGCGCTCTCTCTGTTGTGCCCTGGGATTGGATGGCTGGATCCCGTACATGCTGGTGCTTATCTGTGTCCTGGTACTGGAGTGGATTTGGGTCTTTGTATGACCCCAGCGGATCTTGAGCATCACTGGTCGTATCTGTACCAAACTTTCTGAGTTACTGTTTTACTTATTATTGTATCTTTTACATTTTTTTATCTCACAATTTTTAAAAATTGTTGTTGTGAACCACTGTTTTAACTCATGGTTTGCCTCATGGGAAAGAATAGCGTAACATACTCATGAGATTTCTTGTCTACACAACAACCTCTGACAAAAGCGCAGTTTTACTCGAGGGCCTTCCTTACAGTGTCACAGTGATGCTAGAGTGAAGTTTGGGAAAGATTTATGTTTTATAAATTTAGTGCTCTAGTAACATTTTCTCATAAGTAATTTCTAAATATTATAAAGATTAAATTAGGATTCATTGGAGAACACAGTAAAACTTGTTGATAGTTGAACCATTACCTCTTTATATGGAGTAGATTCCTCAGAGTTGTCAGTGAAGTCTGACTTGATGCTGCACTTCATGGAGCACAATGGACCTGAGCTGGTAGTTTTTTCAGAATATGCCATTGTGTCCATCTGTTCATCAGCTTTTTTAATATCCTTAATAATGAGTATACAGGCAACCATTAGAATAATGCCTTAAAAGTTCAAAGGAATTTTATTGAACATCCCTCTAAAACTATATTTTGCCTCTGTTATTAAAAGCGGTATACTCGTATTCTTACGCAGGTCTTGCTAAAGTTTTCAGGCTTCGTAGAGAGCAAGTCCAACTCATATTAAAATGTAGTAAGTGACAATTACTTATTCTGCAACCCCCCCCCAATTGTATAATTAACTAGAGAAAACAATGCCTTAATCCAAAACAATTATTCCACTAGCAGGGACAGATCTTACTTAAAAGAGCTTTGTGAAGGAGATGACTCAAAGACACTATTTCTGACCCCTTCTTCCTAGCTCATAAATTTATAACATGTAACTAGATGCTTAAATGTGGGGCTGGTCCTGAGCCTAAGGGAGGTCTGAGGAGAATAACATGTTTCACACCTGCCATTGCTGCCCATTCCAAACTGACCAAAAGGCCAACTCATAAACAATAAGAAATTCCAAAAATGTCAAGTTCAACTTAATAAGACTGTTCATTATTAGATAGGGTAAAGCTCTAAACCAGAATGCTCTAAGTCTAGTTTTGTTTTTTTGGTATTCAGAGAAATGAGACCTGTCTTAGTGGTGTGAGTAAGTAAATTTGGCTTCCCCAGGAAGACAGGGGAGGAAGCGGATGAGACAGAAATGAGGAGCCCAGTTAGGATGATGGCAGCAGAGATCAGGGTGGGGAGTGGAGATGAAAGACATTGGTGGATTTAGGTACAAAGGAGAATATGCACATGAAAGGCTTCCCAGGGACACTGATTCTTTGACAAGCTTAACAACTGTTAATCAGTCTCTTCAAAGTACAATGAACTTTGACCAGTTTTATACTATCCTAACATCTTTAACCAGACAGTCCTTTACGCTATCTCTTTTTAAAAAAATTTCTCTACCAAGAAAAAAAAACCTTTTATTTGGCTTTTTTCAGGAGATAAATTTTTCTAAGAAAGTGCCTTAATAGGACAAAGATAAATTCCTTTTCTGATAAGACTGCTAGACAAGATAACAAATTTTGGTATGTATATATCTCTACCTGTTTTTATTTCATTTTCATGTGGGAACTCACTAAAGGAATATGTTTGTAAAAAATCACACATGTTCAAGACAAATTATTACAGCATTCATTTCCCTGGTTTGAACTTTTCTGAAAAGTTCGATTGGATAATGCTAATGTTACTAATAGTAATATAACAAAATTTATCATGTCAACAATAATTCAAAGCATTTTACATGAATGAACTAATTTAACACTCACAGACATTCATGAATAGGTTACCATTATTTTCCCCATTAGAGATCAGAAAACTGAGGCAAAAAAAAAAAAAAATTAAATAACTTGCCTAAGGTCCAAAAGCTATTAAGTGGAGGAGTTGGGATTCCAGTTTAAAACATGTAAACATGTAAACATTACCTGTGACATTGCAAGCGAATAGTATAGACCTTGTTGTGCCATTAGTTCTGCGTGTGTTCCTTTCTCCACCACTATCCCATCCTTCATGGTCACAATCACATCTGCACTTCGAATAGTGGAAAGTCGGTGGGCTACCACAATCGTCGTCCGACCTTTGCTTGCCTACAAAACAGCAAGTATCAAAAAAAAAAAAAAAAGTAGAAATAACAAACTCTTCAATATTCAAGAAAACTGCTTGTCATATTTTACATGTCAAGAATGTTATCTTTGAATATAGAAATTTAGAAACATTGATAGATTAGGAAGGCCAATAGAAATTAAAATGAAAACAAAGTCAGAAAGTTAATTAGATTCCACATTAGTGGATTAATAAAACCACCGAGTCTTAGAACTAGAAAGAAAACTAAAAACCATCTAATCTCAGCCACCTAAGAGCTGTCTGGCTAGTAACTAAAAGTAACTTAAGTAAATAACTTAAACTCACTATTTCTCATTTTTGTCTTTAAAATTGGGGTAGTTCTTAACTAGGTGGGTATGATTCAAGGTAGTATATGTTTAGCTTTTTACAAGCCTCCTATACATCTGGAAAACTACACATAAATGTACAGATCAATACACTCAGAAACCAAATATATCCAGAGGCATAGTACCCAGATTAAGAAACAGCCAGCTTTTTATCAGCACCCTGAAATGCTCTCAGGCTCTCTTCCAATAACTGCTGCCCAGCTCACCCACACGAATGGGAGCCACTATCCTGACTTCTAACAGCATAGATTAGTTTTAATTTCTTTGGGTATTTTATATGAATGGAATCATGTCTGGGCATCTTTGTTTAACATTGTGTTTTTGAAATTCATCTCTTTTGTTGCATATAGCTGTGAGTCATTCATTTTTAATGCTGTATAGCATTCCATTGTGCAAATATACCACAATTTATTTACCTGTCCTACTGCTGTTTGACATTTGGGTAGTTTCAGGGTTTTTTCTATAATGAATAGATTTTTATACATGTTTATTTGTTGAACATACGTCCACAATTCTACTAGTTATATACCAGGAGAGGAATTGCTGAGCCATATACTCAACTTTTTTTAGATTCTGACAAATAGCTTTTGAAAGTGGTTGTCCTAATTTATAAACCTCCAAAAGCACAGGAGAATTTTAGTTACTTTATATTCTCACCAACACCTGGTAATTTCTGTCTTTGTCTGGTAGGTGAGTACTATCATATTGTGGCTTTTATTTGCATTTCCCTGATGACTGATAAAGTGGAACAACTTTTCATATGTTTAGTGACAATTTGGGTATTCTCTCTTGTGCATTGTAGTTTTTTTTTTTTTTTTTTCATTTTTCTATTAGAACTGTCTTTTCCTTGTCACTTTTCATGAGTTGTTTATATATTTGACATATGAGGGCCTTTCAGATACTATGTTTTATGATTATTTTTTCCTCTACATGGTAGTCTTTTCACTTTCTTAATGATGTCTTTTGATTAATATAATTTAAAAACTTTAGTGGAGTCTAACTGATCAACTTTTCTTTTACAATTTATGTTTTTTTGGTGTGTCCTATTTAAGAAATCTTTACTCCAATGTCATGTGGATGTTTTTCTTTGATTTTACAATCTTTAGCATTTGCCTTTCCTATTTAGCTCTATACATTATCAGAAATTGTGTGTGGTATCAAGTAGGAGTCAATGTACATTTTCCACATAGAGTAGTACCCTCAATCCAAGGCTTCACTTTCCATGGTTTCAGTTACCCTCGGTCAACTGTGGTCTGAAAATATTTAAATGGAAAATTTTAGAAATAATAAATTCAGAAGACATTTTGAGATAAATCATATTCATATAACTTTTTTTACAGTATATTGTTAAAATTGCTTTATTTTATTATTAGTTGTAAATCTCTTACTGTGCTTAACTTATAAATTAAACTTTATCATAGATATAGATGTATTGGAAAACACATAGTTATGTATAGGGTTTGGTATTATGTGCAGTTGCAGGCATTCACTGGGGATCTTGGAATGTATACCCTGCAGATAAGGGGACAAACATGTAAGTTAACCAATAGCCCCAGCAGCACTTTTTGAAAAGACCATCTTTTCTCTGTTGCGCTGCAGAGCTGTCGTTGTCATTAAATCAGTTGACCATTATTTTGTGTCTGTTTTGCATTCTGTGTACTGTTCTATTCAGTTTGTCTATTACAGCACCAATACTACACAGTCTTAACCACCGTAAGTTTAAAATAGGCCTTCTTATCTATTAATCTAAGTCTTTCAGCTTCACTGCTCCTCTACAATGTTGTCTTGATTATTCTTCAGGTAATGTAGTTTTGTAAAATGCTTAGCACAATATCTGATACATTGGGCATAATATAAGCACACTAAAATTTTTCTGGGTACTTAAGAACTTCTAGCTAATATTATTATTATTAACACTATGGTACTAATATGTTATTGATATTGAATTTTTATTCTTACTTATTATAGAGAAGGAAAATGGAGCTCAGACAAGTTAACAGGGTTGCTCAAGGTTTCATCTAGTCACTGAAAGGACTCATACTAGAATCTGCTATGGTGTACTCTATTCTCTGAAAAGGGTCTCTCTATTGCATTGTGTATTCTCAATGAAACAGCTGAGTATTGCTTTCAAACTCTCTTATTCCAAATCTGTAAGTGAAGAAAACATTTTTGAAAACTTTTCAAAACAATAGTAATTGATAGGTGGAAACAGATTTATAATATAATGTTATATGGAAAATGTAGGAAAATGTATGCATCATGTTATCACTATCCATAGAAAAAGACATTTATATAGAAATACATCAAAATATTAACAATGCTTATATATAATAATTGGGCCTCTGAGTTGTATTCTTCTTGTCTCAGTTTTCTCAATTTTATCTAATATACATGTATTACACTTTTCTTTAAAAGCAAGAGAGCTAAAATAATTTGGAAAAATATGTTCTATTTTTAAAAGCTTTTGTTCCTATGAGTAATGTACTTACAGGCACTTGAGCAAAAAATAGATGCTGTTATGAAATACTGAATAGTTACACTGTTATTATTAAAGGCCTTTGTTTTACTATTTTTATAGTACCATGTTTATATTCTCATCTATTTAGCTTATGTTGAGGTGACCATCTAAAGTATCAACGAAACCAGGACACTCTTGATTGGGACAAAAGGGCAAACTGGAACTTTCTCAGGAGAACTGGGAGATATGGTCATGTAATTATAACTTAAAACCTTTTGAACTATGGTTTATGGTAAGGAAAGTTAAAGAGGAATCATATATCGCTCAGGTTAAAAATGGCAATAGAGAAGTGGCTACTACCAAAATTAGGTGCCCTCCATGGACTTTAATACTTAAACTTACTTTGACAAATAGTATTGAGGATGGAGACACTAGAAGTCATTAAAACTAGGCTTCCACTATAAGCAGATATTGTTATTAATTTAAATATACTATGTATCTGTAAATGTCACATACAGGTATAGTTATGTCAGGAATATATACATTCATATACACATACACCTGAGGGGTGTGTGTGCGCATGTGCATGCACATTTTGTACTCCACCAAGCCAACTAAGAATGTTATAAGTTGGGTTGGTAATAAGGATTGATGCCAAAGGTCAGATGTGAGCCTAGGTCACTGTATCATAGTTAGTTTAAGATTTCTCCTAGTCATGGTAGCCGTAACAGGATCCCTGCTAGGACCAGGTTGATGCGTATATGAACTATGTAGTTGCTCAAGGCTCCATGCTCAGAAAGGTCATGCTTTTGGCTCAATGCTCTCCTGCTGCTATTATACAATTATTATCATTATTTTTTGGTGCTGAAACCCAGGATTGACATCTTGCAATTCTTAATTTTTGAACAAGAAGCCCCACATTTTCATTCTTCACTGGGCTTCACAAACTATGTAGCGTAACCTGACTATTGGTAAAGGTATACATGTTTTCATGTAGGTATACCTTAGTTTATACCAAGCATGGATATTAAGAAAGTCCTTTAAACAGGTAAATTTTTTAAAAAGGAAAAAAAAAAAAAAATGGCTTGACATCTATCCAAGGCAGGGTACCTTCTTGTCATGACCTCAGTTAGCTTCTAATAATCAGATTCAAATCATGATTCAAAGCATCTAAATTTATTTATATTTAACCTGCACCTCCTGTCACATAGAGTAGATAGAAGCGATAGCTATTTCTGCCCTTTGTCAGCCCTATCTGTGCTTCAGACACTTTTTCTAGAAATATGAAATAATTAAATAATATGACTAACACCAAAATTTCCCTTAATTTTTTTTTTAGTTTGGAAGCAGATCATTATATCACATGAATAGCTAAGCCATGTTCTTGAACAACAGACAAAGAAGACTAATGATGTTGTAATGAAGGCCACTGTTTCAATAAACACTCATAATACAGTTTACTCTGACACATAATGATGAACATAACTCTTACTGTACTACGTTAATTAAATACAAATTGTAAAGAATATCATAGATAGATATCACATTTGTAAAGGAAAATCTAACTTTCAATATTTTCTTTATTATTCAATTCCTAGATTTGAATCTGGTGTGTGCCAATTTCTGGGTCTGTGGTCTTAGATTAGTTAACCTCCCTGAGTCTTAGTTTCCTCATTTGTTAAATGAGGAAAAGTTACACTACCTATATTTTAGGGTTATTGTGCAGATTAATGTTCTTGGTACCAGGCCTTGTACATGAAAAGTTTCTAGTAAATAATAGTTTTGAAGTTATTAATTGAATATCTTTAAGCTGCAGATCCTTGACTATTTATTGAGGCCAATTCAAAAGACAAGTTAAGGTTCTTGCCCTTGAGAGAACTAATAAGGGAGGCAGAAAACAATTTTAACAAAGAAATAAATCTATAATAGAATGATATAAAAATACTATAGGAGTACAGAAGTGATGAACTGTTTAGCTGAATAGAGAAAGATCGCCAAATCAATGACTTTTGAGTGGTGTCTTAATGAATGAATACGTTTGTCAAATGGGAAAAAGAGGAGGGGCAATTATAATAGAGAATATAGCAACACAAGGCAGTTGGTCCGAAAAGAACATGGATTTGTGGGAAATAATAAGGTGCACATATAGCAGAGGTTATGGAAAACAGAATGTTATGGGGCTAGGAACAGAATTTAGGACTAATTCATATAAAGCTATGTTAAGTAATGTTTCTCCTGTAGGGAATAGAATTTATCGGAGGTTTCTGAACAGGGAAATAGTATATATAAATGAAATTTGTTCTTTAAAAATTACTCGTCACTTTGTATTTACATATGAATACAGAACTTTTAAGGTCTTTTTCTATTAGATTTCTATTTTTTTTCATACAGGCAGATCTTATCATGTTTTTGAGACTTAAAAGATAAAAATTATGGATGCCATAATAAATAACTATAGACATAATAGTTTGAACTGTTCTTATTGCTGTTTTTCTCTTTTTGCTCCTTAAGACAAATACATATATGTAATAGATACTATATATATACATTTTTAATTTCAGGTGATGAACACTAGTCAATTCTGTTATCTTTAAAAAAGAAGTAGGAAGACCATAAAAATAGTCATCCATCAATAAGCCAAACAATATTACAGGTTAATGTTATCAACTATGGATGGCAAAAATAATTCATACTTTTCAGAATATTAGATTTTAAAGAATGTGAGCTTTTGAAAGGTTCTATAACTAGCATTTCTCTCTCTGGTTTTGCTTACACAGTCCTGTGAGCTGACGGGCAAAGTAGCTTATTTCTCTCTGAGAAACAGGAACACCGCAGCTCAGAGAAGTGAAACAGTGGATGCCAGGCCACATGGCAGGTAGGTGGCAGTGCTGAAATACACACTCAGGTCCTCTGAACAGCAAAGTGCACAAACCCTGCCCCATCTCTGTGAGGTGTCTTCCCATGAATGTGACTAAAGCCCTCTGCATTGACTACTTCTTATACCTTGCAAGTTTTCTCTTCCTGTACCTTACGCTAGTACTAAGGACAGGCTTTCATGCAAATGGTCCCTTTTGCAACAGTTTTACATGTGAACAAAGGAGATCTATTTAAATTCCCTCTATTGAAATGCAGGTAATGATGAGAATTACTGATCCTTAACATTGATCATATTGATTGAAGCAGACACACCAAAGAGTTATTATGGATTCTATAACACATACTTCATTTAAACAATATTTAAGTGAAGTTTATTTATGATTCCAAATATGAGCGATTTCCAAATTTTATAAAAAAGAGAAAAAATATTGAAAAAGGAAAACACTAAAGCAGTGCCTCAAAAAATGAGGAGCCAATTGTATAAAAGACAGATTCTGCTTTTAACCAAGATGGAATATCAAGAATAAAATTTACCCTATCATCTGAAACCAAGAAAACAATTGGAATAATGTATGAAAAAATGGTTTCAAAACACTAAACATTATAAGGCAATGGAACATGGCGATTCCCTGAGATATTTGATACACAGAAGATGAGTATTACAATTGCTTCCAGTCCACTACATCATAAATACAAAATAAAACTGATGTACTAGCCACAGGGAACAACAACAAAAAAAATTAATACGAATTGTTTCAGATTTAAAATAGAAGAAATTTTGGAAGCCAAAGTCTCCTAGAAAACTGACCAAAGAAATTTGAGCTGATGCTTTGTCTTTTAGCAGGAATTCTTATGAAGATAAGGGAAGTTAATGCAAACAATTTCATTGTTGTTGTTTTTGCTTTGTTTTTATGGCTGCCTCAAAGTAGATGTGGTAGATTTTCAATATGCCTTTGTTGCTATTATTTCTTCTGGAAAGTACCAATTTGAAAGAATTTCCTAGCATCTCCTCTCCTACTTCACAGTTCATACAAAGCTAAAAGCCAAGCAATTACCTATTTGACCAAAGAAAGGTCAACAGGAAGGTAGGTCTCTACTTGACACTTTGGTGGCCTTTTTCAGATTACTTCACAATTCCATGCACAACCATAAATCACCAGATAATTAGTTTGGACTTTGAAATAGAGAGTGGTTTAAAACATCCCTGAAAGAATTGCTAGGGCAGAGGTAAGGGCCTGAGGAGACCATCTAGCTTCTCACTAGTGGTGGTAATGGCCCTTGAATAAGGGTGGGTAACAGGAAAAGAAAGAACAATGCGAAGCTGGGAGCATTTGAGAGGGCCTGCATTTGACTGCTTGGGCAATTAGCAGGGATAATACACTCTCTGGAGAAGCCTGTAAACACAGAGTGCTGGTGCCCCCCTGTAAGTGTGGGGGTGAGAAAACCATGAGAACACAAGTTCCCATGGACTGCCACTCAAAAGGTTGCCTTTGAGATGGATTGGGGCCCATTGACAACATATGCTGGTAGTCTTCAGACTCTTTTTAAACTTAAAAAAAGACTTTATGCAAAATCCTTTCACCAAATAAAAGCACCTGTGGAAACTTGATCTATTTAAATAAACCATACCAATTACTGGGTGGCTGCTGTGTTTCAGATGATGGTGGAGGAACCCTACCTGCTCACCTACCACACCTCCCCACCTTCTTCTACTCCTCCAGAGGCTTCTGGAAAACCCTAGTCCTCAGTCCTCCAAGAGAACCATCTGTAAAACCTCTCACTACTCCTTTACAAGTTTCCACCTCTTTTAGCTACTGAAGTTTAACTGATCATCTACTGTAAGAAGGTCTCGAGGGTACTTATATAGGAAATATGAAGTTTTTGGTATTTTAACTACCTCCCCATGATGTCAAAAGCCAATTGGCTTGGCATTCTTCTGGGTCAACACTGGTTCCATAGCTGAACAATGTCAAATTACTGTCAGGTCACTTCACCTGTCCTGGAATACTCTCTCTTTTGTAAAATGGGATGCCAAATAGCAAAATATCAGGCTCTTAGAGTCATATTTAATAAGTGACTCATCTACACCTCAACTCCTTCCCTTCAACTTGTAGGAAACTACTCATGTGAAAAAAGAAATGCTTATGTTAAGAGCCTCTAGAAAGGGAAAGATACTCAACATCTAAACTCTGCTGAGATGAGACCATGTGTACTACCTAGTTAATAACAAGAAATGATACTCTGTACTATGAAGTTTTATTTTCATAGCCTGAAATCTCTTTATCTTTTCTTCTAAATAAGTTAACAAATTAACAATGGACAATAAGAAAATGATTTATAGTCTTTTAATGCCTTTATCCTTCATTTAACTTTATTAACAAGCTCAGATTTGTAGCTAAATTAACAAGAAAAAGTAAATGGTAAGGTGGTGGCAAGAAGAGAAAAATGCTAAAATAATGAGCTCATCTTTCTTCCATGATGGAGTAACATCTTACTTATGCCAAAATGCTGACCAATAAATAATACACTATAGATGTCTTATTGGGTAGCAATTAGGAAAATCAATATCTTATATATGAGTTCTCCTTACTTGTGAGGAAGGGAAAAACTTTGGAATAATTTAAATTTACAGAAATCACTAAGACACATATCCAGATCATGGAAAAATATTTTACTATATTTTAAAAGCTTTGTATTGTATTTTTTAAGACTTTGAAATATCCTGCTAAGTAATAATGATTTAAATTCATTTGTAAAAGAAAAATCCAGTACCTATACACAGTAGGATCAAAATAAGCAGCTTAAGGGGACAAAAGCAAGTCTATTATAAGCTTACATGACAGTCTCAATTTGAGGTATGGTTTGAGTTTGTATTCCAAGAGTGGTTTGGGGAAGAGGCTAGATTGTTATTTTTTTTAATGCTGGTAAAATATATACAACATGAAATTTGTGATTCTAAGCATTTTAAGGGTAGGGTCCTCCTGGATCTGAGAGGTTAACTTCTTTTGTATTACTATTATTTTATACTCAGGCTTAAAATGCTAGTATTTTTTTTTGTAGTAAAATATACATAACATAAAATTTTAACCATTTTAAGTGTATAATTAAGTGTGCATTCATTCATTTGTGTGCATTTGTGTGCAACCATCACCACTGCCTTCTTAAGAACTTTTTCTTCATCCCATACTGAGACTCTATACCTTTTGTATTATAACTCTCTATTCCCCCTTTCCCTCAACCCTTGGTAACCTCTATTTTATTTTCTGTGTATATATTTGACTATTCTAGGTATCTCATATAAGTGTAATCATACAAACTTGTCTTTTTGAATCTGCCTTATTTCAGTATAATGTCCTCAAGATCCATCATTGTTGTAGCATGTATCAGGATTTTCTTCCTTTTGAAGACTGAACACTTCAGTTGTACATATATACCAAATGTTGTTGATCCGTTCATCTGTTGATGGACCTTTGGGTTGTTTCTAACTTCTGGCTATTGTGAATGATGTTACTGTGAACACAGGTACACAAACACCAATTTGAATCCCTAATTTTAATTATTTTGGGTACATACCCATAAATGGAACTGATGGATCATATGGTCATTCTGTGTTTAATAAGAGGCTAGTGTTTCAGGTTTTGCTTCAGTCCCTGGCAGATGTATAATCTTGATGCAGGACAGCTTGGGGTTATGTAAATGAGCTCTTGGGCTGACAGTCTGGGCCCAGGTTCTGGCTCTACTGTTGCCCAACTGCTACTCAACTTCCTTGTGTTTCAGTGTGTACATCAGTAAAGTGGGAGAATAAGTGTTCTTATCTCATTAGTTCTCTTATGGATTAGATATTATTCATTCACTTATTCCTTTACTACACATAAAATAATGATTTATGAATGGCATCAAGGAGTCTATGAACCCTTCAATATTAATTGTAAATCTTTGTGTACAAGAGCATTGGTAGATTTTTCTAGAGTTAGAGAGTCTCAATGGGCCCCTGATCTAAGGTGGAGAAACACTACCATAAAAGAAGTTAGTGGACTATAATTTAACATCAAGACTTACAAATGTGAGCTTGATTAAGCAGGTTTATAAAATGTCCCATGATGCTTGGGGAATGAGGTAGTTTCCGTGTTACCTTTGTTCTTCTGGCTAAATTCCAGCCAAGGAAATCCCCTTGCAGAAATCCCCCTTCTGTTCCCATTTATTATAGTGCTGTTACAAATGGTGAAAGAAAGAAAGAATGAGAAAGGAAAGATCTAAAAAAAACCCCAGTATCATAGAGAGAGCAAGATATGTAACTGATAGACACACCAAAATATGTGTGAGTGTGTGTGTGTGCAATAATTAACCTAACTTCAGCTTTGGCAACTACTTCTTGGGGCTTAATTTAATAAAGTAACTCACAGCTTACTCTAATATACCAATTTTATTACTGTTCAGTTCTCTAGGTAGCATAAATATAAGGTAAGGGGTCTTTGAGGAAGACCAACAGACTATATCATAGTGGGAAAGAACAGTGATGATAATGAAAAGCCCAAGAGGGTTGCAACAGAAGCAGTTCTGTCTCTTGTAAGAATAAAACTGTGATGGAAACACTTGCCTGATGATTAACAAAAGCCCTTTTTAAAGGTTCTCCATTGATGTGGTAATAGGTGAACCTTCCTTGATAATAATTATTCCTTAGATTTGCATACCACTTTCATCATTTCAAATAGCTTTCACAGGTTTTATTCCAAAATCAGTGTGGGCTTCCTCCGCTTCCCCAGTGGGGTGCAGGTGTTCACTGTCATGTCTCCTCAGGGTGGGGCAGCCTGGAAGCCTGCTGCATTGGTATGTGGGGTCCAAGCCAGTAGCAGAGTGGAACCCTATAGCCTGTGGCATTAATCTTTGTCCACCAACCCTAGATTCTCCTCTTAAACAAGATTAATGAAGCAAAACTAGTTTCTGGGAAGCCTAAATGAAGAAATCCAGAAACAAGCATTTCAGGCCTTGGAACTATTCTGTATCACACTCAGCCAAAATACATTCAAAAAGAGTTTATTGGCTGTCTACTAAGAGCCAGGCATTGTCCTAGTGTTGGGGACAGCACAGTTCTTAAATCACATCCTTTGTCATCAAAGAGTTGTCATTGCAGTGGAGAAAGAGGGACAGCAAAATAAATGCATACGTGCACAGTATGTTAGCTGATGAAAAGTGCTATGGCATGTTTATGGAGCAGCCAATGTGGGGGAGAGTGACAGGACAGGAGGTTCCAGAAGGAGTTTGGTACCTAACTCCAAGGTACCTTGTAGCTTACTGTAAGGAATTTGGTTCTTATTAGAGTGAAGAGGGAGACCAGGAGTCACTGGAGGATTTGAAGCAGAAGCATGCCATGATCAAATTTACACGTTAATAGCGTTACCTGGTGGCTGTGTTGGGAAAAGATTGATGTGGGCATGGCTGAAGCAGGGAGTCAGTTATTGCAATAATCCAAGTGAGGGCAAGAGTGATAGTTCCTATGTGTCCTTTTTAAATCAAAACCTACCTCCTGCTCCAGAAAACTGTTGATTTGATTTTTAAACACCACTATAGATTAGTTTTCCTGGTTCTAGAAGTTCACATCACAGGAAGACAATGGGGTAATGGCAAGAAGTGGTTGGGAAGAATATGGGAGGGCTCGGTGTGAAGAAGTGCATCAGTTCGGAGGGATAGTTTTTACTGTTCCCTTTTTGGTTGGTTATGATATTTTGAGTTGTAAAACTCTGCTAACTGTTGTGAGTCAGGTGGTGTCATGCAGCAGCAGGGTCTGAGAGTTCCTAGATGAGCAGAAACAGGGCCTGCTGGATGCCCTACCCTCCATATGTAGGGATCTCCCCAAAGGATCGATTCCACAGCTGCTGTCTGTGGTGGGCGTAGAGTGCTGGCATGGCACAGGAGCTTTCGTTACCTTGCCTGTATCTGAACTCTCCTCTCTGCCATGAGTCATTTTCCAATAAGTTAAGGCACATATAATTAATCCAATTCACTGTGCTATGTCATCCCATTTGTTACCATTGGCCCTCACCCCCCAAAAGAACAAACATTGCTTGAAGCAGTTTCACACATATATATTTCTACAGTGTTGATTTAATCCCTCACTTTATAAACTGAGAAACAATTATAGTAAGTGAATTCAAAAAAATTTAAACCCCTCCCACAGTTCTGCCCTATAACTGTTACTATTTCCATATTTGTTGCATTCATTTTTATTCACATGTATGCCTATTTCAGATAATTGGAACCACAGTTTACAAGTATTTTGCATTGTTCCCTTTCACTTATGATATAGATTTCATTTCAACCAGTAGGAAAAAAAAAGCATTTGTGTATTAGTTTACCATGTTGCCAAGCAACTATTTATTTTTAATGTTTGAGCAAGTTTTGATTGCCTGAAGTGATTAGCATACTGGATGAAAAGACAGTGGTGACAACATTTAGCCTTTAAACAACTATGGAGACTATTACAATATGTTTTAAAAAATCTTATATATGCATGTCAATTATACCTCAATAAACCTGGAAAAACCTTATGTAACTTAGGAGGTGGTTAAGTTTAATCAGTTTTTAGTACATTCAAGCCCTAAGAAATGAAATATCAAGAGGTAGAGCTCATTCTATAGGTAGAGCTCTATCCTGAATATTAAGTATAAAATATGAATGAGCATTAGTCATGCCCTTGAGAGAATCACTGTTTCTGCTTCACCAAATGAACCAAATTAGCAGTGTCCACAATAAACATGAATATTCTTATCAGTTTTTTTATGAAAATAAGAAATATAATTTGCAACAGGTGACACACTCATTATGAGATGGAAACAAGGACAAAAAACATATACAATTTGATTTGCAAGTTGATAATAGTAAGTAATTTATTTTTCACTAAGCAGTGGACACATTGCCTGCCAGTAACCATTTCTGCTTGCAGAAAGTCAGTATTTAAAAAGAAAAGCCTATATGTCCCTTGAGAGAAAAACAGCACATTTTCAAAGAATGTCAAAGTAGAATGTGCAATGAAGCCTTCTGAGGGGTTTGGTGGCCATGATTAAAGAAAGAGTTTGCCCATTGAAAAAAGTATCTGATGGTTTCACAGTACCACTACCAACTACCCTCCCAGATGCAGGGCAATTCTGCAGCCATGAAGCATGTGCCCACAGTAAGCAGAAGGTCAGTGTGAGGTTTGAGGGCCGAGGGCTGTTGGGGTTGAAAGTTCAAGATCAGGTCAGACCACACTATATGCTTCTCTACTTGAGGTGAAATTAATTAAAAATGAGTACCTCCAGGGTTGTCCTAATGAAGAAAAGTTGTCAGAGAAGAGGATCCCACAAGTGTGTATGGAAAAGGAAGAGGTATAGTCATGATGGTGGTAGTGATGTGGGGTTACCAGGGGAGGTGGAAATTGCAGACCCACTGGCGTGAAGATTTGTATAGGATGATTACTTGCCTATGAGCCTCAAATATATTTTTAGCACCAATTATAGCATCTTCTTCTCTTCTCCAAGTCATTTTCTATAACCATCACATACATTTTTACAGGGGTGAACACCTACATCCATACATTAAAGAGGGCACTAACTTAATAAATAATCCACTGTGGCACTATACTTTCTTATATTTAAAAACAATGCTGAACCAGGAATATGAAAATAAGAAATGTGTCTGCTTGCTTACCTTTTCCAGTGCAGCCTGAACAACTGATTCACTTTCTGTATCTAGGGCAGATGTAGCCTCATCTAAGATGAGTATCTTTGGGTTTCGAACTAAAGCTCGAGCAATCGCGATTCTCTGTTTCTGTCCTCCACTCATTTGAGCTCCTTTTTCGCCTACTAAGGTATTAAATTTCTAATGAAAAATAGCAGAGAGAAGAGGAACAGAGAGCATGATCAAATAAATGGTAAGAAAAGGAAATGACAAACAATCACAGTTATGTTTTAATACCAGCTTAGTCACTAGTTCAGCCTGACTGGTTTTGACCTTTGATTTGTTCTTTATAAAAACAAACAACTATTTTTTAAAAAGTCTAGTGAAGAGCGGACTTAAGAAAAATTTGGCTAGCAATAAAAGAAATGAAAATATATGATAACCAAAGATTTTTAAGAAGATTAATAATAATTTGAACAAACAAAAAGTTTTAAGGAAAATTTTAGAATACATTGATATCTTTAAAAAGCATTGTAATAAAAACACATACTTAACTACTACTCAAAATGTTTATTAGCAAGTTAATTAATGCATTATACACAATCTCCTTCCTGGATATTCTAAAAAAGAGTATAAAAAAAAGTCACTGCAAAAATAAACTTTCCCTCAAACCTTTTTTCAATTTTGGGGGACTACTTTTTTTTAATGTATGCATCTTAAAAAAAGAAAAGATTTTATTTACTTATTTTTAGAGAGAGTGGAAGGGAGGGAGAAAGAAAGGGAGAAAAACATTGACGTACAAGAGGAACATTGACTGATTGCCTCTCACATGCCCCCAACCAGGGACCCAGGCATGTGCCCTGACTAGGAATTGAACCAGTGACCTTTTGGTTCACAGACTGGCACTCAATCCAGTAAGTCACACTAGCCAGGGCAATATATATGTTTTTAACAAAGTAGACATCTTTAGATATTTGAGGCTGAAGGTAACTTCTAGAACAAATGAAGCATGGTTAGTAATATTCTATTGGATTAAGTCCCTGATTCAAAGTCCATTTTCTCAAAGATATAAATTTATTGAATAAATATCCTTTCTAAACCTTTAATTTCTAAAGTTTGACCTTTGAATTTGTTTTTAAAAACATAACCCTTATTGAGGAATAATAATTATGTACGTATAAACATTATGCACTCAATGAAATGCACTCAAGTTAAAGATACAGTTTTATGGTTCTGACAAATGAGTATACCCATGCTAACACCATCCCAATAAAGGTTTAGAATATTTCCATCAAACTAGCAAGTTGCCTCATGACCCTTTCCATTTGAAACCCACACCCTGCCTCAGGATAGCACTGATTTGTTTTAATCAGTATAAATTAATTTCACTAGTTCTAGAATTTTATATAAATGGAATCATACAGTGCGTACTTTTTTAGAAGACTTTTTATAGAGCAATGTTTGGCTCACAGCAAAATTGAGAGGAAGGTAGAGAGATTTCTCATATATCCCGTCTCCAGACGTACATAGACTTCCCCATTATCAACATCCCCCACTAGAGTGGTACGTTTGTTACAAATGAACCTACATTGATATGTTATGATCACCGAAAGTCCATAGTGTGCATTAGCGTACTCTGGGTATGATTTTGGAAAATGTGTAATTATATGTATTCATCATTATGGTATCATACAGAGTATTTTCACTGCCCTAAAAATTCTCTGTGTTTTACCTCCTCTTGCCCTTATCATCTTTAGCCCTAACCCCTAGCAACCGCTAATCTTTTACTGATTCGATAGTTTTGCTTTTTCCAGAATGATATATATTTGAAATCACACAGTATGTAGCCTTTACAAACTTGTTTCTTTCACTTAGTAATATGCATTTAAGTTGTCACCATGTCTTTTCATAGCTTGAAAGCTCATTTCTTTTTAGTGCTGAATAATATACCATTGTCTATATGTACCTCGGTTTATCCATTAACCTACTGAAGAACATCTTGATTGCTTCCAAGCTTTGGCAATTATAAATAAAGCTGCTGTAAACGTATTTGTCCCGGTTTTTGTGTGAACATACATTTTCAGCTCCTTTGGGTATACACCAAGGAGCATGGTTGTTGGATAATAAGATAAGAACATATTTAGTTTTTTAAGAAAGCACCAAAGTGTCTCCAAATTGGCCATGCCATTTTGTATTCCCACTAACAATATTCTTGCACCATTAGTAGAATGAGATATATATATTCAGCACCATTTGTTGAAGGAGAGTTACTATTGTTCCACACCCTTGCCAGCATATATTGCTGTCAGTGTTCTGAATTTTGGCTGTTCTAAATCGAGGGTAGTGGTGTCTCATTGTAGTTTTAATTTACATTTTCCTGATAATATATGATGTGGGACACCTTTTCACATTCTTATTTGTCATCTGTAAATCTTCTTTGGTGAGATGTCTGCTAAGATCTTTGGCCTATTTTTTACTGGGTTGTTTGTTTTCTCATTGTTAAATTTTAAGATTTTTTAATATACTTTGGATAACAGTATTTTATCAGCTGTGCCTTCTGTGAATGTTTTCTCCCAGTTTGTGGTTTATCTTCTCATTGTTTTGACATTGTCTTCCACAGAGCAGGTTTTAATTTTAAATGAGTTCAGATTGTCAAGAATTTATTTCATGATTTGCATCTTTGTCATATCTAAAAAATCATTGCCATACCCACATCTAGGTTTTCTCCTATGCTATTTTCTAGGAATTCCATAGCTTTGTATTTCATATTTAGGTCTGTGATCCATTCTGAGTTAAATTTTGGGAATGATGTAAGGTCTGTGTCTACATTAATTTTTTTTACAAGAGGATATACAGTTGTTTTAGTACAATTTGTTTGTTGAAATGACTATCCTCACTCTATTATATTGCCTTTGCTTCTTTGTCATAGGTTAACTGACTATATTTATATGGGTATACTTCTGGACTCTGGACCCTATTCCCCTGATATATTTGTCCTTTTTTTTCTTCAACAATTCCATGTTGTCTTGATTACTGTAGCTTTACAGTAAGTCTTCGCCCTGGCTGGTTTAGCTCAGTGGATTGAGCGTCGGCCTGCGAGCTAAGTGTCGCTGGTTCGATCTTCCAGTCAGGGTACATCAGAGAAGGAAAACTCTGACTCCAAAAAACCTCCGCTGCCTTGCGGCATACCTCTTCAGGGGAAAGGCTAAGGGAGTAAACCCCGACAGAAAATCCGGAGCCGGAGTCCCTAAGGCGGTTTGACGTTGTAGTCAACACCGGCAACTCCTGCGGCGCACCTGAACCCAAGCTGTATCGACTCCGTCTTTCCCTTGGACCCTTCAGCTGCGAAGAGAGGGGGGGTCTGCTGCATGGGCAACAGCAGACCCTCCATATCACCCTGCCCAGGCTCTGTAGCTTCAGCGTCATCGCAAGATGTCGATTCAACACGGGAGGAGACAGATACGATGTCACTCCCGAGTCGGACTGCACAGCCATTCTCGGCGGTGCAGATAGACTCTTAAGAAGCTACACCATCGTCTCTCGAGACGGACGGCTGCCGACGATGACAGTAAGTCTTAAAGTTTTATAATGCAGTCTTTTAAGTTTGTTTTTCTCCAATTTTGTGCTGGCCATTCTGGGTATTTTGTCTCCCCATATAAATTTTAGAATCAGTTTGTTGATAGCTACAAGGTAACTTGCTGGGATTTTGATTGAGATTTCATTGAATCTATAGATCAAGTCAGGAAGAAATGACATTTTGGCAATATGGAATCTTCTTTTTCATGAACATGAAATATTTCTCTATTTATTTCAGTCTTCTTTAATTTTGTTCATCAGAGCTTCATAGTTTTCTTTATACAAATTTTGTTAGATTTATACTTGATAACAAAAATGTTAAATATCTTTTCATGTGCAACTGCTTATTAGATTCTATTTTTTGCAAAATGTTGTACAAGCTTTTGTCCATTTTTCTTATTACTATGTTGTAAGAGTTCTTTATGTGTTCTGGGTGCATGTCCTTTGCCAGATCTGTGTATTGTGGATATTTTCTTTGGCTTTGTGTCTTGCCTTTTAATTTTTTTACGGTGTCTTTTAAAATTAAATTTAAAAAGTTTTAATTTTTCCCTGATTGGTGTGGCTCAGTGAATTGAGCACCAGCTTGTGAACCCAAAGTTCACCAGTTCGAATCCCAGTCAGGGCACTTGCTTGGATTGCAGGCCAAGTCACTGGTTGGGGATATGCAAGAGGCAACCAACCGATGTTTCTCTTGCACAGTAATGTTTCTCTCCTTCTCTTTCTCCCTCCCTTTCCCTCTCTCTGAATATAAATAAATAAATAAATTTAAAAAAAAGTTTTAATTTTGAGAAAGGCTAACTTTGTCATTAAAAAAAAAAGTAAATGTTTTTCTGTCTCAGAAATCTTTATCTCAAGGCCACGAAGATTTTCCCCTAAATTTTTAATTTTGAAATTGGACAGCTTAAACTTTTATACATGGTCTAATATCCATAGCAAATTAGTATGTACATGTGGTGCGAGGTAAGGACCACATTTAATTTTTTTTCAGCATGGATATCTAATTTTACAAGCACTATTTGTTGGAAAGACTTTCCCCACTGAAATATATTGGCCTTGTGAAAAACCAATTGACCAGTTATGTGTGGGTTTATTTCTGGACTTTCTATTCTGCTCCACTGGTCTACATGTCCATTCTTATGCTATTACTACTTCCTTAATTGCTGTTTTAAAATTAGATATTGCAGGTCTTCCAGGTTTATTGTTCTTATTGCAAAACTGTTTTGGCAATTCTTAGTTGTTTGAATTTCTAAATAAATTTGGAATCAGCATGTCAATTTCTGCACATGAAGAAAGAATGCTGGGATTTTGAATGGTATAGCATCAAATTTATAGATCATAGCTTTAAAAATATTGAATGTTTAAATCAATGAGTAAGGTACATCCTCTTTTTTTAGATCTTCTTTAATTTCTCATAGCAACATTTGATATTTTCACAGAGAAGATTTACATGTCTCATTAAATTTATTCTGTTTTATATTTATTGATGCTACTGGGAATGTCACTCAATTTAATTTCACCTCTAATTATTACTGTTATTTAGAAATCTAGTTGATTTTTTCCCACAGTTACAGGTCTTACACAATTACAGATTATCTACATCTCTTTGATGACTTTTGGTTTGTGTCTTTCAAGGAATTGACTCTTATTAAGCTGTCAAATCTATAGGCATAGTTTTGTTCATAGTATTCCTTTTAAGGTCTTTGGAATCGATAGTGATGTACCTTCTTTTCTGACATTGGTAGTTTTCTCTCTCTCTCTCTTTTTGTTATTTCTTCATCAGCCTGGTTATGGTTTTATTGATTTTACTGCTATTTTCAAATAATCAGCTTTTGGTTTCAATGATTGCTTCTAACATTTTTCTATTTTTCATTTTACTAATTGTCACTCTAATCTTTATTATTTCCATCCTTCTGCTTGCTTGGAGTTTGATTTCCTCTTTTACTCTAGTTTCCCAAGTTGAAAACTTAGTTTATACAGTTTAGGTCTTTTTCTCTTTTCTAGAGTAAGCATTCAATACTATAAATTTCTCTTTAGGTGGTGCCTTAACTGTATCGTAATCAGATTTTAATTTTCCTTGAAATTTCCTCTTTGAACTATAGATTATTTAGAAGTGGATTATTTAATTTTCAATATTTGTGGATTTTCCAGATGTATTTCTGTTATTGATTTCTATGATTTAATTCTATTATGAACTGAGAACATTTTATATGTTTTCTTTGAAATGCAAAGGTACTGATTTTTATTTTAATGGCCTAGGATATTATCTCAGGGAACACTTCATGCGCACTTGAGAAGAATGTATTCTGCAGTTATTGGGTATTCTATACGCGTCAGTTAGATCTACTACTTGGTTGACAGTATTATTCCAGTCATCTATATACTTTCTTTCCATTCTATCAAGTACTGAAGACTTCAACTAAAACTGTGGATTTGTCTAGTTCCTCTTTTAGGTGGTTTTTTTTTTTTTTTCCCCTCAATCATTTTGAAGCTTTTCTGAAGTGCATAAACATTTAGATTATATTTCATTGCCTGTGAATCATAGTTTTCTATTTCTTTGCATGTCTATTTATTTTAGAGTATGTACTCAATTCTGTGTGTGATGTGTTGGAGAGACTCTGAATTTTGTTTTCTTTTAAAAAAATTGATTTTTGTTCCAGTAAGCAATTCAAATATTGACTTATCACTTTGAACTTATGTGATCTTGGTTTTATGCTTTGTTGGGAGTGAATCTTTGGGAAGTCTTGGAAGTTGGCACGACCCAACCTTCAAGTTCTGTCTCCTCTGGGAATCTTGTCATGGCTTGGTTTTAGGATTTGTTAGGGCAAGTCTAGAATCAGCCATACTCTGAGGTGTGGACTTTACTCCTAAGGTGTAGCTTTTATTGGTGTCTCAGCTATATGCCTGAGGTATTAAAACAATGTTAATGTGATCTATCCACTCTGGCTGGGCTGTGATTTCGACATCCCCACCATCCTACTTGACTTCTAGTCCCTCTTCAACTTTCAGCTTTGTAGCAGCTGCCCTCTGTGGTAAGCCTTGTGCAGTCTTATCCTCAAGGATTCCCATAGGATGCCCATATGGATTCCTGCCCCCACCTCAACTCCACAGCTCTTTCACTGCCCCTCTCTTTGCTTAGGCTGTGCTGAAATTCTATCTCTGTCTTTCAGCTCAGTGGGACTGCCCTGCTCTGTTGGATTCCAGTTCCCAGAGATGTGGTTAGAAATTTGTACACAGGCAGAATGCTGCAAATTCATGGACTTTCTTCATGAGCTTCCTTCCTCTCAGGAATCACAGTTTTATGCTACATTTCATCCTGTGATTCAAAACAATGATCCTATTTTAGTGAGATTTATGGTTGTTTATTAGAAAAGGCTAGCAAATATTAGTTAATCTTAATATATTAATTTAAAAATATGTGTATATCATAGAAATATCATAACAGTAATCGTATTTTTTAAATCATAGATTTCCCCAATTTTCACCTATAAGAATTCACCACTTTTGAAATTTTTATTTAATATTGTGCTTGTTCTTATATCTCTGGAGAAACATGGCTGTGGAATTTAGTTTCCATCATCATAAGCCAGTATCTTTAATTTGTTGTTTGGATTTTATCTTTAGGATTTGATGTTCTGTTTATAGCAAGGGGCATCTTTGTACAAATATGAGACTTTTCATAAAAGCAAGTAGTAACTTACAGGGTATAATTTAAGAGGCACCAGAAAGCTCCCTAATTCCAAGTGGGAAAATGAAGGTGACTGGTGTTTTGAGAAAAGGAAGTCATTATAATTGTCACAAAGTCAAAGAAAGGAAGTCTGTTTTCCCAAACCATAAGGCAAAGAATGACCTCAAGTCTTTAATGAATTTGCTGTCCTAATTTTTTTTTTTTTTTTATCACTGTGTGGTTGCCTCTCACTCGCACCCCAAACTGGGGACCTGACATGCAACCTAGTCATGTGCCCTCACTGGTAATCGAACCAGCGACACTTGGCTCACAGGCCGATGCTCAATCCACTGAACCACAGCAGCCAGGGATTTGTTGTCCTAATTATGATGGTAAATAATGGGAATAGAAGGTATTTACTGGCATAACAAAAGCTTTTACAAGAAAAACAAAAGAAAATACATAATTATGACCTATAGAGGGAAATTTGTAAAATATACCCATTAAAATGAACTTTTTCTGTTATTTTTGCATTCAGGGATGGTGGAATTTTTGTTTTTATATTAATTTCAAATCTTATCCTTTCATAGTTCATAGAGTATTCCCCACAACAATTTCAGGTTATACTGATGAACAAATACTTTGAGAAATACAAATAACTGGTTTATAGCAACCAATTCTAAATACCCATTAGGATATGTCCTCATACCAAGAATTTTAATTTATTATATCTATTTCCTAGTATGATTTCACATTTCTTATCTAATATTAGCTCCATGTGCTTCTAAAAAAGATGATTATAGTTTTTCTTTTGCCTTATCACAGAACCAGTCTGTGACATTCCCACTCTTAGCCACAAGATGGCCTTGCAAATCAACATTTTGTAGACATCATTTCTCAGCTTGTAATGATGATTTTGTTTCATGTAATCTGTGTTATTTTTTCTTTTTCATTTACAGTGAAAACCATTTAGAACTAAGTATGATTTTTAAAATTTATCTTTCAGTGATGTACTTCTTTTGATTGTTACCATGCTCTCTCTTTTATAGATGTTTTACTTAAGACAACTCAAAACTTAATCACATCCCCCTACTCTGTAGAAGTTATTGCTTTGTTATTGCATTTTGGAATACTGTAGTGCTTAACCACTAAGCTAAGGACATAGGTTACAAAGTGTACTCACATTGGGAAATTCCATTATAAAATCATAAGCATTTGCGTCCTTTGCTGCTCTCTCAATCTCCTCGCTGGTCACGCCTTCTCGTCCATATTTAATATTGTTATTAATGGTAGTCCCAAACAAAACAGGCTCTTGGCTGACCACTCCAATATGTTCTCGATAGTGCTGCACATTTAAAGTTCTGATGTCATTCCCATCCACTGTGATCTGCCAATCCAAAGAAATGAATCACGTTGTGATGCCTATCCTTGCATTGTATTTAGAGTCTTTTTACTAGTCTAAATATAAGCTGAGAAGCACAGTTTTTCAGGAGTTAAAGGCTGACTATATTTTGATGAAATATTTATAGCATTTATATTGTTAAGAGACTTTTTCTGGTGGGTAGGGACAAACAGAACTTCCAAAAATTAGCTTAAAAATCTCACCATATCTCCTAAATATCTTTATACTAAGATCCACAAATTAGATATTATATAGATATATATCTTAGGAGTCACAATGTTATTGTGTAGACACAAGTAACAAACTAATGAGATCTTTACATTTTCTAGGACAGATCCTTCCTTACTTCTCTTCAACACCCTGCTTCCCTGCAAAAGGCAAAAGTATCTTCTATTCACTGCTATAAACAATAGAAAACAAGTGTTGTCTTCTCCATAGATAGTGCTATTATCTATTACCACAACATATTCCAATGACAGAAACCAGTGTTTGATAGTTATAACTCAGAGCCTCCCTTTCTCACCATGTCTGGTATTCTGTTTAGGCAAAAGTATCCCATGCAACTGCTTTATATATGAAATAGTTATCCAATAATTTATTTTATATTTTATAATATAATTTATTTTATATGAGTACTTATTTTATACTCATATATAGTAGACTGTAAATGAAGATTTACTTAAGAAGTCAAATTTAAGTGAAACCAGGGCTATTGGAGAAATTTTCTTTTAAAAGTAATAGTTGAAAATTTGAGTAGAAGCATTACAAATTATGCTTCTGTGACTGTTCTAGTCTCATTCTCTATGCCATGTACAAGTGTATATTAATTAAATTAATTAAAATTAAGTGCAACATTATGGGTAACAGGATGAAATGAGAGGGCATATCTTCTACAGACGTCATTCTTCCAGGATGTTTTGAGAAACTGAAATTCTTGGTAAATTCTGGGTACTACAAATTACTATATTTTTTCCTCAACAGCATTTAATATTTTCTAACATACCATATAATTTACTTATTTTACTTGCCTGTCTCAATTTATTAGAATGTAAACTTGATGAAGGTAGAAATTTTTGTTCTTTGTTCACCAGCGTATGCCCAGCACCTAGAACAGTACCTAGAACATAGTAGGTGCTCAAGAAATATTTGTTGAATGAATGAATATGCAGGAAAGAAAATGATATTGCTTCTCTCTGAGTTCCACTGTTAAAAATTAAAAGTTGCCATAGCTGTAAAATCTTTGTAGTAGGTGGTACTTCTCAATCTCACTGTATAGACTGTGCATAATATTGCTCGGTGCACTTACAAAGCCATCTTCAGGATCATACAACCTCTGCAGAAGTTGGACTGCTGTACTCTTTCCACTGCCATTGGGGCCAACCAAGGCTACTGTCTCTCCAGACTTAATTTTGAGATTCAGACCTTTCAGAATCTATTGGAATATATGGGAAGAAATTCCATAAAACTGGGATAAGTGAGTATGGTTTACACTATTTTCATAAAGTTAATGTAATTAACACAAAACTAATTCTTCTGTGGCACTTAAGGACAAATTTAGATCTTGTCATATAATATTTGTTTTCTATATAATAATAACCTACATAATTTTGGAAAATAATAGTAAAATATCTCTCTTCATTTCTCTGCATAAAGAAGAAATCTAAATTAAGTTTAGTCATTAAATGTTAACTCACCACAGGAAACAATATTTTCAGCTTATGTACTTTATATGAATTTCATGACTACCAAGTGAGTGAAAATTTTACCGTTTAATTTGCAACAACTAAATGAAATCTTGCCAGATATTTTTGTGAGCTATTTAAGAAAGTTTTTTAAAGAATATATTTAACATCATTGTAATATATATTCCATAGTAAAACAATTGTTAAAACTTTAGTGCTTTCTTTGAATGAAACTCCACAAACAGAAACCTTCCCTCTTCTAGTGGTGAATCTCAGGAGGACATTTCAATTTAGGGGAAGCACTTTAAAATTTCCTCAAGAACTGAGGATTGCTCCTGGCATTTAGTGTCTGAGGGACCTGCCACACGAGAGAAACCTCCCAGAATGACAACAGCAATTCTGCTGAGAAACTCTCACCTGACATTGCTTGTATTTGTATATACTCAGCCCCAAGTATGGGAATCATTCCTTGGAGTCTCTCACTTTGATCTCCCCATTTGTAAAGAAATTGACCCTTTAAGTAGCCAAACATAAAACCTTCAAAGGCCCAAGCAAGAAAAATTCTCTATAAAGGAGGTGAGAAATCAGGATGTCCAGTGTGAGGACCTCCTCTTCTACCTGCACTTTTATTCGAGAGTTGATTCTGTTCTTTCCTTGGGAGAATTTATACTTTATTTAAACTTCTTTCTTAAAATGATTTATGTTTCGGTTTAACAAACAGAACTATGTTTCAAAAGTTCATTTAAAAAATAGTTGTTTAACACCCAGAGAGCACTTCATTATGTATTATAATAGCACAATCAGTGCTTATGTTTCCAGGAAGCTAATCCAAATGTAGTTGCAAAATGGAGTTGAAATACTCTGTTTACATTAAGAAAAATGGTAAAAGGCAATGCTACTATGATAATGGTAATTAAGTAATAATAAATTAAAAAATAAAGAGCTTTGAAAAGAGAATCTCATTCAAAGACTTAGAGAAAAATAAGGAAGTAGGACTAGGTAGGTTTTTTTATTGCAGGTTATGCAGATGACATTTGTATATTTTAGAAGACATTCCAGGTTGATGACATTAGCAATATTATTAATTTCACTTAAAATAATGTCCTTTTTCTGTGAAACAGGTATTTATTAGTAGTTACTCTTTGCAATCTTTACTTTTTGGATAAATATGCAATAAAATGAAGGGAAGAAGACAACAGAAGAAAGACACATTTTCTCAAGAATTTGTCAAAGGCTGAATGACAGAGGAAGGAGGATAAACTGTGTTGCATGTGCATATGTGAGTGTATGTGTGTGTGTGTGTGTGTGTGTGTGTGTGTGTGTGTGTAAAAGTGAGGGGGGAAGTAACTGAGGCACAGATACTGTGCAGTAAAAGCCATAGGAAAGGGAGAAGTGAAAGGCACAATCTGTGCGTAATTCTCCCAGTTTAGAAACTAGGTTAAAATGAGTTATGTTGAGTGGGACAACATCCAGGGACCACCAATAGGTGGCACCACTAATGAAAGACATTTTGGTGTGTGCTGCCAAATCCAGAGAGAAGGAATTCCAGGGAGCTGAAGATGCTTTAGTCAGTTGATATAGAAAAGAGGCTGCAAAATGTAACTCGCTCATCCAGAGTTATTAATCCATTATTGACCTATTTTTCTTTCCTTTCTCCCTCCCTCTCCCTTCCTCTCCGTCCCTCCATTCTTTCCTTCCTTCCTTCCTTCCTTCCTTCCTTCCTTCCTTCCTTCCTTCCTTCCTTCCTTCCCTCCTACCTTCCTTCCTTCCTTCCTTCCTTCCTTCCTTCCTTTCTTCCTCCCTCCCACCACCTCTTTCCTCATTTGCTCTCTGTTTCTCAAGTTTCTGAGCAAAATAGATCAATCTTGGCCAAAATGATTCCAGATTATATCATAATAGGAGATCTTAACCAGTAGACAATAATATCAGAAAACTGTACAATTCTATCATCAATTGTAACCTACCTTGACAGAAGGTCTTGATGGATAACTGAAAGAAACATTTTTAAATTCTACAGTCCCCTCTATGTATTCCGGTTTATAACCTGTTGTTGAAAAGTTACCTATAGCAGGTTTCTTGGAAAAACAAAGAGAACATTATAAGTCTTCAGGGGACTAAATTGACACTCTCTAGATTCTAAAAAATAGTTTGAAGACGGTGTTCTTTTACAATGTTTTCCTTTTTGCTTTAGAAGTGCACTAATTTAGAATGAAGGTTTTAATAAAACACAATCTCCTTGTAGAAAAATTAAAAAACCTCTCTTTCCATAGCCAATTGTCTGACATGGATTTTGCCCATCTTTTTGTTTTAGTGAAATGAGTGTGCCTGTTTTGGGTTTCTTTCTTGCAGAAATGTTAGTTATCTTTCAAAGGAATTAGAAATCTTACCTTATCAATAACCTGGAAAATATTAAAGGCAGCTCCTCGGGCTATAGTGAAGTTTTCAAAGTTAGGGGCTGCTGTTCCAATGCAATAACTACTATGGATTACACTAAAGAAAACCTACAAGAACAACAACAACAAAAATAGTTATCCTTCCTCAGTTGTATAAGAGAGACAAGAGAATAAAATGTATACTTTGTTGAGATTCAGCATGATAATAGGAACATTAGATAGGAGAGAATAGAAACTGCTGGGAAATATAAAGGGAACACAAGTTAGTACAAGTATATTTGGCCTTTTCCTAATATGGATCAATGTTTGATTGTCCCATAGTCCTGTCATTATCACCTTCTGGGAAGTCTGAGCAGGAAAACTGGTTTACAGAGGAGTGCCTGCCATCAAGGACAGAGGAAGGGCAGGAGAGTCCAGTCCACAGAATACTTCCAGAGGGAAGACATTCAGTGAGGTGAAAGTAGAGTGCCACTGTACATCAGCGAGACTGAAAAGAAGACGTCTCACCAGAGACTGGCCTTTGTGACCTCTGGATTAAGAAAACTCTATCTCTCAGTGTAAAATTAAATTATGATTCTTCTTAAAGTTCAATGCTTTTAGAAGACAGGCTGGATGAACATATACTGCCATTCATAAATATAGCTTAAATGTATATACAAATCATTTGAAGGACACAAATAGTTTTTTATTAAAATATTCATCTTTGAATATTTAATTTATTCAAAGAGACATTTTTACTCTACTGTAGTAAGAAAAGATTTACCTAGGCCAGTCACTTTTGTTCTCAAACAAGACTTACAGCAAGGACAGTTCCGATGGTATAACCAGGTTCTCCACTCAGAATCAAGGAGGTTCCATACCAGAAAGTGAGTCCATAGGTTCCATTCATAAAGAAGTACACAGCACCAAGAGAGAGTTTCGAAGCTATAGCCTTTTTAATGCCAACATCCTTTGCATCTTTTAGATTGTGTGTATACCTTAAAAAGAAACAAAACATAATGTAGTAGCCTTTGGGGAAAAATAAAACCAAATATATATTATCATCTTTGAAAGAACAGACCTTTGAATTTCTTTCTCTTGGGCCCCAAAGGCTACGACAGTTCGGATTGATGACAAAACTTCTTCTGCCACAGCTCCAGCTTTGGAATAGGCATTTAATTCCTTACTGGTCAATGAGATGACTATCTGTAATAAACCATGCCCAGAGTTAACCAAAGAATGACTTTGGAGTAGTAACAATGTATAGAGAATTTAACTAAGGTATAATCTAGAATAACATAGTTTTATTATTGCAAAGGTGCTTAATATCACTTAATCTAACCACATAATTCTGCAAATAAGGAAACCAATGACCAGAAATATTAATTGACTTTTTGAAGTCTCACAGCAGTGAAAGAGCTTAGCTTGACATAACCTAGAATCTAAATCTATATATTTGCCTTCTACTAGTAGAATTTCACTATTTTCCCTCTGTATTTTTTAAAAATTAGAAAATGGGTATTTCTGTTAATATAATTAATGAAGGCTTGATTCGGAGGATATTAGGGAGACAGTTATTTCTGGATGCACTCTGGAAATTAGTAAGCCTAATTTAACTACATTTCATTTGTTATTATGGAAAAGCAAGGCTTCTAGAGGATATTGGTTGCAGGGTTGTGGCAGAAATAGAAAGATGATCCTGCGTATGCCCAGAAGTGATTACTGCATAATGCAGCCTTCCTCTTAAATGCTGTATCTCCAAATGCTAACAGGTGAGATTCTAGGGAAAGAGAGAAGAATATCACTCTTGGTGATATCAGGTGGGTTTATGTGGTTTCCCCAAAATTTAAAAACAGAATGGGCCTTTTTCTCTATTTAAAAAAAATATTTATTTATTTGTTAGTTTTGTTTATTTATTTATTTTTAGAGAGAGGGGAAAGGAGAAAGAGAGGGAGAGAAACATCACTGTGTGGTTGCATCTCACTCGTGCCCCCAACTGGGGACCTGATGTGCAGCCTAGTCATGTGCCCTGACTGGGAATCAAACCAGCGACACTTGGCTCACAGGCTGAAGCTCAATCCACTGAGCCACAGCACCCAGGGCTCCTTTTTCTCTGTTAAATGCACTTACTACTCCTTTGATTAGTAAAGAATGTAATTTAGTTATTAGCGCAACAGTTCAATGAAAGGGAATGGGAAGAAAATTGTCCTCTTAGCTTGTCTATTTCCTACTCACATAACAAATCTTTCAAAGTACATTTCACATAATTGGAGCTGATTTTATGTTAGAAATACTTAGACAGTTGTTAAACTCAGAAGCTGAGTAATACTTATTATTTTCTTTTTAAAAATTATTTTCAAAGATAATCATTTCTATAATATATCACTAGAAGGAAAGCAGTACCTAGCAAAAAGCCTTGTATATAGTATTTAATAAATATTTTCCAAATTAAATTAATTGAAGGAATCTAGAACGTAGATTCCTCAGTGCTGTTCCTTTTAAACAACTTGTCCACTTCACTTGCTTGGGCAATTAAGTTAAAGATCTGATCTTAGTAACATACTGTGGGTAATCTTCCTGAGAGGTCTTCATTTCAAGTAAAGTAGGGGTGATGATTTTGACAAGAGTTACCAGGGCAACAGTAGAAGTCACACTAAATAAAGACTTGTTGTCTAAACATCCAAGTCTATCGATAAGGAATTATTCAACCACAAAATACTTTTATTGCTAAATATGTTTATTCAGTTGACTTTGTGTGTTGTTGCAAAGAAACTCATGTATATTATGGCTTTGATTTTCATAAAGAAAAATTAGCTTTGCAAAATTAGAGACTTTATCCATCCTTCCAGAATACACTATGCCTCAAATCTACGAGATGGGTATACACATTGTTAGAATTGCCAAAAAACTTGATTTGGAGAGAGCTATTAAGGATGTATTTGGTTGTTTTTAGACTTCACAAAGAGCATTGGTTTCAAAATCAGGCTGTAAATAGATTAATATCTTGTAGTATACTCAGAGTACCACAGTGCAAAAATATAATTTCAAATGCAGGTACAAAATTTGTTTAAAATTTACATAATACATAAAAATATACATTAGAAAAACATTTTAAATATAATTCAGAGCCTTATTAAAAATTTAAACTTCAAATGGCTTTCATAAAAAACTGTTTACGTATTTACTCTTCTAGGATTTTCTCATTCTGTTCTAGTGGAACAAACTGCAACATATTTATCTGGGAATTTAGAACACATAAGGCACTGCCAGTGTCCAGTGTATCTGTGTATGATACTTCACCCGTGCTGTCGTTTGAAACTGCACTAGACTACTAAATGAAGAGGAATATTTTTAATGTTTGCAAGGTACTAAAACTAACTTCACTGTAGCCTAATAATTTGAAGATAGGTGATTAATTATGAATGAAATCAAAAGTAACTTTGGTGTATAATGTCGCATTCTATTTTGGGACATAAAAAAATGAAAAGAAATGCCTTTCTGACAAACACAGTAAAACACCTAGTTCACATTCCTGCTTCTAGTCAACACTGCGTTAGCCATCTTGCCTACCCTAGAAAACATGGCCGCTGAAGCAATTATAAGAGGAGTTGTAGACAGAGTCACTAGGGTGAGTTTCCAGCCCTTCACCAAACCAATCGCCAGGCCAATAGAAAATGTGGACAGGTTTTGAAACAACAGAGCAATATTGTCTCCAATACCATCGTTGATTTTGTTGATGTCACTGAAACAAATAAATGCAGCAAAATCAGTTATATGACTATATGAAAACAAAGCTGATATGCTACACATCCATCCTCTTACTCAGTCATTCGAGTGTTAAGTTCACCCATGTCACAGCCATCAAACCAGCTGATGTCCTGTGCCAAAATAGAATGAAAAAACTGTTTTCGAATTCTCTTGATCTGTCGTGCCGCAGTCATTATCCAAAAGGAAATCTGCATGTAGCCAAAAACCAAGGCAGTAACTCCTATTCCAACATAATACAGGGTCAACCTAAAATAGAAAAAAGATTATCAGAAATATTAGTGAGATTGAAGAGCAACTTTTTCCCTTGTACCAATATCCCCTCCCCAAAACAAACAAGAACCTATCACAATATTTAAAAAAAAATATTTATTTGTTTATTTATTTTATTTTTAGAGAGAGGGGGAAGGAGGAAGAGAGAGAGAACATTACTGTGTGGTTGCCTCTCATTTGTGCCCCCAACTGGGGACCTGACCTGCAACCTAGTCATGTGACCTGACTGGGAATTGAACCAGCCTATCACAATATTTGACTAAAAGAATTTACTTATTTTTATTTAATCTTCACTCAAGGGTATGCTCATTGATCTTTGAGAGGAAGGCAGAGAGGGAGAGGGGTGGGGGAAGAAGGAGAGACAGCAAGGGAGGGAGAAAGAGAGGGAGAGCAGTGGGGGAAGAAGGAGAGACAGCAAGGAAGGGAGAAAGAGAGGGAGAGAAACATCGATGTTAGAGAGAAACACTGATCAGTTGTCCCTTGCATGCATCATAACTAGGGACCAAAACCACAACCCAAGCATGTGCCTTGACCAGGAATTTAACTGGCCACCTTTTGATTTGGAGGATGATGCCCAACCAACTAAGCCACACTGGTCAAGGTAGAATAGCCAAATTTTTAAAAAGAACAATGTTGGAGGACATACATTCCTTGATGTTTATTTATTTATTTATTTATTTATTTATTTATTTAAAGTCTAAGACTACACTAATCAAGACACTGTAATAGTAGCATAAGGATAAACATAAATAAATACAACAGAATTAAGAGAACATAAACCAACACTTATATTTATGGACAGTATTTTTAGCAAAGGTGCAAAGGTAATTCAATAGAGAAATTAGTTAGACACTTACCTTACAATAATCACAAAAAGAAACTCAAAATGGATTACAGATCCAAGTGTAAGAGCTACAATGTTGCAACTTCTAGAAGAAAATATCTAGTGAAGGAACTAGTATAAATGGCCCATGGATATGTACAGCAGGGTGGGGATTGACTGTGGGGGTGGGGGTGGGGCTGGGGTAAGGAAGAGCAATGGGGGAAATATGGAGCAACTCTAATAGAAAAACAATTTAAAAAAAAAAAAGAAAAAATGTAGGAGAAAATCTTCATGACCTTGGGTTAGGCAAAGAATTGTTAAATACAAAAGAACAATCCATAAAAGAAAAACTCGATAAATTGTACCTCATCAAAACTTCAAACTTTTGTGCTTCAAAAGAAACCTTTAAGAAAATGAAAAGACTAGCCACAGACTAGGAGAAACTATTTGCCAATCATATATATGACAAAGAAGTTGTATTTAGAATTTATAAAGAACTAGCAACTCAGTAAGACTAACAACACAATTAAAAAGTAGGCAAAATATTTGAATAGATATGTCACCAAAGAAAGTATATGAATGCCTAAAAAGTACATGGAAAAAATGCTCATTATTAGTTACGTAAACTTCACATTTTCTCCAATGGCTATAACAAAGAGACAGAGAATAACAAGTGTTGACCGACAAGGATGTGGACAAACTTGAGTTGTTACACATGTTAGTGAGAAAGTAAAAGTAAAACTTTGGAAAACAGAGGGCAGTTTCTTAAAAAGATAAACATAAATTTCCTTAGGAGCCAGCAATTCTCCGTCGTCGTCGGCAGCCGTCCGTCTCGAGAGACGATGGTGTAGCTTCTTAAGAGTCTATCTGCACCGCCGAGAATGGCTGTGCAGTCCAACTCGGGAGTGACACGGTATCTGTCTCCTCCCGTGTTGAATCGACATCTTGTGATGACGCTGGAGTGTCCTCTCCAGTGAAGCTGAAGCTACAGAGCCTGGGCAGGGTGATATGGAGGGTCTGCTGTTGCCCATGCAGCAGACCCCCCCTCTCTTCGCAGCTGAAGGATCCAAGGGAAAGACGGAGTCAATACAGCTTGGCTTCAGGTGCGCCGCAGGAGTTGCCGGTGTTGACTACAACGTCAAACCGCCTTAGGGACTCCGGCTCCGGATTTTCTGTCGGGGTTTACTCCCTTAGCCTTTCCCCTGAAGAGGTATGCCGCAAGGCAGCGGAGGTTTTTTGGAGTCAGAGTTTTCCTTCTCTGATGTGCCCTGACTGGAAGATTGAACCAGCGACACTTAGCTCGCAGGCCGACGCTCAATCCACTGAGCCAAACCAGCCAGGGCTCAGCCAGCAATTCTACTCCTACATAATCTACCAAAGAGAAATAGTAACATATGCCCACATATATATCAATATTTATAGCATGGAAACATTATTTTTTAATAGCCAAAAGAACAGAAATAATCCAAATGGTGAACAGATAAACAAAATATGATATATCCTTGCAATGGATTACTGCTAAGCAATAAAAAGGAATAAACTACTGATACATGTCACAATATCAGTGAACCTCAAAAACTTTAGGGTAAATTAAAGAAGCCAGGTGCAAAACTCATACATGACATATATTTCTATACATATGCAATGTATTTACAGATAGAAAGCAGACTAACAGTTGCCTGAAGCAACTATTATGGGATTGACTGCATGCAAAAAAGGAATTTTGTAGAGTGATGGAAGTGTTCTAAAAATGGATTGTGGTGATAGTTACACAACTCTGTAAATTTACTAAAAATCATTAAATTGTACCCTTAAAGCTGTGAGTTTTATAATAAGTAAATCATGCCTCAATAAAGCTAAAATCATATGAGCAGTATAATTCCAATAACATTAAAATTATATATGCATACTTGTATATGTAAAAACACTGTAATAATATAAACCAAGGTTAATATTTATTATCCATTAGTAGTGGGATTATCAGTGATTTAATGTTCTTTGTGCATTTTTATGTTTCCACATTTTCTACAATGGTTACATTTAGCATTTAATCAGAAAAAACAACTAAAATAATTTTTATGTAAGCACCGATTCACTTTTTAAAAGACTATTCCTTGAAAAAAAAGAAAAAATGCACTCAATTTATTCCACATAGAAGAAGCATACTTAATAACTCCTCATTTACCTATTAATCAGTTGTCCAAACTACCTGGGACCCAGAAAAGGAAACCCTAGTAGTCTCAGAACCCAGGCTTTATTCTGCACTAGGAAATGAAACTTCCTTCAGTGTCCAAGAATTCTAATTCAAAACTGTGCAAACTAAGATCGATTTAACAGCTCCATTTATCACACATGTATGTTAAATATTATGTCAGGCACTTTACAGATCTGTACATCATTGGGTCTCCAGAAAGTATTAACATCACATTTTACAGATGGAGAAGCTGGAGCTTATAGAAGTTACCTGATAGTGTCTATAGCTAGAAAGGTGCAGAGCCCACCATCCGGATCCTGAATCTATTATCTGAATTCCCAACTTTTGAACTGAATCACACTGGCAATATTTCTGAGAAAAAAAGGGTTCTCAAATAGGTTTGGGAAACACTGCATACTTAGCACCACAGCCCCTTGGAAATTGATAATATACATAAAACATTTTCAAAAATCTAAAAGCAAAGAAATAGTTCAATCTTGTTCAGCTGAGGATGTTTCAGATCCATGAACTGTAACAACCCCTACTTTTAGGATGTATTACCTATTAACAGCAGTCACTTCCACTGTTCCAGGCTACAACATGATGCAGCAGAAACCACTATCTGACCTTCCTAAGTAAGAGAACCTCCATTTTATTTGGAGTGGTAATATGCCCAGATAAAATGGATGTGGTCACATGACTGGTAAAAAGACAGAAGTATCTTGAGGCCCTGATGACATCTGAGCCATATTTTATGCCTAGACTGCCTACTTACAGATTTTTATGTGTGAGAGAAATACATTTCTATCACAGTTAAGTAATTATTATGATGGATTTTACATTAAATGCAGTCAAACTAAGTCTAACACAGTCTTGGTCATCTAGTTTGCCACTTCATTTTCAAGTAGATTAGAGTAGATATACCCAAAGTAGAAAAAAGGAGGGAACAAGTTGCTTCAAAGTTCATATAGAATTAATTAATTCTTGACAGCAAAAGAGGAGGTATCATATTCACCAACAATAATCTTGGGACTATTTAGTCATTATAATCCAATTCAACAAGATGAGATTCAATTATTTTCAGAATAACTGACTGATAAATAAAACAAAGGCATAGACCTAGTATTAAAACATGACATTTATATAAGGCTATGAGTCATTGTCTTTAGAAAATAGGTAGAAAAAATTCTTCAGTTCCTGATGATTATGGATGAAAGAGGTATTACCTTATTCTAATTTACAAAGTTATATAAAGCAATGATTCCCATACATGTATGTGGTCATCAAAATGCTACTAGGTATCAGGGGGAAATACTAGGTTCCATAGTCACATAGGTTTGGAAAACAAGAATTAAATGGAGCATTTATGTTGTTTCTCTGTCCTGTGAGCATCCAAGAGGAGGCTGCCATATACAGTGTTTTCCAAACCAATTTGACCATGGAACCTTTTAAAGTCATATATATCAAATAGTTCCAAAACAGATCACTGGTTTGAGAAACAATAGCATAACAAATACTACATTATAAATGTTAAAAATGTTTTAAAAATAAATTTAGTAACCTTTTAATAACAGTACACAGACATATCTTTTCAGCTTCTTTTTCCTTTTGTTTGTTCTTTAAACAGAGACCCTTGTTTTTAAAAGCTCCCAAATTTTTGTGAGAAACTCATACTTCATAATTGTTCATCAAAATCCTGCTTTAATATTTTAAGAATAGAATTCAGTGGAAGACAATACCCTGGATCCTAATTAGAAATTTTCAGAAAACACATTATAAAAATTGCTAAACAAAAAAGAATTTTTGTTCAAGGAAAGTTGAAGCTGCAGCAAAGCACAACTTGAGGGGATACCATTCACATTGTAGAGAAGAGCATTGTATAGCAGAGCTTTTGGTGATGAAGAAAATATTCCCTACCTGTACTATACAATATGGCAGCCAGCCACATGTGGCTATTGAACACCTGATATGTGACCGAGAATGAGAAACTGAATATTTAATTTTATTTAACTCAAATTTAAACAGCCACATATGGCTGTGGCTAACATATTGGACAGTACAAGTAGAATTATGGTCCAGAGGGTGTCACTGTGATGTGATAGGTGTCTCCAAGGCCTTGCAACATGGAGGCTTCACTTTTGGGTGAAAACATGAGAAATCACTTAGGTCTATAGTAAAGACTCATAGTTTTATCTAATAAGCTCAATACATGTGACAGAGGAAAGCATACTGTTCCATACATAAAACTACTAACACAATGTGTCCTTATAAATTACTTATTTCAGACTTTACAACTTTTAGTCTAAATAAAATTATAATTGTCTGAATAATTAGTTTCCAAAATTAGCCAATCAAATTTACTATTTTATTATTTTTACTATTTGTTGCATACTTCTCTGTTTTTTAAAGTCCATAGAAGTGACATTTTTCTATAAGCTTTGTAAGAAAAATAATTTGAAAAAAAGGAAAAACAAGTCCTTTAGTCTCTAGGATAAGTACCTTTAGTTCTAAGAGGAAAAATTGGTGTGAAAATGCAAAGCCCAAAACAACTTTTCTATTGATGATTATTTTGTCAAATACAACTTAAAGCATATGAACCTACATACCTTTTTTAATAGAAGAAAACGTTTTATAATAATTATATATTTAATGAAAGAAGAGGACACGTTTGCTCTAATCACTTGTAAGTAATACTAATGATCAAAGTTTTCAGTTTTTTCCTTATAAGCATTAAAGAAAGTGGCATGCAAGTACATGATGTTTACATTTCATTTTGACTTACATAATCATCTCTTCATTCAACTTCTCTTGAGACTGAGTACAGTTCTGATAATTTGCTGTAAAAAAGTTTTTTTTAAATTATAAAGGCAGTTAACTTACAATTAGCCATACTGTTTCATACATAGCTCTCCAAACCAAATATAGGGCATCTCAAGAAAATAAACTTAATGCCTACACACAGACTTATGATTACCTTATTTTTATTGTTTAATTTAAAATTTGAAATAATTATCTCTGGTCTCAAGAAGGGCTTATGCAACATGAAAAATTATCAGTTAACATTAACTATGAAGTTCATACCAGGGAAGATATCTTTAGGACATCTCTGACTTCAGGCAACAATTGTGCATAATCAATAGTAATAAAACTCTGTTTTTCTGCAGAGATTATGCATTTATATTCTGTTTGAGATGCCCCTGGGAATAATTCAGAAAGTCCAAAAAAAGCAAGGAAATGTGAAAGTTCTAGAAGCAGTAGTCAGGGGAAAAATATAAATAAAGCTCATTGATATATGTTGAGTATAACAAGTATAGCAACATAATAGAACAGTATTTGAAATATGCCTTCAGTTACAAGTTTTTGATATAAACTTTTTTATATATTTGGTAAAAAATACATCAAATGTTAATTAGTATACCAAGGTCATGATTTCACCAAAAGCACAAAACAGTGGTTAATAATCACTATCATAATATTCTTTCTTAAACCTCTCTATAATAAACATTTGAAGTGAATTACAAACATCATGACTCTATGTTTTTCAATCCTCACCTAATGATATGTTTTATTGGCTTTAGAGAGAGAGGGGATGGAGGTGAGAGAGAGAGAGAAAGGGAGAGAAACACCCACTGGTTGCCTTCCGTTGCCTCCTGTATGCGCCCCGGGGATCAAACCTACAACCTTTTGGTGTCTGGGTTGACACTCCAACCAACTGTGCTACCCAGCTGGGGCAACATCATACCTCTTCATCTCTTACATAACCACAACATTTTCACATATGATAATGTTTATGATCATTATTTATATGCAAACAATAATTTCCCTCTTAATCCATTTATAAAATTATGGCAGGAAAAATTTTAAAGCAGGTTATTCCAAATATCAGAATTAACATAGAAGTATCAGAATTGACTAGTAAAAAGTTTTAATCAGATTAATTGAGCTAATAAAAATAATAAACATTATTTCTAAAAGTGGTACCCAGAATCACATAAAAATGGCATAGTCTCATTTTGGAGACTTTATTAATATAGGTAACAGGCAAAAACTCAATGTTGTCAGAAAAATGAGCCCTTGATCAATAATAGTTATATTCATATTTTCACTTTTGGGAGCAGATAGTCCTCATCTATTATCCTCCAGAAAATCAATAGTAGAAGTTAGTATACTCCACAATGAAATAATTGAATAAAAAAACTGGAGAAGCCTTAAACGAAATCAAAAATTCAAATTCAAATCAGTATCAATGAGATGTGTTTGGCCTATCCTATCTAAAGCTGGTAAGGCAATCAATTACTGAGTAGATCGTTAACAGAAGGAATACTCCCAAGGATACTGCCTTAGGTTGCTAGATTTTTCCTTCCTTTCCCCCTTCACTCTTTCATTTGGACACAGAGAGGCATAGTTAGCAATCACAAATATTTGCTCAGTGAATTGGTGGTTCCTTTTGTTTAACAAACAAATAACATTCTTAATTTAGCTTCTAGCAGCAAAATATTAAAACATTATTGGGTTGGCCAAAAAGTTCATTTGTTTTTTTCCATAAAATAAAAGATACATTTTTCATTTCCACCAGTAACTTTATTGATTTGGATATTTTTTATGTTGGTTAGCTCCCATATGGTATAACATTGACTGTGCTCAATTAATGTCTCAGTTTGATTGCTATCAACTTCAACTGGTCTACCCAACTGCAGAGCATCATCCAGTGAGAAATCTCCAGTACAACACTTCACAAACCATTTTTGACACATTTGATCAGTCATAGCACATTCTCCATATACTACCCAAAACCTTTTCTGTGTTTCAGTTGCTTCTTGACCTTTCCTGAAACAATAAAGCATAATATGCCAAAATATTGCATATTTTCTTTCATCTTCAATATTAAAATGGCTACACAAAAATTCACCAATTTTGGTAAGTTCTTTTTTCAGCGCACGCTGATATGACAGCTGTCACAATACATTCTAACAAAATTATTCTGAATGAAGTTAAAGACAACTAAGTGCTACTAGAGCCATTTTATGGAAAAAATCAGACAAATTATTGGCCAACCCAATAGTAATGGTGTAGACAGGAGATCATGACATAAGGACATGGATGTAAAAGCAATGGCTTTATTCCACTCGAACAAGATTGGAACACTAGAAAGATAAGCCTTCAGGTGGAAAACAAAAGACATAAATTAGTATTTAAAATACTAATAGGGCACAGAGGGAGGTATACTGCATAAAGCCAGGCTTATGTCTAAAAGACAGTCAGGTTTTAATGAGACAGTTATCCTAGTTATAATAAATAGTTAAAGGATACTTCCTTTCTATTACATTTGGGGAAAATATAGTATCAGAATTATCAATATTAATATTTATAATATCTGCCAGATTTTTTAAAAAGAGGATATTCACCATATTAATGCATAGGAGAATTGTTGGAATTTACATCTAAAGAATGTCATCTTGAAGGACATGACCCTAAAATAGGATGTTACAGAGGTAACAATATATGAAGGACATCTATAATTATGGGAAGCACAAAAACACATTTTTCCACACCTGATAGCTAGATTCCCCTCCTATCTTTATTCATGCTATTTGTCTCTAGTACTATAATTTACTGCATGTTCTTTTTGGCTTCTTTGCTACATTACATTCTATAGTGTTATGCATGTCTAAATAGCTCTCTGAATAACTCAGCCATTCTTGATTTCTTCTTTTTAAAGGGTGAATTATAGATAAATGGCCTGGAATGGCTCAAGCCTTTGATTAAATCTTCATATAATCATAATTTCTTTCTTTTCATTTTAAATAACTTTTTATTTTTCAATTACAGTTGACATATAATATTAATTAGTTTCAGGTGTATAACCCAGTGACTGAACATTATATAACTTACTAAGTAATCACGCCAATAAATCTAGTACCCATCTGACACCATACATAGTTATTGCGATATAATTGACTATATTTCCTATGCTGTACTTTAGATAGAAAATTATACTAAATCTCAGATGATTTGTATATACCATGATCAGACAGCGATTGGACTTGAGTTTCAGCACTGGTTCTCTCCTGAGTCTCCACTCTACAGACTCATCCTGCAGATTTTGGACTTGCCAGCTTCTATTATTGAGTTTACCCATTCCTTAAAATCTCTCTCTGTCTTTTTATATATATATACAAACACACATACTTATACATGTATATGTGTATGTACATGTAAATATCTATATATACATATACGCACAAACATATAACACATATAATATGTATTATACATGTATGTGTGTTTGTGTACACATACACACACATCCTATTGTTTCTGTTTCTCTGAAAAATGTTGATGAATAGAAATTTTTGTTCTTCAGTCTTTGGCAATATAGAAGAATAAATGACTTAAATACATACTATATAGATATTGTTCGACAATACAATAATCTGTATTATGAGCTCACTATTTGTTCTTTTTAATGCTTTTGAATCTCCAGTAATATAGAGAAGTAAATATTGTACTCACTTGTGTTGGTTTTGACTAGACACCCACTAAGAAGGTTATCACTCATTTCTCCTAAAATCATTGACATCACAGGAAGACAGGCTCCATTTACCAATGAGGCCAGTAATCCCAGGATCATGAGTGTGACGTCCAGTCCATCAGCAAAGCGAAACTGAGGAAAATAAACAAAATGTGGTGGCATTAAAGCTGTAAAAAATTAAAACCAAAACCAAACCTATAGTTTTTGCCATCAAACAAGTTTTATTTTATAAATTAAGAGACTAATAAATGTATGAAATAATGGATAAGCATATAAAGTTAAAAAAGATAGCCAATCCTAAGGATTTACAATGCATTTAAAAGAAATTATTGAAAAATATAAAATAGTATAATCAGTACAAATTATAGACCTGTAACATGAATCAGGTCAGATGTGAGCATGAATTAGACTTCCTCCCGCTTAGTTGATTCTGGAATAAATTAAGATATTTCAAAAGACTGTAATGATAATGTCTTGGCTGATGGAAAATTGATCTTCAAACTTTCAATTCCCTAGGCTTATCAACATCATAGCAATGAAAGTGCAATGAACAATAATTATCCAGTAAAAATTTGTTAACTAAATGTAATAAATTATAGTTTTCATTCTTATTTTAAATTCCTCAGATGTTTTTCTACTCAGGACATCTATTCTATAAATTAGGTCTATAATAACTTGTAAAGCCATTTAGAATGAAAAAGAAATAACAAAGTCAGATACTAAATTCTTCACATTATTCTATAGCAGGTCCCCACAGCACTATTCCAAAACCAAAACATGAACTTGAAAATGTGGATTATTTATCTTACTGAGAAAGGTCAAGAAAAAATGTATAATGGTATTGAAATGAAATCAGGTTCAAATAACAGCAAGAGAAACTTAATTCATATGAGGTCTGCCTAGAAAAAAATCTAGCCACTGTTAATATAATGAGAATGGTTTGCGTGACATCGATGTAACCTGACAGCCAAGGAGAGTGGACTGGAATGCACATGTGTGAACAATGATGACTTCATGTACTAGTCAGTGGGGGTGGTAGATGCGGTCGAGTAAGCATGTGTACTGTGTGGACATGGCATTCAAAATGACTGAGCAAGAAGAGCAATGAATCTGCATCCAATTTTTCATTAAGCTTGAAAATTTCTCTGTGGAAACTATTCAGATGATTCAGAAGGCCATAGCTATGGGTGACTGGTGATTGGCAGCTTCATCCTGACAACACACCCACTCATGCATCACTTCTCATGCAGAGTTTTTTTTGTGAAACATCAAATCACCCAGATGACTCAGCCCCTCTACAGCCCAGATTTGGTGCCCTGCGACTTCTGGCTTTTCCCAAAACTAAAATCATCTTTGAAAGGAAAGAGATTTCAGACTATCTTTGAGATTCAGAAATATACAACGGGGCAGCTGATGGTTTTTGGGAGAACTATGTGAGGTTCCAAGGTGCCTACTCTGAAGGGGACTGAGGTGTCATTGTCCTATGTAGAGTGTTTCTTGTATCTTGTATCTTGTTCAAAAAGTCTCTATTTTTCATATTACATGGCTGGATACCTTTTAGACAGATCTCAATTTTGTAAGTAAAAATTGAAAAAAAAATAATGTTTTCTCTTTCAATCATGCAATAGCTAATAAACATTTATGAATTAACCGCCATAGCATTGTACTTGGTACTAGAGATAAGAGGTTATCTATTCTTCTACCATCCCTCAGAGTAATATGTTATCTCCTTGCTAAAGTTTCTCATGTTCTGCTACTTGCCAGATTTTTTAAAAATTTGACTTTTGAAAAAAAAGTGGTACAGATTCATGTGTATTTCTAGTGATATTGATAGTCAGGCTGATTTAGAGATTAGAGAAGGTGGAGGGGTAGTTTTGGGAACACATTTCTGAAAATGTTTCTTGAACATAATGCAAAGAATTGTGCTGATACACTCTGTTGCATAGCTTTTACCAAATATTTAGATAATTATTTATTGTTTAAAAAGGGTTTATAGCATTTTAAAAATAATAGAAGCAACTCATATCAATGTATTATCATTGGAAAATACTGAAATTTAAACAAAATAGTAAAAGTCACTCATAATTCTGTATCACTCAGACACAACAACCTCTGATAATGTTTATGTATCACACATCCACACACTTTTTTCTCCAAAATTGGAATCATTGTATAGATATTGTTATTTTTAAAAGAATGAAACCTGTTCCATTTATTTTCTTTTTACCTTTTCTTTTTCCTTTTTTTGCTCAATCCCTTCATCTCCCCCCTTGCCCCCCCGGTTAGCTGCCCCCTGCAGCTCTCAGCCACGGCTGTCAGCTTTCTATCTATAATTTGCTCATTACCCCGTATTGCAGAACTGCTGTTGGATTAATTATATTTTTTCCTACTGGAAATAATACTTTCATAAATTATTTTTTAAATTCCTGTTTCCTCCTCAAATAGACATAAACTATCAAACAATCATTTTATGCACTACTGAAAATCTGCTCAAATTTTCTGGTATGCATACATTTTAACTGATTTCACTTACTATCTCAAAAGGTCCAACAACTTGGTTTCTTACTTTGGGCAGTTGTTCTTGTAGTTCTCTGGAAAATAAATGTTCAAAATGTAAAAATTACAGTGTGTATTAATTTGTAACATTTTCCAATTATAATTGTGCCAAAATGTCAAATTTCACCCATGGTAGCAAGTTTATACCAATACTGAAAGTTTAAAAACAAATTTAATGATAGACACTACAAAAATTTTAGTATAATCACTGGCTGATCATATTAGAGTAACAACTGAAAATACACATCTGGAGTAAAAATTTTTTATTGTGGGAAAATACACATAAACATAGAATTTTCCATCGTAACTACTTAAGTGTACTGCTCAGTGGTATCAAGTACATTTACATTGTTGTGTTACCATCACCACCATCCACCCACAGAACACACCGAATCTTAAAAAGATCTGAAACTGCCAGCCTTTGGCATACACTGTTCTACTTTTTGTCTCATGAATCTGACTACTCTAGGAGCCTCATATAAATGGAATCGTACAGCATTTTGTCCTTTTCGCATGGGCTTATTTCACTTAGCACATCGTCAGGGGTCATTCAGGTTGTAGCAACTGTCAGAATTTTCCTTCTTTTAAAGTCCAAATAGTATTCTATGTATGTATATGCCACATTGTTAAAAAATCCTTTCATCCATTCCTTAATCAATGGACACTTGGGTTGCTTCTACTTTTTGGCTACTATAATGCTGCTATTAATATGGATGTACAAGTATCTCTTTAATTCTTACTTTCAATTATTTTGGATATATCTATATCTATATCTATATATGTATACATATCTCCAAGAGTGAAATTGCTGGATCACATGGTAATTCTATTTTTAACTTCTCGGGGGAAACACCACACTAGTTTCCATAGCAGCTGCATCATTTTACATTCTTACCAATTATGCACAAGGAAGTTTCTTCACACTCTCAAAAATACTTATTTTCTGTTTTCTTTCATTATTACTATTTTTAATAGTAGCCATCCTAATGGGTATGAAGTGGTAGATTAGAATTTTTAACCATTTGTAACAAATTGCTGAAGAGTAACTGTAAGTGCTAAATGAAAGTTCTATTTATTATTTATTAAACAAGTACACGGTGCATTTTGTCCACCATTGAAAATTTTATTTTGTAGCTCACATTTCAAATAGGTCCAGGTGGAAACTGTAAATTTTATCTATTTATTTAAGGGAGATCTGTCAGTTGAATACACACACAATTCTTAAACACTAGTAGAAGACTGGAGGGAATCAGATTAAGTTTTCTAAAAAAGATATCACAAAAGAACAAATTTCCAACTTTTGCCTGCAGTTTTATAGCATATTGTTTCATCAGCTTTGATAAATGGGAAGTCACTTAATTTTATTCCATCTGAGGTTAGTAATTTACTCACATTTTGGGCCAATTGCTCTGGGATGATTCATGGATGACAAAAAGTGCTTTAAGATTGTAAAGTTCTTCCCCCACCCCAAATGCAGATTTTAAAACCTAAGATCAAGTAAACTCTCTTTTGATAAATTTTATTTCAGGAAAACATTTCTGTCTCCCATTGACATGTGTGAAAAGCCTTGGAAGGAGGGATTGGGTAGTCTTTTAAGAGTCTCATGCTCTAGTGACTGAGTTAGCTGGATGTCCTGTGGGTAGTCTTTTAAAAGTTTTTTTCTACTAGAGTTGAAAGTGAAGACTCATAGATAGAGAACAGACAGACAGCTGTAAGAGGCGAAGGGGTTAGTGGGGCTGCATGAAGAAGGTGAAGGGATTAAGCAAAAACAAACGAACCAAAACAACACATAGACACAGATAACAACATAAGAGTATGGTGATTATCAGAAGGAAGAGGGAGTAGGGGAAGATAGAAGATGGTGTAGGGGGGAATAAATGGTGGTGGAAGGAGACTTGACTTGGGGTGGTGAACACACAATACAATATACAGGTGATGTGTTATAGAATTGTACACCTGAAATCTATACAGTTTTATTAACCAATGTCACGCCAATAAATTCAATAAAATATTGTACAATAATAATAAAAAAGGAAAGTGAAGAAGAGCAGATATGGTGGGAGCTCCCTTTCTGGCTACTGTAACTCTTCATTTATTAACCAAGTGATCTAGAAGGGTTCACTTGAGCTTCATGGTTTATACATTGAAACGAAACACAATTATTATGGTGAAAATGGAAATACAATAGATTTTAAACCATTTTCACTTTAAATATCTAAATAATGAATTATAGGCGAAGAAAATTTTTATAGCACACACACACACAGACATCAATTCAGTAGAAAAAAAATCAGAATTTAGGATTTCCTTGTACTAAATGTGTGATGTGGAATGAAGGATCCACAGAGAATTAAAATGGAATTTCCTGTATCTGGTTAGGTACAAGAAATTCAGAGGAGGTGAAATCTGAAGTACTAAATCAATAAATCCTGTAACTCTTACACTTCCTAAAATTTCTATTAAACCAGCTATAACACTGATTATGTTAAAGTTCAGCAAAAAATATAAACTTTTTTGCTACAACTGTGAAAAGGATAATGTATCTTTGAAGTTGCAGAACACTTTTTGTAGAATTTAGGTAAAGCTTACCTATTTCTCTGGTAATTTTCCTGCAACTCTTCAGCTCTTTCAGAATTTGCCATCTTAGCTACATTTTAATTCTTCTGAAACAAAATATTAACAAATATATTATAACTATGTGAAATTATAGCACTTGTTGATGTAAAGATTCTTTATATCCCTAATAGTTCCTGAAAAATCATGCTGCTGAATTTCACACTGCTTCTCCACTCCCCACTCCAACTGAAGTTTCTGGGTAGGTATCTATTCAGATTTTACTGTTGAATTTATAACTTCTTTGTTTCATTCTGGGCTTGGATTTGAAGTCAATGAAAATTCTAGAAATAAAATAAAAAAAGAAATGCCAGATTCTATGACAACGCATTGTTTTGAGGACATTGGATTTTATTTCTACTCTGCCACTGATTTGTTATAATTGATGAAAACTTTATCTCATGGTTAGTTTTCTCAGTAAAAATTTGGTGCAGTCGTTTCTGTGAAGAGTTTGAGAGAGCAGGGCTCTCTAGTTCACCAGATATAAGTTAGAGTTTCCACCATATATAAACTAATAGTTATTAAAAAATAGAATATTTTGAAAACTCACTCATCATTAAAATTCTATTAAGGATAATGTATTCTTCCTTTAGATGATACTTCAGAATCTTAGCTTGTCTTAAGATTACCATTATTTACATAAATTATCACTTCAATACAAATGTAATAGAGATATTTTAATTTCATCTGTTAGGCCATATAACATATTGTCTATATTGAGATGATTATACAGAATACGGATTTAAACTCTAGAGTAGAATTACTAATTAATTAAATATTACCTGAACATCTGAAAAAAGGACACTTTAATTGTAAGCTTTTACATGAAGAAATAAGTACTAATGGGTCAGTTTTTACTGCCTGAGAAAGAAGGTATGTTCTTCCCTTTTCAGAAATCAATTCCATATTGGAAATCTTTACAATTGCTGCACTGACTTTACACCATTTCATTATTTTGATGTATGTGTAAGAAAGTAATAAAACATACTCTTTCAACTATTTGTATTTTATGGTAATTAACAATTATATAATAAAACTCACTCATAAAAAGAAATCAAAACAATTGAAGCTCACCTTATTATGTGCATGATCTATCCATTTACATCAAACTTATGTGTGGTTTCTCTTCTCAAGAAATCACTAACTGCACTTTCATGACTGTGCTTTAAAAAGCTCATTCTCTGATCACGCTGTAATATCTGATTACAACAATGGATAATTTCCAGGTGAAGCACATTGTGTTCTTCATGTCACACTGCACTTGGGAAACAAGGTGAGCAAAGAGAATTCAATGCGCCAAATAAACACTCTTTTTAAAGATCTGTGGTGTTTATATACCCAGTTTTCTACTTAGTCCCATAATATTTTTAGTTAGCTGAATTAGTAATTATAATAACTAAAATAAATCTCTTTAATAGGTCAATGTCACATTGGCATAATAAATAATCATTAAGTAATAGTACACGCAGGGCATTCATTCAATTACCTCATTGTTGCTATTGAAAATAATCACCTCCTTTTGTGCTTTGCTCATATCTGTATTACGTTCATTGACAAATTTTGTCTTATATTACAATTCCTGGTCATCCTATTATATTTCTTTATCTATTCCTTCATGTGTTCATTGAAAAAGTATTGAGCTTATATGATGTGTCAGCCATTAGTTTATAAAAACAAAAAGATCTGTTTCCTTCTCCTGAGGAACTCTTATTCTTTTTTCTTCCTCTATAACGTTGTGGTCCCAAGATCAGCAACATCAGTAACACCTGATACCATATTAGAAATGCAGAATTAGTTTTTTTTGAATTGTGGCAAAACATACATAACATTTTATTATTTTTGATGCTATTATAAATAAAGTTGTTTCCTTAATTTTTTTCTAATCATTGTTAGTGTGTAGAAAAGCATTTTCAAAAATTCCATATATAAGTGATATCATACAACACTTGTCTTTTTCTGTCTCATTTCACTTAGCATAATGACCTCAAGTTTCATCCATGCTTTTTTTTTTTAGAGGGAAAGGAAGAGAAAGAAAGGAAGAGAAAGAGAAACATTGATTAGTTGTCTCCTGTATGCACCTTGATTGAGGATCATACCCATAATCTGGGTATGTGCCCTGATTGGGAATCGATCCTGCAACATTTTGATGTATGGGATGATGCTCCAACCATTAAACCACATGGCTAGGGCCATTCTTGTTCTCACAAATGGCAGGATTTCTCTTTTTTTAAAGGTTGAATAATACGCCATTGTGTGTGTGTGTGTGTGTGTGTGTGTGTAGTAATGTGTCATATAATGACCTTTTGAGCAATGGTGGACCACATATACAATGGTGGTCCCATAAGATGATAACAAAGCTAAAAATTTTCCATTGCCTAGTGATGTGCCTAGCTATCTTATCTCATAGGGTAATGTGTTACCCATGTGTTTATGGTGATGCTGGTGTAAACAAACCAATTGTGTGCTGCCAGTTGTACAGAAGTATAGAAAGAAGGGGAAGGGACTAGTCAAAGAACATGTATGAATGACGCATGGACATGGACAACAGTGTGGGAATTAATTGTGGAGGCAGGGGATGGGATGGGCAGGGGAGGGCAAAGGGGGAAAAATTGGGATAACTGTAATAGAATAACAATAAAAAATTTAAAAATGGGCAAAAAATGTATAGTCATATAGTAGTTGTATTCCTTCTTAGGGTCGTGGAGGGAGATGAAGCATGTCTACCTACGCCTCCATCTTGGCCGGAAGTTGTTTTCTTCTTTTTAAAAAGATTTTATTTACTTTTAGAGAGAGGGGAAGGGAGAGAGAAAGAGAGGGAGAGACACAGAGGTGTGAGAAGGAAAGATCTCTTGGCTGCCTCCTGCACGCACACCCACTGGACTGGACCTGCAGCCCAGGCCTGTGCCCTGATTGGGGATCAAACTTGCACCTTCTGCTCTTTGGGACAATGCCCAGGCAAATGAGCCACACTGATCAGAGCAGGAGCCATTCTTGAAGCAGCAGAAACAAAGGTAATTATTAAGTCCATGAAAAACTAAAAGACCATTCTTCTATGGTTATAGTCCCTGGCTCAGTGGCAGACAATCTTTATAGACTCATTCTGATGAAACAACTGAATATTGGCTTAACCAGTAATTGTTACATATTGGCTTATCCAATAATTGTTACATATCAGTAACGGTAATAAGAGGCTGACAGGAAGGCGGTGTGTTGCAGGGAGGGGTGTGGGAGAGCTACACTCCCACCTTCTCTAAGAGGAAGTTCCGAGATGATGGTGAATCAAGTAACTGCAACACAGTCGTGTTGTTCATAAACATGGCGACAAAGTCCAGAAGGAGAGGCCAGAAGCTAAATGTGTTCCTCTCTGGGGAGAGCTGCAGGTGGGGCAGGTGGGAGAGGCTGCTGGTGTTCCTTCTAGGCCTTTTTTTTTAGGCCTATTTATCATTTTCCCCCTGGCTGGTTTGGCTCAGTGGATTGAGCGTCGGCCTGCGAGCTAAGTGTCGCTGGTTCGATCTTCCAGTCAGGGCACACCAGAGAAGGAAAACTCTGACTCCAAAAAACCTCCGCTGCCTTGCGGCATACCTCTTCAGGGGAAAGGCTAAGGAGAAGGGAAACTCTGACTCCAAACATCCGCTGCCTTGCGGCATACCTCCTCAGGGGAAAGGCTAAGGGAGTAAACCCCGACAGAAAATCCGGAGCCGGAGTCCCTAAGGCGGTTTGACGTTGTGGTCAACACCGGCAACTCCTGCGGCGCACCTGAAGCCAAGCTGTATTGACTCTGTCTTTCCCCTTGGATCCTTCAGCTGCGAAGAGAGGGGGGGTCTGCTGCATGGGCAACAGCTGGCCCTCCATATCACCCTGCCCAGGCTTTGTAGCTTCACTGGAGAGGACACTCCAGCGTCATCGCAAGATGTCGACTTAACACGGGAGGAGACAGTTATCGGTTATAAGCTCATCCGATTGGCGAAGGAAACGAGCGCCAGGGGTCTCCTCTGACGGTGGGAGAGGTCATCGCACCTCACTGGACAGCTACCGCCCGCCTCAAGCTGGGCAGGCCCCAGCCAATTAGGTGCCATCTCGCCATGGCTCACCTGCCCCACTGGGTGTGTGGGGATCAGAGAGGCGTCTCTTGAAAAGTGGGCCACAAAATACTCGCACCAGGCAATTCCAAGCAAACAACAAGAAAGAAGCCTCCAGCTCTTCGCCTCGCTAGCTGGAACATCAGGACCATGTGTCCCGGACTTACTGCAGACCTTCTGTGGATCAATGGTGCCAGGAAAACCGCCATCATCGACAGGGAACTGGCACGACTAAACATCGACATTGCGGCTCTACAGGAGACCCGGTTGGCCGACAACGGAACTATCAGAGAAACCAACTACACCTTCTACTGGCAAGGGAAGTCTCCGGACCAACCAAGACAGCACGGTGTTGGGTTCACTGTGAAGAACACGCTTGTTAACTCCATAGAGCCACCCACAGGAGGCACAGAGAGATTACTTACCCTCCGATTGTCAACAACTTTCGGCCCAGTCAGCATTCTTAGCGCGTATGCCCCAACCCTCTGCGCCACCACCGAAGAGAAAGAACAGTTCTACCATGCACTGGACGAAGCGTTATCCAAGATTCCCAGAAGTAACGCTCTCTATCTCCTTGGAGACTTCAACGCAAGAGTAGGAGCTGACCACATGGCCTGGCCCACCTGCCTCGGAAACTTTGGGAGAGGAAAGATCAATGAGAATGGTCAGCGACTGCTTGAGCTTTTGTGTCACCACGGCCTGTGCGTGACAAACACATTCTTCAAGTGCAAAGAGATCCACCAGGTGTCATGGAGGCACCCCCGCTCCCGCCACTGGCACCAGCTTGACCTCGTCATTACCAGAAGAACGGATATTGGCAGCACCCTCCTCACCTGCAGCTACCACAGTGCAGACTGCGACACGGACCATGCCCTCGTGGTAAGCAAGGTGCGCATAATGCCGAAGAGGTTGCACCACTCCAAGATGAAGGGTCGCCCACGCATCAACACCAGTTGTGCCAGCAACCCAGTTAAGACCCAGCAATTCATCAACAGGATGGAAGATGCACTCGGCGAGGGAATGGCGGCAGATGACATTATCGAATCCAATTGGCCACGTCTCCGCGACGCCATATACAACTCCGCCATTATTGCTTACGGGAAGAAAGAGCGGAAGAACGCTGACTGGTACGAGGCTCACTGGGAAGAAATGGAACCCGTGATCGAGGCTAAGAGGAAGGCCCTACTGGCTTACAAGGCCACGCCCACTCCCAGTACACTTCAAGCTCTACGGGCTGCCAGGAACAAAGTCCAGAAGACCGCCCGCCACTGTGCCAACACCTATTGGCTAAACCTGTGCAGAACCATCCAGGAAGCCGCCGATATAGGCAACGCACGAGGAATGTATGAGGGTATCAAGAAGGCAACAGGCCCAATCCCCTCCAAGATCGCCCCCCTTAAGTCCAAGACAGGTGAGGTCATCACTGACCAGGAACAGCAAATGCGGCGGTGGACCGAGCACTACCTCGAGCTGTACGCGACGAGGAACACCGTAACAGACACTGCTCTTAACGCCATCCCAGACCTACCAGTCATGGAGGAGCTAGACACCCCACCTACTGCGGCAGAGCTCGGCAAATCCATCGACCGCCTCGCTTGCGGGAAAGCACCAGGAAGCGACGGAATCCCTCCAGAAATCCTAAAGAGCGGGAAACCAGTCCTGCTACAGCCGCTCCACCATCTACTCTGTCTCTGCTGGAAGGAGGGTTACATCCCCCAGGATATGAGAGATGCCAACATTATCACCATGTACAAGAACAAAGGAGACCGCAGCGACTGCAACAACTACCGGGGCATCTCTCTCCTCAGCGTCGTCGGCAAAGTATTCGCCCGGGTCACTCTTGCCCGCCTGCAGACCCTTGCTTCCCGCGTCTACCCAGAGTCCCAGTGTGGCTTCAGAGCTGGCCGCTCAACAGTGGACATGATCTTCTCCCTACGCCAGCTGCAGGAGAAGTGTCACGAGCAGCATAAACCACTCTACCTCGCCTTTATTGACCTCACGAAGGCGTTTGATCTGGTCAGTCGAAGCGGGCTCTTCAGCTTGCTACGGAAGATTGGCTGTCCACCACATCTGCTTGCTGTGGTCATGTCCTTTCACGACAACATGCACAGCACGGTGTCCTACAACGGCGCAACCTCTGAGGCCTTCCCAGTCAGCAGCGGAGTAAAGCAGGGCTGCGTCCTCGCGCCTATGCTGTTCGGAATCTTCTTCTCCATGCTCCTCCAATACGCCTTTAAGGACTGCAGCGAGGGTGTCTTCATTCACACCAGATCCGATGGCAAGCTCTACAACCTGGCCCGTCTACGAGCCAAGACCAAAGTCAAAGAGGTGCTCATCCGTGAGATGCTCTTCGCCGACGACGCAGCCTTGACATCACACTCCGAAGAGGGACTCCAGCAGCTAGTCACTTGCCTTTCCCACGCATGCAAGGAGTTCGGACTAGCCATCAGCCTGACGAAGACGAACGTTATGGCTCAAGGCACGGGGACTCCCCCATGCATCACCATCGACGGATACACCCTGGAGGTTGTCAACGACTTCACTTACCTCGGGTCCACCATCTCGAGCTCTCTGTCAGTCGACTTGGAGGTCAACCGGAGAATCGCCAGGGCAGCCACAGTTATGGCCAGACTGAACCGGCGAGCGTGGAACAATTCCAGCCTCACTGAGAAAACCAGACTGCGCATCTACCAAGCCTGCGTACTCAGCACTCTCCTCTATGGCAGCGAGACGTGGACCACCTACGCAAGGCATGAAAGGAAACTCAACAGCTTCCACATGAGGTGCCTGCGACGCGTCCTGCATGTTGCCTGGCAGGATAAGGTTCCCAACACCGAGGTGCTGAAGCGAGCCAACATGAGCAGTTTGCATGCAGTTCTTAGTGAGAGATGCCTCAGGTGGCTCGGCCATGTCAAAAGAATGGATGCAGGCCGTATTCCCAAAGACCTCCTCTACGGCGAGCTAGCAGAAGGCCAGAGGATGACAGGGCGCCCAAAACTGCGGTTCAAAGACATCTGCAAAAAGGATATGACACAATGCTCCATCAATCTCAACACATGGGAAGTTCAAGTAGATGACCGCCTAGCCTGGAGGCTCACGGTCAGACAAGGTACGTCACGCGCAGAGGCTGCGCGCAACGAGGAGGCGGCCCAGAAAAGATCGAGGCGGAAGCAGCGTCAACAGCAGCAACAATGGCCATCTGCCTTCACCTGTAACAAGTGTGGCAGGGATTGTCACTCCCGAGTCGGACTGCACAGCCATTCTTGGCGGTGCAGATAGACTCTCAGGAAGCTACACCATCGTCTCTCGAGACGGACGGCTGCCGACGATATAATCATGTACTGTACATAATACTCGATAATGATAATAAATGACTATGCTACTTTACTGGTTTATGTACTTACTATTCTATATGTTTTATTACTTTAGAGTGTAGTCTTTCTACTTGTAAACATAAAGATTGTAGTAAAGCTGTATGCTGTGTTACACCAATAGCAGCCTCATACATCTCATGTTTACTGCATCTCTTGATTGAATAATTTTCTCTTGTGCTTGATTTGATCTTATGTTGTTTTGTACAGTAACATGCAGGATAGGCTTGTAGCCTAGGATCAATAGGTTACACCATGTAGTCTAGGTGTGTACCATATAGCCGAGGCTATACCCTCTAGCTTTATGCAAGTACACTCTATAATGTTCATACAGTGACAAAATCACCTTAGGATGCATTTCTCAGAATATGCCTCTGTTACATGGTGGTGTATGACTGTATGCTACATTTTCTTTGTTCATTTACCCATTGAAGGTCACTCAGATTGTTTCTAGGTCTTCGCAATTGTAAATAATGCTGTAGTGAACATGGGAGTGCAGATATCTCTTTGAAATACTGATTTCTTTCCCTTCATACACATACATATAGGTGGAATTACTGGATAATATGGTAGTTCTGTTTTTAATATTTTGAGGAACCCTTATATTGTTTTCCATTGTGGCTGTACTGGATCATGCTTTTTAAAATTTATTATAGAAATGCAGAATTTTGGATTCCTCCCTAGAACCCCTGAATAGAATTTGCACTTCAATAATATTCTCCAGGTGGTTTGTATGCATATTAAATCTGAGAAACACAATTCTATAGCACCTAGCACTAAGTCTTGCCAAAGAGAAGGCATTAATTCCCTAGAGAAAGTTTTATTTTTCTTTCTGCTACATTTAAGAATATAAAAATAAAGTTCAAAATACAGTGCAATACTAACAACATTATTCTTATCTACTATCCATATCATGGTTTTAAAGTATGATCAAAGAATTTCTTTGTATCAAAATCTCCTGGAATGTATGTTAAAAACAAAGATTCCTAGACCTTACCGCCCTCTTGCCCCTCATGTACTGAATGAGAAGCTAAGCAATGTCCTGGGAAATCTACATTTTTAACAAGCTTAAAATATAGTATTTTAAAATCATTACCTGATGACATTTTTTCATTGCTTTTAGAGAGGAAGGAAGAGAGAGAAACATCAATGTGAGAGAGAAGCATCAATCGTTTGCCTCCCATACGCCCAGACCAAAGATTAAGCCTGCAACCTAGGTATGTGTTCTGACCAGGAATCAAACCTGTAAGCTTTTGGTTATGGGATGATACTCCAACAAACTGAGCCACATGAGGCAGTCTAAATAAATTTTTTTTTTTTTTTTTTTTGGTAGCACTGAATATCTTAGAAATCTCTGCTGTCGCGGAGCTTATACTCTCTTTTTGGGACAGTCACAATTTTAACACATACATAAATTAGAAAAATGAGATAATGGTAAGATTAAAATTTATTTATTTACTTTTAGGGAGGGAAAAAGGGAGAGAGAGAAGCATTGATTTGTTGATTGGTTGTCTCTTGCATGCAGACTGGCCCGCAACCCAGGCATGTGCCCTGACTGGGAATTTCGCTCTGTGGGACGATGTCAACCAACTGAGCCCCGCTGGTCAGTAGTAAGTTTTAGGCATAGAACTAAAACAGGGCAATGTGATGAAGAGTACTGTGGTAGTTATACTGTCTAGTTGGGTTAAACCTCTTCTGGGAGATAATTTTTAAGATGAAAGTTGAACTATAAAACAGAGGTAGACATATTAAGATCAAGGAGAGTATACCAGGAAGAGGGAGTATGATTTATATGGTGGAGAGAAAAACTGCATGAGACAAAGGGTCACAAGATGAAAGAACATGGGACAATGAGGAGGTCATTATCATATGGGAAGATATAGGTTGGTCACATGGCTTCTTTTTTGTTCCTCTGTATCATACAGCATTTTGGAAGGAAAACAAATTTAAACATGTCAAATGTGAAATATTGGTGAGATAATTAGGTAGTAATACCCAACAATAAGTGGGTAATGTGAGAATAGAATGGTGAACATCTTACTTGGCCTAAGGAAAATCTGTCAGTCATCCAATCCTTATTGATTGATAACTAAGTAGAGGTTATCATAGCAAATTCTATAGAGAATACAAAGAAATACAAAATTAAAAAGAAGTATTTTGTTTACAAGGGCTCTTGGCTTAAAAAAATTGGGGTTCATGTTCCAAGATGGGAAGTCAGATGAGAAACTGTGGGAAGAAATTTTCTGAGTGCCACTTAATCCTGAAACATGGTAAATAAGAATTATATGATGCATAGCTAAGATAGACAGGTTGGATGGAAAACATGGGATTTTTGATTAGATGAAGAAATATATAAATTTTATAAAAGTGCCAAAAGGAACAAACTAGTCTTAGGAAGATCATTGTTGAGTATGGACAAATTTCATAAAATTTTCTTGTTTCTGTCTTCTTTATAAAGCTATTCTTTATGAAATGAAGTGTTTTATACTCTTCACAAGCTTTAATTGTTTTCATACCTTCTAATACTCGATTTACTGCAATTCCTCAAATGCTATTTCCTTCTTCCCTCCACATGTCTAGCAAGAGTGCAGAGTTGAGAGCTCTAAAAATATACATAAAATATACATAAAAATATACATAAAATTGTAGATATGAGAACTCTAAAAATATACACACCCAATGTGATGGGCAATTTTATGTATCAATTTGGCTAGGCAATGACACCCAATTTTTTGATTAAATACTAGTCTATATGTTGTTGTGAAGGTATTTTTTAGATGTGATTAACATTTAAATCGGCAGATTTTGAGTAAGGCAGATTACCCTTCATAGGCCTCATCTAATTAGTTAAAGCATTAAGAGAAAATACTAAGGTCTTATGATGAAGAAAAAATTCTGTCTTCAGACTGCCTTCCAACTCAAGACATCAACTTCTTGCCTGAATTTCCAGCCTTCTAGCTTGTCCTGAGGATTTCAGTGTTGCCAGCGACCACAGTCATGAGAGCAAGGTCCTTAAGATTAATCAATCAAAATCTATCTATCCATTCTTTCTCTTATATCTATACATCTCTATATAGATATAAATAATAAATAAACAAACACAATAGAAATATATATATATATATATTCCCCTATTGCTTTTGTTTCCATGGAGAATCTTGACTAATATACCTAGCAAGACAGAGAGTTATGTGATGAATAGTACATAGAGTGACTGACTACTCTAGCATCTGAAAAGAACATTATGACCTATAATGGTTTCACTCCACAGGTAAGGAGGGCCCTGAGGTTAGTCCTTGGAGATGAGTGGAAGAGGAACAAGAACATAATTTCAGGAATGCAAAGGTAAATGATTTCACAATAGAGGAATAAGACCAGTTTGGTTAGAACAAACAGTTCATGCATAAGTGGAGAAAGAGATAAGGGAGATAAGATTGTAGAGAGCATTGAACTAATTTTTTTTAAGGTAAAAACACTACAATATTCTGAGAATTAAAGGGACGGGGCCATTGGTACTTGGTACAATTAACCTGATGTATGGGCAGACTGGAAAGACTTGAGGAAAGATAAGATTCAGGTAAACCCATTATGATCTAGTTTGCTAGCCATAAACAAGTCATATTTGAGAGATGTTTCTAAGGGAAGTTGACAGGATATAGATTCAGAGGACAAACTGGGGTGTGTTGTGACGCGGGGCAGGGAGCAACTGGGAGAACACCAGCCAGGGCTCAGAAAGGAACCTATCAAAGGAATGCAGATCCTATTAACTCCATAGTGGACTCTGTCATATATAAGGAAACCACCATAAGGTTATCAGTAGATTTTTCCACAGAAACATTGTAGGCCAAGAGAGAGTGAGGTGATATATACAAAATGCTGAAAGAAAAAAGAAAACCGTCACAAAGCCTGCTCATGAGCTGCTGAGGATGCTTTGCCTGCAGATTCCTCCCAAATGGTTCATGGACACTCCCAACATTCTGCATGCATCACCTCCTCCCCTGTCACGCCAACCAGTGATCTCCTTGTGTGTAACCCCTGAGGGCAGTGGAAGCAAGCCTTTGCAGGTAGATACTGAGCATGCACACATGTAGAAAGCTGGCCCAACTTTGTGGGATTGAGAGAAAGCACACAAAACTGAACTGTAGGAAAAACAAGGAAATGAGAAGCTGTCAGCACATGGTATGGCTTTGCAGGATGAAGGGAAGGTATTTAATCTTAAGAATTTCCCTCTAAGAGGAAGCAAGAAATATGGAGCAACATAATCACACAAAAAAAATCTGAGAATGCTTCAGAATCCCTAACAGGGCTGATGGGAGGTATTGCTCTCCCTAATCCAGTCAGTAAAAACAGCAGACTGCTTCTTCAAAAGAGAGCATTACAAGACTTCAAGAAACATGAAAAATCAAAGAAACATGACTCCACTAAGGAATCACAATAGTTTACAAGTGACTTATTAAAAAAAAATGGAGATCTTCAATTTGCTTGATAAATAATTCAAAATCCTTGTTTTAAGAAAGATCACTGAACTACTGGAAAACAGAAAGACAGTTCAACAAAATTGGGAAAACAATATATGAACAAAATGAGAAGTATAACAGAGATTATAAAAAAGAACAAATAGAAGTCCTGGAGCTGAAGAATACAATAAATAAAATAAAATGCAATAGAAAGCAATCAACAGACCACTGGAAGAAGCAGAAGAAAGAATCTATAAAGTGTAAGATAGGTCATCTGAAATGACCAGTAAGAGGAGAGCAAAGAAAAAAATAACAAAAGAAACTAAAGAAAGCCTACATAAATTATGGGACACTATTAAGAGATACAATCTATGCATTATTAGGAGTCCTAGAAGCAGAAGAGAGAAAGAAAGGGGAAGAAAGCTTATTTAATGAAATAATGACTGAGAACTTCGCAAGTCTGGAGAGGGATTCTGATATCCAAGTTCATGAAGCTCAGAGGTCTCTAAACAATTTGTAACAAAGGTGATTTTTCTCTAATACACATTATAATAATATGGTCCAAAATATAAAGAATTTTAAAGATAAAGACAAAATAAGTCCCTACATACAAGGAAACCCCCATAAGGTTATCAGTGGATTTTATCACAGAAACATTGTAGGCCAAGATAGAGTGAGGTGATATATACAAAATGCTGAAAGGAAAAAACAAAACAAAACTATCCACCATGAAAAGTTAACATGGCATAGTTGTACGTCAGAAATGGCAAAAGCTGAGGGAATTCATCACTACTAGACCTGCCTTACAAGAAATGTTCATAAGAGTTCTTAAAGCTGAAATGAAAGGATGCTAACTAGGAACATGAAAATATAAAATAACTTGTAAAGGTAAGTATATAGACAAATTCAGAATACTCTAATACTGTTATATGGTGGTGTATTAATCACTTAACTCTAGTGTAAAGGTTAAAGGACAAAATTATGAAAAATAACTATAATTGTAATAATTAGTTAATGAATACATAATATAAAAAAGTAAATTGTGATGGAGGAGTATGCAATCAAAGTTGTTATCAGCTTAAAATAGATTGTTATATCCTGAAGATGTTTTATGTAAGCCATATGGTAAGCACAAAGCAAAAGTGTGCAGCAGGTATACAAAAGATAAAGAAGATAATCAAAGCATATCACTATATGAAATCATTAATTCACAAAGGAAGACAGCAAGAGGAAGTACAAAACTGTGAGAAAACAATTAACGTGGCATTAGTGAGTCCTCACCTATTAATAATTACTAAAATGTAAATGGATTACATTCTCTAATCAAAAGGCACAGTGTGACTGAATGGCTTTAAAAAATAAGGCCCAACTATATGCTGCCTACAAAAGAGTCACTTCAGCTTTATGAACACACATAAGCTCCAAGTGAAGGGATATAAAAAGATATCCTATGCAAATGGAAATCAAATGAAAGCATGAATAGTTATATCAGAAAAAATAAATTCTAAGTAAAAAACTATAATAAGAGATAAAGAAGGTTATTCAATAATGATAAAGGAGTCGATTCATCAAGAGAACATAATAATTATAAATACATATGAACCCAGCACTGGAACACCTACCTATATTAAGCACATACTAACAGATCTACAGGGAGAAACAGATAACATACTGTAATAGAAGGGCAATTCAATTCCCCACTTTCAACAATGGATAGATCATCCAGACAGAAAATCAGGAAGGAAACAATGGACTAGACTTTTAGAACAAATAGACTCAACAGACACATATATAACATTTCATATATACAGCAGCAGAATACATATTCTTCTCACGTGCACACAGAACATATTCAAGATTAGCTCACATATTAGTTTACAAAATAAGTCTTATCAAATTTAATACGATTAGAAATCAAAAATGGAGGAAAACTGGAAAATTCACAAATGTGTGAAAATTAAATATCATACTTGCAAATGACCAACTGATCAAAGAAATAAAAAAATGTATTTTAACAAATGAAAATGGAAACACAACATCCGCAAACTTATGGGATGTAGCAAAACAATTTTAATACATACTTTTATAGCACTAAATGCCTACATTAAGAAAAAGATAGATTTCAAATACATTACCTAACTGTACAGCTCAAGAACAAGAAAAAGAACTAAGACCAAAGTTATTAGATGGAAGAAAATTAAAAAGATCAGAGTGAAAAGAAATGAAATTGAGATTAAAAAGACACAAGAAACTAAGAGCTAGTCTTTTGAAAATATAAGCAAAATTGATAAACCATTAGCTAGACTAATAAAAAGAAAGAAGAAGACTGAAATATATAAAATCAGAAATGAAAGAAGGAGCTATTATAATTGGTATTACAGAAATACAAAGATTATAAGAGACTACTAGACGTTTCCAACAAACTCTAACTTGGAAAAAATGAACAAATCCTGAGAAAAATTCAATCTATAGAAACTGAATCATGAATAGAAAATCTGAATAGACCAATAATGATTAAGGAAATTGAGTCAGTAGTTAAAAAGTTCCTCCCCCCCCAAAAAAGCCCAGAACTAGATGTTTCCCCTGTAAATTCTACCAACATTTAAAGAATTAATGTCAATCCTTAAACTATTTACAAAAATTAAAGAGGAGGATACACATCTGAACTAATTCTCCAGCCTGGCATTACCATGATACAAAACTAGATGAGGATACTACAAGAAAAGAAAACTACAGGCTAATATCCTTTTTGAATATTGATGTGAAAACTCTCAATGAAATACTAACAAACCAAACTCAACAGTATGTTAGAAGAGTCATATAGTATGATCAAGTGGAATCCATTCCTGGGATACAAGGATGGTTCAACACACGTAAATCAATAAATGTGATACATCACATTAATAGAATAATAAAAAATTATAACATCAGCTCAATAGGTGTCAAAAAATCATTTGACAAAATTCACCATCTTTTATGATAAAAGCCCTCAACAAATTGAGTATAGAAGGAATGTTCCTCAACATAACAAAATCTATATGTTAAGCCTATAGCTAAACATCATACTCAATGGTCAAAGTTTAAAAGTTTTTCCTCTAAGATGTAGAACAAGACAAACGTGGGAATGTAAATTGGTTTAGCCAGTATGGAAAATAGTATAGCACTTCCTTAAAATATAGACATACCTCATTTTGTTGCACTTAGCTCTATTGAGCTTCATCAACATCGACCTCCACCAGTAAAAAGATTGTGAATTGCTGAAGGTTCAGAAGATGCTTAGCATTTTTAGCAATAAAGTAATTTTTAATTAAGGTGTGAACATTTTTTTGGACATAATGCTATTGTATACCTAACAGACTATAGTGTAAACATAACTTCTACATGCACTGAAAAACCAAAATATTTGTGTGACTCATTGTACTGCATTTGCTATATTGCAGCAGTCTGGAACGAAATTCACAGTATCTATGAGGTATGCCTGTATTATCATATCACATACAATATGATCCTGCAATTCCACTTCTGTGTATATAGCTAAAGGAAATGAAAATAGTATATTGAAATGATATACTATTTTTATTGTAGCATCGCTCACAATAGCCAAGATATGGAAATAATCTAAGTGCCCATCAGTGAATTAATGGATAAACAAGATGTGGTATATGTATAAAATGAAATACTATTCAGCCAGGAAAAAGTAGGAAATCCTGCCATTTGTGACAACATTGACCTTGAGGGCAACATGCTAAGAGAGGTAAGTCAGACAAAGACAAATGCTAAAGTATCTCACCGATATGTGGAATCTAATAAAAAGTGAAACCAGAGAAACAGAGAGTAGAATGGGTGTTTCCATGGACTTGGAGGTGGGAAAATTTGGGAGACGTTGGTCAAAGGGTACAAAGTTGCAGTCAGAAAATAAAATAAATAAGTTCTGGAGATCTAATGCGCAGCATTGTGATTATAGTTACAATATTTTATTATATACTTTAATGTTGCCAAGAGACAAAATCCTAAATGTTCTCACCACAAAATGAAATTATAATTATGTGTTGTGATGGAGGTCTTAGCTAATGCTACATTGGCAATCATATTACAATCTATAAATATATCAAACCAATGTATGTACACCTTAAACTTACACAGTGTTATATGTCTAGTATATCCCAATAAAAACAATTAAATATTTAAGAAAATAAGAAATTTGATTGAGTAGTACTAGAAGAGAAGTAACTTTAGCTAGTTTTAGAAAGATTATTAAAAATAGTTGTTACATGATTTAAAAGATTGAGTACACTAGAATAAGTGGTTTTATTTTAATCTTCATTGAATTTTTGGATACTGACATCTATCATAATATGAAATAATGAAACCATTATAAGATATATTTAACTTAAAGCTTTTAAAATATATTTGAGCCATAAGCTTTCTCAAGAATAAGGCCCATTTGGAATTGTTTGCAGTTTATGAGAAAGAATTAAAAGCAGTAAATCCACTTTGCCTCTTAGATAATCCTGAGGATTATAAACTCAAAGTCACACAGAATTTTCATATATAATAAAGAATTAAAAACTATGAAGTACAGAAAAAAAATTGTAGGGAAATATTTTTGTCTTTCATTTAACTCAGATACATGTCTATTTAGTACGACAAATGTGTTGTGTAGTGACTTTTAGGAGCTAATTAGCAGCTGTTTGGAAACTTACAGTTATTTACTGTCATGTTAGACTAAATTTTTTACTATGATTTTCAGTACAAATTTTAGACTTGTTATTTTATACTGGAAGCTATTTTATAATTTGAAATTCACCAAAGTATCAGTTTTATAACTCCACCTTTGGCATTGGTACAAAGTATATGTATGTGTGTACATGCATATATATATGCATCCAAAGATACACATACTATTATGGAAACATAACATAGTAGAATTTTTAAAAATATTTTATTTATTTATTTTTAGAGAGAGGGGAAAGGAGGAAGAAAGAGAGGGAGAGAAACATCAATCGGTTGCCTCTCGCACACGCCCAACCAGGGACCTGGCCTTTAAAAAGTTTTTGTGAGAAAGTTTCTTTTAGTGACACCATAGTCTTACTTCTGCTTCATGGCCCACAGTATCAACCAAATTCTCAGTAGGCTTGCTTACCACATTTCCCTTGAATTCTAACCCTTGTTGCTCTAAAATCCATGGGAATATAGTGGTCAGTTTACTTTGGTTTGAGCCTAAATGCATGCTTTAAAGTGACTCTTTAAAGAAACCCATTAAAAATCCTCCCACTCTGAAAGTGTTCTGCCAAGACTAACTCAAAACCACAAAAGATTTAGGATTGGTTCCAAGTTGGAACCTGTAGGAACTTGTGTGGGCCTTAAGCTCAGCAAAAATTCCATCTTTAACAGAAACTAAGAATATTAAACATAAGAATACAAAGTAATTTTCCAGACCCAAGAGTAGTGGGGATAAAATTATGGAACTCTACAAGGGAATTCCCAAGTGGAAGTCCTTCTTTTGAATGAAATGAAAGGATCTCAGCGATCTCTGGAGAAGAGACAAGGTCTTGGACAGAGCAGACATTTGACCCTGCCATGGAGTCATTTTGTGATCTGGGCTTAGCGACAGTCTCTTCATGTTTACTCTGTTTCCTAGTAAAGTAAGTGATTATAACGGTGATGAATAATTTGTTCATTAGCTATCTCTTCACATTAGGAAAATGTTATTACTTTATTCTTTAAGTTAGCAATAGTAATAATCATCCCCACACATTAGTAGTACTAAGCACTTCAAAGTGGGTGGTTTCTTATATACTAACTCTATTCTGAGCAGTACTCTGTTAAACACTGTGAAAAATATTATATGGGAGCTCCAATAACTATTAGATGTTACTATTATACAAAGAGGCATTTGCAGCTTAAAAGACTTAAATATCATTGCCAAGTTGACACAACTGTTAAAGTGGCAAAGTCAAATTTGTCTACCCCAAAACCTATGTTCTTAGCCTCTGTACTACTCTACCATTCTACAAATCTGAAGTTTACAGGAACATTCTAATGTACACTAATTCCTTGGTATTAAAAGGAGAAAGAAATGCCTACCCTCTCAGCTGCTTTGAGGCTCATTTCCCCCCCACTGAGTCTCTGAGCAAATACTCACTGTGACAAATGGAGGTTGAACCTCATTTGTAAACTGGACAATACCCTGTACCTTCTAGCATCAATGGGTTTTTGTGTCCACACCCCTATCTTTTAATAACAACACCTACTATTTACTAAATCCATACTCTTTTCTAGGCATTGGGTTAAATGCATTACATACAATTGCCCCTTCAATCCTCACTATAATTTTGAGAAGAGTCACTGAAATCCCATTGTAAAGATGAGGGAATTGAGAGTCAAAGTGTTTAACTTGCCCTAGTTAAGAGAGTCAATCAGTGACTGATCTGGAGTTTTTACCCATTTATGCCTGGACCTGAAAGGGGGGAATAATCACCATCATCATCATCATCATCATCATCATATACCTTGACATGTGTCATATCTAGATATATTTATATATATATATATATATATATATATATAAATGTGCGTGTGTATATATATGTATATACATAAAATTAACCCTGGCTGGTTTGGCTCAGTGGATTGAGCGTCGGCCTGCGAGCTAAGTGTCGCTGGTTCAATCTTCCAGTCAGGGCACATCAGAGAAGGAAAACTCTGACTCCAAAAAACCTCCGATGCCTTGCGGCATACCTCTTCAGGGGAAAGGCTAAGGGAGTAAACCCCGACAGAAAATCCGGAGCCGGAGTCCCTAAGGCGGTTTGACGTTGTAGTCAACACCGGCAACTCCTGCGGCGCACCTGAAGCCTAGCTGTATTGACTCCGTCTTTCCCTTGGATCCTTCAGCTGCGAAGAGAGGGGGGGTCTGCTGCATGGGCAACAGCAGACCCTCCATATCACCCTGCCCAGGCTCTGTAGCTTCAGCTCCACTGGAGAGGACACTCCAGCGTCATCGCAAGATGTCGATTCAACACGGGAGGAGACAGATACCGTGTCACTCCCGAGTCGGACTGCACAGCCATTCTCGGCGGTGCAGATAGACTCTTAAGAAGCTACACCATCGTCTCTCGAGACGGACGGCTGCTGACTGACATAAAATTAATATTATCAGATCAATGTTTAGAGAGAAGCTGCTACTAGGAGATCCTTTAGGACCCAAGCTGACAGCTGACTGCACACATGGCTCAACAATAAGTCTTTAGAAGCAGGGAAAGTAGGCCACTGGTTTCTTTTCTTTGTGTTTATTAAATTGTGATTCTTAGAACACCTATGTCAGGATGAAGAGTGCTTAATAAAAGTGCAGATTCTTGAGCCTCTCCTTAGACTACTGAATCAGAATCTCTGGAGAATATGATCCAAGAATATGCATTTTTAGACAAGCACTACAAGTTATTTAATTCAAATTGGAATTTGAGATCATTGCTTAAAGTAATAGACACTGGCTCTATCCCTAGTTGTTTTTATATATAGAATCTTTTTAAAGTTCTTCTTCTAAAGGGAGGAAAAATAACTTCTCAGGGACATTGATGTTTTTATTTCATAATATGAATTATGAAAGATTATATTAATGTGGCTCTGATGTGTAAAATCTCCCAGTCAGGCAGCCAACACTCATAAGTCTATTTTATTCACCATAGGCCATCAATTTCATTCTTATTTGAATATCAGTTCAAAGGAAAGGTATAATTTGATACAAGATTAATTTCTTCTAGGCAAGGAAACACTAGCCAGCCACATGTGGGGGCCACTTACTTGTTAATAGCTCCTTGTATAAATAAATGACAAGATTAAATCACCAGATCTAAATGAACAATTAGGCAAGTTGTTAGAAGCAATGCCTTTCCCCTTTGAGTTTTATAAGGGTTTCTGAAATGATTTCTAATCCACAGAGGAAAAATTACTTTTCCTTTGATGACTCACAGTATTTTATGCATATCAAAAACAGATTATAGAGACTTCTGTAAACCACAAATCCAACTTCATGGACTTTATTACTGAAGTTTTCCTAAAAAACATGGAAGTGATTCATTCTAAAATAGTCTCAATGGGGTTGAATTTTCCTCTCTCCTGAAGTCTTGCTTAAAAAAAAAATCTCAAGAAACCTCTGAATATTGTAAAAATATTAATTATTAATACACTTACTAAGAAAAGCTATTTTGCAAAATAGTTAATAAAATATTAGATGTCAAAGTTATAAAATGTACTCAGGACTTGTTTTAATCAGGTATGGTAAGACATATCGATATGGAAATGACTGTCATGAAAGAAGAAGTTTATACTCTCAGAACCCTAGAAATATGAAATATGCCATTCTACACAGGGCCACACAGGGAAGCACCAGGGTTGGCCAGGAGGTAGAGGAGGCAGGGAGAACTGTGTGTAAGAGCCGTTACTGTGGTTTCCGTAGGAAAGACATAGAACATAAGATAAATAGGCTTAGAATGGGCTAGTTTGAATAATTTCAGTGGACTTGGGATATAGGGGCTGTCTCCAGTTGTTTGGTACCTGATCTTGGACTTATTGGGCAAGGGAGTAGTGGCTTGCTCAGCATGCAATAACCCAATAAAGGAGATGGAGGAAGGTGTGAGCTCTGGGTTGGTTGGTTGGTTTTGAAGAAGCACTCCAAGATGATTGTTTGCTGTCTGTAGGAATTAACTAACCCTGGGAGAGGCAGTTCCTTAATAATCAGCATCATAAAATATAGAAAATAAAAAACATTATCAATACAAGGGAAGTTCTTGTGCTGTTACTATCAAACAGGACAAATTCTTGAATTCATACATTAGATATACTTGTAGTGTATGTGGGTGGGCAGTTTCATACAATACTAACTCTATTCTGAGATCACGTGTTAATGTTCTATCACTTCTAAAGGATAGTATATTTTAAAAAATGATAGCTTTAAATTCATAACAAACTAAGTATTATAATGACATTTTAAATTTAGAGCAAGAAAAAAATTAATGTACAGCAACATTTGACATCCAGGTCCATCTGTTCTGAAATTCTGTGTGTGGCCAAAGAGAAGTAATAATTACTTTTTTTCCTTGGAACATCTAACACTTGAATAGCATTAGTTAAGGGAGGAGATCTCAGAAAACTTGTAAATGTGAACTGCTAACATCTCAATAGTTTCCACTATAGGCATGGAAGCAGGGGTTACCTAAGATTCTATTGGTTTTTTGATGAAAAGAATATTTTCCTATACATGCTGTCTAAAGAACCTCTGGGAAAAGTGAAGCTGGGTAAAGGGCCCAGATATGGAGTAGAAGTGACAAAATGTAGACAAAAGGGACAGGAGGAAAGAGTCAGGGAATACTCAGATGGAAAACTCTTTGAACGCAGCATTTATCCAATTTTCCACATGTCTTCATCTGGTGAGAAAGGTGGTTTTCCTTTTACCTTCCTGGAACATCTATGACAGATTTTATGTGTCTTAGAAGTCTGTAGCACAAAAACTTTCTAGATGACTGAAAGGTCTCAATACAAAGGGCAACAGTGTTATGGCATGAATTGTTTTAACACTAGTACTCTGAATGGGGTTACCTACATGGTTATTCTTCAAATTTTATGTATTAAACAACAACGATAACAACACAATTGACTATGCCCGAGAGGAATGTATTAATTAGAACTCTTCAGGTTACAAGTGACAGAAATCCAATAGCTAAATGAAAAACAAAGCCTTGGGGCTTTGCTAGCTAGCTTCAGGCACAGCCAGACTTAAGGACTAGAATTATGCCTCCCCAAGTCTCTCTCAATCCTAAAGCATTAAAAAAAACACAGACCTCCTGGTCAGAATATCTGGTAAAAAACATAATAGCATTAATATAATAAATATAATATAATACAGCATAACACAATACATAATATAATCCTAGTCTTACTTGATCTTTACTGCAATCCTGAGTTTAGAGATTGAGTCATCTCACTGGTCAGTTTATTTTTCCCTTTGCTATCAGATGAGCATGTCCCTGTTAGCAGTTGCTACTTTAGCCTGGATTGCAGAATAAAGATTTGGAACAGACCTTTGCTGAACTCTGAGATTTTGGGATGACTAACCCCTGCCCCCTTATTCCTTCTCCTGTAATAGATGGAAGAGTGAGAATTAGAACCCAAGTGTGCCTGTACTTTGCTATTTATATAGTTCTGACTGGAGAAGAAGACAGTTACATTGATTCAGGTGGGGAGGGGATTATTGGCTCCCATTGCCAGGGTTAAAATGGGGGAAGTTATGTTTTTGATGTACTCCACTGGAATTTAGACTGGAGATCTCAAATTTTTACCAACTCAAATATTCTATTGTCCTTGACATTCCCAAAGAAATCACTGTTCATTGATGCTACTTGGGCTAGTCTTGTTTGTGGGGTTATATATTTGAGGCTTAACTGTGGCATTAAGCTGTGGGACTGACTGGGAAATAACCCACAGTATATAGTGTTCCTTATATGGAAAAAAAGTTTGTCAAGTTCCAAATAAGAGCAAAATAGGTAAACTATTGAAACAAGCTTTTGGCTTACCTTAGGGTTCAGATAAAAGTTAGAACACTCAGATGATGTTTTCTAACACAATATGTACATTTTGAAAGGGTTATTGTGACTCGCACTCTGCCCATAGGATGACCACAAAAATTAGTACTTCACAATATTTTTTGTGATAAATTTGTTTACATATTTATTCCTAGCTCCTTTTTATCCTCCTCAAATCCAAATTATCTTCACAATTTATAACTTAAGTTAAAAGGTCATTTTCAAGTTCTCTATATAAAGTCAATATCAGTCTGCTCCAGTTCTTCTAAACCCTTCATTACTATTCAAAGTTTGATGTCTATAGATTAGAATTCTTATTTTATTTTCAGAGATTTAAAGTAATTTCCCCAAACTCATTATTTTGCAGTTTAAGCACCTGAATCCAAGAGAGATGAGGTCACTCTAATTAAGAGCAAAGTTAGTTACTGACAATCAAAAATTTAAAAACCAGACTTCTGGTCAAGATGGTGGGGTAGGCAGACACAGCTAACCTCTTCACACAACCACATCAAAATTACAACTATAATATAGAACAACCATCACTCACAGTTGTCAGAAATTGAGTTGAATGGAAGTCTGACAACTACGAAATTAAAGAAACCACATCCATCCAGACTGGTAGGAGGAGCACAGATACAGAATGGGCTGGTCCCTCATCCATGTGTATTGGATAAAAATTCGGGAGGGATATCTTGGAATTGAGGAATCACAGCCCCACACCAGGCCCCCCAGCCCAGGGTTCCAGTGCCAGGAAGGTAAGTCTCCACAACTTTTGGCTGCAAAAACCAGTGGGGGTTGAGTCAGTGGAAGAAGCTTCTGGAGCCTCAAGTAGTTCCTCTTAAAGAACCTACACACAGAGTCACCTACTCAGACTCACTCCCTCTGAGCTCCAGCACTGGGCAGCAGCTTGAAAGACACCAGTGGCATAAAGGGAAGAACCAATGTGTCTGGTATGAAGGTGAGCAGAGATCATTTCCCCTTTTCTAAGCCCTCCCCCGACAGAGCCAGCAAGCTGGTGCCATATCTGAGACTCCATCAACCTGGCTAACACTCTTTGATCTGCCTTGAAGATTCCCAGACACTCTGCCCCACTCAACTTTGGCCCACCTAAGATACTTTTCCATATGAGTGGCTGGTCTTGGTTCAGGCTTCACAACTTCCTAAATCCTCTCAAACAAGCAACAACTGGCCTCAGTGAGACCCAGGCCTGGCACTAGAAGCAGCCAGCCTAGATTCACAGCTAGGCTTCACCTGGGAATCTCCAAGCCCAACACCTTGCAGCCATCTCAGATTGCTTTATAGCTCAGGCAGGGTAGAACTGGGGAAAACACAGGTGGGGTTTGACCTTGGCTTCTACCACCTGGGAAATCCCAGAGCCAGCGCACCCAGTGGACAGCTACAGACCACACTGGCACACCACCACCCTGTCTCAGCACAGCTGATCCTCCACAGAGGGTGAAGGTTGGTGGTAAGTAGTCACAGCCAATCCTTGCAGCTGACTAGCCTAGGTAAATCCCTCCCATTGATCTACCAACAGCAACCAAGGCTCAACTACAGGAGGGTGTACTCAGTCCAAATGAAAGGGTGCATCTTGAGTACCCATCTTGGGTGATAGGGGAGGCTGTGCCACTGGACCCTACAGGACATCTACTTTGGTAGGCCACACTACCAAGACACAGAGTCAAAGCAGCTCTACCTCATACATAGAAATAAACACAGGGAGGCTGCCAACATGAGGAGACAAAAAACATGGTCCAAATGAAAGAACAGATCAAAATTCCAGATAACAGCTAAATGAAATGGAGATAAACAATCTATCACATGCACAGTTCAAAACACTGGTTATAAGGATGCTCAAGGAAGTTAGTGAGGACCTCAAAAGCATAAAAAAGATCCAATCAGAAACAAAGGATACACTAATTAAATAAAGAGCAATTTACAGGAAAACAACAGTAGAGTGGACGAAGCCAGTAATCAAATCAATGATATGGAACATAAGGAGGCAGAAAACAGGCAATCATAACAAGAAGAAAAAGAATTTAAAAAAATGGGAATAGTACAAGCAGCCTCTGGAAAAACTTAAAGAGGTCCGATATTTACATCACAGGAGTGTCAGAAGGAGAAGAGAAAGAGCAAGAAATTGGAAATGTATTTGAAAAAACAATGAAAGAAAACTTCACTTACATAGTGAAGGAAATAGACATGCAAGTCCAGGAAGAACAGAGTCCCAAACAAGATGGATGCAAAGAGGCCCACTCCAAGACACATCATAATTAAAATGCCAAAGGTTAAAGATAAAGAGAGAATCTTAAAAGCAGTAAGAGAAAAGCAGTTAGTTACCTACAGGGAAGTTCCCATAAGACTGTCAGCTTATTTCTCAAAAGCAACTTTGCAAGCTAGAAGGGATTGGCAAGAAATATTCAAAATCATGAAAAACAAGGACTTACTAGAGCCAAGATTGCTCTGCCCAGCAAAGCTATCATTTAGAATCAAAGGGCAGATAAAGAGCTAAAGGAGTTCAGCATTGCCAAACCATTATTATATGAAATGTTAAATAGACTTATTTAAGAATAAGAATAAGATCAAAACTATGAACAATAAAATGGCAAAAAATACATATCTATCAACAATTGAACCTAAAAAACAAACTAAACAAACAAGAAAAACAGAGACAGAATTATGGTTACAGAGAGCATTTTGATGGTTGCCAGATGAGAGGGAGAGGGAAGTGTCGGGGAATGGATACAGAGGTGAGGGGATTAAGAAGTGCAAATAGTTACAGAGTAGCCATGGGGATGTAAAGTACAGTATAGGAAATGGACTAGTCAAAGAACTTACATGCATGAACAATGGTGGGGCAATGGCCTGAGGGAGTGGGGGGTTTTGGGTGGAGGGGGCAAGGTAGAAAATCAGGACAAGTGTAATAGCATAATCAATAGAATTTAAAACATTTTAAAATCAGCATTTTAGTTTTTTAACATATCAAACTGTAAACATAGGGATAATTATTCTTAGTAAAATGTAAATAATAATAATAGGTACCCTTCACTGACTACCTACTCTGGGCTAGAATTTTATTTTACATGATTGTATTTAATCCCTCCAAAAGCAGCCTGGCAAGGTGTATGTCATCTTCATTGTTTGGGATACGGAAATTGAGTCCCAGGGATATTACTCTGTCATAACTACCATGTGATTTTAATGGGAAGAACTGGCTTCTGATCCTAAGTTCCTTAGAAACTAAAATCCACAGCTTTCCTCTATTATCATACAGCCTTTCTCCCATTTGGCTTCTACTCTGGCTATCAAATTTATCATCTTAAGTATCATTCTAAATGACATATTTTATTTCCAAAATAAATATTTATGCATGTAAGCCTCATCTTAACAGGAAGTGGAAAACTAAAAATCGCATAATCACCATGAAAGCTTCTGGTGATCTTCCTACGGGAAAGGGAAGTTGTGGTTTACAAGGAGCATATGCGAGCACCCCCTAAGCAGCAGTGTGTGGGCCGTTGGACCACAGCAGGGGGGAAGGAAGCGTAGCAAATAAATTTACGTTTGAAATCTCCTCAAAAGCAAGCATAATTGATGGGAATAATTTGGACTCAGTAAATATTCTGCAACATTCTCTTTGGAACGCCTTTTCCAAGCGTTAATATTAAAAAGTCAGAAGGCATACAAACCTTACCACCACTAGATGCCACTGTTGCTCATGAAATAGAATTGCCCAGTCTCAGGCAAACTCGTTTTAAAGTCTATTCAGTTGAACGCTTCCTGTCCTCTTCCATTAAGAGCTATGAGAGATGTAAAAGAGATCAAACACATGGGGTCCTGACAAGGAATCTGTGTTTTTCTTGCAAGAGACAAGATAAACCTATGTGAGTAGCTCCAGAATATTGCAAGAGTGTATATTCATTTGTGATTAGTTGCAGATATGAAGGGTAGAGGGTAACATGAGCTATAAAATCTGAGAGAGAGAAATAATTGGAATCTGGAGTCGCTCTGGAAGGCTCCACTGGATGATGTTCAATAAGAAAAGGCCAAGGTAGGAAGAGAGCAAAGTCGAATGACAATCACAGAGGAACGTTCGAATTTACCCTCCCTCCTGAATTTGCCTCTAAAATTTTGAACAGGAGAGTGATGTGACGAAACTTTCATTGCAGGAAGATTAACTGGGTTTTGGGGTCAGGTACCAATGATGAATCACGGCTTATATTGTTCCCTTGTAAACCATTATTTGAGTTTCCTTCCCTGTGTAATTGCTTTATCCTTCTGTTTCTGAGAAACTGGTCTCTCCTGTGCCCTTCCTGTTCCACTCCTACCAAAGCTTGATTTGGAAATAGCGATATCCAGCCCTTCCCCAGCATAAAAGGGCACCTGTTTGTCTTCATGTAGAGCAGGGGCTTCAGCTTCTGCTCTGCTCTTGTCCCGAGACTCGCCTTCCTCTGACTGACCAATTTTATAATAACCTAATTTGCGCTCAGAGAGGTTCAGCCAGTCAACTCCTCTTTTAAAAAAACGCTTTCACCTCAGTGAGAGCACCTCTCTAAGCAAAGGCTCCTCTATTTCAGTTGTCATGATCCAGGTGGGCGACAGTTCCAGGTGTTTTCTGTTTTGCTCAAACTTTTCCTAATTAAGTTCTGAGAGCATTAAAAAAAAAGAAACGTTTCAGACTCTCAGACCCTTTTTAGGTGCTCTGAGGTGAGGGCAGAAGGGCTGGCAGGGGCTGGAAAAGGTGGCACTTCTTGGGCCGCATTCAGAAACCCGTCAGTCCGCTGCATCTTGTCGGGAGTCCCGGAGGCCATCGGCGTCTGGTCACTTCACAAGCCTCTCAGCTTCCGGGTGGGCCCACTCTGGCATCCTGTTGTCAGGCAGATAGGATGCAAAGGTGCTGCGAAGGATCGAGAGCATGGCGAAGCCAACCAAGACGACAACTCGAACGTCCCAGAGGCCCACCCCAGGGTCCCTGTGGGAACCGCGGGAGCCTGGGTTGTTCTCACACAGGTTTTTCACCTCGAGCAAGGTCCGGGTTCTCCTGAAGCGTGTGGGCGTTTCCGGTGGTGTGGGCATTTCCGGTGGCGTGGGCATTTCCGGTGGCATGGGCATTTCCGGAGGTGTGGGCATTTCCGGCGGTGGCTGCTTTCCTGCCAGGTGGCCGGGGCTCTGGCAGCCCTGGAAGACGCGATTTGTACACAGATGCGTGGAGAATGTAAATATGTGGGAGAGCAGTTCCCATTAAGGAAAACATGTCCGGTGTTTTCCATCCATGGTTGGAAATTCGCGGAGGCGGAGGGGCTGACTTAGACACTGCGGACTTCTCACCTTGTGGGCATTTGGCGCCCCTCACCCCAGCGTCAGCAAGAGTCAAGCTCTTGCTAAACAAAGTGGACGAGGGCTGGAGTGCCCAGAACCAAGCAACTATGGCAGACAAGTCGTAGGGTCAACGCGAAAACTCCCACGCTACCCTCCCTTGGTTTTCTCTAGTTGAATATTACATACATGGTTCTGCATGGAATGAATTTAAGAAAATCTAGAGGCTTAAAAGTTGTTAGTGGCTTCTCATTGTGCTCAGGCCAAGGGGCTCTCAGGACTCACTTAGTCCCACACTTCCAGGATTTCTCTGTCCTGTGCTTTCTGTCCTTTTACGTCTTTGAGTTCACCATGTTCTGTCCTGCTAGGTCGCCTGCTCATTTTATTCTGTCTGGAATTCCCCGCCATCCTTTCATCCTTCTCATCCCTGACTCCAGGTTAACTCATCCTTCAGCTTTAGCTCAATTGGTCCTTTTCTCAGGGAAGCCTTCCCCAGGTATGTCAGCTTCTTTTTGATATGCTTTCCTAGAATCAGGGGCTTGTCTATCATCGCATTTGTCCTTTCTTAGTTATAGCCCATATTTGTGTGACTATCTGACTAACCTCTGTCTTTCTTACTAGAATGTAAATTTCTTGGTAACAGCATCCCTGTCTGCATTTGCTCACCGCTATTTCTGGTCTCGTCACTGGGAAAGACAGTAAAAGTCAATGCTTCTCTGTGTTTCTGATGATCCCATAGGGAGTGGTGGTGAGGTGGTGAAGAAACTGAGAGTTCGGTTAAATTCCTCTAGATAAGAAGGTTCCAACCGATTTGGCTTCATTCCAAGTTGCCTGAGAAAAGCAACTTTACATTTCATTAACATGGCATTGCAGCAGAGCCACTTGCAGTCTGGGCCCTGTAGGACATAGAAACATTAACATCTTACAATCTGTTAACAATTAAATGGCACGGGGCTGAGATTGTTTTACCCAGTAAGTGAGATGAAGCTAAAAGTGTTCAAGCCATTCTGAGGATATTTGTACAAACAAGAAGACCTTTCCTGAAATGACTAAAAAATCATTAGAGATTTTTGGTTAAGATTTATAGATCACTGCCTAGAGAAATAGAGGCATCTATGGCAGCCTGGGATAAATAGCTCAAAGTGGTTTTTTAATTGCAAAAATCAAATTTAAACCTTTGGACACAATTTTTAGCTAAGTCTTTGTTGCAGACAGTTTATGAATGTGTTGTTTGCTACATGGCCAAGCTAACACAAATATTTTTTGCAGTGATGGCAGGATTTTCCTGTGCCCAGCCTACTGAGTGTGTAAGTCATGTTGATACCTTGTGAATGACAAATCTTTTTTTTGGCTTTAGCTGGTAACCCCGTCCTCTGCGCAGCCCACTCCCTGCTCCCACAGTTATTCCCCACCCTGTTGTCCATGTCCATGGGTCATTCATACATGTTCCTTGACTAGTTCCTTCTCCTTCGTCCCACCCTTATCTCCCTTAATAGCATTTTAAAAAATCTTTAGCATTGTGTCAGATTGTATACTTAAAAAATGATCATAGCTGTATTTCCAGTTCCTCATGCTCTTCTAAAATCTTGCCATACTTCCTCAAGGGTTGAGGTGTTTTCTCCTCTCTTTGGAATTGGGTGGCATTTTGTGGTTTTCTTGACATAGAGGATGTGATAGAAGTGACACTGAATGACTTGCATGGGTAGGCCAAAAAATGTAATATGGTTTTCACCTGATTTCCTCTTTCTCAGGATGCCATGTTGTGAGGAAGCTCCATGTTGTGAGGAAGCTCAAGCCACAGGACAGGCTAGGGGTAAGTTTATCAGCTCATGAAGCCAGCTAAGGTCTCAGACTACTACCATTATCAGCTCACATAAGAGTGAACCTTTGTCTGATTCTAGCCTCAGGCTTCGAGCTCTCCCAGATGGTGCTGGGCAGAGCAGAGATGTGTTCCCGCAAAGCTCTGTCCAAATTGCTGATCCATAAGCCAAATAACTACTCTTATAAGACATTAAGTTTTTGGGTGGCTTGTTACACGACAATAGATGGAGAAGTAGTCCTAAACAGAGAGCAAATCATTCTTTTTCAGCTTGCTTCTGTGCTTTTGTTCATTCCGTTTCTTGGGCCTGAAATACACTTTCTTTTTTTTTTTTTTTTCTATCCCATTCCTTTCACTTGTCTAACTTTTCTGCTTATTCTTCTAGAATCAACTCAGGTTTTAGTCTCTTTAGGAAGTCTCTCATAATCCTTAGTTAAATGCCCTTATGATTTGTATAAACCTCAATACCAGTCCTAGTCCCTTGGGCTATCAGGATCCATTTAAGTGTATGATGTCTACACCACTTGGTGCACTCATCTTGATATAGTAATCTTTGTACTATTCATTTTTGTACACTCAGAACTTACGTAGTACATGGTTCTATCATGTACTTACTACCTGTGTGGACTTAGCCAAGATAATAAATGTGTCCAAGATGCCCTTTTCTTATCTGTGTAGTAAGATAAAAGGTCCTAATCATAGTGTCCTGTGAGTATTAGAAGATAAGATCATCTAAGGTGCTGGCACACAGTAAATGCTACAGAAATTTAGCTGTTACAGTTATCAGAATAACCTCAGAATAGGATGGAACACCCAGATTCCAGAAAGAATATCCAATGAATAATTTTTTCAGGTACATTAATCAAAGTTCCTGGCTTCACTTTCCTCCCTCCTCTGGGCAGCTTGGAATCAATTACCTTTTCCCCACAAGATAATTTCTTTATACACTATCCACAGAGGGAGGGAAGGTATAGCTTAGAAAGGGGATTGATGAGTGGGTTTTGAAACTCATAGCAGAAGCAAATTTTTAAGAATTTTTAAATTCCTGAAAGCCAAGTGCTCAAGGCAGATAAGGTGCTTTAAAGTTCAAAAGCTTGGCTTTGGAAATCAGAATCCAAAGTCCTGAAGATAATAAGGCATAGAGATTATGCCCGAATAGTCAGAACATATGATAATGTAAGAATTAATGAGAAAGACCCAGATCGTGCCCTGAATTCTCTCACTCCTACTCCTAAGTTGAAGTGAATTGTGCATGATATTCCAGGGTTCCTAGGTGTAGCCAGGGGAGACTGGAAGCCTTTTAGAAACCCCATGGTTATCATGGGGCAGGAATAGCAGACCGCCATGGCATGGTGAAGAGCCTGAGCTAATAGCTTTGAGGCCTCCTCATAGAGTACCTTGTACCCTAGAGGTGAGAGAAAGGATCCAATGGGAGTGCGAATTATTGAGAGAAGGAATTTGCAACAAGAAAGGAAGGTATGGAGTGTGTGTGTGTATACACAATGGCTAGAGGCCCTTATCATCAGCACCTGCCAGTCCATGACAATAAGCACCTATTGAAGGGATTTACAGCTCAGTGGACACCGAACATTGCAATAAGTACATTTTGGGGCAGGGTATGATTGGTGTACATTCCCAGGTGTGGTTGGGTAATCTGAATACAACTTATTTAGTCAAAGATTCCTTTTTTCTTTCATTACTTCATTACTCTCCCTTTAGAATGGAAGGGGTCTTTTGGTCTTCAACTGTATGGATAGTGTGGTGATGTCCAGAATATTCCAGCAGTGCCCGCCCTGCAAGTTCAGTTAGTGAATTTAGGGAAATCTATAGACCATTTCCTGTTGATACCCTTCCAACAGCATGAATCTCTTCAATATGGTTTCCTGGTAGTATCAGCCAGCTCCTCCCCAAAAAACCAATGCACAGGCTTTTTTGGAGGCCCACAGAAATATCCCTGTTCTGGAAACATGCTGCTTCTTTAGGACTTACTTGTGGCTCTCAGCAACATCAACCTTCTTATCACTGTAATTTGGAAGAGCACATGTTGTTCTCAACAATCTTGGCAACAGACTTTATGAGAAAATTTCGTGGAAGTTGTCTTTTCCAGTTATAGCTAAACCACCAGGGTCAAATTCTATTTAGCACTCAAGATCCGCTGATGGATATAGCTGCAAAGCCTGCAATATCCAGAGATGAAGTGTTCTAAACTCTGAATCTTGTGCAATTTAGAAGAGAAGTACAATAGGGGAAGGATATAAGGGAGCGTTTCTGACGGGATATTCATTAGATTATCTAGGTTCTTGTCCCAGCTCCAACAGTTACTAGCTGTAAGGCATAGAATGGTGTTTTACTTCTCTGTTCTTCAGATTTCTTTTCTCTAAAATAGACAAAGAGAAATTTTCTTGTGAGATTTGGGGATTAAAGAAAAAAATGCACCAAAAGCACAGTGTCCAGCATTTTGTAAATTCTCAATGAATGTTAACTACTATTATCATATTTATTAACATTCTCAGCATTGATGGTGGCAGAAAATACAGACATTTCCTGGTGCTCCATCTTCCTTGTAATGTTAATGGAAAAACTGCTCACTAAATGGTTCCCCTCTATTTCTGAACAGATGGCACTCCCCCACCTGCTTGAACATAGGCATGGCCCTGTGACTCTCTGGGGTTAATGAAATAAAAGTAATGATCTTTGTCACCTAAACCAATGACAGTCCAGGTGATACAAATCCCAAGAGAGGACAGTGGGGACAGAAACCCCTCCCAAAATGTGATAGACATGTAGCATGAATGAAGAATAAACTTTTAAAATTTAAACCTGACATGATTGAAATGACTGAAAAGAAATGTGGTTGTCTGTTACCACAGCTCTCCCTAGCTCATCCCAGCTGGCATAGAAGAGCAAAGTCCAGAAAACCTATTTTACTCTTTGATAATTATTTTGTATAGCATACTTTTGCCATTTAAAAATTTGTTCATTTTCATTGTTCAGAAATATTTTGCTACAGTGAAAGTTTTTTTTTGTGAAAATTCTTAGAAATTATTAATTTGTAATTGTTTTGTTCATATCACATGGCAGTAATTCTAGCTTTTGCACCATGAATTTCCTTCTGTGGTTATTATTTCTAATAAGCTCAATTTACTTGTGTCAAAGTTTGGAGATATAAATTCCAGTAGGAACATGTGAATCTTATTTAATTTTCTAATCAATAATAAAGGCTTATTAGAAGCGAGCTGTGCATGGAACAAATTCAGGGATTAGATTGATGGGTTCCAAAACTGCCTCTGTCCCTCCCTGCTGTGTCACGTGGGATAAGTTTTCTAACTGTCTCTGTGTTTCACTGCTCTCATCTATAAAAGGGATAATATTAGTATCTAACTCACAGGAGGTTTTATAATCTCTTATGGTAATTCTGTGATTAAACTTATGGGGAGAGTTAATAAATGGCCTTTTTTTAAAGCTCTGTGAATAGTGTCTTGAACTATAAAAACTGAATATTATGTATAGGCTTAACTACTATAAACTCTAGTTTTTGTTTAGTTGTACAAAATATAATTATTATTTGCTTTGCTCTTGTAGCTATTGTATAAATTTTGTTGCCCTGGTCAGATGGCTCAGTTGGCTTGAGCGTTGTTCTGTAAAACAAAAGTTTATGTGTTTGATACCCAGTCAAGGTGTGGGTGCTGGGAGGCAACCAATCAGTGTTTCTCTTTCACATCCATGCTTGTCTCTCTCTAAAATCAGTAAACATATCCTTGGGTGAAGATTTAAAAAAAATGGAAATTCTGTCAATAAGACATAAGTTTTAATCAGTTTTTATCTATAAATTATCTCCCCATGTATAGAATATTTATATTGATTATTTCTACTAGTAATATTTATTATAAATTATTTAAAATGTTATATTTAAATTTTAGCTGTACCATGAAAAAACTGAATAATTCCCACAAATAGTTTAAGATTAGTTTACATCTAGGATTGGCTTATTGTATTGCAAGTATAATTTTCTGTATATTTTTGAATCACTTTGTATTCTGGGTCGTTATGGAGCAAAAAGCAAACAGCAGAGTCAGGATGTCAGGTCAAATAGCACTGGGGTCAAAAGGCAGGCTAGAAAGAATAGAACCAAAATTTCCTATTTTTTTCATATGTGTGTGCATCTTCTACACATTTATAAATCATTAGTCAGTTGTCCAACAGATAGTAATTGAATGCCTGCTACATGCCAACCACAGTTCTAGGCACTGGAGATACAGGAGCAAACAAAAGACAAAGCCTTTGTCTAATGGAGACTGCATTTTAAATGGGGTGGGGGAGAGGGAATAGACAAAAGCAAACAATATATATGTAGGTGGAACAATGTGGGTGGAGGAAAATAAAGCAGAGTCGAGAAGATGGGCAATGCCTGATTATGAAACAGGGGAGTCAAGTGAACAAGTCAAACATATATATGGAAGGAGAGTGCTCTAGGTGGAGGGACAGCTGGAAGACCCTGTGGTGGGTGACTACTTGTCTATCTAGAGTAGACCAGATATACATAGGACTTATTAAGGCATTGTGGAGACTTTGACTTACACTCTGTGTGAAATGGGAAGATAATACAGTATTCCCTCACTCACTGTGGGCATTGTGTTCTAGAACCCCCCGTGAAGTAGGAACCTTACATTTATCTACATTCTTAAACCTACGTAACTTTAACAATATACGTGTACAGTACTGCAAAATCCCGCAATATAGTGAAAAATCTGTGATAAATAATTAAATATAATATTTAAAAAATCCCGCGATACAGTGAGGCCGTGATAAGTGAACCGCTATATAGAGGGGGACTACTGTAAATGTTTTCAGGCAGGGGAATGGCAATAAATGAATGGACTACAGAGCTAAAGTCCCTCAGCTGAGTCTTGGCTCCCTGACCTGTTAGCTGGGTGACTTCAGGGAAATTATTTTTTATTCTGTGTCTTTTTTTTTTTTTGTTGTTGTTCTTTAACCTGTAAAATGGTATAATCACTGGTGAACACAATTTTCGTTGACTTAGATCTGACACTTGTTTTTGACTAAATTTTGGCATCTGAATTAAAAAATGACCTCAGTTTTTCTCTCTCACATCACTTTTTAAGGTACAGGATACCCTCCCTTTGTCCTAAAATCATACAAAATGTACATACAAAGGAAAATAAAGAAAAAATGACCTGAACATACTGTTTAGTTAGAGTTATTTTATTCATATAAAGGTTATATATTGTTACTGTAAGTCAAATTGTATACAAGTAGTAAAGTTCTGCTACCAAACATACATGTTAAGGTATTTTATCTTTTCAAATGACAGGCTAGGAAATGTCAAAATGAGATACTTATAACAGTCTCCTTTAGTTGGCAAAGCTTTAACAAATTGCTTTATGAGACCCAGTTTTATGTGCAGAGGTGGGAATATAATGTTTTTTTCTGTTAACAAGTGGCTCATGTAGAATGTTTGGATCACCAGGTTTGAGGTCAGATCTTGGAGGCCAATTCAACTCCACCCAATGCTTCTCATGAGCTCTGCTGTACCACATACACAGAAAACAGGGATACTTGGTGTATCCGCATTGCTGACCAAGAAGGAAGCAGACAATTTTAAGGTCAACACAGACAGAGATGATCCAATTGCAACAGATCAATGACTCTCTTTATGGCTTCATATTCTTCATGAAAACAAACTGAATGGCCAATTGGGACTGCACCAAATAAATTGCCATTGTGGAGGAGGACACACTTCAAGCTTCGCTTTGAGCTATTGATGAACAGTCGCCATTCAGTTGCGTTATAGATTGGATTTCCCAATTCCTCCATTAAACCATGTATGTTATGGCAATACACAAAATGACTATCACTTTGAAAATACTGAAGAAATGCACTTTCTCTTAATCAAAAGTAGGGTACCTTTACTCCTTTTTCAAGCAAGTTTTTCTTGCGCAGTCTATTTTTTTAAATTGTTGTTCTCCTTTTTAATTTTATTTTAAAGTATATTTTATTGATTATGTTGTTACAGTAGTTCCAATTATTTTTCCCTTTTACTCCCCTACATCCAGTACCCCTTCCCTCCAGCAATCCCACCCCCCTTAATTCATGTCCATGGGTCATGCATATAAGTTCTTTGGCTTCACCCTTTTCTATGTTATTCATAACTTCCCCCTGTCTAGTTTGTATTTACCAGTTATGCTTCTTAATCTCTGCACCATATCCCCATTTCTCCCCCTCCCCTCTCCCAGCTAATAACCCTCCAAATGATCCCCATACCTCTGATTCTGTTCCTGTTCTGGTTTGCTTAGTTGGATTTTATTTTTATTTTTTAGATTCAGTTGTTGATAGTTGTGAGTTTGTTGTCATTTTAGTGTTCATAGTTTTGATTTTCTTTTTTTTAAGTAAGTCCCTTTGACATTTCATATAATAATGGCTTGGTGATAATGAGCTCCTTTAGCTTTACCTTGTCTGGGAAGCACTTCATCTGCCCTTCCATTTCAAATGATAGTTTTGTGGATAGAGTAATCCTGGTTGCAGATTGCCTTTCATCACATTGAATACTGCTTGCCAGTCCCTTCCTGCCTGCAAAGTGTTTTCTGAGAAATCAGCTGATACTCCTATAGGCACCCACTTGTAGGCAACTCTCCACCTCTCTCTTGCTGCCCCCAGGACTCTCTTTCTCTTTCACCTTTGGCATCTCAGTCATTATACATCCTGGTGTCATCCCCTCTGAGTCCAGCTCGCCCAGGACCCTCCATGCTTCCCAGACCTCTATGTCCACCTCCTTCACAAAATTTGGGAAGTTTTCCTTATTTTTTTCAATTCTTGCTTCCTCATTCTGCATTTTCTTCCTTATGTTCTAAATCATTGATTTGAACCCCGGTTTCCTTTCCTTTACCATTGGTTTTGTGTGGATTTTCCTTTGTTTCACTTAGCATAGCCTTCACTTCTTCTCTTATGCGTTTGCCATACTCAAGCATATCTGTCAAGCCTATGAGCAACTTTATCACCAGTGTTTTGAATTCTGCATCTGTTAGGTTGTCTATCTCCTCATCTGTTAGATCGGCTATCTCCTTATCGCTTAGTTCTCCCACTGGAACCTTGATACGTTCCCCCTTTTGGGCCAAACTTCTCTGTCTCCTCATTCTGACAGGGTCCTGTGTTTGTTTGCCTCCACATCCCAGGTAGAGTTGTTGCTCCTGTTATGTTGTAAGGGGCGGAGCCTTAGGGATTCATCAATACAGGGTGACCTGTTTCACCACGTTGTGGTGCTGTATGTCGGGGAGGGGTCTGAGAGGGAACAATGCCGCCTGCTCAGCACTGGCCCCTTTTCCCACTTCTGCACCAAACTGTCGCCCCTCTAGCTGCTGCTCTGGTCGTCATTCCCAGAGTGGATGGGTCTGCGAACATTCTAGGACCCTGGGGGCCCTTTAAACAAGCAGACTCTGCTGAGAGACCAACAGTTTCTGCCTTCACTCCAACCCCCATTGGTCTGCACAGTCTAAATCAATGAGGCTTGATTTTCCCCAGTGCTGGGACCGTGAGCTGTGAGGGCCAGTGAGGAGCTGGGAACACTCCCCAGGTGTCCCTCCTGATTTTTTAAAATGTGTGACTGTGCTTTCCGCTGGCCTGCCTCTGCTGCCACTGCTGCCGCCACCACACCGCGTGCTCTCCACCCCAGTTCCACCTCTCCTACCTGTCGGGGTATTTCTTCTTTATATCTTTGTTTGCTGGACTTCCACGCAGTTTGATTTTTCTGGAACTTCTGGTTGTTTCTAGTTTTGAGGTAGTTATATTCCTTCTTAGTTGTGGAGGGAGATGCAGCGTGTCTGTCTATGCCTCCATCTTGGCCGGAAGTTCTTGTGCAGTCTTGATGCTAGGAGTTCTGAAGCCTTCTTGGATAGTCCCAAATCTTGTTCCAAATCATTCAACTTATGCTGATCAAATCCCTTATGAACTGAGTCATCTTCAATTTCAAAATCTTCATTGTTGCTGTCACTTAGTTCTTCACCATACTCCTGTTTTTCAAAAGAGGGTAGTTCAATGAAAACTGTCACTGGGATTTCATCTGAATAAGGCACTGGGTGTATAGCTGATGGTAGAGTAGGATACTCTATTTTACATTTATTTTTCTTGTTATATCCTGATATTTTCACTCTACAAAAGTACCAGTCACTTGAATGATCTCTGGGCTCTTGGCAAACCATAATCATTCCAAATGGCAATTTATCACGTGTTCCTTTTGTCCACATCCTTAAACTCTTGACACACTGCTTGCACAACTTGTGAGGGGCCCAAGACTTATCTTGATCACCAAGTTTTACTTTAAAATATAGAAAATAGACTTGCCTGACAAATGCTCTGATGTTTGTCTTTTGATTGGGAATGGTGAAACTGCCACAGATATAACAAAATGAATCAAGGTTGTTTAGGCACTTACGATGAGAAATAGCAGAGGCAGACATGCTCTGAAGGAAAGGAAATAAGTGCGTATGTAAATAAAAAAATAAATTCTGCAAACTCATTGTATAGAGATAAGAACTTGGACTACGCTTCAGAATATGATTCACTATTAAGAGCAGCACACAACCTCTCACCACACTGTCTCATGTGTAACTGAATAGCCTAGATAAGTATGAATCTGTTGCTGGTCTCCAAAGTCATCCCCCACCCCTCCCCACTCAAGGGAGGTTTGTTCTCAGCCAATAGGAGAGCACTAGTGTTTCCCTTGATCCAGGCTCAATCCAGCCTAGAGTGTTCACATTAAGATAAACTGTACAGAAGAACTTGAAGTGATAGAAGAAAACTAACTGCAGTTTTGAAATCAGCATGCCTACTTAAGTCTAAAACAGCTGAAAATTGGAATTCAACAGGAATTATGTTTAAAATTGTTCCCTTGTGTAATTTGTAAAGTGCTTTGAATGGTTTCTGGTACATACTAAGTGCTTTGGAAATCATTACTCTGTGAATAAAGGTATTTTGAAAAGTATCACCCTTATTGTGATGTGGATAATTTATTGTGTGTATTACTATTACATGGAAAACACTCTGTGACAAATATTCAGCTCCAGTGTATTTTGAATATGGATTGTGGTATGATTCATGAAGTAACAAAGACATAATTAGAAAGGCAAGAAGTACTGTGGAACGAATGGTGAACTTGGAACTGAAAGACCTAAACTTCTGATATTTCTATTTCATTGAGGCTCTGACTTACCTAAAGTCATGTAGCTGGGTTATGTTTGGATTCTTTGATTATTCATATTTAGAATTTAAATTAGATAATATAAGACTTTTTCAGTAAATGATTTGAAAGGGAGCAAGATGCAGTGTCTTTGCTTGTTCCTTTTTTGGGGGAATATTGTAACAGTAGACATGGGATATGGGGTGCCACCATAACATGCAAATGGATATGGGGAAACCTGAGAAGATGTCTGAGCTTTCCTAAGCAGAACTTTTAGGACACCCTATATGTTTATTCCAGAGCTACACATCCTGATTCAAAGCCAACATGCAGCATCACCAGAGAGAGATTTCTAGGTATACAACTTGATGGAAGTAAAGACTCCTAGTTCTTTATGTCCTATGCTGGCACACAAGAGATTCAGAGGGCATGAGGGTGTGAGGGAACCCTCATGAGTCCTATGAATGCAAATGTGTGTGCATGCTTGTAACCTGTATAACTTTAAGCTATAGGGAATTCAGTACTTTTATTTGTAAATGTTAATGTTTTCCTCTCTTGATATCTGAAATCAAGATTCCTAAAATCAGGATGTTTTATTTGTTTTCTGGGCTTTTCAGGGAAGTGGGAAGTAGGAAGTATTACATGCCAGCATCTGCAGAAAGTTTTATATACCAGCATCTCCATATTAGAAAAATTTTATATTATATCAGTCTATTTGAAATTTAACATTCTGATCACCTCATCTGAATATTGTATGACTATTATTGATACTCAGTTCTGTAGGCTGATGTTCCGACTGAACTAAAATGACTTTTTTCTTTAATAAGAAAACTGTGTATAAGGATGTTATTCATATAGTAGGGTGATTAAATAAAATATTTAACAGCACTAAAGAGTGTTTAATGTAGATCAATTTTGTAAGATAAAATGAAGGGAGAAATAACTTGGGACTTCATAAACAGTATTTGGATATAAAATTTATGAATTTGATTGTATTTAAAAAATATAATAGTTGGACACATTGAATCTATATAAACAAAGATGTTCTTATTAGTATGATGAACTGGTCTTTCAAATATTATTTAAATTTGAACAATCTAATTTTTAACCATATAGAGACTGTTTTAAATTATTATCCTCCATTTTTCTATTTTACAGATTAAAAGACACACAAGACCCCATATTATTGAAAAGGGAATATATTTAGCCCTGGCTGGCTGCCTGTCTCAGCTGGTTGGAGCATTGTTCTGTAAACTAAGAGGTCGCAGGTTCAATCTCCAGTCAGGGCACATACCTAGGTTGTGGGTTTGATTCCTGGTTGGGACATGTGCATGAAGCAACTAATTGATGTTTCTCTCTCTCTCTCTTTTCCTCTCTAAAGTCTATATAAACATATCTCAGGTGAGGATTCAAAAAATTAAGAAAAGGAAGGGGAATATTTTCTGTACATAACTTTTTATAAATTATCAAAAACTGTGAATTGGGTTGTTACCTTTGATTCTGTGAATTTCCGTTAAGAGACACTAAACCACCAAATAAACACACATGTTAATATGCACTTAAACACATCAATTAGGCTCTTGACTTAAAAACAACACACCTGAGCTTCTATTATTTCAAAAATATAATGTCTGTATATATTAGTTAAAGCATCTTACCTAGTTGGTCTTTCATATTAATTAGTGATGTCAGAGACAATTGAGAAAATTAGTCAGTGTGTACAGGAATCTAATTTTCTTAAGAATTTAAATCAGGAAAAGTTCAAAAGAGAAAATTAATGACCATTGAGTATATTATAGACATGAACCTAGAAAAAAAGAAAACATGTCTGGTTCCGAGGGACAAAACATATTGCATTTTCATTTAAAATATTTAAAAAAATCTTTTGAGATATTTGTAGATTTCTTTTAAATTTTATTTTAAAATAATTAGGCATTTCCCAATTCAGAGTCAGTCTGCAGACCAGAATATTAAAACCTTTTGAGTAAAAGTTGTCTTTTCAGATTTCCTCAAGGATATTGTGAAATCTCTTGGGAACAAACTTGCAGAATTATAGAGATGTTCTTCCAGACTTCATTTGGCCCCGACAGCCTGCTTTTTGATGTTTTGCCTGCTACTGCATAAAATGTAGAACAGCTAACCAACCAATCAAACAAAGAAACAAACAAAAGAGGCTGGATCGGTAGAAATATATAATTTGTGAAATTGCCTATAGTGAACCACTTTGAAAATGCCATTTGAAGCATAATCATGTTCTCTTTTTCTTCCTGGTTGATAGCATATGACCTCTACTATTTGTCTGTAGTTCTTTTTTTCTTTAGCAAAAATCACATGTACAACTAGGAAATTAAACTCTGTATGTAATTGTTTGTGGGTTCAATTATGCTTTCCCTAAATTCATGTGTTGAAGTCCTAAACCCCATCACTTAAAATTATGACTATTTGGATATAGGGCTTAGGGGTAATTATGGTTAAACAAGGCCATTAGGGTGAGCCCTAATTCAATTTGACTGGTGTCCTTTTAAGAAGAGATTAGAACATACAGAGAGGGACAGCAGGGATGCATGTACACAGAGAAAGGCCATCTGCAAGCCAAGGAGAGAGACCTCAGGTGACAAAAACCTGCTGATGTCTTGAATTTGGGCTTTTAGCCTCCAGAATCATGAGGAAAATATCAGTCTGTGGTATTTTGTTATGGACATCCTAGCAAACTAATACAGTGAAAATGAAATAAGTGCTAATCTTTGAATAGAAGCATTGCCATTTAAAACTTTTATAAAGGTATATATTCTAACATTTCAACTGCAGTCTTCTGTATATACTGGTACGTATATATAAATTCTGCTTTCCTATCATGTTACTCTCATTTAACTGTGGACATTTGTTCATCTGGCCACATCCTTTATTTCACCTGGACTGCTTGCTATTCCTTTCATCAACCTTCAAATGTGTGTTGCGGGAAAATATCTGTGAAAAACAAAACAAAACAGTGGATTAGAATTCTCTTTCCATTTACAAAAACTGTGGTAAAAAAGATCATAAAATTTTATCAGCTATATCAGTTTTAAGCATACAGTTCAGCAGTGTTCAGTCTATCCACATTGTTGTGCAGTGGTCTGCAGAATGTTTTATATATGACTTTTCATATATGGCCTTTATTATATTGAGATTATTTCCTTCTATTTTAGTTTGAGTAGTTTTTTAAAACCATGAATCATTTTTGAATTTTGTCAAATGCTTTTTCTGCATTGATTGGGATCAAATGGTTTTTGTACTTTATTTTGTGAATGTGGTTTGTTACATTGATTTTTTTTGTATGTTGAACTGTCTTTACATTGCAGGAACAAATCCACTTGATCATGATGTATAATACTTTTAAGGCACTGTTGAATTTGGTTTGCTAGTATTATGTTGATGATTTATTCATCATTATTAATCAGGGGTATACTTTTTTGTTTGTTTTTGTAGTATGTTTTCTGGTTTTCATATCAGGGGGATGCTGACCTCATGAAATGAGCTTGGAAGTGCTCCCCCTTTCATTTTTTTTTTGAAGAGTTTAAGGACTGGTATTCTTTAAATGTTTGGTAGAATTCAGCAGTGAAGCTGTTTGAACCTGTTTTTTGTTGTTGTTGAGTGGTTTTTGATTACTGATTCATTTTCCTTACGACTATGGCTCTGTTCATATTTTCTATTCATAATCTAGTCTTGGTAGGTTGTATGTTTCTAGGAATTTATTTATTCTACATTTTCCAATTTGTTGGTGTATAACTGTTAATAATAGTCCCTTGTGATCCTGTTTTTAATTTTTTTAGTATTAGTTATAATGTCCCCTTTTTCATTTCTGATTTTAGTTGAGTCTCCTCTGCTTTTTCCTAAGGTAATCTGGCTGTTTATTAATTCAATTTATATTTTAAAAAATCTACTTTATAGTAGTTATAAGAACATGTTATTTAAACTCTTGGAGTTTTCATCTGTTCATCGATAGAATGGCATATCATATACTATGCCAGGGTGCTGTCCCCTACTTTATTATTTTATTCTTCTCTTTACTATCACATTGTTGGTGCTTAATAAATAGTATTATAGTTGGCATTATTTTTAATTATTTAGGTAAGAGTGAAGTTCCTCTCCTCAGTAGATCATGAATCTCTTATTATTTTTCAAAAGAAACATGAACTCTAAGCTTCACTCATACTATTAGCATTCACTTCTTAGGAATTTTGAATCTTTGCTGCTGAGTTGTCTTATAATTCTAATACAGTTCTCCTCTTGGTTGTGTGGCCCTTCTGTGCACAACTTTAACTCAGTAAGGATAGATTACTTCCAGAAACCTTTCATTATTCATTTCCTTATACATGACCATGGGTTAATTCCTACTAGTAGAATTTTTCTGAGGTAAGTGTTTTTCCAACTGTATTTTCTGTTAAGTGGAGTAATTTTCATGGTCATTCCATGTATTGTGGGACATTGTTTTTATGTAACTTCTGTAAATTTAAAGAACTTGAATGAAATGAAAGCTTATTAATTCCCTGTGTATCCATTTTTAATAGATGTATGTGATTTCAGTTTTTAGGATGGAAGTGAATGTAGCTGTTTTTTTCTTTCTAGACTGCTTTTCGTGTGTGTTGGTTGGGAAGGCTCTTGTTTGATTTACAGCTTGATTAAAGAGCTGACTTTTAATTTTGACCTGATTAAGCTGTATGAAAACAATTACAGGCATGGATGATTGATATTTGAATTTTTCTTATTAAGTTCCAAGTCCAAATCTGTATTTGGCTTTGTGAATAAAGGGAAAATTCTCTGATTTCCCTGGTGGAAAACTATAAACAGTGAGTTGTATTGGCCTTGTTTTTAACCATCGATTGCCCTAAAAATCATGAAGGCAAAGCATTTACCCTTGGAGGATAAAGATTTGGGTATGTAGAGAGGAAATATAGTATTATTGCATTTTATTACAGTTGTAGAAAGAAATTACAAAACTACTAGTGAATTCAGCAATTTATATCTTAAAATTGATTATCTTGTCTAGGATAATATTGCAGATGTTTGAGAATCAGATCAGCTTAGATTCTATTTCAATGTCAGGTTTTGCTGTGTCAAAAAACAGCCCCCAAACTTCAGAGGCTTACAACAATGAACAATTTCTTGCTCATATTTCATGAGAGCTGTGGGTTGGCTATAGCTTTGTTGGTATCAGCTGGGCTTCATGTGTCTTCTAATTCCTGGGGTTTGGCTGCTGAGCAGCCATTTTCTGGGGCATGCCCTTCTCATGGTGAATAGAGGTCAAGGGGAACAAAGTAAGCCACACAAGTACATTAGACCCTCACATTCCATTGACCTAAGCAGGTCACATGGCTGAGCCCAAAATTAATGGGGCAAAGAAGTGAACTCTGCTTCTAGGAAAGCATTGGAAGGGTGGAAAGGAATGACATGAATAGTAAATTCAGTCTACTGCAGGAACCTGTCTGGGAAATACTGTGAACTCTTTTTGGGCAATTTTATAATAAACTCAACATGTCAATTCAGACTAGGAATAAATTATTTCTTAGTCAGAAAATTTTAGAAATAGAAGTGACTTTGGGGCTTTGAAACCATAGATTCCTTTTTACAGTGATATTATATTGAGGCCCAAATTAAAAATGTTGAAATGGGGGTGGGACCCAATATCCTACCTGTGAACTGCTTCCTGTTCCCCTTCTTATTTTTTCTCACTACAGTTTTCTGATAAACACTAAGAGGATTTTGCAGAACATAATTTAAAAAATCACCAGTGCAGTATTTCTCAGTGCAGGTTCCACAGATGTTTAGGTGTATTAGGTTACAAAAAAAAGTGTAAGTTTTGTGTGGGTTAAACGAAGTTGAGCAGAATGGCAGGCATTTTCTGAACTTTCACTGTGTTAATGTTCTTCGTGGATCTCTAAGAGGGGTATGTATTTTGGTCTCAGGACTGCCCAAATTTTTTGTGAAGCAAGTTAGTGCTTTTGCACACATTGTAGGAATGACTGCATTAGACAACTGCTTGTCTGTTTAAAAAATTACATCTGGGGCAGAAACTCAAGATGAATAATTGACTGAGTTTTTCTCATCTAATTAATTGTAGAAATCACATTAAAATTCAGGTCTCCCCATTCTCTCCCCAGGAGTCTTTGGTCATATTACTGATTTTGTTCTTATGACCAGGACATACTTTTGCAGTGATGTAGTGGTTCATGGGGTATTTTAACCTTTGAGAACAATAAGCTTGGAGAATGTTTCTGTTAGGGTCCAATAAGAAAGAAATTGAATGACCATGAGTAACTGGTTCACAAAGTGAATGAAGGATTGTATCATCTGATCTGAAGCAACTGTTGGGATAAACTGCAACATTAACAAATGCTCAGGGATTTTTTTTCCCCCAATGAATTTAAAGCTTTATTCATGAAGACAATAATGGATATTGAAAACTGTAATTTTCCATAGTACACAAACTCTTCTTTTTTCTCTTTCTTTTTTGTTCACAAGTAAATGACTCTTCTGAATGTGTATAATTTATGTACTAGGTTATCACTTGAGAAGTTTTCTAAGAGTCATGATATACCACTGAGGAGATAAAGTTGGCCCCAGTTCTTATCAAGAGCTTCATAGCTATTATCCATTCAGAAGGAGTAATCATTATCAATCTTATGTATCTAAGGAAAGTTCCTGATATCAAGTGGTGGTGGAGGTAGAATGGAAGAGAGTCTTAATTCTTATATAATTATCTATGATTTGAAAATCCAAAATTTCAAGTCAGTTAAGATCTAAAAAATGCATTAGTAAATTTAAAATATGTAAAAGAATTAGGATGAGCACTTGGTGGAAGTTGTTTCATGTCTCAAAATATCTGTAAAATATAAAAAGTAGAGAGAACAGTAAAACGAGTCACAAGAAAGAGAAATACTTTTAAAATTTAACTTAGATTGTTTCTTAAATATTAAGTACAACTTCAGATTTTCCTTTTATTGTTCTTATAGAGTAAGCGTCCTATTACTTTTATTTTTTACTTGATAGCTGAAAGAGACAAGAGAAGTATTTATAATTTTATGAGCATTTGCCTTAGGCATCAGCAATTTAAATTGAAAAAGTAAATATAAAACTTTTCAAGTGTATGTAAATGAAAAACATACGTGAAGATAAAGTTGTGATTTAAACACAGATTAAAGGATGACACTGATTTTTAAAATCTACAGTTAAGGTAAAAGTTTGTTTTAGGTAAATATGATCTTTGATTTAGCTTTGGTGCACCTCTTGATTATTCCCCCATTATTTAAAATAAGTAACATGGATGGAGATGCTGTACCAACTAATTTCCAATTTTGTAAAAGCTGTTCTAAGCTTTCCTTTTAGGATTTTGTTCTAATGTGCCCTGTGAAAGGGCTCTTTATTTTCCTGAACTTTATTTTTTCCCCCTCAAACTAAAAAAAAAAAAAAAAGACCTCTTAACAAGCCACTTTTAATTGACGTATACAAATAGAGAAGTTTGTAAAAATCATAAGTGTACTCTTGGTGAGATTTTCACGAATTGAGCATATCATGTAAACTACACCCAGTAGACCCCTTCCTGTTCCCTTCTACATGCTCATAAAATTATAAAACCAACATTTATGGGCCCATTAACCTCCAGTTGTGTTGTCTCAAAGTTTAAAATTTTTATCCTCTTTTGGAATTGACAACATTTTGAATTTGATTGTACATTATATGCCAGTGAGTTTGTCTACTTATTCTGTAAATAATTGAAATTACTTTGATATTTTCCCCAGAGCTAGGTGCATCTATTAGTGCTCAAAATTTTTTTATCAACATGGAAGCCTTTGGTCTTGAACCTGGGTACCTATTGGGCAGGCCAAATTTTTTTTTTTTTTTTTCCCATAAGATGGCTCTAGCAGCACTTAGTTGTCTTTAACTTCATTTGAAACAATTTTGCTAGACTATATGGTAACAGTGGTCATATCAGCATGCATTTAAAAAAAACTTATCAAAATTGGTGAATTTTTGTGTAGTCATTTTAATATTGGAGATGGAAGAAAATATGCAATATTTTTGGCATATTATGCTTTATTATTTTCAGAAAGATAAAAAAACAACTGAAATGCAAAAAGAGATTTGTGCAGTAAAAGGAGAAGGTGCTGTGACTGATCTAATGTGTCAAGAGTGGTTTGTGAAGTTTTGTGCTGGAGATTTCTCACTGGATGGTGCTCCACAGTTGGATAGATCAATTGAAGTTGAAAGCGATCAAATTGAGACATTAATTGAGAACAGTCAATGTTATACCATGCAGGAAATAGCCAACATACACAAAATATCCAAATTGATAAAGTTACTGGTGAAAATGAAAAATATGTCTTTTATTTTACTGAAAAAATTATACGGACTTTTTAGCCAACCCAATACTTGAGTTTGTTCAGATTTCAGCTATTATATTCAGTTTGCATAAATAGTAACCAAGATTAGATATTGCTTTTTTAAAAAGTAGATACATTTAACTACAAGTAATATTTAAGACCTTCTCTTCCCTCTTTGTCTTCTGGGTCTGTAATGCTTTTTTGAAAGGTTAACCATTCTCTCACATGAAAAGAAAGGTCACCAAGAATTGAGCAATAGTGTGTTATAGTTGTAAAACCAGTTTTAAAAAATTGATTACAGTTTTTTGTTATTAATCATTGGACAATAATTCCTCTATAGTAATGTATATGTATATGTTATTATACATTACTATGTGAATAATATGTGCATTTATAATGTGTAATATTAAAGTTTAAATTTGTATTTAAAAATATTTTAAAAAATTGCTTATGTTTTTCTGTTGCATGTTCTTGGAAAATCTTCCTTAGAAAGGTCATTTTTGGTCTTCTAACTTAAAATAGTTGGCTACCTGACCCTATCCTTTCTGTTCTTTTATAGTACTTACTGCAATTATATAGATTTGGGTTTGTTTCTTAATTTCAGTTTTCCTCAGTAGATTTAAGCTCATAGTTTAACAACCAGATTATATTTATTTTGTTTATGAGTGTATTTGTAGTGCTGAACACTATGCTTGTCATATGGTACAGATTCAATACATTTTGGTTGCAATATGATTATATCCTTTAAAAAACAGATGCTGCAGCTATTGGGCAATCTCTTGCATAAAAAGAGCCCTCTGCCCTCATTCAGAGCTCAGCTACAACCCTAGGTCCCTCTCTAGCCCTCTCAGTCTGAGATTTACGTCCCTCTTACTTTCTCTCCTTTGTCTGCTTTTAGGCGCCATTCTGAGAACCAGGCTCTGGTCTCTTCTCTCTTTTGGGTCTTCCCACCTGGTATGTGGAAACGGAGAGTTACGGATTGCTAAGTGCCCAGGACTATTTTGAGTAGTAGCACCCATTTCCTTTGTAAACCAAGAGGCAAGAAGGTTGAAATGCACTTTGAGTCATAATAAACTTTCAAAACCCCAGTAACTCTGGGCCTGAACATTTGTGCTACTTTTTGTAGCCCTGAACTCAGAAAGTGTAGTCTGCCTTTGAGCCTTGGTTGGGTGGCTGGGTGCTACTCTCTGCTGATGGATTTCTCTGGTGCTAGCTGTCAGCCTCTCTGCCTTAAATTAGACCACAGCCATCACTGGATTTCCCATGACTGTTCAGCTTGTTGTATGGGATGGCCAATGAATTGAGGTCAACTCCTGGATGTGAGCTGCTTACAAACTGGGGGTTGTAATGTCCCCTTGGCTGCTGTGCCATGGCTGCTGAATTTTTATTCTGTTGTGTATTCACAGCTTAGTCTTTCCTATCCCTAGGCAGTTCCAACCTAAGATTATGGTCTTTTTGTGCCTACCTATTGGGCTGCAGGGCCGTATTGGGTGATGATCAGAGACATTATTCATGTCATTCATATACTATATTTTTTTACTCCTGTACCCCATTAATGATTTATAATAATAGAAAAGCACTCAAAACTCATTTACACTGAAGTTGATTTGATTGATGTCAGTTTAAAAGATCACTATTTTTAGTGGTACCTGCCTTTTGACATGGTTCATTTTTATACAATTAAAAAGGAACTCTAAAGTGGAAATATAGGCTTCTGCTTGTGAATGGGGGCTTGTATTTCTGGGCAGGTGGCTTACTTGTTATATCTGAAGTACACTCTGAGGTGACTGCCTTCATGGCCCAGGCTAAGATGCTCTGTGGTTATGGTATTTGAACTTCTTAAAAAAAATAATTAAAAAAATTTAAATTACAGTTTACCTACAATATCGTATTAGTTTCGGGTGTACAACATAGTGATACACATTTATATACCTTACGAAATGGTTACCATGATAAGTCTAGTATCCATCTGATACAACACATAGTTATAATATTAATGACTGTATTCCCCATGACTGTTCTTATGACTGGTATTTTGTACATATATCCACCCATCTCTTCAATGCCTCTCACAGCCAGCAACCATGAAAACGTTCTGTGTATCTATGATTTTGATCCTGTTTAGTTTGTTAATTTCATTTTTGTTATTCCATTGTATATGTGTAGCACATCTTCTTTATTCATTCATGTATTGATGGATACTTAGATCAGTGAAACAAAATAGAGAACACAGAAATAAACACATACTTATATAATTAATCTATGACAAAGGAGGCAATAATATTCAATGGGGAAAAGACATTCTCTTTAATAAACAGTGTTAGGAAACTGGACAGACACATGCAAAAGATTGAAACTGGAGCACTTTCTTATATGATATACAAGAATAAACTCAAAATGAATTGAAAACTTAATTCTGACTTCTTGTCAAGATGCAGGTGTAGGTAGACATGCTTCACTTCCTCACACAACCATAGAAAGAATTACAACCAGATCTAAAAACTAGTAACACCCAGAACTGTCAGAAAATTGAGCCATATGGAAGTCTGACAACCAAGGATTTAGAGAAGACACATACATCCAGATGGGTAGGTGGGGAAGATCTGCAAAAATGGGGTGGAGAAGTGGCGTGAAGCAGAAAGGCGGCGGTGGTAGCAATGCTGGTGGAACAGATGGGAGGGATACCTTGGGAGTGAGTGATCTGAGTCCCAGGTCAGAACACACAGCCCAGGGTTTCAGCACTGGGAGGAAGGACCCCTGTTACCTTTGGCTGTAAAAACCAGTGGGAGTTAGGGCAGAGGAAGAAACTGCCGAATTTTTGCAGCGTAAAGGGCCAGTACAATCTTAGAACATTTGTAAACCGACCCGGGATTCACCACCTGAGCAGCAGCTGGAAGGGTGCCAGTTGCACATGAGAAGGGGGTGAAGTGACAGGAAACCAGGTGAGCACTGGGCAAACCTTCAGAAGCCAGGTGGTGGCATTGTTTCCTCTCCAAGCCCTTCCTACACAGCCACAAAGTGGTGAAGTGGGTTGCCCGCCGTGATAATTACCTAAGGCTCCACCCCACACATAATTTACAGGTGTCTTTTGTATATATGCCACGCTACTAAGACAGGGAGTAAAAGCAGCTCTATCTAATACACAGAAACAAACATGGAGGCTGCCAAATTGAAGACACAAAGAAATATGGCCTAAATGAAAAGACAGAACAACAGCCCAGAAAAAGAACTAAGTGAAATGGAGATAGTCAACCTATTAGATGCAGAGTTTAAAATACTGGTTATCAGGATGCTCAGAGAACTAGAGTACAGCAAAAAAATAAAGGAAGAAATGAAGGTTACACTAAGTGAAATAAAGAATAATCCACAGGAAACCAACAGAGAAAGGAAGGAAGCTGGCATTCAAACCAACAATTTGGAATATATGGAAGAGATAAACATTCAATGAGAACAAAAAGAAGAAACAAAATTTAAAAAAAAATGAGCATAGGCTTAGGAACCTCTAGGACATATCCAAACATGCCAACATACAAATCATATGGGTACCAGAAGGAGAAGAGGAAGAACAAGAAATCGAAAACTTACTTGAAAAAATAGTGAAAGAAAACTACCCTATTTCCACTCAAGATGGAGGTATAGATAGACATGCTTTGCCTCTTTACACAATGGTAAGGATTACAAATACCTCAAAAACAAAATAAAACAAAAAAACCTTTAACTGTCAGAAATTCGAACTAGATGGAAGTTCAACAACCAAAGATTTAAAGAAGAAATATTCAACCAGATGGGTAGGAGGGGTGGAAGCCGGAAACCAGGATGGAGAGAACATGATGTGGGGGAGGCAAGACAACAGTCCCGCATTCATATGTGGCAGATAAAAGCCAGGAGGGACAGCTGGGGAGCTATCCCAGCCCCAGGCTAGACCACACAGCTCACCATTCAAGTGCCAGGGGGTAGGCAAAGCCTCATAGCTTCTGGCTGTGAAAGCCAGTGAGGGTTGGGGCAGCAGAAGAAACTACCCCTCTTTCAGGAGAGTTCATTTAGAGGGCCCCGATGGTCCTAGAGCATATGCAAGTCCACCCACTCTGGGAAACATCACCAGGGCAACAGCTAGAGGAGCACCAGTTGCATACAGGAAGAGGATGAAGTGTGTGGAAAAGGGGCACGTGCTGAGCAAGTGGCATTGTTTTCTTTCTAACCCTTCCCCCACGAACAGCACCACAAAGCAGTGAAACTGGTCACCCTGCACTGATGAATACCTAAGGCTCTGCCTCTTACAACATAACAGGTATGACAGCCCTACCTAATACATGGAAGCAAACACAGGGAGGCTTTCAATTTGAGGAGACAAATAAGTATGACCCAAATGGAAGGACAGATCAAAACTCCAGAAAGGGAACTAACCAAAAAGGAGATAGCCAACCTATCAGACACAGAGTTCAAAATACTGGTGATAATGATGCTCAGAGAAATGAGTATGGCATACACATAAGGAAGGAAATGAAGGTTACATTAAGTGAAACAAAGAAAAATCCACATAGAACCAATAGTATAGGGAAGGAAGCTGAGGTTCAAATCAATGAATTAGAACATAAGGAAGAAATGAAGAGTCAACCAGTACAGAATGAAGAAACAAGAATTCAAAAAAATGAGACAATAAGAAGACTCTGTGATATCTCCAAGAGTGACAACAGCTGAATCATGCGGATACCAGAAGGAGAAGAGGAAGAACAAAAAATCGAAAACTTATTTGAAAAAATAATGAAAGAAAACTTTTCTAATTTGGTGAAGGAAACAGACATACAAGTCCAGGAAGCACAGAGAGTCCCAAACAAATTGGACCCAAAGAGAACCACACGAGGACACATCATAAATAAAATGCCAAAGGCTAAAGATAGAGAATCTTTCTTAAAAAATTTTTTTTTAAAAATTTATTTATTTCGAGAGAGCAGGGAAGAGAGGGAGATAAAGAGAAAGAGAGAAACATCAATGTGTGGTTGCCTCTATGTGCCCCCATCTGGGTAGCTGGCCCACAACCCCGGCATGTGCCCTGACTGGGAATCAAACCAGTGACCCTTTGGTTCACAGGTTGACACTCAATCCACTGAGCCACACCAGCCAGGGCAATAAAGAGAGAATCTTGAAAGCAGCAAGAGAAAAGGAGAGAGTTACCTACAAAGGAATCCTTATAAGACTTTCAGAAGATTTCTCAAAAGAGACTTTGCAGGCAAGAAAGGGCTGACAAAAAATATTCAAAGTGATGAAAAGCAAGGACCTACGACCTAGATTACTCTATCCAGCAAAACTATCATTTAGAATGGAAGAGCAGATAAAGTGCTTTCCAGACGAGGTAAAGCTAAAGGAGTTCCTCACCACTAAACCATATTACAGGAAGTGTTAAAGAGATTTGTTTATGAAAAAGAATAGCAAAACCATGAACATTAAAAAGGCAACAAAGCCCTGGCTGCTGTGGCTCAGTGGATTGAGCGTTGGCCTGTGAGCCAAGTGTCGCTGGTTTGATTCCCAGTCAGGGCACATGACTAGGTTGCAGGTCAGGTCCCCAGTTGGGGGCGTGAGTAAGAGGCAACCACACAGTGATATTTCTCTCCCTCTCTTTCTCCTTTCCCCTCTCTCTAAAAATAAAATAAACAAATAAATAAATAAATAAATTAAAAAAAAAAGGCAACAAATTCACAACTATCAACAACTGGATCTTAAAACAGACAAACAAATAAAAAAACTAAGCAAACAACCAGAACAGGAACAGGATCATAGCTATGGAGATCATTTGGAGGGTTATTGGCTGAGAGGGGGAAGGGGGAGAATGCAGAAATGATGCAGGGATTAAGAAGCATAATTGGTAGGATAGACAGGGGAGAGTTAAGAATAGCATTGGAAATGAAGAAGCCAAAGAACTTACATGCAGAACCCAAAGATATGAACTAAGCAGGGAGGATTGCTGGAGGGAAGAGAATACTGGGCAGAGGAGGGGAAATGGAGAAAAAATTGAGACAACTGTAATAGTGTAATCAATAAAATATACTTAAAAAAAAAAAAAACCCTTTAGTCTACGACCTGAAACCGTAAAACTCTTAGAAGAAAACATAGGCAGTAAACTCTTTGACATCATTCTTAGTAATATGTTTTTGGATGTGTCTCCTGAGGCTAGAGAAACAGAAGAAAAAAATAAACAAATGTTACTACATTAAACTACAGAAGTTTTGCAGACTGAAGGAAACTGTCAACAAAATGAAGACAGCCTACTGAATGGGGGAAGATATACATCCAAAGGGGTTAATATCTAAAATGTATAAGGAACTCATACAATTTATCACTCTCCCCATTCCCACAAAAAAGCAATAATCCATTAAAAATGGTAAGAGTACCTGAATAGACATTTCTTCAAAGAGGACATACAGATGACAAATAGACATATATAAAGATGCTCAACATCCCTAATCATCAGAAAAAGGAAAATTAAAACCACAGTGAGATATCACTTCACACCTGTCAAACTGGCCATCATCAATAAATCACAGGTGTTGGAGAGGATGTAGAGAAAAGAGAACCATCATGCATTGTTGGTGGGATTGTAAATTAGTACAGCCACTATGGGAAACAGTATTTAGGCTCCTCAAAAAATTAAAAAGAAAACTACCACATAACCTAGCAATTCCACTTTTCCGTATTTGGCCTGTTTTCTTTCTTTCTCTTTTTTAAAATCTGAGACACCAAAAGGGCCTGTGGTTCTAAGTCCCTCTAAGGGAGGAGCATGATGGCCTAGTATTACCTATTTACATATAAAAGCAAATCCTCCAGAAGATGGCAATAAAGATTAAGGCGTGTATGAGCAAGCAGAAGCAATGTGCAAGGCATAGAGTCAGATTTTATAGCCTCAGGCAGGACATTTTACAGATTAGTTATTTAAAGGAAACACTGTATGTAAGTTTTCTATTTAATAATTGTGTTTACAAAATTAAAATTTTAAGAAATTGCTTTAAATAAAATATTTTGATGTATTTGTTTTCTTTTCTTCCTTAGGATAATCCTGGAATGTGCCCTTTTTGTTTTGATGACTGTGACAGGTTTTACAGAAGGCAGATTAATCAGCTTTTGTGAAAAACAAAACTAAAACAAAACACATGCCATCTCTTGCTGCTGAGATCAGAGTGAGGAAGGCTTCTGGGAACTGACAAAGTAATAACCTTAGAACAAAAATAAATGTACAATGTGTAGAGTAAAAACAAAATGTTTTTTACAGGAGGATTTAATAACACTGCTAACATATTAAAGTTCTTCCAAGGAAATACGGTAGATATCGTTGGTTATTTTTTCCAACATCCACTCCCACACCTCTGTCCCTTTTACTATAGAAGATGCAAAAGCTAAATACTGATTTCTCCAGCTTCTCTTGAAGCTGAGCATGTGACATTTCCAGTTAATGGAACCTGGGGTTGGGGAGTGGAGCTGGCTAGAGAACACCAATGTGATGATGAGAACTAAGTGTGCCATCTTGTAACTATGAGTTTACAACAAGGAAAAAAGCCAAGAGACTAATAAAGATGTGGCCCTGATAGCGCTGAGTTACTGAGCCCGTGTGTGCAACTGTCTATCTTCAGCAATTTGATGTATGAGTTCAAGATGCTGTTACTCGGAAATTCTGGACTGTGTAGCTGAAAGCATGGTTGAGTATTATTATATGTCGTAAAAGGTGCACACATTACATTAAATTCATCCTGACAACATTATGAGCTAAGTATTATGTATGCATGAGGTAAAAGAGATGGGGAGAGATTAGGTCACTTGCTCTTCTGCGATCTTTCCCTCATTAAAGTTGAAATTCAAAATCAAGTTGTCAATCCCAGCACATAATCCTGATAAGTATTCTGATGGAATTCATAAAGACTATGTCTGTTTTATAGTCCAAATATAGTAGAACTGTCTTTGTTGTGGTTTTCTTCCCTAAATGTCCTCATGACAGAGATTCTTAATCTTCAGAAAAATTCATAACAGGGAAGTGATGATCTAGATTAGGAATCTATTTTATGAGCCAGAAAACAAACAAATAATTGGCATGAGTTTACTTAAAATGGCAGTACCTTTTGAAGAAAAGACCCGATCAGAGCAGCTTAAGTAGCTTGTTAAAGCAGAGAACTCATCCTGGTTTATTTAGGTTGTTTGTCCCTAAACCACTGTGGTTTGTGGTGAAGTTAACTCCTACTTTTAAGAGCTTCTTACTGATGAAGGTTTGAAAAGCAGAAGGAGGTAGTGGGGATTCAAAATCTGGTGGGAAGAGTCCTAATCAAATATAAAGGACCCATGGACATGAACAGCAAGATGGGGATTGACTGTGGGAGCAGGAGGGTGGGCAGGTCAGAGGGGAGCCATGGGGAAAAAATTGGGACAACTGTATTTGAACAACAATAAAAAAGATCTGAAGAGATGAAACTCAGAATCTAGCACCTTCAGTTCATTGGTAGGTGCCTTTAATTTCTGCTCCAAGTAAATAGCCACCAAATGAATGTTAAAGGCAGCTGCTCCTTTCCTGGGAAATACATGCAATAAAGCTTTTAATCAACACAGAAAATCAAGGGTGTCTGACTCTCCTTGGAGACTTGAATGGTTTTCAACTCTGGGTAAGAAACAAAAAGACTTCATCTGTGCCTAGCAGCTGTTACCATGTTTTCACATACCCTATTCCAAGGAACTTGGAATTTTTTTTTCCTATTTGACTGTTCTTTTTAAAACTTTGCCTTGGGATTTAAGTATTACAATTTAAAGTTGTGAATTTGTTGGATGAGTTAGGCAGGGAGGATGTCGGTTGGGGTGTTGGAAGGTGGGGTGGCTCCAGGAATATTTTAATGCAGAGTTGTTGGTAACAGCTTCAACAACCAATACATTTTAAAAGAGAAATTTTTTGAATTAAAATTTGGGCTAATTATCCTTTAAAATGAAGCCAAGAATGAATGAAGCATTAAAATGTATGTAGTGTATTTAACTTATCATTCCACCATATTCACAAAAATATGATGCACAAATGAGGTGTCAGCATTTGATTTTGTTTGGACATTTTGCTGTTCTTGCTTTTTCAAAAATTCCTGGTTTTGTAGGATGAACATTGTAATCGACTTACCTGCCAAGCCCCTTTAAGTTGTTATGTTTATTTGTAACTTAGCTCAATGTATTTTTGTAAAAACCAAATATTTTCAATAAAATCTATGTAACGTAATTACACAAGTTAAAAAGAAGACTTCTTTACATATATCCACAGAAGGGATTGAAATAATTACAAATATTGTTTGCATCATTCCCAAATAGTAATTTAAAAAAAACCCCAAAACATGTTTATTGATTTTTAGAGAGAAATGAAAGGAGAGAGAGAGAGAGAAAAAAAAATTGATGTGAGAGAGAAACATCTATTAGCTGCCTCTCATACGTGCTCCAACCAAGCGTTGAACCTTCAGCCTAGGTATGTGTCCTGACTAGGGATTGAACTCCCAACCTTCTGGTGTATGGGATGACACTCCATCTGAGCCACAAATAGCAGTTTTTAAAAGTGGTTTTTAAATGAAACAACAGAACAACAACAACAAACTAAAAATCTAAGTAATTGTTTAAATAGAATCAGTAATATATAAGAAATACTTATTAAATGTAAAAATCTGGCTGAAATACACACATAATCTCTTTTTAGGAGAGGGCATGACAAATCTAGCTTTAAAATCAAGCTTTTAAATTTTGAATTTTTATAAAAGTTTTGTAATATATGTGTACATTTTTAAAGTATAGAAGCAGTGGACAGATATAAATACTGGGTATATATTCTTTGATCAATTTTTTTCTTGGAAATATTTGGGAGGCCATTGTATGAAAGGCATTTTAAGTTCTACCAAATACATATGGTACAGTTGTGATGCATCAGTAGGTATAGATTCCATTTTTTTTCATATTATATGAGATTCCATTGCAGATATGAAGATATTTGATATTTTGATGGCTGAAATTTTGAAAGTTGAACTAGAAATGAAAATATTTTATCCAGATAAAGAAGAAAACTGAGATTTTCCCTCAGATTTGGTCCTTTCAGGCCTAATCCCCTCTCAGTACTATTGTGCATTAGGTTAAACTTTATTCTAGTAATATTTATTTGACTAGAATGCTCTCACTTTATTAATAGTATTGATCAAATATGGTATTTATGCATTTTGCAAAGTGAAATATTGACTGTTTCTAACTGAAAGCTGCTGGAATTTCCTGTTCTGCCAGTTTTCTGTTCAGAGAAGTGGCCATGACGTCTGCATTTCATATGTTTGTCCTGGAATCAGCCTTAACATTGGTACTTTTATCTTCTGGGACATCTTCCAAGGTTTCCTGAACAATCTGTACAAGCATGTAGAGAATATTGTGGTTTTTCAAATAGATTGCTCCTGACACGTCCCTTATTGACTGAATTGTTAATCACATGGCTTCCATACTGATGATTTCATTGTAAACTGTCATGCTATGAAGGCTAAGTTTTAGGTTAAACCCTAAGAAAACGTCAAGAAAAAGAAATCTTTTCTTTCAAGTGCTGTACTCAAATGTTGAGAAAACACTTTTTCTTTATTCTTTGCTGTGTTACTGGCAGATTGTCACAGTGTTAAATTTTGAAAAATGGCAATAGGTGAAATATCTTTATGAATGTGTGAGATTAGAATCCTAGAGAATCTAAATATATTAATATTTGAATTCATTTAATGATGTTTCAAGAGAAAATAAAAGGGTGTTTCCACTTTTCCTCTATATTGTCATATACTAAAAGAGTTTCTTAAGTATTAATTCCATCTTTTCTGTATATTTTTCTAGTTACTAATTACCCATTTTTAGTAGGTAGTTATCACAGCTCAGGACTTTTTTTCTCTACAGACAGAAGAAGACATTCTATTATGTTTATTTAACAAATTAATTACATACCTATGTTTGTACCTAGTGTATTCTGGGAAATAAAATGGCTTTTTGTAACTTCTGACTGTCCATTGTTCCTTAGAGAAGATAGAATGTCCAGTTTATTTGTTAAGACTGCATGAGATATCATCTCACACTGGTCAGAATGGCTATCATCAATAGGTCAACAAACAACAAACGTTGATGAAGATGTGAAGAAAGAGGAACCCCTTTGCACTGTTGGTGGGAATGCAGACTGGTGTAGCCACTGTGGAAAGCAGTATGGAGATACCTGAAAAAATTAAAAATGTATCTGCCTTTTATCCTAGTGATCTCACTTCTGAGAATATATCTGAAGAAACCCAAAACACTAATTTGAAAGAACATAAGCACCCCTATATTCATTGCAATGTTATTTACAGTCGCCAAGATATGGAAGCAGTTCAAGTGTCCATCAATAGATGAGCGGATAAAACAACTATGGCACATTGACACAGTGGGATACTACTTGGCCATACAAAAAGAAGAAAAAGTACCTTCTGCAACAGTATGGATAGACTGGGAGAACGTTGCTAAGTGAAATAAGCCAGTCAGAGAAAGACAAATATCATATGATTTCACTCATATTGTAGAATCTAATAAGCATACTGAATTTACAAGAAAAATAGAGGGTGGCTTGTGAGTGGAAGGATCGAGCAAAAAGGAAAGAGGACTCATGGACACGGACAACAGAGTGGTGATTGCCGGGGGGAGGGTGGTCTTGGGGATAAATGCTAATAGAAAATGTACAATAAAAATTATATGTACAAAAAAGAGTTGATGTACCTTTTTTGCAAGGGAGGAGGAGGCAAGTGAGTCAGGGTGCAGTGGGGAATCAAAAAATTAAGCATATATCTTCTAAGGTTCAATTAAAATGGCAAGAATCCAAAACAAAGTCACCAGATCTGAAGTTCTGGAGAATGTGCCATTACCCTTGTATCAAGAGAAACAGTCACAACATACATTTAATTAATAAATCATTTTGACTTCTAGAGAAGAGAATCTGAATCATTGCCCTTTCATGTTGACCTGCCAAGCTTCGTAAAATTTCTTTAGTGGGTCAGTCTGTGTGCCCTTGTCACAGCAATGTCCTTCTATTAACACAAGCGTTTGTCCTCTAGAAACTTAAAGGTTGGGCCCTAAAGAACTTGCACTTCTAGCCTTTCTTATAATATTGATATTTTTGAGTCCTATATTTCTTTCAAATTTGATGTTAATATAAAATGATGATAATACATACTTACATGTATATTTACATACATTAACCTATATTTAATCATTAATTTAAATTGATTTCCACACATTTTCATTTGTTGCTCACAATGACTTGTGAGGTTAGCTATTTTCTCCATTTTATTAAGAAGGAAACAAAGTCTTGGAAATGTCAAGAATCTTGTTCAGGATCAGATAGTTAATAAGTGGCAAAAATCAGGACTCAAATATAAGTCTTTGGTTTCAATATCTCAGGTTCTTTCTACAAGGCCTTATTTCTTTCTTTAAAAAAATCGCATAGAACATGTATAAAGATGAAGTTATTATCAAGCCGAGAGGATAATTTCTAAGATAGCTTAAACAAAGACTGTAGAATGAGAACAGGGAGACAGCTTCCTGAAACCTTTGGCCAATAAGGCAGTGCCAGAGTCGAGCTGCATGGCTAAAAGAGGTATGTTAACTCTGATTAAGTAATAATTTTGGCACGCAATAGATGATAGACAACAGGAAGAGACCCAGAGCTTGTAAGTGTACAGACCGGAAGTCAATTCCTTGTGTCAGTGGAACATCATTAATCCAGGGTTTCCTTTAAAGGTCAATCTCCCTTAAGGAAAAAAAAAAAGTCAAATTATATTTAAAAATTATTTAAAAGGAGCGGTGTTGGTTGAGCCAGGTAGCGATTGCTATTTGTGGTGGATTTTTATATCTTGTTTAAAATCCAAACTTCGTTGTGTGTATGTGTGCTTTCAGTTTAATATATATGTACATTATGTGAGTTAGAAATGCCATATATTCCTTTAGTTTGGTTCTTTTTCGTTTCCTGCTTGCTGAACTAGTTCAGGAGACCTGGGCATTTTTCACTTTCACTTCCTTGTAAACACCTCGGCCACCTACTGGACTGTTTGAAATCAGTCAGGTTGGCTCGTTAGGTATGCAGTTAAGCCCCAGTAAATTAAGTGCTCAAGTGTCACACTTAGTGAACTAGGAAGAATTGGAGATGGCTGTACATCCTGGATTTAAATGTTAACCTATGCTAAAACCAATCGAGTATCCAGCCTGTACTTAGGTGAGCTGGATCTCCACACATGGAGAGACGTGACTTCTCCTCTTTAAGGAGCTGTTTTGCTTAGCTTCATCAAGATGAGCTCTGAAGGAGATCACGTAAGAAGTGCAAGGAAAGAACCTTAAGACAAGGAGTAAGGTGCTTGAAGAAGAACCTGTGACCCTTGGATGTTGCCAATAGGAGATGGCGGGCCTCTCTGTAAAGCCAGAAATATCTGGGATCCAGCTGAAAAATTTCTGCTTGACAAAGCCAACCTTTGGGTCCTATTTTTATCATAGGTGTAATGAAATAAAACTATGTCATTACTATTACCAACTTAACAGGTAATTATTATTATAATAATTATTATTAGTCAAGATTAATGTTATAGTTTATCTTTGTAACGATAAGACAGGTTGTTCTAAAAGTTGTTGCTTATTCATAACCTGAGATTAATTATTATAAAAGTGCTGGGAATGAAATTCTTGTGATACTGGATGTATTAGTGGTAGGTTTAATTATGAGCATCTTATTTTCAGAAAAATTGGGGAAATTCAGTAGTGAATTATTAAAATCATTGTCAGCCTATGAAGAAAATTTAATTGAATTTATATTATTTTAATCTGGAGATAATAATTTTAAATGAATTATGTAATTATCTCCCACCATAGCTGTAGTAATATCGGAAGAGGATTTCCATTAAAGTTTTCTATAAAATCCTTTATAGTTGGTGGGGATGGGCACATTAACACGGGTATTTCCAAGTTGTATATAACCTCATCTTCTTCTCATAGCATGCACAGCAAACTACTCTGGAATCAGAGACTAAATTTTTTATTTGGAATTTAGAATTTAAATTTAGGCCATTGGTTTCCTCTATAATTTAAGGACTTTATTTTATTTTATTTTTTAAAGTATATTTTATTGATTATATTATTACAATAGTTCCAATTTTTTCCCCTTTGCTCACCTCCACCCAGCACCCCCCCTTCCCCAAGCAATCCCTCCCCCCAAGTCAATGCCTATGGGTCGTACATACAAGCTCTCCCGCTTCACCCTTTCATATATTCTTCTTCTTTCTTTAAAAATTAATTAATCAATTAATTATTTTAACAATAAAAAATAACAACCCCTCCCTCTCAGACTTAAGACCCTTTATAATCTTATAAAGGACAATGGGCGAAGGTCTCGAGCTCCTCTAACTGCTTCAAGCTGGACATGGTCGTTGTCCTACCTACCCTTCCTTGGGTCCAGAAATCCATAATAAGAGTCGGGGTGTAGAGGGGAGGGTGGCCTTCCCACACGGGGAAGGATCGTGCAGACTCCAGGTCAGTTGGCTGTCCCCGGACAACAGTGTGCTTGGTTTAACAGGCTGGCATCCTTTTTGTATTCTGGGGGCAACAGATTTGGCAACAGGGTTAAGAAACATCATTCAATCCATAACCACTAGATGACAAAAGGCAGGTATTAATTTTTCAATGTCCCACATTAGGGAAAAGAAGGGCTTCTTTGGAAGAAGGTGTGCCAGGCACAGCTCACCTGTCCAAAACACTTTTGCCCATTATACTTAGTTTGAGCTGAGGGAAATAGTTTAGGTTTCCCTCCTCTCAGACCTCTGGGCTCTTTCTGTCCAAGCCATTAGGATAGAAAAAGAAACCAGTTTTAAAGTGAAGCCCACAGACCACCCCACACTTCACTAACCTAGCCACTTAGTTCCGCCAAACCATTGAGTCTCAGGAGGCGGTGATTCAGACAGGATTAAGTGAGGCCTATACATACAGAGAATCACTCAGGTAATGAGATCATAGGCTTATGCCCTTTGAAAACAGAAAAAACATGTTAATTTATGCAACATAACTCACAAACGAGTCTCTAAATCTGTAAGACTGTCTTATTGGAAAGACATCCAGTTACAAGACATTTGACATTCTTCTTGCCTGTAAATTAAACATCTTTGATGATACCACAGACATAGTTTAACTTTCAAATGAAAACAAATGTTAAATGAAAAGAAACTTTAAAGACGGTTAGCTACACTACTTTATAGTCTACCACTGAGCATTGTGATTTTCCTTGAATCACGATTTTTCTTCCCAAGATTACTCTCCTTGTCATTAAAGGGACTGCATTAAGTCCATTTTTAATTTATCCAGTTCATTTGCACAAACACAACAAGAGCAGCAAATGATCACTTATGATCTTTAGTTCTGCTTTGCTGGAACTTACGCAAGGAACATTTAGGGTGACCTTCAGTCTGCCCTTCAGGGCACAGAAGCTGAGCCACATACCTGGCATTCAGCCTTGCCTGTACACACCTGTCTTTTCCAAGTCCTTCTGGTTTTCCATTATGCCTTAAGGTCCCTTCTAGCCATCTTTCAGGAAAACAACCTTCATTCCTTCCCTGGAAAGATAGCTGTGGACCGCACAACCAACCAGGGTACCAGGCCTTTTATCTCATGGGCTTTTATTACCTTTGAAAGACAATTCCAGTTCCTCAGGGCTTTTTGGTAACAACCAGAGCCCAAGCATGTAAGGACTTTATTTTAATGTTGCTTTTCCTAATACAATTTCAAGAAAATTGGGGCTTACCTAGAACTCTGTTAAAATCTGAGAGAGAGAGAGACCTTTATCATGGAAGATGGAGCTGGGCAAGAAAAACTGCCTTTCACTTCTAAGGGTTTCAGTTCCTGGCCCTTTGATCACTGGATGACCTGTGTAATGTTCTCTGTGTTTCCTGGATTCTGACATTGCTCTGGTTCCTTAGTTCTTAACTTACTTTTGGCCTTTGTTCAGGTTCCTTTCTTGATTCATGAGTTGGCTCTTCTGGTGATTTGTCCTAGTTAGACCCATCTGACTACTGTGACATGAATTTGGAAGTGGAAATGTAACTGGAGAAGTAGTCTACTTGGTGGTAGAAAGACAGTTGTCAGTACTTATGTACAGTTTTTAATTTCTGTAATAAGTACTTTCTTATCACAGAGATATACATACATTGCTAGAAATTTCAGAATATATGTTTAATTTCTAAGTAAATAAACTACTCTAAGTCTATATCACATAGAAAAAACCCCTGGGAAATAGAAACGGAAACCAGTTTTCCAGTGCATAAGCACAATTTTTAAACAAAAATAGGATCACATTATTATTATTTTTTCATTTAAGATCAAATGCCCATTTTCCCATGTCATTATATTTTCCTACAACATAATTTTTCAATGACTACAGAGTAATCCACTGTGAATGCATCTCATTAATCAGTTGCTTATTTTGGACAAATTTAGAGTTTAATTTTTTTCATTTTAATACTATTTCATGAACATCTTTGTATATGTAGTTTTGGTAGACCTGGGATATTTTTGTAAGATGTATTCCTAAAATTAAATATTTTTGAGGTATGCATTCAGAGGTGGACATATAGCATTAAAAGCATTTCCAAAGTGTAGCTATGTTAATACTTAAGGGTAAACTTAGGAATTTTGATCTTTTGGATGAAAGACCACTCTGTTTTGACAAACTTTGGTTATAATCAGAATGAGCAGAAAACTTATTATATGGTTTCCTTTTCCATTTAACAGGCAAGTCATGGTTCTGATTCTTATTGTTTTATGCTTTCTTCTTTGCTTTGGCCTTTGTTTACTTTTGGATTTTTGTTTTTTAATGGTTCCAAAAGATAAAGATCCTCGAGACAGGTCTTTTCCTTTGCCAAAATTTGGTGCAAAATTAATGATATATGAAACAACAGGGCATGTGAAATATGATGCCCTTATGTGGAAAATGTTCCATAGTTTGTTTCATTTGATCATTTTTCTGTAAAAAGTTTATTAAATCTTCTCAAGCATATCTGGAGTTGAAACTAAAACAGCAACCTAAGCATGCAGAGTGAATGCATAGACTTGTTCAACCCTTCCATAAAGGCCGCAGATAAAATTCAGCTTGTAAAACAAGCTAACAGTTAAAATTATTCCATAGCAAATGTATTGTGCCAGCTCTCTGTGCCAACTCATAAATATTTCCATCCACATATACTTTCCAAAGGATAGTTTTCCAGTTGCAATTAAACTTCAAGCTGTTGCATATTTTGGGGCTTCAGTAATTTTGCCTATACACAATTAAATCTTTGAAAATGGTATCTTTGTGATAATTATAATAAATCCTTTTTGCAGAAATGTACTTCCAAATATTAGGTATTACTATACAGTAGGCTATATTCCAAATAAATCTGAAGACCTCCACATGAATGAAGTGGTAGGAACTCTGCATTGTTCCGTAGATAAATCCATGGGGGAGAGCTTCTGAAAATGGCTATAGTAAGAAACAGTAATAAATTCATTGAATCTAAAGATTAATGTGATGATCTCAACTTCAAAACAGCAAAGGTCAAATATTTGGTTCCAAAGAATTGCAAACATTTTAACTTCCTAGGTTTCCTGTAGCAACTAAGATTTTATGATTGTGTGTCTCAAACAACTAGAGGTCCTACAAAAATACCCTGCCTGTATTCCTTTGTAGTTCTGTTTGATCTTTATTGTTATTTATGTAAAAATATTTATTGTATACCAGAATGCTTATTTGTTGAGTGCCCACACAGTCTAGATGCTTACTTAATTTAATTCTTAAAATAACTCTATGAGGCAATTAGTTTATTCCTGTATTATATTTAAGAAAATAGAAGGCAAGGAAGTTGAGTAACATTGTCAATGTCACAAGACTTAGGAAGAGCTGTAGAGATAGGATTCAGACTTAATTATGGATAAAATAAGTACTACAAATTAGGTTCCTGAGAGTGGGCCATTGTCTGAAAGAAATAAACAATGAAATGAAGTACTGGTAAATATCATTTTATCTCACTTTTTTCTAAACATTTATTTTTGTCCATAAGGGCACTGTAAGTGAAAGATGGCAAAATAAATCTTAAATGTATACCAGATCTGTACTGAGACTACTGTTCTTATATTTTCTGTTGGTACTGATGAAGTCTAAATTTGGAAACAAGAATCAGAGCTATAAAGTTATTGAAAGGTTAAAGATCCTTTCTGGCTATGCCAGTAGTCATTTCAAATAAGTGTTTCATATTCCTTCAATAATGCTTTAATGACTATACCATTCTATCCTTTCTTAAAGCTTACTACCATTTGCTTTCCATTAGAAAATCATTTTAAATTAAGTACCCCTTTAAGATGAAAAGCCCATAGGCTCTAAGAAGTTAATAAGTGAAAGAATATTCCTTTGTAATTCACCAATCTGAGCTGATATCAGGGATGTCATGAAGATTAAAATAAAAATTACCTAACTTTTTACATTTCTTTCCTATCTTCTTCCCCAGCACAGCTATTACCCAGTTTAGAGAATGCACTCTTTCAGTTATTCCAAGGCACTTAGGTCTCTTGTAGTGTGTCCAGGAACAGAAAGTAATTTATTTCTGTTTGAAGCCAGAGTAAAAGCTAGTCAGGCCAGGATGACTCAAGCTACCTGACAACCATATTCAGAAGGAACCAGAAAAGCCGTAAGTCTCTGTAACAAAGCTCAGGTGAATTCCTGCTGCCTGAACACAGTGAATTATAAATTGTTTTAATTTTAAATTTCTACCTTACTGTTTTCTCCAAACAAACGGCGTTATTGCCCAAAGAAGGTTTAAAATGCCAAAAAGAACTGGCGCCAGTGGAAAATTCAACTAGTGATGAGTAGATTAATCATTACAGAAATGAGTAGCCTTGGTTTAATGCATACGAGTTTGAGAAGACAGGCAGCCTTTTGAGCTGCAGCAGTTTTGAGCAGCAGCATTTTGCTCTTTCTTAGTAATGCTGTGGAGGAGAAAGAAAACTGAACTTGGAATACAAAGATATGAATTTGAAAAGGGGAGAGTGGAAGGGAGCAAATGTTTTTTGAGGATTTTGGTAAATGATAAACACTGGGTTCCACTGGATTAAGGACTTTCACATTTTAGCTCATGAAATCCTCATAACACTGGGACTAAGAGAGGTTAAGAGATTGCTGCTAGATCAGAGCTAGAAAGCAGCAGAAGTAGAGTGTAATGGAATGTTAATCTAAACCTTCTAAATCTTCTCGCCACTTTTGTTATTTAAACACAATTATTTTCATATTCAGTTTATCATGAAGAAGGGTAACATCTAGTCATTTTTTTCAAATTGTCATCTGGACATCACTTGTATCAGAATCATTTGGAAATCCCCAGTCCTATTTCAGACCCATGGAACCTGAATCTTGGAGAAAGGCCTTAGATGTAGCAATTATAACAAATCCCACGGCACCGGCACAAATTAAAATTTGAGAGCTGCTGCTCTAGAAGAGGGTATAGAAGACTGGAACAACATGAGTGAAAATGATACTTGCACTAGCCCACCTTTTACAGTTATTTAAAACCAAGAGTAATACTCAGGTTCCTGAGAATGGGTAACTATTTGAAAATCAACCAGCAGTCCCAACTCCACGAAGAAGTCTTGGGGGAATGCATGGATAGTCCCTGGTAGCTACAGCCAGACAAAAGCAGGACAGGGAATCTCTTGCTCAAGGTCAATACCATTTTTGCACTTTATTCTGGAGTGTAGAAGACTGTCAGATGAATGTTATATTTTTTATTCTCTGGGGTATAGACATACCTATTTGGATTTTGTTTTAAAAGCAGCAGATTAGCAAGGAGAGACAAATCATGAACGGAAGACTTTCAAGAACTACAGACTTGGAATTGAATGTTTACTCGGTACATGACCTAATTAAACTTTGCTGGTTTCAGATTTGATATCTTTAAAATAAAATAAAAATAATAACAACTAGCACCTTGTTCTGTTGTCATGAGGATTAGAGATAAAAGATATAAAACACATGGCACAGAGCCTGGGACAGAGAAAATAGTTAATGGTAACTTTTGTCATCATCATTATTAGTGATATTCATTATATAGCATAAACAGAAGTGAAGTGTGTTCATTGCCTGTGTGATATTAAGAGAATCAGCTCTAGTGTATATGATGGTAAACCATTGAGTAGAGAGATCTGTCCTTGAGAATTGACCAGAGGAAGCCAATATAATAGATAAATAACTCTACCCTTCATCCTGTATCTTGGAACATTACTGAAAATTTTGAAATAGTGACAATATTGTTGAAACTTCTTAGATTTTTGTTCTACATATTATTTCATATTTCTGATACATGTATAGAACAAAAATCCTCCCACATTCTATGGCTACAGTTTTAGCATCTAGCTTTTTAAAGTTTTGTTCTACATGTCAATAGATAATATAGGCTCCAGAAATCTTAGTGTGGTAGCTAAATAAGTTGTGTCTATCAGATATATGATTAACATATTTTTGCCAATCATTCTTGCTCTAAAAAAATTTGGAAGTTTATATATATTAAGAAAACAGAGTATTTTAACTTGGTGGTTTTCTTAACTATCTATTCTTAAATTATTCATTCTATACAACTTTTTCTGTATGTAACATATCATTTTTACCAGAGAAAGCATTTTAAGTTGGTCCAGTAAAATGTCTACAGCTTTTATTTAATTATCTTATCAACTAATGTCCCATGGTAAAAATATGGGATGTTTTTGCTTGTTGAAGTCAAGGGAGGTCTATTAAAATAGTTGTATTTAAACTTTGAGAGAATTGGGTGGAGAAAGGAAAATCTTAGGAAAAATTCTTGTTTATAAAGCTTTGTTTATTCAGGCTCTTCATATCTAAATATCTTTTTGATTGGGGTAATTGTGTTGGAAGAGTGATCCAAAATCAGGAACTCTCCAACACTTCTTCCGTGGAAATGGATACTGAGAATGATGTACTTACAGAAGAGCATAAAAAGCCTGATTTTCTTAGCTTTTTACCCACAGAGTCATTCTCAGAGGAAACTTACCGCAATATCCAAATTTTTGTGTATAGCTGCATAATCTTTCCTGTCTATTAAGTAGAAATTTATTCTTTCTAGTGTTTTTTTAACTGATATTGATAAGCCCAAAGGTTCTTGAGAAACTCCAAGTCTCCTATGGACTAAGCAGCCACTAATTTCCTATTTCTTTTTTTTTATTAATTTATTAATTGATTTGAGAGAGAGGAAGAGGGGGAGGGAGACAGAGAGAGACAGAGACAGAGATGGAGACATCAACTGTTGTTCCAGTTATTTATGCAATCATTGGTTGCTCCTTGTATGTGCCCTGACTGGAGATTGAACCCACAGCCTTGGCATATCTTGGCACATCGAAACAATGCTCTAAACAGTTGAACTACCCTGCCAGTGCCCAGATATAGCCATATCCTAATAAAAAAATGTTTTTTGAATTAGAATTCAAAGTATGTTGGAAACGTCTCCTGACCCCTAAAAACATACTATTTCACACTTGCCATCTTTCATTATTCAGCAATGGGAGGCAGTGGATCCAATAAAAAATTTGGAGCCCCGTGGGAATGGCAGAGTAACAAACTGGAAGAAACCTGGGTCACTCAATAACTGAATAAGAATTGTTACAGCACTTAGTCTACCCTGACTAATAAATTCACATTTGTAAGGCTTTAGATATTTCAACCTCTAGTGATCTTTTCTTGCTTTTAAAGTGTAGAAACTTCTTTTTATTGTTTTTCTTTAGGTCAGTGCTTTTTATAAAATAACTAGAATTATATTTTTGATTGTGAATCCCACATTAAAGGTAGTCTTGAAATAAGTGTATTATTAAATCTCATTCATATTATAGTGAATATGGCATTTAAACATTTTATTTTATTTTTTTTCCAGAAATGTATAATTTTTTAATTCTCACCTAAAGATATGTTTATTGACCTGAGAGAGAGAGGAGTGGAGGAAGGGAGGGAGGGAGGGGAGGAAAGAAAGAAAGAGAGAGAGAGTATGAATCAGCTGCCTTCTGTATGCACCCCAACTAGGGATTGAGTCCACAACCTAGGCAAGTGCCCTGACTGGGAATGGGACCCATAACATTTTAGTGTATGGGACAATGCTCTAACCAACTGAGCCTCTGGCCAGGATAGAAATTTAACATACAAATAGGAAAAAGGCAAGTGAAGTTATGTTGAAAGTGAAGATGTAATTGGTCTTGTCCCTGCTCTGGTTAGAAATCTTAGGATTCTACTTTTGGATGAATTCTTACTACTTCTAGGCACTCAAAGTCAATCCTTAGTATATGAAACTTGGGAATCAGTAAAAATTGTTCATCACCAAGGAGTTGAGCAATTTGAAATCATTATCACAAGCAAAAAGAAAATTTAGATACGTAAATACCTATCTATGTATTACAGAGGACTGATTAACTTGAAAAACAAGGTCTCTTCTCTTTTCCTTTAGCAGCATTTTAAAGTGATTTTTTTTATTTAATTCTATTTGTTTTCTTGGGCTTGGAGTTTGACAGGGATATTTTGGTGTGTGTGTGATGGGGTGGTTGTATTTGTTTCCAGGTGTCACTTGCAGATGGATGCCAGATACAGCCATCCGGGGAATGGGGATGCAATAATAAACATGAGCCAGTATAAACAATCTAGGCTTTAAAGCAAATACAGTGGCGGGATGTTAAAGACGAAGTGGAATCAGTGTGCTCAATAATATTATTGCGTACCAGTAGGGTAGTGGCCACCTCAGTAGGATATACTGTGACTCTGGGGTGTGAACCAAAAAGTGCCACAGCCCCTACTTTCATAGTGCTCTCAGGCTGTTGAAGTACAGACCACACAGACGGCAATGGATAATTCGCTCAACAGTTGCTTGTGCCAGAGCTGCCCCTGTGTGTCACCGTCTCGTGTGTTCCTTCAACATGGCGCCAAAGCATTCTCTCCATTCCCAGAGAGAAGGTTCTTTCTTGTTAGCATTGGGCCTTTCCTTGCCCCCTACCACTTCCCGATGACCCAACCCGGGGAAGTGGCCGCTGTTCCCGGAACTACATTCCACTCATGCACCAGGCTTCAGGGCCCCAGTGACTTGCTTAAGAGTTGAAAATTATTTTACCAGCCTAATTATCACAAGTGTGCAATCCTAAAATGTATTAGATTTGCATTAAATAAACCCCAAACATTAGTTATATATACAAAGCATTTAAAAAATGCTATTTGTCAGAGGAAGCTATGTGATACCTTAAGAAGTTGTAAAAATTAAATTAAGGCAAATAATAAAGTCATTCAAACTTAAAAATTCAAACAAAATATTACCGAAGTGCTCTCATAAAAAGTCCTAAAATAATGAAAAAATGTCTAAACCAGGACATAAGAGAGTTACAAAGGTAGAGATAAAGATTGCAATGAGCAAATACATACCTTAGATTAATTGCTCAATAACAAGCAAGCAAACTCCGGAAAGAGAATTTTAAATCTAGCAAAAATTATAATTCACCTTAATTTTATAATCTTCTAGGAAATTTTGCTCTACAGCTCCCTATTTGATTCTAGTAGAAGATACTTTGTTGGCCTCAAATGCTTCATGCTGTATTATTCCAGCACCTAGTATTTTAGAATATAATTAACATTAATGTTAGATTTTTCTAAAAAAGAACATAATTGTAATATCATCAATTTATTACAAACATAAACTAAGAAAAAAAGTACAGAGAAAAGTAGTAGTCATCATTAGATATCTATTTATTTACAGATATTTATAACATATAAAAATTGATATAAATCCATTTTGATATAAATGAGTTTTGGCCCTGAAATTGATCAATAGTTTTCTTTTAAATACCATTCACTTTTATATATGCATTCAGGCCGTTTCTTTAAGCAATGCCAATAAATCTCAGAGTCTAAAAGGAATAGAGCTTAGTTGCTATTTGGAGAGTAATAAATAAAGATATCATATCTTGACTCTGATTCTTTGGAATTGTATTTTATCAATTGATAAAAATTATTGCAGTTGTATCAAATATTCAGTATTATTGAAAGTAATGCATGAAATGCAAAACAAAATTAGTTACTTGTCTCTCTAACTCATTAGACCTCATGTAAGTTTTTATTTTTTGTCTTTTTTTCTAATTATTGACCAATATTATAAAGTGGATCAATATGTTAAGAGCTTCTAAATGTGGTAGATAAGCCTTAAGATCAATAATTATATCATTATTATAAAGAAATTGAATTTATGGCTACATTGAAACTTAGATTACATGATTTCACTTCCTCTATTTTATTTTTGTAACTTATTTATCTTAACTCTTTTCTGTAAAACAAAAACAGAAAATATTAGCAGTAATAAAAATTACCCATAGCCTTACCACCAGACTCAACCATTATTAAGATTCTGACATATTTCTTTCTGTATTTTTAAAATTTGCAGTGTGTGTGTGTGTGTGTGTGTGTGTAGTTTAGGACCCTGGTGTTTAATTTTATGTTGATAACCTTTTTTTCAATATTGTAACTTTCATACTCATTATATCTTTAATGGGTATATACCATCTACTTTTGATAATTTCTTCTTCTTTATTTTTTGCTATTAAAATAATTCTGCAATGATCATTTTTTATGTATAAAAATATTCCAATTTTCATATCTCAGTTGGAGAATTCAAAGTCAAAGCATATGAATATTTTGGAAATTCTTGGTAAACAAGTATCAATTTTATTTTTTAAGAGGATTGAACCATATTAAGTTCTTGCCAGTATACATAGGAGTGACTGTTTCCTCAGTTTGTCAGTAGTGATGAAAAGTACCAGATTCTTTTTTGTTCATGCTTATTTGAGAGGTTAAAAATATCTCACTTCAATCTGCTTATATGTGATAATTGGTGATATTATCTTAAAACAGCTTAAAAATATTTAGAGTTGGCTGATCTACATAATGTATTTCTATTACTAAAATACTTTTATTTATTTTTCCCTCAAAGTCTAATCTATGTTATACTCACCAGCTTTCTCCTATCAGGAAGAGCAACATAATTACAAAGTTTGGGAATGGCTCGGTTTGGAGACAAAGGACACATTAAATATGAGCCACAAAAAGAGTCCACAATTCCTTTGGAAAATAGAAGATAATAAACAAAAACTTTTCTCTCTCCCATAGAACTTTGTATTTCCATTCACCAATCAGTTTTAGTAGCTTCTGTCTATTTGTATTCATTTTATTAAGAAAATAACTATTTTTAGTAGCTACACATAATACACATTATTTGGAATTTTTGATTAGTTCTAATCCAAAACCACAAAATAAAATATGATTCTGCTTGGAATAAATGATTAATTTGTCTTCTTGATATAGATGCTGTTTTCTTGCAGTACTTAACTATCATAGAAAATATATTTTATTTATCTGAAGCCTTTTGGCCATTGTAGAAATGGATTTTTCATTTGAAAATTTAATTTCAGGTCGTATTTCTTTTAAGGTTAGAAACAGCTATGGCCTAAAAAGGGTGCATTTGCAATTTCAGTTAAGCATAGCAGAATATTATGCAGGATGTGGCATAATTTAATAAGTTGTTTTATGTGAGTAAAAGTATTAAAATTTTACTTGATATTCAACTTGAACAATTATATATATAGTAGTTTTCAATATTAAAATACTTCATTTATTATGTCCTTTTCTTTAATTAATCTCATTTGAGACAGTTAATAGATTACACTAAAAGACTCCTGTAAACTGAAGTCTGTTTATTATAAATATTCCCTGAGAATTTTAGTACTTGGAGTTTTTATCAACCAGGTAGGGTTGACAAATCACAGTACTGTGATTAGTTGCTCTTCCACATTACTCAAGGCTCGTCAGAGCTCCAAGAGGATTGAAAAGGCCAGTCAGCCAAAATGCCTCTCCCCTCAGCCAGCCTTCACATCTTCTCTTACTTGGGCAGATTCCCACCATTAACATTCTTGTTTTGGGTAGAATACAAAGCAGAGATGATCTGTATTTAACATTCTGGTAAAATAAATTTATTGGTTACCTGGGAATGAGAGGAGTGCTGGGAAATTTCTCCTCTTCCCCTTATCATTGCCTAGATTGTCAAATCATCCCTTGGGAGGACTTGCTCTTTCTAAAAACAATTATAGACTGTTTAAAGTAGTAGATAAAGCATTTTCCATTATATTATATTATTTAAAAATGTTTTGAAGGTTTCTTGTTTTCTGTGATTTGGGAGAGGGAATTGAGCATAAATGACACAGAGCAGGGACAAAGGAAATCTGTTTTTGCCACTTAGTAGTTGTTCCATCCTTGGACAAAATACTCATTCCCTTGGAGCTGTTATGATCTTCTTTCTAAAATGAAAAAAGTAACAATCCACCCATTTGACAGCATAGTTGCGATGGTCAAATAATATACTGTGAGTAAAGTCCTCCATAGATTGTGGTATATTCTTTCTAAGGACAATTTTGTTAGATTTATTCTGAAATAATTTTATGACAGCTTGGATTAGAAAAATACCATTACTTAAATGTATTTGTTCTATGTTATCACTGATATTTTAAAACTTGCTTCTTTGAATGGGGTTGTAAATAACTATTTTAGTGATTACTCTTTATAAAAGAAATATATATTCATTGTGGAAAATGGAGATAAGCAAAAATTTTATTAAAAATTACTCATAGCCCCACTATTCAGAAATAACAATAACCCATGATTATATACAAGATGGTATTTGGAGTTGGGATATATGAAACTGATATTTTCGATGGTGCTGGCATGTAAATGTGGCAGAAGGTTTCTTTAGTTATTTTATGTGACTTTTCAGACCTCTTTTTTGAAGACAGTTGAAAATGTCTACAAAATTTTAATCTAGACATTTCCAATCTGATGTTTTTAGTCCTTGTGTTTAGTATTACTAGTCTGTCCTTGTGGGAATGAGCCTTAGCTGCCTGTTATATAAAGAAAAATTCAGTTTATCACTATAACTGCATCCAGCTATCCAGCTGGGTCTTTGCCAACCCTTTACAACTAAACTGAGGCTGAATTAAGCTAATAGTTTTGTGCACTGAACAGTGAAACTTTCAGCTCCTCATAATGATTCATGTGTTACAGCTGCAGTCCACACTCATTAATAACATCTGACTTTTCATGGAACCACAGAGCTTCCTTTCCTCTCAGCTAATCTTTTGATAAAATTTCAACTTTTCAGTTTTCTGGATGAAAATTTGAGAGTTAACAAAATTTATAAGCCTGAAGAAACCATTATTCAGAAAGATTAGATTATGAGAATTAACTTTTTTAAATGTTTTTTCTAATACTCACATTTAGGAAATATTATATACTTTTCCTGGGAAATGTTTCTTTTTCATATTTTCAGAGATATTATTCACATTTAAAACAATTTTTTTAATGCAAGATAAAAACTTCCCCAATATGTCCTGTTGCAGAAATTTTTGCTCTAAATAAGCCAAAGTTGACTTTTATGATTTTAGGTGTATTTATTGGTATTATTTCATCCCGCATTTACCCAGTTTGCTTTATGTTATGTGACTACATTACAAGGGAAAATGACAATTGGTTCAAACCAAGAAGTAAGGAACCTGAAATATATTACTATCTCTGAAATATTTTATTTTCAAATATTCATAATTAAAATAATAATTTTATGTTATAAAAAACATTATGTACTGCAAATTAACATCAGCAAACAAGAATTTTAAATTTCTCTGGCAAATACATATGAGAATAGATTCAAATTTTATTACAAAGAGAAATTTGGTTAAACATAGATGAGGAAATGATTGAACATTGTTTTAGCTTTAAAGAAGTATAATGTGTCTTTGTATAAATATTTTCATGGGTGACATTCATTATTCTTTAACATGATTTTGGCTTAAATAAATTAAAAGTATGTTTTCCTTGGTTTTGGTAGTTTGGGATGTAGGTTTCTGCATTTGATAGTCACTAACACAGCAGATAAATCATGGTCTTCTCAATGGTCACAACTGAGGGGAGAGAGAACTTCTTTAGTCTGCTCTGCACTTCGACTTCTTTATTTATTTGGTAAAATCACAGTAAGCCTCTGTGATGGATCCTGTGGATCATTTTCATAAAAAAATGCCTTCCAACTTCTTGCCACTGTGACTTCTAGAGGTTAAAAAAGAAAACAAAGCATATTCCATATATCCTTGTTGCTAAAGTTCCAGGTGTGATTTGGATTCCTCCAATTTGGCACATTCATATGAGACCTGAATTTGGAACTAAATAAGTTGGGATGGAGACCATAATTTTGCTCTTCAGATGATGGCAGAGACAGGATGGGTCCAAGTTAACAGCTTCCCGATCCATCAACTTCCTCCAGTGCCATGTGCAACATCCCCTAACACAACAGTAGTGGGACAATTCTTGGGGCTGGGTGGGAACTTTCTTAAATATTATACCTAGAACTTACATCTCTGGATCGACCAACAATTTTAAAGCCACAGAATAGCAAATAGTATGTTTCATTCTGTAAAATAGGTTTCTATGGCTTGTAATGGAGCTCTAAACAATTAAGAATCTTCCTAGATTTTAAGCTATTCAAGAAAATTTTGATTACCTATTTCTGATGATGGAATGGATAGATGTTCCACAATGTTTTCAATTGTCATTTGACTCTTGATTTAGATTACTAGCAAATAAGGCCCTGCTTTGTGAATAGGTTTTTGGAGACAGAAATATTGTGATATAAGGGGAAAATGATTTTTTTCTTCTAATGTTCTTTTTATAGAAAAAATAACCTTATGCAATGATGCAATCAAGGTAAACACACACATATACCCATTCATATAATCAGACACCACCTATAATATTTGGAGGAACTAATGCTACAAATAATCCAAAAGTAATACATTTGAATAAGGTATGATAGTGAATTTTATCACTTCATCATCATTGCTATCTGTCTAGTATATAATTTATGATGTTCATGTGTCTCAATTCTTTTGTAAAGCCTTCTTTGCTCCTCCCACGCTTATCTCTGTAAACATTGTGTACCCAGGCATATGCGTACACACACACCATTCTTATTTACCAATTCTCTACGTAATTATATTGGAACTCTGATCAAAATGTGTGACAATAATTTGTTTAGCCAGTCTTTCATTTTTGATCATAAGGTCAGTGAGGGTAAGAATTGTGTTTTTATTATTACCTTTGAATCCATAGTATCTAAAAAATTGTAGACATTTAAAAAAAGTGTTGGTTGAGATGTACAGATGAGGGAGTGGGAGGAAGCAGAATGTGAGGAGGTCAGCATAGGGAACTCTAGAGACTGAAGGATGAGGAGTCTGAAGACCCATTGTTGCGGTTATCTATTGCTGCAAAACAAACCCCCTCACAATTCAGTGACTTAAGACCACAATTGATTATTCCTTATAGTTCTGTGGATTTATGAGCAGTCCTGTGCTCTTGTTATTGATTGGGTCTCTGGCATAGATAGAAGATCCAAAAGACCTTCACTCATATGGTTCACAGTTGGTGCTGGTTTTCAGCTGCACAAGAAATAATGGAAGATACTAATGATCTCTTAAGTCTCTGCCTGGGAAGTTATACAGCCTCATTTCCACTGCCCTTGACTGGGCAAAAAAGTCTCATGGTTAGCCCAGATTCAAAGGCAAGGTAAATAGATATCACCTTTTGAGGGTCTAGAAATAAAGTCACACTGAAAAAAGAGGAATGGTAAATACTGTTGTAGCCATCTTTGGAAATACTCTGTACTACATCTTTATTTTATTTCCGTCACTCCTTAGATGTGAGATATATTCCTGGGTCTCAGTTTTCTCATCTTTATAACAATAGTACTAGACTTGATAATCACTAAATTCCCTTCTAGCTGTGGGATTATATGATGCAATAATATTTTTGTTTGAAAGGTTCATATTGAAAATGAAACCAAGTTTGGTCACATCTTTATTTCAGTAGGGATCTTATCAAACTTTTTTCCCTCCAAGTCTCCTGTGTGCTTCAAGTTGCTTTGTAGACAAGTGGTACTCAAAGTGTTGTCTTTAGACCACCATCATCAGTATGTTCTGGGTGCTTTTCTTAGAAATACATATTAATAGACTTTACCATTAATCTACTGCATCAGTATCTGTGGAGTTGGGGTCCAGGAATGGGTTTTAAAAGCCCTCCAGGAAATTTTGATGCCTGGTAAAGGCTGAGAACCACTGGCATAGAATACATCAGAAGAAATGAAAAGCTCAGCAGTAATATAAAGCAAAGCAGTGCTGCCTACTGGTCATACATCTAGTCAAAAATAGTGGGTGGTCGTATTGATTAAAGCCCCAAATTCTCATCTCAGCCAACCACACTGGAACTCCACGATTAGAGAATTGGTCTTTGGCTTCAAATCTAGGAGTTTAGTTGTAAAGGAAGCAACCCCTCTGAAGAGAGGAAAAACATAAGCAGCCATTACAATGACAGCAGTGATAGTTTACTTCATTGTCTTTCTGAGAAGCACATAGCAAAACCTAAAGAAACTGAACACCAGACAATAAAATCTTGCTTTGAACAAAAAGGTCTTCGTTTGAAGAAAAGATTGATCCATATGATTTCAAGCCTCCCTGAGAAAGAGGGAAGAGCCATAATGGGGACCTCTATAATGGGCAACTCTGGGAGTGAGGAAAATGTGCAGGGTGATCTTGATAGCCTGACAGAGGAGGAAGCTTGTTAAACATAAAATGGGTAAAGAGATGAGCAAAGCGCAAGTGGAGAGACAGCAAAGATAAAAGCTGTTTCCCCTCCATTTGGCTCTGGGCCAGCCTCAATGCCTATTAACCTGGAGGTGGATTACAAAATGGCTCATGAACTGTAGAAAAGATGGGAGGACAGATGAGAGATGAGAGAGGGAACGTGAGGAAGTGTGAGAGACGATATGAAGGGGAGCGTTTGGAGCTGTTTATAATGGCTCAGAGGCAAGAAGACAGAAACAAATTACCTTTCAAAAAATAGGACCTCCACCTCTAGCACTTTCTGTCAATGGCCTAAAAATAACCTGGAGGCAGGAAAATGAAAGATTAAAAACTGAGAAATTCCCACATGCCTTTATTTAGAGGAATCACTTGTCCCCTCGCCCCCAATTGCAAGGGAGGCTGGGAAATGTTCCTTGGGAGCTGTGTGCCCACAAGGAAAAAGAAAGGTGATTTAGATAATCCACAGCTGTCTCTACTACATAGATATAAATCACTTATGGTTAAAAATTATTTATCTCAAGTCTACTCTATAGAGCAAAGATGAACAATTTTAATAAAAAGAATAGCTACAACTGAAGTGTATAAAAGATTATGAATTTATCTGTGGTCACTTTGATATGAAATAAATACATTGATTTTCCTAGATGCTTACTTAATTTTAGCTTTTAGTTATATTTACTTTTCCAAGTGGAATATTATCTGTTGTTGACATAGCAAATAATGTAGGCCCATAGCTTTTAAGTGTTATTTTTCTTAGCTGGTTTATATTAAAAGTTCACATATCACAGCCATCTAGGTGATCTCAAAAAAGAATGTTGGTGGAGTAAAAATCATTTAACAAAATGTAATTGGATTTAAAATTGGATATAATTAAAATTTTAAAGCGCGATACTAGGAAATTGGGAAATGATAATATAGTACTGCTATGCAGATATTAAGTGTATTACTGGAGGTTTGAGGGAATGGTCGGATATTCCGTTTAAGTGCTACCTCGACACATTTCAACTGTTTAACTTTGAGTAAGTTACTTAGTGTTCTGGGACTCACTTTGTCTATCTCTGAGGTATGGGGCAGTTGAAAATTTGGATTAACTAATTTCTAATGCCCTTCTAGCACTAGAGATTTAAATGGTACAGTAGGATAAAGGAAGGCTTTAAGTGTCTTGTGCACCTAAAAGGGTAGCAGAAACCTCCCTTTCATTAGGTTGGACTAAACCAAAAACATTTTAGATGCATTGGTACCTACAGAGTTTCCTTTCTGGGAAAGGAAGTACAGTTCCTGGAAGCGTAGTGAGATAATTTATATCCATGGCTGTAAAGCTCTTAGCATGGTGCCTGATACAAAAAGAGAGCGCAATCACTTAATTAACTTTAGCCATTAGAAAGCCATTTCAGAGCACTTCACAGGCTTTACATCCAAATGTTGGTTTTTATTATCCTATCACCGAAATTAAATCCCTCTAGATTTACCAGTTGGACTAGAACTTTACCTGTCAGTATATGTATGCCAAGGAGTTAAGTTGCCAGGAATGGAAGAGGAAAATTTTATGCCTATCTACATCTTCCTCTTTGTCCTTATTGCTTAACCTTTTCCTCTGTCTTTCTCTTCCTTGTCCTGTTAAGTTCATGACTGTAAATCGAACATAGGTAGTCTGCTTTCAGATCCCATTTTCCAGTCTACTCCTCTATGCTGACTCTTCTTAGTACATTTCACAGTGCCTTCCTCACGTAGACGTTTTGTAAATGTTGGTTAATGCTATAATGAAAATTTTCACATTTTTTCTTTTGTCTGGTTAAAAAAATTACTTATAGGATTGGAGTTTGGAAGGTTTACAGGTGTGGGCAGGTATTAAAGCTTCAAGATATTTATGAGTGTCATAAGCAATTTTGGGCTTATGTGCTTGCTAATGCACCATTTGGCTGATTTCCTTCAGCCAACTTTTTAAGTTTTTTCTTTTGGTTACTGAGTAGAGTTATTATTGAAACCCGCTTTGTTTCTTACCCCTGAATACTATCGATGACCAGATCTTGCCCTTTCTCTCCCAAATAACTTTGACCTGTCACATCTCTCCATTGTCTCGGTCAGTTCTCTAGTTAAATCTGCCAACATCACATCCTTGGGCCTCTATGGTAGCCTCTTAACAGATCTTCTTACATCACTCTTGCCCAGCCCAATAAAAAACATTTTTCTCACAGCAGCTACAGTGATCCACTGAAAAATGCACCTGAAATTTGGCTGTTGTGTTGAGTATCAGTCAGGATTCAGACAGGAAACAGACTTCAGTTTAAATAGTTCAAATGTAGGGACTTCCGGCCAAGATGGAGGCTTAGACGGACACGCTAGGTCTCCCTCTACAACTAAAGAGGAATACAACTACTTCAAAACAAAGGATAACTAGAAATTCCAGAAAATAAAGCTACACGGAAGTCCAACATATGAAGTTATAAACCAGCGGTGCCATTTGGGCAGGTAAGAGTTAAAGAGGGCAGTGCTGTTTGCGGTCGCACCCGGAGCAGCGGGCGGCGAGGAATCCCGGATCCGTCAAGCCCCTGGCGGTGCGCGACTCCGGCGCTGGGGAGAGCGGCCGCCGCATCGCCTTGAACAGTGAGGCCCAGGGGGGCGGGAGGACGGATCCCGGTCTCCTAGCTGAATAACTGTGTGAATCCATCTTGGACCCCCGCCCCCAAAGAAAGCACCACAGGGCTGCGAAATAGGTCGCGGACAGGCAGGCGCCGGCGGGTCGCTGATTTGTGACGCATACACAGGCACTGCCCCCGACAGCCGGCCCAAGAAAACAAAACGCATCTGTCAAAATGAGGCAGACAACTATAGAAATCCTGGTGACACAACTCACCAGACAGCAGATAGAGAACCTGACAGATGAACAGATAAGAAACCTGTCAGAGGCTCAGTTCTGGGCCATTGTTAACAGATGGCTTACAGAATTCACAAAAGAGCAGGAAAAAGATATGAAAGAAGCGAAAAACTTTCATAACGAAAGGAACAAAACCGCATACGAGACAGAAGGAAAGGAAATAAAATCCAGAGTTCATTTCAACAAACTGGAATATGGAGAAGGAACGAGCAGTCAACCAATGCAGCGAGAGGAAATGGGAAGCAACAATGAGAGGATCAGAAACCTCTGGGACAGCTATAAAAGGCCCAACATAAGAATCATTGGTTTGCCAGAGAATGAGGAAGATGAACTAGAACTTGAAAAATTGAGTGAAAATATAATAAAGGAGAACTTCCCAGACTTGGGGAAGGGAATAGACTTGCAGGTCCAGGAAGCAAGGAGAGTTCCCAAGAGACTGGACCCAGGGAGAACCACTCCAAGACACATTATAATCAAAATGTCAAAAATTAAAGATAAAGAGAGAATCTTAAAAGCAGCAAGAGAGAAGAAAAGAATTATGTACAAAGGGGTCCCAATTAGACTATCAGCTGACTTCTCAAGGGAAACCCTACAGGCAAGAAGGGACTGGCAAGAAATATTCAAAGTAATGAAAATCCAAAACCTACAACCACGAATACTCTACCCAGCGAAATTGTCATTCAGAATAGAAGGACAGAGAAAGTGTTTCCAGGACAAAATAAAACTGAAAGAGTTCATTAGATCCAAACCACTGTTATATGAGATGTTAAAGGGACTGGTTTAAAAAAAAACAGAAGCTAGGGAGATGAAACAAAGGCAAACTAAATAGGCAACGAGAGTGGAAGAGGAACTGTGGGTACGGGAAGCATATTGGGGGGAGGTCAACAGGGAGGGGGAGTGGGGAGAGGGAGGGAGATGATATAGGAATTGGGGATCAAGGTAGGAGGGAATGGAATAGACGGAGAGAGGTTGGGAGGAACTGTATGCACAACTAATGGACATAATCTAAAAGGGGGGGACAACTGGAGGGAGGGGGGCCACTGGGTGGAGGGGAGCAGAGGGAAGGGAAATTGGCACAAATGTAATATTTTAATCAATAAAACACATTAAATCTGAAAAAAAAAATAGTTCAAATGTAGAGATTATAATGAAAGACAAATTTTGCAGTATGGTCACAGTTAAGGGGACAATAGGAGATACTGAGGAACATAAAGACAGACAAAAGTGGAAGTTTTTTACTGTTCTTCAGGTTAAAGGAGCAAGTGGAAGGAGCCATGTTACCAGAGCTCATTGAGAGCTAGCTTAAGGAGGAGGGTCCATATCTAACCAACCACAAAGTCCTTTCAGTTCTAATTCTAAATGTTCTAACTTAGCTTCAACATTTTTACCCCATTGATACTTAATTGGTTACAGTTATTTTCTGTGGTATTCTTGTCCCTTTTGTCTTCTTCATCATGGTCTGTCTTCTGGGCAGAGATAGCCACTTACAACAAGATTTGTACCACTTTATTGTGCAAAAAATATTTATTGCACCTTAAACTTGTCTTTGCTTACTCCTTAGCTTGACGTAAAAGCTTCTTTGAAGTAGGAACTATGTGAATTCTCTCTACTATTTTATCTATCCTAACTTATCACCTGCCATATCCTATCTCACCCAATGATTCTATATCAACATCGTGATGACATTACTTACCTTGTGCTTTCTGTAACCTTATATGGTGGCGGAAGAGCTAAAAGTCCCTTGAAAACTTGCATTTCTGTGCTTACCTGCAAAGCAACTGAGTAGCTAATTCCTAACATATTATAGACCCCATCTTATGCCATCCATTTGACCTTAAAAGAAATAGTGTTAATGAGAATTACGTTAAAATCACTCATACTTCGGTTTCCTTCATTTGTAACACAATTTGTTTAATCATTCATTCAATTATTCTATAATCTTTTATTGAATACCTACTATGTGCCAAATACTAAATATAGATATAAAGACTTTGCCATCAAAGAATACAGTCTAGTAGAAAAGATGAATATGTAAATAATTGTAGGGTTAGATGGTACCTTACCTTGAATCTAAAATATAGATGTGTTTGTAAATGTATGGCTAATGATTAGGGCTGGATTCTCATGAGAAAAACAAATATGTAAATTGCTAATTTTTCAGCCTTTTAAAAACTATTATTAAATGGAAAGACTATTTCAACAAGATTTTGGCCCAAGCCTTTATAATTTCAAAATACTTCTTTTAAATGTCAAATGTTTTGTTTATAAATAGTTCTGGAAGTTCTCAGAACAACTCAGAAATCACAAGTGACTTGTAATGAATTTAAATTTCAGTTTTTGTGTTTTTCCTGAGTCTTCCCTGGAATAGGTGCTACTGAACAATTAAAATACTAAAATAAAGGATAAGAAGCAACAAATTCCTTTACTGGCCACAAATTGAAGAATCTGCTCTTTAATACTAGGACAGACTTATAAATTATGTAATATGATTAGCTATTTGGCACATTCAAATGTTATGCATAAGATGTCCTAGTAGTTTTCTAGAAATACTGAGTAGAGGTATTTAAGAACTTAATTATTTGTCTTGGAGATTGTGTCTGAAAATACTGATGAATTCAATTTATAACCATTTGCTTTTCACATCACAAACTAAATTTACATTATGATTGCGACTTGGAGAGGCATCTTGGGGCTAAGTGTGCCTCTAGATATTTTTCCTACTAACCTTTTTTACAAATGATTTTTTGAGATACTTTCAATAACAGAGCCATGATTTAAATAAAGTCCAATAAAAATCTAAATGTGCCTTTCAGTTCAAAGTTGTTGTAATTTTTAAATGTTTAGTTTGTGGTTTCACATTTACTGTTTAAGGATAAGTTATAAATCAAAGAGTTGGAATGGACTTTATGGGGTCATTTGGTTCCACTATTGCCTTGGACTAGCACAAGCCAAACTTATTTAAATTGACACTCTCATTTGAATCTCCTCTGAAGACACGCCATAGCCTTGCCTGGCAGAGTACTTAATCACCCATACAGTGGGTATGATGTTCTTTCATAAGAGTGAGTGTAAACACTACTTGGCCCCTTTGCTGAAAACTAAGCCCAATTCCTTTTTAGTTTTTGACAAATACTTACTGGTTACTACTATCTGTCAATTTGAGAGCATTTATATAACCCTTTGGTCTTCTGTTTGCAAGATTAAAAAAAAAAAAAAGGAATAAAAAACCAAAACCAAAAACTTCTTTACACTTTTTTTATGGAATCCATTTTCCGATTTATCCTCTTGGGTCTCTTAGTTTCTCCATATTTAAACTGCCAGAAGAAAGAAAGTTTCTCCTAAACCAGGTTAAGAAGAGCAGGCCTCTTCCTTCCAGTTAATTTGGGGAAAATCTACTCAGCATGCAATTCATTCTGAGCCAGTATTCTGGATGTTAAAAGGGCAGTGTTGAACAAGAAAAGCCTCAGACCTCTGGGAGTTAACTGTCTTGCCAGGGCGGCAGAGAAGGAAGCAGGCAATGCAGGGGGTCAGGAATGCTAAGTAGTTAGTGGGAGCATGCAAAAAGGGGTGGCCAAGGTGGCTGTAGACCATTAATTAAAGCAGTGAAGCACCTATGATAACTTGATGCCATATTTAAGGATTTTGTACATTCTTCACATAGTGCAGAAATGGCTCTCAACGGGTGAGAACTGCAGCTTTAGCTGTATGTGTTCCTAAAACAAACAAACAAACAAAGTAAACCTTAATTTGTGGGGTGGTATGCTCCATAAACAGTTTTTTGGTCTAGACAAATATTTTTCAGTTCTCTGATTCTTTGCCCAAACCCTCATAAATTTTTAGGAGACAAGAAAAAACACATCAGGTCTTATTTCAGTACAAATGTGAACATAATCCCTAAGATAAACATTTTTAAAGAAAGTATAATCATAAATTTCTAAACATAATATATTTTCCAATATTTAGTCTGACAAAAGATGACTGCACTTCTTCCCATGATACCTTTACCTGTAGATGGTTATATATATATATATATATATATATATATATATATATATATATATATATATATAGTTTTTTGGTTGATAGTGTTGACAGTTGACTCCCAGATAGTCACTATATGTTCAACTTTTCACTTTGTAAATACAGACAATATTCTATTCTGTTCTATTCTATTCTATTATTTTACAGACAGAAAACCCAATTTTTAGCCCTTGCTTAAGTGATAAATGGTTCTCACGGCACTATACACCCTTTAGTAAGAGTTGTATGTCCTAATTTTTCCAGAATAAATTTGACTTTCACTTTTGGTTCTAGCATAGTTACTAATATCTCCTCTTATCATGCTCAAAAGTATCCTAGATTGAATGACTAAATTACATGCTTGCCCTACATATGTTGAACTTCAGGCCAACTACAATGAAAACATAAGTAGCATTAAGTAATAATGTTTCATTGATGCTCTCTATTGTTTCTCTATTCTCAGTTTCATTGATTTCTGTTTTTAAAGGTTGTTTTTTAACTTATTCTATTTGCTTTGAGTTTATTTTACTCTTCCTGGATTCTTAACATGGGAGCTTAGATTATTGATTTGAGACTATTTCTCATTGTAATGTAGCATTTAATTCTGCAAATTTTCCTCTCAGCGCTGAGTTAGCTGTGTCCTACGAATTTTGATACGTTGTAGTTTCATTTTCACACAATTCAGTGACACCACAGGAGGAGGCTGACCATTTGGTCTTCTCTGACGCCCCCAGCATAGTACAGGATGGGTGGAGGAAGGAGTTAGGGTGCCTTTTTACAGCGTGGCAAGAGTCTAGGCAGTCCCTTAGCCTTTGCTGGTGTGGTAGGATGGAGCTACAGTTTTAATGTGGTCTTGGGCATTTGGCTAAAGCAGAGAAGTCCTTGTCTAAAAGTTTTCTGACTTTCTAGGTGTCTCGTTGTCTCTTGTCTTTTTCATTTTGTTGTACATTATACATGCTGCATAATTTTACTGACTTTATCCTTCAATTTACCAATTCTCTCCTTAGATTTTCATTTGTTTCTTTTAATCACCTTGACATTTAATTAAATTCTCTAAATTTTATTCTCTACCTAAGATTTTTTTAGACAACAGAGATGTTATAAATTTAACTGTCAATCTACCAGGATGAGTTTACGGTTATGAATTATCAGGAGAGATTCCCCACTGCCTTTCAGCCCCAGCACAATCTTCATCTTTGTCCTGGCTTGAGACAGGTGAGTTTCCTTTCTATGTCCTTATGGATGTCAAATTTTATTCCTCCCTCACCTTTATAGTAATAATAGGAAATCTTATTGGATTTCATACTTTGAGCAAGTACTAAGCATTATCACCCAGTTCCTGCATGTTGTACAGTCTTTAGAGAAAACTCAGGTAGGTCTAGGGTTTGGGCAGGAACTCTCAGAGGGAAAAGATACCTTTGCCACTCACCTGTTTTCCATGTTTCCTGTGCAGCCATGGGGGGGGGGGGGTAGGGGGTGGCTCCACAGAAACGTTTGTTTTTTTTTCTTAGTTTTTCACTCAGCAATATGTATAAAATTAAAACTATACATGTATATATGTTTACCATTTCAGTTGATTTTGTCTAGAGAGTAATTCAGAGTGTCTGCTGCTACTATAAATGAAAGTTTAGACTTATTCTCTTATATCTTTAATTTCATTTCTTCTGCATTATTCCTTTCTAATTTCTCTGTTAGTGGGTGGCTGTGTTACAAACTGACATCACCATACCCTTCTGGGAATGAGTCAGCTATTTGGGGCTTAAAAGGAGAATTATACTGCTTGTCACCCAGGTTTGAAAGTAGTTAATTTCATCCCCTGACTTTAAAAAAATCTGCTTGCTGAATTTTGCAGGCAGCATGGTAGCTGCAGTAGCATTGTATTTCTATTTTTTTCTTATAGTTTTTAAGCATTGTCAATTTTTGGGCTGGGGAGCTCTCCCTTGATTGCATTACATCAACTTTGCCTATTGTTTCCCATTGCTGTTTTAACTGGTCACTGTTTGAATACGCCAAAGCAGATGCAACACAAAATTTTAGCAAATATATAGCCACTAGCTTATAATGCTTAACAAAGTTCTGGGTTCTGCCTCCAATAGAAAATTGTCTGTTTCTTATGTAGGTTAATACTACCTTCTTTGCTGGTGTTGAATATTGTCAATTTTGAGATTGATCGGACCCCTCTGAGGCAAAAATTAGCAACTCAGTTTTCTAGACAGTGTTGGTCTCACTGAAGAAAGTTAACATTGGAAAATGACCAAAACAAAGTCACTGCCTCTTGGTGTTCCCAAGACTAACCTGGAGGACAAGTGGAGACACTTGAGACTCTCTAGTCCTATGACTCCAGCCCTGGGCCCAAGCATGCAGGTAAAACCCTGTAAATTGTGTAGGGGTGAGCAGAAGGGTCCTTGGCTGATCCACAAATCTTGTGTTGGCCTGTGGGGCTGGGGGTGGTAGGATGGGGTTTTAATACTTGATTCTTCCCGAAGATCTCACTTTTGCATCAGTTTATTTGCCTAATTGTGTTTTGATTTGTGTCTTCAAATTTTGGAGAGCATTTTAGAGAAGATGAGAGAGCACTACTAGATCTGACTATAGTGTAGAAGACAAAAGGTCTACAAGAAAAAATTCCCATCCACATGGAGTCACAGATAAGATTTGTTTGGATCAATCCAAGATTCTGCTGCTCTCTAGTCTCAGCCTTTACTTGAGTGTCTATGCTTATGGCCATGGCTACTTTTCTAATTAAAAATAGTAGGAAGGAAAGGGAAGAAAGAAAGGAGAAGAGAAAGTTTTCCTAAAATTTTCAGTTATTCTTCTTTAATATCCAAATGTATATTGATTACTAACCAAGAAGCCTCATAAAGGTCTCTGTAGAAATAGTTGTTCTTAGCTTGAAATATTTCTCTATGTGTACCCACTTTATCCACCCCATGTGTACCTACTTTATCCACCTGTCCAAATAAAGCTGCCACCCTGGTTATCATTCATGACTACATGGTGAAATCATGAAGGATAAGAATCATACTTTCCTTTTCTCTTTTCCCTATTCTTCTCTCTTCTCTTATTTTTCTTAAAGCTTGAGGACTTAGCAGTTAGAAGGTCTTCATTTAAATTTGTGCTTAAGCCCTAGCTCCAGTACTGAATCCACTGGTTAAACTGTCTGTGGGATAATTCACCCTTTTGGCATGTGGTTGAATTTGAGCTTAAGACAATAAAAACCCAGCAGAAAAAATTTTACCTCTACCTTAACTACCTAAAAGCATTTTACTAGGGGGCCTGGCCAGAAAGATAACTATTACTAGAAGTAACTTTTATTTAAATGGCCTATCTGTATGGTAGGAGAAACATCTAAGTATCAAACATTTGCTCTTCTTATCATGCTATGAATTACCTTCTTTCCCTCTGAAGCCCCAGACCCTACCCATTCCTTAGATCAGAAGAATATATAACGTGGTAAGCTTTCAGAAAATCCGGTAGTCTTTTGATGGTGATAATGCTTTTCTACTAAGAAACACTTAAAAAATAAAATTATTATAGACTTTATTTTTGGAAGGAAACCAAGTTTTTATTTTACTGAATTTATTCTAGCACTTTTATATGTATGGACATGCATATGGATCATAATTTTTAATAGTGTTTTAAGAAGAAATTTTAAGTTATCTCGGAGCCTCTTGGGGGTCTTTTTTCCTCTGTGTCTCTTTACTTCCCTTTGTATCTTGGAAAAATGCCTGTTAGATTTTTAAGCAGAATGTGACCCTTCATTCATAAAGTGAAAATGTATTTAAAAACTCAATTAAAAAAAAAAGAAAAACAAAGGAACCAGAGTGCATTACTCTTCCTCCTTTTCAAGGTTATGTCAGACTTGAGTGTATCTTACTGTGTTTTCAAACCTCTCCCTCAGCTTATCAACACTATCTTCAGGCTAAGGGCTGATTATTGTATGTCCATATTCACATGGGAAATGTTGACACAGTTGTTCGGTGCTTTATGAAAGAAAAAGCCCAGGATTTGCAAATCATATGCAATACATTGCTGTTTGGAAATTAGCTACCCATGGATTATGTCATAGCCAATGTTGACAGTGTGTGTTTCATCCGCAAGTTGCCATATTAATAATTTTTCTGCATAGGCATCCTCTTCAACTGTCACATATTCTTTCCCTGAAATCTTGCTGTGCTTTGTAGCAAATATGTAAAAAAAGCCTTTGTTCTGAAAAAGCCACTCAGTGAGTAGGAGTGTGAATTCAAATGTTAAGGTCACCATGGGATCTCATAGCTATTCAGCTCAGTAAGATCTGTGTGACATCACACATTTGTTAACTATTTTAGGGGAAAAAAAACACAGGGAGAGAGAAAGGCCAACACTTGCTGCCTCTAAGTGCTGAATGAACCTTTGTTTCCTTTGTGTAAATTCTTCCTCTCCCCACTTCTGACCAAGGCAAAGGAGCATTTCCCGGAATATTGAACTTGTGTTATATAAAAATGGGGCTGATTAATCTATCTCTGAAGTAAATAAACCACTGACCATTTCACCATGGAGTGGCCTCTTTCATAGAGACTTCCTTTTAATGTGCTTTTCCTGGAACTCTATTGAGACAGATGTTAACTTTATTCTTAAAAAAGAATCTTGTGGATTTCTTGTACTTTTTATAGTGATAAAAGTGCATAGCCTAAAATTTATTATCTTAGCCATTCTAAAGTGTCCAGCACAGTAATATTAACTATATTCACATTGTTATCCAATCGACCTCCAGAATTTTTTCATCTAGAAAAACTGATGCTCTATGCCTGTTAACTCTTCAGATTCCTCTCCCCCAACTCCTGGTAATCACTGTTCTTCTTTCTATCTCATGAATTTGACTACTCTTGATAACTCATTTAAATAGAATTGTACAGTGTTTGTATTTTTTAATATTTTGAGTATTTTATTTCTTTTTAACTTTTTATTGGAGTTTATTCTTCATTTAACTTTTAAAACACTACTATAGTTGAATATTAAAACAAAACAATAGTAAGTAGTGAGCATATTATGATTATAGTCCTTCTCTCATTCACTATTTTTCTTCGTCAGTATTTGTCTTTTGTGACTGGCTTATTTCTCTTACATGATGTCCTAAAAGTTTATTCATATTGTAACATGTGTCAGAATTGCTTTCCTTTTTAAGGTTGAATAATATTCAGTGTGTGTGTGTGTGTGTGTGTGTGTGTATTCTCACATTTTATTTATCCATTCATTTGTCAGTGAAAACTTGGTTTGCTTTTACCTCTTTGTTATTATGAATAGTGATTCTATGAACATAGATGTGGAAATATCTCCTGAGGATTCTGCTTTCAATACTTTTGGATATATACCCAGAAATGGAATTACTAGATTATATAGTAATTCTATTTTTAACTTTTGAGGAACTGTCATACTCTTCCATAGCAGCTGTACAATTTTACATTCCTACCAATAGTTCACAAATGTTCTAATTTCTTCACTGCTTTGCCAACACTTGTTATTTTCTGTTTTTATTTTTTCTTAAATAGTAGCCATCCTAATGGGTGTGAGATGATATTAAATTATGGTTTTGATTTCCATTTTCTGAATGATTAGAGATGTTAAGCATCTTTTCATGTTTGTTGGCCATTTGTATATCATCTTTGCAGAAATGTGTGTTTAAGCCCTCTGCCCATTTTTTAAATCAGGGTTTTTATTGTTGTTGTTATTGAGTTATAGGAATTCTTTATATGTTCTGGATATTAACTTCTTATCAGATATATGCCTCGAAAATATTTTCTCTCATTCTAAAGGTTGCCTTTTCACTCTTTTGATTTTATCCTTTGATAAACAGAAGTTTTAATGTTTGATATAGTACAGTTTCTTTAATTTTACTTTTGTTGCCTGTGCTTTTGGTGTCCCTACCCAGGGTATCTTTGACAAATCTAATGTCCTGGAGTTTTTTCTTATGTTTTCTTCTAAAAGTTTTATAGTTTTAGGTTTTAGGTTTAGGTTGTTGATCTATTTTGCATGGAGTTTTGCATGTGGTGTAATGTAAAGGTACAGCTTCATTCTTTTGCATGCGGATATCCAGTTTCCTCAACACCATTTGTTGAAGAGACTGCCTTTCGTTTCTGGCACCTATATTAGCGTGCTTAGGCCGCCATAATAAAATACCATAGAGCAAGTGGCTTAAAGGACAGATGTTCATTTCCTCACGGCTCTGGAGGGTGGAAGTCTGAGTTTTCCATTCTATTTCTTTGGTCAATATGTCTGACTTCCTGCATTTTTATTTTACTATCATAAATATAAGTTTCAGGATCTCACCTTTGTATCTGAAAAAAAGAATGAAAGTTTACTTGGGAATTTTGCTATATCAGGTAAATAGATATTCTAAAAATTTCTAGCAGCTGGATTAGTTTCAAAGTGGATTTTCTTAGTAAGATTGCAATATATTTTTCAGACTTCTTAGGAATGGCTGTTACTAGATAAGAAGTCTTGCTTGTTTTTATAAAAATACATTTTGAGTAAATTTGTTAATATTTTATAACTGTATAACTGTGTTTTAGCAAACCCCCTTTCACCTAGTTTTTATGTTAGTCTTGTTTCTAAATATTTTAGAAAGTATATTATGCAATAGATTTCAAAAATTAGCTCTACCTAAGGTTTTAAGAATTTCTTTAGATAGTATTTTCTACTTTTTTTCATTATTTAACTTTCAGTTTACCTAAAACTTGCAAACACCATTGTTTCTTCCAGCTATGCATAACAGAACTGTAGGTACTCAAAACAGATGCAACCCAAGTCACGCAGTAGCTGGGTATGAAATGCTATTAGGCCCTTTTTCTTGTAGCCCACTGGTATCTTGTATTGCATAATCAAAATAGAAAAGTAGAACAAATGTGGGAGTAAAGAGGACAAAAGAGAGTGTTCTGAAGGAAAGATGATTCTTACTAAGAAGTAAGTATAAATTTATAGAGTACCTATTCACATTTTTTTTTGAAATTTCTTATAAAGAGAAAATCTTTCCATGTCATGAACTGGTATTAGTAAACTAGAAAGAAAGAAAGTATTGGCTGGAACCAGTGAAATGCTGTCTTCACTATAAAAACAAATGACCTTTTCAAAAATATGTATCTTGTAATTCTAACTATATTTAGAGTTATCATATATATGCACAACTAAACCTATGTGCTAAAGCAGACCCCAATTACAACATTGATTTCCAAACCATTGTGTCTTTATTCAAGTTTTCGCTTGAGAAATTTGAAGGTGAGATTAGCATTGTCAGCTGAGCATGGCAGAAACAGCATAGGCATGGGGACTTGTAAAGATCAGGGTTTGATCCTTGCCCTGCCATTTACTAACTGTGTTGCCTTAGACTAGTTACATAATTTCTCTGAGCCTTCGTTTTCTTGCCAGCTTATAGGCTTGTATCAAAGAGATTATTTCCTTAAAGCATTTAACAAATGATAAAAATTAAAAATGAATAGCCATTAAGTTTGATGCAAAAGCCTAAAATTACAGTTTTTCGGTATTTAAACTTATAAAAAGTTAGACATCTTTAAAAGTTGCTTTAATACCATTAAGGCAAATGCAGTTTGCCTAGGAGTCCACTGTCTTGCTAAGTGTCTCTTCTTTAATATGAGGTGGGGCATAGTTATGTGCTGCATAATGGCATTTTGGCCAACGACAGACCGTGTATACAAAGGTGGTCCCATAAGGTTATAATGACATTGACAAGTTCCTGTCATGTAGTGATGTCATAGGTGTCATAATGCTGTAGCATAATGTGTTACTCATGTGCTTGTGGTGACACTAGTGTAAGCATGGTGTAAACAAACCTGTTGTGCTGGTAGTTGTATAAAAATATAGCAATACAGTTAGGTATAGTGCATAATATTTGATAATGACAATAAGTGACAGAGTTGCTGGTTTATGTATTTGCTTTACTTTTAATCATCACTTTATGGTCTTTCTAATTATAAACATTTTTTTCTGTAAAACAGTATGCAGTGTTGAACTGGCAGCGGCCTCATTATATATCTCATGTATACTTTATCTCTTGGTTGCCTTGTTTTCTCTTGTGCTCAGTTTAATCTCATGTTATTTTGTTCAGCATGGCCCCTAACGATACAAAATCTGCTGTTATTGTTGCCAGTAAGAGGCCATATTGAGTGATTACAGACTAGGAAGGTGGAAAATCAGTGATGGTTATTGCTCACCATTCAGGTGTGTCCCATTCCACCGTAGCTATGAAGACCAAGAACAACGTGATGGAAGCCGTTAAAGGGTCTGTTTACTGAAGAAAACACGACTAACTAAAGTTGTAGAAGGCTTTATGTCAGTCATGAAGAAATTTCTTTTTTATTTTATTTTTTACAGTGAAAAATTTTAATATTTAGAATTAGTCAGAAGGACTCAGTTTAGATGATCCCAATTTTGTTGGGAGTATTGAAAGCATCATAGTCAGGCACCAGTCAAACATCTGCCTTCTTCTCTCCATCAGGCCTGATCAAGATGTTGACCTTGGCCATATCAATGTCATAGAGCTTCTTCACAGCCTGATTTATCTGTTGCTGTTGGCCTTGACATCTGTTATCATCTATCTTCTTCATGCTGACTTGGTAGTCAAGGGGATCTTGATGATGCCATAGTGATCAAGCTTGATTCTCCTAGGATGACTCTTTCAAGGATATTTAGGCTGCTTTGGAGTCACTGTGCCTCCGGCCATGGGAAGGTGGGTGACATGGGGATTCTTTTTTTTTTTTTGGTGGCTATGGATGCTTCTCAGCACTGCTTTCTTTCTTTGCCTTCAAAGCCTTTGCTTTGGCTTTGGCTTTGCAAGGGGCAGGGACTTTCTTCTTTGCTTTTAGTGCCATCTTCATGAAAAGATGGAGAAATTTATAATGACTTCTATTGAAGACCAAACACAGAAGTGTATCTATCTCAGCACCGTTACAGTCACGGCCAAAGCAAAAAGTTTGTTTGTGATGTTGAAAGAAAAGGCTGGACCCAGCTATGATGTTCAATTTGCTGCTAACTCTGAATGGTTTAAATCATTCAGGAATCATTATTCATTTACTAATGTGGAAGTGAGTGTTGGGTCTGCAAGTGCTAATGTGAGGCGGCAAAGAATTTTTGGAAACTCTAGATAAGCTGATTGTGGAGGAAAATTACTTGCTAGAGCAAATGCTCAATACGGATGAAACCTCCCTATTCTGGAAATGGATGTCTGAAAGGCCTTTCATTCATAAGGAGACCAAGTCAATGCCTGGTTTCTGGGCTTTAGAACAGGGTGACAGTCTCATCCGGGGGCAATGTTGCAGGCTACAAATTGAAATCCTTTGGGATCTGGCCAGTGGGAACCCCAGGACCTTCAGGAATTTCAAGAATCACAAACTGCTAGTAGTATCCAGGAGCAATAAGGAGTTATGGGTGACCCAGCTTCTCTTCTGAATTTCTGTGCCAGCTAAGTGAAGTACTATTTGGAAAACAACATACCTTTCAAGACTTTTCTTATTGTTGATAATGCTCCCAGGCATTTTTATTTTTTTGTGATCATCATCCCAATATCAAAATGGTGTTTCTCTCTCAAAATACCACCTCTTTGATCCAACCAATAGATCAAGGAGTTATAGCAGCTTTTAAGGCCTACTGCTTTTCCCAGGCTAGTGTTGCTACTGAGGAAGACACTGAGAAGACACTGATACACTTCTGGAAGGAGTACAATACCTATGACTGCATTAAGAACCTTGCTTGGGCTTGTGGTGATGTCACCAAGGAGTGTATGCATGGCACCTAGAAGAAGACATTTAAGAGGTTTGTCCATGACTTCAGAGGATTGGCCAAAGGTAATCAACAGGGCTGTGGTTGAGATGGCAAATGACTTTAACCTGGGTATGGATGAGGATGACATTGTGGAGCTCCTAGAAGTTGTTCCTGAGAAATTGACTAATGAGGAGTTGTTGGATTTGGAACAGAAATGCATAGCTGAAGAAGAGGCCAGAGGAAAGGAAACTGCAGTAAAAGAACCCCCAAGAAAATTCACAGTGAAGGGATTGACTTTTGCAGACCTCAGCAAGCTCCTTGAAAAGTTTGAAAACTTGGACCCCAATTCCAAGAGGTTTTCATTACTAGAGAGGAGTGTTCATGATAAATTATCTGCTTATAAGCAAATCTGTGATTAAAAAAACAAAACAAAACAAACCACCATGGACATATTTCTGAAAAGAGTGACACCTTTCAAGAAGAGCCTTAGGCAGGTCATTCAGAAGGTATTCCAGAAGAAAGCCTTGTTATAGGGGAGGGCAACTGTATAAATGTCTTGCCCCTGGAGACTTTCCAGTGGGACAAGATGCAGAGGTGGGAGACAGGAGTATTTATGCTCTTTACCCTGTGTGCAGGCCTAGGCTAGTGTGTCATGGTTTTTAATAAAAAAGTTTAAAAAGTAAAGTAAAATTAAAAACATTTTAAATAGAAAAAAGTCTATAGAATAAGAATGTAAAGAAAGAACATATTTTTGTGCAGCTGTGCAATGTGGGTTAGTACAAAACAGTTGAAAAGTTAAAAAAATAAGAAGTTTATAAATTGAAAATGTTGCAATAAGCTGTTTCATTTATTATTGAAAAAATATTTTTATTTTTTTAAAGATTTTATTTGTTTATTTTTAGAGAGAGGAGAAGGGAGGGAGAGAGAGGGAGAGACACTTTAATGTGTGAGAGCTACACCAATTGGTTACCTCTTGCATACCTCCAAATGGGACCTGGTCCGCACATCCTGGCACGTGCCCTGACTGGGAATCGAACTAATGACCTTTTGGTTCTCAGGCCAGTGCTCAATCCACTAAGCCACACTAGCCAGAATGAAAGAAAAATATTTTTTAGAAAAAATTTAACGTAGCCTAAGTGTACAGTGTTTTTAAAGTCTACAGCAGTGTACAGTAATGCCCAGGACCTCACACTCACTCACCACTCACTCACTGACTCACCCAGAGCAACTTCCAGTTCTATAATCTCCGTTTATAGTAAGTGCCCTATATAGGTGTACCACATTTTTCCTTTTCTACCATATTTTTACTGTACCTTTGCTATGTTTAGATGTTTTTGTATACACAAATACCAGTGTGTTACAGTTGCTTACAGTACTCAGAACAGTAACATGCTTTACAGGTTTACAGCCTAGGAGCAATAGAATATACTATATAGCCTACGTATGTAGTAGTTTACACCATCTAAGTTTGTGTGAATGTACTCTATGTGTTCTCACAGTGAAGAAATAACCTACTGATGCATTTTTCAGAATATATCTACATCATTAAGCAAGACATGACTTTTAATTTTTGAATTATTTTCTAACTCTGATGTACTTGTCCAGTTGGGGAAATTTCAGGATCATGTGGGTCCAGATATATGGCAGAGTTACATAAGTTGAAGCCAACTCTGAGCATTACTGTTCACTATGGGGGTGAGGTCTGGTGACTGTTTCTTTGTGGTCTAAACAGATCTTGAGTTCCAGAGAACTCTGAGTTTATTTGTCTGGTACTTCACTTTAGTTACTTTTTTTGACTAGAAAAGGATAACATACTTCAAGAAGTTCTGTACAGTGATTCAAATCATTGGAGACTTCTAACTGCTGAATGTAGTTCAGAAGCATAAAAATATGAAATAATACTGTTCAGTAAAACTGTAGCCCGAGCAAATTTTCCTCAGTTATTTTTGCTAGTGGTAGATTCAAGTTAGGAACATTTCACTAGGGCATATTTTACAATACAAGTGGTACTTCTATTCTGATTTAATATGTCTGTATAAAAAAGTGTATTGAGACAGAAGAGGTGAATTTAAGTACTCAGTTTATATTTGATGGAAAGGACTTCTTCCTTTTTAATTTTATTTTTAATTATCCACATTTTCATGTAGATGTCAGTGTTTGCAAATTCTAGTAAATTGAGAGTCTAATGTAGGCTATTGAATACAGATCAGTCTATTGTCTATATCTGTTACATAGCAAATTATTTTTAAAGTGGAGTTGGGTTCTTGACAGTTTTATTGGTAGAAAATAACGTATGTGTGTACATATCTGAAAGTATAATTGAGTCTGGCCTCCCCCTTTGTCCCCTCTCGGTACACTGTTTCAATACTTTCCAAAGAAATTATAAGAGGAATGAGAAGTAAAGTAAGTGGTTGGCCAGTAAATATTTCTAGACATGCCACTAATTTCATTTTACTAGCTTAAGTACTTTAAAATGGGAAAATCAAAGCAAAATCTCATTTTCTCTTCATTGCTTCTTTGGGGGCAATTGCCATTTCTTAAGCATTTTTGCATTTAACTCTAAAAATCTGATAAGAAGTCATTTTTGTGTTTAGAGGAAGGGCATGCACCCTGGTTTGTTTTTTCTGTTTGTGCCAATGGATTTCTGCTGATCCATGTACACCCTCTTGCCCTATTCCCATTATGAAATAATGGCTTTTTTTTTTTTGCAGTGTGACTGATCAGGGTTGGGATATATTTTGTAACTGCGGAATGAAATGAAGCCATTGACCTTAATATAAAATAAACTTTTGACATTGACTCTATTAGTCTTTTAACCAAAGCAGAGACTACCAGAAGCTTGCACTTTGAATTCTCCTAAACCATGTCATGTGGCAGATATATTGTTTAAATATCGCTGTGATTAAATTACCCATGTTTGTGAGATAAAATATAAGAAAACAGACTACCATTAAATCAGTTTTAGTGTCTCACTGCCTTTTGAATTAATAGATTATAAAAATTATTATAAAAATAATAGTAGCAGCAGCAGCAATGATTACTAAACATATTGAGTGCTGCTTTATTTTTTTAGATTTTATTTATTTATTTTTAGAGAGAAGGAAAGGGAGGGAGAGAGGGAGAGTAACATCAACGTAAGAGAGAAACATCAATCGGTTGCCTCTCTTACGTGCCCCGTCAGGGTCGAACCCAAACCCACTACCCAGGCATGTGCCCTGACTGGAAATCGAAGAGGCAACCTCTTGCTTTCTGGGATGACACCCCACCAACTGAGCCAGATCGACCAGGACTTGAGTGTTTCTTGTAGGCCAGTTTTGTGGGCTGAATTTTGCCCTGTACTCCCACCAGTGGTTCATGTTGAAGTTCTAACCTCCAGTACCTCAGCATGTCTCTATATTTGAGATAGAGTCTTTAAAGAGGTAATTAAAACGTAATGAAGTAATTGGGATGAGCTCTGATCTGACATGACTGGTGTCCATTAAAGAGATTAGGACACCGGTCCCGAGGGAAGACCAATGAAGACACAGGAAGAAGGCAGCTGTCTACAAGCCAAGGAGAGAGACCTCAGAAGGAACCAGCCCTTCCAACAGGCACTGTGCTGAATGTTTTACATTCATTTTCTTTGTTACTTCATAATAACTTATGGAATATATACTATTACTATCTCTAATTTGCAAGTGAATCATCTTAGGGTAAGATGATTTTTCAAGGGCTACTGGGTGGGAAAACAGGGTGAGAACCATTGCAGTTAGATCCTAGCATCCACAGACTTACGTACTCAGACATATTGCCCCTCTCCTACAATATCTCAGGTGATACAGGCAAGAACACGACTCCCATGAGGGCACATGTAATGTTACTGTTCTAATTTTGTTGTTTTCATTTTAGCGATGAGGCATTTGAGACCCAGAGGGTCTTATCTAAAATCACTCTGCCATTAGCTGTCTGAGTCACAATCTCATGTCAGATGTCTGACCCCACTGTCATAAATCATAACAATCCAACTCTCTGTGTTGATTTCTTTTGTCTGGAGGAAAAGAATCATCTCTTAATTTGTATTAGGATCTTTAGAGCCTGGCGTAGTGCATGAACAAAATTGAAATTGATGAAGATAACCTCCTTTGTTCTGCTTACTTTAATGCAGCACATGACATTTTTAATACTTATTTATTATTACTTAGAACTAAAGGGAAGGAAAAGATCTAAAAGGAAGTCACAAACAGCATAGTCACTTCCTTCTGAAGCAATAGTTTATGGCATTGGCCAGCTATTTTATATTTTAGTAATATTTATAAAAGGATTGGACTACCATATGGTAGGATATGATAGAATGATTGTCCTGGAGCTGTTTGGTTAGTTTACCTTCTGCTCTATTGGGCTTCTATATTTTATGTCCAATAAAAGGGGATAACATTTTCTTATAGCTTACTCAGTAGAGGTTTTATGAAAATTACTGAATAAAATAGGAGTAGAAAAGCAATCAGAAAATTATTTTAATCTAACTGATGAAACATGTAATAGGAGAAAAATTTAAATAACCTAAGAGAAATTTTATTAGGTCACACTGATTGACCCATTTAAACCCAGAACAGTACACAACATATCTTTAAAAGTATCTTTTAAAACCCATTCTGTCATATTTTTAAGCCTATTATCATAAACAACAGCAGCAGACATTTATGAAAATTCCAGGCAGATGCAGAGAGATACAAGTATAGAAGGAAATATTTCAGTTATCTGAATTTGCTTTACTGGTAAACTCCACTGTTAAGAACCTGCCTGAAAACCATGAAGTTTGCAGATACAGGTCTTAGGCTTCAAAAAGAGACTTCACAGAGACCGTGTGTTAAACTTTCTGTGTTCAGAGAACAGGTACACCAGGACACGGCCAGAGCAGATTTCTTAATGCATCTAAGAATATTTATTTTCTTGCCCTAGCTTACTACTTGTTAGAAGCAGCAAATTAAAAAGGAAGACTTGGGGTATTACTAAATACAAATATATTGTTAGCAACAAACAGGACTTCAAAATGGGCAAAGATAAAAGTAAATTTAAAAACATTATTTAATGTCCAATGGCAGGAAGATAGCAGTGTGGAAAGAGTGTCGCTTTTGGAGGCAAACAGTCCTGTGTACAAAATCTCCATCTACCACCTCTTGATTAGCTCTATAACCCTAGACAAGCTATTAAAATCTCAGTGTCCATTTTTATCATATGTAAAATGAAAATCTAACTTATAGCATGATTGTAAGGATTAAAGAAGATAACTTTTCAAAATCCCTGGTTAACTTTTGTTTTATTCTCAGGCCTAAAAGCACATCTCTGTTTACACTTGAATGGCTTTCACGACTCAATGGCTCCTAAAGTAGTTCAGGCTCATAATGGTGACTGATACTGGATTGTTAGGAAAATATGAAAGCTATACCCAATATATTCTACTTCAGAATTTATGCCAGTATGTAATTCATGTTAGAAAAACACATCAAATTGCTTTTTGATTAAGTCATCCCTGGAAAGGGCTACTTGGTCCATTTTTCCATTTGGCTCTCAACACCTCCTCCTGGGGACTTTTTTCCACACTGCTCTCCTTCCAGGACCCAAGATGACAAGGCAACCCACACCTGGAATGTTGCCAAGCCACCAACACTAAGGAAACACTAGTTCTGGAGAGTTTTTTACTGGCAATTAGATCCTTAGCCCAGAAGTGACACATTGCTTCCACTCATAAATGCCTCATTGTCATATGGCCTCCACCAAGCTCAAGGGGCTAGGATGTGGACTCTGCTTTCTTCTCAGAAGGTGGAGGACTGGAAATATTTGAGGAAGAGCTATATGGCTAAACTCAGAAGAGTTTTATATATAAACCACGTTACCAATATATTTATAAGGAGAGTATCTGGGATAGAACAGATTGGATATTAACTTTCGTGTATGAAAAAAGTAGTCCCTTTGCCATCATATATGTTTAAAATGGGTAATACCTATTTTAACCTTGGAATTGTTAACGTTGGCTTTCCAAGGAACACTCTTACTGGTATCAGAGTTGAGAAGCCATAATTAGAAAGTTCCTTGGTAGGTGCAGAATCAGATCACAGGGATTGGGTAATTTAGAGGAATGATTCATCCATGTTTTGGTAAAAGTCTAATGAACTGTCTTACCTCGCAAGAGACAGCACTCTCTAAGAGTAGTATTCCTAGATTCACTGTCTCTGCTTGATAGATCATGGTGATAAGTGTTGCCAAATTTTACTTTTCTGACTTCTGTTTTTACTCTTCTTAATCTGTCTCATTTTGGAGCAGTTTGTCTTCAAATTTATTAATACTTTTGATGATGAAGCTCCATTGAAGCCCTGCTATTTTTGTTTTTGTGTTTTATTTCAATTTATTGAGGTATAGTTGACAAATAAAATTGTAATATATTTGAAGTGTACAATGTGATGATTTGATATATGTATACATTGTGAAAAGATTCCAATTATTGAATTAAAAAATCTGTCACATAATATATTTATCTACTTTTTTTTTTGGTGAGAACACTTAAGTTCTACTGTTTAGCAAATTGCAATTATATCTACAATACAGTTATCATGTTATATACATGATATCTACTCACCATGTTATACATTAAATCCTCAAACTTTATTTCTCTTATAACTGAATGTGTGTGTCCCTATAATCTGCACCTTCTGGCCCCAGCCCCTGGCAATCACCATTCTACTTTCTATGTCTATGAGTTTGACTTTTTTTTTTTTTTTTTTTTTTAAGATTCCACATATAAGTGATACCATGCAGTATTTGTCTTTCCTTCATTAATGTATTTCACTTATCATAATGCCTTCCAGGTTCATTCATGTTGTTGTAAGTGGTAAGATTTCCTTATTTTTTAAGGCTGAATAATATTTCTTCCCTTGCCCCTCTTTCCATCTCTCTCTCTCTGTGTCTCACATGTTCTTTTATCCATGCATCTGCTGACAGAAACTTAGGTTGTTTTTGTACCATGGGTATTATGAATAGTACTGCAATGATTATGGGAATATGGCTAACTCTCTGAGATAATTATTCAATTTTATTTGGATATATACCCAGAAGTGGGATTGCTGGATCCTACGATAGTTCTATTTTTAACTTCTTGAGGAAACTCCTATTTTCCATTCCCTACCAACAGTGTACAAGCATTTATTTTTCTCCATGTCTTTGCTGGCATTTGTTATCACTTACCTTTTTGATAATTGATAGGTGTGAGGTAGTATCTCATTGTGGTTTTAATTTGTGTTTCCCTGATGATTAGTAATGTTGAGCAGCTTTTCACATACCTATTGGCTATTTGTATGTCTTCTTTGGAGAAATGTATATTTAGATCCTTGGCCCATTTTTAAATTGTGTGTATGTGTGTGTGTGTGTGTGTGTATGTGTGTGTGTGTGTGTGTTGCTACTGAGTTGTGTGAGTTACTTTTATATTTTGGATATTAACTCCTTACAGATATGTGGTTTACAAGTATTTTCTCCCATTCTGTAGGTTGCCTTTTCATTTCATTGATGGCTTCCTTTGCTGTGCAGGAGATTTTTTGTTTGACATAGTCCCAGTTGTCTGTTTTAGCTTTTGTTGCTTTTGCATTTGGTGTTAAATCCAAAATAGTCATTGCTTGCTTTTGCATTTGGTGTTAAATCCAAAATAGTCATTGCTAAGCCCAATGTTAAGGGGCTTATGCCTTTCTGCTTTTGTATTTTAATTGTTGGTTGTTTGGCTTTGTTTTGGCTCATACATATATCTAATCTTATTCTTCATGTTTGGCTTAACTTGTCTTATTTTACGGTTAGGAGGTTTCTCTATTTAAGAGAAATGGAAACATTAATTATATTTAAAAAAATCTTACTTGCTGGCTCTGGTCACATGGCTAGGTTGGATAGAACATCATTCATGCACCAAAAGATCGCCAGTTCAACTCCTGGTCAGGGGACATACCTAGGTTGCAGGTTTGATCCTGGGTCAGGGTGCGTACGAAAGGCAACCAATTGATTTTTTTCTCTTAGATTGATGTTTCTCCCTCTCTCTCCCTCTCTCTCTGAAATCAATAATTAAAAAATCTCACATGCTGGATCTGTTTGCTAAGTTACGGGTACTGAAAGCATTTGGTTGAAGAGGATTCTTTGGTCTGATCTGGGTTCAGTGGGGCACAGTTGTGAGATGGATTGTATAAGGCCACGAGTTTGAAGGGGGTGATGACTGTATGTACATAAGCCTTCCATTTTCCATGTCAGAGCAAGCACAATAACAGGGACAGATTAGCAGTTGCCTACATCATGTCTCTAGATATTTATGGTATTGTTAGTCACCAGAATTGTCAACTCAAGAAGAAAATAGGTAGTATAATTTAGAGCATAAAGGGCTTATTGTCATCACTCAGAATTATTATGAACATTCTTATGTTCATGACTATGATTCATAAAGGACAAAAAATATGCTGATTAAATATGTTTTACTTTGAAAAACAAATCATATTTAACTCACCAGTTTTTATGATATGCTTGTTGAAGAAATTTAGAAAGAATGTTTCTTCATTTATAACTCCAGAGATGGAATCAGATCCAAAAAGGAACACAGTACTTACAAGGTCAGTACTAATTGATATGTTTCCAAAAAAGTTCTCAACATTAGTGTACAAGAAAGAATTTTCAACATTTCTTTGAGCAAAAATACACAAACTGCTCTCTCGGGAGCTGATCGTCCTTGACTAGGCAAAAAATTTAAGAGTAGAATGATTTGTACTCATCTTCCTGCTGACACAAGGTCTTGAGGTCTGGAATATTAAAGAATATTGCCAGAAGGAGTGCTTTTCTTGAGGCCCACCAGCTGAAGCACCTTATATAGGGCAAGCTTCTACCCCTGTGCCAGAAGTGTTGTGGAGTAGGTGGTCAGGATATTTGACTCGCTCTACTAAAATGGTCAGAGTGGGGGTTATAAAAAAGTTATTGTGTGGTGAAAACTAAAACTGTCAGTGCTAGTTCTTATGTTTCTAAAAACATTCTCAGTATCAATGCATCAAAAGAAAGCTTCAGTATATTATTGAGCAAAAATATGCACATACTGTTCTGTCAGAGATTTGATTATGCTTGACTAGAGAGAAATTTTCCGGGGAAGAATGGTTTATTTTTTACTAGAGTTTCTTGTTTCCAACAGTTCTGGAGACACCTTAATGTGAAGTTGAGCAGACACTAGGTCAATTAATTATTGGTTGAAATTTCCACCTTCAGACATTCAAGTTCACTACCCTGCCATGTCTTATGAAGTGAGTATGAACAGCAGCCTCTCAGATTTCCCTGTGATTGCTTATTCATATGGGTTTAGAGAAAATCATATTTCTAGTAGTTAGTATGTGAACCAGGCTTCTGATGAGGCTGCCTGAAGAGAAGAAGCCTAAAATTCTAAACCATATGACAAAAGCCTACAGATGCTGCATATAATCTCTCCAGGTTTTTTTGTTCATAATGCTTTGGTCCACCATGGTCTTGGGTCTGGAATTATCCTAGGAATGCAGTGAGCTTCACTGTCATTAATCTTACTCTAACACTGATACTTTCCAAATCTATTTTGGATATAGTCATTCAACCAACATTTATTTAATACATACTTTGTGCCAAGTTTTGCCTAGATTGTAATGTAGAAGTCTTTAAAAAGAAAAGAAGACCCTAGGGTATAACGGTTTGTTGAGGGGCAAGGAGAGGCATACAAGCAGACAATTCTAATAAAACAATTTATTTGGTTAGGTTAAGAATTCTGAGGAAACCAGAGTAAATGGGATGTTGGGCAGGTGTTCACCGGAGAGGTGATGAAGATGTGCAGGTGTTTGTCAGCCAGAGAAAGTGAGAGGCGAATTATATCAAAGAGCGCAGAGCACTCAGTAAAGAGAAAACAAAGAGGTCAATGCACAGTGGAAGCAGCATCTGTGGGTTGAGTTGGGTTAGCTGATGAGAACAGGGGAATAAAAGGAGACTCAGATCATGTCAGAAAGGCTCTGAATTCCAGGGGGAGGGTTTGGATTTTATTCTCTTGTCAGCAGTGAGGGAGCCACTACAGTTTTTCAGGAGAAAAATGGCATGAACAGATCTCTTATTCAGAAACACACCTCAGATTTCCACGGAGAGGAGACTGAAGGCACGGAGGAGCCAAGCCAGGGAGGTGTGTTAGAGGCTATTGCAGTATTTCTGTGAGAGCGGGTGGAAGTGTGGTAATTGGCTACTCCGAATACTCAATTGGCAGGACCAGGTGCCTAAGCAAGCAGACACAGGCTTACATTCATTCAATAATTATCCATAGAGCTCTTCTTCTGTGCCAGACATTGTTGTAGATGATGGGGACACTGAGGTAAAAAGGCACAGTCCCTGCTCTCACAAAGCTGCACTCTAGCAAGAGAGACAGAAGTCAAGTCCACCAATGTACATCATCACATCACGTCCTAAAATGTTAAGTACTGTGAAGAAAAATAAAGTACTTGGCAGGCATGATGTTATGCAACTTCTGAGCGTGAAGCTGCTGCTTTTGGCCTGTGGAACACTGCCCAAGATGACCGTGTAAGGAAGCCAGCCGAGCAGAGGGGAGGGCCTCAGGGTGTACAGTAGGGCTGCCTGATAACAGACAGGGTACTGAGTGAGACTTCAGAAAATTAGTGAAGAAGTGTACTAAGAAGTATAACTGTGCTCCATTTAAAGAAAAAAAAATATTGGCTGTCTATCTGAAATTCAGATTTCTCTGGGCATTCTGTGTTCCTATTTGCTAAAGCAGGCAACCCTAGTGTGAAACCATATCCTCTATAGGACGGGGGGAGGCTCTTCTTTCCTGAAAGCTCCTCTCCAAGTTCAGGGCCCTATTCCTGATGAGGAGTTCTCTGCCCCACCACACAGGTTTAGTGCGGTGCAGAAATCACAGAGCAATAGTTGACCCACAGAGCCTCCAAATTGCCTTCCTCCCTGGCTTTTCTTTTCTTGTAGCAGCCACGCAGACACCTTATGTGTGTGGCTTTTCTTTATTCTACATATTTGGTCTCATAAAATATTGCTTCATAAAGTCATTTCTAGCGAGAGAGGAACGGCTGATAAGATTAGTGTTATCTCTATCAGAGGCCTTTATACTATAAGTAAGTACTATCGAGGTAACTGATAAACACTAATTTTGAATTGTAGAATTTTAGAATTTCTTTGAGTTGTTATTGGAGGTGGTCTTAAGAGGTAAAATTCAGGTTCTCCTTAAATTAAGCATTCAGTGTTTAACTATTATAGGCTCGCAGGTATGTACATATAAATCTGGAGTGCAGACTCCAGAATAATGGAGAATTTTAGGAGAAAGGAGTTACTCTGAATTATTCAAGACTCTCTGTTGCATGACCAGAGAGGAAAAACGCACTGTGTCTAACTCAAATACACTGACCGTGCACCTTCCCTTTGTTCATGTTCCTTCTGCTGAGTGTCATTCTTGGGAAAAGGTTCCATGAGGTGGGTTATGTTATGGCCAAGTTTCAGATGAAGCAGTTGAAGTTCAGAAAGATGGTAAATGGCAGAGCTGTGATTCAAATTGAGGGTTTTTTGATTATGAGGCCACTGATCTTTCTGTTCTACCATGGTGGCAACCCACCTCCACAGCCCCCTTATGGGAAGTCCCTGAAGCTCTTTAGGATGCAGGCCTGGGAGTGTGGTCCTTGAGTAGTAAGTGCCCTGTGGTTAACTGACTTTTATTTGCAAAGTTTTGAGAAAAAGCAATAATGCCAGATTACTTCAGTGTCAGAGATGGGAAAATGATTCAGAATCATATGCTGTTGGGAAAATAAATTTGGTTGCTAGTTTTTCTTTTTAAGAAGTTGATTTATTCTTTATCTGAGTAAAGCACCATAGAGGGTAACCATGACACCATTGAGATCTACTTCCATGGCTATTGGGCAGTTAAAGGGGAAGTGAAGCAAAACTGCAAGAGAACTACGCCTCTGGTGCCCTCTCTGACCCTTTAAGGCAGCTTCTTTATTTTTTCCTTAGCCCTGAAGAGCCTGGCTAGCAGTTTAGAAAGAATCTGAAAGATTGCTCTCCTGTTATGTTAGCTTATGAGTGCCTGGAACCTCTCCTCAGGATATGAGAACTTAAATAGGGGTTATGTGAAAAAGGAATGAAGAGTTGAGTTTCTAAGTGGTGGCATACTAGGTGGTCAATGCGGGTGGTCTTTTTGGGTGGGAAACCACTGAACCCATGCTTCTTAGGCAGTACCAGAGAAGTGTGACTGTGAATTAGAATTAAATATATTGTGTTGGTTAGTGTTATTCAACACTTAAGTCAAAGGCAAGACCCCCTGAATTAAAAGCTGTGGAAATATGGTGAAAATCAACAGCAAAATTTAAAATATGAGCTTAAATGCTATAAAGAGTTGATAAATATTAGGATCAATAATCAATGTTTGGTTTGTGGGAAAGAAAAGCAAGATATAATTTCCCATATAGAGTAGGAATTTGAGTAAGTGGCTTGGTATTTTTATCTTTATGAAATAAGCAGCTGAGAATGGAAAAAAATGAGTAGGATTTGATGCAGAAAGAATTAATGGGGCATTTTCACATTGGAGTTTTTGGTAGAAAATTGTCTGGTGATACTGGAATTTGCTACTATACACTTAACACTTAGACTATGAGGTGTGTGATATAGTAGAAGCAGCCTACTTTTGATGTCAGACAAACCTGACTTTTGTTCTGATCTTCCACCAATTACTTTGAACCTAAGCTTCCTCTTTGGTAAGATGCGAACAGTAATACACAACTGAGTTATTCTAAGAATGGTCGAAGAACTACATGAGATGCTCTGTGTAAAACACCTAGTAAATGTGTATGCCTGTGTGTGTATGTTCTTATATTTCTCTTTCCTTTTATTTTAATAATTTGTAAATAATTCTGCCTAGATATAATAAACTGATTAGTTATAATTCCTAGATCAAAGCTATGCCTTCTAGTGATGAAATAATATTTTAAAAGCTTGGAAATAAAGAACATGTGCACGTAGAGTTAAAAAGACAGAATTCTGCTTCCATTTGCGGAAGAGTGTCTACCTTAATTTGGTCACACTGTTTTTACACTGAGTTAGGAAGCAGACATATCAATATGCATGTTTCTCCTATGTACTTAGGAGGGATAAATTCCATGGACCTTAAGTCAATAACCAATAGACTGTTTCTATTCATAAATTTGATATCCCTACATAAATTTTAATTCTCTAAGGTAAACAAATATCTATAAAATGGTGTATATATTGTAACATATGTTATATATTATATACTATTATATGTACTTAAATATACTATTACATAACAGTATATATAGCTCTATGTCAATATAGTTAGCTGATACATAAAGCAAATAAACTCAGCATGCTGCTATTGGCAGTAGAGATTTATGAAGTGTTAATAGGAATAATGATAACCTATTTCCTGAATGGAGGAAACCTTCTAGAAATTGTAAATTTTGCCAAGGTCCAACAATTAAAATTCTGTAAATGTAAACAATCAGAGTGGGACAGGGGGAAGGGGCAGCATTTGATATACATGATTAACAGCACATGGTAAATTATTACAGTTAGTGAAATATGTACCAAGATATTAGGAACCACTGAACTCAAACTATCTTTATAGCTAGTTTCTGGCTTTTAAAAGCTTCTGTTTTAGAAGGAACAACAAGGGGACTAGATAAGACCATGATAGGAATTTAAGGCTTACTCATGTAGCAATTTTAGGCTATTTTGAGGATTTCACTTTTTGCTCATGACCCTACAAGTTTTTAAAGAGTCCTTTTGGGCACTATGTTGAGAATAAACTATAGGGAACAAGAACTTAAATAGGACATATAGTTATGAGGCTTTTATAATAATCAGGTGAAAAATGTGGTGTTATTTGAGGTTATAATAGATCCTGAATTTATTTTGAAGATAAAGCCAATAGGATTTCTTCATGGATTGAATGGGAGAGAGTAAAAGAAGAATAAAGGGTAACTACAGATTTCTGCCTAGAGTAACTCTTATTGACAGCAGGGATTCATGAAGTATTAATAGCAATAATGATAGCCTATTTTCTGAATAGAGGAAACCCTTTTGGAATTATAAACTTTGCAAACTTAACAAAGCCTCTTGCACTGAAATAGGGAAGTCTGTGGAAGAAAAGGCCTTTGAAGGAAGGGTTTGAGAATAAGGAATTTTGTTTTAGTCATACTAAGTTTGAGATGGTTATTAAAATATCAACTGGAAGGTCAAGAGGCAGATGGTTACATAAACCTGGGATTCAAGAACTGGAGGGAGAAATTTAAAACTGTCAGAAAAATAAGCTGTGAAATGAATTGAGATCACCCAAAGAATGAGAAAAGTTCTTAGCACTGGGCCTTGGGCCCTCCAGCATTTAGAACTTGGGAAAGTTGGGAGGGGCCCCCAAAGGAGGTTGGTAAGAAGTGGGGAAGGAGAAGACTCAGTGAAGAGTTTTATCCTTAAACCAAGTGAAAAAGCATCTAGAAAACAGGGAGAGAGATCAGCTATGGCAAATGTGGCTGGTCAGGGGAAATGAGGACTCTACATTTTTCAACTCAGCAATGTGGAAATCATTGGTTGCCCTGATAAGTTGTTTCAGTGGAGGGATAGATAAACAGGCTCACCCTTACCCTTGCAGGCTCTGTGACAAGAATCAATTTGGGTCCATGCATCACATAGCTACATTTTTAGATTACTAATTGAGATAGCAACTAGTAGATACCTTGTAACCACAAGGCAGTAAGCATTAAAAAAAGGCCAAGAAAGTAGCAGAAACATTGGCCCTGAGGTAGTCTAGTCACTAAACTACTGCTAGTAGCCACACCCAAGCTTGGCAAGAGATGAGAAGGACCAGCTCTCATCTTCCCACCAACATGTCTGGGAACATATAGGAGCCCAGCAATGTCCAAAACATGAAGTATGTGTCTATACCCTGCCTTTCCTTAGCATGTAAGCACTGAGTATACACTTGCCAATAGGATAATGCACAAGCTTCTTGGCTTTTGGGTGACAGGTGTCACAGGAGCCTTGTGGGAAGAAAGCTGCCTTGAGGTCCATGAAATTAAGGAAGCCAACTCAGGGAGAAAACCACGAGTCCTGGTGGGGGTGGTCAGGCTGAGAAATAGGGGAACCCCAGTCTCAGATACTTTGTTGTCTAAAGTGCGCTCCCATTCACTTTTGAGCTATCCTGATCTTGTGCTATGAGATTTTCTGTTACTTGCCGCTGAGTGAAATCTGCTTTATAGGCATTCAATTAATTGTTCGTTAAATGGCTTAATGAATAAGAAAACATAACATACAACCATTAATAATGGTGAATCAGAGCTATAAAATGATGTGTTTATTATGATCTCACTTATGTATGTACGTATGTTTATATGTGTATACACACACACACACACACACACACACACACACACACACACGAGGTCTGTCCAGAAAGTATCCAGCCATGTAATATGAAAAAGACATTTATTGAAGAAGATACAAGAAAGATCGTACATCAATGATGCCTCAGTCCCCTTCAAAGTAAGCACCTTGGGACCTCATGCAGTTCTCCGAGTTGTCATCAGCTGCCCTGTCATATTTTCCTGAATTTTATTGATAGCCTGAAATCTCTTCCCTCTCAAAGGTGATTTTAGTTTTGGGAAAAGCCAGAAGTCACAGGGCACAAAATCTGGGTTGTAGGGGGACTGAGTCACCTGGGTGATTTGCTGTTTCACCAGAAAACTCAGTACGAGATGTGATACGTTAGCGGGGAGCATTGTCGTGATGAAGCTGCCAACCACCAATTGCCCAGAGCTGCGGCCTTCTGAATCATCCAAATAGTTTCCGGGGAGGAATGTTCAGGCTTCATGCAAAATGTGGTGCAGATTCATTTCTCAGTCATTTTGAATGTGACAGCCACACCGTACACAAACTCACTCAACAGCATCTACCACGCCCACTGACTAATACAGTGAAGTCATGATTGTTCACGCATGCACATTCCAGTCCCCTCTCCATGGCTGCTAGATTACATTGATGTTGTGCTAACCATTCTTATTATTTTTACAGTGGCTTGACTTTTTCTGGACAGACCTATTTAGTATGTGTCTAGAATATGTACATATGTCTTTATCTCTTTTTACCCAGTACAGTACTTTGCTGCTAGCAAAATCTTGATTGAATACTAAAGTACTAATTTACAGTCTTAATCTAAGAAGCAGAATAGATTTGGGTCACCTTACCAACCACCAGATTCACTCCAAATTTCAACTTTTCCAACCTGGGGAAAACACCTTTACCTCTAAGACCCCAAATATTTACTCCAAGGCCTTGTTCCAAAATCCTGCTTAAAACTCTTATCTTATTTTGCATTCTCTCTACCAGTGTTCATTAAGTGCTTCAGGAAGTACTTACTTGTTTCCCAAATCCACTGGGATTTGTGCTTGCCAGGGCCATTTCCGGTGATGGCTCTGGACACTTCTGCTCTCGGCGTTAGCTGCCTCCCAGTACTCTCTCCATGCTACTGCAGCTCCCCATTCTCAGACCTTAATTCTCAATGCCCAACTGACGGTGAGTTGTGGTTTTAATGTAGCTTTCTTGAAGGCTTTAAAGAGATTCCAGGGAGTACAATGCAGACAGGAACTTAGCACTGCCTTAGTAGTCTCTGGTCTAGGTCCCAGGCTTCTTCAGAGAGTGCTCCCCATTTGCTGTGCTTCTCCAGATGCCTGCAGGGTGTGTATTTGTGTGTGTGTGTGTCCACGTGTTGAGACAGAAGGTAGGGCAGTTTCTCTTCCCCAAACAGGAGAGTCCTCTTTAGGTTGTCTCTTCTTTTCCTTCCTCACTGGGCCACATCAAAGCTCCAAAGTTTTCTGCCTTTAGCCTAATCCAAAAGAAGGAAAGTATCAATGCAAACAGCCAAACAAATAAACTAGAACAAATAACCTATAATTGTCCTTAGGCCATTAGGCCTCAAATGAAGGCTGTCTTTTTGTATCATGGCACAGAGGGGTTAGGATTTAGTCTGAAACATTTGTATTTACATACTCCATTGCTATGGACTTCCCTCTATGATTCTTTCTCCTTTGTTTGTTGAACAAATACTTATTGAGTGCATTCTATGTGCCAGACACTCTACCAAGTATTTGAGTTAGAGTGGTAAATAACAGATACATCCCCTATACTCACAGAACTTACATTCTTAAAATTACAAGGCTCAATATAATAATTCCTTCTAGACAAGTTAGAGAGACAGCCCAAGAATCAGGACCAGTTTTTACTCTAAAATGCAGAAACTATTTACCATCTTTTTGATAACAACTTCCAGCTCTCTTGCTAAGATCCAGACACCATTCCTAGCAATAGAAATGGTTCCTTGCTACATTAGTAATGAAGAACACTTGTGGGGTAAATCTCTGAATTGTGTGAGTAATAAATAATTTTTAGTCTAAGTGAAGTATTTTTCCAGTTTCCAGTGCAAGGTCCAAAGACCAAATGCATCAGGACCACTTAGGAGCTTACACACAAACACACACACACACACCAGGCACATGTCACACACACAAACCATCCCTTCTCCACCCCACCCCCACCCCACAAAAGAGCCATCCTGCTAAAGTTTCAAAAGGGAGTATTGAGCATGGTCGGGGGTTGGGGGTGGGGTGGGGTGGAGGCAAGGGCTTTGTTATATTCAAAAAGTGACTGGAAATCATAGTCATCTGTCAGATTTGGACACCAGTCTACTAGAGAGATCAGTTGACAGGGGATCTGAGAAGTTGATGAGGAAGAAGGATGGTGACCATGTTCTCTGTGGTAATCTATAGGGCATGGTGAACTAATGCCCCCTGGATACCCTACATCTCTATAATTATAAGGCTGCCCCATCCTGAACCATAATTCAGCTATAATTACTATTGCTGTCCCAGATATGGAGACTTGCTTGGCTTCCCCAGGCCATAGGCACATGACAAGTGTCCACCTCTCCCTGAAGGCCCAGGAAGATCTTACATATAATACAGTATAGGAATTTCAGAAGTTGTGATTTTTATGTAAATTGCACATTCCTATATTTGCTAAAATATAAGCTCTTATAGATCTCTCCTTCAAATCTCCAGTTGGTATTTCTTCCCCATCTTTGGGAAAAACCAACTAAGGGCACAGGAAGAGAAGAAAAGTTTCCACCCCTTGATACTTTCTCTTTGCCAAGCCAATTCCAGGGTCTGGGGATTTGTCTGGATTCTAATAAGGTTCCCTCTGCCCAGGCTGTAGTCCCAAAGAAGGAGAGAAAGCTTGATTTTCCAGCAAGAGCCTAAAAAGCAAGTACGCATTGCCAAAATTGGGGCCTTATTTTTTGCCCCGGAGACAACATATTAAGAAAGTGCAGCCCTGTTGTATACAAGTCTTGGATCAAATTCTTGGCCTAAAAATAGCCCAGGCATGACTGTGTTGTGGAGCATCTGATTCTTTTCTGGGGCTGGCTTATTTCAGGAGTCACCTCGTTAGCTGCGCTATCTTAGCAATCCTGACCGTGGCACCAGCTCTAGTTAAAGTACTTTTTATGTTTTTAATTAAAAATATTTTAATTACAATGTATTTTAACACGCAGAATATAATATAACAGATGGTTGTTATTCCATCACCCAGAGGTTACAGTTCTTTCAGTTTGCCCTGTTTTCCTTATGAACAAATTGTAGCTATAGCTAAGGAAACCTCCGTCTCCAGACTTTCCTTTTCCTCAGTCCCAGCAAGGGCCACAATGCCAAACGCAGTTTAGTACTTTCACTGTGTATGTTATGTATTCATAAACAACAAACTAAACCTTAGAGTTTGCATAAGTAATAACAGACAAGGTTAAATTTAACTAGATCTCCATGAATTTTCATTAGCATGTTTTAAAAATATTATAATTAATTTTAAAAAATCTCTATTAAAAGCAGCAGAATGTTTTTCACTTTTTTTCATCACATAGAGTACTGTACATTCAACTGAATGGCTGTTAAAGATGTCCACTTTCTAAAATAAGTGAATCACAAATAATAGCATGTTTGTGTATTTGAAAACAATTGAATGTGCCGGGGGGGAAAAGTTCTATCCTCAAAAAACAGTAAAGAAAGGAAACGCACGTTGCCTTGTGGTTAAGGGGTGAGTGACGTTGCTGAGACATGCTGAGAGCTGAAAACAGTTGGGAAAGTTCTTCACCAGAAAGTGCCTCATAAGTTAGCAAACATGGATTTGAGTTTGGGAAACTGAAAATGCATATTTGGAAAAACCTATCTTCATGGAACAGTTACAGTTGCTTCATCTTATTAGGTTGCAAAACAAGAATAGATTTGCATGCACAGTCTTCACTTTGCCACAAGGAAAATTTTATCACTGTTAGACATAAGAGCATAGTGGATAAAGTAATGCTACAATCATTTGGAAATACTTGCATAAAGAATAAGATACTCGACCGGTGGTTTGACTTTATTGTTTCTTCTTTCTTTTCTGATTTTAAAATTTGTGTGTCGTCGTCGGCAGCCGTCCGTCTCGAGAGACGATGGTGTAGCTTCTTAAGAGTCTATCTGCACCGCCGAGAATGGTTGTGCAGTCCGACTCGGGAGTGACACGGTATCTGTCTCCTCCCGTGTTGAATCGACATCTTGTGATGACGCTGGAGTGTCCTCTCCAGTGAAGCTGAAGCTACAGAGCCTGGGCAGGGTGATATGGAGGGTCTGCTGTTGCCCATGCAGCAGACCCCCCCCTCTCTTCGCAGCTGAAGGGTCCAAGGGAAAGACGGAGTCAATACAGCTTGGCTTCAGGTGCGCCGCAGGAGTTGCCGGTGTTGACTACAACGTCAAACCGCCTTAGGGACTCCGGCTCCAGATTTTCTGTCGGGGTTTACTCCCTTAGCCTTTCCCCTGAAGAGGTATGCCGCAAGGCAGCGGAGGCTTTTTGGAGTCAGAGTTTTCCTTCTCTGATGTGCCCTGACTGGAAGATCGAACCAGCGACACTTAGCTCGCAGGCCGATGCTCAATCCACTGAGCCAAATCAGCCATACTTGTCCAATATGAAGAGGAAATAAATGGCTCACAATTTTTTCATTCTAAAATTAACTACCATTTATAGTTTTTAAATTGACATATTATGAATGTTCATTTATATATTCTTCTGCAACTTCATTTCCTTTCATAGTTTGAAAATTATGAAATATGTTTATTATCAAAAATTCAAGCAACACACACACACGCATTAAAAAGTGTATTTTGACTACCAGTTCCTGTGCAAATTTCATTCCACTGATTCAAACACTGTTTAGTATTGTTACAGATATAGCCTATGCAAACATCTTTAAAACAATGGTTATGCTATTATATTCTGTTTTTTATATATTTTTCACTTAGTAATTGTGGCAAATCGTTAAGATTAATAGCCCAATGAATCGTGCTTCCTGGAATTCACATGCTTGTGTACTATTCTTTCACATTGTGTCTGGGTGTAGCCTTGCTTTGGCCAATGGGCTGTTAGCAAGCTTGATGCAGCAGAGGCTTGATCATTTTGCACAGGGGGTCCTGTCCTTTTGCCTTCCTTCTTCTTAGCACCCAGCTGCAATGTTCTAAGGAAGCTGATCTATACATTTTTATGAAGAAAAGCTTTGTGGAAGGGAACTAAGTGTTTCAGATGACAGTCAACACCAAATGACAGATGAGATCTTTTTGGATATTCCCATCCCAGTTCACCTGACAGCTGAGTGTAGCACTATGAGTGGCCCAGCCAACAACAGAAGGTGTACAAGAATACCTCCAGTCAGTGCACCGTATCCTGAGAAATAATAAATCATTGCTTTCTTTTTTTTTTTATGTGTTTTATTGATTAAAATATTACATTTGTGCCAATTTCCCTTCCCTCTGCTCCCCTCCACCCAGTGGCCCCCCTCCCTCCAGTTGTCCCCCCCTTTTAGATTATGTCCATTAGTTGTGCATACAGTTCCTCCCAACCTCTCTCCGTCTATTCCATTCCCTCCTACCATGATCCCCAATTCCTATATCATCTCCCTCCCTCTCCCCACTCCCCCTCCCTGTTGACCTCCCCCCAATATGCTTCCCGTACCCACAGTTCCTTTTCCACTCTCGTTGCCTGTTTAGTTTGCCTTTGTTTCATCTCCCTAGCTTCTGTTTTTTAAACCAGTCCCTTTAACATCTCATATAACAGTGGTTTGGATCTAATGAACTCTTTCAGTTTTATTTTGTCCTGGAAACACTTTCTCTGTCCTTCTATTCTGAATGACAATTTCGCTGGGTAGAGTATTTGTGGTTGTAGGTTTTGGATTTTCATTACTTTGAATATTTCTTGCCAGTCCCTTCTTGCCTATAGGGTCTCCCTTGAGAAGTCAGCTGATAGTCTAATTGGGACCCCTTTGTACATAATTCTTTTCTTCTCTCTTGCTGCTTTTAAGATTCTCTCTTTATCTTTAATTTTTGACATTTTGATTATAATGTGTCTTGGAGTGGTTCTCCCTGGGTCCAGTCTCTTGGGAACTCTCCTTGCTTCCTGGACCTGCAAGTCTATTCCCTTCCCCAAGTCTGGGAAGTTCTCCTTTATTATATTTTCACTCAATTTTTCAAGTTCTAGTTCATCTTCCTCACTCTCTGGCAAACCAATGATTCTTATGTTGGGCCTTTTATAGCTGTCCCAGAGGTTTCTGATCCTCTCATTGTTGCTTCCCATTTCCTCTCTCTGCATTGGTTGACTGCTTGTTCCTTCTCCATATTCCAGTTTGTTGAAATGAACTCTGGATTTTTTTTCCTCACCATCTGTCTCGTATGTGGTTTTGTTCCTTTCGTTATGAATGTTTTTCGCTTCTTTCTTATCTTTTTCCTGCTCTTTTGTGAATTCTGTAAGCCACCTGATAACAATGGCCCAGAACTGAGCCTCTGACAGGTTTCTTATCTGTTCATCTGTCAGGTTCTCTATCTGTTGCCTGGTGAGCTGTGTCACCGGGATTTCTATAGTTGTCTGCCTCATTTTGACAGATGCGTTTTGTTTTCTTGGGCCGGCTGTAGGGGGCAGTGCCTGTGTACGCGTCACAATTCAGCGACCGGCGCCTGTCCTATTTCGCAGCCCTGTGGTGCTTTGTGTGGGGGCGGGGGTCCAAGATGGATTCACACAGTTATTCAGCTAGGAGACTGGGATCCGTCCTCCCGCCCCCCTGGGCCTCACTGTTCAAGGCGATGCGGTGGCTGCTCTCCCCAGCGCTGGGGTCGCGCACTGCCAGGGGCTTGACTGCAGCCGGGATTTTTCGCCGCCCCGCCGCTGTCCCAGGTGCGATTGCAAACAGCGCTGCCCTCTTTAACTCTTACCTGCCCAAATGGCACCGCTGGTTTATAACTTCATATGTTGGGCTTCCGTGTAGTTTTATTTTCTGGAATTTCTAGTTATCCTTTGTTTTGAAGTAGTTGTATTCCTCTCTAGTTGTAGAGGGAGACCTAGCGTGTCTGTCTAAGCCTCCATCTTGGCCAGAAGTCTCATTGCTTTCTATTTGAATGGTTTGTTATGTGGCAATTAATGACTGAAACAATATTGTATCAGCTTATTTTCTTCCACCTCATTCTTTTTATTTTCCACTTAGTGTGCAATTATGTGAATATACAACCATTTATTTAGTTCCCACCTAATATTTTGTTTGTTTGCACCAACAGTATTGCAATAAACATCGTATTTAACACTGAAGCAAATATCTTAATATACGAATTTTTATGTACACCTCTGAATATGTCCTTAGAGTAAATTTTTAGACACCACAAATTGAAGACTAGTGAGTTTTTAAGACTTCTGATAGATTTTGCCAAATTGCTTTCAAGAAGAGATGAAAGCTCTTTATTTTTCAGAATGGACAAACCAAAGGTAAGAAAGGCCACGTTAATCACTGAAAGCAGCTTGGATTGGGCCCGATTATCTTGGCTAATTAATTGGGTTGAGGGAATGGAAAATAACTGTGGACAAAAACCAAACTTCTGTTAATGTCTGCTGGAATAAGGATCCACCTAGAATTAAGAATTGTTGGAGCTGAAATTTGTTTCGTCACGTCTGTTAAAAAAGTTGAGAAAGAGGTTGTAAATTTGACCTCTTTTAAAACAAATTTTTAATATGTAGTTTAGTTAAAGATGCACACATCTTTTGATTTAGAAGTTTCACTTCTAAGCATAGCCTAGGGAAACTCTCATGTGAACACAGGTATAAAAACATTTAGAACAGTATTATTTCTAATGGCAGAGCAACCCGTTTGTCAATAGGAAAATGGTTATATATTGGTACAGTGGAATTATGCAGTGGAAATGTTATTATGATCCTTCTATATCAAGAGGGCTGAACCTCACAAACAGTGATAATCAAAAGAAAATAATTGAAAAAATGTTCATATTGTATGAAACCATTTACATTTAGTTTTGGAAACGTGGAAAGATTATGGTATCTGTTTAAGAATGTTTAAGATGGAGTAAAAGTATAAAAACATGGAAATAAACATCAAATTCAGAATAACAGCTATGCTGTGAGGGCGTGAGGGGCATGTAATTTAGGATCAGTTCTCAGAGACTTCCATATGTTTGTTAATGTGCTACTTTTTTGTTTTCATGAATATGATATTAATATTTTATAATGTAGCATGGCAAATCTTGACTTTGGATAATGGTAAATTTTTACATATCTCATTGTCTTCAGCATATTTTATGCAAGTAGTTAAGAATAAATTTTTACTTTCCAATGAAGAAAATTCATGACATGCATCTTGGGTTGCAGTTTAATCACTGTATACCCAGGAAGGTATCAACTTTTGTCCCGTGAAAGCTATTAAAGTTTTTGTCCAAGGTTAAATGAAATTGCAGTGTATCAGAACAGCATTGAGAAAATAAGGGAATCTCTTCATGGCTCTTGATTAATGCCAAGTGTGATCAACACAAGGGGGTTCATTAAACGATACATCATGTGGGTAATTTGACACGTCTTTGTGCCTGCTGTCTGCTTTGACTGCACAGCCCTCAGTTTCAAAGTTGTGCCTCTGATGCCACGGAATTCTACACAGAAGCATCCATCTTACTTCTTCGCTGTACATTTTTCATTTTGCATACTTATATTTTTTAGGCATATTAAAAAATTTTATATAAATTTTAGAATGTGTTTTGGGACAAATATCTATCCTTGATTTTTAATGGGTTTCCCTCATAATATATGTAATAAAATTTACAACAAAACATTTCTCCTTTTGAAAAAAATCTTTCCCTAATCATATTTATGTCTTAAAATATGATGTGATTAATATGCTATTTCTTAAGTTGGGAAGGGAGTACCTGGCTGTGTGTTGCATTATTTTACACACATTTTACGTGTCTTAAATAACCTACATACACATTTTTCTAAAGGCTGCGTTAGGGTCGGGGGTAACGGGGGAGGTGGTAGGTGTTTCTTCAGTGGTGTAATCATTCTTTGTCCTGAAATGTGGAAAAAAAGATGCTGGCTGGGGCATCCCCTGTCATACGTACAATCAGTTCTTTGGTGTCTAGTCCCTGCTGACTGGTAGAGGAACCCCCAGTATTTAGGGAATATTTAGAATACTGAAAAAGTTTTCCAGTGGATAGGGCCTTTTCTCACTTCCTTTAAAGTAGTTTCTAATGTGTCTGTATCATGACAATGCATTTTTGGCTCAACTGGGAGACTAATTTGTGGTTTATATCTTTACCCATTTCCTTATGTTTATATAAGGAAATGAGAAAAGATAGTATAATGTAATGAACACAGCATGTACTACGAAGCCAAACCAACTTTTAGAATTAGATCCTAGCTTCTCCCCCTGCAAAGTCTATCAGCTTTGATAAGGGGTAAATCACTCAGCTTTTCTTATTTGTTGTGAGAATCAAATGAGATATCCTATATAAAGTGCCTGATATATTGGAGCTCAGTCATGTCCTGTGTTTCTCTTAAGGATTCTGTAATTTCTGGGTCATTTTAATGATATCTGCATGGATACAATTGAGTGATTGTATTAAAATAACAGATTTCAAGTCACACATTGGAACCAAATGAGTGGCTCTCAGGGTCCTTGTTTCTTTCCCGGCTCAGTATTAAAGCAGTGTGCTGAAAGAGTCAGTTAGGCTACTCTGACCTTGCTGTTGCGTGAGCTGTTTCTTACCAAAGCTAAGGGCTTTCCCCTCATCTGGAGCTAGCTGGACAGTACAGGGCTCTTTACAGTAGAACAGATAATAATGCATGTATTTATACATCCTATTTGCAAATTGGTATTTATGATGATTGTTTCTCTTTTAATTGGAAAGATCATAGCATTTAAATGCATCAGAATTTTAAATTTTCAGTGGTCTTTAGAGGCCATTCTAAGCCTGTCATTTCTTCTGTTCCTTGGCTCCTCTCCTCCGTAGTTTCCGGAGGCCTGCCATGGGGCGAGTGATCCCCGGGGCCTGCTCACCAACAGACTTGATTGATGGATTGTTGGGGAACAACTTCCTTTTCCTGTCTTCCCTCTCTTAGCTGTGAGGCATGCAGAGACTTCATTCTTGTAATTATCACACTCACTAACTGTCCTCAGCCTCATTTTGCTATGGTTTTAAGATCTTAGGAAAGAAAAGTTACTCTTTTTTGGAAGGAATTTAGACTCTGCTTACCTGATCTAAGCCCCTCCAGCTTCTCCATCCCAGTGTGTTCACCCTTGTGCTGTTCTGCTTTGATCCCCATTACAAAACTGTTTGATTAATTGCCTCTTATAGGAAGAACTAGATAAACAGGAGTTTTAATAGGACCTAAACACAGTTAAACTTCTTTTATCTTAACAAATTTGAATGGCATTTAAGTTGAATTAAAGACTTTTACATTGGCAGGGAACTTAGGCCAACAGAGCTGTTGCAGCACTAAAAGAAACCGAGATAAGGCAGAAGAGAAGGCACCAAAAAAGAGAGACACCAATCAGATAAACAAAATTCTATTATTTTGATTTACTTTCCAAAAATTCTGGAAGGCTAGCTCAATCCTATTTGGCTTATAAACAAAGGAAATATATGTTCACATCTCATAGCCCACATTTTTTTCCATTTTTGTATCCTTTGGTTAGAATATCATCTGTGATCTATGTTTTCATTCTTCCTTGTTATTCTTTACATTTTATTTGATTAGCTAATGCTGTGCCTTCCATTATGGTAAAAATTCCAGAAAAGGAAAAGTCATCAGATGAAATGAAGGCAAAATGGAAAGAAAGAATGACCATACATGGCCCATTCAACAAACTAATGACTAAAACTTCCATGTATTTGATTTCAAAAAAAATAATTGGTTATACATAAACACATTTTTTTAAAAGTTGAAGATAACTCTTTTAAGCACTCTGAGGAAATATTTGTTAAACATATTTTGAATACATGTGTCTTTCACATTATAAAGTTCAGTGATTGTTTTTTTATAATTTAGGGGAATATTTATGAAATTAAATTTCTCTATAGGTAGGTATTCCTGTAGAGTAACCACTACACTAAATGGGCTAAGATGGCTATGGTTTTAGAACTGAGGTATGCTTTTCTTAGATCTTCTCTTTTTCCTTAGCTTTCTGTCCAATATTTATAAATGTTTCCCAATTTGCAGAGAATAAATGAGACATGGAGCATGGGTAACAAATGTGCCCAGTAGATTAAGGGATTCAATAACTGTTCATTTCAGAGAAGTTGTTTATAATTAGATGTATAGCAAAAGTTAATAGACTGATCTTGAGAATTCTTGTATGAGTAAAATATATCAGTTTTATACATAGATTTTTTAATATTCATTTTGGTTTATTTTAAAAATAAATTGCTTTTTAAACAAAAGATTTTATTTACTTATTTTAGAGAGAGGGGAAGGGAGGGAAAAAGAGAGGGAGAGAAACATCACTGTGTGGTTGCCTCTCATGTGCCCCTAACTGGGGACCTGGCTCACAACCTAGGCATGTGCCCTGACTGGGAATCGAACCAGCGACCCTTTGGTTCACAGGCCGGTGCTCAGTCCACTGAGCCACACCAGCCAGGGAAACTGCTTGCTTTTTCAGTTAGTAAATGGGTGAAAGACAGGGGGTAGATTTACACAGGGAATCACAACAAATTTTTTTTACTAGGTTTGCCTAAATAATGTAAGCCTCTGTAACAACATTACATTAGTGCTCTGCCTTAGCCAAAATTCACGGTTACAGCGACTCTCAGTTAATACAAACAATGAATAGTTCAGATGGGGGACCTTGGGATAAATTAGATGTTTCGTGTGATTCAAGGAAAAGGGACAAACTCATTGCCAATTGAAGAACGAGTTAGAGTTTAAAGTCTAGGAATTAGATTCATGTAATCTTATGTCTTCTGTTGTTTTAATTGGAATTGTATTTATAGGTATGTAATCATTTATGGTGAAAGTTAAGCATCTAGTGGATTTAGAGAAACAGCCAAAATGTCTAGCAGTAAGGGAATAAGTAAATAATTTATGATATATACATACATGGCATATATTAAAATTAATTGATTTTAGACTAATATCTACTAAAAGGAAAATGCTCATCATGAAATAAAAAGTAGAAAAAGATAAAAATGGTATATGGATTTGGGTATCAAGTTAAGAATATAAAGAGTTACATATGCATAGAAAAACAACAAGTAATGCAAAATAGTGGATGATAATTGATGGTGATATTACTAGAGATTTTAACAGTTTATTTTTATTTTACAAATTTTCTAATATATTATTATATATCTATCTTATCTAATATATTTATCCTAATACATATGTACAGAATATTTAATATATAGGTATATTAGATATATACGTATATTATTGAGGGGCTACTTAAATTAATAGGCAGCTCTCATCCACATACTATTGCTACTACTGTTATTATTGCTTTTACTACTACTAATAACTAATATTTATGCAGAGTTATTACTCTACTTAGTCACTTGCATATGTTAACTCACTCAACCCTTCCAACCTGTTGAAGACAGGATTTCATGGGTTGCTTGCACTGCTTCCCATCTTGCTGGGAATGCCAAGAATGCAAGGGCCTGATAGCTCTTTACACAGGTCACTTTTCAGGATTGTGTTTGTAGTGACAACCTTGGAAGATGAGATAGTAGTATCTTGCTCTGGATCAAAGAATAGCGCTGCTTACAGACTGCTAGAAAACATCAATTTCCCCAGATGCAGTATTTCCCTTCTGTAGCACAGTACTCGTACACTGTGTGTATAGGCATTTGCCTAGACAAACCTGTGTTGCTACTAGAGACTTAAGTTCAGGAAATTGACATAGCAATGCTGATGCTGTGGCTACTGCTTTTGCTGGAATTAAATTTTTTGTCTCTGATCTAGGAGTCTTGTGTCTTCTGTCAATATACGTGGGACTTGGCAAGCTAATGTGTGAGCTTGCAAGTAAGGTACAACTGAGACTCTCTATAGTCCTGACAAAATTCCATTACTATTCCCATTATCTAGATGAGGAAAGAGAGACACAGAGAAGTTAAATACCGGTTTGAGTTTATACAGCTAGTAAGTGGGAGAGTCCGATGTGAACCTGGTAGGTGGGCTCCAGTATTCAGGCTCTTAATGAAGACTGACTGTCAGTTTACAGCAGCTGAAACTTGGTACCTTGAGAAGGCAAATGTCTGCCAGCTGTCCCCATGCAGTTGGCAGTCCTGCAAAATAAGGCTGAAGAGTTCTAAGAGTTGCCATATGATGACACTTTCTTCATCTGGAAATGTATGAATGTGGCAAAGTCCTAGGTCCTATAAAGTAAACTAAATGTCAAAACAAGTGAGTGGGGTTAAAAGCAGGAACTATTCTATCTTCATATTCTGCTTTATATTGTATTTTTGCTAGTTTGTAGTATCTTTGTTAGTGATTAGAAGAAACCTTCCTCAAAGAGAAGAGGCATCCTTACGTTTGCCCATGATCACTTTCAATTATCTTGGTTATCAAAAATGGAAGTGGGTCTCCTTATCATTTCAAAGCAGTTACCAGGTTCCAGTTGCAGAGCCTGGCTCTGAATGAATCTCTAGTTGCACTTGAATCCAGGGCTGCTGCTTTATATAGTCCTGATGGCACCAATCATATGCACACCACATGAATGGGTCCCTTGTAGAGTTATGTGATACAAGGGTGTGATTTAGCCTTTGATACAGTTCACAAAGAAGGATGTCACTGGCAATGGACTCACAAAACCGGTACAGGTAATATCTAATTTTTACTCGACGTCATCCTGACTTTGGAATAAAAGGATTTTGGTAGAAAGCACATTGGAGTGAGCTCTCTCTTAGATTCCTTTCCCCATGCCTCCAATTTTCAGATGAAAACTTTTCATATAATATAAGTTATTCTTATGAAATATTATAGGAAGATCTTGATTCACTGGGTCTGGGAGAGGGTTGAGATGCTACATTTTTAACAAGTTCCCAGGTGATGTCACTGCCACTGATCCAAGGAACCCACATTAAACATCAAGATCAACATTTCACAGACTTCTTGAGGTAAGAATCACCTGGACAGCTAATGTTAAATATGCTCTCAGGCTTCACCTTTAGAGATTCTAATAAGTGGTATTGAGGGATGCTAAGGCTTTAAAACAAACAAACAGACACAAATAAGTATGTTATTAGGAAAATGTGAATACGGTCATCCAGATCATTGGTTACTAAATATGGCTGGGCTTATTAAAACAAACAAACAAAACACACACAAAAAGTGATGCCTTTAACCAGGAATGAGACCCAGTTAAGTCTTTGTTAGGGCCCTAAGAAACTGTTACCTCCTTGAGGGCAGGGAGCAAAATTGTTTTTTTCATTGCATTATGTAGAGCACTCAGCACAGTGTCTGACAAAGTGAGTACTCATGAAATCTTTTCCAATTGCCTTCTTTTGGATTCTCCACAACCTAGTCCTGGGTTAGTCAGTGTTCTTGCAATTTCAAGTGACAAAAACTCATCTTAAACCAGCTTTTACCAAAAAAGGGAATTTTGAGTTAACAAAAGAGGACAGTCTAAAATTGTTCTGATTTCATAGGCCTAGGTGGATTCAAATGTTCAAACAATATTATCAGGTATCAAGTTTTCCTTTTTCCCTCCCTTCCCTCCCTCCGCTCCCTTCCCTCCCTCCTTCCCTCCTTTCTCTTTCCTTCCTTCCTTCCTTCCTTCCTTCCTTCTTTCCTTCTTTCTTCCCACTACTCTCTTTCTCTTTTTACTTTAACTCTGATTTCCTCTCTGTTTACTGTAGAATTCTCTACATGGGAGTTGTCCAGTGGCATCTCCAGTTCTACATGGCCCTTAAATCTTAGATATCAATGGGAGAGGGAGTCTTTCCCTGAGAGGGCCAGCAAAATCCTAGAGAGAAGTTCTAAATGGCTTATTCCTTTTTCTTAAATAGCATTACAGGTGGTATTCTAATCCCTTACATGCCTCACCTTAAAAGTTATCAATGGGCCCTGGATTAATTCTGTACAAATTATGTGGATTGAGGAAGATTAAATGGAAAAGTGGGCTGGAGGCAACCATTTAAAGCTGGGAGGTGTTACCGTTCAGGCAAATATATGTCCACCAAAGGCTCGAAACTGTGCTTTCAGTCTCATCGTTTGACTTAATGGGGTATGACCCCTCTGAACTAGCAGTACCTCCTCACTAAGCACTATTTGTTAAATACTTGAATGTGGTTTTTTTTTTTTCTAGTCTTCTTAAGATGAAGACCACAGTCCTTAGTGTAGTCTTTAAGCGCTGCATCTTCCTAACTCTATGGTCTCATCTTCTGTGTTTGCCCTCAACATCTGCCTGCACTCCTTCTAATACCGGGCCCATTGGCCCTTTCTGTTTCTCTTGGCAAACTCCTAGTTGCCCATATACCTTTGGAAAAATAATCACTCAAGGAGGCATCTCTGACCTCCATAACCAGGTTAGTTTCTACTATCAGAAGCTTTGATAACACTGGAGAGTGAGTCTCTCCTGTGTGTACTTATCAAAGGTGTGATTTCACATTTGTTCATGTGATTCTTTTAATTAATATCTGTAATCTCTGGGTCTTTTCTATATCATAATATTCCTTTTGCCTAGCATAATGCCTGGCATACAGTAGGCACTCAATAAATATTTGTTGAATAAATAAATGAATGAATGAAGCTGGACCACCAGAAAACTTGAGTACCCAAGTTGTTTGTGGTTAGCCCCTTACAGAGTGACTTTTGTGGAGAGGCATTTTAATATTATTCTCTTATCAAAAACCCATGAAATCTATTAACCGTATTTCCTATGGGGCTGTTGATGAAAATTGTTTCCATATTACTTAGTTTTCTATATGCTAACTAATGAAAACCAATATATTTTTCATCCTGTTTTGGAATCACTTTGCTTTCCCAGAGAAAGTAGTTTCTTTTCTTTCTTTTGTAATTCAACAGTTAGGGGTACAATCCAAATCCATTATCTTCCAACTTGAAGCACACACAACAAAGCTCCTGAGAGAACTGACAGCTGATGACTTGCATCTAAGACCCTTCCCACCTAACCCCGATTTCCTTCTGCTGAAGAGCCACCTGGCCCAACATTATTCCACTTTTCAGAAAGTCTGTATCAGTGATGGCCCAGTTTGGAGGAATTTGGGGGACAGGTATAAAAACTTGTGTTATCCAAGTGAAACAACTCTGCAGAGCCACCCAGCCTCAGTGCTCCCCATTCAGGAGTTCTTGTTCATTGGCTTCATAGCCCATCTCTTTTCTGTGACCATTGGACTTCCCTCACTCCCAAACAGGAGGTAATCCCAAGAGCCCTTCCTGGTACATTTCCTGAATCAAAATCTCTGCCTAGAAGTCTTCCTAGAGAACCTGACTTATGATCTTCTCTTTCTCCAAAATGAGAATTGAGTGATTATATTCCCCTTTTACTTTGACTAGAAATGCAGAAACCCAACTAAAGTCATGAAGGTGGCTTATATGATCTACATATTTATAGATTTGGCATAAGGTTGTCTATTTGGAAGACTGAATGTCTATATTCTCTCTTTTTCCTATTATGTAGCTATGATTATTGGGCATACTCTAACTTCAAGATGTCCTTTGGGGAACAAGAAAGGGTTTCAATGAGCAAACAAACCAAATAAATAGAAATATAGCTTGGGAAACACAATAAATACTAAGCACAGAGATTTAAGAGTGCCTAGGACAAGCTGAAATTTCTTGTACTAAAGGGAGACAGATATGCTCGTATATTGGGCATCTTGATTGTTTTCCCTACACTGTTCTGCCAAGAAGGTACAGTTATAAGAGTTTGAAGTAGAAGTTAGCTGGGCAGAAAAAGAAGCCAGTGCGCTCATCTTTTCTGTAAAAGTTACTGCCTAACAAGCAATCTGGGAGAAAAGAAAAGCTAGCCATGGAATGGGAAAGCAAGGAGTCAGATGGCCCATGGCTCAGTGAGCCTTCTACATTTTCCTCCTCGTAGCCAGTTGTCCTTAAATAACCTTTATCACGGTGTCTCGATCCTGCACTATTTCAAGCCAATTATCTCCTGAGAAATGAAGCAATGTGCAATGTGTAATGTTAACTTGCTTTTTAAAATGTGGACATGACTGTGCTTCTCAGTTCCTCATTTTGCTGTAACCAGTTACCAGACGCAAAAATAGAGTGAGATTTAAGTAATAGAGACATTCACTAATATGTCATTTAATGCATGTGTACACGAATCTCAAAGGTTCATTGTTTTTAGCAAGTGGAAAGCAAAGCTTTTGACACTGTGTTTTGGTGTAAGTGAACTGTGTGTTCTGTTAACGTTCCTGATAGACTGCTTTTTGTGCCCCTATGAAAGGCATTCGCATTTTCTGACCCTATTTTCTCATTTGGAATTTCTTCTCAAAAAATGAAACCAGACACACTTCCCTGACAATGGTGGGGAAAATACCAGAATCTTTTTTTTTCTTGCAATAAAGGTCTTCCTTGAGAATACTACATCCTTTGAAAGGGAACCCTTTATATAACCAAGGAACATTGAATCTAGTGCATTTCCCCTCAACAGCAAATTACTTCTTGCAGCCAAGAGCTTGCAGATGTTTAATGTACACCTCAGAGACCATTATAACTTGAATACTTATCTTGGTAGTATCTGAGTGTCCTAGCAGAGAAAAGGGATGGAGTAATTCCAGAGTTTCATCAGACTATCTGCTAACTTGCTTATTACTCTGTATTACTGATATGGGGTACAGATATTCCCCACAGCCCATGGTTGGGGGATGGGGTAAGGGGAGATGCAGATGACAGGGCTTAAGATACTTTTCATAACAATGACAAGGTGATAGCTGTGCTTTTCCTGAAGGGAAGTTGTGCTGCCCCCCTGATAAAAGGTCTATGTGACTTTCAGTACGTAGTGGGAGTAGGAGGTCACGTTGAAAGCTCAGGGTCAGCATGGTTAACACTGCCAGCCATGAAAAGGAGCGCAGTGATGGAGGGGGCCATGCAGTTTGAAAGGTCTGCCATGAGGTCTGGTGTGAAAGGAGGTGCCACGTGGGGTTTGAATTAAGAGCTGGAATAAGAAAGAGGAGACCCACTGGGAAACCTGCCTAGAGAAGACGGGGCACAACTAATGAAGCTGGTATTGCAGGGACCTGTCTAACCAAGCACAGATTAGAGGGAGATGCCTGGAATGGTGAATTGGGACGGAGAATCCTGAGCTGCAGACTTCAACTTTTCTGAAAGACAGTACCTCTGACTGGCATATTCTGAAACTGGCCTGGTTTGGCAGGGGAAGACAGGACTAGGTGTTTTGTGGTGTTTTAAAGGGAGTAGGACTTAACTGAAGAAATTCACAATTATTGTGAATCTGTATAACTTTTAAATAACCCCTCCCCTTTCCTTTTTCACCAAACTTTTGTATTGGGAGTCACGCTTCTCGGCGGTGGGCAGTCAGACCCCACAGCTGTTCCAGAACATAGGCTGGGATTCTGTAACAGCATGAACACAAATTAAAATCTGTTTATAAAAATAGTAGAAAATATAGTTAAAATTTTATTTTAACTGGCTGGCATGAAAAGAATAACTCCTCCAAAATAGAGCTGATCTAATAAGTTAGCAAAATGCTAAATTATAACAAATTTATTTAAAAAATATATTTATTCAGCCCTGACTGTTGTGGCTCAGTGGACTGAGCACTGGCCTGTGAACCAAAACGTCACAAGTTTGACTCCCAGTCAGGACACATACTGAGGTTACAGGTCAGGTCCCTGGTTGGGGGTGTGCAAGAGGCAACCAATTGATGTATCTCTTGCACATTGATGTTTCGCTTCCTCTTTTTCTCCTTCCCTTCCCCTCTCTCTAAAAGTAAGTAAATAAAATCTTTAAAAAAATTAGTTTATTCTGGTAATCATCCTAAGGAATATGGCTTCTTTTAGAAGTAAAGGATTTAAAAAAACTTTGGGAAATTAAGATAGTTACTTAGCATAATTAAGATTTTGTTCAGAAACATGGGTTGGAGAAATTAATTTTTATGTAAGAACATCACCTTATTCCCCAGGAAGATAACAGAAAAGTGACAATAAAAGTGACCTCCTTAACCCAATTATATTTTTTAAAAACACTATCTCCTCTTATAATTTAGCTATAAAATCACTAAGTAGACTCACAAATAGAGGACAAGAAAGCAAACAAGAAAGAACTCAGAAGAACTTAGAACAGCAATTTTCAGTTGGCGTTCTGTGGCACTCTGGTGCGCCACAAGGATTTTTAAAACATGCAATACCTGACTATTTAGTCAGGGGCACTGACCTCTTTCCCCCTAGGTTGTAAAAAAAAAAAAAAAAAAAAGACAACAGGCAACAAAACATAGCCATTTGTTGTGAATGAATCAAAATTTTACCTACTTTTTGGTCAGATCAGCAAAAAATATATCACTTTGTTTGCTGCAAATTTTAGTAATTAGTTTATGTGTGCCATGACCTGAAAAAAGTTGAAAATCGCTGACTTAGAAAAATGTCACCTGAACGTGACATGATTTCAATTGAAAAAGGACTGCAATGGAGTCTGACACTAGCTGGGTCTAATTTCACAGTTTAGGAGCACAGTCCTTCATAAAACTGTCACCATCGGTGTTTAGCTGGGAAGGGGGAGCAAAAGGGAGCTAGACATTGAGTTTAATAAACTGGGAAGCAGGAGCCTGTTTACTTCACTAGGAAGCTACAGCTTCACACCCCGGGGGATCACAGCATTTCTCCCCAAGGGGATTGACCCTCCTCTCTTCTCCCTTCAGGTACTAGATTTCTGAGGGGCGCAGGGGGAGGTGCTGCACCATAGAGGCCTGTCAGTATAACTGGGTGGTGGTCCCTATCCAAAGCCCACAAAAACTTGGGAAGTTGATTGGTCATTTTGAGAAAGCACCTGGTCTGTCCCACACCCAAGCTCCTGGTTATAATCCCAGGGAAACAAAGAAGCTTGTTCTCTCTCTTTCTCTCTTGCTTGTGATCTGCACTTACATGGTGCATGCACCTGTGGCCGCGTGGCCCTAGCAGCCACGTGGCCCATGGCTGTGAAACTCCCAGGAGGGAGCCTGAAATGAACTGCAGCTAGAAACACATGTTAAGCTAGTCAGAAGCTGGACTGGACTGTAATGTGGAGCAGAAACTGTGGGCAGTGGCCTTCATCCTGGTCCTACTGAAGACATACTGGACTTTTCCCATGGTGAGATGGAGGGGATGGGGGAAAATCAGGAGTCAGGAGGGGAACACCTTTAGTTATACATCGTCATTAAACCATACCACGGAGCCACATTCTCCCGTGTGCATTTAAGAAAATTCTTTTCTGTTAGATAATGCAAGAACCTCATGTCCACCGATAACAAGACTACCCTCATTTCAGACACCAGCAGCAAGGGGGCTTTAGGCCATTCTCACCTCAGCTAACAACAAATTCAGGGGTTCCCATTATCCCCTCAGGTAAGACAATTTGCTAGCATGTCTCACGGAACTCAGGAAAGAGATATAGTTGTGATTATAGTTTTATTGTAGCAAAGGATAAAAATCACATCCAGCCCAAGGAAAAGATGCACTGAGTGACGTCTGGAAGGGTTTCAAACACAAAGCTTCGTTGTCCTCATCCCCTGGAGTTGTTACCGAGCAAAGTAAGGTTTGTTCATGTGGTGCTTGGTGTAAGACTCAACAATTAGTGTTGAGAGAAACAGGTCTTTATTTACAATATTCCAACCTTGGGGGTACTGGGAGCCCCTCAGCTCAGAGCCCTGTTCTCTCATGGCACCCAGCACTTTCCTTGCTCCCCAAAAGGCTGTAAGCCAAAACCAGACCCAATAGTTCCCCATTCCTTATCTGTCAGCTCTCTCCTTCAGGGTCTGGGATACAATGTCATCAGCCTCCATATAATAGTCCAGGAAAGCATGTGCCATGTTACACTGGATCATGGTGAAGTCCAGGAAAGACACAAGCCCTAAGAGAGTGTCTTCTCCGTATGTCCTGAGTTTCAAGAGTCCAGATAGAGTCCAGATCTGCAAGGCAGAGTCCTTGGTGGCTTTGGAGTCAGCTGGAGCTGGCACGATCAGAGCAACAGCGTGCCTGCTTTCTTACTAGCACAGGCTACATGGCTCAATCCTAAGTACAAATTGCTTAGTTACTTCTCACATGGCTGCTACAACATGCTCCTCTAAGATCTTCCTTCCATCATGTGTCTTCTCATGGCAGATGGGGGCCCCTCTACGTCCTTTCAAACAGCATGGCTCTCTTCCTTATGGCTGGCTGCCCTAATTTTAAATATTGACCCGGAACACCATACTTCATTGTTGTGAAAAGTATCTTAAGCCTTACCCAGCACAGCTTCCCTTCAGGAAAGGCTGGGGCTACCACCTTGTCGTTGATATGCAAAATATCTTGAACCATATCATCTGCCCTTTTACCTTTTACTGGCCTTTTACTCGGAAAGTAATACAGCTATTACCTAGCTGCTGGCCTGCCATAGATAGTTAAAGTTCCTTAAAAGCTGTATTATCTCCTTCCCCCATCCCCAAAACCACCAGCTGTGGGGACTTTGGGGACCCTGCTCTGTTATAGAGTCAGGACATGTTACCTTCCAAGTACATCAGTGTATGACAATATATGTATTGCCAACCAGGGAAGTTCACACCAGCTTTGTTGTTTGAGTTTACATTTTTTCATTGCAGTTGCATTATGTGGGTGGGATTGATGGATTCATTGACCACATGATTAAACTCAACCTCCAGTCTTTCTCTCTTCCTCAGAGGTTGAGCTGATATCACTTGGCTCGAAGCCCTAACCTTCTAATCATATGGTTGGTTTTTCTGGAAGGGCCAGTCTCCATCCTGAGTCATCTCTTTAGCATAAACTATCAGAAAGACTACCATTTGCTACCTTGTTAGCATAAACTCAAGTATGGTTCCAAAGGTCCAGCATGAATAGCAAAGACTCTGCTATCAACTCTCAGTAAGTAGGGACAAAGGCCATACAAATTAAACAAAGAGAACCCAAATATTACAGGAGAGTGGCCTTGTAAAGACAAGAAGATGAAAATGTGATATTACACTTGAATTTTTAGATTATTTGTGTAATTATAATTACATAAGTTACTCTGGGCCACAAATGCCATTTGTGATTAATGAGTCCAAGGTGAAGGTACTGCTGAGCATTTATCACACTGACTTAAAGCAAAATGAATTTTTAAGAGCTCTTTTATTTTTGTGAGTTTCAAGTATGCAACATCCATTTTCATTTTACAAAGAGGGATGTAAATTACCGGGACAGCACAAAATACTGATGTTGTTAAATGACTTGATGTGATATAGAATATGGTGATTTTTTGTAAATACAAAAAATCCTTTTACTTTGATTAAAATCAACCTCTTTGTGTAGGTAATTTGATTTTTCAAAATGGAGTTAAGATTAAAATCCTGACTGACTTCGTGTAAATCAACGTTTTGCACAAGACCTATCGTCCATTGAAAGTTACTAAAAAAACTAATATATTCTAATTTATGATTAAGACAATGATATTTACTCGCTGAGTTTTCTATTAAAATGGTTATTATTAAATATATGCATAATGCTAATTTCTTTTTTTCTAATAACCCACTCCACACTAGATGAGATTTTAAGAGTTTGACATTGCTAGATAAGAAAATAACAGATGATGTTTGCTTGGTTCCAGTTATGAAATATGTGCTTCTAGCTTTACATTAGTATTTTTCATTTTCTTTCCTAATGATCTCCAAAACATTAGACTGTGCTAACCTTAAAAAAGATAATAATGAAAGCTATTCTTGCGAAATTACGTAAAGCCTTAGCACATTGTGTTTGAAAACAAGTTTTGAACTTTGGTCTTTTTACATTCAAAGGCTTTGTATTTTCTAAAGGTAATAATTTCCACAGGTGTTTCTAGTTTTCAGAAAGGGTTTTCCATCTATTTTCCAAATAATTTTTCCTCAAATATATTCTGGGAGATGGCTTGAAGAAAGGCATACTGATTAAAGAAAAATAAAGTAAAATATAGAATTAGATTTGATTCTTTTATTGGAAAAAAATCACTTGGATTACCAGCTCTGTAAGAGTTTCTTCTACTTTTCTTTCTTTCCCTCCCTTCCTCCTTTCCTTTATTTTCAACCATATGGTGAGAGAGAGGTTTTGAATTTGTAGATAAAGGCTTTTTTCCTGCTAGTCATTTACAGTTCTTAATATTCTACCTAAAATTGACGCCTTGTAATGTTAAATTTCAGCACTTTTTGAATAAAATCCTGGAATAAAAAGTAATGAGGCTCTTATTTTTTTGTGTTAGCATACTTCCAGAAGCTTAGCAAAGTGCTTTATAATGCAGCTGTGTAATAATTAAATCCAGCATATTCTACTGTTCATATCCCAAGCCTGCAGCCCTAGGCAATTTAGAAAGTGTGTGTGTATTGAGCCAAGCTCCTTGTGAAAGTCTCTCTCTGTTCTTTCTTGTCATCGAGTAGAGTGGAAGCAGTAGCTAGATGGAGACCTGGAAAAGGGCCCGTTTGATATGTGGAAAGGCCACTGGAGATCAGGGCCTTCCCTAATCATCACTGCAGAACAGAGGAGGACAGCCTTCTTTGGTATTTTCCCAGACAAGATTAATAACTTTGTTCATATCCAACCCCCACAGGTTTAGAAATAATGCACCCCCCCAGTGTATTCTCTCCTTTTTCTGTTAATACATTGTGCCAATTAAATAACTTCTTATAGAGTATCTGATTAGTGAATCCATACTGATAAGATAATAATGATTGATAAGAGCCAATATCTTCTTAGTCTCTGAGGAGGATATTGTAACTTTGAGATGATGCTTTGATTCAAAGGAACAAACATTTAATGAAAGAATTTTATGAAGGAAGAAGAGATAATAATTTTTACAGATGACTTGGTTTTAACCTTACCAACACAAGAAAATAATTAAAAAATAATCTTAGAATTTAAAAAATAAATTGAATATAATATAACTTAAAAAATCAGTTACCATCTTATATGCAATTTATATCTAGATAAAAGATAATGAAGATATAATGAAATATTTTCATCTCATCTTACGGTACACATAAACTAATTACTAAAGTTCTGCAGCACACCAAAAATATATATTTTTGCCAATCTGACAAAAAGAAAAGGTATAATTTTGATACATTCATACCAGACGATTATTGCTGTGTTGGCTGTTATCATTTTTTAAATTTGAAAATCTAAAGGAAAAGAGGTCAGTGCCCTTAATTAAATAGATTAAAAATTCTTATGGTACACCAGTTGAAAATCTGTGCTTTATTGAATAGCAAACCCTGGCTGGTTTGGCTCAGTGGATTGAGCGTCGGCCTGCGAGCTAAGTGTCGCTGGTTCGATCTTCCAGTCAGGGCACATCAGAGAAGGAAAACTCTGACTCCAAAAAACCTCCGCTGCCTTGCGGCATACCTCTTCAGGGGAAAGGCTAAGGGAGTAAACCCCGACAGAAAATCCGGAGCCGGAGTCCCTAAGGCGGTTTGACGTTGTAGTCAACACCGGCAACTCCTGCGGCGCACCTGAAGCCAAGCTGTATTGACTCCGTCTTTCCCTTGGACCCTTCAGCTGCGAAGAGAGGGGGGTCTGCTGCATGGGCAACAGCAGACCCTCCATATCACCCTGCCCAGGCTCTGTAACTTCAGCTTCACTGGAGAGGACACTCCAGCGTCATCACAAGATGTCGATTCAACACGGGAGGAGACAGATACCGTGTCACTCCCGAGTCGGACTGCACAGCCATTCTCGGCGGTGCAGATAGACTCTTAAGAAGCTACACCATCGTCTCTCAAGACGGACGGCTGCCGAATGAACAATTGAATAGCAAAAAAGAAAGGCTTTTAATATATACAGTAATAATCCTCCAAAACATTTCTTTGGCCTGTGAATTAAGAGGTAGAAAAGAATAGTTGAATTTGCAGATTTACACAGGAAGACTGCACTTGTTTGTAGAGGTCAGTTCTTACTAAATTAATTTTTGAAATTTTAATATAATTCCTAATTGGATTTCTTTCTTGGGTGAGTGTGGGAATTGATGCAAAATTCTGAACAATAATATAAAATGGAGGTATTTACCCTAAAATGCATGAATATTGTGATCAAAATATTGCAAGAATAGATTGACAGAGTAATAGATAGTCACCTTAGATAAATAGAATGGAAGGATAGATCATCTTAATAACTATTTACAGTTCATTCACAGTTATCACAAGGGACTCATTCCTGAAGGTTTCCCATAATTCAACGACTCTTTCAACGTGAATCCTGACAAATGGCATTTCTTTTTACCAACTGGAGCAGCAACTGTCAATCTCCATTCCAATTCCCTGGGCCTCACTATTATAATATACTTCCCCAGTCCTCCTCCCTTGTTATCAGGCCCTTGACTACAGGCCCACCCCAAGAGGTGGCTGAATGTGCTGGAGAATTACCACTGAGACCAGCAGCTTCCAGTGATAGACTGGAGTGGCTGCATAAACTGACTCAACAATGTACTTCAACATACTGAAAGCCACATATGACAAACCAACAGCTCACATCATAGTCAGTGCTGAAAAGATGAAAGCCATTCATCTAAGATCTGTAACAAGAAAAGGATGCTCACTATCGCCACATCTATTCAGCATAGCATTATTGGAAGTTCTATCCAGCAATTAGACAAGAAACAGAAAAGACATCCCAATTGGTGAGAAGATGTAAAACTGTCACTATTCGCAGATAAAAACCCTAAAGATTCCATTAAAAAAACTGTTGGAATAGAATTTAATAAAGTTACAGGATGCAAAATCAATACATAGAAATTTGTTCTGTTTCTATATACTAATAATGAACTGTCAGAAAGAGAAATAAAGAAAACAACCTCATTTTACAATTGCATCAAAAAAGATAAAATACCTAGGAATAAATTTCACCAAGGAGGTGAAAGATCTGTATACTGAAAACTACAAGACATTAATGAAGAAATTGAAGAAGACACAAGTAAGTGGAAAGATATTTCTTGCTCATAGATTGAACTAATATTGTTAAAGTGCCCGTTCTGTCCAAGGCACTCTACAGGGTCAATGTAGTTCCTACCGAATGCTAATGGCATTATTCAAAGAAAGAGAACAAGTAATCTTAAAATTTGTATAGAGCCACAGAAATCTCTGAATAGCCAAAACAATCTTGAGAAAGAAGGACAAAGCTGGAGGCATCATATCCTTGATTGTAAACTATACTACAAAGTTATAGTAAAAAATTTTAATAAAGGATTCTAAGACACAATATTAATATTATGGATGTTAGAGACAGAAATGGATAAATTCATTGGTTTAAGATTTGACTATATTTTCTAGCTGTGTAATCTTGTTGCAACTAATTAATCATGATGAGTTTCCATTTTCTTACCTGTTTAAAGGAGATAATAACATATCTGCTCATAAGATTGTTTTGAGTATTAAAAGAGATGATCTAGATAAAGTATTTTGCAGGATGCCTGGAATATGGCTAGAGTTCAGTGAAATTTAAGTCTAAGAATTATCTTTATAACTGGTTTACATCTTTTATAAATAGTTATTCCTTACAATATTTTTTAAAGAAGATGAATATGTCATAGAGAAATAAAAATGTACATGAATAATTTACAAAAGATATTCAAATCATTAAGTTCTAGGTATTTATTCTAAGTACTTCACATACATTCACATTATTTTAATACACTAACTTATAAGATAGGTACTGTTATTTTCATTTTAACAGAATGAGGAAACTGAAGCACAGAGAGGTTAAGAAACTTTCCTGTGATCACATATCAAGTATTATTATACTTATTTCTAGGGTGTTTCAGTGATTGTTAAAAAATATAGTTTTATATGTTTATTAATATAATGCAAAGTACCAAAAACCTTTAAATTACTTTAATAATTACTTTCTTATTAATAATAAAAATGTTATAATGTTTTCTTGATGGAAATTAAATTTTTTTCTTCTGTCTTCACCAGACTTGGGAATAGCATAAAAATTAAATTTTCTTGAGTGACTTGAATCATTCTGTTTCATCTAATTTCTTCTACTCCAAAAAACTGAAAATATTTGGTGTTTATATCTTCTACAGGAGAACTGAATATTCTCAGATAACATGACAAATATATCTTACAAAGGGGAAGGTGTGAAGCAAAAGAGGGATTGGGATATACAGAGGGTAGACTTCCGTGTGTTTGTGGAGACTGCTTCCTCAGTGTGCTATGACTGCAGGAGCTGGCAAAGGGTGAACAAACTACAGTACTCCTCTTTCTTCTGGATACTTCTCTCTGCTCAAAAACTGGATTTTCTGCACTGGTTTTCATGGATGATTTACAGAAGAAGTCTTCTTTAAGACTTTTCACATAGCTGTAGACTTTAAAAACATGCCTTTTATAAATTGTTTTATGTTGGTTGTTCTTCTCCCGTCACATTTTTACCAGAACTAATAAATATTTACTTTAGGTTGACAAGGCTTAACTAGAAAAACATACCAACATTCAGTGTATCAGAAGATAGAAGAAAGGGGAATACACAGATTTTCTTAGGCAGACAGCTCCTAAATTATTCAAGATAGAATTAAGACTTGCACTCAGAATTTGATTGTGGGTTATACATAAAAAAACTGGGACTCATTAAGTATTCTCACCTGTAATTCCAACTGCAATTGCTTTTTGTTTGTAGTTCAAATTATAGATTTGATTTTGACCATTAAGTGCTGTAAATCCCAGCTGAACTTTTAATGAGCTGAGTTCTAACATAAGGGAGAAAAATCCCCATTATCATTTACAGTGTGAGATGTTCTTCATTGTTTTTCATCTTGGATCATGGAAATCACCAAATTTTTGCTGCTGTGTTTTAAGATTCTGATCCAGGGGCTGTAGCGGGGTGGGCGGGGAGGGGAGTGCTTATCCACAATTTGGGCATTTCTGTTTAACCAGTCGGTTATTCTGTACTATGTCTGCCACATTAAGGCAAATAAATTTTAAAAAGGAATGTTTAGCAATTTGCATTACCTTACCCAGGTAATTTAATAATCATTTAGAGACTGTTTTGAAGGCCCAAACTGAAAATATCCAAAAGCACAGGTGGCAAAATACTTACAGATTATTCCATAGTTGTTTGATAATGAAACTGGTTGTGTAAAACTATGCAAAATAGTGCTAAATTAACGCTAATTTTGTGTTTATATAGTCATATATTTTAATATTTGTATATTGAGTAGCACTTTTTCAGTGTTGGAAGGAAGCTGAGCATGTATGTCTTGGGTGGTGGACTACAAAGGAATAGGGATTTCAACACCAGAAAGAATAAGTATATCCAGGATGTTATGTATAATTTAAATTTAGAGATATCAAATAGGTTTATTTTTATATCCCCATAAAGCACACAAGGTACTTCTGAACATTTATTGAGTAAATAAATATAACATTTTTTTCTTATTCTTTTCCTCATATTTTTATAAAAGATTTTCAGAGAAACAGGGCATTCTCTTTATATTTGCAGTTACATTTAAAAAAATGAGCATAGTCTTTTCAGAATTGTTATAAGAGCAGTGAGGGTGGGAGGAGGATTGTCTATGAGCATAACATTACTGGAATCTCCCCAGAACTAGAACAAGAAATTCCCTGTGTTATTGTACTGGGAGAAAAATACCAGTTATAATACTCAAATATTATGTTTTCCCAGTCCTTTCTCACATTGACTCTTACCTCCATTCACTAATCCCCAGCAATTTCTTCCTCTTCTTGACATGACTTCTTGCTAATAGAAATGGATTGGAAGAGTGCTCAAGTCCAAATGATTGGCCCATAAAAAGGGATAGTGGGAGAAAAGTTCATTGAGGAGGTGGAATTAAGTTGAACCTTGAAGGGAGAGGGATCCAGATATGTGAAGGGAAAAGGGCATTGTGGGTCAAAGGATGAACATCAGATAGTGACATCTCACTGCTTAGGGTTTGTAATTGATTGCACCTTGTGCAAAATATGGTTGAATATGTAGAGTGAAATTATGTGGTGGAGGGTCTTTAAAGGTAGCTAGGTTAATTCAACATTAAAAAAAAATCAATGAATGTAAATCATATCAACAAACTAAAAAAAGTATCATCAATAGTTGCAGTAAAGACATTTGAAAAACTCAACATCCATCATGAAATAACTTCAAGCAAATGAGGAACAGAAAGGAATTTTCTCAACTTAATAAAGGGCATACGTATAAAAGCTGATAGCTAATAACCTAATAATGAAAGACTGAATGCCTTTACTCAAACGTTGGAAACAATGCAAAGTGTCTGCTCTCATCATTCCTATTAAACATTGTACTGGAGGTCCTAGACAGTGCAATAGGGTAAGACAAAAAAAAAAAAAGACTATGTAGATCGAAAGGAAGAAATAATATCATTTTTATTTACAGGTGCCATGATTGTATAAATGTTCAATCCCCAAAAGTCTATGAAAAAGCTACTAAAACTAATAAGTGAGTTTAGCGAGTTCACAAGATAAAAAGTAATATTAATTGCATTTCTCTATACTGACAATGGAAAATTAGAAGTTTAAATTGATAAAGCAGTGTTATTAAAATTCAATTAAAATGTAAAATACATAGGGATAAATCTAACAAAATATGTGTAATATTTGTATGATGAAAGGTATAAATCATTAATGAGAGAAATCAAAGAGCATCTGAATAAATGGAGATATATTTTGTTATGGACCAGAGGAATTAAGATTATTAAGATGTCAATTCTCCCCAAAAAGATCTATTTTCAATAGAGTTCTAATCAAAATATCAGCAAGTGTTTTTTTATAGAAACTGAAAAATTTATTTTAAAATAAAGAAAAGCAAAATACCTAGAATAACCAAAGACATTTTGGAAATGAAAACAAAGCTGGAAAATTCATAGTACCTGATTTCAAGATTTATACCCTAAGGCTAGCATAATAAGGCCAATGCAATATTAGCATAAGAATAGATAAGTAGACAAATGGAATAGAATAGAGTCTAGAAATAGTACCATACACATATAGTCAATTTATTATTATTTTTTTTACAAAGGTGCCAAGTTTATTTAATGGGGAAAAAATAATGCTGAAACAATTAGACTTTCAAAAAATGAACTCAGACAATATTTTTAAAAAACTCAGAAATGGATCATATACCTAAAAAATAAAACCTAAATTTATAAAACTTCCAAAAGGAAACATAGGGAACAAAAATCCATTGACTTTAGATCAAGATTTTTTAGATATGACACCAAAACCATGAACCATAAAAGAAAAAAAAATAGATAAGTTGGAATGGATTGAGTACATTTTTTTCTCTTGAAGAATTCTATTAAGAAAATGAAAAAACAAGCCAACAGCTAAGAGAAAATACACAAAGAACACCTATGAAGTCCTGTAAAGGACTTATACACAAAGTTTATAAAGAACTCCTTAACCCCATAACAAGACAAATAATCCATTAAAAAAATATACTGAAGAGTTGAACAGACATTTTACCATGAAGTTATGAATGGTATGTTAGTTATCTGTGTTATTGCATAACAACTTACTAAACGGTGGCTTAAAATAATGATAAGCATATATCTCATAGATTTTGTAGGTCAGGAAATCAGAAGCAGTTTAACTGGGGTGGTTTTGGTTTTCATTGAAGTTGTAGCCAAGATATAGGCTGGGACTGCAGTCTTCTAAAACCTTAGCTGGGGCTGAGGATCTGTCTTCAGAATGACTCACTCACATAGCTCGCAAGCTGGTGCTGACTACTGTCAGGAGACCAGAATTCTTCATCATGTGACTCTCTACATAGGGGTTTTTGAATGTCCTTATTACATGGGAGCTGGTTTGCCTCAAAGTGAGTGAGCCAAGAGAGATCAAGGAGGAAGCAGCAGTGGCTTTTATGACTTAGGCTTAGAAGTCACACACCGTCATTTTCACAGTATTGTATTTGTTACACAGCTCTACGAAATTTAGGAGCTAGCTGCACAGAGGCATGAATACCAGTGTTTAGGGATTATTTGGGGGGTTATCTTGAATGCTGACCACTACAGATAGCAGAGAAGCACTTGTTAAGTTTCACATCTTTAGTCAGTAGAAAAGTACAAGTTAAATCCATAAAGATAGAGCAGTACTCACCTACTAGAATGGCTCTTATAAACCTGACACTAGTCTTAAAGATGCAGTGCAGCTGGGACACTCATATACTGCAGCAGGGAATGTAAAAAGGTACAGCCAATTTGCAAAAGCAGTTTGATGAAGTTGACCATACAGTTACCATTTAGCCTAACAATTTTACTCCTAGGTATTTAAATGAGAAATAAAGCATATGTCTGTACAGAGGCCTTTATGAAAATGCTTATAGCAGTTTTCCTTATAATAACCAAAAACTGGAAATAGTCCAAATGCCCCTCAGCCTGTGAGTGGATCATCAATTTGTGGTACATCCATAAAGTGGATTCTTACAACTCTGCAATAAAAGGAATTACTTATACATGCCAACATAGTTGGGTCTCAAAAGCATTATACTAAGGAAAGAAACTACACAAAAAGCTATATCTTGTATGATTCCATTTTTATGACATTCTGGGAAAAGGAGACTATAGGGGACAGAAATCCGACTAACGATTGCCAGGGGCTGAAGACAGGGAGAGAAAATTGACTGTAAGGGGACATTGGAAATTTTTGGCTATGACAGAAATAATTATGTATTTTGATTGTGGCTGGGATTATACAACTATGAGGTCTGTCTGCAAAAAGTCCAGCCATTGTTAATATAGTGAGAATTGTTTGTGTGGCATCAATGTAACCTGGCAGCCAAGGAGAGGGGACTGGAATGTGCAGGTGTGAACAATGACAACTTTACTAGTCAGTAGGGGCGGCAGGCACTGCTGAGTGAGCATGTACTGTGTGGCCATTACATTCAAAATATCTGAATGAGTAGAGCAATGAACCTGCATCAGATTTTGCTTTAAGCTTGAACATTCCTCCATGGCAACTATTCGGATGATTCAGAAGGCCACAGTTATGGGCAAGCTGGTGATTGGCAGCATCATCACGACAACTTATGCACGCATGCTTCACGTCTCGTGCAGAGTTTTTTGGCAAAACATCAAATCACCCAGGTGACTCAGCCACCCTACAGCCCCAGTTTTGTGCCCTGCAACTTCTGGCTTTTCCCAAAACTAAAATAACCTTTGAAAAGGAAAATATTTCAGACCATTGATGGGATGCAGGAAAATTTGACGGGGCAGCTGACGGCAATTCAGAGAACTGTGTGAGATCCCGAGGGGCCAACTTTGAGGGGGACTGAGGCATCACTGTCCTATGTACAATATTTCTTGTATTTTGTACCTTCTTCAATAAAGGTCTCTTTTTCATATTGCATGACTGGATACCTTCTGGACTGATCTTTTATGTATACTTTGTCAAGATACTTCTCTAAAGAGTAGTTTACTGTTATACTAAACCTGACTTTAGAAAAGCAAATGTAATTTATTTAAATGTATGCTCGCTTCCATACTTTAGTATTGCTATGAGAAGATTGGGTTTGGGTAAATGTCAGGTGAGTGCTATTAATTGTGAGGGAAATGGCAAATAGGAAAGCTGTTTAAGTAGAAACAGACAACAGACTGATAGTTGTCAGAGAGAAGGGGTTTGGTAGGCTGGGTGAAAAAGGTGAAAGTATTAAACAGTACAAATTGGTGGTTAGAGAACAGCCACAGAGATCTAGATTACAGCCTAGGGGATATATCAATAATATTGTGAAAAACTGTGTATGGGGCGTGGTGGGTACTTGAAGCAATGGGGTGGGGTCGCTCTGTAAGATACATGATTTTCTAACCGCTTTGCCTACATCTGAAAGTAACACAGAATAATTGTAAACTACAAGCTGTTTGGTTATGGTAAGAGAAATTAGTGATTGTATTTAAGAAAGGTGTATTAGGTTTTCCAGAGGAACAGAACCAGTAGGAGGTGTGTATGAATATATAAGTAAAAGGATTTCTTTTAAGGAATTGGCTCACAGAATTGTGGCAGCTTGATAAGTACAATATCTGACGGGGGAGGCTAGAGATTCAGAAAGAATTGAAGTTTGATTTCGGAGTCTGTCTACTGGAAAAGCAGAAAGAGCTGACATTGCAGATAGAATCCAAGAGTTGATGTTGCTCCAAAGGCAGTCTGCTGGAAAATATTTTCTTGTTTGAGAGAGGTCAGCCTACTGTTCTGTTCAGTGATAGAACAAATGGATTCAACTTGAACTGATTGGATTAGGCCAATCAGAGGACAGTCTGCTTTACTCAAAGTCCTCTAGTTTAAATGTAACTCTCACCCCAAAATACTCTCACAGAAATCCCCAGAATAATGTTTGACCAAATATCTAGGCGGGTCTGCTGCATGGGCAACAGCAGACCCTCCATATCACCCTGCCCAGGCTCTGTAGCTTCAGCTTCACTGGAGAGGACACTCCAGCGTCATCGCAAGATGTCGATTCAACACGGGAGGAGACACATACCGTGTCACTCCCGAGTCGGACTGCACAGCCATTCTCGGCGGTGCAGATAGACTCTTAAGAAGCTACACCATCGTCTCTCGAGACGGACGGCTGCCGACGACGACGAAATATCTAGGCATTCTGTCTCAGTCAACACATAAAATTAACCATCACAGGAGGGAACTTATTGACTAGAAAGGGACATGAAGAACCTACTGAAGTGACAGAAATGTTCTATATCTTAATTGAGGTTGTGGGTACATGGGTGTGTGCATTTACCAAAACTCAAGTTGTAAACTTAAAATCTGTGCCTTATATTGTATGTAAATTATACATAAAAAAAAATCCTAAAGGAGCTCTGGGCAACTGTGCATTACTGCTGTGATATCTCATACAGAATATATGTATGTGAGAGTGTATATATTATAGGTATATGTGTGTGTGTGTGTGTGTGTGTGTGTGTGTGTCTAAGGACTGGTAGATAAGTGATGAACATTTTTGTTGCTGTGACATTTTCTTCCCCATATGTCTTTTTGTCTTAAGCCACCCACACCCATGATACAGACTCATTGACACCTTCTTTCACCATCATTTTAAGAATGCATTCCTTTCTCCCCAATTCTTTGGAAGTGTGTGGGTTTCTTCATCAATTCTGCTCTTGTTTTCAAGTGATTACTGACTAATGAGGCAATTATCTACCCATTCCTAGAGAACAGAGAGTTAAGATATATGCTTATGCGTACTAAGTGACTAAGGCGATAGGAAGAAACTTAAGTTGCATTATTTATCTTTTATTAATAAGAGCCATTTAAATGATGACATATATATAGTTACCATTCTAGTCATCCAATTTTGAGTCAAGGAGTTCTACTTATTTTTGACTCAGACTCAATGTCATCAGAGGACAAGGCAATGAAGTCTTGAGGTTTAACAATTGGTCTTTCACAATACTCCCAAGGGCAAAAGAGAGCACCTTTTAAATGTTAATGTGGTTAAGTGTTGAAAAACATCTTGTATTTCTATTTTTTTAAATATAAGCTCTTAGCCAAACAAAAGAAAGCCAGGAAATTGCCAACTAAAAAGTAACCTATACTTGCAAAATCAGTTTGTAGATTAAGGTTAATATTTTTTATGCAAAACAATCTCCTAAATTTTAAGTGCACTGAAATATAAACTCTAATTAATTTAAAGAACATAATAAACACTACTATTGAACATGTTTTCAATATATGCATTTTGTTTTTTTCAGATACTCTGGTCAGGTGAGAGGGGATCATTAGATCCATAATCATTCTTGAGAATGATTGTTTTTATGTAAGCTGATGTATGATATATTATTTTGATATTTGAAAGGTAAAAATAGAATTTAGTTACTTTCTTTAAAATTATACCCTGACCTATGGAATAAGAATAGACGCCTAGTTAGAATTAGTATAGACACACCTAGCCCTAGCCATTTATCCTGTTTCCTTTTCCTGGGAGGTGATAGGACCCAGGCCATAGCCTTATGTGTTATCAGCACAAGTCTGTGATGACACTTCTTTTTCTGGCATGAGCCAGGCATCAGATTTCTGTCTTTCTGATTTAGGGAATGCATCTCAAAGCTCCTAGTGGTTTTCTTGAAGCCCCACTAGGCTGGGGGTAGAGGGAGTACCCCCAACCCAATCCTCAAAGAGAGATGTAGTAGAGACTTAAATCATGGATCTCTTAAAGTTTTTAAAAATTTCTTTCCTTCCCATCTCTGCTGTCTCTTTATATTCCCCGTGGCCCAAGGGATCCGGAGTCCCAGAACAGGTTCTCAGTACCACATTTTATTCTTTGAGTCTACGTTACTCTTACATACACATATATACACATTTCCTTGCACTTTGTTATGCATTGGCACCATAAGGTGTTTTTCCCTTTTCCAAGCCTGGAAATACTACTAAAATAAGTATGAAATTTAGTGGTCTAGAGACAGATTTGGATGTGTGCCTGTGGAGCTACATTTTTTAAAAAGATGATATAAAATTGAATCTGAGCAAGGTAGAAATGGGTGTTTTAAACCTGAGAGAAGAAGAGTAAACAAATGTTATTTCTCAAAATGTGACAGAGCAGAAAGATTTTCTACTACAGTGCCCAGAAAGTAGAATGGATGGATGCTGTGCTCAGCTGTCCTCGGTGTGACTGTCCCACTTGCGTTCCCTGAAGACAAACAACAGACCTAGACAGTTTTAAGTGTCTTTGAGGGAGGGCGGAGAGAAGTTGGATAGTTTGGTGGAGATGAGAGTATGAAGAGAAAGTTTAGTCCTCTGACTAAGATGAACCTCCACGCACCACGTTAGGCATTTCCCTAGGGCTGTGGTGGAGATCCTCCAACTGTTTCACACACACACGCGCGCGCGCAAGCGCGCGCACACACACGCACACACACACACACACACACAAATCTATATGCATTTAGCTTTTCCTAAGACTAGGGTGGGTTTCAGTGACAGAAAAATGAGGCTTGCCTGTGGATAGTAAAAGTATTTAATGTAGGCCTCTACATATGAGATGTTAATCTTGTTATAAAAAGTAACTGAAGTCAGCCTTATTTTTTAAACTTATGCAGAGAATTATTTTATTACTTTGATTTTAACTATAACAAATACAGACACATCTTGAGCACGACATTTTCTTAGGGACCTGTCTGAGGGGGTCATAGAAGAGAGAACATCTTTGACTCACTCAACACCTGCTTGAGTGCCTGCCCTGGGTGCTGGCCTAAGTGCCCTGGTGAGCATAATCTATCTCTGGTCTCCTGATGCTAGATTTTATTTTTTATGTACATGATTCTCAGACTGCAGACATTAAAATGAATGAAGAGAGTGTGTTAAAGCACAGATCACAGGGCTCCATTCCCAGAGTTTCTGTTTCAGAAGATTTGGGGTAGAGACCAAAAGTCTTCATTTCTAACAAGTTTTCACGTGACGCTGATGGCTCAGGTCTGGGGACTACCATGTACTTATGGCTTATCTCGAATTTAATACAGGAAAATGTAGAAAAAAATTTTGTTACTGGTAAATTAAGATTTTCTTAAGTGGGTAATTGTTTCTCATGACTTTAGTGATGGTTAGCATGTATTTTGTAGTCATAACAGTGGAAAAACAGCATAGAGAATGGCAAAGCCCAATAGAGTTTCTCTTTCATTACTATAGTCTGGGAATTTTTTTTAGACCTAAGGCGATTCATTGGAAGAAATCTAAACAGCACCAGGTCCTAAGTACTGAATAATATACCAATCCAACAAAGCACTAAAGGATCATCAAGTTGAAAGCCAAGGTGCTATTTTTTAACTTTATTTTTATTGTTGACACTATTACAGATGTTCCCATCCCCCCCCACCCCGTGCAGCTCACCACTGCTTTTAATTATGATAAAAATAATCATACATAAAGAACTAGATGAAAAGGAGATATTGTATCTTTTAGAGGTTTATTTTGATAATATTGAAAGCATGATCATTGACATAGTTTTAAAAATTCACAGCTTTAGTTTTGTCTGGCCAAATGTTTTGATGAAGTTAGAATTTAGTCTAAAAATCATGGATTGGCAAGAACAATGTGGTGTGTGAGACTAGATTGGGAGTTTTATCCAATTTGGATAGAAGCTTCTAGTGTTTTTCAGAGTTGGCATTAGCATTCTCTTGTCTAACTTCTTATCACCTGTACCTAGCCAGTCCCCAAATTCTCTCACAGTTTTCTTGCAGCCAGGGCTAATATTTCATCATTTGGTACTTTTGTCTAGATCTTTACTTCCTCATAAAAATTCTCCAAGCTCATTGGACTGACTTTTCTTTGTCACAATTTGAAACATCCCCATATCCAAACCTTCCCAACATAAACATTTCTCTCTACATTGGCTCCTTTTCAATTATAAACATGAATCTCTTCCATTCAGAGAACAATTTATTTAACCAATCCTCTTTTGTTAAATACTGAAGTTGTTAACCATCTTTTGTATATGGTATCACATCCTGCTCATTCTTTTTCTTAATAAAATTAAGAGCTATGATTGTGGTACATTCAAGGATGGGCTATTATCCACCTATTAAAATGATTGTTTAAATTCTTGGCATGCAAAATGTTTGAAATGTTTTTGAAGAAAAAATATACCAGACTATTTGTAGCATATTTGTTTATTAGTTACAAACATCTCTGTCTATCTAGTTAGATAACTAGCTATTTATGGCAATGGTCAATTCTAGGTGGTTGGATTGGACTGGTATGTATTTTAGGATGTTTTACAGTTAATATGCATCATCAGCACATTAAACGTTGTAAAAGTACATAATAGAATACAAAGAAAATATGCCTACATTTGAAAGTGATTGCTATTAGGGAGTGAGGTTTTGAATTATTTTCTGCCTTTATATACTTCCAATTTTTTTATACTCTAGTAACTAAATAGTATTTAAATTTAGTATTAAGTTGCATTTAGTAGCACTAACTATTTAATAGTATTAAATATCATTTACATTTAGTATTAGAGGGTATAACATCAATGTTTATATAAAAATTATATTCAGTTTATGGAAATATGTGCCAGACCATATATAATTTCAGTAATACCACTTTTCTGTGCAAGAACTTCTGGGCTTGCTTTTTCCTAATAACTAAAGTTGAAACTTCTTAGCCTGGAACTCAAGCTCTCCATAACTTAGGACCTGTAGGTTCTTGCCTTTCATTATCCAATGTTTTATCTCAACAAGACTTCATTGTTCTTGGATGGAATCCCCACTCTTTTCTGCTTCACCATTTTCCTAGCTCTCCTTGACTTCACCTTTCAGCATGTCCCCATTCACTTTTCCCCCAAGGCCTCAGCCAAACACCATCTTTCATGGACCTGCTGCAGTCTAACTCAAACCTCTGAGTGCACTTAGCATTTTGTTTTCCATTTTTAAAAAAGATCTGTTTACTCTGTCCTATGTAGTATTCGTACACCTGTATTAGCTCCTCAGCTTTCTTTATTGCACATGTTTCTTTGGTGGGGGAAAGGGGAACATAATGAAACTAGTTAAACTGGTGAAATCTATCCTTTCATAATGTATGATCACTCATTTATGGAGAGTAAAACAGATCTGGGTATGAATTGTCCCTTGACCACTTGCTGGCTGCATGCATTCATACAAGGCTCCTAACCTCTCTGTGCCTCATTTTTCTCATTTGAAAAGTTCAGGTACGTGGTATTGAGTATTGCTAAGACTTCAGTGAGACAATTATATAAATAACATACATTATCTGATAGAACATCAAATGCAGTGGTTTAGCTAAAAAAAAAAAAAAGTCTTCCTACCATGGATGTCTTGAGGTGAACATTTGATGGCTGAAAGGGAAGCACTGACAATTTTAGCACAGAGCTTCTTTTGCTAAGACAGCTGCTCTAGTTGTCCAAGCCAACAAAAAGAGAGAAAAAGGAAGTGAAATCTGGGGTTGCATCCAGATGACCAACTCCCATCCCAATGACGAACATTTAGTTCTGTAATCACATTTAGCTGCAAAGGAGTCTGGGAAGTTAAATCTCAGCTGTGGGCTCTATAGAAACTCAGCTGGTGGGTACGTTTAATAAAGGGGAAGTGAAGGTAATATTCATAATAAAATCAGGATTCAGATCCTGAAGGACTGTAATTCACACCCAACTGGGATGAATTCTCAAAAATAAAGACCTTGTGAGAGCTCCTCTGAGCTTCCCTCTGGTCTCTCTAGAGCAACTCTTCTATCTATAGATTTGTTACATATGCCTTTCCTTCAAACTGTTAGAACTTCTAAAGGACAGGGGATCTGCCTACATATCTTATTTAAATTTTAATATTTCCCTTCATCTGCTTTACTCTCCGCCCTAGGTTAAATAAAGAAAAAATCTCATCATAAATTTCAATAGTTTAAATATGGCTCTAAGAGAATGTGTGATTGAAGTTTATGGACATGTTATATCTTATGAAGGTGCTGATAGAAGTCTCTGGCTGGTAGAAAAAGCCTGATTTGTATTTTAGCTACTTTTTCAGTTCTTTGTAATTAGGGTGTTCATTCTGCTTCCATCATTGGGGAGCAATCAAAAGGGAATAGACATAATACAGATTAAAGCTAGAAAAAATTTAGGCACGGGCATATGCATTTCCCATTCCCTCTATTAAGTACTGTAATTCCAAACCGGAACCGTGTTGGGATTGTGCCCAAATAGTAACAAATTAAGAATGGACCATCTCTGGCAGTGATTTCCACATTAGTGCAATGTTATTCTTCATACACTGAACTGTATGTAAATGATTTTGTCTATTTTTATTCCGTAGATGGCAATTTGAGTTTACAAAATCCCTAACTATATGCTTGTATAGAAAACAGTTTCCATCTGAGATGCTCTCTAAAGCCAAATCACCCGTGAGTGGAGACTACTGAGTCAAAGTGAAAAAACACAGATTAAGCACTTCTCAGGAAAAATAATCCAGTCTCTAAACAACGAGAGAGAACAGTTAGGTATGCACAAAACCAGGTATTAAAAACAGAGGAAACACAGCACGCAACACCACCAGCCCCTCCCCTTGTAATGAACTGCAGACACTGCAGCTAATCAACGGGAACCCTCCTACAAGTGATTGATGATTTGAAATTTTAAAAACCTAAGTATTTCAGTAACAACATATAATGACACATGACACGCACACTGTCATTGTTGTCTTCTATCTGTACTACCCTCCCTTCTGAAAACGAGAATCTCTAGACTAGCCAATCACTTATATGCATGAGGCAATTAATGAACCTGTATTTGTTTTCAGTAAAGAAAACAAAGGCGCACCTCTTCCCATCAATAAAGACATAATACAGCAGACGCGTGCCAGGCATGTCCCTCCACGCGCGTGTAGTCATGGTCTAGGACCCACGGGGTTAGGCACCTCCCGGCCTTTTTTGTTTGTTTGTTTGTTTGTTTTTTTTTGAGAAAATGTAAAATGTAAAATAAACTTTTAAAAAGCAAAAAAAAAAAAAAAAAAAAGGGAATAGAGCAGTTAGGATGGCCTCACATCTTTGTCATGGGCCCTACAACTTTCTAGAAATAGTTTTTGGGATTAAGCAATTTCCTCTACCAATGATAACATATGAATGTTATTACATTTTCTCATGTGACAATGTGCTGTTGTCTGGCTGTTCTGAGGGTCATGTAGAACACAATGGTAAATAAAGGAGAATTCTTAGATTTTTACATTTTTATTTTAAAACAAAATTATATAGTGATTAATACCTACTTTTAAACAGACGATGAATTAATTAAATGCCTTGTCATAACTATTATAAGCTCTGTTAGAAAAATAGACATCTCACAACTACAGTGTCAGCTCTTTAATAAATACATAATACAGCAGTTAGTAGTCAATCAGAATTATTTGAACAGCTTCATAGTGTATTATATGAAATTGTCATATCCCCCATCTTCTGTGTCCTTTAAGAAGATTTAATTTTATGTATAATTCAAAGCGAGAAGTAAAAAGAAACTTGTTTAACAAGAATTTGTTTCTCAGAGCTATTTTATAATCAAATATTTTAATTTAAAAATACACAATATGTTAGAATTTTTTTTACAAAGACTTGTTAAATGAAACAAATAAGGTTACATTAATGATAATTTAAAACCATTTCTAAAATTTTTTCAGAGGTTCAAAAATGAAGTAGTTGGTAAACGTGAAATAGTTTTAAAGTTATGTTAAATATACACAAAATGAATTTCTATATTAATATGTGCACATTTACATTTTCTTATAATTTAGAATTGAAATACTTTATGTTCAATTTTCTTAATAAAATTTATGTACCATACTTGTCATTGTGTGGAATTCTTATCAAAATCACATTTATCTGTAGTACAGTGTAAAGTTGGTAAAAGTTCTTTATATAAATCACATTTTCCTTCCTGGTGACTTCAGTTTTTTATTTTTTAAAATTGTTGTGTTAAATAATTTTAACTGAAGTAGGTTGTAGAGGTCAGAAACCTGATTAATAGCGTTAGCTTACAAAGAAAAATTTACACAGGAGAGTACTTCAGGTAGATAAAAGTGTAGTGTTGTTACTGTTAGGTATTTTATTAACAGCTGCCCCATTGTTTCATATAATTAAAATAACTTAAATATGCAGTTTTATGATACTTATTACATGAGCTTGAAGATAAATTTATCAGAGCCAAAGAAAAACAAATCAACCAAAAGAACAGAAATGTTAAAGAAGATAAAAATGTAGAAGAGCTCAAAGAGAAAGTTCTTCCGTGACAGTCATGTTTTTCTCCTGTCACTGAATTAACACATGCAAGATGCTGCAAAATCTAATTATGGTGGTTATATGTAATAGTCTTCCACTTAGTTCTGTTTAACTGCAAGATCATGATATAAAAATATTCTTTACAAAGGAATAGAAAGAATAAAATGTTGTTAACACTCATTCTTGTCAGTTAAGTAGGCTTTGCAGAAATCATAGCCACTGGCATAAACGGGAGGCTGAAAGCTTTTGTGACCTCAAGGTCTGTAGGGTGTGAGCTCATAATCAGACAGTTAGGGTCCATGTTGAACTGTATGTGATTCAGTTGTACTGAACACCTGCTCATAAGTTATCATGAATGACTTCTCAAATATTTGTAAGAAAGGATTGTCCCTATATCCATGAACACTTAGTTAAAAATTAATTAGTGTAGTATTTATTCAAGCACAACTTTCAACACTGCATCTAACATGCCAACAATCATAAGATACAGCACAATTTCAATGTTATGTTGAAAAAGCAGATGTCTCAGAGTCACTGAAATATGAACATGTATAATCAGTTACCCATAGTCAATTTTATGTAGAGGAATCACAAAAGAAAAGGGAAATGATCTAAAAGCTAGTTCTATGTTTTTTTTTAAAGAAATATATTTCAATTTGCATTTCATGAAATGAATTTTTTAAGGTCAATATTGATAAGGTCATATAAAATAAATACTAAGAACAAATAAAACAAAATACAATATGCACATGCCTGAACTCCCAAGTAGCTGTATTTCACTTGAAACTTTTATTAAAATAATGTCTCAAATACTTTAAAACTATATCTCTTAACAGTTGTGAAAATTTAAAATTCTTAGTTTTAAATGGATTTGTCTTTGTTTAGGTCCATAGATTCAAATGAGTTTTAAAATCATTAAGAGATATTTGGAAATGAAGAACTTTATTATACCATTACATTTGGTTATTTTTCCCAATTAGGCTTTTGGGGTCTGAAGTTTTACTGTAATCCCTTAGGAAAACTGAGTAGAAAAAAACAGGAGTAAGGAAAGGAAGTAAAAGCCATTGAATCTAATTTGCTGTACCAGGTACCTGGAGGAATATAATTCTATGGAGAAAAATTTTCATAGTACATCATAAAAATATTTCAGTGTCTCACAGATGCCTGTTGTCATACATAGAAATATCTTCAATGGAGATTAAGTATATATTAAGAAATATTTGGAATTTATTCTTTAGTGACGTGTTGTATCTGATTCATGCACTGATTTTAATTTTGATTTTTGAAAAATTTACCTGCAGAAAAAAATCTATTTTGTTTAACTCAAGCTTTTTTACTCTTTATTAACCAAAGCTATATTGAACATTTAGGACATAATCAGATTTTTAGTGAATTTCTTAAGTCTTGCAGAGAATATCTATGACTTCATAAATATTAACACATTTTTTAAAAGCTATCAAATGCATATAAATCCATGTACACTGCAGTGAAAAGATGTCCTCAGAGAAATAAAATGCACACAATTATTTGTAGTGTATGTATAGCACATTTCTAAGTCATTACATAATTAAGGGCACAGAAATGCTGTCGTACCAAAAGTGTTCAAGTTATTCACTTTGTTAACCACTTAATACTCATTAATGTGTCTACTATCAGTGAATCTCAAAAGTCTCCTCTAGACATAGTGAAAATAGGCTTTATTTACAAATAGTATTTAATCTAAGAATACCCTGTTTTCCCTTACTTTTAATTAATTCTAACTAGTCAAATATTAATTCTCTTCTCACAAAACACTGTACAGGAACATACCAATTATTCAAGTAAAATATAAGCTCTAAAATATTTCAGAATTAGATTTTTAAGTAAAAAAAGAAAGCACATTACAAGCATAACTTCAGTCATCATCCAGCATTGAACTGCCCATCAGGAAGTCTGTCCCTTCCTGTGACAACAGCCTCAGTTAATTATAAATTAGTGCAAACTAGTGAGAGTATAAAAAATATAAACCCTGGACTTTTAAGGGTTTCATTTTATCTTGCTCTTTTGGATAATTCATTCCACATGGAAATTAGTTTATATACATCATAATACTCATTTTTTAATTGTCAGTGTTTTAATAAAGGGATTTTTCCCATTTTTTCCTTTTGGGGGTCTGTCAGGTATCCATTTATCTTCCTTTTAAAAAGGATGCTATGTGTGACAGGCAGATTGCAAAATACGATTTTTACGTTATCCTTAGGGGTCAAGGGTATCTTACATAAGTGAGTCACAGTATTGAATTACCTCAATGTCCCCAGTCTCTCATTTGGAGAAGGAAATAAAGTTCAACTAAGAGTCATAACTGCTTGGCTGTAAGGGACAGCTAAGGGAGCTGCTGTGTTTGTTGACTCCAGAACAACTTACTATATGTTTTAAAATGCTCTTTAGGGTAGAATATGGGTTGGGGTAGTGGTGGTTAGTCTCTATTGAAATGCAAATATCTAGCGATTAATTCAAGTGCTGGAAGACAGCAAATCTGGGATGTTATAAGAAGACATTGTTGTCATAGGCAAAGCTCTGTATCACAAACAGGACTATTGGACTTCTAGCCAATAGAATCAGACTAAGTCTGTAGGGCTATGGTAATTGTGAAGCTTTCCATTGCGGAAGACAAAAGCTATGCCCTCTATCAGCCTCTCAGGTTGAACTCTGCATAATTCTAGGAATGCCGTTCACGCAGAGTGAGGCATGAGTGGATTTCCCTGTAGTTAGTGCTTAGAAGCTGATTTAGCAGGAAAGATTGGGAGCCAATCACGGCCAATTCAGTTTGCATGACTCTTTTTTTTTTTTTTTGCTTTGCTTTGACATTTTCTCATGCTCATATACTTAAGACTTCAGTAAATCACGTTTAAAAACACTTGCCAATTAGATATTTTAAAGATTTAAGAGGTAGCATGACACTGTGCAGTGAACACTAGTCTGGCAATAAGAGACGTTTTCTTCGAATGCTGCCACTTCATCACTGGGGTGGTTTTTGAGCAATCATTTAAACCTTCTGAGCCTTGATTCTCTGACTAAATAAAAGGATGAATTAGCTTATTTCTAAGATAATGTCTATCTTCCTCCAATTGCATACTTTTAGAATTCTGGCAGGGGGGTGTTGAGGTGGTACAGAGAAAGCATGTCCATCGGCTTCATGGGAAGGCAAAAATAATACAGCTTAATATAGCTTTTAATTTGAAAAATGCTAATATCTGAGAAAGCTCAGTCAAAAGTGTGGCACTTTGCTTGAGGCAGAGTTTCTAAATATCTTGTGAATTTTAACCTGATGATTAGACAAATGAAATGGTGAAACAGTCCATCCAGTTTACCAGGTAAGAAGAGCTAAAACTCCACATCTGCAAATAAGGAAGCTGTTCAAATTTTGATGTTACTTTACAGTGTCCCATATTAAACATTCAGCTTTTAAAACCAGTATTCTAATAAAGTGACATTGTATTATTAAGTTTTTATGGCAGTAGTAACTTAGCACTTATTTAATCCAGTCATCTGTGACATATATATATATATATATATATATATATAAACGTATCCTGTAAGAAAGAAAACCAAACTAAAAGCAACGAGGAGAGAAGGTTGGAATTAGTATCCATCTTGTAAAAAGAAGAAAACAAACACACATGCATAGAACTACAGTTTCAAAAGCAACATCCCTCAAGATTAAGGCTTTATCTGTTCAACCCTTCAATGAGTGAAATACTAACCATTTATTCATCTAGCTATTCTGGTCTATTCACTGCCAAATGTTGAAGTGTTTGGCAACATTAGTAAAACTCCTTATTATATTTCTCATTTGCATGTTCCATGCAGGAATCACTGTACCTTTGCAGCAACACGATGCCAAAACTACCTCAAAAACATCATGTCTCTCCGGGAAGTGTAGGAATGGCAGGTACCTGTAAAGTGTAATCAGTGCTCTTCAGATGATCTACATTCTATGCTGATCTAAATAAGTTATATATTACAGTAAAGTGCTACCATGACACTAGTCTCAAACAGTAGTAAGACATATTTTTCTCTGAAAAAGTCAGCAGCGATGCGAGTCACACGACGATGAGGATGCTTGTCGGTCTTCATTCGCATGAAAACTAGCAACTAGCATGATCCAGAAGAATTTGTCTCCTCTTGTGACTTCTACAACTATAATTTTTTAGGAGCAATTATTAAAAATCCAGTTTCCTATAAAGTACTTTTTATCTTTTTAGAAGTTGCACCTGAAAGTTTCATGAGCATTTAATTTGCTGATATCCATTTTTATTTCTTCGGGTTTCTCACGTCGGTAGGTTACTGTTCTTGTGCAAACACTTTGCAGAATCAACTTGTCCTTGATGGAGAAGAAATATGATCATTAATTAAGGACGTCAATATGGGAAGTGGACAATGACGTACTGATAGTAATTCTTTTTTAGAATTCACTGACCTTTTTTGAGGCTGACACCCTGTAATCTGCTGAGGACTTTATTTTATTACTATTCCATTGTAATATCACCTGTCTAATAATAAGGACTTTAAGCAACCCGATCAAGAATGTAACTATGAAAATGATGAAAAATATCCTCAAGTAGCTTGGGCTAGAGAAGCATTCTGTAATGAAGCAAACAAATAAATGCGTTAAAAACTGGAATGAGGAAATCAAAGGATTCCAACAAGTAAACAGTATTTACCATCTCAATTAATAGGACCAGAGATATTTGCAGATTTACATTTTGAAAAAGAGAAGTGCCATTACTATTGATTCAAAGAGTAACTTGAATTTTTATTACATATTATTAAAATATTTCAACATAAAACTCTTCTTTGTAGAATAATCACAATTAAGGTATTTAATGAGTATTTTTCTGCAGCTTGATTCTGTAGTAGTATTAACTAGAATGTGTCCAAAGCCTTTAAACAGATATAACTGTATCCATTGCAGAAAGAGGGACAGTTTTTGCGGTATATACCCTTGATCACTAGTGGAAAATAGGATTTAAAAAGTATTCAACAGCTCTACTTATTAGCTTATGTTTCTCTTGTTGTGCTTACTCTTCATTTGTTGCGCACCAGTAATGGAAAATAAACATTTGCAGAAGCTAAAATCAGCCCTACACTAACAAAGGAATAAATATTTCCTATGAAATTGCAGCGCAACTTTTTGTGATTATTACACATAGCTTCTCCAGGAAATCGGAGTGTCCATTTCAGGACAGTACACAAATCTCTTTCCTCAATTTTTATTTATTTACTTTTTACTATTCTTATTACTATTTTGCATCTAATTATTTCACTTGCCTTTTGTCAAGAATAAATAATTGCTAGCTGGAAAAGGCTATTCTGTACTAAGAGGAGGGGCATGCTAGGTCTCTATTTGAGCACTAGACTTTTGGCAAACTCTAGCTGGAAAATCTACAGACTCTGTGGCTGCCAGAGGTATTATCCAAATCTAAGAGGAACATGGTTGCACAATAGGCAAGTATTCCACAGAACTTACCAGCTGTTCCAGACTCAAAAAATTACCTCCTGGCCTAAAGAGGCATGTATTTTTTTTGCCTATTTTCCAGCCTTTGGGGACTTTATCTAAATGTCTGAAGGTCTCCCTGAGAAGGCCTTTCAGGAGCGGTCTTGCCAAGATTTAGAAGAGCAAGCACCCAAGTCATGGGTGATTTGTGTCTGAATTACCAGGGATGATCAAGCATGCTCCTGAATACACCAAGAACTCAGTAATAAGGGCAAGGGCTCCTCTCCAAGTGGGAAGACAGAGCCCAGTTTTCTTTTGGTCCATGATGAGATTCCTTGAAAGAAAGGTTAAAGATAGGCTGGAGGACTACTAATTGGAATAGAAGCCCCAAACACAACGTGCAAGTTTTCCTTTGTTACAGGTCTCATACCCAGAGATGCTCTATCCAAAGGTGACACCCTAGGAGTCTTTCACAGCAACTTTAAAGTTTGTGACATGCATGCCTTTTATCCTGATAGACTGTCATTTCCCTTGGCTGACTGAGAACTACTCAATCAGCTAAGATCCTTAGAGGGGGCACATGGCTTGATCCCACTTACTGGCTTCTTGCCTAATAGAAGCTCAGCCAGAAAGAGCAAAGAACACCCTTTCAGTGTGATTGAGTGGATAGATAATAGAGGTGGCTAACAAATGCCCTTTCCTTCTCCTTGCACAATAGTTGTGAAGAGGAGGGGAGTCCCCTAGCTACTGATACATTTTACAAATATTTCTAACAGGCTAGGATAGAGGACATTTTCAGGGCCCAAGTCTGCGTGCCCTGGTCATGACTATCTTCTTAGTTTAGGTCAAGCAAGAGCTTTTTCTAAGGAGCTTTAATGGCATACTTTTTGTAACTACACTTAGGTCACAGTAGGTTTATTTACTTAACATAATAAATGACATGTTGACAGTAAGGGCTCTATTTATTAGAAAAGGCACTTGGCTTTCTGGAGTGATTGCTACAGCCGCAGCTGGCAGCACATGAGCTCATTTCAGAGCCAAATTCATTATGGGCTAAAGTCAGTATGGATGTGAAGGAAGAAAGAAACTAAACTCTGGAGAAAGTTTATTTTTTGTGCGCTCTCTCTAAAAGTTGGAATTATTTTTACAGGTTGGAAGAGAGGTTAGAAATAATAGTAGCAGTAAGAATGTTTTCAGTGAAGACATAATTTCAAGCTTAATTTCAAGTTCATGTGTATTTTAACACCTTACACCTGAGCAAGGCTGAGTGCTGGCTTTTGGCTTCCGATGAAATGGTCTTTGAACACTGCTTTCACATATTTCTCTCATTTATGTGTCATTTTAAAATTTACATAATTCTTTCACGTTCACTGGCTCATTTAGTCTTACACAACTTTGAGATTGGTGTTGCCGTCTCCACTTTACAGAGGAAAAAACTGAGGCTCAGGGAAATATTGTAAGAGGTTGATAGTATCAAGGGACATGTCTTAAGCCAAGGTCTTCAGACTAAAAGTTCCATACCCTTTCCTTTGTGCCCCCTTTATAATCATTCACACTAAATTTTATTGATATCAGAGTAAAAAGTCCCATGAAGGAATGGCCCTTTCGAAGTTATGCATATGGTAAAAACAGATTGTTGCTACTTAGAAGTTTTTGGCATCACCTGAAACATGGAAATGTTTGACATAAAGAAGGTTATAACCGAAGCCAGTTTGGATTACGAAAGATACTATGGCTGCATAGATATTGTCTCTTATGGTGAAATGGATTCTGTATAGGAAACTCCTTGACTCACGGAGGCCTCTTTAGAAAATAAATTTGCTGTACTTCCATGGAGGTGCACAGCATGGGAATTTAGCTGGGTAGTCGAGATGGGAGATCTAACAATTCAGCCGACCATGGCAAAATACTCAGCTGGTTTTATAGAGTGACATCTGTGGGAGATTGCACACACTGAAGCAGTTAGTCCATTCTTTAGGATGGCTGATTAGGACCCTTTTGGGGAACATGATTCTCTACAGATACTTTTTTCAGTGTTTTGATTATTAAGCTTTGGTTTACCTGATGTTTGGTCCGCATAATGTTGTTCCGTGAAAGCACATGAGGATTTACACCGATCAAGTATAGCTTGAGACAGATTGTGGGGGTGAAGGCATTGCACACAATTCCTATAAGGGGAAACAGAAGTGAAAACATGCAATCTTTAAAAAGGCTGTAGCCTGTAGTATTTTCTACAAGAAATAAAATAAAATAAAATAGAATACTGCTTTGGTACAGCAGCCTTGTGAAACTGGGAAAGAAACCATTACTTATTTGTAATCTTGGCTGAATTTAATACCATGGCAAAGTTAGTTTCTAACCATTTAAGATAGTTTAATAACATATAAAATCAAAATAATGATTTTTCTGCATATGTTTTCTTCTAGGATTTTATGGTTTCGAGCCCTACATGTGAGCATTTTAATACATTTTATGTTTATTCTTGTATATGGTGGGAGAAGGTGGCCTAGTTTCAGCGTTTATTGAATAGACTTTGTTTAACTCATTGTGTGCTCTTACCCCCTCTGTCATATATTAATTGACCATATGCATGTGGATTTTTTTCTGGACTCTCTAGTTTGTTCTGTTCTGCATCTGTTTTTATGCCAATACTGTGCTGTTTTGATTACCATAGCCTTTTAGTATAGTTTGATATCTGGTAGCATGATACCCCTGACTTCATTCTTGTCTCTCAAGATTGTTGTGGCTATTTGCAGTTTTTGGGGTTTCCTAAACATTTTTGGGTTATTTGTTCTAGTTCTGTGAAAAATGAACTTTGGTATTTTGACAGGAATCGCACTGAATCTGTAGATTGCTTTGAGTAGTATGGCTGTTTTAATAATGTTAACTCTTCCTGTCCATGAGCAGGGAATATCTGTGTGTTCTTCAGTTTCTCCCCTGAGTGTCATACTTTTTTGAGTACAGGTCTCTTATACCTCCTTGGTTAAATTTATCCCTAGGTATTTTATTTTTATTTTTATTGATGTAATGGTAAATGGGACTGTTCCTTAATTTCCCTTTCTGACAGTTCATTATTGGCGTATAAAAATGCAACTGATTTCTGTCCCAGAGCGTAGAGCCTTTTCTAAATGAAATAAATCAGAGAAAGACATGATTTCACTAATATGTGGAAACTAAAGAACAAAACAAACAAACGAAGTAGAAACAGACCCATAGATGCAGAGAACAGACTCATTGTTGCCAGAGGGGAGGGGAGTTGGGGGACTGGGGAAGAAAATGAAGGGATTAAGAAGTACAGATCGGTAGCTACAAAGCAGTCATAGGGATGTAAGTAAAGTACAGCACAGGGAATATAGTCAATAATATTGTAATAACTGTGTATGGTGCCAGATGCATGCTGGAAATATCAGGGGGCCCTCTGTAAAGTCTATGATTGTCTAATCACTATGCTGTACACCTGAAACTAATACAAAATAATATTGAATGTAAACTGTAATCAAAAAATAAAACTTAAAACGTGACTTTTCTATCTTGAGAGGAAAATCTATAGCAAATAAATAGTATGCTCACCTCCCACACAAATAGCATAGATATTTTAGAAGATTAATATTTAGATGTTATTATAAAACTTTAGCAATCAATGACTACACAGCTCATCTCTACTGTTATGTTTAAGAACTGTATTTCTAAGAGAGTTACATAATTTGCAGTGCATACTTAAAAATTTTTCCTTGAGCTACCAATCCAAGGAAATGAAGGTCATAAAAATTTGAATAAAACAAATTGGAAGGCACAGTGATGTTTACAGTAATGGTCTTTGTTTGAGCAGGACTCAAACTGTTACTGGAAAATCAATCATGGGCACAAAACAATGCTACTTCATTTAACATATCCCCTTTTATTTATCCATCGTTTACTTCTATAGTGCTTCATAACCACCACCATTTTTATCTTTAATAAAAATAAAACAATGATGATAGCTAACATTTTTTTCCATTATATGATAACTGTGTACTAAGTACAAAGTTTTGGGTTTTCTTTTTTTACATGGAACATCTAGTTTAGTTATTTAACAGAGCTATAGCACGGTATTATTATTATTCTCTTACTTTTATACCAGAAATATTCAGAGAGAATATTCTCAGAAAATTCTCAGAGAATTTCAATAACTTGCCCTAGATCAAACAACTAATTAATAGTAAGCTGGGCATGCAGCCTCTAAATCATCACACTGTAAACCTTAAACTTGCACAAGGTTATATGCCAATTATATATCAATGAAGCTGGCAAAACCCCAATGAACCCTTAGGAATACTATTATTCTTAAAAAAAAAAAAAAAACAAACCTAATTCACAAAAGCTAAGGCAGTAATTGCCTGGATACAGTCTGATACTTCCACAGCTATCTAGTGGCCAAAGATTGGAATCTAAGTCTTAAAATTCCCAAATACCCCATTCAGTTCTTTTTTTAGCATGATGATAACAATTTATTTGGATGAGAAGATCCAGCACTTCTAAGATTATGGAAGGCAGAATCGAAGAGGACGGACATAGCTGTTATGAAGGAACAGTTTTATGCACGTGTGGAGTCAGCGACCACCTACCAGTTTTCATTGCAGGCTGCGTGGCACGTGGGACAGTGTTCACAGAAGCGGCCGATGCTCCTGGGATCGGTGCACTCGCACCTGCCGCACACACACGTGCCTCTCCCACTGCACACTTGGCCCTTGGCATTGATGCAGTGCTGGGCTGATGCGGACGGGCACTGGCACCGGTCTCCTTCCCAGCCACTGAAGCACTGGCATCTGCCCGCTTCACACTCTCCGTGCCCTGCAACAGAGACACTCCAGGACCTAAGTTACTGGGGCCACCGGCTTTGTGCAGCATTTCCAAACGGGAATTCCCCTCCCATCTCCATGGAAACACACTGACAGTCGAGTGAATGGAAACAGCATCGTTTGCTGTTTGTCTGACACAAACAATGCCAGGACGTAGCAGTGTCTACTTTCAAGGCTGTTCTGCTGTAGCTAATCTCCTGATGCTATTGTGCTGGCAAGTGTGAATGAAGTCTGCCTCACCGCAGTGCCTGCCCGGCTACTGGAAGGTCACTATACGTTCAGTTTGAAATTAAAAACACAAATATAAAGAAACTACAAAGGCTGAAGTCATGTTAATTGCCTGACTTGAAAACAGGATTATCTGATTAATAGCTTCCATAATTTATTCTCTCTTTCTCTCCTTATTGCCAAGGCCTGGGATCAATTTGAAGGTCAGTGAGGCAAACCCTTAGTTCTGTGAGTGCCATGTTTAAAGATAAGATCTCCAGGGAAGTCAAACGAATGCTTTCACATCTTTAGGACATTCGTTAGCAGGGTGGCAGGGCCTGTCAAAGTATGCTGCGCATTATTACAGGGTAACGAGAGCAAGTGAGGGGGTAGATGCGTGTATATGGGGGGGCTGTTGGAGGCATTAATGAAGACAGATAAGTTGAGGAAAAACACTGGTTATATATAGTGAATGGATTTTAGACTGTGGAAGTGTCCGAAATTTAACATGATAATGTGAACTAGAGGGGGCACATTTTACAGGGTTTATTAGTGCCTCTCAAGCTTATTTATTTAGCCACAGACTTCTTCCATCCTTCCTACCCTCCCTCCCTCCTTCCCTGACTTCCTTCCTCCTGCCTTTATTGCAGAGCACCTCACAAAGTAACTGTTCCCTGGAGTCTACTGTTGGAAGGGCCCAGTTTGCTAAGTGTAAAGCTTGTGGGGTCCAGGCCGGACAAACGCCTGCCAGACCCTGTTCCCCGTAAGCGGGTAGTACGACTCACCCCAGGCAGCTGACCTGGGAACATGTGTTTTTATTCTCAAAGGAGACTAGTGACGAAAATGCTTGTCAGCCTACAGTTTGCACTTATAATTTATACACAAATAATTCGAAGCAGATTCTCAAAGCAGAGACTGGGATTTTCAATGTATTTCAAACTTCTTTGAGATATTGACAGCTGTGGGAAATGATCTTAGAACTTTTTCTTCTCCCTGTCCCAAACAGGATTAGCTCTAAAAGATTAGCAATTACTGGTTTGTTCTGAAGTCCTCTATAATCCATTCTACCCATGATAGCAGGTTGAACTGAACAAATATTTAAAATATAAAATATTTTGTGTATATAATAGAATAAAAAATCAATTTTCCATCACATATTTATGATATAAGGCAAATTTTTAGCTTACACAAGAATACAAAATTTATTTTATAGTTTTTACTTTCCATATGCTTATGACAGTGAAATATTTATCAATAATTTAACTGATATTTACCAAATGCAAACACTAAAAAGGTGTTTTAACAGTAAGTGACTAGCACATTGTTACAGAAAAATTAATTCATTTAAAAACAATGATTTGTATTTTTAAATGGTACTGATTTTCTGGATTCTAACCTCTAGGTGGCAGTAAAATGAATTAGCCAAAAAAAAAAAAAAAAAAAATTACATGTTTTTGTTTTAAAATTTGGTCTGTGTGTGGCCTCTAGGACTAATCTTCTAGATTACTAATGAAACCAGTATTTTTTTGAAGAATGTTATCTTTTGATAATTTTGTGTCTGGTATTATTACAAAAACAAACTGGAGAGATTTAAATTACTGCAAAATTTTAATATCATCTATAGTAATGCATTAAGAATTTTCCAATGAATGAAAAGTATATTTTTATAGTTCACTGTCTTCTGAGCAAGCTGGAGGGAGTGACCACTTATGAGAATGAATCAGATCCTTCTAGAAGAATACTCTGATTATAGAAAGCTGCCAGACAACATCAGTAATTTCCTTTTCTGGTGCATATCTTCAGAAGGTCAAGGCATACTTGAGAATAACAGTTAATGTTTGGTTTTTATTTTTAAGTATTCACTGTATAAAATTATTTAAAATGTAAATATCAGGGTCATGTGGTATAAATCTGTTGCTATGCCCTAATTTCACGGACTTTGAAACTTTGAATACTAAATTCAGATTCAGGGTTAGTAATTATGAAGATGTGATTTAAAGATACTTTTAACACATATCTGGTTTAATAGTCACTTGTAAAAACTGCATGTATATATTTATATATTTCTACTCACCAGCACACAGATTTCCATGGTGATATGGACAAGAAAAGTCATCCTTTTCACAGTATTTTCCATATACTTTTCCAAGCTTAATTTTGTGACACAAACATTTCCCACAGATACAAACTCCTCGACCGCTGCAAACAGGTTGATCCTTGTGTGACTTGCAACTCTCAGAAGGTAATTGATCTTCATCAAAATGACATTTATTCTCATCACACTGCAAACACTTGGAATCTAGAAAAGTTTCATCTACACACTTTCTTTTAGGTCCTCTGCTGTCATCACACTGACAGCTGCAGTTTCTGTGTATGTGAATTTTAGTGGTTTCATTGAAACCAATAGGTTTGATTATTGCATAGCTCTTTCCTCCTGTGACATCACATTTTTTCATCATAATTGTTACATTGAAAAGAACCTAAATTTAGGGCAGGGAGGAAGAAAACATATATGTCTTGATTATTTTTATTACCAGTATTATATTTGTTAATGATATTTTGAATCAATATTCCATCTCACAGAACTCAGTGTTTATAAATTACACATGTAATCTCATATGTAGATGTAACATCCCTTTTTAATTTCATTTATTTTCTAATTAATTAACTAGAAAGTTAAAGGATGCAATGACTATTACTTGCTTATACCATTAAATGTATAGGGGGTCAAAGACTATTTGAAGTGTCTATTCTAGTTTTGATGATTAATTTATGCCCTCAATTGATTACTTAGCTTAGATCAGTTTCTGGATTTGGTTCTTAAAATGGGGGGTGACTGAATATTTGATACTGGGGATAGGTCAAATAAACTAAAGGGCTTCTACTGCTTTGAACCGCTGAAATGGGGTGTTCAAATGAACAATTTTAATTTTGTTTCTGTTTTCTAGGGGATCAAGCAAAGTTTCAGAGTTAAATTTTAATTTACATATGGTATTAATGGAGGGAAACATGAGGTTTTCTCTGACTTAAGGGAAAAATAACTGTGCTTCTCACCCTCAGAACTTCTGATCTCAATACAAGGTCACACATTTATCTCAGTGGAGAGGTCAGCCCAGAACTACGAATCTGGGCTGGTAGGACTTGTTTTCCTCATGAAATGACAGAATTTCCTTCTTCTGCAAAATTTGTCCTTTTTCTCTATTTGTATTTTGCACATGATAAATTTAATGTGTCTGTTTATATTTGTTAACCTACCTTATGATCTTCAGGTACTTTGGCAAATAAGAGAATATGTTTTTTTCCATATTAGACTGAAATCCATTACGATTTGAAATAATTTGTGCTAGACTTTTAGTTTGGACTGTAGACAGACCGAAATATAGATACATATATGGATAGATATCTATATAACTGTATATCCCAAACCAAAAGCCCATCACAAATATATTTGTATTTGTATCTATACATGTAATACTATGAAAGTTTTAAGTTTAGCCTTATATATTACATAATGTATTAGAAATGAGAATCAGTCTTATGACATGAAAATCAATACAGTTGGTGTTGTATTTGAAATATTTTTTTTTCTCTTTAAGAATGTTAATGATTAACAGATGCGTACAATAATGTGGTCATTGCCAAATTAAAAGTAGAGCTAAATGTAGGGTTTATATAATTAAGAGGTCATATTACTCTTCCTGATAGTCAAACTGTTTATAGTACTTGTTGAAAGTGAGGGGAATAAAAGGATATAGACAAAGAAAAAGAAAAAAAATGTAAGAAGTAAGGAAATGCATTCTGCCAAAACAGATTTTGAAAGAAAGAACTACTTCTAAGAAAGTAACCCTTTCTCAGAAACTACCTTAGTCCTTTTTTTCTGTTATCATAAAGTTTTCTTTATATTCAATGGACATCAAATATGTATTTTGTAAGTTTATATATAATGTTTTTTTGAACAAAATCCAAGGAGTAATTATGGTGGAGCCTACAGAACTCAAAACTAGCAATGATTAATTTAAAATATACAACTTGTTGGTGCACCTATACTACCTGCAGATACTAAATTTACCAAGAGGGAAAAATATATTCAAGCTAAAGAAAAAGGAAGATTCTAATTTATTCAATCTTAGGATCTTAGGACCTTTTTATCTTTTTCAATAGCTCTTGTTCTTTTTATCTTTATTGTGACATTAAAATAATTAATAATATCATATAGCCTAATTGATAGAAACAAAAGGGATTATAAATCTTCTAGTCCAAGCTTTTATTTAAATATGGGGTAACCGATGTCTCGAGAGGTAAATGACTCACTGAAAATCACTTCATCCCAGAAGAATTCCCTTGAAAAGCATTTTTGTCCCCTGTGTTTCCTCTCTATTGTGCTGGTCCCAGGAGAATCCCTATCTCCTCTGATCCTGTTTCCTGATGCTACTATAATCTGGGCCTCTTTTTTCCACATTTCATCCTTTTTTAGTTAAATGATGACACTTCTTTTTTATTGTTTTAACAAATTTCCCTACCTCCTGCTAGATCATTATGAGTAGATTGGGAAAATCACAATGTGACAGATCTTGGAATTTTTAGTCTTTATCAACTGCTCCATCACTCTCATTCTTCTCTGTGGCTTAGTAACCTTCGGTTTCACATCTGCTCTGAGAATTTTCAGATTTGAGATCAAAAGGTAACATCACCATCATAAGTATAGACACTACTTATTTGAGGAGATGTGATTTCCTAGTATATAATGGCGGTGTCACCTAAGCTTAAAGATAATGTCATTGTAAGTATTTAATACGATATATTTATTTTAACTTGAGAGTTTGAGAGAACCATCAGTGAAGTTAAAACAAGTGGGAACTTTGAAGAGAGACAATAAAAGTTACTTTGAAGTGTAAGATCCTTGGAGTCAGAAGTAAGTAAGGTTTCCCAGAGTGGTTTGATTTTCTGTGGGGAGGCATGGCAAACAACTTAGTTGACTGGAAATGGGAACAACGCACACCCACATACTTCGTCATTGCTTGTCACATTGCTGCATCCTTCTGGGCCTGGCTTCCTGGTCCCATCTGGACAGATGGCAGTAATGTTTACATAGATGCCTTTCACCTGGTTTTCCACTTGAACTTTCACTTCTGAAATAAGTTTCTGCAGAGACATCATTTTACAATTTTATACTCTAGCAGTATCAAATGTAAGTAACGACACAGTGTTAATTTTATTAAATCATTCTAGGTTGAACTAAAAGATTCTGTCTCTGTAAAAAGATGAATAAAAACAGCATTTCCATATGATGACCCAATTATATTTGAAATACATACAAAACACTGAAAGATTAGACTATCTGCATTTAATTGCTCTATTTTTAAACACGTTTCCATGCATTTCTTGCATTTTGATCACTTCAAAGATAAATCTCACTCAGCCTGTGTTAACAAAAATAATCATTTAAATCCAAAAGCATTTATATTCTGTGATAAAACTTAAATAAAACTTTGAGAACATGGATCATCAAAGAGAGTAAATCTTGATAGCTTCAAATCTGAAACATGCTTCTCACATTTACAGCTGTTAAAGGAATATTTCAGTTTCATGAAAGCTAAAATACCTTATTGATACAGAACTGAAAGGAAATTTATGGGGGTTATCTCTATACAGTAGGCATAAGGATTACCTGCCAAATATGGTCCTATAAATTCTCTATGAATTGAATAGTGTTTTTTCCAAGTTCCTGAAGCTTGCTTTTGAATATCTAATCTGTTCCAATTATTAACACTGAAATAGAGCCCCTTACTGAACAGAAAACCATCCACTCATTTATGCAGTCCTTCAAAAACCATGTATGTAATGCCTATCATGTATTAGGCATACACTAATTTCTTCTATTACAATCATGGACACAGACAATAGTATGGTAATTGCCTTAAGGGGGTAAAGGAGAGATAAATGGTGATGAAAGGAGACTTGTATGGTGAAAACACAATACAATATACAGATGATGTGTTATAGAACTGTATACCTTAGACCTATATAATTTTATTAACCACTGTCATCTTGAAAAATTCAATAATAATTAAATAAATAAAATTCTAGCTACATTAAATATATAGCGTAGATCTGCTTGCATTTCATTTCCTAAAATGAAGGATCTGCCACATGCAGAAGTCCTTCATATGTACTTGTAAACAAAGTAAACAAAGGAAGACAAATGTACCCAAGGAAAGAGAGTGAATAGCAGGGTATGAAGGAAAAAAAAAATTCAAATGGCTTCTAATTTTTTGCTAATTTTTCTTCTTCCATTGTATAATCAATAAAGACATGTGTGCTAATTAATAATTAATCATGGAATTATAGTAGTAAATCTTTAAAACAAGATGCTTCCTCAACTTAGTATATTTTATTTGGGTTAGATAAGACTGGGTCAGCCACCTTTTTATTTCCCAAAGAACTCACACATTGTAATCACTTAATTGAATGATTTTGGCAAACCACAAACACGTCTAATGGTATACAAATGGCGTTGATATGGTGATGGTTTGACAGATCAGAAGGAAATTCTTTCTATTCTGAGTGTTCTCAGTCTGCCCTTCAGAAATTCTGCTTCTTTTAAAACGTTGAACTAGTTTTATACTAATGTGTTTCAAGAAGGGTGTGAAGACAAATAACTAAAATGTTGCCCAATTTCAGAATTTAGAAGGTAAGCTTCAGACACAAGCTTAAGCTTCCCTTTTAATAGCTAAAAGGGACAGAGGCAGAATCTATTTTCCATAATGTATAATTATTTTTTATTCAATGTAATTTATTTTTCCTTTTTCCAGTTTCAGCTCAATTACTATTGCTATTAGAGTTATGATTTTTATATAATTTTAATTCTAATGGGAGTCCTGATGTAAAGGTTAAAAAATAAAATGTAATCACATTCACTATGTGCTAAATTCTTAAAAAGGAGTGCAAACAATAAAAAGTTAGAACGAAATATTTTTCTTCTTCAATATTTGTCAATGAATTATGAATTGTTTCTTTTGGACTATAAAGACAAAATGAAATTTCAGAATAACTTTTAAAATATAGAGATATATAAAATAATAACAGAATCCCAACTTGAGGAGATTAGTCAGCCAGAGTAAGGTTTTGTTGGGTTTACTAGTATATTTCCATTGTTTAAGGTTAACCAGAACTGGAATTAACTGAGGCATCACATACCTATCCTAGGCAAATAAGCAACGTAAAACCAAATGCTGCTGTTTCCCTTTTCACTGGTGCAGTCTGACATACAGGCAAGCTTATCAATTTATCATATATTCCTAGTTTGAGGTAATAAATGGGTTCATACTATAAAAACTAAGGTGGATTCTAATACTGTGAGCTCCTTCCTTATTCCGATTATTCCTGGGAACAAACTAAGGATAGGAATGTTATATACACAGTTGATTTTCTTTGATAAGAAGTTCCCCCTATCCTAATGTTCCTTTGTAACAGTGAGAAAGAAATATACTTAAAGATGCACTTCCTTATTTCATTCAACATATTTGCAGACATAAAACAACTTTCTGGTCCCCCCAAAAACCTTACAGGATTTATTTTCCTTTTAAAAACATCTCACAAGATTAACTTGAAGGGACCAGACAAAGAACATGTAGGAATGACCCACGGACATGGACAACGGGGTGGGGGAGTGACTGTGGGAGTGAGGGGTCAGCTGGGTGGAGGAGGGCAAAGGGGGAAGAATTGGGACAACTGGAGCAGAATAACAATAAAAAATGAAAAAAATATATGGAAAAATAAAAAGAGAAAGTTTAAACAAGTCCTTCATTTTCTATCCTGTGACTACTTTCTGTCTTTCCCTTTTGTGCCCGAGTTGAAGGCAGATGTTACATGGAGAAAATAAGAAGAGAAGCCTGATGCTTCTCTCATGCTTGGGCTGCTATTTCCACTAGTCAACTCTTCTGTGTCAGAAAGGGAATCAGAGAATTTTGGGAAGTGAGACTTTCTCAATGCGCCATAAATTCAAGGTAGAAAAGGCACATCTTTGGAGATTATGTAAAATATAAAAACCAAAATAGGTGGTATCACCTGGTCCTGGCATAAAGGAAGATCTGGGTTCTGTTCCTGCTTCATCTGCTTGTTAGTTGTTTGACCTTTGGTTAATTTGCTTAGCTTCTTTGGGGTTCTACAAATATACAATGGGAATACTATCCCCTGCCTTATACGTTGGTTGTGCAGATTAAACGAGGAGGTCATGTGTGGAACGCAACATCCTAACGGAATTCTTTCCAGGAGTGGCCTAGATGGGGACAGCAGATGTTTCTTTAAACCTTGGCATTTGGCACTCACTCTTCACAGACGGAGGACAGCATACACGGCGGCGGCGGCAGCCGTCCGTCTCGAGAGACGATGGTGTAGCTTCTTAAGAGTCCATCTGCACCGCCGAGAATGGCTGTGCAGTCCGACTCGGGAGTGACACGGTATCTGTCTCCTCCCGTGTTGAATCGACATCTTGCGATGACGCTGGAGTGTCCTCTCCAGTGAAGCTGAAGCTACAGAGCCTGGGCAGGGTGATATGGAGGGTCTGCTGTTGCCCATGCAGCAGACCCCCCCTCTCTTCGCAGCTGAAGGGTCCAAGGGAAAGACGGAGTCAATACAGCTTGGCTTCAGGTGCGCCGCAGGAGTTGCCGGTGTTGACTACAACGTCAAACCGCCTTAGGGACTCCGGCTCTGGATTTTCTGTCGGGGTTTACTCCCTTAGCCTTTCCCCTGAAGAGGTATGCCGCAAGGCAGCGGAGGTTTTTTGGAGTCAGAGTTTTCCTTCTCTGATGTGCCCTGACTGGAAGATCGAACCAGCGACACTTAGCTCGCAGGCCGACGCTCAATCCACTGAGCTAAACCAGCCAGGGCCAGGACAGCATACAACTATCAATAAAATATTGCATCTCTTAATGCGATTCTTTTAATCAAACTAGTTTTATAAAACTGCTAAAATAACTGATTAAATATTCAAGTGATTCATCCAGGAAACCCCAACAGAGGCCACTTAGTAATCTCTATATCCCAGTTAGATCATTTTACCTGACAGGTTGCCACTTTAAATAACAGTATGAATTTCTTACTTTATCTTTATGACATAGGAAAATCTGAAATTTCTTGGTAATAAGGTATATTCTATAGTTGTGATTTGGTGACTCCTAGAATATTTTATTTAGAAGGAGATTTAGGTGGCCTGCAGCCTAAGCTAGGCTTACTGTCAGGGAGACACAGTGGGGCAAAGCCGGCTGAAGTGGACTTTCCCCACGGTCCTATGGCTAGTTAGTGGAAGAGCCAGGGCTAAATTAGGTTCTTAATGCCAAACGTTATGTTCTTTCCACCACTCCTTTCAAGATGATAGGGCACTGGTTTGTACCTTGTCACAGAAATCGGGGTTAAAAGTTTATTGTAAAAATTACGTGGAATATATATGCACATACCTGATAGGCTTCTACTACTAAGTTATTGAGGTTTGCAGCCTTTGATTCTATTTCACCAGCAATGGTGCCAGGCAAGAGGGGTAGAAGGTCCTAAAAAACAAACCAATAACATTTAAGGGCAGTTGTATGCAATGGTTTAGCAATCAACAAATAGTAAAAATTCTTGTAGTTACCTGTGAAAGGTGACAGAAGAGATTAGAGAAGAGAAAAACGTATGCAACCAACTAGGGCAGCTAAAACATTTACACCTAAAATGGTAGTGTATGTGCAAGAGTGTGTGTGCATGCACAAATTACATGCTGACCTAGAAACCCAATCAAAGCACACACCAGCATTTCCCAAAATATCTTCCATGGAACACAGTTTCAAGAGGTTCTAAATATGAAAGGATCCTAAGGGCAGATATGTTTGCCAACTTCTACACATGGTTTCTTATACTTAGCGACTCAGAGAAGTCCTGCAATTCAGAAATGATTTAGCATTACTTAGTGCAGCATTTCTCAACATTTCTTTAATTACAAAACTCTTTTCTTGAGTAACATATATAAACATTTTGCAGAATGACTATTCCATGGAATGAAATTTATCACATGTTGGACCAGACTGGAGAAAAATATCAGTCACAAGTGGAAGCTTCATGGAGCAAGTGTTCTTGATGGATGTTCTTAATTATTAAAAATTATGGAGACTTTAGGTATTCCTAGTGAGAAAAAGAATTAGTGAAGGTTTAAAGGTTTATGTTAGATGAAATAAGAACAGAGAAGAAACCAGTCTGACTAGAATGAAGGATGTATAACTTATGTGAAATCACATTATGAAAACTTAAAATCCATTTATCCACTAATTTTTATCTTTCACAAGTATCATAAGCTCCTGCTATATGCCAGCCACTACTTAGACACTAACAACTTGGCATCTCAGGTTATAGGGAAAATGTATCTCTCACAGATTTAAAAAATCCATTTATAAAACCTTTGTTGAGCACCTATTGGGTACTACTTTGAAGACACTAAATTGCTAGACCACTTAGCGTCCATTTTGAAGGATCCCATCGGTACATAAATGACAATTTCAAAAAACAATGCACAGTGAAGCAATAGGAAGAATGTACAGACCCTAATGAGAGGGATACCCAGCAAGCATTTGATGGTTGGGGGAGGTTGTCGGGGACTGTTTCCTGGAGGAGGTGACACATGAGCTGTGCCTTAAAGGATGAGTAAGAGTTAGCCAAGTATCGAGGGAGAAGGGCTTCCAGGAATGGTGGATACTTAGCAAGAACCTTGGCACAAAGGAGAGAAAGTCTGGTGAAGGGCATGCACAGGAGAATCAGAAGCATGGCTGGAGGGACAAGTGTAAGGCAAAGAATAGTAGGGGATGAGTCCAGAGAGGCAACAGGGACCAGATGGTCTCTTATGCCACATGAAAGACTCAGTCCTCTAAGTCAGGGGGGACTCTGGGAACATTTTACTTTAGGCAGCACTCTGCCCACACTTACGATTTAAATAGATCATCCTGCAGTCAGGCGGATGATGCATTTGGGAGATGCGTTAAGAAGCTGTCATAACTCAGATGAAGGTGACTGATAAAAATGTCTCTGGACAGCTAAAGTAGGTGACTATCAGCGTCCATACAGGACTCAGAGCAGAGCTTGTCAGGTGTTCAGAACCTATTGATTCTTACTTTGCACACAACTCAATTAATAATAAGCCTGCCTGGTTTTATGGTTTATCAGGCAGTGAATTTTTTTTTTTAATAGAGCAGGGAGAAACTTCTAGAGCTAATAACACTATCAAGAAATAATAAATAGCAGACAAAGAGGAAGCAAAAGCAATAAAAGCAGCAGAAGGAATATAGTCAGTAACATTGTAATAAGTATGTACAGTGCCAGATAGGGAGTAGTCTTGTCAGGGTGATCACTTTGTAAGGTATGTAAATGTCCTTTGCATAATTTTCACAGTACTACACTAAGTATTAGTGCCCATACTTGGTTCTAGGTCCTATAGATAGAATTTTTACATAAACACTAACTCAGGACACTGTGTAGTATAGTTAATACAGTATTCAATTTAGAGTATACAAAGTACAGTAACTCTAGAATTCTTACTTGGGATTTTAAGAAGTATTTTAGTATCAACTACCAAGGCAAACATTTTAATTTTTATATTATGGGAAAGAACATACCTTATACCAATGAAACGGTTTTCCTTGAACTGCAAAGATGACATTAATGTTGTTGTCTATTAACTTTTCTGAGAGTTGGCCTAGTGAGGGATGTTCCTGTTAATGGACAATGAAATAAAGGAGAGAGTGAAATTTAGTAGCTCGATCCCATACCTATCCAAACATTTCTTATGAGGGAAACCAAGTGCCTGACATAAACATGTCTTTTGTTAGAAAAGGTTATGGTTTTACTAGAGACATTAAACTTCTTTAAAAAAGTAAGATAAACATTAATGTATTCAAGAGTTTTTGTAGATAAAAGATCCATAAAAACATATAGCTCAGAAAAATGAAAAGGGCGGAATTTGATATAGTATGGAGTGCTTAGCACCTCTTTAGATTTACATGGGGATCGAAGTGGTATAACTGAAAGATAATTTAATATTCAGAAACAGACTCATTAGTGGCAATCAAATTCTGAGGCAAAATTCATTAAAAAATGTTGAAATGCAAATATGTGCCTGTACACACACATATATACATATATATGTGATATATAACATGATATAGTACAAACTCTGTTTACAACCCTAAAACTCTGTACTCAAATCCCAGGTTGTCACTTCACGATAAAAGTTCTACCTCGGGACCATCCTCTCTAACATGTGAATGGTATCTGCTTTCCATGGCTGCTGGCAAGATGAAGAAGATAACAGTATGTATGTGAACAATTTAGTTTCTTGCATAGAGTAGGTGCTCAAAACCAATGTCAGTTATCATGATTTTTACTTCCCACAGCTTCTACAAGGTGTAGATTACAGATCTCTCAAGTTACTGTCATTCTGCTTAACCTTTTTGCCATATGTATGTATATTTTAAAAATCTGTTTTACTTTGATAACAAAGCTTATGTAGATCCAACTATGACATTCTTTGTGGTAGTGAGAAAGCTTGGGATGAGAGAAGGAGAATAAAATTTAATTCAGTAAATATGAGAAATCCGACAACTTGGAAATTGCCATATTGAGGTACTTGATATTTTTTCTTTCTATAAATGCTCTTCTAGAAAAAACTAATAATCTCAGATAACAACTTCACACTAGATACCTCGCTGAGAAGTGATGCCAAACTTGACATGCGCTGGCCTCCACCTATCCATTGGCGCCTAGTTACGTTAGCCAAAGACCATACTGAGCCTAATTATATCACGTGACTCAAGTTCAGATTATTTTGTAATTTTTACTTTCTTTTCCACCCTCCAATGCTAATTGTTTTCTTCTTCTTCTTTTTTTAAAAATTGTTTTCTTAAGGGAAACTTTTGTTAGACCATCTTGGTTAACATTTCTGTATTTTGGCAAATATGTGAACTTATTAAAGAGCTAAGTTTATTAGTTTTGCTTATAGCCTAATTTCTATGACCCAGATATTAAATTATATACAACACCCAAGACATAGCCTTGTGCTTAAAAAATAGTATCGCTAACATGAACAACTGCTATGATCTGAATATTTGTGTTCCCTCTCCCCAAATTTATATGTTGAAATCCTAACCCCTAAGGCGATGGTATTAGGAGGTGGGCATTGGGGAGATGATTAAGTCATTAAGGGGGAGCCCTCATGAATGGATTAGTTCCCTTATACAAGAGGATCAGTGGAAGAAGCTCCCTTGCCCCTTCCACCAAGTGAGGTTACAGCTAGACCCTGTCATCTATGAAACAGAATGTAGGCTCTAACCAGACCCTGAATCTGCCAGTGCTTGGTTCTTGAACTTCCCAACCTCCAGAACTGTGAAGAACACATTTCTGTTGTTTATAAGCCACCCAGTTTATGTTTTTTTTGTTTGTTTGTTTTTGTTGTTATAGTGGCCCAAATGGACTAAGACAATAACCATAACAAATATGCTTTTATGTTTATATAATCCATAATTGCTGTAGTAAAAGCAAATCAAATTTTTATGGACTGCTTTTAAATGTGATATGAAACCAATTTATGAAGAAGTTTAAAAAGTATTACCACATGGATTTCCACAGAAAACATTTTGCCCAGAGCAATTCTTAAAATATAATTTTAAAGTAATAGAAAAATAACCCCCCAAATATAAATTCTACCAGGTAAATTATATTCCTTGTTCCTAATAATATATATACTCTTAAAAGAGATTTATGATAGTTTGAATAATGCTAGTAAATTAAAGAGACAAGTAAAGGATGGATACATCTAGCTGTATTTGAAGTATTTTTTAATGGCAACAACTACTTTTCAAATATTTTTGCTTTTACAAGAAATAATCACAATTTGCCAAGCATCCCCTCTTCTTAATTTTACAAACCATTCATATTATAAGGATAATTTAATCCATATGTTTTTAACCAGTTTATACTTAACTCACATAAAAACCAATATTTAAAGGGCAGTCCAGGATGTAAGCAGCTTTGGGAGCTTTCTTAGTCGCTTTCCCCTTTCAAAAACAGGAAGTCGCACTGACCAAAAGTACACAAAATTTAAATCTAGGAAGTTCTAGGTTAGTCAGAAGCTCATTTAAAAAAAGTCAGTTGGATTCTTAAGCTTAAAAGAACACATTTTTTGAACCCTAGAAAGAAATCTATTTTAAAGAAAATTCCAAGTACCTTGATGCAGATTTGTTAAAATAACCAATGTTAAACAGATGTTTAAATAAACCACGTTGGCAGGAGAGCTGTGGATTAATGAGCATTGTTGAAACCCCTTCCCCTTTTCCCCATGAAGCACATTATCTTTTAAGTATTTTATCTTTTATGTCTTGTATTTCACTGGCAGGAACACTCCCTCTCAGCCAGCTGTTGTGGTGACGTCGCTGCTCCCCATCCCTAACTCCCCCTTTGTCTAACTCCTTACATATTGTTTCTCTAAACTCTGAAAATAATTAATAGAGATAACAGGCATTCCAGGAAGAAGGGGAAGCAATGTGCCAAGACAGCGGCTATGTAATTAAGGGCAAAGGGATTCCTTTCACATTTTTCTTCTTCACCAACACCTTTGCTGTGACTTGTGGGAAATTACTTAAAAATGTCAGAAGGGAAGAGGAGGTAAGAAAGATTCACTGAAAGCAATTTTGGTTAAAGAGATAACTGTGTAGAGATGTCCTGGAGAATTTTAATAATGTGCATATGTAGTGGCAAAAAAGAAGTGTTCAAGATTTTAAGATTCTCTTCATAGAAGTGAAGTTCATAAAAAAATTTTGTAAAATAACATAGAATTTGTAGTATAAAATATCATAATATGCAAAAATACCCCAGTGTCTTCATTAAAGGACTCAATTATCTGGATTTTTTTTTACAGTTCACTTTTTAGAAGACACAAATAACATGAAAACAATCTTATAACAGGGGTTTATTTAGAGATGAAGATTTTATGTGTTTGCAGCCTCTTTTCTATGTACGTGACTACACAGCAGTAATCGCATGGATCAGGGTTTCTTATCAATGACGCCACTGACATTTGGGAGTCAGGTATTCTGTGTTGTGGGTAGGTGGCTGTCCTGTATAGTGGGGAACACTTAGCAACAACCCTGGCCTCTGTTTACTAGATTTCAGTTTCTCCCACTTCCCCCAGTTGTAACAACCACAATGACTCTGGACACTGAAATGTCCTCTGGGGGGCAAAATCGCTCCAGTTGAGAACCATAGAAGAGCTTCTAGAGGCTCTGGAAACAGACACCTTGGGACCTCAACTCCTGGCTCTGCAGTTCCTACTTGTGACCCTGGTCAGCTGTCTTAACCTCTCTGTGATCCAGTGTGCCTATGTATAAAGGAGGTGCAAATACTAGTGTCTACCTTTGAGAGTCCTGGCGGGGATTAAATGGGTTAATATGTGGAAAGGCTTTACTTACCATTCTGTAATTACTAAACTTAGATCAATGGTGAGCAGAAGCTCACGTCCTGATGGCACACTGCTTGGCATTTACTATTGGCAATACTACGTAGGGCTGTGTGACCACACACAAGTTTCTGATCCTTTTTGTGCGTCTGTTTTCCCATTTATAAAATGGAGGTAACAGAAGTAACTGCACCTCACTGGGTTGTTGGGGGGAATTATCTAAATGTAAGGGACAGATACCATAGGACTGCCTAATAAAAGGCAGCTTTCAATAAAAGACTTAACAAAATACACTTGGAGGCCATTACTAAAGGCTAGATGTTGGGCTCTTAGATGCACTTTATTTGACTTACCTAACTTATTTATCCTTAGTACCTGGCCCCTGAAGTGTTTGAGTTTGCAGCTCTTGCCCAACACAGTATCAGTTGTAATCATGATATCTTAGTTACTGAAGTGAGGGGCATGGACTAACAATTTTTGTAAGCTCTTCAATCAATAAGAGTGGTAATAAAAAGTGCTGTGCTTTCATATTAACTGAAACATATAATGTAATTGGAACATTCCATTCCATAAATACTTCCATCAGATTTTGTTTTCATTGTGTCACTTTGCAAACCGTTATTTTTTCTCATTTTCAGAGCCATTATCTCAATGAAAGCAGTGCTAGTCTAAGCCTGGCCCAGGTGACTCTGTGTGCAACGTCTGCCTTAAATCTAAAAGAAAAAAATAAGCTAAATACTCCTAGCACAAATCATTTTTCTGGCTGTTTTACTGCTACCATGAAAAGCATTCAAATTAGGTCAATAACTTTGAAGTTATTGATGTCGTTATTGCTCTCATGGCATTTACAATTTAAGACAGTTCACAGAGCAGCTGATAGCAGACACTGTTAGTTTTAAAAGCCGTAACACTATTTAAAACAAACAAACGAACGACTACACATGGACTCAAAACTTTTTAGGTGTATTCTGCCTGGGTGACATTTCCTTTACTTTCCTGACTTTGCATGTTTATAAAGCCCCAAAATGCCAACACTGTAAACTGATCTTATCTCTTTAATTTAAGAAGTTATATTTGTGTGCAATATTAAACAGAGAAAAAATAAAGTAAAAATCATGAAATAAGGTTAAAATTTTTATTATAAGCTTCAGTTTGCCAAATTAGAATTACTGTTATTATTATTCTGACACTAAATATATATTAATACATCTCTTTTTCCCCTTAAAATGATTGTTTTCATTTAGGTAGCTTCTCCACTTGACTTTAAATAACTGTTGTGCTGTTAAGCCTCAGTCTATGACAACAGGTAGCAGATTTGGGGTTATTCTATTTCGTCAGCTATAGGATTCGGTATTACACAAAATGAGGAACGCTGGATTAATTTGGGCTTAAGAAATATATCATTCTCAAGTGTTTAAAACATTTAGGAAGAATCTTCAGAGTTGAAAATGCTTAAAATGTTTTTTAAATGACTTCTAATATAGCTCCTTTCAGTGCAATCACTTGCATTCACTGGTTTTCTGAAGAGCAGCCATGCTGAGTTAGTGTTAAGATTGTGGCATATGCAGCAAGCTAGAGGTCTGAGAATCAGGTACCTTGGGAAATGTATTTATTCTCCCTCTCCACTTTATTTACTGTGAATGGGTAAGATGATGCCTATCATGCCGAGCTGACACGGAGACTTAATGAGCTAAGGCATGAGAAGGGTCTGGCAGATGCCCTAGCTCAGGGCCATGGCCATAAATGGAGGCAGCCAGCACAGCGTTGGGCTGAAGCACATCGGTGGGCTCTGGCTTCAAAGAGCGTAGGTGTGGGTCTTGACTCTGAGGTTTGTAGTAGTTCTGTGCCCTTGCATGAATTAACCTGACGCCTCTAGGTTTCAGTTTCCTCAACTAGAATGGTGGTGGGGAAGTTCGAATAAGAGAATATAAGCAATATGATCAGAATGGTGCCCAGCACAAAGTGAGTGCTCAGCAAATTAGTATGTTTATTAGTAAAATAAAAATGTCTGGAATGAAGAAGCCCAGAAGCAGAAAAAAGGAGATGTTTAACATTTTCTGAAGTTGAAGAGGCTATTTCTTGGTCACAGTGCAAAATAATGATCTCTTTACTAAAAGATTAAAATTGTATGTATCCTTAACGGAATGTTGTCTGATATCAGCAGATTTAGCAAAATGTCAGAAATAGCCCAATCAGAAAAATAAACCCACAAATAAATATAACAACTTTATGGAAATTTCTTTGTTTTTTTAACCCAGGTGGCTAAGTTATGGATTAAATTAGTAAAGTATCTTTTCAAGCTCTCTTTCTCATTTGCAGTCCTGGAAAAATTGAATATAATTCCAAGTAGTTGAGATACATGGCAAAAAGAAAGCTTTTTAACTGGCTTTTACTAGACATCGAGAGCATGTTACACAAAGTTGCACGAGAAGTCAGAAGCAGAACGTTGACATTTTTTACCCACAAGGAAGCAAAACTCTTGAAGAGTGCCTTACATGCCTTTTGCAATTCAGCTTTAGTCCTCTAAGGCGGTGATCAATTCAGCAGCTAGTCTATCCCAGTGAGGGGGAATAAACTCTGACACCAACAATAAGGAAATTCTGATGAGTTATGGGATAGGAGGGATGAAGAATCACTGACTATAAGGCACAGAAAAAAAGAAGACCGAGTAGGGAAAGAAACACCAGACCTAAGCGACTAAATACAATGAGAAAAGGATGGAACAATCTTGCCTGAATGTGTTTCGTCATCCAGGACTGAGAGTCAGAGCAACATTAAAAACTCCCATTAATAAGGGTTCACTGCATGACCTGTGTGCCTCTTCCAAATACTTGTTCCTGGCCCCCTTTTATTGTTACTGGAGACCCTGGTGTTAGTCTTGCCCTCCACCAAAGGGAGGGTGAATGACTGTGAGGGCTCTGTGTGAGGTTGGGACCTACCCTGGAGGTGGTGGGTGGGAAGACGGGGTGAATAAAATTCCAAACGTTTAGTATTAATAGCCCATCTTCTACACCATTAACAACTTTGATACTAACATCTACCATTTTCAAAAGAATATCATATTTTAAACTGCCATTATTATTGGCTAATTACAAAACTACATTACTAAAGTTTTTCATTCCAGCACTTGGGAGAAAAAAGCCATGGAAAGTGTAATTTATTTAATAGTATAACATCATTTGCCATATATAATACTGTAATAATGTATAAATATAAACTCTTTAAAATTATATCTTGTTTTATAATTTACGGAAGCCAAATTATCTGCTTTATTTCTTCCACAAGTTAGACTGCAACCAGAAAGAGCAAAAATTACAACAGAATTTCATTGCTCTATTTCTTCTACTTTCCCTTGAAACACTGTGGCAAGGTGGTTAAGAATATAGATTTTAGATTTTAATATTATAAGACTAAACTGGACTGATCCCCAGCTTTGTTACTTATTAACTTTTTATCTGTCTCTCCTTAGTCAGCTTAATTCTTCTACCATTAGTTCTGTGTTAATAGAAAAACATACCCTGGCTGGTTTGGCTCAGTGGATTGAGCGTCGGCCTGCGAGCTAAGTGTCGCTGGTTCGATCTTCCAGTCAGGGCACATCAGAGAAGGAAAACTCTGACTCCAAAAAACCTCCGCTGCCTTGCGGCATACCTCTTCAGGGGAAAGGCTAAGGGAGTAAACCCCGACAGAAAATCCGGAGCCGGAGTCCCTAAGGCGGTTTGACGTTGTAGTCAACACCGGCAACTCCTGCGGCGCACCTGAAGCCAAGCTGTATTGACTCCGTCTTTCCCTTGGACCCTTCAGCTGCGAAGAGAGGGGGGGTCTGCTGCATGGGCAACAGCAGACCCTCCATATCACCCTGCCCAGGCTCTGTAGCTTCAGCTTCACTGGAGAGGACACTCCAGCGTCATCGCAAGATGTCGATTCAACACGGGAGGAGACAGATACCGAGTCACTCCCGAGTCGGACTGCACAGCCATTCTCGGCGGTGCAGATAGACTCTTAAGAAGCTACACCATCGTCTCTCGAGACGGACGGCTGCCGCCGCCACCGACGACGACGAAATTTGATTCTGTGTGCAGTGTTTGCTACAGTGGTTTTGGTTAGTAAATACACAAAATGAGGTAGTTGTTATTGGAGTTCACATTGAAATAGCTCTGCGTACAAGCAGCAGAACTCTGGCCCAGGTAATTTAGACATAGAAAGTCTTTTATCAGTTATTTCCTTTTATGAATAAATCGATCAGAATCTTGGACTAAGAAACTCAGATGGCATTCAACATTATGGATATTGGCTGGCCGAGATAAATTCAGGAAGCAAAGTGTTTGATTGCTTGTCTTTTATCTTTTAAAATTTCTCTATAATGGCCAAATAGGAGAAGATGGAGGTCATTTTAAAATGAACAGTAAATATGAGTAGAGTCAGGTTCAGGGTAGCTTTGGATCTAAAGCAATGGCACATCGTGTATATATAAATACAGAGTCAAGGGGTCAATCAAAATGCTCCAACTTTTACTTTAGGGCAGTGCCCCTAGAAATGAAAGGAATGAGAACTCTTATGAAGAGGATCCCTTAAAACACAGACCTACCATGACATAAAAGTATTTTTCTAAGATATTAACACACACTACTCCTTGTTTTATTTTTTACTGAGTACACACCGGTGACACAGGGAATGTTCATTCTTTTAAGTCGGTGGAACAATGTTGAAGGAAGCAAATGAAGTTCATGAAAGCATATGCAGAGTCCTGAACTCGTAGGAGCCTGAATACTTTATAAAATTCTACAAGATTAAAATTTATTTCCCTAAGGTTATATGGCATGGCACATGTTGAAAATTATGAGAGCATTTCTTTGCCTTAAGAAATCCTTCCTAGATGAGCAACAGCACCCTCTAAAATACAATTGTGCTCAAACTTCAGAAGAGTAATGCAATGGCATTTGAGAATAATGTGACTATTATTTTCCTTAAAAAAGCTTCTCCTTGTCTCACAACAAAATAATTCCTCTTGTCTCCTCTTCCACTCCTCAGTAAATAAATTTAAACTCTACCTCAGATTAAAAGAGGTTAACTAGAAGGAAGGAAAGATAAGAAATGACTAAATTGAAGTGGATGGGCCTACCAAAGCGAAATGTGACTGAGTAGAAGAGAACTAACGAAGGGAAAGACACAGCTGGAATAACCCCCAGTCCTAGATTTCAAATGCAAACTCTAGTTAATTTTTAAAATCTTTAAAATCTGAGGCTGCCTTCAAGAGACTAAACTAACCAAGGATTGAACTTGTTTTATGTGATAGTACAATTGCCCCTCTAGACTTTCAATAAGTCTGGTAGGGTGTTCAGATGAACTAAGTTTAATCAATTTAAATTTTACTCATGGGAACCACACACAGTTCAGCATAACTTACATGCTTTTAACTTTACGGCTCCCAAACTGGGCATGAAGGGCCTTGGAGCACAGCAGTACACTCACCAAGGTGCCTTGAAATGTCTTAAATTTTCAAGGGAAATACAGAGATACCTGGCATGTCTCAGGTGCCTGGAGGTAGTTCACAGTTTTCAGATTACGTTTGGTTCTGTTTCTTTAGAGGACATCAAGTATTTACAAGGCTGACCATGATGCAAATCAGTGTGAAACAGAAAACGAGGCTGGTGATGGCCAATCTGATTCGAAGGCTTGGAAGTTCCCATTAGTAACTTACTAAGAATGACACAACTATATGTATATGTGGGTCATGCTGTGTATTATTTTTAAACTGGCTGCTAAGTTTTTAGGACATAAATAGTTAAGTTATTTGGACCTGACTACTTAATAAACAGAATTGTCAGGCTTTTTTTTTTTTTTTTTTGTTCTGTTTTGTTTTTGTTTTGGCCTAGGGGCGCCAGGGAAAAAATTCCTGAGATGCTAGATGAAGATCTGGGGAAGTTTGCAAGTTTCTGTTCTAACATTTGCATGAATGTATAAGTATGTGTCAATGTCAGAAATAAATGATGCTTTGTGCAGTAGATTTTCCACATGTAAAACAGATAATGCTGGGGAAGAGATGGAATTAGGAGAGTATGTGTAAATATATGATTCAGAGCTGAAACACCCTTAGGAAGCAATCCAGGTATTCACTAATTTCAAAAAATAAAGCCCTAAACATAGATAAGCTTCACAGGGAAGGAGTGAGGTACAGAATACTGAAAGCTGGACTTTTTTTGTTGTTTGTTTTTTTTCCTTGTCTCTACTTAGATTCTATCTGTATATTGTGAAGTTTCCTCAGGCCAAATACACTTTTCTTACCAATCCTTAGTATGTTTGTAGATACCAACCCTGCCTAACTAGTTTATATTAAGCAAAGATATATATGTATTTTATACAGACACACACACACACATTTCCCTTCTTCGGTCCTTCAGTTGCACAAAAAGTAAGCTCTTCTATCACTTTTGCTTTCATAAATTATATAGTGCTTTGTAGCATATCAGTAAGTCAGCTGCTAGGTGTCAAAATATTTTAGCTTTATATTTTATTGACTAGCATTTATAGATTTCATTACAGAACTCTCTCATGACTTATCCTGACTATGTATGATGCTCACTGAGGTAATTTCTTGGTACAAGAATAGCTTGAATTGCCCATTTAAACTTATACTTCAACCAAGAGTCATAACTACTAAGATGCAGCAGCGACATGAATTACCATGCTTGTTGATCTGACGTAGACGTTATTTTTCAGGTGGCAGTTTCCATCATTGGGCACCACTATGCCTGCCAATTTGCTGTCAAGAGCCAGATGAGAAGTCTGATCTGTCATCACCAGCAGCAGTCTTTTAGCTTCTTTCCTCCATCCAATATGACTCTTAAAATAAACATGTAATTAGACCTTGTACAATAACATAGATCTGTACTGTGGTCTTTATCCTAAGTAAACATTAAGTTCAAGTGCACCAACATTTAAGTCAGGCTAGAATGATGTGCAGAAATACAATGCTGTTTCATAAACAGAATTAACTTTTACTTGTATACTCTCTATTTTACCACTGCCATTTGACCACACTAGCTCTTGGCTAGAGATTTCTGGTGTTCCCCCAGGGGAAGAACAAGCCATGTTTGAGTGCAGAGCACCCAACATCATGTGAGTAGAACAACAGGCACTTTCTGGTTCTTCCTTGGGTGTTGGTGAGTGAAAAGAGCAGCCCTTTTGAAAAGCATTTTCCAAATGCATGTTATTCTTTCCCTTTTATCTTTTCCTATTTATAGCCCACTCCAAATTTAGCCTCTCTGTCCTGGACACATACCAAGATGAATAACATGGCTTGATGAATAAGAGGTAGAAGGTATTCTTCTATGCCGCTTTCACTCCATAAATCAAAAAACAAAATAAGAATCCTAAATTCTTGGGGAATTTTGCATTTGAGCAAACACTTGATGGTGTGAAACTTCTTACCTCACAGACAGCGGCCTGGAGCATAGCATCAAAACCTCCTTCGGGGGTATCTATGTTTCCAGAGATCTTCTGTCTGTGAACTGCTTTTTCAAACTCAGTGATGTTCTCCGTCAGAGACAGCACATGGATGTATCCATGGGGCGGCATACAGTCTAAATTGTAGTCACTGTACGGGTAAAGGAGAAATGCAAATTCTGTTTTGCTATGCTTCCTTCAAAGATCCAAAATGCTACTCACGGTAAAATTGTGTGGTTGGTTTGAGAAGGTAATACAGCTTTTGGTTTTTGTTTTATATTTTTGTCAAGGGAATTTTATTAGAGAAAATCCGTACTTTATAAAATCAGAGAAAAGTTCAATATTGGTGAATATGTCTTTGCAATTAGGAAATAGGAATATAGCAGTTTGGTGTTCAAAGAATAAAGAAGATTAAACATGTTTCTTATACAATATTGGATACAAAAGGGATTTTACTATGCTAACATGTAGTGTTAATTTTTAAGAAGAGATAAGAATTTATAGTGGTTCCCTGTTACATTTGACCACGGAATAGCTGAAAAACACTTTTTGGGAAATGTCTTTTAGGAATTTAGTTAAAATTATATGCTATTGTTAGATTGCTTTAAAATATTGTGCTATTGTAAGAAGCGATGCTTGGTATGTAATTATTGATGAACATTCAAAGTTCATTAAAATTGTTTTGAGAATTCCAAGATGTCCCACACAGCGAGAATCACTGCTAAGGTGCACCCACACAGGGAGAAGGCAGGAGTCTCAGTCCTGCCCCACTGCAGCGGCGCGGTAAATTAGAGTGTGTACTGCAAAGCGATCTGGGCCACTGATGGAAGTAGGAAAGAAGATGTTAAAATGAAATGCTTTATTAAAGAAGAACTAAACAGTTACATTTCTCTCTGAAAGTTCCACAGGTTTATTAGAATTTCGTGTGAGAAACTTGTATTTTTAAAGTCAGTTTTTTTGTTCCATAGCGGGGCATATGCTATTTAAAATTAGACTTCTGAAATGATAAGTGAAAGGGCTCTTTCTAGCGGGCAGATTCTCATCTTATGACCTACCCTCCATGTGCTAGCCGAACTTTCTGTGAAGCCACATCATGAGCAGCAAAATTATAAACAGTCACAACCCAGCAATGGGAAGCTAGATGCAGTACTGGCAACATATGTACTATATATGAGACAAACCTTAATTCAGCAAATTTGAAGCAATCAAAAAGCTAAAACAGAATTTTCAAAGAGGTATTTATATACCTGCTAGCCTAATTATTGGAAGTTTTCTCATTTAAAAAAACAAAACCATAAAATTTAGTAATTCTTTTATATAAAAACAAAGTGAGATTTTATAAGAAAACATTTTCATTTAGCATTATGAAATCCACCTCAAACAAAAGATACCTGCATTGATTATGAATCCTTTCTGGGTGGATGCTAATGTATGGTGAAACTGTTTTATCAACGTATGATCCAAATCCAAGGCGGAAGTCATGGGAGAAAAATGCCATTTTCTTAGATAAGTCATTTCCGACAGAATTTAATTTTTCAATATTATTGTGCATTGATGCCGAGACATCAACCAGATAATAAAGATCCACAGGATATTTCTTCAGAGGATGAATTTTCAGCATAAAATTAGCTTCAGCTCCTAGTTCAAAGAAAGACAAATATCATGTATTTATTTTACATATCTCAGGATAAGCTGGCAATAAATCAGTCGTGTTTCAGAGATAGAACAATTATCACAGATTTGTGTACAATGAATGAAATTTGGAATGCAGGAATAATTTTAAGGCAATTTGAAAACCATACAAATTTATGACTTTCCAACTTCTACAATGCATTTCTCACAATTTTATAAGGCAAATAGAAATAATACCAAGTAGACTACCTCAATATAAATGTAATAGGAAATGTATTTATTACCATGTGAATGTGTATTTCTAGTATTGAGAAAAGCACAGCAGAAGACAGCAAGCAGCATTCTGTCTCACGAGGGAGTAGGTGGCTGTGTTTGTTTGAAGTTGGCTTTCAGGTTTGACAAAAACCAGAAAGGTATCTTAAGAAAAATTGCCTCTTATTGGATGCAGGTATAAATTCATTCTTTTGGGTTAAGGCATATTTACATATGAGCTGTGAGAAGCACATTAAGCTATTCAAAATAATTAGTACCTCATCAAGAATTACCTGATAAGATTCTTCTCAACAGTTAGTTGTTGGAAGGAATGAAATAATGGTCTAAAGAATAGTGCCCAGCAGTGCCACACTGAGGACCTGGGCAGTAGAGGAGACAGCATTTGTCCAGCCCACAGTTCAAACGTATGTTGAAGAGGCATCACAATGGAAGGAACTACATGAGAAGAGTGTCCCCACAGGGAGAATTGTGGGAACCACCCAAGGACAACCCTTTAGACCTGGCAGTTCGGTATTTAACTTTTTAAAGGAGATGGTGAAAAGTTATCAATTTAAATACATGGTGAATTTTACTCTTGTAAGTAATAAAGCAGATGTTTTGTTAGTCATTATTTGCCCGTAGAGAATATTTTGAGTGGAAAGAATTTTTAATAAATACCAATTTGTATACTGCATACATTTTTGGTAGCCTGATCTACCTATTACAGGAATCCTCTAATCTATCAAATCATATTTTCAGTCTTAAGTAGCAATATTTTTTCAACTTATTTCACAGATCAGGTGTTTTTCAGCCAGATTAAAGAATTTATTCAAAATAGTACGTTTTTTTTTTTTTTTCTGATACATAATAATTATGGAAGAAGGGGGCTATTTACTCATCCCTAATTTGCCCTTATGTAGAGGGAACCCCTTTACTGTAAAACGCTAAATTTTTTGGCCCAAGAGTTTGGGAGGAGAAATTGGGCGTGTGTTGCCCGGCCCAGCCAACTCTCTCACTCCCACTTAGGAGACTGCCTCCAGAGAGGCTCTGCTTTTTGTGTATCTGGTGAAAAAGCCTGCCCTTCTGAAAGTATCTTGCAATCTGACAGGGCTGGATCAGTGAAAAACAGCAAGGTAGTGTAATTGGGGAGGGTGGTTCACGAGGAGGCGCGTGACCTTTAATATGTGGGTTAGTATCGAAAGTTTTTTTTTAACAACTTGTGTAAATGTGTTTTAATCATTGACTTGGGACATATGGTTGAAGGCCTCAGGCACTGGTCACGTGGTATTTTCATCTTGGTGGATCATTGCAGTTTATGGCGGCTCTGTCTAAAGATGAATGGCTGTGTGTTTTTATAGTCATTGCAAAATAAACCAGTTACGCATATTTTGCAGGTTGTTATATTGTTGGTTATCTCAGCCAACAGGCAGAGCCTGTGAAGCATCAGCAAAGCACAGTCCTTGGAGGCCTATGCTATTCAGGGAGCTCCAGCCAAATGCCAGCCACACAAGGGCCCTCAACACACACCAGCTGCTCAGAGCTGAGCAGGCAAATCCTGGTCTCACTCGACGTCAGTAATTATTGCCATTACTATTACTAGATTCTAAGAACATTAGGCTAAGAACTGTTTATTCATCTCTGAAGGTTCTGGGTTTGGTACATGCATAGCCACTCATAAATGCTTTTTTCACGAGACAATATTTGAAGCACATTTTTATTTTTTAAATATATTTTATTTATTTATTTTTAGAGAAAGGGGAAGGAAGGGAGAAAAAGAGGGAGAGAAACATCGATGTGCAGGAGATGCACTGCTCAGTCGCCTCTCACACGCCCCCAACTGGGGACCTGGCCCGCAACCCAGGCAGGTGCCCTGACTGGAAATCGAAGTGGTGACCTTCTGGTTCACAGGCCAGCACTCAATTCACTGAGCCACACCAGCAAGGGCTGAAGCACATTTTTATATAGCTTTTCAAAAGTCCACATGTTTATCATAGTAAGAAGCTAATATCTATGATTTCTTTCCCACAGTTTAGGGGGAACTTAAATAGTGTCTTTCTTTAAAGGAAAAGAGTATCATCTAGCCCCAAAATGTTTATGCTACCATGTATATTATTATCTCCAGGAAAGCTTCATCCTCATACCTTTTGAGACTCTAAAGGCTCATATCCTTGTTTTCTTCAATTAACTTCAAAGGGAAGAAGTGAGTCTGTTACACAGAATGAGAAAGAGGACTTGGAGGAAAGTTGAGACCTACTTAGAGTTATTGCCAGTATTGGTTTGAATAGCCCAAAGAATTAATTAAACGTTGTCAGAATTATTTTGAATCGCTCAGATAATCGTGTGGACATCTCTGAAGTACTGGCTGCAAAAAATATGACTGGACATTAAAATAAGATAATTTTAAAATGTTCTGAATTAGATGAAATTGAAAAACCATTGCAGAACGTGTAAAAGTGCAGCAGGAAAAAAAGAGCAGCCAATTACCATTAATTATACTTGGGCAGGGGAAGGAGACGTCTCAAGAATGAGACTGGTTTGAATAGAAAGGCACCGATTCCAGCACAGTTCTGATTTTTGTTGGGGGTAAAATGGGGTGTATGTGTAGGGGTGGGGGCAAGGAATGCATAATTTCTATATTTTTATGTTCTTTTTGAAAAAAATTGAATTTAAAAAGAATACCTGGAAAATCATTTATTTTAAACTAAGCTACACTAAAGAAAGGACTTTTTTTTCTTTTTAATATTGAAATGAATCAAATTTGAAATTTTTTTTAAATTAGTGAAGTATAGATTATACCAATCCTTATCATATACACTGTATTACTCTGAAGCAAAATTAAGAGAATTATCTTCTGTCTCCTATCTTCCTAACGTTTTCATTTCATTGTTCTTAGGGAACATCAACTAGGATCAGTAACCTATTTCCGTTATTACTTTTCTGTTAGAGTGGTAAGTAAAATAATAAAAAAAGTATAGTTTAAGAAGTGAAAAGTAAAAGAAAATGTCACTTTCAAATCTCATTTTTAATATTTATTATTAGATACATATTTTTATATAGTCCTGCTAACATTCTTTAAAAAATTTAGTCAGTATATGATGTAAAATTTAAAAAATTCTTAATAGATGCTACATTGAAAGTCATTAATTTTTATCTTAAAAGAGTAAAGTGATTATCTATAAATAAATCAAAGAAATAAAATCAACTAGGGGATAAATACATTTTACGCTTAGGTATGCATCATATCAAACCCTCAAGCCTTATATGTATCACAGTGGAAAAGACTTTTATTGTACATTATGAGGAGTGATGTTTCTCTGTATCTGGAGTTGGTACAATAAGCTTTTTAAATTATTTCCAAAGCTGGCATGTCTTTGATGTCACAGTGAATTGTTTAGATGAACTAAATAGATCCAATTTAATGACTATTTGCTATAAATGCATTTTAGAAAATATAGCTTTGTCATAGCTATGTTGGAAAGACCTACACACATTAGTTACACTAATTTGCATATATAAATTCAAATAGTAGTAGGAAATTGATAAAAATCAAGTCCCATAATGATTGAGATAGACATTAAAGCATTTCTCTTTTCACTCTCCTACTACGTGTGATCTCATCCACAGCGCCTTCACTTCCCATCATGCTGACGTCGCCCGTGTCTGTCTCCAGCCTGTATCTCTTCCCTGGACTTCAGCCTCATACAAATAAGTCACTGCCTCAGCCACAGTAGTCTCCGTTTGTACTCACTGTCATCCCCTCACAGAGGGCAGCCTTCCCCCTCTCACCGAGCTGCTTGAGCCAGAACCCATGTGTGCCCGTGCGCGCTCACGCCCGTCATCAGTCACCAGCCCCTGAGGATGCTACCTCCCCGTTCTCTCTCAAGTCTGTCCATTTTCCTCCTGCCTCATTACCATTACTGTCATTACTAACATTATCATCACTGCCATTGTGGAAACAGCACTGAAACAATTTTCCAGCTTTTTAACTGTTGATTTATAGTCATGGGAGGACTCAACTACCATTATATCTGCAAAAAGGAACAAGTTAAATTCATTTAAGTGTATAAATTTAAATGTAACAAACCTATAAAAATGCACCTTGTATCAATAATTTCAAATCTTCAAATATTTTTTGAAAAGACATTTTTAAAGGATATAGTTATTAGATAAAAATAACATGCTAGCTTCATGTGTCCTTAACTTCTTATAGCTTAGATTTTTTAGGGCTTCCCCTCTTGTTGAGTCAATTTTTTAATCATATATTTTTCTATAAAATTATCTATATCATCAAGATTTATACATTTTGCCATAGATTTTAGTGTTTAATATTTTCTTGAGGTTCCCCCCCCCCATTATTTGTTTCTCTGGTTATAGCCTGTATAATTAGTTTATTTACTTTTTGTCATCTTTTCTTAATTAGATTAGCCAACAATTTATTTATTTGATTGGGCTTTACAAAGAACCAACTCTTGGATTTATACATTAATTTTAATTTTTTATTTCTATTTTATTAATTTTGTTTTATTCTTAACTTATTAATTCCTTCTTGTTTCTCTTATGGTAATTTCTTTTTTGTTCCTGTATTTTTTATTTGAATACTTAATTTTTTGTTCATTCTTCTTTAATTAAAGTATTTAAAGTTTGAATTTTCCTCAGAGCAACCTCAGCCACATCCCATATATTTCGATGTGTGTTGATATCATTATTGTTATTATTAAATAGTCTATGATTACAATTGTAATTTATTCTTGGAGATAGAATTTATTTAGGAGAAACTTTTCTTAGTGTCTTTGTTATTTAATATTTGTTCATCCTCTTGTATCAATGTCAAATTTTATTGCACAGTGCTCAGAGATATTGGCCTATAAAAAGTTTTACTTTTTGGAATTCAGTTTTCTTGTCTAAAATATGACTAATTTCTGAAAATATTTTATGGCCTTTGAAACTACTCATATATATCAAGTGCTATTGACCTAATTGTGTCACCCCTATTTGTATGTCGAAGACTTAACCTACAATGTGATGGTGTTTGAAGATAGCGCCTTTGGGTTTAGATGAGGTCAGGAGGGTAGGGCTCTTGTGATGGGATTAGTGCCCTTATAAGAAGAGACCCCAAAGAGTTCTTCCTCTGTTTCTCTCTTTCCCTATCACTCTCTCTTCCTCACTCACCTAGCCCCTTGAACTTGAACTTAGCCTCCAGCACTGTGAGAAAATAAATTTCTTGGTTAAGCCACATTGTGTATGGCATTTTGTTATGGAAACAACAGAAGGTGGCAAGCATCACAATCTTACTTTAATTTTTTGTGTATCCCTTTTCAAATGTTGCTCGTATATGTCCATACCGTGCAGTATAATTGTTTTATATGGTGAAGAGCACAGTTTTAATTGGAAGCTGAGAATATGCTTAGGGCCAAAAAAGAAATGGACTTTATTTATCTGGTAATCCAGGAACATGGAAGAAATAGTTCAGCTTTAGAATAGGGAGGTTATATGTCAATAATGGTTATTTAAAAATTTAATAACAGGACAAGATCAACCCAGAATGAAATAGTGAAGGCTTGAAGGCAATTGCATATTGGTTAGAACTAAGTGCATTTAATTGAGTGATGCATCCCTGTGTACCTGAACTTATCTTGCCACATGAGGTTGTACACTGGGATTCTCTAGGGCTGGAGGAAAATTAATAGTTTCTAATGACTTACTACATATGCCAAAATCTGGAATACAATGTGCTGGAAGGTCAAGTACAAGAGAATTATAGGAGAAAAAGTATGTATTAATCTCGGGGGCCAGGATAATGCTGCTCAAGCTAACTATGCCACTTATGAATTGTAGTTTTGTGTCTAAAAGTTTATCACAAAGGCTCTAAGGACTTAGCTTAATTCATATCTCTTACTAATTAATTATTACATTAATGAATTCAGTAAGTGCTTACGGAATGCTTACTATATGCCAACACTGCTAGACATTGGAGAAACAGAGTGGAATAAAATACGCTGTCTTTCTTCCAGAGCTCACAGTAGAGCAGGAACACAATTACACTACAATGTGATCAGGTCTGGAAACCCATTATTATGATATAGTGCAGTCAGGTTTGCAGAGGCCACACAGCTGGCTAACTGTAGGCACAGTAAATACTAGAATTCTGATTTCTTGATTCTGAGCCTACTGTGATTTTCAATACAACAATATTGCCTGCCACAAAAGAGTAAATAGGAGCAAATAAAACTAAATGTAATTTCAAATTAAGAATCATCATAGATTTATTTGGAAATCACCAAACCTGGACGCAGCTGGACCAATACTTCTCCTGGTGTCACCTGGGTATTAATTTCATTTTCACTTGGTATTACATGCACAGATGGGTATTCTATTGAATCAATCGAGCATCCTTTGCTTATTAAATTGGAAACAATATCACAACGTTCACTCCTTGATCCACCTGAAATGAAATCCTGTTTAAAAGAAGGAAAATCACTGACATTTTTAGGCATATCATCTCAATTATAACCAAAGAAAATCACATTAGAAATATTGCAAAGAAACCATCTAGATTGCACAAATTATGCAACTATTCAAAACAGCTGCATGTTTCCAATAAGAGTACTGGCAAATTTGTCTCAAGTAAAGCTGTAATTTCTAAATCTTATTTAAAAAGGAGAAAATGCATATTAAAGAGATTTAAACCAAGTATTTTAAATATTGTTAACTGATCACTGTAAAATTATGCCAACTTAATTCCTTCAAAATATTTTACTTTGGAAAGACTGCTCCAAAAGAAAACTTATCCATAATAGACCCTTCACTGGTTCCAAATGTAAGCCTCAGTTCTCAAAGAACTCAACTGGTATGTTTATTGTATACTATTATGTTTGGAATGCAAGAGCAAGTCTTCAAAAGTCACATGCCTAATTAGGTACAGAAAATTCGTAAGAGAATGAATTGGAAATCTACATTTCTTAGACTGTGAAATCTGCCAACTTCTTATATACACAAGAGTAATTCAATAAACCAAGGATGATCGATGCTCATAATGAGGCAGGGAGATGAGACAGCAGCTCAAATTCTCCTGATTCTGCAACTGAATTTAGAACTTTCATTATCGTTCGGCATTGACTAGTTGATGTTTATCCAATAAACTTGGAATTAATAGAACAACTTTAAAATTTAGTTTATCTTAACTGAGGAAAAAAACGGATACTTTTATTCTTCATGTAACCATTCAGGTTTTTTCCTAAGAACAGGATATATACTGAAAAGTATAGAAATATACCTTATTATAGATAACGTTGGCCTGAATTATTTGTGATATTTGCTTAAACATTAGCTAGTTGTTTGCTCAATGATCTTCCCGGCAGTGGCTATTTTGATCTGGCATTCAGTCATTCCTCTCTTAGTTCAGCTGATTCAGAGAACTGGATTAACAGTCAAGTAATCATTCAATCAAAGAATGTTGATTAAATACTTACTCAGAGACAGAAGTTTGTTAAGTGCTGAGGATACAGAATGGAACAAGAAAAAGTGAGTGTCTGTCATCAAAGTCAACAGACCATCAGTGAATTCTGCCATTAAGAAGGTAAATGTAATTATCAGCATTAAAGTTAGGGGGAGGACAGATTGTCATAAGGTTGTGGAGATTACCAAGTTTAATATTAGCTGAATATGACATCACTAATTATGAACAGGGACATCCCTGGCAGTGCAGAGTGATTAGGTGGGATGGTGGTAGGCAATATAAAAACATTCATACAAGGATTTTAATTTAATTCTCATCTCAATTTAGAACAAGGGCTGGAAAATTAGGAACAGAGGAACAAATACAAGTCATAGCCGGTTTTTTGTATGGCTTTAGTAATAAAAAATGTTCTTTTAAAAATTTTAAAATGCTGTGAAAACAATTTAAAAAAAAATAAAGAGCAGGCAACAGAGACGGTGTATAGCCCACAAAACAAAAAATTTTACTATGTGACCCTTTGCAGTACTGACGCCTAGAGTGTGGAGTACACCTGTAATAGAACTATAATTAAAAGACAATAAAGAGTATTTCCTTTTCAGTCAAGATTTTCAGGTGTCATTTGATAAATGACTCCATGGAAAGAGAAAAATTCAATTTGCTTTGCTGTTGACCATACACCTAGATTTTAGCCTGAACTTAAAAAAGTTCAGACCTTAATTTCATGTATCCAAATTTATCCTACATATTGATAAAACTTGGAGGAACTGAATATGAGATTTGGTTTATAAACAACTTGGAGTTCCTGAGAGAAAGGTGGCATATACTTCCATCACCTGTGTAACTTTCCCTCAGAAAGCCTCAGGCTAGATGGGTGTGGGAGGGTCCCACCTATCCCAGAGCCGGGGGAGCCTGGGAGCCTGGGAGCCTGGGGAATATGTGCTCGGTCATGCCTCACATGATAGGACATAGACCAAGGGACACATATGTTTTACAGATGTAAAAACCCCAAGCCTTCAAATCAGCAAAGTACAAATAACTGATTTTTCTTTTCAGCCAGGGATTTTACTAATACATACAGAATGGAAAAGAAGGGAGTATGGTTAATTCATTGCAACTACACATCAAGCTATATGCCATGTGACCTTCAAATGTCAAATCAGTTTGCTGAAATAAGCCAAATAATCTCTATTATTGTGCAATATCTCAATCAGCATGGCTGTTTTTACTCCAGTGTAAAAACAATGTTGTGCACATGAAACTGATATAATATTATATGCCAACTACACTTTTAAAAATATTTTTAAGAATGTGAAAACGAGATGGAATGTTGTTTGCATTTTCAAATAGGATGGCCAGGTGAAATTAGAACAAAACTGGAAAGCATCAGAGAGTGGACTACAGGCATTTCTGGAAAGAAAAAAATACACGAAGAGGGAATATACTGTGTAAATGCCGCAGACAGAAAGAAGTATGTCTGGCTTGGGCAAGGAACAATAAGGAGGCCAATGCAGGGGCCAGAAATAATAATAATAGGAATAAAGTAGCTAACTTCTGTTGAAAAAACAAAACCTAAGTTATAAAAACATTGCCAATTTGACAATTAGGTTTGAAAAGGGAAGAAAAGACCATGGCATCAAAATAAAGAATGGAATGCTGCCCCTGCCCACCGCGGCCTACTTTCCACTTGTGTAAAAGAAAAGAATTTGAAGCCACACCCGTTTAATTTTTGGTGTTTTGTGGCATTTTAATTTCTTCTAATCCTTATGTTTTATTTTTTACTTTTTCTATAAGAAATACTCAAGCAAGCTCATACTTCAACTGTCTTCATCTAAAACCTCTTTGGTGATGATGTCTTGAGCTGTACACTTGAAACCTGTACAGTTTTGTTAATCAGTGCCATCCCCATACACTAAAAAAAAAAAAAAAATAACCTAGGATCAAATGTTGAGTTTCTAAATTTGGCACCAAATTCTATTGTATAAATTTAGTTATTTTGAGATGAATTGATATTTCCTCAGAAGTGTTTCATTGTATTTATTATATAACTTAAGTGTCCTAATTCTTTGTAAAATATATTACTTTATATTTAAAAAAATAAAAATATAAACTATTTGGAATGAAAAGCCCATGTTGAAGTTACCCTGCTTGCTCTTTTTTCAGCTATTACTTTTACCCTTTTAATGTAATCATCTAGGGAGATAAATAAGAAAAGTGTTTCCTCCTACTCATTTCTGAGTTTTTCTGACTTTCAAATTTGGCAATCTGTACAGAAATGAAAGAATTTTAGCATTTTCTTTTTGACAGTGAACATCCTTTGCATCATTAAAAAAATAATGATTCTCAAGAGAGAGAAAGGGAGAGAGAGACACACAGAGAGAGAAACATCAGCTTTGTTGTTCCACCTATTTATGCATTCAGTGGTTGATTCCTGCATATGCCCTAACTGGGAATCAAACCCTCAGCCTTGGAATATCGCGACAGTGTTCTAACTAACTGAGCTACCTGACCAGGACTGTACTGTATTTTAATATAATTATGCTCCAAGGCTGCCCTCTAAATGTCTGACTATGCAATCACAACCTGTATCTGACATATCAGGCAGGAGAGAGAGAGAAACTGGTAGTCTTTCACATATGTTAAAAAGGAATGTGAGGTATTAAATTAGGTAATATTAATAAGATTCTGTCTATCTTAAATATTTTTCAATTACCATATTTTTCGCTCCATAAGATGCACTTTTTTCCCCCCAAAAGTGGGCGGGGGGGAAATGTTTGCGCATCTTATGGAGAAAATATTGCATTACAAGCTGTGATGTGTATTACCTGACCTGTCAGTGAAGGATAAAACCATTGTACGGTCATTAAAAAAAAATGTGGCATTAGCAATATCTTAGATGGAACTGAAGATAGTATCACATATGAAGATAGTGAAGAAAGTGATATCAGTGATAGTGAGCAACTGAGCTTCATAAATTCTGACACTAGCGATGATGAGTTCTTGCAGTTCCCAGAAAACTAAGAGTACTTGAACCTTAAAGTTTCTCCTCATTTGTTAATGACAGTGATGGTGGTTCTTAATACTGCTGTTGACTGCTGTTCACTTTACATGGTTGAAATATTATTCTGTTATATTTTATTAAATATTTTAGTACACCATTTGGTTCAGAATATATTTTTTCTTGTTTTCCTCCTCTAAACCTAGGTGCGTCTTATGGTCAGGTTTGTCTCATAGTGCGAAAAATATGGTACTTTTATGTAGCACAGAGAGAAAGAGAAGGTAATTATAGAGAATTAATATGCTACACAAGAATGTAGGCAAATTGAGTATACAAAGTCTATCTAGAGAAAGTCCAGCCATTGTTAATACAAAGAGAATGGTTTGTGTGACATCGATGTAACGTGGCAGCCAAAGAGAGTGGACTGGAATGCGCATGCATCAACAATGACGACTTCACTGTACTAGTCAGTAGGGGTGGAAAATGCCATTGAGTGAGCATGTGTGCTATATGGCCATTGCATTCAAAATGACTGAGTGAACAGAGCAACGAATCTGCATCCAATTTTGCATTAAGCTTGAACATTCCTCCACAGAAACTATTCATATGATTTAGAAGGTCACAGCTATGGGCAGCTGGTGATTGGCAGCTCCATCACATGTTATGCAGTTTTTTGTGAAACATCCAATCACCCAGGTGACTCAGCCCCGCTACAGCCCAGATTTGGTGCCCTGTGTCTTCTGGCTTTTCCCCCAAATAAAATTACCTTTGAAAGGTAAGAGATTTCACACCATCAGTGAGTCAGGAAAATATGACAGAGCAGCTGATGGCATTTGGGAGAACTGTGTGAGGTCCCAAAGTGCCTACTTTGAAAGGGACTGAGGTGTCATTGTCCTATGTACAATGTTTCTTATATCTTCTTCAATAAATGTCTCTATGTTTCATATTACATGGCTGGATATCCTCTATACAGACCTCGTATATTCTGTACAAATTTTCTAGCAATATTTTTTCCTTTTTGTTTTTGTTAGAAAGAGAGAGGGGTGGGAGATGGGGGAGAGAAAAAGAGAACATAAACAGAGGTTTATAACACTTTGTTATTTATAGGACAGTTGTCATTCTTGTATTAGTACTAGTTATTTGATGTACTATATGGTACTAGCTTTGATTTTATTCAAAAGTCATAATAGTCTCTTAGCTTAAGTGCTTACAACAAACTGATCATTTATTTAGCTTCAAGGCATGAATACTAAAGAAAAAAGATACCAATAAAATTTCTTTAAACTTAAAAAAATCATTTCAGTTACAGTTAACCTTCAGTATTATATCAGTCTCACAGTGGTTAGATATTTATATAACTTAGGAAGTGATCACCCCAATATGTCTGATACCATACCTAATTACTACAAAATGGTTGACTATATTCCCTAAACTGTACTTTTCATCCTGTGACTATTTTGTTTGTAACTGCCAATTTGTTCTTCTTAATTCTTTCACCTTTTTCACCCAGCGCCCCAAACCCTCTCCCATCTGGAAACCATCTGTTTGCTCCTGTTTTGTTTGTTTATTTTTAATTCTGTTTTTTAAATTCCACATAAAAGTGTAATTATATGGTGTTTGTCCTTCATTGTATGATTCATTTCACTGAGAACAATACCCTCTAAGTCCATCCATATTGTCCCAAGTAGTAAGGTTTCATTCTTTTTTATGGCTGGATAATATTCCATTATATATATGTGCCACATTTTCTTTATTCATTTGCCTTTTGACTGGCTATTTAATCCATTTACATTTAAAGTAATTATTGATAGGTATGTACTTAGTGTCATTTTAGTAATTGTTTTCTGATTGCTTTTGTAGTTCTCTGTTCTTATTCTCTCACTGTCTTCCCTTGTATGTTGACAACTTTCTGTAGTGTTTGTTTGGATTCCTTTCTCTTTATTTCTTGTATATCTCTTGTAGTTTGGTTTGTGGTTTCCACATGCTTCATATATACCAAGCTGTGTTTATAGCAGTCTATTTTAAGTAACAGTTGCTTAAGTTCAAACACATTCTAAAATCACTACCATTTTTACCCACCCCTTCCATGTTTGTTTCTATTGTCATTATATTTTACTTCTCGTGTGTGTGTGTGTGTGTATCCCTTAATTTACTATTGTAATTACACATGATCTTTCTGCTTTTGCCTTTTAACCTTTGTACTAGCTTTAGTGTTGGTTGAGTCACTGCTGTTATTACGTGTTTGCCTATGTCAGTGAGAATGTTTTTCTCTGTGATATTTTCTTACTCATATTTTTAAATTTTCTTCTTTTTTGAAGAAGTCCCTTTAACATTTCTTATAATATGGCTTGGTGGTGATGAACTCCTTCAGCTTTTCTTTCACTTTTGACCAGCTTTTAAAATTACATGAATCAGGCTTAATTTGTTACTGTTTATCTCTTCTAATCACGAACAGAGAAAACAGCATCTTCCTTCCTTGTCCCTCCACCCTTGCAGATTGAGGCATAAAAGACGTCAGTTGCACGCATGCCTAAGTGGTGGTTGATCCTTCACAATTAAACATTACATTCTTTCTCCTGATGATGTCAGGTCAGCCTGTAACAAGTGGACAGCTCCTTCTGAGTCCTAACACCAGTTGCTTCCCCTAAGGTTTTGTTCTTATCACAGGCAATTCTCTGATTTTCCGGAACCTGAATGAACTGCTCCAGAGTCTCACCGAACTTCTTACAGTAACAACTCCCATTTTGTAAGCAACATCTGTTTGCCAAATGCTTCCCACATACTATTTCACTTAATCTTCACAACAGTGTGTCAGAGGTGCAGTTATTATTTCCATTTCCGAGCTAGGGAAAACAGCATCAGAGTGGGTAAGTTAACATGTCCACAGTTGCACAGTTAGAAGCTGATGGAAGTGAGATCAGAGTCCAAGTTGATTTCATTTCAGAGCCTGCTTTTTCAGCCTATAAATTAGACTACCCTTCACTATATAGAATGTTTTGGGACATGGACAAGTCATATCTGAATTTTTTTCTGAGATCCTTTTACAATGATTTGACCACCAGCAAACACAGGTTTGTCTTTCCTGCTCTGATAGCCACCCAGCTTTCCCCCTTGGCTTTCCTCCTTCCATTTGACCAGCAGTTCCTCTCAAAAACCCTCCTCCCCTGGCAAGACTGACATTGCAACTCCCACAATGGTGACTGTCCAGATTTTTCGTGCTAGCAGAGGTGTGAGATGGAGAAGGGGTCCCTCTGGAATTAGACATTCTATGTGGCCAGCATGACGCATTTAGCTGACAACTGGCCTTCTGAACCATGTTTTGAAAGTTCTTCTGAACAACACTTACAAAGTTCTCAGCAATTGATGTCAAGTTGGCACAAACTTCATGACTAAGGGTCTTCCTTAGTGATACAGTCAAAATCTAAAATGCAGTACTGCATTAGGGTCAGGAACTATCAAGCCATGACAAATGCTTGACGAAGAAAAACCAGGCAGTAAACTCTAAATTCAAAGTTATAGAGATGAGGAAAAGGATGCTCAGAGAATGGAATGAATTCTGTGGGGTCACTTGGCTCATAGAAAGTGGAAGAAATGAGGTTGGACCCAGAAATTTTGGAATTGCTCTATCTATCACATTGCTTGTCTCTTTGGGTTCTGGTAAAACACTGCTTAGTTTTGAATGACATTAATTTTCTCACTGGTAAAAGTCAGTCTACATTCAAGAAGCCTTGAGGCTGTCAGTAGGAGGAGTGCCTACTTTCAGACATAGCTACTGTTTTATGAAACCCTCTCATGCCTCTTTCTTGACTAACTTCATAGAACAAAGTAATGTCCATCATCCTGTGCTACTTTTTGGCTTTCTTTTTCCTCTTGGGGAATGCATAAGAGCAAGCAGTAATAGGACAGGTTGGAAAGATGATGGGAGGTGCAGTTTTTGAGCTCAACTAGAGGAGGTAAAGCTAGAGATTATTCTTCATGTCAAGCAAAAGGCCATTAAAGATCTATTTGTTTCCACTCTTAGGGGCTACATAACATAAATGCAAAATTACCTAGGCAGTCTCTCAAAAGAAAGCCCAAATTAGCAGATGGCTTCTTTATTGTAACTTATTATATGAGGTAGTTCTGATTGTAGATGACCAGCAACACTCACAGAACAACTTCAGAGCCAAGAAAGAAGGAATGCATTATACTTATTTTACTAAGAAGTTAGTGGGATATGTTTCTCGTGTTAGAATATAAAACACTAATTTTGAACAATAAACATTTCTGAATGATTTTCCATTCCACAGAATTTAGATATATACAATATCACACAAGAAGCACCACATGTCAAGAAAAGCACCCCTCCATTTCCCATAAGTAACTAAAGAATTGATGTACAGTGTCATGATGGAGTAAATCACTTATCTCCAAGTATTTCAAATAAAAACAAATGAAATACACCAATAAATTAGCTTGCCTTTCTTTAATAAGCAATGATCCAACTTGGATATATAACCTAATGCCCCAAGCTGCAGCAGGAATTTCACACGAAGCCTTCTGACCTAAAAAGTGACTATCTGTGTTTGCCAACTTTCTCTATGGAACAGATGGAAAACATAAAACGGTTTGCACTTTATTTCAAAATTACCATAATTTTCCTAATAAAATGGTTATACTTTATATTCAGCCAGATATGCTGTTGCCAAGCATAAAACCAAATAAAATTTTCCTAATGCTCATCAGTATTTTTTTCCTGATGCACCTTCAAGGCACAGAATGTCAGGGCAATGAAGTTGTGCTATAGAGAAGGGCAACCGTGAGGAAAACAGAAAAGCGCAAAGAAAGAAAGAGAAAAGTAGGCACACCTCTTGAGCACACCATCCGCATTCTGGATCCAGCGCAAGGCACCTGGTGCAGGACGCTGCGTTTGAAGATGCACATTTATTGTTTTCTGTAATGGAGGACAAAATGACGGGTTATGATATACTCTCCTATTGGGAAGTATATACAATTCTAGATCAAATGTTTTTTGAAAACTGAAATAAGCTGACCAATAGCTTTAAGGACATGACATCAAAAAATATACAACTTCTTTCAGAAAACTTAACCTGCGCACAGCCATTAATAGATAACTGCATCTCCTCGAGAGTTATTATTTGGTCTTATTATTTGGGGGAAATGCGATTTTAGCTAGATTTTGGGATTTGGCTTGAATTCTGCTGCAATAGTAGAGGACCCTCCAAAGTTTTTAATGTGCTGAGATTTCACTGTATTTCATGTTATTTGAACCAATGAGGTGTTTTTAGATTTAATTTTATTTTTCTTATAAAAGTAATCAAATACAAACCTCAATCTCAACATGTAAATCCATCTGAGTCATCATGAATGGACTTTCTGAGGAATAACTTGATGGGCATATATTGCAATTAACTTGTGTTAATATTGTAAGATTGATTGTTTTGGCTTTAAGGGTGTCAGAACCAGATATATGTTTCAGTATTTTAAAATAAAATTGGTAAATGGATCAGTTATTTTAGTTAATTTAATTTCTCTGACTGGATCACTCTACGATCATTACCAATTCACTTTTCCATTGATATCCACACTGGACTGTGACATTTTAATAACATAGTTGTACCTGGAAAATATTTACCTTTACCTCTCTAGCCACTTACTTATACCATTAAAAAGACTCATCATTATAGACTTAAATACATAAAATATAATAATGAGTCATAAATTATTTTATAAAGAATTTTTAGAGGAATAATCACATTCTTTCTATATTCTCCCTACAAGCTCCCTGCTCCCATCCTTTACTATTTGCTATGAAATGTCTGTTCCAAGGACATTGGAAACCACAGCATCCTTTCCTGCTCGCTCATTGGCACACAGTAAATGACGTAGTCATGCCGGCTATAAGCAGCTCACAGTCCAGGTGAGAGAGGACTGTATCAGTAAACAGTAAAATACAGTGTGAAAAGCACAAGAGAGATATCACCAAGGCCCTATGAACACAGTGAGGAGCTTCTCACGCAGCTTCAGAGGGATGGGCAGGGGTCAGGGAAAGGGCGTGTTTTAGGATGGCTCCCCAGAGGCCGTGGTATCTAGTGTGTTTCTTTGCCATCTCACTTTATTTCTTCTAATCTGTGTTTATATCTTTTTAAAAATGTAATAGGCATGAAAGAATACTGTGTGCACAATTACTCATTGACATGGTAGTTTGAAAGAGGATAGAGCCCACAAAATCTCTAGCTGTCTCCATCCAATTGGTTTATCTTTCTTCTTTTTCAACTTGCCCCAAACATTCAAGGATGCAGGATTAAAGCAGCTGTGACCTGGAGGTGGGATGGGAGTGGGTGTTGGCAGTGGGAAGAAAGCAAGAGGAACTGTGGGGGATAATCATAGCAGAAAGGTGCTAACTACGGTGATAGTGAGTACTTTCCTAGAATGTCCCAGACACCAATGAAGCTGAAAGCATCCTTTCCTAACATCCCTGCTGTTCTGTTACCTCCTCTCTGTGTCCCCTTGCACCCTTTGTACTTGGCTTTATGTCAACTTTTAAAATACAGTACCTAAAAATTCTTCACTAATATAGATGCACTGGCCTCGAATGCCAAGGACAAAAAATAACTAATGTTTGGGCTCCCTTTACTACCAGTGTGGCCACCTAACTATGAAGACTCCATAGCCTACAAACCTTCCACATAGTTTAGCCTGCAAAACTATAAAACCTGCTCATTCCTGAAGTATTCAGAAGAGGGAGTAACCTTTTTACTTGTTTCCAGAAAGAAAAAGAATTTAGGTCTAGAAATCAAGCACCTTTGCTGACCCAGGTTGACCTTTATCAACTCTTAAACTTGACCCAACTGGAACATGGAATTAAATTTATTACAGATCAGACTTGACCAAGCCTTTTACTGAATAGGTGGACTTTTGCTCTGGCAGTTAATACTTCAGTCTCCTGGAAGGGAAGCAGCAGATTCTATGACTCTGGTCTTCATGTTTGTAATGGTTTTCTGACTCTGTCCTAAGTGAACCCAGATTCAAGTTCAAATCAGGCACCTACTTCCATAGCAAAAAGGTTAATAATGAATGTAAAAGCAAAAATCTCTTTCCTTGGTCTTCCACTTTCTGATTGATTTCTTTAAAAAGTTCTGGGCCATCCTGTGTTCTCAAACGTCAGACACCTAAGGATGATGACCTAGAGGGATAGAGACTTTGGTTCTGTCAATATCTCCCAGGTTCAAAAGCTTACATTTCTTGAAGTCTACATAACTGCTGGAAAATAATCCCATAAGTGGCTATGGAGGAGGTGGGCCTTACGGTTCTGCAGAACTGGAGGAAGGCCATAAATTGAACTTGATGGGAATAGTGTCAAACTAATTGCTGGAGAGTGTCATGGTTAGACTTCACAGAAGACAAGCCAGATACACTTTGGTAAGCAGAATTTTAAGGATTTTATTTTTAATTTTAAAAGCTGCAAGTAAGTAAATACCTAATACAAAAATATCACACCAATTATAGCAATTCTTTATACTAAGTGGACATACTACCATGGGGGCTATTTGTCACTGTGTGTTAGGAATCTGTGTGCATCTGCCCTCACACACACACACTTCTGTGCAAACAGAAGTCTTTACACTGCACACACATCAGTGCATGACTTCTGTTTACCAACAAGAGCAGTTTGTCGTTTGCCTCGGGGCTACTCATTTCATTCCCATCCCTGATTGAACTTACAGGAAGGCTACTTCCCCAACTGGTTTCCTAGCAGCTTTCATTGCTGACACCTCATTAGAGGGTGTGCCCGAGTGCTTTTTCTTCCCTCTGTAATAGTGGTAGCTTCTTGTCCAGTTATTTGTTCAGTGATGTGGCATTAAACACCTTGTTCTTTATATTCTAGCACAATGTTTTCATTAAGGAGTTTTTTTTTTTTTTTAATGGATTGTACTGGAAATTCTTAAGCCAATGGAAGTAGAATGATAGTACTTTAAACCACATGTCCTCAGGACCTTCTTTTGTATCATGATTTGTTATAGGTCTAAGTGCCTCACAAATCACGTCATTAAAAAATGTGCTGCTATGACAGAAATCAGTAGAGAATTTAACATCATATTGTCAGTAAGTGTGTACATGCTGAATAACTTTATTCCTTCATCTCTGAGCATGGGCTGAGAGTCCCACTTTTTCTCATTTTTCTACAACTGGAGGTAACAGATGTGATGAAGTAGCATTCTAAACATATACTAGGAACACAGTCCCCAATTTCCATAGCACTGCTTCATAATAGCTACGTGCCCTTAGCCTAGTTACATAAATTCTCTAAGGCTTCATTTCCTCCACTGTAACACAGGGCTAACTATACCTACGAAGTTGGTCCAGAAAAAGTCCAGCCATTGCCAATACAAGAGTGGTTTGTGTGACATCAATGTAACCTGGCAGCTAGGGAGAGTGGACGGGAATGCACATGCATGACCAATGATGCCTTCACTCTACTAGTCAGTGGGAGCAGTAGGTGCCACCAAGTGAGCATGTATACTGTGTGGCCATTGCATTCAAAATGACTGAGCAAGTAGAGCAACAAATCTGTATCCAATTTTGTGTTAAGCTTGAACATTTCTCTGAAAATGTTCTGATTCAGAAGGTCACAGCGATGGACAACTGGTGAAAGGAAGCTTCATCACAACAATGTGCCCACTCATGCATCATGTCTCGTGCAGAGTTTTTTGGCAAAACATCAAATTATCAAGTTGATTCTGCATCCCCCCCCCAGCCCAGATTTGGTGCCCTATGACTTCTAGCTTTTCCCAAAACTAAAATCACCTTTGAAAGGGAGGAGATTTCATACCATGAATGAAATTCAGGAAAATACACGCAGCAGCTGATGGTGATTCAAACTATGTGAGGTCCCATGGTGCCTACTTTGAAGGGAACTGAGGCGCTATCATCCTATGTACAATGCTTCTTGTATCTTCTATCTTCTTCAGAAAATGTCTCTATTTTTCATATTACATGGCTGGAGATTTACTGGACAGACCTCATATGTCAAAATACTGATATGAGATGAAATGAGTAAGTATAAGCATGCCAAGAATAGTGCTTATGGTATAGCAGACACTGAGTACAGGGACTACTGTAGTGTTATTATAATTAATATTATGTAAGTTATATGCGTATATATACATATATGTATTCCCCCTGGCTGGTTTGGCTCAGTGGATTGAGCGTCGGCCTGTGAGCTAAGTGTCGCTGGTTCGATCTTCCAGTCAGGGTACATCAGAGAAGGAAAACTCTGATTTCAAAAAACCTCCGCTGCCTTGCGGCATACCTCTTCAGGGGAAAGGCTAAGGGAGTAAACCCCGACAGAAAATCCGGAGTCGGAGTCCCTAAGGCGGTTTGACGTTGTAGTCAACACCGGCAACTCCTGCGGCGCACCTGAAGCCAAGCTGTATTGACTCCGTCTTTCCCTTGGACCCTTCAGCTGCGAAGAGAGGGGGGGTCTGCTGCATGGGCAACAGCAGACCCTCCATATCACCCTGCCCAGGCTCTGTAGCTTCAGCTTCACTGGAGAGGACACTCCAGCGTCATCGCAAGATGTCGATTCAACACGGGAGGAGACAGATACCGTGTCACTCCCGAATCGGACTGCACAGCCATTCTCGGCAGTGCAGATAGACTTTTAAGAAGCTACACCATCGTCTCTCGAGATGGACGGCTGCCGACGACGACGACATATATGTATTCATATATATATATATTTGTACTTAATTCTAGCGTTAAAAAAAGGAAGGCATTATGTGTCTTTAAGCTTGTAAATGTAATTAGCTGTCTTTAAAATGAAAGTCACTTGGGTCATAAAAGCAAAGGTTTAAAAATACAGCTAATATATAAAAATACCTATTAGTTATTTAAAAATGATTCCTAAAACCAGTTTAGTCAAGCACACACACATCAGTCTACTCTATCACAGATATAATTTTGGCATGACTTTAATTGAACTTCTGAAAATGTCTTAGAATACCTTTACTTTGTTCACATTTTGCAAAGTGGACATTGACTTAATCTGAATAATTTTGAGGTTATTTCCCAGAATTAAATGTTTATAATGCATGGGAAATGACCTCTACAACTGTCTGTAATGAAATATAATAGATATCCACTGTTAACAGAATAGAGTACACAAAAATTAGGAAACTACATTTTCATGACACTCTCTTAGGTGTTCTTTGTTCATAGTTATCTTGAGAATGTTTAATATATAGAAGTGAAAGGAAAAAGAAAATAGACAAAAAAAAAAAACTAGAGAAGGCAATAGAAGATTCAATGTTAAGATTGGGCTCTTTCTGTAAATCAAGTGATCAGATCAGTGAAAGTTTTAGGAAACATTTTTAATGTTTTTCTGTTCTAAAGTCTAAACCACAAGAGTTTGACAAAGTTTAAAAGATGCCCATAGTTATCTGGAAGAAGGAACCGCTAAAACTGATAAACACTGTAGCCCTTGATTTTAAAAACCAATCATTCTAGGTTCTCTTTTTACTCCTAGACAAAATGATTTGTGAAAAATGAAGAAATGCGCTTTATTTTTTCCAGGCAGGATCCTCTTCCTAATTATATTTACTCTACAAATTAAGTTAAACTGGGATAATTATAAAAACTACTTCCTTTAAAAAAACAGTAAAGTAAACACTGCTAATGAGTACATATTCTACTTTGATAACATTCAAAACCAAGCAAATTGAACATACATAGAATAAAGTTTGGAGTTTATCTTTGGGGTTTCCTTACTCTAGATGTACATCATGCACATATATATTTTATATTTATCTTCAAAATATGTTACCTATTAAAAGCCCTCTTTTACCCATAAATTTAATATATGCTATCATCTGATAAAAAGAATCAAAACAAAAAGATAGATTAGTGTTCTAATCATTTGCCATTACCTAGTTATTCCAAATTTTGATTGAGGAATTGTTTCCTAAAAGCGCCTCCAAACACATAGGGAGGGAAGGGGTAGTTAAGGCTACTTCTTGGAAAAGCAGGCACAGGAAACAAAATCAAGGTCAACTGGAAGCATGGGGAGCTCTCTGGAAAAGGTAGATCTGAGTAGGAGGTTCTAAAGAGCTAGGTGTGTACTCAGGGGAAGGTGGTCCCTGAGGCAGTATCTCAAAGCAGAGGCAGTAAAACTACTGGTATTTCTCTTTCTCCTAGTTTTTTAGTCCCTTGAACTTCATAGAAACACAATACAAAACTGCATTTTTTTGTTTATTAGCATTTTTATTTGCTCTTTTACTTAGCATTCAGAATATATAAAACAAATTTTACTGTTGAAATAGACAAAGAAGATATAATGAAAAGAACTAAAATAATACATTTGTGGCAAAAATCTTACTAAAATATTTTTTTGCGACAAATGCATATTTCAGCTGTGTTCAGATACAATTAGATGAAAAATTCATTTTAATTACTGTAGTTTCCTACAAAATTATACATTCAGAAAGTACTGTTCCTTAGCAACAAAACCCAGCCTAGAATATTCCTCTCTTCTGCCTCTACCATATTGTTTCAAACTTATAGCAAATAAGCATTCAGTTCTTACATATGAAAATGACTACCTTTATGGAGAAAACCATTTTGTCTAAATAGCCTTACCTCTACTTGCACTTGAAAAAACATATACCCATATTTATGTTTAGGGAAAAGCAGCTTGGATTCATTTCTTGTCTTCTCTGTCAGTTTTTCCCGTGATTAGATTTGAGAGTCTAACGGTATATTTGGAGGAATAGGTGCTGGTATGATAACGTTCAGTCCTTATATACAGGCTCAGACGAAAGGGTGAGGGAAGATACCACAAGAAAAACTAATTGTCTTCGCTCCCCAGAGGAAGAACCTGAGAGAGAGACGCTTGGCAGGTGATTCATTGAAAAGGGAGGTGCGATAGGAAGGTCAGGACCGGGCCAAGCGCTAAGCAAAGACGAGAGTGCAGCTGAAGTTGCCCTCAGCCTGATTGCACCCAGAACTGAGGGCACAAACGGCACGACAACGTTGTGTCACTTTGGGGCAGGGGGGCCTGGCTTTTATACCCTCATATCAACCTGTCATTGGTGAGGGCAGTTGGGACGGGGCTGAGGGGTTAGGGTGGGCTAATCTCCAGACACCTCTGAGCCATGTGGCTGGCTTTGATGGAGATCAATTCTTTTGAGAAGGTGGCAGCTGTGAGCCATTAATGGCCAGAACTCAGAGCAGCTGGGGATACTGCACCAGCCCCTATGAGAGAATGTCTAGACCAGCAGCAGCCATCTTCAGACCTAAGGGAGCTGTCCTCACAGAAGCCAGTGCTAAGGTGGCAAAAGGTAAAGGGGCCGGGGCCACGCACGTCACCATGAAGTTGCTGCTCCCATTCTGGGTTGTCTCTCAGAACTGTTTCTAACATAAGAGGAAAATTCAGCTGAGTTTCGATAATAAGAGAAAGACTTGAGCAGGATTAATGTAAATGCTTTTTTTAGAAGAATATTACTTTACATGAAATATACCATACATTTTGATGAGATTTTTTTTTTTCGTGTTTTCCTTTTCCTTGGAAAAGTAAGACTACTAGGCGGTCAGTTCGTGGAGGGACAGGTGCTGACATGTTTTCTTTAGGCCCAGAATCTGAGCCCAGCACCTGGAACTCACTCAATAAGTGTGTGATGAACAAATGATATTCTAAGTTGAGATCAACTTGGCAGTTTAATTTCTTAGCTTTTAGCTCTTGATTATTTACATTTTAAAATAACCTTCATTTCTAAAACCTATTTATTGAAAAAGGCAATACAATTACATTTATTTAATGATCCACAGCTGCATGAACTCATCTTGATGTTTCCAAATATGAGAAAAACAAACATAGCTAAGTGACAAATTTCTTTTCTTTATAGTTGGGTTTCTGATCTTGTACAGTGCCATTGATTTATTCTAAAGCACAGCTAGTTAAACTCAATATATGATAAAATAATTGAAATGAAATAGCACTTTTTAAATGCTACCATTATCCAATGCAAAAACATGAAATTCACTTTTTTCCCTTATTGCTCAGAGCTAAATCCAATTTCAATTCAGCAAGTCCCCTCTCCCTGCAAACCCGACCCCCGCAAGGTTGAGTAATTTATTTCTGAGCAGAACTTCCTTATAATGCCAATGTTAAGAATTAGCACTTTATCTTTGCTTCTCATTAACCAGGTTTATTAGGCTTTTATTATATGTAATCTTTATGTTTCAGAGACAAGTTTCAGCCTTCCTTGTTATCCAGCATAAAGATTTTTGGAGACCCAGCGGGGTGGGGGTGGGGCAAGCAAGCCACTTTGAACACCGGGCAGGTTAAAAATTGTTAGGGCAATGCTACACATTCCATCAGTCTGCCCTGCCCTGTTTGGGGCAATCCCGACATGAGTCAGAACTTAAAGTGAGCTGAGATGGCAGAAATCAAAACTCTACTCATGGTGGAATTTATAAGAACCATTGTGAAGCCACTGATAACGCTCATTTGTCTTGAAACAGGTCATCACAAGAAGGGTGCTCAAGTAGGGTCATACCATGAGCTTTCATTGTTACTCATGATACACACATTTTAATCAACTTTGCTTTGAAAAGGTTCGGAGTGCAGCGCCCACTGGGTGACTATAATTTACGGTCCACATGAGAACACTGTGGAAGTTGAACGGGGGCGCTGCGGCAGGTGTGCACTGGAACTCCTCAGGTGAGCTGGCGTCTAAGGTCCACCTACGTGCACAGTGGTTTGGTGGTGTAGAACAAGACGTAAAAACAATGATCACGGCACCCCATGCCAAGGTGACAGGACATGTGAAAGCAGAAAGAGGACGCTGAAGTCAGTGATGAAAGAATCACACGAAGGAGGGTCTGACAGGTTTTGAAGGGTAGATACAATGCCGAAATCTGGTTAAAAGTCGTTTGTTTTTAGATTAGAACTACACCTTGATATATATTCATGGATGTGGGAAAGAAATGAAAGAATATTAAGAATTGCTGTCATTTCCACTTGAAAATGACTTTGCAGTTCATATTATTTGCTAGACATGAAGTTTCTCTTGGTGGGCCAGCCAGGTATTCAATATACAACAGTGACCATTCCCAAAGAGGATCACATTCAGTTTTGCGGTCGCTTCTTTACCTGAGTATATCAGCTGGTCTTCTGACACTCCGTCACCTGGTGGGAATTTGTGAGAAAGGGGTAGAACCTCAGGAAGAAAGAAGGGGTTCGAAACACAGCCCCTCTCAGTATAGCTTCAGACTTGGAGCTTCAAAACGGATCAAAATCCTCAAGATGCAAGGAGGGCTCCAGAGGCCCCGGAGGCAAATTCTGGTTAAAGCTGCATTTGTCTAACTTGGAAAAGCAGTATTAGTCATGTGCTTTGTGTCTTGTTTTAACTGGAACTTTTCCATACATTCCAACTGTCCTGTTTATGAGGCACACTCCCTTTTTATAAAAGCCAAAATATTCACCAGTTTCCCACTCTGTTGCTCTAAATAATGTTTTTATTCTAACACACTAGCGTTCCAAGGGCTCTTCCTATTTTCCTCTCTAACTCTTGGCAGGTATGAATTTCCTTTTCCCCGACAAAAAAAAAAAAAGAAAAAAAAAGAAAAAAAAAAAAAAACACACCACAATTCCGGTCAAAACCACAAATGCTGTAGTTAAGGAGGTAAAAGAAATGCCTCAGGAGAGTAAAACATTCATTTTCTACGTTACAGTTTTCAAACCTGAAGTTGTATCACAGGTGTGCACTTTAGAGCAGCAAAGAAACACCCCGTATTGTAGAGTTTTGCTTTAAGTAAAAAAAGAATAATAATAAATTAAAATCCAACCTGAATTTGGTTTTCCTATAATTACCTTTTACTCTTGCACTTGAAAAACTGAATCTATATATACAATAGGTTTAAATTAGAGAAAATAAAGAGTACTTATTAAGTGATGACTCCGTTTTGGGTCCTATAGCAAGCACTTTATATGCATTATCTCATTGAAACTTGATGAAAATCCTGTGAGGGAAGCATTACCAGGCCTATTTAACAGGTGGGGAACTGAAGCTTAGGTGAAGTATCATCCCGAAGTCACATAGCTGGTAAGTGCAGAGGCCAAGTTTGAACCCAGTTCTGACCACAGAGACTTTTTTCTTCTTAAACACTATTTATGCAATCAGGAGTAGCATAAAGAAAGATAATTATACCAAAGTATGATTTAAAACCTTTGCTGATTGTACTATTATTAGTTCTTAAGTGATGACTCAGTAATAATTCTCATGTAGGTCAAGACCTTTTACACAAGTAGTTTGTCATTACTTTTCCTGTCATCTGTCCCACTTCAGAGGTGAAGAAGATAGATTTCCCCCATAGGATTATTTTCTACCCTCACTGCCAAAGCCCTCCCTAAATGCTTCAGTGCCCTTTTCGAAATTCATTTTGTTAAGTGCCGGAATTAGACTGGTTGGCACTCTTCCAGGATGGGGGAGCGCTCCTTCATTTACAACTGCGTTTCCCCAACCTCTTGCCAGGGGATGGCTCAGGGCTGCATGCTAATTAGCCAGAGGCACTTGAAATGATGTTTGTAGTTGCTGTTTCCATTTGTGAATTTCCAGTTCTCCCTTGGAAGCCAAATCTGGAATAGGGCAGCAGACAACTTGTTCTATTCTCTGCCTATCCTCTGACCTTGGCTTCATAATTTAACTTTGCTGAAGTTTTGCTTCCTTGCTGATGAGGTAGGGAAAATTCTCCTCCTCTTTATGTGCTACATTCATCCACTGAGTTGTAACAACACTTTAAAAAGTAGAGTATGAGTTGAATGAGAACATGTGCTTTATAGCATGTACAAGTATGTTAATTTATGGGGCAGTTTTTAGGATACAATGTATTTTAATAGGGAAGGATTATTTTAAAAAGCCATCCGATACCCAATCTGTCAGGTATATCAGTTGCCCAGTAATGTAGAATCACTCACTGATTTGTGTTTTAACATTGTCCAGCAAGGAGGCACAAGCAAACTTTTAGAAGGATGGAAGTGTTCTGTATGCTGATTGTAACAGTAGTTTCACAGGTCCACAATCTGTCAAAACCCATTGATTGACACTTTCAATAGATGCAATTTATTGATGTAAATTATATCAAATTTGATTTAACTTAGTACTTAAAATTTTACTTTTGAACTCAAAGGAAATTCTGAATTATAATAAAAAGATTTTCACCTAAACATTTTATAGGATAGAAATGTAATCTTTTATAATACTTTCATTACTTTAAATTATTTCAGATACTAATTGCCCAGTTTAATTTGATAGGCAGGAATTTTACAAGGTCCTTCTTTATACATATATATCAATTACCTACATTTTACTTCATAATCTTAGTGTGTACTTCCTAAGAGCAAGGATATTCTCTTACAAAATCATCATAGAGGTGGCTAATTCAGGACATTTATTATTGATACTATATCATGAACTAATCTATAGTTCATTATAATATGAAATTCTTATCCCATACTCTTCATATTTCCCCAAATGGTCCAACTATTTCTCCTTCACCAAAACTCAGCTTTATCAGATTTCATCATTCTTTGGGTAAATCTCCAACCAATGCTTTAACCTCCTCCTTTACACCGGCTGCCTGTAGAATTTCCCTCCTATCTCCCAACAGTATCAACTTCTATTCTTTCAAGGTTCAAAGCTCTTATTTAGTAGGTCCTTCCTCATCTTTGTTATCATCACCAGATACTTTTCTACAATTTGCAATGTAGTCATCACCTTGCTGACAGTTTTCTGCCTCACTAGATTCCATATCGTCGTCCAAATAATCCCCACATCACACTACCTTCACCTTGGACAGAGTCTTTGGGGATTCTTGGGGCCAGCGACTGTGGTGGGGAATTCTCGTGAACTAAAGGGGCCACTGGATCATGAAACCATGAAAGAGTTCTTAGGCCCAAAGACCATAGAGAAGCAGGTGACAAATTCAGGAGGAGCCAAAGGATGGGACAGAAGACAGGCTCCTGACCCAACAATTCTAAACACAAAGGTGAAAATAAACAGTAGATCAGACATAAATGGGGTGATGCAACAGCTTAAATCTTAGCATCTGAAGCTGCCTTTATGGTGGAGTACTCTCATAGGCATATTAAAGATTGGGTCTCTTCCAAATTCCTTTCTTATCTCACCTAGCCCCTAAGCCTTGCTTTTATGCATCTCTTTTTGACTTTCCATCATCGTTTCTCACATTCTCCATTCTAATTCTTTCTCCTGAAATCCCCAAACTCTTCCACCAAGTCATCATACTTAAGATATGACCCTATCCTTACCTTTGTATTACCTAGGATATCTAAATAACTTTACTTTAAAAATAAAATAAAATTGTCTTTGTTCTCTTTTCAGAGGGAGAAGAATTTTCCTTCTTGACAAGATCATTCCCTCTCTCTGTCTAGTGAATTGCTCACCCAAAGACAAATGATGATTTCCTAATTTTATTTAGCAACCAGCTTTTAGCAATGTTTAAGTGTTCTCCATCTTTTAACAGGGAGTAGGCACTTTATCACTTCTTCCATTCTCACAACTAATTATCTTTCTATATCTTTGACTATTTGTACTTCTCTCTAAACTAATCCTTGATGGCTTCATAAACTAACATGACTTTAAGTTTCACCTCCTTGCATATAATTACCAGTAAGTATCTGTAGTTCCAAATTCTCATCCATGTTTCTGTCTTGAATTTTCAACAATCTGCTGGAAATTCCACTTAGATTCCTGCTAGAACTTAAAAATCTGTAAGTCTCAAGTAAAAATTATCTTCCTATCCATTAGTAGCTCTTCCTGACTTGACTGACATTTCTGTTAATTATGTTATTTTCCTGGTTATTCTGCTCTACCTCTTTCTGGTCAACCTTGACTCTTCTCTGTACCATAATCCTAACAACTGTTAGTCACCAAGACTTTTTTTGGCTTTTACCTAGGCATCGTTAGTATCCATCTCTCCATTAGTGAACTTCCACCCTAGTTTAGAAACATATTTACCATTTGCTTTATTGTAACAACTTTTCCAGAGTCTTTTACTTCACTGTCTACCACTAAGATTCATTATAAACATCAGTGCCAGATTCACTTCCTGATACACTGTCCTTAAGGTATCACGTTACCGCCTAAGTAAACAATCAAATAAAAAGCCTTTGATGATTTATTTCCTGCTACCTTGAAGAGTAAAGTTCAAACAAATCTACCTATGTCTAACTCTGTGCTGTCTTCCCACTTCTTCCCCTATGCCCTATGCCCTGACCCGTATGTATGCCTCCTCTCTCCGCTTGCCAGGCACGTCCTGGGTATTTCCCTCTTTGCAATCCTTCCACTCCAGTATGCAATTCAGACACTTATCTCACATACACATCTCTGCCATCATTTCCTTCCTGTTCCCTCCAGATGTATCTGAGTTCTCCACGTTGGAATCCTTTTAAAATTTGCATTGTGATTATTACATTCTGCATTGAATTATAGTTATTTATATGTATGTTACTTAGCTACTTGTGTTTTGTTTAGTTAGTTGTATGTTTTGCACATGTGTATGTAATTTACGTATTACACATATGGAAATATATTTAGCAAGAAACAAACTCCCCCAGGAAGGAGATGATCTTAGGTAGTTTAGGAAGTCCTCAGTAAACCCTTTCACTTCCAAAACATTGTTAGTTTGTGCCACCTTCAGGTATAACCCTCAGGTACTGTGCTTCCTCAGACAGCCGGCTTCATCGTCTGGGTCAAGGGTGTCCCAAGGCATTCAAAGCAAGTCCATCTCCCACTTGGCAGGAGATCAGGTAAAGTGAACCCTGTCACACCAGAAGTAAATCAGGCTTCTTCAATCCCCATCCCTTCCTTCCACAGGAAACAAGAACAAGCCCCAGGGTCTTCCCCTCCCTCTCGCCACTCAGAGGCTCACTACCATATCTGCCTTGAGGACGCAGAGACTAATTTCACTTATTCATGTTGAGGTGAGTCCCTTCAAGGAAGCTAAGACTTGCAGATACCCCTCTTTTTTTTCCCCATGTGCTCTAATCCCTATAGGGCTCTACAGAATCTCTCTTTCCCTGTCTTTACGCCTTTACAACCTTCTGTTAATTTTCCCATTTCTTCTTGCTTTTATGCAAACTGGCTCCTCCTGAGGATGGGTCTTCCCTTGCTGATCTCATGAATAATGGCTGTTTCTCCCACAAACATCAGGATGCTGGGCCTGGAGGCAGATAGCGACCCTCCCTAGTTCTCATGGCCAGGGTATTCCCTGTCCCAGCTTCCACACCCTGAATTACTGCAGGCATTTCCTGGCCTTAGGGTGATGCCTCCTAATTTCATGAGAATTCTGACTCCTTGCTTGTTATCATACTCTCCAACAGTGCTCCTGTTTCAGTTCTTGGAAATTTCAGTATATATGCAGATCATCTTTGCAATACCCAGATGTCTCACTTCCTTGTTCTCCAATTATTTTGTCCTCCTCTCCGATTTAACTACTTGCTTCCGTGACCATAGCTTTAGGCCTTGTAATTAGCAGTAACTGCGACCCCTCTACAATCTCAGTTTCCCAGATCACCCTCTCTGGCCGCCACCTCCTATCTTCTTCTTTCTTTTTTTCTGTTTCAAGTATACTTTTATTTGGTAAAGCCTTTACATTTTTCATTTCTTTTCTCTTGTAGTTCTCAGTAAATGCTGAAGTTGTTTAAGAAAGAATACACAGGGGTGGACAAAAGTAACTTTATAGTTGTGAGTATGCGAGATAGTTTATTCTCGTATTGTTAATTATTTGTTATTGTATTATTATTATTATTATTATTATTATTATTAACCTACTTTTGCTTACCTCTGTATTGGAAGCTATCTCTACTCCTATAACTGGTTCAGCATTTTATCTTATTTCTTTTTTTATTGTTCTGTTACAGTTGTCCCACTTCCCCCATTGCTCTCCACTGCCCTGCTCCCCCCCTCCCCCACAGTCAATCCCCATCATGTTGTCCATGTCCATGGGTCATTTATACTAGTTCCTTAACTAGATCCTCCCCCCCTTCCCCCCCTTTTCTCCATGCTCCCTCCCCTCTGGTCACTGTCAGCCTGTTCCTTTTCTAACTAACGCCTTGTAGGATCTTGACACCAACAAACTGCCACCTCCAGTCTTTCCATCCTCCCGCCTGTTTGACATTTCTTACATCCCTTGATATTCTCTATTTTCTTGATTCCTTCTCCAGTTATCCACAAGGCGAACTCTGTCACTGCCTTCAAAACTTTGCTCAAACATCCCCTTTCTTAGTTCGATCAATTCCATTTAGTGCATTTAAAACAGCAACTCCCCCTGCCTTCTCTGCTGTTTTCCACAGCACTTATCAATTTCTAATCTACTATATAATTACTTATAATCATGTTTACTTTTTCATTTTTTGTTTTTTTTTTAAAGGTTTTATTTATTTATTTTTGGCGAGAGGGTGAGGGAGAGAAACATCAGTGTGGAGAGAAACATCGATCAGTTGCCTCTCACACACCCCCAACCAAGGACATGGCCCACAACCCAGGCATGTGCCCTGACTGGGAATCGAACCAGTGCCCTTTTGGTTTGCCAGACAATGCCCAACTCACTAAGCCACACCAGTCAGGGCATGTTTACATTTCATTTTATTTCTCCTGCCTCCAAAATGTAAGACTCGTGAGGACAAGGTTTTTTGTCCTTTGTTTCCTAAGATCTTTTACATACCTTAAACAGTGCTTGTCACACAGTTATTGATGAAAAATCTCTGTTAGATGATTAGCAATTATTGGATTTTAGTTTAAGCTGTAGAATACACTAGATTATAATGTATGTTTAAATGCCAAAATCTTCCTTTAAAGTATTATATCATTGAGGTAGATGCTGCCCTTTTCCTATTTCCCTCCATACTTAGGGACTTGGCTTACATACCACACTCTAATGGGAGAAAGCAGACCACAGACAAAATAGAATCTAGACAATTTCTAGTTGATTAAACGTTCTATTCATTTTGTCTGTAGGCTGTCTTCTCCCATTAGAAGGTAACTCCATGAGGGCAGATATTTATTTATTTTGTCTACTGCCCTATTCCCAGGGCTTAGAGCAATATCTGGTACTTTGTAGAGACTCGGTGCATATTCGTTGAATGAGAAGGTGAACGCATGTCTCCTCTGCATGACCAACATGTCCCACGTCCTCTCTGTCTCTGACTTGATGGATTTACTTCTGTGTCGCTCAGATAACTTTCTTTCTCTCAATCAACTCTGGAACTTAGCTCAGGGTGCCTCCTCTTAAGAGGGAAACTTTGTTCTGTTATTGCACATTCTCCCTCCGATCATTATTCTCAGCTCCCCAACACTCACACATAACACTCTTTGATATCCCTACTATACTCACTTGATAAATTAATACGTATATTTCTTCCCCTCTTTACACACTCACTTAACGAGTTGGATAATAGCTGAAAACAATGCAATTAGTCATGCATACTATTACATTGCTTTACATTGATGTATTTTATGACAGTCTTTAGGAATACACTCTGCCTAAGAAGGTGAACCATATGTATAGTAAAATCTGCGTAGTTGGAACGGTCAGTTAGTCAAGCTTTCCACTGTAATTCTTTGCTAAAGCATAGGAAACATTAAAACTACTAATATTTAGAGGAGACATCAAGGTTCTGTCTTGGTGTCAGGGTACATTTGACCTACATCCTGTCTGAATCAGAAGGAGTCTAAAGCCCTGCAGCACCAATGACCCAGACCACCCACATTAGCTGCACATCACTCTCTTGTGCTGTGTACTCACACCAGTCCTCTAGCTCAGCTCCCCCGTCTGCACGACATCTTACTTCTCCTCTGTGACCACCATAGCTAGCTCAAGCCAAAAGTACCGAGTAGGTGCTCAAGAAAGATCTTTTGATTTACTAATTGAATGATAACTGTGAGGCTTTCCTCAAATCTCAAAGGCTGAATGCTGTACTTAACATGACAAGAAATTTTATAAATATATCTTCAAAAGATTTTCAAGAGTCAAAATATGAATAATCGCAGATTTAATTAACTAAAATACCACCATTCTTGTACCTCTAAATCACTAGGGTTTTATTATAACTCATTTTTACATTCTCATGGGTGCTCTGTTAGATTATTATAAGATTTTTTGATTACAGAGAAGAGGATATGCAAAGATTAGGTCAAAAAAGGAAAGGATATCATCATCTGGGAAGAGAAAACAGAAAATTCCACTTCTTAAGGAACTTGAAAGTTGTAATGACTTGGATAACTTTCATCCATCCATGAATTACCAGTAGTTATTTAATACCTGCTATCACTATGGCATTATGCAGGGTATTAAAAATAGGGAACTTGCAGCTTATAGAATAACATCAAATATGGACATATGGCAGAACACTAACAAATGTGCTGCAAAAAGGAACAGGCAGCAGATGACAGGAGGATGTCACCTCAAGGGAAGACAGGGAGGGTCAGTGAAAACTTGAGGAATTTGCCAGGTCCTTTTATTATGTGATTACTTCTCTATTCTGTCTGGCTCCCAAATGTATACTGCCTGTTAGAAATCACACAATATTGTTAGGTTGCTACTGAGGGTCAGCCCATTTAGCTGGATCAGTAAAATCCGGCAAAACAGCAGCAATCCACTCCGAGAGATGAAATCATCCCCAACATCCAACACTCCAGGTCTAATCTTTAATACCAGAATCCCTCTGTTTCCTACTCAGCTTCCCGTTGTACCTCAGATCTCTTTTGCCCTCCAACACCTAAGTACCCTTTTCAGGTTGAACCTCTACACTTCTGATAGACTCCCAAGATGCCTTTTAAAAAAAATACACAATCAAGTATGATTATATTTGAATGGGAAAGAAGCTAGTCCCTCACCATGACTGAGGCTATGGAGTGCCTCCCTCTTCTGTCAGACCTATGTTACAGATCCACGGGGTATGCAAACATAGGTCAGTTTATCTGCCCCTTCTGATTTGGACAGGTCTGCTCTATTTCCAACAAATGACAACCAGACTCGAAACTTGCTCCTAGGCATCTGCGCTCTCACCTGTGGCCTTACCTCCTGAACAGCCTTGAAACATCCAACTTCTAGCTTACTTCACCTTTTCAAACCAGTAATTTAGAAAGGGAATGAATGAAAGGACTTTTTCCAAATGTGCCACAGGTATATAAGTTATTGGTAAGATCCTCTTAGATTCTGGAATTCCCTGCCAGTCTCCCAGTGTTCGTGTGGTATCTCCTATGATCTTCTGGATGGAGGGGGTCACTGTATATCTGTGTGAAATCCAGCCTTATTTAACCAACTCATTTAGACTACCCTGGGCCATTTACTGTACAGAAGTCTCAAAGCCCTAGAAAAGTGAGTTTGTGCTATTATATTCTTAGGAACCCAAATTACTTCATATAAAGGGGTGCCTCTCAACTGGAGGGAGGTAGGCTTCTAAAGTTTGTGTAAGACCATTTTTCTTGGGATTTCCTGGGTGTTTAGTCCCCTTCTTGTCACGAAGGACCCCAAACAAATATCCTAAAATGGATTGACCAGGTATTAGGTCCCGGCCACTCTGGCAGCTACACAGAATTTGAAGGCCCAATTCTGGTGGAGCACTCTGGAGCTTAAGGGCTTTAACATAGAGCTACAAGCATCTCATTTGGTCAAAAGGTCAAGAAAACCCTGGGTCCATACATGCGAATTCTTGTTTTAAAAAATAAGCCCAAAGGAACTGTTAAGTACCCAGTACAGGAAAAAAGAACCCCATGACATCAGGGCAGTATTTTAGAAATCTATCCTGCAGGGAAGAGGTGCGTAACACCTAATGACAGTTCAACTGACCAAACATTTCTGCATTGCCAAGTAATTCAGTCAGAAGTAGCACTAGCCTTTTGTATACTTCATAATCAAATACAACTCTGGGAGTCTTTGTCCAAAAAGCCCTCATATCTGAATTTTAATAATGCCCATAAATCAATTTCTACTCCAAAAAGTCTATCACCAAGTAATCTAGACTGCAACGCTATTCTCAGAGAGTAGTGACCTCTAGCATTAATGCTATGCTGACCTCCAAGCAGCCAATAGTCAGCCCTGGACATATATGAGGTCTGTCCAGGAAAAGTTGTCATTATTAATATAACAAGAATGGTTTGTGTGACACTGATGTAACCTGGCCGCCAAGGAGAGTGGACTGGAATGCACATGCGTGAACAATGATGACTCTACTGTACTAGTCGGCGGGGGCAGTAGACTCCATTGAGTGAGCATGTGTGCTCTGTGGCCATCACTTTCAAAATGACTGAGTAAAGCAGTGAATTTGCATAAAATTTTGTGTTAAGCTTGAATATTCCTCCACAGGAACTATTCAGATGATTCAAAAGGTCACAGCTATGGGCAACCGGTGACTGGCAGTTTCATCACCACAATGCACCTGCTAATGTGTTATGTCTTGTGCAGAGTTTTTTGGCAAAGCATCAAGTCACCCAAGTTACTCAGCTCCATTAAAGCCCAGATTTGGTGCCCTGCGACTTCTGGCTTTTCCAAAAACCAAAATCAACTTTGAAAAGGAAGAGATTTCAGACCATCGATGAGATTCAGGAAAATCTGATGGGGCAGCTAATGACGATTGGGAGAACTGTGTGAGGTTCCAAGGTTCCTACTTTGAAGGGGACTGAGGTGTCGTTGTCCTATATAACAATGTTACTTGTACCTTCTATTTTTTTCCACAACTGTCTTTTTTTCATATTACATGGCTGCATACCTTCTGGGCAGACCTTGTATAGCAACACTGATAGGGAGCGTTGGGCTTTATTCTCCAGCTGTTCTATACATGCTCATCAACTCCCTCCCCTTCTCCTACCTCATCTCAGTTCCATCAGATGTCACTGAGCTCATGTGGCCTGGGATTCTTTAAGAGGCATTAAACCTGCTACATTCTCTGAATTAAGGATGAGTCCTAATAACATTTAGTTCTCATATTTCCATTACCAACCTCAGAGGTCAGGCACCATGATTATGTACATTGGCCCTCATCTTAGTCCTCTGGTTCTACATGGTTGTGGTTGAAACACTCATCCGAAGGGACCTTTCTAACCAAAACTCAGGATGCCTGAAACTGAGTCCCTTCCTGAGTGTCTTTTTCAGTGTTACTGTCTTCCAGATAAACTCTCTTGAAACTTGAGCCCTATGTATCATTTCCAGAGAGTTTTCTTTTGCAAATTATGGTCTACTTGTCTTCAATTCACCATAAAAATCCAAACCAAATGCACAAAAAGACAACAGAGCAATACCTTAGGAGGTATGCCTTGTACTAAGAAAGAAAACAGCTAGATCATTTTTCTGCAAATAATACAGTTCTGCTACAATGAGTTCTTTGTTTCCAACTAGAACAGCCAGTTCTACAGCAATTCCTGCACCCCTCCAAACTTTCCTGCCTTCCCTGTTCTACTGCAGTTAATGAATACCTTTACAGCACTAGGCCTAGCAGGCCTGACCTCCTCACCCAGCTCAAGCAGGAGATTGGGAAACACATTCCCTAGTTTGGCACTCCTGAAGATGCCTCTTGTAAACCTAATTTTGTAGAATTTTGAGTTTCTGTTGTAAATATTTTCTTCATTTGACCTCATAATATTCTAAAGTGCCATTGAAGCTTAGTGGTACTACCTCATTCTGTAAGAATGAAGCTTTCCACCAAGCTTCGTACCCTACCCAGTATACGTAACAGTTTCTAGGCATTATACTAAATATATGGCCCTCACTAAAATCAGAAAAGAAAAAAAAAATCTTGTACCTGGGAAACTGTAGTTCAATTCCAAGGATGGGACCCTGGTACTTCAGGTACATGTGGAACAACAGTACCTCAACTCTGGCTGCATCTGCACATCAGCATATCTGCAAATATCAACTTTTTGTTCTAGAAGAAACTTGGGTCCAAAACCATGCAAAACATTAAAACATTCCTGGCAAAAGGCCGCTGCACATCTTCTATACTTAGTAAGACATATTGGGCCTGTTTCTTCAGAGCTGACATAGATCTAGTCTTCATCCTCCTGTCTTCATTCCTAGCCCTCCTCTCCACTTCCAAACTGGATCTCTTCCAAGGACTTTGGTTTGAACTAGACTTTGGTTCCATACTCTGAACTACCTGGGGACTGATTTTTTTGGAGGCAATTCTCTAGACTAATCAAACAGCACCAACACGGATCTGGAATGGCAACTGACTGTCTGACAAATATAACACTATTTGTTCATTAAAACAAAACAAAACAAACAAACAAAACAAAATAACAAAAATATCTCGGAAAGAGAGAGAACATCTCCAAACCACCAGAGGAATGCTGGTTGGCTTACTGATAAGATCAGCATGGAAAGCCACTCTTTGAGACCTTATCTGCTGTCTTAAAAAATAACTTAAAAAAAAGATTTTATTTTTATTTATTTTTAGAGAGAGGGAGAGAAACATCAGTGCGTGGTTGCCTCTCACGTGTCCCCTACTGGGGACCTGACCCGCAACCCAGACAGGTACCCTGACCTTCCAGTTCACAGGCTGGTGCTCAATTCACTGAGCCACGCCAGCCAGGGCAATAATGAACTTTTAATATTTAGAATAACAGCATTGAAAATAAAAGCATCTTTTTTAAAAATTGTTTTAAGATTATATATCCAATAAGACAACCATAATTTAATGTTTTAATTTTAATATAATGATCTTATTCTCATTTCCTAAATAATTTTAGTTGCGAAACTTTTAAAGTATCTCAGGAAAGATAATTTTAGTACATGTTTAATATTACCAGTTTCCTAGCAAAAATTGATCCCATTAGTTTTGTTAATAGGTAGGACTTTCAATTAAATTATAAAGTCCCATATAAAAGTACCTCAGCATAAGATAGTTTTCTTTATGCAAAGATCTCTGGTGCTTATTACCTACCCCCCTACCCCAAAATATTTAAACTAATAAGCAAGTCTGCCCCTAACTTTTTAAGGAACAAAACAAGAGTACAAATGGTGGTGGGCACAACAAGACTAAATATTTACAACTCGGGCTAAGAAACTATTAAGTAAAATAAGTTCTATTTTCATAACCTGATAAATACACATTTATAAAGCCCCAGAAGGCTGGGTCTGAATTTAGAATTTCACACTCTTTAGATTTCTGGTTGAGAACTTGGCAGCGTATAAAGGGTTGCCCCTCCAATCCTTGATCTGCCCCTCTTCTCTCTCACTTCTAGCTTTATTCTGTATTGAAAGTGGCCTATCACTTACCTATGTGGACACTCTAGCCCGCATGGTCAGGCTCTGTATACTTCCCCTTTCCTAGGGTTTGGCCCTGAAAGTGGTTGGGGGCTGTTTGGGCAGAGAACTCTGGCAACGATCTGGAAGGGGATTGACAACTCTGGATAGGCGTGTCTTGTGGATTCCTTGCCTGTGGGGAGGGCTGGAGCAGAGTGGGAACTTCTCTGTCCCTGAAGGGCAGTCTGTAGTAGTGACTGAGAGCGCAGAGTCAACCCACAGAGGTCTGAATCCTGGTTCTATTACTTATTAGACATCTTAAAGAAGTTGTTTAGTGTCTCTTTAATTCGTTTACATACCTATAAAATGGGAATAATCAGAGTCTATACCTCAGAGGGTTGTGGGTATAAAGGATTTACTTTAATATTATATGCCCAGAAGGGTGTCTGGCATATAGCAAATACTTCACAAATATTACTATTGTTATTCTCTTAACTCTAGAACCCAGAACAGTGCCTGACAAGAGGCTGTAGGTGATTTTAGAAACTCTGAATGAATAATACTAAATGGTTTAGAATAGTTTGTTTGTCTTTTTATTGCCTTTATTAGTGTTTGGTTAAAAATGGCTTCAAAGTCCCATGTGCATAGCCTAAATAGAAATCATTTTAAAAATACATATCGAGGTAAAAGTTCGGGATTACTTTTTATATTAATTATCAATTAAAATAATTATCACAGAAGTTTTGAAAGCAAACAACTTTGTAAAATGTAGATTAAAAATGAATAAGTCTCTATTTTGATCTTTGCTAAAGATTGGCCTTGAAAGTCAAGCGCCTGCTTTCTAGGCAGACTAAGAAGGCAGAAACAAGTGTCTTATAGTGTTAAGCCTTTTATAGTAGAACCAATTTTTAAAGGCAACTATATTTCTTAAAGTGTGAATTCTAATGAGGATTAGAGGAATAGGCAGATTGAGGATGCTGCTGGAGTGTTACCCTGAACTACTGCGGGAAGACTGACTTGTCACTTACTCACATGAAGAACAGTTATAAAAGGAGCAAGCCTGAGGGAGAAAATTGGAAGTTTGTTCTTGAATATGTTAGGGTAATTTTGCCTTTAGGCATACAGTGGAAATATTAAATAAGCAGTTTGCTGCACCCTCTGGAGATCAGACTGGAGTTGATATCACAGAAATGGTACTTAAGACCCAAGACTGGATCAGTTCACCTGAGAACTTAGTATATAGCTGGAAGAGAAAGTCCAAGGACTGAGTCCTGAGTCACTCCTGCATTTGGAGGTTAGGGCATGAAGAACTGACATCAAGGAGGGAGAAGGAGATTAAACCAAGAGAATGTTGGTCCAGGAACCAATGAAAGAAGTGTTTTGAAGGAGTGAGTGGTCAACAGTGTAAACTTGCTGACAGATAATAGGTAAAGGAGGTTGCTGAAGACCATGAATTGGCCATGGAATTTGGCAATAGGGAGGTCATTGTGATTTTAACAGAGTAATATACTTGCAGAGGTGATAAAGCCCAACTGCAATGGATTCAAAAAGCAGGTAAGGAGAACTGGAGACAGCAAGTATGGACAACTCATGAATTTTGGCTACAAAGGACAGTGAGAAACAGAGGAGGAATATTACAGCATATATGGATCCAGCAGAGAAGAGAAAAACTGATGATTCAAGAGATAGGGCTAACAATCCTTCCAACAAACTCAAACAAGGTATACTTGCTGGATTCCACTGGCATCAAGTAACATTTGTCTGGGGAAGTAGATTTATCCATGTTATTTTTTCCTTCTTCATATACATGCATACCAAAAAGTTGTTACATATGCATATTTTTAAGAAAAATATTTCTCATGGAGCCATAATAGAACCATTGAAAAGTAAATGGTTGAAACTGTCATTGCTTGCCTCCCTCATGTCTGTGTTCTTCTCGTCAAAGATAATGAGCATTCTGTGGCCCTAAATTTCAGCTACAAAATTTCCTGCTCTGGGATTAATAAGTGTGTTACTCCTCCTGTAGTATTTTGATTTACTGAAATATTTAGGATAAGGTGACACAAGAGATTTGCTTCCGAATAATTTAGCTGGGGAGAAGGGATGAACTGTGTGGGGAGAGAGATGAAAAAAGTTGGTCCTGAGTTGATGGTTCATGAAGATGGGTGATGGGTATATGGCATTTCCTTATACCATTCTCTCTGCTTCTGCATGTGTTCAAAATTTTCCGTATTATAAAGTTAAAAATTAGAAGAAACATAGTATCAATACCATGCTTAATCCAAAGCAATCCATTTCAGATAATTTGGTAATAGGTGAATATTTAAGGGCACAGGGATTTTTCTGGTGTTTTCAAATCTTATCAGTTACTTTGCTTTTATATACAGCACAAACTTATTTTTTAATGAGAAAGTGTTTCAGTTGCTTTAAGATAGACTTCATTTGGATGCTCATTGTGCAAGTAATCTGGAACGCTGAATTTTCAAAATGAAGGCGTGGCTCTCTTAAATATCCTCTCACTTTAGGTAAGCATAAAAAGAATCCAAGAGCACTTATCTTATGAAATATGTTCTGAGGTAAAGTAATACTACAATTAAAAAGCGATGATAATCCAATTGGTTGTTATTTAAAAGAAATACTTGGTTATACACAGAAGATGAAATTACATTGCAATAATAGTCGCCACTTCTTAAAATTTCCTGAAATTTGTCACTCATATTGCTGTATAAAAATTTACTTAAGATTTTTAACCTTTCAAAACTAGCAAATGTAGAAATAACAGTGTTGCTATGTTAAACCTTCAAATATTAACCCCTAGGTATTCTTGAGTGTTTTCCAGTTACTCATTAACCATTCTTTAGTGGTACTGTTACCCTAATTGTTGGTCATTTCCACCAGGAAAATTTGAATTACAAACTCTGATAAATTTTCTAGATTAGAAGAATATTCAGGTTTTACTAGTAATATCCCTCTTGCTCATGATATATTTGTTAACAGAAGGCCATTATGTATTTGGGAGCTATAAATTCTACTTCAAAAATTAAACCCAAAGTTACATTGCTATGCAGTTTATGGTTTCTTCTATATGGCTTTAATGCCCTTAACATTTCCTTGGTGTAAACTACTGAGAAAAAGAACAAGATTTCCTTTGTAACTGATACCTAAATTTTTATTCTGCTTTAAGCATCTAATTTGCACTGTGAAGACATATAATTTGAGACTTGTAGCTATATCACGAAAGTACAACAGTTTATGCTGATCTCTAATTTTCTGAGTCGTGCTGGCTGTAATTTAAATTTTTTGCATGTTTTTGACTGCACTGCAAACCAGTATACATGAGAAACCTTTGTATATTGACAGAGACTGGGAAAAGGATGCCTTGTTCTGATTTCGGATAAGCATTCCCTTTTCACAACTGCAGGTGCAAGGGAGTCCATTCATAATATTTGCTTCAAATCAGTTATAGTTCCTGGCTGGAAATACACTGTCATCACATGAGAACTTGACTAATTTTTACATGCACAATGAATATTTAAAATTTTTTTATATTATTAGCAAATTCTAAAGGCAAGAAGGACTGTTTCCATGCCTATGTTTTGAGGACATAATATATGCTGTTGACACAGTTTTGGTCATTTTACTATTATGTGTGTACATGTTTACTAAATCTAGAAGAATACTTTGTCACTTATTAACACAGGGTGGAATTATATGCTCAGTGGAAAATCTGCTGTAACAAATGCATGTTCCACTTAAGAGATAATTGATAATGAATGTTACTCTTTCCTTTGCCTTTAGTTTCACTTATTTTTAAATCAACCTGTAAGCCAAAAATATAACCACAAGACAAAAATTTACTCTTAATTGCTCTCATTTCACATAAATAGGTAAATCTCCTTTTGAAACAAATACTAAACAACTATATGCAAAAAGTAAGTGAAGCTAGCTGGGTGTTGCCATTATAAAACCCTATGTATAAAATTATGACTTGACCATTTTAATTAGCTCCAGGCAGAAACCTGTCACACCAGATCAAAGCATCAGAGAAAACTGTAGTCTACATAAAACAATCATGACTCTCCTTCACCAGGAGAGGTCAGAGAAAGACTCTCATAGAACTGAAGGGCTGGATGTCCAAACACAGATAAAGTCAATTAAAAAATAAAACCGGTAATCATCATTGCATTGGCAAAAATAAGTGTTTGGCGTATGTATAAAACAATTAGAACTCATCCCAAATTGACGGTTAATACTTACTGTATGTTTTACTCTTCACTAGTAACCCAGCAGGGTCACCTTACATTTGCATATAATTAAATGCCAAAACACTGCTGTAACTTTAATTCATTCAGGTTGACCACTGTGATAGAAGAAACTTGTATGCCGCCATCCTTTCCTTTCACAGCCTCAAAAGCAGGAGACTCGCTCCCATTACACCAATTTATCCTCACCCTTGAATCAAATGCAAGCTAGTGGTTAGCGCCATATGCTAGAAAGATAGGGACATCTTTAAGGATCCCTTCAAGGAGGATGCCTTCAAAGATGCAGCAGAACCCCTAAACTTGCTTCTGTAAATACGATCGACCACCTTTCCCAACGTCCATTCTATTACTGCTGCCGCAACACCCACGAGCCACACACAGTATCTCCACTTACAATTAGTTATTGCTGTCACTCCAGGGCGGAAATGCTTGACACCTGGCCTCCCTCGGATCGCATGTGATGGGGGACGCTGCCACACACTGCCCCCTTCTGAAATTCTAAAGGTAGATGGTGGGAGGCTGACATCGGGCCACTTACCTGGCCGGGACGCTCTTCGTGACAGCCCAAGACCTTTGAGTTAGAGAAGAAAACAAAACAAAACAAAGAAAACTTACCACTTTGGCCCAGTCCAAGAATAACTGAAAGCACCCAGGCTGCCCGGAGAAATGGGGCAGGACCTGGCCGGCAGTTCTGTAGGCAGACAAATGCGGCAGTAAAAAAAGCCAGGGCCGAGCAGCACATAATGCAGAGCAGCCCGCAACGCGCCTGCCGCCTGGCTGCTCTCGGGATGCGCGCTCGCACTTCCCAGGCGCAACTCGGCACTGGCGGACCAAGTGTCGCTAGGACGTTTCCAGCAGGCCCAGCAGGCGGACCCTGTGGTTCGGAGCAAGCGAGGCAGGTACGCTGGCCAGAGCACAGCTAGGCATCTCAGGGCCCCCGTGGCCCTTCCAGCTCGGCACTGCGGATCCCGAAATCTCAAGAGAGAAGGACCTCCTCCGACAGCCAATGGCCCGGGGCGGAGACGCGAGCGGGTCTCTGCAGCCCGCTCTGGGACAAAGAAAAGAGCTTTTGTTTCTCTCCAGCCGACGGGAATTCTGCTGCATAAATCAGCTTAGCGAAGAGCCAAACACAATCAAACCCAAACAAAAGCCCGAAGCTGGGGGGAAAAACCAGCCTCAAGTACATTCACTGGGTGATGCTGCATTTGTGGGAGGGGACGCCGGTGAGGCCAAAGGGGGAAAAAAAAAAAGTCGGTGGCGCATCAATCAGCGCCGGTTTCTTCCACAGGTGGGCAGGGAGGCCAACTCCGTTTAGTTGTAGCTTTGAAGCCTCGTGAGCTGAACAGCGGGCAGAGTCGAAGAAGCAGCGTCCTGGCTGGCGAGGGAGGAAGCTTGGGGTGCCAGCAGCCAGGGGAGGCAGCTCCGGGAGCGCCCTAGAAGCCTCCACCGGCGCTGGCGGACACAGAGCGAGGCATCGAAGCTCCCTGCTTGGCCAGGAGTGGAGCGCACCGCCGCGAGCGAGGGAGGTTCTGCGGGGGTGCTGACGCCTGGCCTGGCGGGGAGGGAGCTTCGTGCCCTGGTTCTTTTGGCCCCAGAGTGCAGTTCAGGCGTTCGGCGGTCCAGAGCCCGGGCTGCTCGCGTGCTCTGGGGTGCATGCACCCCGGGAGGATGCGAGGGAGGCGAGTCGGTGGGGGGCGGGAAGGTGTAGTCCTGCCCAGGCCTCCGGGTGCGGGTTTGGAGTGGGATGGGATGGGGGGACTCCCAATGTGCGGATAGTTAGGGGAGCTCAGGACTGTGAGTTGCTAGGAAACCGCCCCACGCTACGGAGCGCCTCGCCTCGGCAGCGGCAGCAACAGCAAAAGCTCGGAGGAGCGTGGGCGGGACATTGGTGAGGCATGAAGTCACCACGGCCCACACTCGCTCTTTGTTTTGCTCACTCCAGCTCTTTTCTCCCCCTTGGCTCCGGTGCTTGCCATTCCCATAGTTCACAAGAACTCCTGATGCGTACCCGCACAACAGGAATCGCATGCCCTGTTCCCTTTCCCTCTCCTCCCCGAATTCCTGAACCCTAACGCTCGCCTAGCCGGTGTAGAGACTCGTTCAGCAAGAGCGGCAGCAGCGCGCAAACCCCAGCCTCTCACTAGGCTCAGCGCAGTCCTTTGTTTGGAGATACTCACTGCTGAGCAGCTGCCGTATGCAAAGTGGAGTCCTGGAGCCTCTCCCCACCTCCAACACCCTCGGTTCCGCGGGTGCGCACTGCCCAATTTGCTTGCAGAGTTAGGAGCTCACCCTTTGCCCCACCCCAAGACTGTTCGGCGTCTCCCCAACACTTGGAGAGTTGGGCCAGTCTGCAGGGGCTATACGCACACTGCTGGCCAAAATTTCTCGCAGCTCCTCCACTCGGAGGGAGCATCAACCCTGGGCTGGACAGCCCCGCTCTTTGCAGGGTCTGGTGGTGACTGGGCTTTTGCTAGTTAGGTCTTTTGACCTTAAGAGTCACCTTCCCAATAAAGGGAACAAAGAAGTTACAAAGGGCGGCGAAACAGGAGAGAGAAGCTAGGAGAGGAGGTGGTGGAGTATTTCTGTCTGCTTGCAAATCAGAAATTTAGGTGCAACCCAAGAGCGGGTGTTTTGCTGGGCAGCTGTCAGGGAAGCCGTGCGCCTCCTTGAGTGCTGCCACTAGCAGGCTAAGTCGAGGGAGAAAAGCCAGCCCCCGGAATGAAAAAAAGGCAATGTTTTCAATCTGAAACACAGGGTGATGCTTCTCTATTTCCTCTAGGGGCAGGAGCGGTTCGCCCTGGTATAATCTGACCTCTCGTTTTCCACTAGCAGCCTCCTTTTACAGGCATCAGATCAGTCCAGCCAGGTCAAGGTGAAATATGCGGGAGTTTCCCTTCTTACTTGCTTGATAGTTTCCATCTCCATATTTGAAGTAAAAAAAAAAAAAAAAAAAAAAAAAAGAAGTAGGAGGCTTTCTCTCTCTCTTTTTTCTTTCTGTTTTCTAATCGTTAACTGAGTGAATGGAAAGTACCTGATTAATAAACCACAGCATTGAAAACTCCCCCTTTTCAGGTGTGGACTGTACATTGAAGCCAACGGAATTAGCTAAGCAAACCAGGAACCCACTTGGAAAATTACAACTGCCCTGGATGTACAAAGCAGGTTTTTTTTTTTTTTTTTTGTGTGTGTGTGTGTGTATGTTTTTGTTTTGTTTTGTTTTGAGACCAACAGAATGATCCAAACCTGAAAAACCGGTATTTATAAACACAATTCCACTACAGGCAATGTCCTGTAAATATGTAGAATGAAATCCAGCTCAGCTTCATTATTTATTTTCTTTCCTTAGTTCCAACTTTGAACAACTATAGTTTTACTTTTCATGGTCTTAAAGGAAAGGCCTGAAAAGTGGCTGGGTGAGAATGGGGACCTGAAATTGGAACACAAAATGGACATACTCACACTCTAATCAGCACTCTTCAGTGGCTTGGCATGTGTACAGATTACCTCACAGTCCAGTGGAATGCAGTCACCCTCAAGACAGTGCGGGGCTGTAATAAAAAAAAGTCAATCTATAATACCTAAAAGGGTCCGTGTGTGAATGCACTCTGTATTGTAAAGAAAGACTTCGACATTTTTTAAAAATATATTTTATTGATTATATTGTCACAATAGTTCCAATTTTTTCCCCCGACATTTTTTTGTGAAGCCCAGGCAAATATATGTCAGGATGCCACTTTTATGAAGTTGTTGAAGAATAAACACAGTGCCATTTATCACCATTTCCCAGTTACAAAGAGGTTATAATTCTGGTTATCAAAATAAAGTAAAACAGAATATCCCAGCTGTGAAACTGTGATTCTTGTAAGTTACGTACAAACAAGTTATCTGCACATTTTGGCCTGTAAAGATAAAAGTGAATCCTCCTCAACCCTGCAAACCATCTGTAGGGTTTTCTTACAGTAAATGGAATTAGTGGCCTAGGAACAAAATGTTTCCTTGTTTCCAATAAATGTTGTTTGTCACCACAACTCATTCTTCTTCCTGTAAGAAAATGTACAGCATTTTGTGAAGAAATGTGGCATTATCTTCCTCATGTTACCTGAAGAATTCTAACAGAAAAAAAAGTTCCAGATTAATTCCTGTCTTTATCAGGTTCTGCTGTCTTGCTTTAAAATTTCTGACAGCTAATTTTTCATCATTTGTGGTACTGAAAGCAAGTGAAATTCACAGATAGTGTGAAACTAACTTTTCAGCTATTCATTCCAGTCTTCCTATCATCAGATTCTTTTAGTTGGTAGAAAGTCATAAAATTAAAAGATTTAAGTTCCTTTCCTACTTCTTTAACCTTGTTGTCTCACAAACTCAGTTTATGGTGAGAAACGAATAAGCTATAGATGGATTGCAGGAATGCTCCTTTTAGTGTTGATTCAGACTTTTAACTAGATTTTGTCCAAATTATTGACCTCATAATTACATATAAAATCATATTTACATTTTATATAACAGACACTCCTCAAATTATGATAGGGTTATGTCCCAATAAACCATCATAAGTTGAAAATACTATGTGAAAAATGCATTTCACAAACCTAACCTACTGAACATGATAGCTTAACCTAGCCTGTTTTAAGTATACTCAGAACACTTGCATTAGCATACAGTTGGGCAAAATCACCTAACACAATAAATTCGAAGTACAGTTTCTACTGAGTTCATGTTGCTTTAACACCATTGTAAAGTTAAAAAATTGTAAGTCTCACCATCATAAGTTGGGACTGTCTGTATCAAAAGTTGGTATCAGAGAGAGCATTTAATAAGTTATTTAATAGGTTTTAAGCAAATCTTCACAAGCTGTCTATAAGCTTGCTTCATCAACAGCTCTTAAGAGATGATCCAGCCCAGCCAGTGGGATGTATTATTGTGACTATGACTTCAAGCTTCTTCCAGTGATAAGGAACATAAGCACCCACTGAAAGTTACTTTTCACTGAAATATTACATAAGTTAGTGTCCCTCATACTGTGGACTGACTCTCTCCAACATAATCACCTGCAGAGTGATTCGTTAGTTCTATTCCAGGAGATTCTGAATTCGTAGATCTGGTGTGATGCTCAGCAACATGCATTATTAAGATTTCCTCAGATGGTTCTTTATGTGCTGAGGTTTAATAACCCCTACCATAATGGGTTAATACAGAGATTCCTCAAAGGCCTCATGTGTGATCATTGACAGACTGCAGTATCAGGTGCAAAGTCAAAGAAAAATGAAATGCTTGAGTCAGTGTCTCTTCCCACGCTATCCTGTGGATGATTAACTCTATGAGATGTTACTGTTTTAAGCCACAAGACTTCCATAATTAAGTTTGGGAAATAATGGGTTAAAGATAAGTTACATTTCTTACTGGAGGATTTTCTAGGAACTTAAGTAGGCCTAAACGCAATTGGATTCTCCAAAGGAAGGAACCTTTATTCGGAGAATGTCTCACAGGTTAATTTTCCATAAAACACACTGATGAGACTTAATCCTACTTTATTAATGTGGAAACTGAGAACCAGGTTGGTGAGGAGACTGACTTCACTTCAAGAGAATTACTGAGCAGGCAAGAATCTGAGTTCTGATTCCGCTCTACCACCTCATATCAATGATGACTTTTGGTTTCAAGTAACAGTCAGACTGTGGCTGCCATGCAAAAAGAAAAAAAAAAAAGAAAAGAAAAGAAATGACTGGAAGGAAATTGGGAGCTTACAGAATCAGCAGGATGCTAAGAGACCAGGATTGAATAGGGCAGAAATCAAGGGAGGAGGCATAAGCAGTAGCAGGAAGTGGCCAGATAACAAGAATGCTTTCTAACCATCCCTTCATTTTTGGACCACCTGTTCGAGAGTCAGAATCTTGGTTGGGAATGTCTCATTTTCAGAACGGCAGTCACATATCAGTCCCCCTGGCTTTCTGAAGTTGGAGGGTGGAGAGGCAGAGCTCTTGCCTTTGGCTTTCTCAGTGGAAAATATAATACTGTTTCCCAACAAGATGACATGAAATTGTCTTAGGTTGATGAAGGGAGCTCTGAAAAGTGACGAACGTTCATTACTCACATATCCTGATTTCCACATGCTGCAGCTTCTCATGACCGTTGGATTTTGGGTAATCATGCAGCTTTAATTTCGCTTCCCTGCCCTCTAGTCGATGCTTTGGTTGGCAGCATTAGCTATCTTCATGGGTACTTTTGAATGAAACATTTGATCTGTGCACAGTTTCACCCTAGCTTTGTGTTATCCTTCCATAGCATGCAGCAAACGGATGCTATCTGAATGATTGTAGGGATGTGGTGTTTGACTTAATTTTTTAGGTTTGTAAATTTCTTTAATGACTAAGCTGCAGCAGATTCTTCGTTGACCTTTCTGTGTCCTTCCAGGTACTCTGCTTCATTCCACACAGCCAGAAATACTGGGGAAATGAAACTGCTCAACTAAGGACTGGCCTGATGGGAAGTGAGGTGTAAGTACCCTAAGCTCTCTTGCTTCTTGCATGGAATCCCTTTGGGCCTTGTGTTCTTCACTAGTGCTTCTCAAACTATTGTTAGGCCAGTTTTTTATTTCAATCCATCATGGATGGGTACTCCAAAACTGAATTACATAAAAAATCGGTGTCATAAAAGTATCAAATTTTTATAAATATTCTGAAGACTTACTTTTACTTTTTATACATTGTTTATACTGAACCAGTCTCAAACCAAGGACTGGGACTGTCACACACCACATTCTGTGTAATGTAGAGCACCTCTGCCCCAGGTTCCCTAGAGGAGTAAGTGCAGTTGCCCACAGTGATAACTGCATTCAAACATATTGTTCGTTGGCTGCCTTTCCCTCCCTCGTTTCCCCTCTGCTTCCTCGTATTTCCTTGTCCCCATGCCCTCTTCTGGAGGGACCTAAACTAAAATAGGTAATTAATGAGCCCAGAGAATACTCTCTGGTGTCCTCCATGTGCAAATTTAAATTTTATTCTTGTCTTGATATAAGGCAACCCACAGAATAAAAAGCACTAAGGCTCTAAAGTCTGAAAAATACTGTTTGAATATGCTACTTAGTAGCTGTGGAACCACGGGCAAGTTATGTAACTTTCCCGGGCCTCAGTTTATTTATTTATGTGATGATGACATTAAAATAACTACCAAAATTGCAAATTAAACACCAAGATGCCACTACACTTCTATTAGAATGGCCAACATCCAAAACACTAACAATACCCAATGCTGGTAAGGATGTGGAGCAATAGGAACTGTCATTCATTGCAGGTGGGAATGGAAAATTGTGTAGCCACTTTGGAAGACTTGGGTGGTTTCTTATAAAACTAAACGTTCTCACTGTATAACCCAGCAATTGCTCTCCTTGGTGTTTACCAAAAGGAGTTGAAAGCTTATATCCACAAAAAAGCCTGCACTTTGCCAAAACTTGGAAGTAAGCAAGATGCCATTCCATAGGTGAATAGATAAATAAACTGTAGTACACCCAGACAATACAATCTTATTCAGCGCTAAAATAAATGAGTTATCAAACCATGAAAAGCCACGGAGGAAACTGAAATGCGTATTGCTAAGAAAAAGAACTCTATGTGAAAAGGCTACGTACTATATGATTCCAATTACGTGACATTCTGGAAAAGTCGAAAGTATGTAGACATTTTTAAAAATGGTTGCTAGGGTAATGGGAAAGGGCAGTATAAATCAATAGAGCCCAGGGGATTTTAAGGGCAGTGAAACTACTCTAAAAAACTACAGTGGTAGATTCATGTCATTGTGCATTTGTCAAACCCATGGGATGTATAACATCAAGAGTGAGCTCTAATGTAAACTATGGCCTTGGAGTGATAATGATGTGTCATTGTTGGTTCATTCATTGTTACAAGTGTACTGCTTATATGTGATGTTGACAGTTGGGGGAGCCTTTGTGGGTGGGGTGGAATAGGAGGTGTGTGGGAACTCTTTGTACTGTCCATTCCATTTTGCTGTGAACCTAAAACTACTCTAAAAAATGAAGTCTATAAAATACACATGCACACACAACTACTAAATAAGATTATTTTTAGAGTCAAAGTAAGGGTCATGAACGAAACGTTTTAGAATTCACTATATACTTACTATCCCAAGGGTTTTTGCAGTGCTAATTTAGATTATTTAAATTTTGCAATATAAACAACATTGAAAATGCATAAATGCTTATTTCAAGACTTCCATATTGTCATAAAAATAACATCAAGTGTCTTTGCTTTGCTTTATACATAACTTTCCTTTTCTGGTAACCATACAATTCTTTACCCACATTAATAGATATAGTGAGCATGTCTTTATATAGAAGCCTGTAATCCTAGTGTTCTCTATGACAGTCTAGTTTTATGTCTCCTTAATTAAACAAAATTGTTCCACAGTCTTTTCAGCCTGAAGACATCCTTGTACAGTTTGATATGAAACTATATGAAAGCTTCACTAATTTGTACACGACAGGGATGACATGCTTAATACTGCCCTTTATTTACAATTTAACATGTTTAAACTTATATGTAGTCAGGAGGTCAGTAAGTATATAGTACATTTTAAATATTATTGCTCTTTTGATCAGTACTCTAAATGTACAGCAATGTTAAGAGTCCATGGCTGATTCTCCCAAATAAAGTAATCAGCAGACATTATAAAGACAACATTTCACTATTGACATAGTTCATCTGTTGAGCCATGGTGGTTTGTGGACTGATTTGCACATCATTATACAGCTAAAGGTCTTTGTGAACTTCAATAACTCACAGTGAGCCCACGACTTAACATTCCCCCTTTCAGCATTTTCTCATGATCACATTGCCTCTGGAGAATGAAGTCACTACAAAATTTAAATTATTCTAATCAAATTCACATGGTATTTTTATACTTGGAATGCTTCCATTCTCAGCCCCCTTCTCTGATTTCAAAATTACTTCATGTTTCACCTTGAAGAATGTGACCTTTTAACATAGTGAGGAAATTCCTTGTAAATTAGGCATAGGATATTGAATTTAAAAGTTCATTTAATAAATATTTAAAAATTTATTGAACATTTAGTATGTGTAAAGTGGTAAGTCCTATGGAAAAATATAAGCATCAGTAAAACTCAATCATTTTCCAAAGATAATATCTCATTTGGAAATAATATGTAATAATAAGAAAAGATGACTGAGTTGGTAAATAGAATAGCTCAGAAATATATCCTGATATGAATAATAATATAACATAAAATATGCTTTAAAATCAATGGAGCAGGAATAAATAATTTAATAAATGGTATTGGGACAATTATTAGCTATTTGGAAAAGACAATCCTTTAGAAACTTACTCTATAGAAAAATACATTCATGATGGATTAATGGGCTTAGCATAAAACTATGAAACTATATATATCATTTTTCTAATATTAGTAAAAAACGTTTTTTCTAAATGTAAAAAATAATTTAATTTCAAACAACAAATCAAAATATCTGATGATGATTTCTTTAAAGCTTAGGTGTTATAAATATTTCAGAAATAGGTAAAATACATATCTACCATAGAATATGTTTCTACAACTAAATCTGAAAACTGGCAAAGAGCATCAGAATATGATTCAAGGATAGGGAATACAAATACTTAAAACCTGGGAAAAGTTCAGCTTCATCAGTTATTAAAAATACTAATTCAAATACTGAGATGACAAGTTTACCCAAAGTGACAATACTTAGTGCTAACAACAGAGGGTTGAAATAAGAACTTATTTATAGTAGAATAGTAAAATGGCTCAAACTTTCTTGCAATCAGCTGACAACCTGTAATAAAATCTTTAAAGTATTTGAAACATTAATCTCATGTCTGTGAAATTTGTCCTCTAAACATTCAGAAATATAAGAAAATTGTTTCTAAATATGCACATTTGAGTATGATATGCAGTCACAACAAAACTGCAAATGATATTTCTGGTCATTTGAACCTTTTCGAGCTGAAGTAGTAGAGGACATCATCAAGTTTTTTAGTGTGTCCTAGGTGTTCTTGTTGTCGTTAGAGACTCTGCTGCCTAACACCTGTCTCTCATTAGCTGCTTGAATCCCATGTCAGTGAAGCGTCTCCAGTCTTTTCCTTTCTATTTAATGTCTTTACTTCCTTAGTTCAGACTTTTCTCCTCCTTTTCTCAAAATCCCAGCCATCTCATCTCCACATTACTATGAGAGGTTTTATTTTCTGAAACATAAATCTAAACTTATTGTTAAAACAAAACACTCTTATAGTTTATCTTGTGTCATTCCCCAACCCTTCTCCAGGCCATAAAGGGGACCCATAGCATCAGCTCTGAAACCTGGAATATTCTGATTCCACATTACGTTCCCAGTACCATTCTGCACGATATTTTCCCTCCCTCTGGCCAACCCCATCTACCCTATGCTCTACGGACAGAATCCTCATTTGCTACACACACTTTAACTTGCCTTTTCCTAGGCTTCATCCTCAGCTGGACATGATTTCTTCCCCCTTTCCTCCTCATTTGTACTACTTGATGGTCAAGAGTCATTTATAATGACACATCTGTAAAAGCTTTCTGAATTCTTCTAGCCATAATCTACAATGTCTTGCACTTCTAAGTAATCTTTAAATTAAAATATTTTCATTTAAAATGTAATGTGCTTTGCCCTGGCTGGTGTGGCTCAGTTGGTTGGAGCATTGTTCTGTAAAGCGTAAGGTTGTAGATTTAATTCCTGGTCAGGGCACATGCCTGGATTGCAGGTTCGGTCCCCAGTCAGGGTGCACAGGAGAGGAAACCAATCGATGTTTCTCTCTCACACCAATGTTTCTCTTCTGCTCTCTCCCCGTCTCTTCCCCTCCCTCTAAAATCAATAAGCATGTCCTCAGGTGAGGATAAAAAAAAGTAATGTGTTTTTGTTATAGAAAATGTGAAGCATATATAGCATATTCATGGTGGATTTTAACTGCTTTATTTTTATGTAGCTTTGTTCATACTGTATTCACCACTTTTGTTGTTAATATACAGGGTGGGGCAAAAGTAGGTTTATAGTTGTGAGTACGTGAAACAGTTTATTCTTATATTATTATTTATTAATTATTGTATCATTTTCCATATGAACAACAGCTTCTCTTCCATTAAAACAATTTACCTTAATGAAACTAGAACCTCACCAGTTATTTATAGGTCCTGAAACTATATAGTAATATGAGTGTCTATTATGGACACCTAAGACAGCATCAGATGCTTAAACAAAGATGTACTTACAACTGGGCAACATCAGATTTTTTATTTACATGAAGTGTTTGTTCAGTGTGATATTAGGCCTAAGACCTTTAAGAAACTATTTATAAATACTCTTTTGAGTATTAGAAGGGTAAAAGATAACAAGAGTTTGAAGAACTTAAAGGTTCATCTTAAATAATGTACAAGACATCAAACAATATATTTCTAGAGAAGAGAGAGAAATAACAACTGGAAGTGTAATTGCCGTACGATCTTCCTTCATGAAGGGCATGTTGTCCATGAACAAGTGGGAGACGTCTTTTGAGATGCTGAGATGTGAAGAGGATGAATAAGGTCAGGGAATCACTGGAGAGAGTGAGACTTCTCCATTTCTCTGAGAATCTTTATGGATACTGCTGTATTTCATATTTTTATAAGATCAGGATGGAAACTTTTGTTTGGCATCACAACATAAGCCATATTGATAAGACAGCTTACTTGTCGGCAGCTTACCTGGGGGTAGGAATTAATATTTCAGATTATGGTCTAATTTTAGGAATTAAGACTTTTATAATACAAATGAAAAATTGAATACTAAAGAAGCAAAGTGACTTAAAGTTGCTCAAGCATTTAGTGACAGAACCACTGTCAGTTAGATTTGACAGTTAGGTTTGATTTTTATTCATGAAGTACATCATGTGCCAGGCACTGTGCTAATCACTTTTTACTTATATTATCTTTTTTTAAGTTATCACCTGAGGACTTTTTTTTTCATTTGTCTTAGAGAGAGAAGAAGGGAGAGAGGAATGGAGAGAGAGAAACATCGATGTGAGAAAAAAACATCGACTAGTTGCCCGCCGTATGTACCCAGACCGGGGAACCTAGATATGTGCTCTGATCAGTAACTGAACTCACAGCCTTTTGGTTATGAGGACAACGCTCCAACCTACTGAGCCAGCTGGCCAGGGTTATTTAAATTATCTATTAATCTTCCAAACTAATGATGACCTCAGTACTTTTATTATTAACATTTTGGAAAAGATGAAACTGAGTCACAAGAGATAAAATAACATGCCCAACATCACACTGTAAATGGTGGAGTTAGGATTTAAATCTAGGAAGTCTGAGTCAAGAGCTAATGGTCTTAACCATGACCATTTTCTAGTACATACAGGCTCACACATTGTACAGTTAGCACATGAAACTTAGACACATTCATGTTTCTCTTCTATAGATGGGAAGCATAATTATGATATTGAATATTCTTTCTGGTTTTGCCTTTAATGGGAAAGAGTTAAATACAGAAAAGCTACAACTCAGTAATTATCAAGAAATTTAATTTATTAAATTAATGTTTTCCTTCAACAAATACATTTTGAAAAGAAAAGTGTAGTTTTTTTGGAATAATAACGTGTTCAGAAAAGCTTATTGTCATGGTGAGATAACACATTTTTGCCAAAGTAATTATTTTTATAATAGGCTATTTCACTTTATTTTTTTACTTCTCCACCCAAGTCATTAAAAAAAAAATGAGCATTCATCTGCTTAGTATCTGAGGCAGATGGCAATGCATACGCCTCACTGGTGTTTTTCAGGAGGTGCAGAGGCAAGGCAAGTCTTATTTGGAAGGAGATGAACCTCAGCAGGGTAACATTTTACTTACTTTAATCAACACCTTGAACTATGTAAATTATATAAATGATTTGATTTAGCTTGACTCTCCAGGAGTATAATTATAGAAATATTAATTGATGTTTTTATATCCACCTTAAGCAAGTAATGGAAAAATCTAGTGAATAGAGTTGATATTACTGGTGGAGAGGTGCATAGCAGACTGGGCCCATCATATAAGATTCAGTTGTTCGGCTTTTACTGGTTTAACAAGAATTAGCTAAGCCTTAGCATTTGCTTTCATCCTAATGCCTGCAGGAGAATGAAGTAAGAGGTTGGCACCAGATTCTTTACTTGCCAGAACAGGGCAGGCTAAGTGCAGGAGAGCATGTTGGCCAAAGGTTCTCAGTGGGGCAAGGCAGAGCAGGGTGCCAACAGAATCACCTGCCAGGATTTTCCAGCCTCACTCTCTACACTCCACCAACGTTTCTCCCCAAGTTAGGAGTCAGAATCTCCAGATAAAGGGGACAATATCTCTTCTTCTTACACCAACTTTTACACATTAGAACTACCTATGTGCTTTTAAAAACTACTGGCATCCAGGATTTTTTTGAATCAGAATCTAGAGTTAGGGATTGAGTTGGTATAAATAGAGTTAGTATTTAAAAATACCACAATATTATAGTAAAAATAAAAGTTTTGGAAATAAATAACATTTGACAAATTATTTTAATTTTTTTTTAGCTAGGATTGAGCACTACAGACTCACCTGTGTGAGCTAAAAATCATCACAGATGATTCTGATGTTCTAATTTTCATCTCCCTCCCCCCAACACACCACTTCCTTAAGTCCAGGTTGAGAACTCTAGACCTATATGATGCTGAAAAGAATTATGGGTAAGAATGAAGTACCTTATTGCTGGACCAGATATAGGTCCAAGTTTCTCAATCTCTGCATATTTTTTTTTTGTTGTTGGCGGGGGGTAGGGGAGCTGTGCTGTGCATTGTAGGGTGTTTACCTGGCATCCCTAGTTTCTATCTATGTACTAAAGGTCAATTGCATTTTCTCCCCAGTTGTGACAATCATTAAATATGTTTAGAAGTTGCCAGATGTCCCCTGGGGACATTCATGATTGAGAACCGCAGATCTAGGCAATAAACTAAAGCAAGAGCAGGCATGGGGGTCTGGGGTGGATCTGGCTGGATAGAACTAGATATACTTAAACACAAACTAGAATGCATGAGGGTTTATCTACAGCTTTCAGTTTCATCCAAAGAAGTGCCAGTAATATTTGGAATTGGCTCTAGTTATCTATTGCTCTGTAAAAAACCTCTTCAAACTTAGTAGCTTAGAACAGTGACATTAGTTTTATTCACAGATCTGAAATTTGGCCTTAACAAGGTGAGAGAACTTGTTTGTGTGTTACTGCGGTTGCCCAAATGCTGAGGGCAAGAATCATCTAAAAGCTCACTCACATGTCTGGCAGTTGATGGCTAGCTGTCGACAGGGGTTTATTTGGGAGCTATAGCTGAAAGACCTGCACATGGCCTTTCCTCGTGGCTGCTTAGCTTTCTCACAGCATGGTGGCTGGATTCCAAGGGCAAGTCTCCCAAGAGAACTAGGCGGAAGTTGATTGCATATTATTCATTGGCCTTGGAAGTCACATAACATCACTTTCACTATAGTCAAAGTCTGCCCAGATTCAAGGAGAGGAAACAGAAACCCCTTCTTTTGGTGGAGAGATGTCACTGTCACCTTAAAGAAAAAGCATGAAGGATGGTATGTATTGGTACAGTCATCTTTGGAAAATACAATCTGCCACAAAGTTGAAAAGGCAGATCATTTAGGATTGTATACTTGTAGTCTTATGACAATGCTATCTAAAGATTCTTCTAAGGACCATCTATATCAATAAGCTGGGGAATACTTGTTTCAAACACCAACTTCTGGACTTTGAAAGATTCTCACTTGGCAGGTCAGCTTTAGGCATCAGTATCTGTTTTATCAAAAAGTCCTTAAAATAATACTTATGTGCCTTGAGACTGTTCTTTGTTTATACAAATGCTTTAATCATTTACACATTTCTATTACATAGTTACATGTTATTTTCCTCATAAAACAAGGTGGTCATACAGAGAGTGCTTTGAGGAATATAGCTATTCAGAAGAGCTGCTGCAAACGTGACTTTGCATTTGCAACATGCACGTTACTTGTCAAAAGACACTTGGAAAGTAGTGTTGCTAATTGGGATTTTGTGGACATTTGATTTGTTTTAGTTTCCATGCATGTCAAAATGGAAAAAGGAAAGAGATAACATTATAGTACAAGTCAGTAAATTTGGGATTTTTTTTTTTAGTCTAGTTTTATGGTCAAATTTTATATGCTTTTATGTTACATACAAAAACTATACTTTAGGTATCAAATGAAAACTGACATTTATAATGATGGAGTTGAAGTTGTGTTAAGGTCCTTTTTAGAAACTTAAAATGATAATGTATATGGTAATATAAATTCCATTTTCAAGGAACATCATGGAAAATGTGGGAAATATAATGCTAGCACAAGACATCTCCTTAACTTGAATTTTGCTGATCAAGCAACTTCAATAACCTAAAATATTCTTGAGAAAACGGCGTGCAAAAAAGGTCTTTGTGCAATCATAGATGCAAAAGTTCATACTTTACTTGGAGTCTAACACTATTAACTTGCCTGAAAAATCTGATAGCAGAGTTCCCAGCTTTACAGCAGAGGAAAAACATCATGTTAGCCTGGGTCAGAAGTGGATGGCTATAGTCTGGCACAATGAGAAGCAAGAGCAACTGAAGGGAAAACAACAAAAATTTTAATTATTTCAAAGCAGAAGTTTGTTTTTTGGAATAGGGAAACTCCCTTTTTTCTATTTTTAGAGGTACTACTATATTACAGAAGCACAGCAACTATTTTTCAAAATGGTGTGCCCGAGTTTTGAAATGTTTGTTTTAAATATATTCTGTTTAAGAGATTTGAGAAATATTTAACAATTTTAGAAAAAAAAATTTACTTTAAGTGGTTAAATTAAATAAGGTTTGATGTTTTTAATAGACAAACTATCACCATCCATAAAATTACTTTTTGTAGATTACTTCATTTGCAGAAGATGCTAGACAATAAGTATTTCTTATTGGTATACAAATAGGTCATTCTAATAAGATATTTTCATAAAATATTGTTTTTGATAAATTAAAGCTTAGGTGTGACATAATCTAATTTATATATTTAAATTTAATATGGAAGACTGTATTGGCATTTCAAATCTATCTTTATATTAGCAAATGCTAACAATCTTGAAAGGAATGGCAGAACCAAGGGGTTGTCCAACCTACTTCCCGGTCCTGTTGAGTCTAGCTCCAAAATTCATCTCAAATGTGTTCACTTCTCGTTGCCTTTGCTATCACCACCCTTGTCCATGTCACCAACAAATCTCCCATCTGCATTTCTGTTCTAGACTTCTGTCTGCATCTTCTCTTGGCTGCCTCCAATTCCTTCTCAACACAGCCGCGAGATCAAGTTATAATCTGCTGCAGTCATGTTCCATTTTATTAAAATAAAACCCAAAGTCCTTAACCTACACCACTGGGTTCCTTCTGACTTCTCTCTCCAGTCTCATCTCATGAAGCTCCCATTCTTACTCTGCTCTGGATCCCTTGGCCCTCCCTTAGTATTTTGGCCTTTGCACAGACCGCCCTTCTGCCTCTTTATATTCTTGGCAGAGATGGCTCCTTCTTCTTTCAGTCTGCTTGAATATTGTCTCCTCCAAGAGGGGTTCCTTGATTACTGTACCTAATGTAGATCTGTTTCTCCTAAACATTATCCTCTATCACAATACATTGTTAAGTTTCTTTGTAGTTTTTATGATAAAGTGATTTATTTATTTACTTATTTATTGTTTCCCTTACAAGCCCCATGAAGGAAAAGAACAGTCTGTTTTAATGAACACTGACAATGGTGAATACTGAACACAAAGCAAGTACCTGGAATATGTATTTTGAATTAATTAATAATCAATAGTGATCTGTAAAGAAATCAAAGGTTAAATAAATGGAGTCTATAATGGCAAGTATTCATGCTAATAAAACATGTCTACATGTTTAAGAATTATTTTGGTGATTCATAGATGTTCTGTCTATATGGATTTTGAAATGAGAAGTTTGTAGAGTTCATATCATAGGTTGCCATGACTTAATTCTCCAAGCATGACATTGTCAGAATCCAAGTAGGGGATTGGAGATAATGTGCTTGATTCAACCAAGTGTTTCCTCAGAGGATAGTAAAGAGAGTGAGAATAGGATATGGAGCACAGAATTATTAATTCTAGTATTTCATTTACCCTCAAGCATAATCAAGAGATTACACCTGTAACGTTTGAAGAGTTTAGCACATACATTATATTCAGCAATGGTTCCATAGTTGTGAGTTTGATTGAATTTACCTTGGAAAGTTGTAAATCAGAAACATTTCTCTTTGTTTAGACTAGATTCACTTCGTGACATCCCATTGATGGTAATTCTAATCCAGATTATGACATAAGAGAAGTCAGTTTCTTACATCATTGGCAACGGGTGCGTGTTTCTTGAACCAGAGACCATGACTTAACTTCCTGTTTCCAAGATGGGCCTGGAATTGGGGGTGGTACATAATAAGGACACTCTCTTTCTTGAATGAATAGAAAATCTTCATACCACTTAGAGGACCTAGTTTAAATTGCTTTTGTGTAGAGGAATAGAGTGAGAAGTGGATGTAATTATATAAGCTGCTTATGTAAATACTCCAAAGTAAAAGAGACATAGGTAGTCTCTTTACCCTATACACATATAGAAATGTGATGACACAGGCAACAATTTTATTATAAAAGGCATGCACAGTAGGTCTTACATAAAATAAAACAAGAAAGAAACCTTTAGGTGGCAGCCAAGAGCTATGATTATGAATTCCTTTGTCTGCTTATTGGAGAATTTATGATCTAGTTTGAAAGTAGTCATGTTAAACAGGCTATTTAAATCATAATAATTCAGTACAAAGCAAGTACAAGAAACAGAATTAGGCCTAGAAAGAATTGGATTTGGATGTTAATATCATCAAAGAATCAACCAAATCTTAATTTTGACAAAATAACAGGTATTCTGATTATGAATATGAGTTAAGAAACTGGATCTAGAAAGATAATTGTTTGGTATTGAGTCAGAGATTGGGATGAATTATGTTTGGCAGTTCAATAATAGTTTTAATCATGAAAGAAATGATCTTTAAACAAAATGGTAGCAGTTTAAGAACTCAGAGGGTGTAATAAAAATGTCAAAACTGTCCAGATGCTCATTGTGCAATTGGAAACTCCACTCCAAGTTGACACAAGGCCCCGGAAAAAAAGAAGGTCAATGATCTAACTCATTTGCAACATCTGCCAGGAACGATGGCTTCTTAGAGTACTAATGTGTGTTTCTTTTCTGCTTTTGTTGCTCTCTGAAATGAAGGCTTATGATAAAATCCATCAGATACCTCTTTCAGTTCTTCTAAAAAAGGGGGAAAGCTGGATATTTTTTTTTTTAAAGCTTCATTATTTTGTGATGGTATGCACTAGTTTTTTCTCCCTGCTTGTTCTTTTCATTAATATGCATGTCTACTAGAAGAAACTTCTGTTTGGTTTTGTTTTGCCTTTTTTATTGTTGTTCTTTTACAGTTGTCCCAATTTTCCCCCCGTTGCTCTCCCCTGTCCCGTTCATCCCCCACTCCCTGAGTCAATTCCCACCCTGTTATCCTTGTCCATGGGTCCTTTATACTAGTTCCTTGATGAGGCCCTTCCCTTTCTTTCCCCCCTTATCCACGCCCCCCCCTTCACTGTCAGTCTGTTCCTTGTTTCCATGCCTCTGGTTCTGTTTTGCTCATTTGTTTGTTTTGTTTATTAGGTTCGAGAGAAGAAACATTTAAAACATTACTGTTAGATACCGCTTTATAGTAATTTTCTTTTAAAAGTTTTTTTTTAACCATTAATGATTAATTCTTTTAGCATTTAGATTTATGACATACCCTTTTGACAACATTTTTGGCAACATAGACTAAATTTGGATATTTGCTTCCAATCAGTCAGGACATTTGTGATGAAGTTTCTCTAGTTAAATTCTTGTCTACTTAAAGAGCCCGCATTTAACCTCAACCATAAGCACATCCAGGATCATAGAGGAGGAAAAAACAAAAGACAAACTCAGTACACATGGAGTTAACAAGCTATTTATATGCAACAAGGGAACAGAAACAAAATATTATAGCAAAAACCACACATTATTGTTAAATAATTTAAAAAAAAAGGTAAGGGAAAGTGTGATTTGATATTAATAAAGTTCCATATGGAAGATAAATAGACTGGTCATTTCTTAATATGTTCTTGGGAAAATAAACACCTTAATTCCTAAGAAATTCTATTTCAATTACTCAATGTTAATATTCTAAAACTATACTGAAGTAATATAGATGAAACAGTAGCATTGAACAGTTCCTTATCTAAGGATTCTTAACTGCATTACTCAATGGAGATGGTGATGTCCTTTCCCAGAAAACCACTTAGTATGCTGGTGGATTACAGAGCAAGCCACACAAGGGGAATTAGCCAGAAATTATTTCAGTTTTCTAACAGTATGTAATATCTTTGTCTAGGAGTAAGTTGGGCTAAAGATCTACAAAGCTGTACTTACGGAATTTACGTGGTAGAAATGTAATATTTTCTATGTCACCATGAATGTCTTCAAAATGATATTCCTGAGGCTGTGAATTAGGAGAGCTGGCTCTAATCCTGACTCTGTTGATATATATATAAAATTGTGGTCAGGATATTGGAGATATTGTGGGTTCAGTTTCATACTACTGCAATAAAATGAAAATCACGATGAAGCAAACCACAATTTTTCCCCCCCCATGCATATAAAAGTTCTGTTTATAGTTTACCGTGGTCTGTTAATGTTGACTGGCCAAGAGTTAACTCATGCTTTTGTGCCCGAACGTTGTTGACCCATCACAAGTTAACTTGTGTCTTCTTGCCCAAACATTGTTGACCGGTCATGAGTTAACTCATGTCTTCTTGCCCAAACATTGTTGACCGGTCACGAGTTAGCTCATGTTTGCACTGGCATTAGCTCTTTCAATTTCTAAAATTCAGGGTAATACAGGATATTGTAAAATCTTTCTTCATCTTGTTCAGTCGTGTTCACTTTATTATAAAAATGTTATTTTTCTTGATATCTAGGTTTTTGTCACAATTTTAGTATTACAAAAATTTCAAACATCACGATTTGTTGACAGTGAAGAATTTTTCAATGAATTATATGCAGATACTTTATCTGTCTGAGTGATTTTGAAATATATTGTAGTGATTTGGAAATTGATAGTTTATCAGAAGACAAGTTATCAATCTGATATTAGACCACCAAAATGGCAAAAAAGAAATGTAATGGTTGGTGTAATATCACTCTTCTTCAAAATCACTTTCATGTCTGAAAAATGTACATGCCTTAATTAAAAATACTTTATTGCTAAAAAAAAAAAAATGCTAACCATCATCTGAACCTTCAATGAGTTGTACTATTTATGCTGGTGGAGGGTCTTGCCTTGATTTTGATGGCTGCTGACTCATCGCGGTGGTGGTTGCTGAAGGTTGGTATGGCTGTGGCAATTTCTTAAAATAAGACACCACTGAAGTTTTCTGCATCATTTGGCACTTCCCTTCATGAATGCATGGTCTGTAACACGATATGCTCTTTGATAGCATTTACTCATGGTAGAACTTACTTTGAAATTGGAGTAAATTCTCTCAAACTCTGACTCTGTTTTATCAACTAAGTTTATATAATATACTAAGTCCTTTGTCATTTCAACAGTCTTCACAGCATCTTTACCAGGAGTAGATTCCACCTCAAGGAAACACTTTCTTTGCCCATTTATACAAGCAACTCCTCATCTGTTAAAAGTTTTATCGTGAGATTGTATCAGTTCAGCCTCATTTTCAGGCTCCACTCTGAATTCTAGATATTTTGCTATTTCCACTACATTTGTAATTAGTTCCTCCACTGGTCTTGAACTCCTCAAAGTCATCTATGAGGGTTGAAATCAACTTCTTCCAAACTTCTGTTAATGTTGATATTTTGACCTCTTCCCATTAATTATGAATGTTCTTATTGGTATCTAGAATGGTGAATTCTTTCCCCAAAGTTTTCAACTTATTTTTCTTAGATCCATCAAGGAATCACCATCTATGACACTTATAGACCTATGAAATGTATTTCTTAAATAATAAGACTTGAAAGTCAAAATTACTCCTTGATCATTGACTGCAGAATGGATATTGTATTAGCAGGCATGAAAACAACATTACTCTCATTGAACATCCCCATCAGAGGTCTTGGGTGATCAGGTACATTGTCAGTGAGCAGTATTGTGTTGAAAGGAATCTTTTTTTTGTTTGTTTTTCTGAGCAGTAGGTCTCAGCAGTGGGTTTAAAATACTGTAAACTGATAAGCTGTCATCCAGGTTTTGTTGCTCCATTTATAGACAACAAGCAGAATAGATTTAGCATCATCATATGGGTCCTAGGATTTTTGGAGTGGTAAATGAGCATTGGCTTCAACTTAAAATCACCAGCTGCATTATCCCCTAACAAGAGAGTTGACCTGTAAGCCTTAAAGCCAGGCATTGACTTCTCTGTAGCTATGGAAGTTCTATGTGACATCTTTTTACAATAGAATACTGTTTTGCCTTCATTGAATATCTGTTGTTTAGTATAACGATCTTCATTAATTATCTTACCTAGATCTTCTGAATAACTTGCTGCCACTTCTACATCCAGAGGTGGATTAAGGTCGATTGAGGCCCCGGGAACAGAAGAAAATATTGGGCCCCTTAAAAAAAAAGAGAGAGACAGCGAAAATAAAAATACACGTTAACCATATTTTATGCAGTGTAATAATGAAACCAAACTTGGTGTCATTAGAAAAAAGTGTAAAGTTGGGGTTTTGTGGGGCCCTTCAGAAGTCGGGGCCCAGGGTGCGCACCCAGTACGCCCACTGTTAAATCTGCCTGTCTACATCCGCACTTCACCTTGCACTTCTGTGTTATGGAGGTGGCTGCTTTCCTTAAACTTCATCCACCTCTGCTAGCTCTGAACTTTTCTTCTGTAGCTTCTTCATGTACCTCAGTCTTCTGAGAATTGAAGAGAGTTAGAACCTTGCTCTAGCTTAGGCTTTGTCTTAGGGGAATGTTGTGCTTGATTTGATCTATACAGACCACTAAACATTTCTCCATATCAGTAATAAGGCTCTTTTGCTTCCTTATCAGTCCTGTTTACAGAGGAGTATCACTTTCAATTTAAAATGAGAGATGTGTGGCTTCTTTCTTTCATGTGAACACATAGAGATAATTGTAGGGTTATTAATTGGCCTAATTTCAATATAGTTGTGTCTCTGGGAATAGGGAGGCCCAAGGAGAGGGAGAGGGATCAGGAATGGCCCAACAGAACAGATACAACATTTATCAATTAAATTCTCCAGCTTGTAAGGATGTAGTTTGTGGTTCCCCCAAAACAATTACAGTAACAACACCAAAGGTCAGTTGTCACAGATCACTCTAACAAATATAATAATAATGAAAAAGTTAGAAATATTGTGATAATTACCAAAATGTGACAGAGAGACAGGAAGTGAACAAATGCTATTGGAAAAATGGAGCTGCTAAACTTGCCACCAAACCTCAATTTGTAAAAATTCAGTATCTGTGAAGTATTATAAAGCAAAGTGCAATAAAATGAGTTATGCCTATAAATCATTTCTCCGGAAGCATCTTCCTTCTCTATAACGTGAAAGAGAACCAGATGATCTCTAAGTTTCTTCTTAAGTCTAAAATATTACATTTCAGGATATTGTTTTTGGAGAATAAACCAAACATTATTAAAGTAAAAATTTTATCCATCTGATGAGAAAGAGCATGGCATAGTTTCAGCAGGCATTGCCTAATGAATCCAACTCCTTATAGGACCCTGCACATAGGGCAAGAATGGTCCTGCACCATGTGCAGTGCTCAATTTGCATGTCTCTATGTCTTAGCTCTACAATTTGATCAGAAGTAAAGAAAGAAGATAAGGAAAAGTCCTCTGTACTAAAAAAATTTATATAATAGTAGTTTAATTTCTAAGTCGTGGTCTTTTTTCAGAACCTGGGGTCTTTAAGCAAGATAAAAATCTATTAAATACAAAAGCAGTGAACTGGGGAAAGCAAAGGTGTGTGAAAATGAGTGACCAAGTCCTTGATGTTATGGTACATCAATATTTTCTTATGGGTTAAAAAGACTGAAAATTTATCAATGGATGGACATAACTTTTAGGTGCTTAATTAATGTAATCTACATTAAAGTTTAATTTCAAGTATGCCCAAGCATAAGGATTCTGCCATTATACTAATGGTTTAGTTATATGTGTAGGTCTCTCATATAATTTACACAACTGTATGGTCATGAATAAATCAGATATTAGGATATATATCTCATACTTCAAAATAATACATTTAGATCTGAATGGACTATTTATCTTTATATGCAACCCACTATTGCATGCTTTAAGAAATTAGGTGAAAGTCTCTAAAGGGAAGATAAACATCCAAATCCCAAAACTTAAAAAAAAAGAAGAAAAGCAACTCAAAATGTATGCTACTTGATGATATGAGACCAGAGAAAAAAATTGTATTCAAGAAATTTTTATTATTTTATTTGCTTTATGGAATAAATAATATAAAATGATGGAAGTGACCCCCCTCCCCCACCAAACACCATAGGAAAATGAGTAGGACAAAAACCTTTGTATCCTGGTAACTATTGCTTCAAAAACCACAATTAATCCTGAGCCACATCTCTATTTTGCTGCTTGTCAGTTGACCGCATAATGAGCAAAAGTTATTTTATCTTGAGTGGCAACAAGTCAGCATGCTGGACTTGCTGATTTCAGAGTCCTGCTCTCATAAAGGTGAATAATGCCTGATCTAGACAAATACAGAAGATGGCAGATCTCATTGATTTTATTCACTGTGAACCTGGGGGGGGGGGCAAAGAAACTGATTTTTAAAAGGCAGTTTAATGTTTAAGATGCTATTTTCTGAGGCTAACTTTTCTTCTCACTTTTTTTTTCAGATTTAATGTGTTTTATTGATTAAAATATTACATTTGTGCCAATTTCCCTTCCCTCTGCTCCCCTCCACCCGGTGGCCCCCCTCCCTCCAGTTGTCCCCCCCTTTTAGATTATGTCCATTAGTTGTGCATACAGTTCCTCCCAACCTCTCTCCGTCTATTCCATTCCCTCCTACCATGATCCCCAATTCCTATATCATCTCCCTCCCTCTCCCCACTCCCCCTCCCTGTTGACCTCCCCCCAATATGCTTCCCGTACCCACAGTTCCTTTTCCACTCTCGTTGCCTGTTTAGTTTGCCTTTGTTTCATCTCCCTAGCTTCTGTTTTTTAAACCAGTCCCTTTAACCTCTCATATAACAGTGGTTTGGATCTAATGAACTCTTTCAGTTTTATTTTGTCCTGGAAACACTTTCTCTGTCCTTCTATTCTGAATGACAATTTCGCTGGATAGAGTATTCGTGGTTGTAGGTTTTGGATTTTCATTACTTTGAATATTTCTTGCCAGTCCCTTCTTGCCTGTAGGGTCTCCCTTGAGAAGTCAGCTGATAGTCTAATTGGGACCCCTTTGTACATAATTCTTTTCTTCTCTCTTGCTGCTTTTAAGATTCTCTCTTTATCTTTAATTTTTGACATTTTGATTATAATGTGTCTTGGAGTGGTTCTCCCTGGGTCCAGTCTCTTGGGAACTCTCCTTGCTTCCTGGACCTGCAAGTCTATTCCCTTCCCCAAGTCTGGGAAGTTCTCCTTTATTATATTTTCACTCAATTTTTCAAGTTCTAGTTCATCTTCCTCGCTCTCTGGCAAACCAATGATTCTTATGTTGGGCCTTTTATAGCTGTCCCAGAGGTTTCTGATCCTCTCATTGTTGCTTCCCATTTCCTCTCTCTGCATTGGTTGACTGCTTGTTCCTTCTCCATATTCCAGTTTGTTGAAATGAACTCTGGATTTTTTTCCTCACCATCTGTCTTGTATGTGGTTTTGTTCCTTTCGTTATGAATGTTTTTCGCTTCTTTCTTATCTTTTTCCTGCTCTTTTGTGAATTCTGTAAGCCACCTGATAACAATGGCCCAGAACTGAGCCTCTGACAGGTTTCTTATCTGTTCATCTGTCAGGTTCTCTATCTGTTGCCTGGTGAGCTGTGCCACCGGGATTTCTATAGTTGTCTGCCACATTTTGACAGATGCGTTTTGTTTTCTTGGGCTGGCTGTCGGGGGCAGTGCCTGTGTACGCGTCACAATTCAGCGACTGGCGCCTGTCTGCGACCTATTTCGCAGCCCTGTGGTGCTTTCTTTGGGGGCGGGGGTCCAAGATGGATTCACACAGTTATTCAGCTAGGAGACCGGGATCCGTCCTCCCGCCCCCCTGGGCCTCACTGTTCAAGGCGATGCGGCGGCCGCTCTCCCCAGCGCCGGGGTCGCGCACTGCCAGGGACTTGACCGCAGCCGGGATTCCTCGCCAGGGTCGCGCACCGCCAGGGGCTTGCGTAGCCGGGACTCCTCCCCGCCCGCCGCTCCGGGTGCGACCGCAAACAGCACTGCCCTCTTTAACTCTTACCTGCCCAAATGGCACCGCTGGTTTATAACTTCATATGTTGGGCTTCTGTGTAGTTTTATTTTCTGGAATTTCTAGTTATCCTTTGTTTTGAAGTAGTTGTATTCCTCTCTAGTTGTAGAGGGAGACCTAGCGTGTCCGTCTAAGCCTCCATCTTGGCCGGAAGTCCTCTTCTCACTTTTATTATATTCAATAAATACTTTAAATTGTTCAAATCATAATCTTTTGCACAAAGTCAGTGGGACTGGGATTCAAACGATCAGGAAAAAATAACACATGAAAGGACAGAGGAAAAGAATACATCCAGAAACAGTGACTAATAGTATTTTTAAAAGGTAGAGAAAAATGCACAAACTTCCAAGAGAAGAAAGGGTGTAAAAAGAGGAAGAATAGGTGGCAAGACTGAAAATAAACTAAAGGCAGGGAAGGACACTGAAAAAAAGGACAATGTAAGGAAAGCTAAAGATTGAAGTGGGAAGAGAGGAAAAAGCAAGAGTGAAGCCAGAAAAACAGCAAGAAAAGCGAGTGAGAACACCAGAACAAAATGGGAGAAAGGAGGTTGAGGCTAAGGGCAAACAATGGGCTGGAGAACACCACACAAAGGAGTGGACGATAAATGGAAGTGTCTAAGTGGGGGGAAAAGTAGGCAGGCAGAAGGGAGGAGGGAGTTCCCCGAGCAAAGAACTGGGGCGCCTGGCTTTGTCTTTTTGACTTGATGTCACTTGACTGCAGCTTGCAAATGGGTGTGAATTATTTTACTGGTATCTTTCAAAGTCCTGCTGTAACAGTGCTAGGAATTTGCCACTGTAGTGTGAGCCTTCACTAAGGCTAACTTCTCTTCATGTTCAATCAAAGCAGCAAGCGCTATTCAAATGGCATAAACTGGCCTTTGATAGGCTTGAAAAAGTCTGGACATTAAAAAAAGAAAGAAAAATAATCTGTTTGTTTAAAATATAATTTTATGCTCATTTGGTCACACATTAGTGTGTAGGTTTTTTCAGACCAAGTTAACTTAAGTTTAGGCAGCTTTATGAAAATCCCAATAATCCTTGAAATATGTAAATACAAATTGCCACTATGAGAATCAAGTTGCTAAAATAAAAACAAACCATCACATCACCATTAAAAAGGCCCTTTGCCTAGGTAGTGAGTTTTGAAAACTGCCTTTGGGGAAAGAACAGTCTGCTTAACCTTGTTATTAAGGACGCCAAGAATGATTTGTTGCTTACCAGGTCAAAAGAAATCAGCAGCAATTTGTTAGCTTTGAGCTTAAACTTGAAACCTAGATCTATTTTTTCCTTTTGTCTTGTTGTTTCATTTGTTCTTTAACAGCCTCTGAGAAAATTATTCATTGAGTGAAGTTTTATATCTTCAAGTTTAACTTTGTTTAGGTGTTCATTTTTGTTTCTCCATAGGAACAAACACGTTGCCATGGAAACCGAGTAGCACAAAATATAGATAACGCAGAAAGCTTTATAGAAAGAATCAAGCTCATAACACAAAGCTAACTACTAAATGTGAGTACTAGCTGGGCTCTCTAGCATCTAACATATTGGGGTATCTCAAAAAGAATAACTTGGTCCTATGGCTTATCAAATTCTGGAAAAACAAAACAAAAGGAAACTATACTGTTTTCTCATAAGAAAAAAAAAGAGGAAACCACCAAACAGATTAATTGTGGTGATTGTTTGCATTAAATAAAAAAAAGATGTCTTCAAGATTTCTTGATGTGATGAGTGCTCTTTGCACACTGACATTGTCTTATCCCACACCTTCCCTACTGTGAGGTGTGCTGAACCTCATGGTCTAGGAAGAAGTAACCAGGAAAAAAGGGGGCTGGGACCAAGGGTCTGAGGTAGGTAAGTGGCCAGCATTTCCAATCACAATATCTGTGGGGGATGGGGACTAGCCTTCTGGGCCGTGAATGATTTATTATAAGGGGTTGGAATCTGGTGGGGGAGGATATGGCAACAGGAATTCCTGGCAGTGCTATAGTTTTAACTCCAGGCAAGGGAAAGAAAGAGCTCATTCCTTTGGAAGCTGAGCTCCAGCCAGTGTCTAGCGACAGTGCGAGGTGTCAGGCCAGGTGCTAGTGAGGACACAGGGCCTCTGTTAAACCAAGGGTGGTTTAGCTGAGGACCCCAGCTGCATCCTGGAGAGTGGAGGATGTCTCTAGAGCAGACATCCGACACTGAGGACTGGGCCACAAAATTGCGGGGTGAGGGAGTGGCTGCAGGTTTCTGGGTGCATGAATGCGTGGGACACTCCGCCGGCATGCTGGATTCTGGGCCCAGGAACATGTGGTTAATTCTAGGCTCATTTAATGACTATGGATATTGCCTGGGTGCAGGAAGATCGACTAGGAGAGGGGGTGGGGCAGAGGCTGAAACAACAGGGTTTTAGGCAATGCGGTGATACTGATACAAGTAGTGATTAAAAGCAAACAAAAATCAGACTTGATTTGCCATAGATCAACCCCAATAAGAATTCTACATTTATTGCTTAATGTTAGTACAATTGTATACAGGAAGAAGCACTTACAAATCATTGGCAAAATCAGGACACTTTTCCACGTTTAGTAGTATGCTAGCTCAACAATTATTGTGCATCACCTTTAAGTAAGAAAAATAAATCATGTGACAACGACCCGTTTAATAAAAGTAACTAAATAAACTTCAGCAAAAGAGAGAGCATAAAAAATGGGCCTAAGTGCCATCTCCCTACCTTGTGACTTCCAGAGTCCTGCAGTGGCTGTTCCGCCAGGAGCTCAGAGCTACTGCAGGAAACCAACCAGAGCTGCTCAGAGGCCCATGGAGTCTGAGCTCAGGCACTGGTGACTCTTCCGCTTCCTGGAACAATGAGGTCAGACTGTGTGTGCCTCACTGCACTTCGGGGCCACGGTTCGTTTAATTTCATGGAATAACATAGGCCTCTGCATAACGTGGCATTTTTCAGCAAGTTCGAAGAAAATAAAACACAACACATTTGGTGGTAAAAACCCAGCGTCTCCCATCACTTGCATGTAAATTCCCCGTGCTCTAGTTATAGAAAGGCTCTTACTAATATAAAACAAAAGACATGAAAAGAAGTAGACAATTGTTATTTTAAAAGGAAGTGGACATCCAAAAGAGGAAGATGTGAGGTTACTGGAAACACTAGAATTTTAAAAAGCAATACTGACGAAGCTAAGAAAGACGGAAAATAAGCTGATCAAGATTTTAAAAGATTTTAAGCTGTAAATTTAATGCGGTGTGTGATGTTCCTGTTATGATTTGTGACTTGAGATAAACGCTAAAGCAACAAGTTAGGTCTTCTCCACATGGCCCTGGTCAGATAACTTAGTTCCTCCTTTCTTTGGATGCAGGTATTTACCAAGTTAGTGATGGGTGGTATCTATGTGACAAAATACAGTTTACTTATTTCATACATAGTTCACATGCAGTGCAAAAATCTATGTGACAAAATCTTGTTTAATCATTGCACTTCACTAACCTGGGAGGAAACAGAAGTTTGCTATTTCTAACACGAAGACACTGCACAGGTCCTGATCTGGGCACAGCATGGCGAGTACGGGGGACTCAATAATTCCAGTGTGGAGATGAAGACAGACACCAGTTAAAGTGGTGAAGGTAGAGCTTAATCAGTACTAACTATTGCAACAGGGAAAAGTGTGAACGGAACTCAACTTGGATTTGCACAAAGGTGACTGGTGTTTTAAAGGGAGAAGAAAGGAGCAGAGAATGGAGTGAGTGAGGATTCAATACATTTTCTCAGGGAAATACAAAAAAAATTACAAAAAACCGGAGGTGGGTATTTGGTCTGTGTGAAATCCATCCGGGTTTGCTAACTGGTGCTTTTCAAAGCTGAGCTCTTCTCTTCCCAAAGAGACTGGGAGACCTCGGCCTTATCTCCAGGTGTTGGCTGGAGTAAACAGTGAATACTTTCAGCAGCTTTTAGGCAGGCCCTTTTGGGGAGCATTAGAGGCATGCTAGGGATGCAGCCTTGAGTGGTTAGAAACCATAGTAGTGTTTACTGAAGTCTTTATAGGCCGAGGCTGAAGCCCAGTTGGGAAGAGGACTAAGAGGAACCTCAGAGTTTGGTCAAAGAGGAATCTTTGTCAGTGGTAAGGAGAAATGTACCTGGGAGGACCCTCAAGATTTCACATCTGAGACCTCATGAGGAAGGCATGTTTTCCTAGCCAACACAATGGAGAAATTAATGGCATCAGATATAATCAGGGTATATGGCTGTGGGGTGACAGGAAATGAGGTTGAGGAGTAAGATCATACCAGGCTATCAAGTTTGGATTTTACCTCTTAGCACAGTGCTTCCCAAAATATGGGATGTATCTACAAATGACATTTTGATTGCACAAGTATGCAGCTTTAAATCATAAGTCTCACAGGAAAAAATAATTTTCTTTTCAACTACCTTTTAATCACTCCATGAAGAAAGCCTTAGGTTGATACTAATGTGTCTTAAATGGTATTTGCCAGTCAGTTAGCCTTTTAAACAAAGAGGGATGGACTTCTGCTAAAATTTAATGACTTGGCTTTGTTTTTATTGAAGTTTTAAAAATAGATGTCTTTTATAGTAATTGATAGTAGCTTTCCATTTTAATTAACAATATGAATATTTCTCTTTAAACACACTTATTTAAGTTTTAAAATTGCTGAATCCATTTGAAGGCAGATGTTGAGTACAGTGGCAGAAGGAAGAGTCAGGATGACTCCCGTGCTTTTGTGTTGCTCAAAGAGGGCAGTGGTGGTGCCATTAACTGTGGTCGGAGTTACAGGTAAGTAGCCAGAGCAAAGGGAAGGCAAACAGAAACCAAAAATAAGAAATGCCATATCTATTGCTGGATGTCCAACAAAGTTTATTTAGACCTATTGTCTTCTAAGACCCTGTTAAAGTCATACCCAACACACCTTCATTTCTCTACTACATAGCAAAAAAAAAAAAAAAGCAAGCCACAAAAACAATCCTATTTGCAAAACATGACTTCTCACTGCTTGGCTTCACCTACAACATGCTCAGGTTGCATTTTTTCCCCTCCTGGCGTGAACTCTAGGTCATGTCCTTTGTTCCTAGTGTACTTGGGTCTTGACCTTCAATTTCAGGATTTTCTTTGGTCTTTATTTTACTGCTTTCCCTCTGGATATTTTTGGAATACAAATCCAGCCAAGCTTCGGATGCTTGAGTCTGAGGTCCTTGCACCAGGGCCCACCCGTCCGGTAGAAGATTGTCTTGTATGTATCCAAGATGACTCCCCTCTCTTTCATGGGGGCTTAGTCATGGAACTTTGCAATATATGGCTTCTTTGTGTGTCATGCAGTCAGTATCCAAGGTCAGAAATGCCAAAGCTTTCTTCACCATTGGATATCACCAATGGAGTAATTTAAAGCAAATCCATTTTTTTTTTGAGCAAGACCACAAACTTGCTTCTTTTTTTTTGAAGTCAATGTCTTTTTCTTCTGAGTTTCTCTTTGAGACTTTCATCGAAGCTACTGTCTCTGTCTTCTGAAATGCTGTGCTCTATCATATAAAAAAGTATGTGCTGCATACTGAGTAGCATCTCCTTGAAGATGGCTTTTCCCAGCTGAGTGTGCTGAGGTCAGTCTGCCTCTTAAATTCAATCTTAGAATAGATAAATCTTTAAGTGAAAAATTAACACAGTCTTATTTTAAATTCATCAAAGATTATTTATAATCAAAGAAGTACTTGATGGTTTCTCATTTTTAACATTTTTGGAAATGTTGTTACACTTTGGGGTATAGTAATAGATGCACATTTTTAAATAACTAAAATTTTAAAATTTCATGTGAAACTAATTGTTATAATTAAACCCAAGAGTAATTGCTCTTTTCTATTGCTTACCTATTATTTCTCAATGATAGGCTTACTTTTACTGAGACTTCGACATAAGTACTCAAGAATTAAAGGCCTGTAAATGGATTAGACTAATAAAAATACAAGTACATTACTTCCTATAATTTATTTAAAGAAGCATTTTTATTTTAACTTTAACACTTCCAGTTTTTAAAAAGATGAGTCATTTCCTCTGTCTAGGGGATGACTGTGAGTGGTAAGGTCTGGGTAAATATGTTAAGGTCACAGACATTTGTGAGAGTATGTATAGAATCCAAGCTCAGTTTTGAATTTCATCATGATTTAAAAAAAGGTGATGGGGTTATTAAGATAAACCAACAAAGTTATGACTGATTGAGTGGGTAAAAATTTAACTTTTTTCCCGTTATTATCTCTAGTAGAAATAGGTGATACTCCAGACCTTGGGTTTCTGAAATTCTCTTCCATGGTTCTGTAATGATCCTAAATTCTTACTAAGACACATCTTCCTTGCTTAATTTTTGGTCAGTTACTATACTCAGTAAAAAGAATTTAGGTTGAAGAGTGATGTCAACAGCTACAACAAAAGGGATGTTAAAGAAAACTTACACATCTATTCCAATCTTTAATTCAGCATTCAATATGGACTTCACCTACCCTACTTAATAGCAGTTGTGAACTTGAGAAAGAGTCTTTTTCAGCCTCAGGATTCTCCTCTGAACAAAGAGAGTTTATAATACCTCCTTCACATGTGCTGTGAAGACTCTACTGAAAAGCTATTGAATGTACTAATATTTGAAAAATTTCTCAATAGTTTATAGTCACTAAGCATATGGTTTTCTTCCAAATTCCCCTTATCATCCCCCTTTTCTTCCTTGGAAGGGAAAGAAAATTTTTTTCTCATCGTGTTTAATTCTTGATTGAAGATGATATGTTAAAATCTATGAAGATGTGTAATAGGCAATGATAGGTAATGACAGGTAATAGCAAATACCAAACAGATCATGACCTGTGTAGACTATCAGACCCCATTAGGCAAGATTGTCTTCTGAATTCACATGTATTACATACATGATGAGACAGAGCAATTTTTATTTGTTTAGTAGGTAGATAACACCTTTTACTTGGGAAGCTCTTGATAAGTTCTTAGGGGAAGTGGGTTTCTGCAGGTATGGTGCTGGACTCATTTGGAGCTCTAGAATCATCTGTGTGATGGAGAAATAAGGTTGTTTGTATACAAGGGGCAAAGGAGGACAGAATTAAAGGATGAGAGGGATGAGAATGGGAACAAAGCAGAGGCAACAGGAGATGGAAGGCAGCTGTACTATGGATAACATTGCTTTTCTCATGATCACTGAAGTTGCTGGCCTCAGAATGCTTGTTGTGAGTGGGTTTTTGTGGATCCCAGAAAAGTGACATGTCTAGATCCATGCCAGGCTTTCTGGCTCCATGGATTTAGGAGTGGAAGCAACAGGGACCTAAAAGTGTAAATCCTAAGAAATATGCAGGTATAGTAATAATCTTTCACAGGGAGGATTTGGAGGCTCAAACGCAAACTGATAGTTTGAATGCGACTCATTCTGGTCTGTGTGTGGTGGTTTTGAGTGACATTCGCTTTATACATGGCCATATGTCATTTCAGTCATCAATATGTAGAGTGTTTTGGTTCACATTACTGCATGTACAATACATGTATAACTCACTAGAATTATTTTGAAATAGAAATGTTTACTTCTTAATTTTTTGTGGTCAATGTATTTCCCATATGCAAAGCAAAATCCTTGAACAGAGTTCTAACTCTGAGTTATGCTGTAGGTCAGATCATAGTCTCCTGTTATGACAACAGCAGAGCTAGTAATGAAGATTCTACCTTATTTCTAGTAACCAACATTTTAACAGTATTTTTTTGCTGTATTAATGAAAATTTCATTTTCTACGTTGACAAAAGATTTTTTGAGACACAAGGTTTTTAAAAAATGTACTCAAATGACCAACAAGGCTGTAAAATAGAAAAAAATATGATAGTGGAATGAGAGAAATCTGTTTTAGAAGGTGATTTTTGAAGGAAACAAAGAAATGGTTGACTTTACTGCCACGGCTCATGGCTGATTTGTGTACATATAGCACAAGGCCTGGCAGAAAAAAGTCCAGCTGTTGTTAATATGATGAGAATGATTTGCATGACATCGATGTAACCTGGCAGCCAAGGAGAGTAAACTGGAATGCTCATGCGTGAACAATGATGACTTCACTGTAGTAGTAAGTGGGGGTGGTAGGTGTTGAGGGAGCATGTGTACTATGTGGCCCTCACATTCAAAATGACTGAGCAAGTAGAGCAACGAATCTGCATCCAATTTTGTGTTAAGCTTGAACATTTCTCCATGGAGACTATTTAGATGATTCAGAAGGCCACAGCTATGGGCAACTGGTGATTGGCAGCTTCATCAGGACAATGCACCTGCTCATGCATCACATCTCATGCAGAGTTTCTTGGCAAATCATCAAATCACCCAGGTGACTTACCCCACTACAGCCCAGATTTGGTGCCCTGTGATTTCTGGCTTTCCCCAAAACTAAAATCACCTTTGAAAGAGAAGATGTTTCACACTGCCAATGAGATTCAGGAAAGTATGATGGGGCAGCTGATAGTGACTGGGAGAACTGTGTGAGGTCCCAAGTGCCTACTTTGAAGGAGACTGAGGTGACATTGTCCTGTGTACAATGTTTTGTGTATCTTCTTCAATAAATGCCTCTATTTTTCATATTACATGGCTGGATACCTTCTGGACAGACCTCATATAACCATTAAACGTATTTGACTAATTTTTAAAGGAATTTGCATTTTTATACAATATTTAATTACATCAAAAGAATCTGAGAACTCTTTGATTCTTACTCTGAATCTTAACAGGTCTACATGGCAAAAGCAAAATTTTTATACTTAAAGCTAATACAGAAAATGTCATATGGCTTCTTTTTCATTGCCACTGACCTACCTCAGGTGAGGAGTTTGTGGGTTTCTGTCACAGTCTCCTAGTGGTTTCTAATCTTTCTCTCCTCCAATTTATTCTCTATTACTCAGTAAGTGATATTTGTAAAGTTATGCACTCCATTGCTGTTAGGGTTAAAGCAAAACTTCTAACAAGGCTCATTATTCGTCAGTCTCTTTTGTTTGTCTGTACAAGCATATTTGCAGCTAATCACACATGTGCTATGGATGCTGTCTCATCTTTGGGCTTTTATGAACCTTTCTTTCCCATCTCCCTATCTCTGACCTCTTCACTCTTTTTTAAAACCCCACTTACAAGTCCCTTCTTTCAGGAAGTCCCCCCATCCCTCAAGAGAACTAACAAATAGTAGTCACCCTTTATTAAGAATTATAGAAAGCCTGGAGATTTCCTCATAGAAGAGGTGACATCTGGGTTGAACATTGAAAGACTGAGGCCAGGCTGATGAGGGGCAGAAGGGAGTTTCAGGCAGAAAAAATTAGCTTTGTTAATATGGAAAGGATACTGATTCTCATGGCTCTACTTGCTTAGTCATTTTGAATGTGATGGCCACACAGTACACATGCTCACTCAATGGCATCTACTACCCCCACTGACTAGTACAGTGAAGTCATTACTGTTCACACATGCGCATTCCAGTCCACTCTCCTTGGCTGCCAGGTTACATCGATGTCACAGAAACCATTCTTATTATATTAACAATGTTTGAAATTTGTGTGTGTGTGTGTGTGTGTGTGTGTGTGTGTGTGTGTGTATACATACATACAGCAAGAGTAAGAACAGGGGGAGGTCAGTCTTTTGTTTTGTTCAGGCTTTCAACTGATGAGATGAAGCCCACCCTCATTATGAAGGGAAATCCACCATTTAAAGATTAATCTCATTTAAAAGCCCTCTCATATAAACATCAAAATAATGTTTGACTATGTATCTGGCCACTGTGGCTCTGCCAAATTCACACATAAAATTAACCACCACACAGGCAGGAATTGGAAAAGAAGAAGTCCAACTTATTTTTCTTCTCTTTCTCCTTTCTTTGGCCAAATAGCCACCCAGAATGGAACAGAATAGAGAAGAATGGATAATGGATCTGAAGAACAAATGAAAGATGTTCTGCTCATACCACTAACTCACTAATTATAGACTTGGCCATTATTTTGGAAATTCTTTTTTCTATTGTTAGAATTTCAGTTTGGTTAGATCAGTCAATATTGTGACATTCTTGAATTTATATTTTTAAAAATTATGATAATGATTTAATGTCTTCTAAAATTATTTTCTAATGACCTCTGCTGCAATGGAGGCTTGTGTCACAAATGTGGATTTTATTAACCAGTAAGAGCAGTACTAAAATTTATTGTCATTTCAAAAGGAGATACCATCCTCTCAAATTTCCTGTTAGGTGGTATCAGTGTTTATTTTCAGATTTTTAGAAAAGTTTTATTGTATATTATATCCCTTAAGTATTCAGAAGAGAAGAGGTATGGGTATAAAATATAAAGATGTAAAAAGACAACATTGGATATGTAACCTAGATGGTGATTGGAACAATTCAAGTGAGAAATAATTCATGTTTTAAGAAGCAGCCATAGAAACGGAAAAGCGAGCTTCGGGTCCTGTGATATTTTATCTAGCGGCTGCACCTGTTTCTGTGAGGTATAATGTAATCGATAAATAAATGGAGAAAGGGCACGTTGATATTGACATATCTATAGTTCATTGAAGTGGAGATACTTGAGGGGCAAAAGAAAATCTGGTTTGAATCTTGGGAGAGTGTTGTGGGTTGATATTTATAGAGTGGGCAGCCATTGTACACCGACGGTCGGTGAAGTAATGACAGAGGGGAGCCTGTTTTCAAAGAGGGAACAGAAAGAGAGTAAACACAGCTGGAGCTCTGGAAGCCACTAAAAGTTAAGAGATATATTAAGAACTAAATGAGGAATACTCAAAGCAAAGCTAGAGGAGAGGGGAATCAGGAAACAAGGAAAGGATTTCCAACATGAGGTAGTATCACGTGATTAGGAAGACAATGTCAACCTCAGTGAGAATAGCTCCCATAGTTGAGGCAGTAGCTATACTGCAGCAGATGGAGGAAAGAATGTGGAGGGAGGAACTAGAGACAGCGAGGACAGATAATTCCTGTAAGAAATATAGTGCGAAAGGAAGGAAAGGAAATGGAGTGGTAACTAGAGAAGATGAACAGAATCTCCTTCCCCTCCTCCTTTCCTCCCTCCCTTCTTTCCTTGCTTCCTTTGTTCTTTCTTTCTTTCTCTCTCTCTCTTTTTTTAAATAATGGGATAAAAGAGTTAAGATAGTGGTGTGTAGTCAGAGCTTAAGATTCTGGAGGTGAATTAATGCTAGAGGTTGATGGGATCTATGGTATGATTTTGGGAGTACACTATGGGAGTTGAATGGAGGTAAAGATCTTTGGGATGGAAGAGGTCAGTTGAGTAGCTGGGGTGTAGGATAGGATGTTGGATAGGGGGGGTGAAGACTGTGGGTCAGATGACAATGTCCTCGTTAAATGTTGTGGAATTGTCTGAAGATTAGATGATGAGGGCAACAGGTTCAGGTCAATGTATATAAAGCCAAACACCATGAGCTCAAGGAGAAGAGGCTTCTTGAATGAAAATAAATGTGCAATAAACAGGGAGTGGTAGTAGGGAGCCAGGAGGATGCCAGCCCTGGCTCAGAGGCTGAGCTGTTCATGGTAACTTACGGCAGAATGTGCAGACCCTACTGGAGAAGTCAACGTGAAAGAATTTACCTTGCATCCAAGTTATGTTTCAGTTGTAAAAGGGATGCGGGACATGCCCTGGGAGTAGTTAAGGATTTAAGGATGTAGAGGATTTGGGTTTGCTTGTTGGTGTTTCAGAATGGAAGATTCCAAAGACCTGTGGGAGGGTCTGGGCTGAGAGCAGATGTGAAAGCACCCGCAGGAAAGGAGCAGAGGGAAGATGGGACAGTAGGACTAAGGAGCTCGATCAATCACTGGTAACTACAGAGAAAAAGGAGGCGGGAACTTCGCATAATGAATGGAAATTTTATCTTCGATAACTTTGGTAGTGGCATGGACCCACGTTTCTGGCTATGTGATTTCATAGGTATCCTGCTCCTTACCAATATTGAGCTGATATAGCCCACCAGGAAGTTAAGGTGACCATGAAGACCTCCTGTTGCTTCATACCTTCTCACATGTGCCAGAAAGGCCCAGGCTTCAGGAGTGAGTAGCTCTTACAGACAGTGGCCGTCAGTATAAGGATGACTAACTGTGGTGATTCCGTTTTGCCCACTTATCCCTCAGTGGGACCTTTGGGAATTCGAACGATGCTTATGAGAAACCTGTGGTTGATTAGCAGGATTGTTGAGGAATGCTTGTTTCCAGCTTTGCCCACAGGAGTTAGCTGAAATTCCCCTGTAGCCTCGCACCATGGAGTTAGCCTCTTTCAGTTCTAAGAGGGAAGAAGTAGGGATTTTCCAGGGAAAAGGAGAACCCCCTACCTCAGTCCCACCATTGTTCATGATCATAAACAAATGAACAAAATTCATCAGGTCAGAATATGTATTTTCATACTTCAAACCCTGTCATTTCAGCAACTTCATAGTGGTATTTATATCTTATTGCAGCTTTGTGCATTGATTTTATTCTTACCTAACAGATTATGGTTCTTTTAAAAAGTTATGTGGACATATCATTTTAAAAGATATAACTCAGATGATATTTACTTTTTGCTTTTTACTTCTTGCACTTCCTCAATGTCTAAGCTGGGACTGTGAGAGAAAATACTTTAGATTATTTCTGTAAGTAAGTATTCATGGAACCCACAGGGGAAGCACACTTCTTTTGTTTGAGTTGGAGAGTCACTAAGCAGAATAATATATAAGAAAAAATGCTGAAAATGAAAGTTACTAAAAATATTCAGTACCAATTCTTCAACATATCTACTAGAGTGTATTTTGGAACCACTGGGAAAAAAAAAAGACTCAAAATTGTACAAATGTACTGAGAAAGCAATAGGAAATGGTTCTAGCATCATATTTTATCTTCATTTAAAAATTATTTTTTTGAAAATTATATTCTCAATCGAAGGAGCCATTATATTCATTGCAACTACAGGAAGCTATTGATGACTATTAAAAAGGTCTATCTGAGCATGAGAGGATTCTGGGAAGATGGTGTAGTAGGAAGCACCAGAAATCCAGTTGTCCACCCAGACAACAGTTACACTGGCAGAATTGTCTGATGTAACTATTTTAAAACTCTGCAGTTTGCTGAAAGCTTGCTACTTCCAGGGGAAGGCTTGGGCGTTAAATTGTGATTAATTTCAGTCAATTTCATCACTTCTTGGTTACCTATTTTCACTCCTTAGCCTATTGTCAGGTCATCATGCACATGTTCCTGAAGCAGCTTCCACACAGCTTGCAGGATCCAGAGTGGCAGTAAGGACCCTGTCCTCCAAATATCAAGGATCTGTGTTTTGATTGCTGGTTACTGATTCTGATCGTAGAAGTGCAGACACAAAAGAAAATGAGAAAGGAATTAAAACATTTCACTGCAAGAAAAAAATACACAATAGAAGATACTAATGAAGGAAATGAGAGACAAAAAAGGTATAAGGCATATAGAAAATAAAAAGCAAAATGACAGAAGTCCCCCCTTATCAGTAATTAAGTGTACATGGAGTAAACTTTGTAATCAAAAGACAGATTGGCAGAATGGATTAAAAACTTAAAAATATGATACAGATACATGCTATCTACAAGAGATTTACTTAGATCCAAAACACAAGTAAGTTGGAGAGAAAAGATAGAAACATATATTCAATGCAAATAGTAACCAAAAGAGAATAAATAGACTGGCCAATGAGCATTTGAAAAGATGTTCAATATCATTAATTACAAGGGAAATGCAAATCAAAACTACAATGAGATACCACCTCACAAACATTAGGATGGCTATTATTAAACACACACACACACACTCCAGAAAAATAGTGTCGGTCAGGATGTGAAGAAATTGGAACTCTGTGAACTGTTGATGGGAACATAAATGGTGTTGCCACTGTGGAAAACAGTATGGTAGTTCTTCAAAAAATAAAACATAGAATTTCTATATGATTCACCAATACTAGTTTGGATATGTATCCAAAAGAATTGAACGTAGGGTCTCAAAGAGCTATCTGTACACCATGCTTATAGCAGCATTATTTGTAACATTTAAAACATGGAAGCAACCCAGTCCATTGACGCATGAATGGATAAGCAGAATGTGGTATACATATACAATGGAATATTATTCAGCTTCAGAAAATGAGAAAATTCTGTCATATGCTCAAAACGGATGAACCTTGAGGACATTATGCTGACTAAAATAAGTCAATCACAAGAAGACAAATACTGTGTGATTCCACTTATATGAATTAAAATAGTCAAAATGATAGAGATAGAAAGTAGAAAGATGAGTTTGAGGGGGTGGTAAGGGAAAGCGGGAAATGTGGAGTTATTGTTTCATGGGTATAGAGTTTCAGTTTAATAAGATGAAAAGAGCTGTGGAGGAGGTGACGATGCTTGCACAAAAATATGAATGTACTTACTAATACTGAACTATATACTAAAAAAGGATGAGATGTGAGTTTGACATATAGTGTTTTAAAGTCACTGAAAAGATGAGAGTTGACGCCATGAATTTGGTTTAGAGAGAGGAGGCAAAGTGAAAGATCAGAGCAGGACCTAAGTTTTCACCCGCTCAGTGGTTGTTTCTTTCTTTCCTGTAAATTAGGTTTCTCTCTTTTGGTTTCTCTGTCAATTTTATCTCCTCTGCTTTCTATTTACAGAAATCCCTCAGAAATTTTTGTCTATGGCTGATCCACCTTTCCTTTGTGGTTTTAATCTTGTAACTTCTTTTTTTCTGTTACTTCACTGTGGTTTGGGGAGACGGTGTGTGTAGTGACTGCCATCCATCCAATGCACGGTCCCCAGGGAGGTTTCTCAATGCTCTTGCACCAATTCTCCCATTTTTCAGTCTTCTTCTGAGCTACTCCCTCGTGGCTGAAATGCTACGTTGTTTTTCAAAATATTTCCTAATTTTAAGGTTCATTTTAATTTTAACTGTCTTCAACAAATGAAATCCATAGCCAGTCTTCTTCCAATCAGTTGTTCCCTCTCCTGAATGGGTATGACACTTCACTCTTCTTACTTTTTTTTTGCATTTACCATGCTAATATTGTCTCTTGCTTATTTTTCAGGTCTATATGTCTGTCTCCCCTAAAGAATGTCTGCCCTTTGGAAGCAAATCCTCTTTTAGACTTTAAAAATTGTTAGTGTTATAAAGGCTATGCCTTATTCATATAAGTGCTCAATAACTATTTAAAAATCAACCTTCCTTTTAAAATCATATGATCTTTGTGTCATTTATCATAAGAATCTCATTGATACTAAGCATTTACTTGTGGACAATGTGTTGAACATTTTCACAGAAATAAAGAAAGGCTGAATTTCCAGTATTGCTAGTTTGGCCTTGTAGGAAACATTAAAAAAAAAATCCCAACTAGTTCTATACTCTGATCCAATTGGTTAACACAATATCACCCATAGATACTTAAAAAACTCAATGGATTATTATAATTAGTGAATAAAAAGATCTTTCTACTACTGACAAAGGAATGATTATGTCCTTTCTAGGGCTCATAATATCCTTGGGATTCTGAGAATATTTTGAATCTACAAAGAATATAGTATTCATCTCCAAATGAATAATAATAAGAAATATGTATAGACTTCAGGCATCTGTCTTTATAACTTATTTTTCAATAGAGCTCCGTTTGCTTTTGCAAATTGTTAGATGAATCTCATTTGCTCTCAAGACTTGGAATTTTTACTACTTTCCTTCTTCTCTGGGCAGTGCTATCTTCAAGTCCTTACCACTGTTAGATTTCTAGAAACTAGAAAGTACAAAATAAATCAGAACAAGCAGCAGCTATAGAAAAATCAAATAGAAATAAGGAAGCAAAGAAAACTCAAAGAAAGCTCCCAAATTTCAAGTCAGACAAATGCACACGCGATAATAGGAACATTTAAACGAGATTTAAAATCAATGTGTATCCCTGAAACCTTGTATATATCAAGGTGAAAGTTTCATTTCATAGTTTCTGTAGAAAAATCACTAAAACTTGAATGGCGAGGGAAGAAAAACCAAATACTTGGGTTATATTAGACTTGACTTCATCTCAGTTACAATTGTAAATGAACTTCATTAAGCCCTCAACATCTTGAGAGTGTCATTTTCTATTAAATGATGGTTGATATACTATCAAGAAACTGGTTTTTATCTGTAGTTTGTTTCCTCATCAACAATCTTATTCGTCGGCAGCCGTCCGTCTCGAGAGACGATGGTGTAGCTTCTTAAGAGTCTATCTGCACCGCCGAGAATGGTTGTGCAGTCCGACTCGGGAGTGACACGGTATCTGTCTCCTCCCCTGTTGAATCGACATCTTGCGATGACGCTGGGGTGTCCTCTCCAGTGAAGCTGAAGCTACAGAGCCTGGGCAGGGTGATATGGAGGGTCTGCTGTTGCCCATGCAGCAGACCCCCCCTCTCTTCGCAGCTGAAGGGCCCAAGGGAAAGACGGAGTCAATACAGCTTGGCTTCAGGTGCGCCGCAGGAGTTGCCGGTGTTGACTACAACGTCAAACCGCCTTAGGGACTCCGGCTCTGGATTTTCTGTCGGGGTTTACTCCCTTAGCCTTTCCCCTGAAGAGGTATGCCGCAAGGCAGCGGAGGTTTTTTGGAGTCAGAGTTTTCCTTCTCTGATGTGCCCTGACTGGAAGATCGAACCAACGACACTTAGCTCGCAGGCCGACGCTCAATCCACTGAGCCAAACCAGCCAGGGCTAACAATCTTATTAAAGTAGTAGATATAAGTGTGATTATTGCCTGTATTCTAATGCTTTATGGTTGCCCATGTGTTTTTATTAACTCATTTGTTCCTATAGATAAAATTTAAAGGTAGGCAAGGTGAATATTAAATAAGCATTTTATATTTTTGTACATGACAAAACAGATGTTACTAGTCCAAGATATATATTTAGTAAATTGCAATAGACATGTTAATCACTGTCTGCCTCTCTACAGCTCCAGTGATCACATGACTATGTCTTAGACAGTCACAACTAAATGAACCCATAGGTTGACTAGGTGGTTATGATAATCTATAGTGACAAAATCTGGGTAGACATTAAAGAGAGGAACAGTCATACATCTACTTTAGAGATTGAGAATCAAGTTATTGAGAAACCTGAGTCATTTGGAATTCAGGTCTAGAACTTATTGGTGGTAACACAGAATTGGGTTCATAGTCATGTTGGGCTACAGTAAAAATGGGTAAAGAGAGAAAGATGATAAAAAATATTACAGATTGAATATATTCATAGAGTAAAATATAGAAAAGCAGTCTAGGCAATTCTCTAACAACTGGGTGATTTTGATTTCCCATCTTGCAGTCCTAGGTCACGAGAAGCCCAACTCCATTTCATTTTCCATCTTAGTATTTATTATAGGATATTTTATATTTTCTAATAAGCCTCTCTTTTATTTTGTTAATTTGAGTAAGGTTTGCTTCTTGTGACTAAAAAAGCCTTGTCAGGAGCAATGATTTAGATTATCCAGTGCCAGTCACAGCATCACTTGCTAAGGGCTGAAGGTGACAAAGACAACCGATATTACATAGTAAAATGAAGCAATGCCATATAAGCCTATACCTTTAGAAATACTGAAGTCAAATATTTTGGAAATATGATATTGGAGAAGTAGACACTGTTTTACTAAAAAAAGAAAACAATATTTAACTGGGGCCAAAAATAAAATAAAGCGTAGCTATTCTGCCAGTCTTCAAATTATGTCATACTTTGTATTGCTCTTTGATTGCTTTCCACTTTTATCCATTAAGAAGAATTGGATCAATTATGAGGCTGCGAGAATCATTCGTGCTTCAATGATATGTTCTTTAAAGTTATGTTTTAGAAAATTATACTTACTGAGATATATAAAATACAACGGGGATTTTCTAGAGTCTGGAAAATCAAAATTTTCCCCTCTCACAACAAATATAACTAGACCAGGTAGAAAATTTTACCACTAATTTTTAGAAAACATGCCTATATCACCAATAAGCAAACCATGCACCAAACCAGCAATATTTCAAGTACAAAAATAGTGAGTTTATTTAGTGATTTGATTTCCTGTCCTTTTCTTGGAATAAATTGGATTCAGCCTCTGGATTTTCCCTAAGATTCCTCCACCATGTGTTTAAATATCTTTCGATAAAATGTTGGTTATTTTAAAAAGAATATGTTTATTTATGAGTGAGATTGAGTACATACATATTAATAATCACAGGGCAGAAAAATGTGTTTCTTCTTAATCTTGAAAAAGAAAAACCATATCTCTATCTTAACCTTAAATTACCAATCTGAATCCTTTTGAAGACTTTTACTATTATGATAAGAATGAACCTATTTTAGATTTTGAGACTCAGGGAGAGTGCCTTCCTTTATTCCTGATATTTGTGTTGGAAGTGAAGAGAAGTCACTGATGAAATTATTACTCTTCATTACTCTGGCTTCTTGATCTGTAGGATAATAGCCTCATTATATATCCATCATTCTTGTAATCTCTTTTTAGATGAACATAATACTGATTATTTAAAATTTATTTTTTACTTACAAAAAATATTAAGTTGCTTACAGTCAAAACAAACAAAAAAAAGAGTAGCGCAAAAAATATATAAAAGTACACTAATATAGAATAAAATAAACAATCAAGAAATAAAGTAAAGGAATGATTATATTTTTAAATGTCCTTACTAATAATATAACAAAATGCTTCTTGGTAGTCAAGGCAAAGATTGAAATATAATGGATTATAGATAATTCCCATTATTATTAGGAAATGAATGAACTAGTTCATCAGGACCTAAAATCCACATTCATTCCCCGCTGGGAGCTCTCAAAAAATCACGGAATTGATTTGTTTTTCAGTGTGGGAGACAAAAATGGAGTATGTATGTGATGGAATTTTTACAATTTTAATAAGTTGGTCTTTGATTAAAAAGTGTAAGACTTAAGATCAAAAGAAAACTTCACAGGATGCTTGCTTATTAGAATTTTCAAATATTTAAAATCTCAGAAACAATATATCTTTAAGGAGCTTGTTTCTCACAACAGCCACAGCAACCCTGTCCATCGCATGCTCTGTTTTAGAATGTGACTTTGCTCCTTCATTCATAAAGAGATGGATTTACTTCCTCTTTCCTTGACTTTGACCTTCTGAATTATTTTGACCAATAGTATGCAACTTTCAAGCCTAGTACTGAAGGGGTCTTGCATATTCAGTTTCACTGATTTGGAAGCCAACTGCCATATAATGAAGTTAAGGCTACTTTATTGGAAAGGGGATGTGGAAAGAGGCCCTTGAAGATAAAAAGGCTCACATAGAAGAGAAAGGAGGGATCTTAGGTGACAGAAGCACCAACTGCTAAAGATGTGAATGAAGCCATCTGGGATGGGCCAACACCAGCTCAATTCCCGGCTGAATGTGGCCACACGGGTGATTCCAGTCAACACTAAATGGAGCAGAAAATCAACACATAGAATTGGAAGAAATAAAAGATCATTGTTTTTAAACTAATTGTGGAATCATTTATTATGCAGCAGTAGATAACTTATGTGTGTATTTTGCAAATATTTTTTTAGAGTCTGTGGCTTTTTTGTCCGTTATCTTGACAGTGCCCTTGGCAAAGCAGAGTTTTAATTTTAATGAAGTCCTGCTTATAAGTTCTTTATTTCCTGGATCATGACTTTAGTGTATCTGAAAAGTGATAGTTAGACCTAAGGTTATCTAGATTTTCCATTATGTTGTCTTTGAGGACTTCTATAGTTTTGTGTTTTCATTTAGGTCTGTAATCCACTGTAACTTAATGTTTGTGAAAAGTGTAAGTTCTGTGCCTATATTTGTTTCTCTTTTTCATGTGGAGGTTCAGTTAGTTGTTCCTGTAGCAGTAATGGAAAAAGACTACCTTTTATCCATTGTATTACGAAAGAGGTAATTTTGAATTAAAAAACAATATGACAAAACAATTTAACTTTATGTGATGATCATATGGATTATATATATATATATATATATATATATATATATATATATATAAAATATCGAAATGGATCCACCTTCAATATTGCATTAAGCTTGAACATTCCTCCATAAAAACTATTTGGATGATTCAGAAGATCACAGCTATGGGCAACTGGTGATTGGCAGCTTCATTCCAACAATGCACTCACTCGTGTGTCATGTCTCATGCAGAACTTTTTGGTGAAACATCAAATCACCCAGGTGACTCAGCCCTCCTACAGTGCATATTTGGCACCCTGAAACTTCTGGTTTCTCCCAAAATTAAAATCACCTTTGAAATGGAAGAAATTTCAGACCATTGATGAGATTCAGAAAAATACAACAGGGCAGCTGATGGCAATTGGGAGAACTATGTGAGGTCCCAAGGTGCCTACTTTGAGGGGGACAGAGGTGTCATTGTCCTATGTACAATCTGTAATGTTATTATATCTTGTATATTCTTCAATAAGCTTCTCTGTTTCTCATATTACATGTCTGGATACCTTCTGGACAGACTACACACACACACACACACACACACACACATATACAAATATACATATATATTCTAGCTTGTTACCATGTAAATACTTCCTTATTATAAATATGTGCAATCAATAGAAAACCAATATGTGAAGATACATCTAAAGAAGAGCAGACAGGAACATATTAACCACCTGGCTATACATACAAATTATCTCATGGCAGTAACTCCTGGGTCTCTTCAATTAAACAAGGATTATATCTTGTCATTTACATGAGTTAAGGGATAGGAGCCATAAAAGGAAGTGTCCTTGGGATTTCTTGATCTTTATCCTATAATTTTTAAGCAATAAAGAACTTTTTAGATTTCCCCAACATGGCAGGATTCTTAATTCTCTTCCCATCCCAGAAAAAAGCAGTTTAGAAACCATGGGGCTCCCCATGCAGGAATGTGAGCTGAGATCCCCGATAGAAATGGGGACATCCAGTGGGAATTCACCCACTTCCAGGGGAGTGTCCCTTCCCACCTGGGGAATACCTGGGGTGTTATTCTCCTAATTCTAAACCAGTGGATATACATGAAGTTTTCTTGAATTTGCGATGGTGACTAACTGCTACAGGTTGCCAAGTTCTGCTTATGACTTCAGATGACAAAATTCCTGATGAAGGAGTTGTCTATAGCATTTATTCTCTGCTTCCACCATATGGTTATGAGAAACTGACTGCCCTGTTCTGGCATCCTAGTTTTCAATTCTTCAAAGACTGAGTTAAGAACAAAAGAAAAAAAAAAAAAGGGAGAGAGGGAAGAAAAGAGGGAGGGGAGGAGGGAGGGAGGAAAGAAAGAAGGATGGAAGGAAGGAAGGAAGAAGGAAGGAAGGAAAGAAGGAAAGGAGAGATCAATGAGTAGGGAGATGGATGAGTAATTTGAGTTTAGATGTAGTTTTAGATTTTGTCTACTGGGTTGCTTCTAACTTGTCAATTAGTTGTAGTTTATTTGCCAAATTATCAAAATATAAATTCAAAACAGCGTGTTTCTAAAAGTGTATTATTGCTGAGTTGTTTTGTGGCTTCATCATGGAAGTCTGGTTTTAAAAATAATATGAAAGCGAGGGTTCTCAGTAGGATTGTGAGGTTTAATCCGAAACCAGAACCAGCAACAAGGATGATTAACTCACCACAGATGAAAAATGAAACCACTATGACCTAGCCAAAAGAAATGTGTTTAAGTATGTGTGTTAACCAATGGCTTCTGTATGGTAAAATAAACTGCCAACAAAACGAAGAGGCCACCAACTGAATAGGAGAAGATATTTACAAACAACAGCTCCAACAAGGGGTTGATATCTAAAATATATAAAGAACTCATACACTCAACACCAAACAAATGAACAATCGAATAAAAAATCAGCAGAGGATCTAACCAGACACTTATCCCAAGAAGACATACAAATAACCAACAGAATAATGAAAAGATGCTCAACTTCACTAGCTATTAGGGAAATGCAAATCAAAAACACAATGAAATACCACATCACACCTGTTAGAATAGCTGTTGTCAACAAGACAAGTAGTAAGTATTGAGAGGTTGTGGAGAAAAGGGAATCCTCATTCACTCCTATTGGAAATGTGAACTGGTACAGCCCCTATGGAAAACAGTATTGACGTTTTTCAAAGAATTAAGACTACAGTTATCATATGACTCAGTAACCCAAAACATTTGAAAACATTTATTTGCAAAGATATATGCACCTCTATGTTTATTGCAGCCCTCTTCATGGTGGGCAAGACGTGGAAACAACCAAAGTGCCCTTCTATAGAGGAACGGATAAAGATGTGGTACATATATACAATGGAATACTACTCAACCATAAGAGAACGTGAAATACTGCCATTTGCAACAACATGGATGGACCTTGAGAATATCATGTTAAGAGAAAGAAGTCAGTCAGAAAAAGCTAAGAACCATATGATTTCACTCATACGTGGGATATAAAACTGAAACTCATAGACAGACAACAGCATGGTGGTTACCAGAGGGAAGGGAGGTTGGGGGTTAGTAAAGGGTAAAGGGGGGAAGTTTATGGTGACAGATGATTTGACCTTGGGTGGTAGGCATACAATGCAATGTACAGATCCTTTATCATAGAAATGTATACTTGAAACCTATGTAATCTTATCAACCAATGTCACCCCAATAAATTTAACAAAAAGGAAAAAAATTATAAATTTTATAATTTATCAGAAGTTTAAGGGACATACATCAAGTGTATTTTTTACCTCAAATTAGCTGAATTTATTCTTGCTTAAAGTATCAAAATGAAATATTTTCTCAGAGTTCTGGTATAGAGTCCTTGAAACTCTATATGTTTTGTGTTCATTTGGCAGATAAAGAGACACATCCCTAAGTATTCATATGAACATAATTATTCTAACTAAAAATTCCCTATGCTTATCTACAGTATCATTTCTTAAGAAGGTTTTTCCTTTGAGATAAAAATGTTGGGAAGAAAATGCCACCGATATAACTATTGCTATAACTCATTGCTGCCTATTTTCAGATTTAAAATTCTTAGCATTATGACTTGATGTTGTATGCACATTAATTTAACTACCAAATAATCAGCATAGCATAGTATAACAGAGCTTGATGTTTTTGAGGGCTTGGGCAACATTTTGGATTTTCCCATATGATTTTTTATTTTTATAAAAAATATTTTTAAAACTTATTGATTGATTTTAAGAGAGAGAGAGAGAGAGAGACAGAGACAGAGACAGAGACAGAGACAGAGACAGAGACAGAGAGACAGAGAGATCAATTTGTTGTTCCACTTATTATGCATTCATTGGATGATTCGAACCCACAACCTCAGCATATGGGGATGATGCTCTAACCAACTGAACTACTTGGCCAGGGCTTTAAAAAACTTTTGATATAGTTTGAAGCTTACAAAATTTGCAACAATAGCACAATATTTACAAGTTGTTTGTTTATATTTTGCCCTGTTTATTTATTCTCTTATCTCTCTATGAGTATATATACACATATATTCTGAATACATATGTGTATGTATGTATATAAAAGGTTTAAGAATTGATGTCAAGTATATGTTGATTGTTATGTGAAAAAATTTAACTTGTTTTCTGTTGTTTTCAGTGATCAGATAATCAATATATTGTGTATAAATTTGAGACAGGCTTTGGTTCAACATAAGGAAGAATTTTCCAGCATCTCAGCTGCCCACAAGTGTTCACTGGTATAAATTGTGACAAATAAATGCCTCCTTTATCAGATTCTGAGGAGGAATTAATATTTATTAATGATGTGTTAGAGAAGAATTAGATATCCTCTAAACTCCCATAGTGATAAAAGAGAAAACCATTTCCATTTACTAAAGAGCTTTTTGGATCTTGACATAAGAATTTAATCTATGGAGAAGAAGGGCAGCCATCTTATATTACTACTCCGTACTCTAAATATATGAAAGAGGCAAATGCAGTGGGAATAAGTGAATGTCAGTAGTATCAATACTTTCCAAAACACCTTCAGATCATAGTATATAGAGTTAACATGAACTCTTACATCTTTTACATCTCTGAAGAGAAAGATATTTAAAACCATTATTTTAAAAATTTGTAAGTTCCTAAAATTTCATAAAAAACATCAATGCTTAGCAGAGAGCTAAAAAAAGAATATTTATAAATAATTGTTGAAGTAAAAATATATCAATCATGTTAGTAAGTTTTAGTGTTAAGTGAATTTTGCTCTGTTTTAAATGTTTATAATTGATAATCCATGTTTGGATTTATATGCTAACACTCTATTAATTATAACATTTGATTACCTTATTCTTCAAACATGTCAGATAAAGTTTACTTAACTCCTCTTTTTTACAATCTGCCAAAAAAAAAAAAAAAAAAGATCAAACAGACCAACATCTGCTTTGCATTATGATATGGCTGACTCTCCTTCTGGGCCTCTGCCCCCAATACATACAGACTTAAGAACTCATGCATGCATTGGTATGTTTTACCTATTTGCATTTATACATACATGGATAGACAAGTACAGCTACATATGAAAATTCTTGTATAATATGTATGTGTATCTATATATGATACAGGGAGTAACAGAGGCACTGAAAGACAGAGAAAATTGTCTTAGCAGGATTCTTCTAAAATAATGGGACTTGGCAGTTACTGGGTACTTAACCAGTGCTAAGCAAAATGCCAAGTGCTTTAAATTGCTTTATCTTTCTAAATGCTCATAACTCTTTAAAATTCTACTGTTGCCTTCCTTTTAAAGATCTCACAGTTAGTATGTGGCATAATTGAAATTTGCATTTGGTAGGTATGATTCTAGCTATTCTTAAGCACTAAATCACATGGTCGATAATGACCAACACAAACACTATCTTCTCCCATTCCCTAACTTGTCACAAATTCATGTCTCCATAGCTCTATTCTTAGGCCTGTTAAGATCAGTGGCTCTCAACTGGGGAGATTTTGCCCCTGCGGGATATTTGGCAATGTCTGAAGACATTTTGACTTATCATAACTAAGAGGATATTACTGGTGGAGCCCAAGAATGCTGCGAACATCTATACTACATGGAACACACACACACACACACACACACACACACACACACACACACACACATACCCCAAAGAATTATCTGACCTGTATCTTAATAGTGACAAGATTGAGAAACCCTGATCTGGAGAGACATATATTTAAAGAGAAATTTAAATATTTAGTGTGTATACTTCCATGATTATTTTTCTTTAGGGGTTCCTTTTAAGTTGTTAGAAGACAAATGTCTCTTCAACTGTTTCAGCATTCTGTAGTAGGTTATTTTTACTCACAAAACACATAAATTTATTTCTACTTCAGAGAACAGTATTACCACATTGTTCTTGATATTCAACTATGTTATATGTCTAAAATGTCTTGACTTGGTGTTGTTGACTATATGTATTAAAAAAACCCCACAATCTTGGATAAGAAACCTGTTATGAAGTCATCCTTTTATTAGTCCAAGTGGTATGATTTAATCTATATTGTGTTGGGAAAGAGACATACATCCAGCAATAAATGAACATGTTTTCTCAGTACAACATTTACTGCTTTGAAACAGCTTGAGGCCATCTCCTTTCCATGAACTGACTATGGCAGATCACATTTCACATACTCAAAAGGACCAACAAGTCGTTGTCAAACTACAGTGCTCTCTGACCTAACCAAACCTTCTCGTAATGCAAATCTTATGAAATGGGGTTTAGTTCTTAGCTTTGAAATTTGGGTTGTCAACATCCATAAACTATTGTGGGAGAAAGAGTTTTTGTGAATGAAAAAAAGAAATAAGAATGGTGGAGAAGTTGTGCGTGAGTATAGGTACATGCATATGAAATTGCTAAAAATTTGACATTTTTCACCTATAAAAATGGCATCTTCACATAGTTTGATCTATATAAGTTTTGGTTCTTGAACTAAATGTACTAATAAAGAGCAATGGCTCTGCAATTACCCTGTGTTAATTGTTCGGCCCATGGCTCTGTGTGTTCCTGCTAGTGAACTTGAGACTGTTGTTAACCTGTCTAGATATCAGTTACCCAAAGCCTTCAGTTCCCATGTTTACCAAATATGTATATTTTGTTTGTCTTCACAAGAGCAGGGAGCTTATCTATCTTTTCATAGTTTCATTTTCATTCCTTAGGCACTGCTGCATATAGTGACCACAGTCAGTGTCTTATAAATATTGGTTGCATGAATAAATGGATGAAGAATAGTATTTATTTAATAGAATTCTTGTGAAGCTTAAATGAGATCATGTATGTTAAAGTCCCCATTCTATAAAGTGTGAAATGTTAACTGTGATTATTATTATTTCAAAAAGAACAAGATATTCAGAGGTTGTATTATTCTGTTTTCATGTATGTTTATCATCATCTTGGAACTATATTTTTGGTTCAATGCTATTACTATAAACTTTTATCTGATCCTGGTGAACTTGTGTGTCGGGTACAATTAACACATTTTGAGAAATATGATCCTAAATTTTTGGTGCATGTAGCATTCTTTAAATTGTTTAGTGAATGAATGAATAAATAAATTCACTTCCCCTTCTCTCTACTTCTGCCTTTCTCCTCTAGATTATGAGAGAATATATTCTCTTCATAAATATCTATAATTAAGCAGGTTTCCATTGCAAATAGACAAGTTCCAGGAAGCCATCTAGAGTCTTAATGAGGTTTTAGCCACCATCTCGTCGGCCTGTGAGCCAAGTGTCGCTGGATCGATTCCCAGTCAGGGCACATGATTAGGTTGCACGTCAGTTCCCCAGTTGGGGGCACGAGTGAGAAGCAACCACACGGTGATGTTTCTCTCCCTCTCTTTCTTCTTTCCCCTCTCTCTAAAGATAAATAAACAAACAAATGAACAAATAAATAAATTATTTAAAATATTAAAAAATAATAAAGGAAGAGTCCAAGGTAATAGGGATATAACATGGGCAAAATCCATTGTTAGTAGAGTGCATAGAGGTGGATAAGAGAGAATGAAAGCCATGAGGAGACTGTTGCATTTATCCACAGAAGGGGTGATGGGGAGTGGGATTGGGGCAGTGGCAGTAGTGGAGGGACATGTGGAGAGGTTCACAAACTGTATTGGATGTAGAAGCAATGGTTTCCAGTGACATAGTGCCTGAGGGCAGTGGATGAGGAGGTGGAGGTGTTGGGTGATTTCTAGGTTCCTGTCATAAACTGATGAGTACATGTTCTTCAACTTCGCAACATATAATCCCCTGGGAGCCTTTTAAAAAGAACCCATGCCTGTACCCTATTTGTAAAAATTCTAACTTAATTTGTTTGAATGGAGTTCAGATCTCAGTAGTTTTAAAAATTCTCAGATGATTCTAAAATGCAGCACTCAAAGATGAAAATTGCTGGGTTAGGGGGCTATATCACTCGCTGAGATATGGAAAAGGGTCAGGGTTTTGAGGAAATACAGTAAATCCCATTTTGGTTATACTGAGTTGGAGGTATCTGTGAATACTTGTGATACCAAGCAGGAAGTTGGATACCTGGTCTGAGCTCAGATGAGTGGACTTGGATGGTGATGTGACCTTAGAATAGTATCTGAAGCCATGGGAGTTTCCCTGGCTTTGGCTAGAAAGAGGGTCATCTTAATTATAATAAACCACTACCTCTTATTACCCTTAGAAAAATGCAGAAATATCACCACCCCATAAACTTCATTTAATCATTTCTGGTGGTTCCCAGTGATGGCATGTGCAGATCCATAAACTGTTGTCTCATTGTCTTCTACTCTGTCCCTGAAGTTTGTCCCCTCACAAGGTGCTTGGAGATTGTACTTCCCCACTGGCACCACTGGTGGAGGTCGGGGTGTCAAGGGGCTGGTTGCCTCGTGGTGCTCTAGCTCGGAAGCCCAGAGAGCTACCTTTCCTTCATTGGAGTTGCACCCTGCATTAAGTGTGCCACAGCAGAGTCACATGGGGGTCCTCAGGGTTCTCTCCCCTACTCTGTGTCAAAACTTGAACAAAGCACCCCACAGTATCAGTAGGTCCACACACTAGGTCCACAGTAACTCCTTCAGCCTTTTTCTCTACCCCTTTTCTCAGTGAAGTTCAGATGGGCACCCGAAGTGCCCAGTGCAGAAGGGAGGAGCCATAGTGATGGGGAGCTCTTGCTGTTATCTCCGTCCTCGCTCCCTAGTCCTCAAATCAGCGGGATCCAAACATTCTTCCTCTTGCTCGGCGGGGAGATTATCATGAGGCCTCTAGTCACCAAAAGCGTTCAAGGACTGACTGCATCTCAGCAGCAAGGAGTGTGGTTTCAGATAGTGTCATTTACTTGAAGATGTGGGGCGAGGAGACTTGAAGTTTGATCAAATGGAATCAGAGGTGAATTTGCTCTCTATCCAAATTAGCATTCTCTCTAGAAGACGTTTATACCAAATATGGAAAGCAAGTTATCTGACATGCCAGAGAAATATTGCCAAACAGCAATGAAAATTACATATTAGTAATTAAAAAAATGTATATTCTTTGGCAAGTGTTTTCAAAAGCTAAAATAATCTGGATTATATTTGCTCTGGTATATTACAAGCTCCAGATGTTAATAAAATAGAAATGGTTAACACAGATGGATGCAGCCTTAAGAACAGTAAATTGTAAGATGAAGTGAAAAACAGCTGAGGTACCTGTCACTCAACCTGTATTAAGAAAGACAAAGTATGACGCAAAAGTCCTCCTTATGAATCATAGTATAGTATTTGATCTGGTAATTTGAGTAAGTCATCTGAAACAGAAAGTAAATCCATTCTTTTTTCTTTTGGACTACAGTTTGAGAAATTGTCAAGCACATAGCAACATGACATCTCTGAAGTTATTCTAAATCATTTCAAGTGGTATCAAGGAGCTACCATAAGCAACGTGTTATAGAAGCTCTTTGGAAAAACCAGTATTCATATATGAAGGAAATGAAGAGGACTCATTTCAAGTCTTACAAACCTGCCATGATGGACTTCATTATGTGTATTTGATTTTCAATGAACAGAATTAGTTTATGTTATTTTCCATTTATGTATGAAAGAAACTTTGGGTTCTTCTTTTGGATGGAAGAAATTTTGGATCCTATTCTCTAGCAGACTGAAAAGCTTCTTTCTCTCTGTTTCAAATATAAATGAAAAAAAATTGAAGAAACTTTGCTTAGGTTCCTCTTTATGCAGAGGCACTGCTACTCCATATATTTTAAAATAGCTGATAAATGGCCATAAAAACTACAACCAGAAAAACTGTAGGAATATAAACTCAACACTGAAGAGGAAAAATGATTTATAATGCCAATAATAATTGCTAGACAACTAAGAATTGACATTTCTCCAGGAAAACTTAGAGAGCAATGTCGGCTGCTACTGGCTGTATAACTTTTCCCTGAGTCTCAGGTGTTTTATTAAGAGAAGAGTAAGTGTAAGGACATTGGGGTAAGGTCCTACTTTGCTCATTGCGAGAAAGGCACTAATCATCTTTGTACAAATTAAGGGGACTATAGAATCCACTTTTCAGTCACAGGGATTTGTTTTAGGAGGTGGTTTGTTTCAAATTTCATCTTGTTAATAATGTGGAAACATCTGCAAATACAAGATATTTAATGAGAATCTGTAATATCTGCTCTAGAGAACTTGAAACGATGTTGCATCATCTTCTTCACTCACTGGTCATTAACAAAAAGAATCTAGGACAATGATTTTTAGGGTAATTTGTGGAGGAGTCCTAAATTCCATCGGATCTGAGGTTGCCCCCTAATAATATCCTACAACATCATCTTTAGTAACCTGGAAATACATCTGTAAATAATATAATATACTTGTATATATAATTTCCAAAATATGAATGTATTGCTTCAATCAGAAATAAATAAGAAGTTATCTTTAATAAAATTATGTGTATTTTAAAGCAAATACGAAGACAAAGCTATACCAAACAAACAAACAAACAAAAAAACAAAAAAATGTGATAGATGCTTCCACATATAGAGACACTGTGGGTACAACTGAACACTAACCCAAGTGAATTATGTTCATGATTAAAACATTGGCATTAATGGTGTGCTTTTGTTGAAGTTTTTTCTTTTAATCTTGATAAAGTACCGATGGCAACAAAGTACAATATTCCGTCAATTTACATGCTATTTCCATTTCTAGAAAACAGTGTATATTAAAACAGTTCAAAATGCCTTGCATTTATATGTAAAGCGGATTAGATTCTCAGCTCAGAAGACTCAAATTACAAACAAGTTTTAAATTCACATGAATGTCCAACGGGAAAACATAAATCTATATACAACTACAGAATATTTACTGTGTGTGTCTGTTTCATACATTCCTGGAAGCCTAGCATCCCCGGTTCCTGCATGTTAAATTCCAGTAGGTTTCCCAACCCTGGAGACACACAAAAATGATACTCTAGGGAGCAGTAACCCCTGTTGCCCTCTCTCCCTGTGGGGAACTACTGTTTAGACAGGCAGGAGAAGGGGTTGGAGATTTCCCCATGTGGTCCTTTTGCACTGCACAAAGCAAAATGTTAATGAAGCTGAGAGGGTGGACAACAAATGCCTTTGAGCAGGGTTAAATTATGACCGCCCCCCGCCTCCCCATGCCAGACAGTTCCAGCGCTCCAATGTTCAGTCATAGGATGTTGAATGATATACTGCAAAGGCCCTTAGAACCCCACTATGCCAGCCCCTTCAATAAAAGATGAGGAAATTAAGACCCACGCAGTGTAGGACAGTTGTAGAGCACCTGGAATGTAACTTTGTATCATTTGTTTCTCATAAAAACTAGATGATTAAGATACTATTTCTCTGTTCCACGGATGAGAAATCTGAGGGTTACCTCCCAGGCAGAAGCTCCCCGGTCAGTCTAACGTCATACTCCGTGTTTTCTCTGCTACATCTCCACGGGGCAAAATCTCAAAACGGATTAATGGGCCAAGACCCACTGTTTCTGTAGCCTTCTTAGCCATAGATGTATAGGGCTATTCCTATGCTTCCTTTTCCCTTCTACAGTATCCTTTTCATCCTATTCTTGTCTGGCCCCTCTGTTTCAGGGGTTGGCTAACTGTATCACTTGGGCCAAATCCTGCCTGCTGCCTGTTTTTCTAAATGAGGTTTCACAGAAACTTATAATTTACGGCTGCTTTCATGCTCCAAGGGCAGAGCTGAGTACTTGTGATTGAGGCCATATGACCCACAAAGCCTAAAATATTTATTATTTGGCTCTTTATAGAACAAGTTTGCTGACCTTTGCTCTACATTAAAACAAATCTTCACTTGTGTTGCTATATATACATATATATGGATCTGTCCAGAAAATATCCAGCCATGCACTATGAAAAAGACATTTATTGAAAAAGATACAAAATACAAGAAACATTGTACATAGAACAATGACACCTCAATCCCCTTCAGAGTAGGCACCTTGGAACCTCACACAGTTCTCCCAATAACCATCAGCAGCCCAGTTGTATTTTCCCAAATCTCACCAGTGGTCTGAAATCTCTTCCCTTTCAAAGTTGATTTTAGTTTTGGGAAAATCATGAAGTTGCAGGGCGCCAAATCTGGGCTGTAGAGGGTGATGAGTCACCTGGGTGATTTGATGTTTTGCCAAAAAACTCTGCACAAAATGTGATACATGAGCAAGCATGTTATTGTGATGAAGCTGCCAATCACCAGTTGCCCATAGCTGCGGCCTTCTGAATCATCAGAATAGTTTCCATAGAGGAATGTTCAAGCTTAATGCAAAATGTGACGGAGATTCATTACTCTACTCGCTCAGTGATTTTGAAAGTGACAGCTACATGGTACACATGCTCACTAATGGCATCTACCAGCCCCCACTGCCTAGTACAGTGAAGTTTTCATTGTTCACACACGCACGTTCCAGTCCCCTCTCCTTGGCTGCCAGCTTACATCAATGTCACGCAGACTGTCCAACTTGTATTGACTTGGCTGCTCTTTTTCCAGACAAACCTCTTATATATCATGTTGCAAATGTATATCAGTTCCTTATTTGCCCTTACTAGTATGCTAGTAACTGTTAATTACTTAGTATGTTGTTCTTTTTAGAATACCTGTATTTATTTAGAAGTGTCTTCTAGACATAGTTAATTAATACAAAAAGTGACTCTAAAGATGGAAAGTTATCATAAAAGGAATAAAGAGAAAGAATGAGTCTGGGACAAATGGACCTGTTCTTATTCACCATAAAACTGCATGTAACTGTCATCTATGGATAGAATAAGCCTTCCAAACCCCTCATTTTCAAAATTAAAAGCATCTAAAGATTTTCCCATTTATTTTTAGTTAATTAGACTTTTGCAGCAATATCAATTGATCGCTAACAGGAACTCATTATTTCCTAATAGTACAAATATCTGTCCAGATTAAAAATAGAGAATCTTTGACAAATAAATAGGAGAAAGTAAGAAAGTTGTTCTTTGCTGATTCAGATAACATTTTCTTCACATCATTCTCAAATGATATTATTCCATATAGTGACTACATATAGTAAAATATATATTTGAAATATGCCTTTTAGAAAAGAAAAACTTTTATTTAGTTAGGCGCCAAATGTACCAATTATCTTTTCATTGCCTTTCAGGTCTAAATTTACCTTTTTCCTGCTCTGTGATAACAAAGGTGGACCTCGTGGAACACTGTTAGTACATACACAATGTCAGAGGGACCCTGGAGGCGAGTGTGTACTTTCCAAATCATGTCTGCTCATTTAGTTGAGCTCCTGCAGAGTAAATGGCTTTTTTCAGCAGTGTCCTGGCATCAAGCCGCAAGCAACACCTCCCTAACTTCCCCCAGCACCACCCCAACCCCCTCGGGTGGTTTCCGGCTGCAAGTTCAATGGCGCTCCTAAGGGCAGCTAAATTCTATGGATTTACCAGCTTGTTTTCCAGTGAATCAACAGCAATCCCTTCTCACACCCCTGCCACTTCCAGGTGGTTTTTCACGAGTCCAAATTGTGTCCAAGCTGGCTTTCTAGAAAGTCAGGAACAACCTAACCTGGTAGCTTCCCAGAGAATTTCATCAATGTCATAGTAGGAAGTTCTCCGATGGCCTGACAGCTGGGGGCCCACTGACCTTTTCCAACAGTCACTGGGCTTCAACTATACCCCCTCCAATGAGATCTGAGTCCCAACTTTGAGGAAGATTCTCTAAGTTTGTTCTTTCTTTAAGTACTTTCCCTCAGTAGCCCCTGACTATCCCCCTTAAAGTCCCCTCACCCTCAGCCAACTCCCTCTTACTACTCCAGTCCTCTTTTGCTGTTTCTCTATATGCGAAATTTTCCCTGGTTAAATTACTGGGTACTTTCTATCTGCTGGTTGGAATGTAATTAATACAGCAGAGGAGTATGAGCAAACGTTTTATCTGGTAGGCACATTAAATTTTATTAACTATAAACTGTCCAGGGATCAGACTTTTGAGTAAGCCTTAAAATGAAATTACTAAATCATTTTCTACCTCTGAACATGATCCCCTTTGCGTATGACAGTAGCCGCAGGAATTATTGTTAACAATTACAATGGGACCGAGAAAACACTCATAGTCTTTCAGCCTCCAAGAGAAAGCAAGTAAGGGCATAAAAGGGAACCTTCCCAGTTTTGGTCTTTTGTGTTGAAATCTTGTTTGGGTTATGTTTGTATTATGATTCTTTCACATATTAGCCATATTTATTCTTATTATTCCATGGGAGTGTTATGACTTCCTTGCTTCTTTCCTGGTTTATCTTACTATGTAAGAAAGCCAAGACAATCCTGCAGTTAGGAGAGAAGAAGGTTACACAAAGCTCCATTTCCATGCCAACCCCCTCCCAGAAGGAAGTCAGTCCTGAGGAACTTTGTTACGTGGACTCAGGTTTCCTTGATTCCCTTTCATCTCTTTTTTCCACTTGAGCTGCTTTCTTCCTAATTTGTCACTTTATCCCTTATAGACTCTTCAATTAGGTACCTTTTCAGATACCTAATATTTAGAGGACACCATTCACTTGTCTCCTGTTTATCTGTCAAAGTGTCAGACGCTACTTATAAATGTAGTATCTGTTCTAGGTTATCATCTAACTTATTTGCATTTAAACCTTCAGGTAAAAATTTCTTTGAATATGTGGTCAGTATACAATATGTCCACATGTAGATTCATGGATCCTATTCTAGATTTAGTGAATAAGAATCTTGAGAGAGCTGGGCTCCAAAAACCTGGATTTCTAATAATTTTTCTTCCGTACTAAACTGTTGGCCCAGTTTATACCAGTTAACAGTGTTGTCCCCCAATAGGTATTTGCATTTTAATATGGTAACCTCGAGCCCTAGAAGCCATTTCTCATTGGTTCTGGCACAGACTAGCATGAGGTGTGAATCTAGACATTTAAACCTCTAATAGGAGCCTCGGAGCCCTTGCATGAAGGTTTACTACAGACTGCTTTAACCTTGGAGGCTAAAGTCTTTAGGCTTGAAGTGCTGTGGAATCAGGCTTCATAATGGGCTGTTGAAAGCAACAGTGAGATGTCCATGTCCATCATGGCAACACAGGTTTACATAGACCAGTGAAATAATGATGGAGGTTGCTGGTATGGAGGAGACCCGGAGGGCGTGAGGCTAAGGGGTTGATGGGTTCTCTATAAAAACTCGCTACATCCAGGATAGAGAGAAGACATGGAGGTGAGTAGCAGATTGGGAGGCAGGGTAATTGTATTCATCTATGGCTAAGTGAGGAGGTGGGTGTGGGATATAAGACAGACGCATAATTCGTGTTCCCCTAATTCTTACCACCCCCAGAAATGTCACAGTACTTGAGTGATAGGTAATAAAAAGAAATTATTTGAAAACTTTATCTGGCTTGTGTACAGTATTGTATTATGGAACCTTTGGTTACCAAACACAGCAGTACATCAGAATCATCTAAAGTGCTGATTAAAAAATATGGGTTATTGGATCCTACTCCAAATTGACTGAATAAGAAGAATCTTTGAGGGTGAAACCTTGGGATATTTATCTATCTATCTATCTATCTATCTATCTATCTATCTACATCTTTTATATATCACCATTTTTTAAACTTTTTATTTTGAAATTATTTTGGATTCACATGACGTTGCCAAAAAATGTTAAAGGAGGTCCTATGTACCCTTCAGCTAGTTTCTTCCAGTGGTAACATCTTGTGTAACCATAGTACAATATCAAAAATTAGAATATTTATTTTTATAAGCTTTCTAGATGATTATTCAGGTACCTAGAAATTGTTGAATAATAAATAGTCATTCAAGGAAATGGGTTAACTTGGCAACATATAATCCTGTAATATTTAGCAATCGAAAGTCATCCTTTATTCACCCATAGATCAGATAGTTCATTCAATTCTCTGATTAGGGAAATAATTCAAAATGATTTGTTAAAAACCTTTTATTAGTAATCATTCCCACCCACACCACTTTTTGAGGTTTTGTAATCCCTCACTCAGTGAACCAGCCTGTCCTGAAGACTTTTTCTTCAAGTTTCTCTGAATCCTCCTGCCAGTACTTTGCAGACAAAATGGAAGTGAGACATATTGGAAAGGTGCATCTGTTTTGACCAGCACTATACAGATAGCTGCTGAAATCTTTTCATCCTTCCCATGAAATTTTCTTTTCAGAAAATACATCTCATTCTACCTTCATCTTTATTCCTTTATGTTACAATTACTTCTTACAAGTGGAACTAAATTAAAAGGATTTCCCCCCCTGGAAAGTCACTCAACTGTTAACTTATTCATTAAATAACTGATAATTAGAAAAAAAACCCACTCGGGAATAGACAGCAGTATTCAGCATTTTTATCCTTTTTTCTTTACTAGAATAAGAGAGGAGACTAGGAAAGGCAGTTAGGGGGAATGCTCTTGTGGCTCAAGAACTTGATGAGAGAACATGTGAGAAATCTTTCACTCAACAGAATGTTTTATGGTTACCATTCTCAGAAAAGATGGTGCATCCTACTTTTTTTTTTTTTTTTTTAATGGATGCCCTACTTTCCCATTTCCACCATACCTTCCAGGCACACTGAGTCCATAAATGCCTCTATGGCAAATGTTCTCATCGAATGGCAACAACCATGACTGGTGGGAGAAGAGCCTAACTGGTGTGAAATGTTGGTAAGCAGCTGTATACCTTGTGGGGTGTAGCTTCTGCATCTTTCATTCTGCACTTTACATAAAAACTCATAAAATGTTTCAGTTCACAATGATAACTCATTTTTTCCTATTGAAATAAACAAGTGAATAAAAGCAAGGGGATATGTGGAATATAAACACCACTTTGTGGTTTTAATTTATTCCAAAATAAACCTGAAGGAAAGTTTATGAATCTCTGTCCTTGGATTCCTTTATTCAACAAGTATTAGATCAGTTATTTCCAGTATATTCATCCATTTAACCAACTGTCCTCAGAAATATTTTATACTTACCGTGCAGCCTGTTACTTTAGGTGTTTTTATTAGTTATCTCTGAATGTGTAATTGATTATCACAAAATGTAGTAGCTTAAAATGATAAACATTTATTTTCATTTCTGAGGGTCAGGGGTCTGGGTGCAGCTTTGCTGAGCATCTCTGGTTCAGTCTCTCTCAGGCTGCGACCGAATGTCCTCTGGGACTGCAGTCACCTCCAGGTTTTCCTGGGTACGATTGGCAGTGTTCAAGCTCACTCATGGCTCACGCGGCGTTCGCAGGCCTCCAGGGCTGCTGGCTGGATTACTCCTTCCTTGCCACACGGGCCTCTCCAGAAGGCAGCTCACACCATGACAGGTGACTTCCCTCAAGGAGAGCGAGGAAGAAAGCAAGAGAAGGAGAGAACAACAAAAGCCAGATTCTCTTTGTAACTCGTTCATAGAAATGACACCCTGTCACATTTACTGTGTGCCATTTGTAAGAAATGAGTCACAAGATGCAGCCCAGCCTCAAGGGAAGAGAATTATATAAGGGAATGAACAGCAGGAGCCAGCACAGTGTTCCAAGGAGACACGGTACGATTTTTTGCTTTTGAGGTGTTTTCCACATGCATCTGTGGAAAGCCCACTTTTTACAAAAGAATAACTTAGAAGGCAGTACATGAATAATGCAGTTAATGGACAACAGAAGAGTTCACAGGAAGAAGAAGTCGGGCTTAAAGCAGCCCTGGAAGTTTGGTGTAATAGGATTAAATATTTTGTCCGGGCTGCATGGATAAACTGTGGACCTGCCACAGAAAGGGGCAGAATATTCAAAGTTTGAGAATAAGTAGTTGTAGAAGGTGGAAGACTCTAGAGATTAAAGGGACTTAAAATAGCTAAAGGTGATATATAATCAACAACTGTATTATCTTCAGGTGAAAGTTGAGACTCCTTACCATGCTACATCTATATCTATATCTATATATCTATATATCTATATCTATATCTATCATCCTCTCCATGGCTCTTCAGCTGGTACCTCCCTATAAGCATCCTCAGATCTGTTCATGCAATGTGCCAAGTGAATCCTGCTTTCCTCACCCACATACATTGGCATTTTTCTTGTTAGACTCTCTTATTCTCCACAGTTTGCTTTTCGAATGTCTATTTTGTCACCCTGTCAGCAAGCACTGATTTCTGGAACGTTACCACTGAAGAAGCAAGAGGAAGGCATGCCTCACCGTTTGCAGCCAGCCTGCTTTCCCCTCCCAGTCGTGGGAGCCCCGCCTCTGGCCTTGTCTGGGCCTGTCCTGTTTTGTACTTGCCCCCCCCCCCCCGGCTTTTAGTAAGTAGCGAGCTCCTCCAGGACAAGAACTGTGCTTTAATTTCTGTCTCTCTGTGACTGACACAGTGCCTATTAATTTAATAGGTGCTCTTATATGTTTGTTAAGCAAAGAACCGTAACCCAATTAACGAGGATGGGAGGACGGTGAAGGAGATGAAGCCAGTGGAGCGGAGGGACTGCGGAGGGGAGAAGTGATGTAGCTGAAAATAACCACCGACAGGGACAGCGGAGTCAGGGAAGAGCCCCTCCCCCACCTCTTTTTCTCTCTCTTTCTTCTTGGTGATAATTTAGATGCATTCCTGTCTGATACCAGGGATATTTTTTTCTTTTTTTGTCTTAAACTGTAATATAAGGTAAAAGAGATGGTATAGTTTAATGGAGCATTTCCCAAAATGTATTCTATTCATATAAACAAATAATAAACAAACAGACAAAAAGTACTACAGGAAGTGATGCTGAGTTAAACAAAGTTTTGTTATTATTTTTAATTGTAGGACTTCACTGAACCTTTAATGTGTGCACTCTTTATCCTGGAGGCACATTTAATACGGAAAATTATTTGACTAACTAAGACACTGTTCTTATGAAACTGCCCCTTGCAACCCATGGAGAACCTTTGAAAAATTTAGTAGTGTATTTTTTCCTGGACAGAGACCTAAGTCGTATATTCCTATAACTTCTACTTGCTTGTGGTGTGGCATTCAACAATTAACTAAGCCCTACTCCACCTCCAGCCTGTAAGTGAAAATAATTAAACCTGACCTTCACCAACCTCTGATGGGATATTATAAGATTTAGGAAAATGAACACAACAAAACATAAAAAGCAGGTCTTATTCTTGCTTGCTAAATAGTAATTTGCTATTCAAGAGTAACGTGCCACAGAGAAATATTTCCTAAGGGCTAGCTTTTAAATCACTTAAAAATATAAGAACCAAACAGATTCCGAAATCTACAAAAGTGACCACAGTGTGTTTAATATGAGCTTTCGAGGAGCAGGAGATGGAGATACACAATTGTATATAACTCTGAGAGGTAAGGACCCAAAGGAGGAAGACCACTGCTGTGTGTCACTGTTTCTGCCAGTTCTTTCTGCTACTGGTTTTGCTTTCAACTTCAGTTTCTTTCAAAAACTGTCTGAGGACTGAAGAGAGGGGTCACCTTGAGTAACTTTATTCTTCTGAAAAGGGAGGTTCCTCCCCCAGTGCCCATTCAAATCCTGCTGAGGCACTTTTCTCTAAAGAGACTTTTTTTTTTTTTTTTTTTGTTATAAGCCTGTCTATTCACTAACACAGTGAAGTATCGGTTGACTTGAAAAGGAGTCAACCAATACTAAATCTCAAGTAAAAGGAACTGAAAGCTGATTTGCTTTTACATTTTTATTTATTGATTTGCGAGAGGGAGAGAGAAACATTGATTTGTTGTTCCACTTATATATGCATTCATTGTATGTGCTCTGATCAGGGATTAAAGCCACAACATCGGCATATGGGGATGGCATCCTAACCAACTGAGCTACGTGGCCAGGGGCCAAAAGCTGATTTTAGGTGTATAGGTGAAAATATACTCTTATTGGCACTATATTTGGAGGTAGAGAAACACATTTCTAAATCCCCCTCTCCTGCCCACCCCCCGAAGATTTTGAAGGAATTCCATGAATTTGCTTCATTTCCACTTTGAGGGCTTTGTCCTCTGTCAGAAATGATTCCAGTTGTAGATCACTGGTGATGGGGGCCTTTATCACTTCATCTTTAAAAATAAAGATTGCTCACTTTGCAGGATTATTGTGAGAACTAAATGAGATAACGAAGATTCAACCAACGGCACTTAGCAGGCATTCAATAAACAGTAGCCTTGGGTTTTCCTTTAGATTCACAGGGTTCATCAGATCAAACATGTCAGGCCTAACCCTTGGGGCCTCTGAAATCTAATTGCTGTTTGAGAATACAAAGGTAGAATTCTATTCCTTGTAATGTTTGCCCTGTAATTTATGTAGTAATTCTTTCTTGACTGATACATTTTTCTCTTTCTATAAAGAAGAGTTTATATTATTATTTTATATCATTAGTATTTAAGTATGAGTTTTATTTAAATTTAGTCAACTATGTGTAACAGAATAACATGCTGTATGTGTACTTTTTATAAATAAGTATATATTATATGGTAATTGTTTGTTGTGGTTATTGCCTAATAAAAGTGCTCTAAACTGTGTTCTTGTAATGCACAAGGTCCCATGATTTAGGTGAGTTGGAGATAAATGGGAAGCTGGGAGGAATAACTAATTAGGAGATATACTAATTTTGAGATATAAAATCAGTATTTCAACCCCAAGCCACCCCAGTTCCCAGGTATCTGTCTGCCCAAACCACTGAATCAACAGCATGCATTGTTTCTAAAAAAGGCATAACCCTCTTACAAAATGGGATATACTGACTTTTAATTTAAAACAGAATTTTTTATTAGTCTGAAAGCAAGCAATTTTGATTATGGAAAATATCTGCCTTGTTTGAGGATGATTTTTCTCAGAACTCCCAAAGCAGATATTCAGCTTGAAGAGAATCAGGCAATGTACATGATGGAACTATGAAAAATGAGTAAAAAGATGCAGTGCAAGAAACTTTCCTACCACATAGAAAGAAGAAAGGCCTTCTGGTCATTGAGGAACGGAGCCTGCAAGAGAGACAAAGAGAAGAACCAGAGGTCAGGCCCTGGTGTTCTAATCTTCCCCTTAAAAGTGAATCCCAGAGAAGGAATTAACATCCAAGTAAGTTTGGGGATTCCAAAGACCATTGGGGCTGATGCCCTGCTTTCCTGGGCATAGCCTGGAAAATGGAAAGTTTCACAAAGAAGTGCCATGCATCTAAATTGCCAGGGGCACTTAACAATAATTGGAGGAGATATCAAAGAAGGTAAGCCTGATTGAAGTCTCATTTTGGTGTGATATGGAGAAAGCAAATAAAAACACTTAGGCCCCCAAGACCATCCTTAAGTGCTATATGCCCTAGTGATCAGCAGGAGGACTACTGTAGCCAAATAGACTGCAGAGTAGGGGATCCTTGAGATCGGAGGCCAGAGCAAAGTCCATGGACATCATGCGATGGTGACATGATGCATTCAGAAGACCAAGACAACCTCAACTCCGAAGTATACTCAGTGTACATGTGGTTACATCACTGAAGAAGCAGCCTTGACAGAGGCCAACTCAGAGACCAAGCAGGATGTGATATATCATCTAGAGACTTGGATGTTCCACCATTGTGTCTGAGGACATGTCATCCTCATTCTGCACCCAGATACTCATATTCGGAAGGAGAATAGAAAGCATTAAAACCATGAGAGTATCTTAAAGACAAGATAAAGATGTATTTTCTGACTTTTGCAATAAGGAGGCACCTAGAGTAGATAGAAAAAGATAGTTGTGAAATGAAATTACATTTAAAAAATCTGAATGTATACTTGTTAGATTCATAGCTGTCCTATAGGCAAAAGAGCTGTGAAATTTGGTCAGCCCTCTTAGGATAGAATCCATTTGTCTCGGAACAAGAATCCTGAAACATGAAAAACTAACCCAAAGCTATTAGGATATTCTGCAACTAATTCCTTTTATTTTCTCCTTGGAATTTTAAAATTATCCTTTGTGTGCCAGAATAGCTGAGGCCTGAGTTTTAAAAGAGAGATTAGCATCTTCTTATGGGCCGCATCTGAGCTTCTGGGAATCAAAGTGAGAAAATCCTGATGCCAACATTATAGTCTGTAAAAGCACCTTAGGGACTTCTCAAGTTGTGGAATCTCCTAGGGCTCTCATCTGCTCAGTCTTGAAAGGATTTGAATGTTGCTGTTTAATGGAGGCTATTCCCTAGCAATCTTCATGGCGATGGTATTCTCTTCTCTGCCATCCTGTCTTAGTCTCCTGAGTGGTTGGGCAAGAGCAATTGTAAGTATAATACATGGATGGCCACAAGACTGGATTGAGCAGGAGGAGACACGAACTGAGGTCTGGTTAGACATTGAAGGTCTGAATTATAACAGGCCTCAGGAAGGCAGGCAGGGTGAAGTCCAAAAAGCTTGATAAGACAAGAAGTTGCCTAACATTAGGGAAATCTAGCCTTCAGTAGACCCACCTCTATCTAGGTGAAGAGTATGGGTAGTGAACACTGACTTAAATTTAATACTATGCAAAACGCTGAGAGGGGCAGTAAACCCCAATTTACTTCCTGCTCAACTGTGGAGGTGAATTGAGTATGGATGAGCCTGACAGAAAAAAATACCAGAAACGGGGCATAACAGATGGAGAAATCTGTAAATGCGGTGAATGTCTTCTCCTTGTTTTATCCCAATGGTGTATGTCGGGAGGCATGAATACATTCACCTCCTGCTTGAAGGCAGATTTCCTTACCTGTTTTCAGGATCAATGTGATCCACTGCCCAGATAAACATTTGCAACTCATACCTTTACATATTCTAGTTGTTGAGTGGTTCCTGACTTGTATCTGTTCCCAGTGCCCAATAATGGACTTCTGCCCATTTGCTGTGCCTGAAGCCCTCCTCTAGTTGTCTTCTAGAGGCAGGATTCTCTTTTGTTCTTTCCGTCATTCTCCCTGAAACTTCAGCCCACTCTCAATACTGTTTGTTCTTGGTATTAATAGCAGTAATGGTGACATGTTCTGTAATCTAGTGCTTTCAAACTCACCGTGTTTATGACATTCAAATAAGATTTTACGTGAGAGGACAGGAAAACAAAATACAAATTTCTTAATTGCTATGTGATATTAATAGATAAAATGCTAGTTTAAAAAAATCCTCTAACAGTAAGCTCATAAATAACTGGGTATTCAAGTGGTAAACATTTCAGAGTCACCAAATAAGTCAGTGACTGAATACAATTAGTTCAAACACTTAACTTTTCAGAGTTTTAAGGCAGCTTTTTTTTTTTTTCCCACAGAAAGACACATTGCTTGAAAAATAAATGTCTATTGGCTCCTCCTAACCTTCTTTCCTAATTGTGGAAGAAAACCAAACAGTAAGTCACAGAACTCACTGCTTCTCTCTGTGCCAACTCTTTCGGACCACACAGAAGCAGAAGCTAGATGCTTTGGCAGAACTATCTGACCTGAGGAGAGATGCAGCCATGGGACAAGGGGAAGGGAAGCTGATTATGGTGTCACTAGGCCGGGGCAGAGGAATGGTTACAGGCAGTGCTGGTGAACTGCCCACGCCCTGGGTGGGAGCAGATGGGTGGGGAATCTGACCCTCTGAGGAGAGAGGACAGGATAAATTTATCAGGATAAAATGGAAGCTGGCATTTTAGGGAGTTATTGAGACCACAAAGATCGCTTGTGGATGGAGAAAGGAAGTGGGGGTAGGATCCTTATGATCGATTGTAGATTGCTTTAAATTCTTGATGCTGCCACTTTCTAGGATTAGGGCCATATAAAATAATACTGTCAGCATATTTTCTTGGGATCAAGTCCCAACTTAAAAACAAACCAAAACATTAAAAAAAGAACTTGATACAATGATACATTCCAGAATAACACATCTTTATGTTATGGTTGAATTAGAAGAAATTTTTCATATGTTAAGATAGATCCTATAAAGGCATACTATTATTGTTATGGTCATTAAAAGTAAACTTAATGTAATTTTTAAAAGTGTATAACCCTGTGCAGTCTTTGAAATAGAAATAGTAATCTTAGGTTACTTTTATTGAATGCTTTCTATGGTCCAGGCACTATGTTTAGTGTTTTTAATTTATTTTCTCTTCAGAAATCAAAACAAAATCTGAGGAAGGTGCTACTCATATTGTGACTTAACAGAGGACGCTGAAGCACAGCGGAGCTAAGATAATTCATTCATAGTTACACATAGAGTGGCTACCAGAGCTGGGATTCAGATCCATGTGCGGTTCTATCGTCAACCATTCTAGGATTCTCAGTTGCTTATCTCGTCCTCTTCAAAAATAAATTGTTTCCTACATGCAGATTAGAATTGCAGTGATAAACCACTATACACTCACTGAAATGACTAAAACTTAATAAGGCTGACAATACCAAATGTGGCTAGGATATGATGTGTTTGAAACTCTCATACACTAGTGGCTGATACAGGAAAGGATGCAACCTATTTGGAGAACAGTTTGACCGTCTCATGTATGATGAGCACACAATTAGCAACCCTACAGCTCCATTCCCAGGTATTTACCAAGAAAAATGAAAATGTATCTGTACATAAATGTTCACATCAGTTTTACTTTTTAACATTAAAAATCTGGAAACAGTCCAAATGTTCATCAGCTGATGAATAGATAAACCATTTGTGATGAGTACCTACAACAAAATATTACTCAACAATAAAAAGGAATTAACTACTGATAAAAAAACATAGATAAGTCTCAAAAGTATTATGGCGAGCAAAACAAGACAGTTCAGATACTGTACAATTTCATTTATGTGAAGTTCTAGAATAGGCATAATCAATCTATAGTGATATAAAGTAGATCAGTAGTTGACTAGTACTGAGAAAGAAGGATTAACTTCATAGGGACATGAGCAAAGTATTAGATACTATAAATGCTCCATATCTTCCTTGTGGTGGTGGTTACATAGGTTTATATATTGTTGAAAGTCCTTGAACTGTACACTTATAATAGAGGCATTATATTTTATTCAAATTATTCCTGAAAAAAGTTATTTAAAAATACATTATGTCCCATACTTAAGTCCCTACTGCCTAAAGATTGAATATCCCACCTGTTCATCGTGTATATGTAAGTATGTATGCATATTTGGCAGTACATATTAATTTATTTATGAGATTTTGTATTTGCCTGCTTATAGACTACATCCACTTCAGAAAATTAAATTACATCTTTTTTTGTTTGTTCATTCTTCTTTTGCTGACTGAATCACAGTTATAACACTTTTTGTTAATCTGATTGTGCAAAAAACTATGCACCCTGCCAGGGTTTTTAAAATGCAGTGTATAATACTAAATAGTCAGATGTAAGTAAAATAAAAATTTGAATCAACCATTTATATTTATTGAATCTCTGGTAAACAAACAAACAAACAAACTAAAAACAACAAAAACAAACAACAGAAACCACTCAAACCAACCTCACATATATGAAGTAATGGAAAAGGAATCCTTAATGGTGATTGTGAAGTTTTAACTCCTGAATTAACTTTTCTTCATCTCATATAGATTCCATTGTAGTTTTACAAGTTTTGGTTATGATTAGATGCCAACGTGCTATCTTAGGACAAGTTTAAATGTTGAAGTGCAGTGGACTGGCTAGAATTTGAATTTCAGTTTCATTGCTTACTTGTGGGATGACTTCGGGCAATTACCTTAGATCTTTCATCATCAACTTACTTATCTGAAAAATAGAGATAATTTCACTGGATTGTGAAAAATAGGAAAAGTACCTAGCATATAGTTGATGCTAATATCCAATATTCATGACTGCTATTATGAATTGTAGTAAATGTAGTATGGTAAGAAGAACGCTAGTTTTAAAGTTAAAACCCTAGGTTTAAGTTTCTATAGTTCATGTACCAGCTTGTGGCCTAAGGCACACTCTTGGGCTTCTTTGATTTTTATTGGCCATTTATAAAATGGTTATAGTAATAACATTGGTTTATTGTGAGGTGCAAATGAGACACTGCAAATTGGAGTAATACCTGGTACAGAGTTGGAACCCATAAATGTTAATTGATTTAAAATCCAATATTTATTGAAACTGTCACAGAAAGTGTTTGATAACTTTTTTAAGTCGTCGGCAGCCGTCCGTCTCGAGAGACAATGGTGTAGCTTCTTAAGAGTCCATCTGCACCGCCGAGAATGGTTGTGCAGTCCGACTCGGGAGTGACACGGTATCTGTCTCCTCCCGTGTTGAATCGACATCTTGCGATGACACTGGAGTGTCCTCTCCAGTGAAGCTGAAGCTACAGAGCCTGGGCAGGGTGATATGGAGGGTCTGCTGTTGTCCATGCAGCAGACCCCCCCTCTCTTCGCAGCTGAAGGGTCCAAGGGAAAGACGGAGTCAATACAGCTTGGCTTCAGGTGCGCCGCAGGAGTTGCCGGTGTTGACTACAACGTCAAACCGCCTTAGGGACTCCGGCTCCGGATTTTCTGTCGGGGTTTACTCCCTTAGCCTTTCCCCTGAAGAGGTATGCCGCAAGGCAGCGGAGGTTTTTTGCAGTCAGAGTTTTCCTTCTCTGATGTGCCCTGACTGGAAGATCGAACCAGCGACACTTAGCTCGCAGGCCGACGCTCAATCCACTGAGCCAAACCAGCCAGGGCATACTTTTTTAAGTAGAATATTAATAATCGAACACCATTCACCAATTATGCCTAAATATAGGTATTTGCACTAACTTAATTTAAGAAAAAAATACTGAGGTCAAAAACTGAACTTCTGCCATTTTATCCAATTACTCAACATTTTAAAAACACAGCTAAGTAACTGGCCAAATAATGCAGAAGGCATTTTACAATCCTGTACTCCAAATGTTCGTCTGTGCTCGCTGTTAGTTAGAGTTCTATGAAGGTCTAGAAGGCGGGAAACAGGAGGCCATGCTGCCAGGAATAGCACAGCACCGATCATTTCTTTTGATAGCACAACTGCTTCATCATGACTTGGTTATTAAACAGATGAATTAAGCAGATGTCAAAATAAACTTGAAGCTCCGGGGACTCCAGCTCTATAAAGTTATTCAACATATAAATTAAAATGAAATTTTGCATGATGAGAATAATGTTATGAATTATTCCCCCACCAGGAATGCTTTTTCTAATAAATAACAGATAAAATAAATGAACAAATATAATAAATAACAGATATAATAAATAATACATCATGTCTGAGAACAAGAAAGTTAACTCTAAGAAACTAAAGCATAATAATAAAGTCACATATTCTTTAAAAGTGAACATAGAAATATTAACATTTTCCTGTAAAAGTGTAGGTAACAACACATCTTCTAAACCTTTGAATGAGAAAATAATATATTGTTTGGCTTATTTATTTGCTTGACACAAGGCCAAGCAGACTCAACAAAAGGTCTACATTTCTGCATAATACTCTATGCACCAACTTGCAGGTATAATTATTCTAATTTGGGAATCAATATACGGTTGGAGGTCAAGATGTGTCAGCAACTGTCATGATTTTTAATTAAATATGCATGTACACGTGAGACCTTTTAACTTCCAAGAACTTATTTTTCACAATTAATCAGGAAAAATCTATCATTTTTTTAGTCTTGTTTGGAAAATTTAGTTTATGTTATATAAAATGATAAAAATATAACTACTGGTATTTAAAATAATAAAAAAAAATAATAAAGATTGGTTCAATCAAATGTAGTTTAAATAAGTTAAATCTCACATATAGTTATTTTCTAAATAAATTATCAGAGTAATAATTTCCATCATCATTCATATTTTTGCCATCTCTCACTGTCTCTGAGAATTGTCAAAAGGTCAAACCACAGCATGACATATTAGAGAATACAGGGCCTTCTAATTTGGTCATGGACAGGTTACATAATAAGATAGTCATAAAGAATTAATAAGTCATAAAGAGAAATAAATACATCAGAACAAAGAAACTGAATAATAACAAAAGAACGCTAGCTAGATAAGAATTTCCATGTAAGGAGCAAAGTTATAAATGCATTATATGGAGAAAACCCATTGTTTCATAAATCTATGTTGTGTTTCATAAGTTTTATAAATATTTTACACATAACATCCTTTTGACTATTGTGCAACTTTTTAAAGATAGTTACTTGCCCAAGATTGCCAGTTATAATATGGTGAAGTTTTCATTGAAACCAAAATACTACGACTTTGTGTTTCTTGTTTTTTTTAATCCTCACTGGAGGACATTTTTTTTCATTGCTTTTAGAGAGAGAGGAAGAGAATGAGGAAGGGAGAGATAGAAACATCAATTGGTTACCTCCCATATACGCTGGGACAGGGGATTGTTTGAGCCCAGAACGGGGATAGGACCCACAATGTAGGTATGTACCTTGACCAGGAATCGAACTTGCAATCCTTTGGTTAAGGATGACACTCTAACCAACTGAACCACATCAGCCAGTGCTGTGTGTATGTTCTTTCTGTTACCTTGAATAAAGTCAAAATCATGCAGAACTGGGCTTGCTTATTTAACTAATAGATTATTCATTAAAAAAAAAAATAGAACATTTCTATTCATTAAATCATTTTGGGAGGGGTTCAAATTTATTATCTAGCTAATAGTTTATTGCTTATGCTCATAAACATTTATACTTAGTAAATCTACCCTTTCTTATATTTGTGCCTTAAATGAGAATTCTGATCTTTGAGTCATTGTTTATATTTGAATAATGGAGCTGTATTAGCAAATTAATTTAACACAATGAAAGGTGTGAATATCTTCACCTATCACATTTGTATAAACTAAAACCAACCATGTTTAGGTTAAAAAAGGGACTTTTACTAGTTGAAACAAAAAGTTAATGAATTACCTGTGAACAATCCAAATATAATTCAATACCCCTGACTTCTGACTAACTCTACAAGAATTTAAAATATGGGCATAGCAGACAACTATTGCATTATTGCCTGTTCAACATTTATTTTCCTTTGTTCTGATATAAAAGTATCTTGACTTTCCTTTGGGGAGCCATGCCCCCCTACTTTAGTCTAGGTTATAGAAATGGTCACTGCATGCCTGGTCAATCAATATCTTTTAGGTGCTATCAGGAAAAAAGAGCTCTTTCTCGCACTGGGATTACTAAAATGGAAGAAACTAAGCCTGAAGCTGCTGGGACCATCTCGCTATTAGATAGAGAGAACTTGGGGGAGAATTAAGTCAATGTAGAGAAAAGGAAAGCTAAGAAATTGAGTGATAGAGATTCCTACCAGCATTTCTTCACGCCAATTTTATTCTGCTTTGCTTTTGGACTTTAGTGGAATAAGCCAATATTATATGTGTGTGTGTGTATATGTGTGTGTATTTTTATTTACCTAGTTATTCTTGGTTAAAAATCCATCAACTTGTTCCATTTCAAATAGTGTCAGAAGTGTTACCACAGTCATTGTGAAAATTAAGAGACTGTGTGAAAGCAATGACTATAGTTTCTTTTTTTTTCCTCCAGTTTTATTGAAATATAGTTGGCATATAACACTGTGTAGATTTAAGGTGTATGATGTAATGATTTGATACATGTTTATGTTATGAAATAATCACCATAATAAGATTATTTAACACCTCCATCACCTCACACAATTATATGCTTTGTTATGAGAACATTTAAGATGTACTCCTTATGCCACTTTCAATGATCTAATACAGTATTATTGACTATAGTCACCATGCTGTGAATTAGAAGTCCAGAATTTACTCATACTTGGAAGTTTACATACTTTAACCAACATCTCCTCATTTCCCCCAACCTGCAGGCCCTGGCAACCACTATAGTACTCTCTATTTTTTATAAATTTGACTTTTTTAGACTCCACATATAAATGAGATCCTTTAATATTTGTCTTTTTCTGTCTGAATTATTTCACTTAGCATAATTCCCTCAAGGACATCCATGTTGTCCCAAAAGGCAGGATTTTCTTCCTTTTAAAGGCTGAAGGATATATACATACACATACATATATGTATATACATATATACACACACACACATAATATATACACTATTAATCATGTTTTCTTTATCCATTCATCTGTACATGAACACTAAGGTTATTTTCATGTCTTGGCTATTGTGAATAATGTCACAATGAACATGCAAATATCTCTTTGAGAAAGTGATTTCATTTCTTTTGGACATATATATCCAGAAATGGAATTACTGGATCATATGGTAGATCCATTTTTAGTTTTTTTGAGGAAACTCCACATTGTTTTCCATAGTGGCTGCACCAATGTACATTCCTAGCAGTAGTGCGTGAGGGTTGCCTTTTCGCCCCATCCTATCAACACTTGTGATTGTTTGTCTTTCTGATAATAGTCATTCTGATAGTTGTAAGATGCTGTCTCATTATGGTGTTGATTTGCAGTTCCCTGATGATTAGTGATGTTGAAGATGTTTTCATGCATTTGTTGGTCTTTATACTTCTTCTTTGGAAAAATGTCTAGTCTGGCCTTGTTGTAATTGTGCAAAATGGGGTTTGGCTGCTTGCTGCCCTTATATATGACTCAATGATTTGTTTTGAGGGAAACAGGTTTTATTAACAGGGTTCCAGTTTTGGGGGAGCTGAGAGCACTCCTGCTCTGGGCCCTTCTCTCCTTCTCTCCACAAGACTCAGAACTCTTGCTTCCCAAAAGACTACAAACAAAAACCATGCCCGGAAGTTCCCCATTTCCTTATCTGTCCTTAAGCCAGTCACACAAACAGACCATCCTCTCTGGAATGTGCTTTGTGGGTTTCAGAGTCGCCATCTTCTTGCAGCAGCTCTCTTTCAGGATCTGGGGTGCGCTGCTCTCAGTCCCCATGTCGCAGTCCAGGACCCACGTGCTGTGCTGCAGCGGTTCATAGTGACCCGGAGGCTGGAGCCCAGTGAGACCTGTGTCCCCGCATGGGACCCCGCCTCCAGAGCAGGCTTCTGACAGTGCCGGGTCCCACCAGTGCTCCAGTCCATATGGGGAGCAGGGCCAGAGGCCTGGAGCGTCCAACTGCCGAAAGCCTAGAGTGAGGAAGAGCCCTGAATTCAGAAAGAGAGAGCCCCAAACCAAGCTCCAAAAGCCTGATAGCAAGGAGAGAGAGCCAGAACCAAGTGAGAGGGAGCTTCTCTGCCCCTTTGCTTTAAAAAGGGCCCTCCCCAAATTCCACGAGTGCAGGAAGCCAGTGGGAGTGTCCAGTTTTCCAACCATTGGCAGTGTTTGTCTTTGCCCTTCTTCCCATGAGTGGGCAGAAGTCTGCAGTTACTCTGGGAGATGCCCAACCCCCACAGCTCATGCAAGATGCAAGAGCTGTATGAGCTACCCCCAGTCCCCCCATTTTGCATGGCTATGTCAAGAGTGGCTCAACTGCCAGTGCGTGATGTTCAAATAGCCTTGTTGCCTTGTTTAAAGTTTGCCAGGGGGAGGCAGCCTCCTTCCACAACCTCTCCCTTCAGGAAGGCTCAGAGAGGGTGTGGGGTGAGGGGAGAGGGGGGCCCCCACCCCAGCTTTTTTGCTGGATTTGGTGTGGGGTCTCCCCTGTTCTCCAGGGATCTCAATTCTGACCTACCCCACTATACTTTGCCAATTTTAAAATCAGATTTTGTGTGTGTGTGTGTGTGTGTGTGTGTGCGCGCTATCGATTTGTATGAGTTTAGCATCTATTTCGGGTGCTAACCCTTTATCAGATATATTATTTACAAATATGTTTTCCCATGATGTAGGTTGCCTTTTCATTTTGTTGATTGTTTCTTTTGCATTTTAGTTTATGTACTCTCACGTATTTTTGCTTTGCTGCTTGTGCTTTTGGTGTCATATCCAAAAGGTCATTGTCAACTCCAATGTCAAGGAGATTTTTCCCTGTTTTCTTCTAGGAGTTTTATGGATTCAGGTCTTACATTTAAGTCCTTAATTCATTTCTGAGTTAATTTGTGAGTGATGTAAGATCCAGTTCCATTCTTTTGCATGTGGATATGCATTTTTCCCAACACCATTTATTGACGAGGCTGTCTTTTCCTGCTTGAGCATTTTTGACTACTTTGTAAAATATTAGTTTGCCATATATACATGGGTTTATTTCCAGGCTCTCCAGTCTGCTTCATTGGTCTATGGGTCTGTTTTTATGCCAGTGCTATATTGTTTTTATTACTATAGCTTTGTAGTATAATTTGAAATGAAGAAGTGTGACACCTCCAGCTTTGTTGTTTTTCTCAAGATTGCTCTGGCTATTTGGGGTCTTTAGGATTATTTTTTAGGATTTTGGAATTGTTTTTGCTATATCTGTAAAAAACATAATTGGAACTTTGATGTGGATCACATTGAATCAATAAATGGCTTTGGGTATTATGGGTATTTTAACAATATTAATTTTTTAACATGAACATGGGATGTTTTTTCCATTTATTTGCATCTTCTTGAGTTTCTTTCATTAATTTATTATAGCTTTTACCTCTTCTGTTAATTTCATTACTAATATTTTATTGTCTTTGATTCTATTGTAAATGGCATTGTTTCCTTTATTTATTTTTCAGGTAGTTCATTGTTGGTGCATAGAAATGCAACTGATTTTTAGATATAGATTTTGTGTCTTGAAATTTTACTGAATTCATTTAAGGGTTCTAAGTGTTGAGAATTTTGGCATTTATGTTCATCTGTTATGTTGGCCTATAGTTTTCTTCTCTTGTAGTGTCCTCATCTGATGTTGGTATCAGGGTATTGCTAGCCTCATAAAATGATTTAAAAAGTATTTTCTAATCTTCAATATTTGGAAGAGTTTGAGAACTGTTGACATTAATTATTTTTAAAATATTTGGTGGAATTCATTAGAGATACCATTTGCTTCTATTTATGGTACTCCATCATTCACTCTTTTTTCCCCCCTCTGACTAACAATTTTAAATGACTTGTCTTCTAGATCGCTATTTTTTTCCCCCTGCTTTTGGAGTCTGTTTTTGATGCTCTGTATTGAATCCTTTGGTGAAGTCATTGTATTCTTCAATTTTAGTATTTTTGCTTCTATTTCTTTGTTAAACTCTCAGTTCATGCATTTTTTCCATAATTTCATTTAGTCATCTGTGTTTCCTTTTGCTTTAATGAAATCTTTAAGAGGATTATTCTGAATTTTTTTTGTCAGACAGTTCACAGATCTCCATTTGTTTATGGTCAATCACTGAAGCTTTATTTATTTCCTTTGATGGTGTGATGTTTCCTTGATTAATCATAATCCTTGTGGTCTTGCATGGCTGTCTGGACATTTGAGGAAGCAGGCACCTCTTTCAGTTTTTACAGACTGACTTAGACAGGAAAATCCCTTTACGAGTCAGAGATTCTATTCAGAGGTTCTGGGTTCTGACTGGTGTCTTCTGTGAGTACACTTGATGCTGGAGTCCTTGGGCAGGCTCTTCTGAACCTGGGCAGCAGGTGAGCCGGCCTAGTGATTGAGTCCACAAATGCGTGTCTGGATCCTGAGTCCTTAGGACTCAACCAGTGCAGGGACAGGCTAAGGATGGGCCTGGTATCTGTCTTCAGGGCCTGCCCTAGTTGTAGGGCAAGTCTAGGACCTGAGGCCATGGAATTGGCCTGTAACCTAAGACCTCGGGGGCCAGCCTGAAGGTTTGGGCCATGGGAACCTGTGTGTCACTTGGGTGGCCTGGGATCTTGAGGGAGGAGGAATTGGTCTGGCCCTGTCACCATGGAACCTGGGTTTGCAGGAGCCTGCCTAGGGCTGTAGGAATTAGTCTGGCATTGGTGCAGGTGAGTGTTGTGGTTTATGATCAAGTCAGGTGTTCATCTTACTCTCCCTCCTCCACGGGAAGGGTGTCTCTCTGTACCGGGCTACCTGGGCTTGGGAGAGGGTGATGGAGGTAATATGAAACTCTCTATCCTACTTTCTTCAATGCATCTTACGTCTCTGCTCCACCAGATGCTGTAATCCCTTATCTGGAGCTCCTAGCTCTTGTGGAGGTGTCTTCATGCTTGGATGGTTGTTCAAATTGATGTTTTGGGGAGGACACAAGCATTGGAACTTCCTATATTACTATTTTGCTGACATCACTCTCCGTTTGTGAGCCTCCAAAATACTGCAGTCTGAGATAGCTTCCAGACAGGAGCAGGAGGATCTCAGAAGATGTAGTTTACAAGTGTATTATCAAAAGCAAGAATTGGTGGGAGAGAGAGGGAGTTCTTTAATGGTCATCCAGAAGAAATTTTAACTTTGTTAAGGAACCCCTTCCTTTGGGCTGTTTCTGAATATAATATCTACTTTCAAAAGATAAAGATTAGAATTCCATTTCAGGTCAGAAGGAGTAAGAGGGACTGGATTATTTTCTCACTTTGCCTTGAGCTTATTCCTTGAGGTGCTACCTCACCTGCGCTCTCCCTCTTCCTATCCTGTTCCAAGGTGTCCTCTATTTTCACATTGAACGACAACTTTTCCTTGAAGTATAAAAAGAGTAGTCTTCGAAACCTCCACACCGAAGCATTTCACATACTCTTTCTCATTCTGCCTGACTACCTCCCTGCAATGGAGGAAGTCAGAAGAGGTTAAACCTGGGGCGACCTCGTTTCTTAAACGTAGTAGATTAACATCGTCGTCGTCGTCGGCAGCCGTCCGTCTCGAGAGACGATGATGTAGCTTCTTAAGAGTCTATCTGCACCGCCGAGAATGGCTGTGCAGTCCAACTCGGGAGTGACACGGTATCTGTCTCCTCCCGTGTTGAATCGACATCTTGTGATGACGCTGGAGTGTCCTCTCCAGTGGAGCTGAAGCTACAGAGCCTGGGCAGGGTGGTATGGAGGGTCTGCTGTTGCCCATGCAGCAGACCCCCCATCTCTTCGCAGCTGAAGGGTCCAAGGGAAAGACGGAGTCAATACAGCTTGGCTTCAGGTGCGCCGCAGGAGTTGCCGGTGTTGACTACAACGTCAAACCGCCTTAGGGACTCCGGCTCCGGATTTTCTGTCGGGGTTTACTCCCTTAGCCTTTCCCCTGAAGAGGTATGCCGCAAGGCAGCGGAGGTTTTTTGGAGTCAGAGTTTTCCTTCTCTGATGTGCCCTGACTGGAAGATCGAACCAGCGACACTTAGCTTGCAGGCCGACGCTCAATCCACTGAGCCAAACCAGCCAGGGGACAGTAGATTAACATAACCATTTGTTAAAAGGAGGAATAAATGAATGAGTAGTAATAAGGTAACATTTTTTATTCTTCCTTCACAGTTTTTGTTGTTGTTGCATTTTTGATGCTTCCTTAAAACTTTTTTTGGCTGTGATAAACATTGAAGATTGTTCAGCTGATATGCTGTTGTGTACACTCGTATGGCCATACAAACCTTGAGCAGGTCCTCAGAAGTACTAGGCTATCCTTCAATTTCTGGCCTCTGCATATGTTAGTGCCTCCTTATAAAGTATTCTTTGCCTCACTTTTCACATACCTGTCTTCTATCCTTCCTCCAGATATGAGCTCAGATATCGCTTCCTTCAGGAAACTGTAGAGCTCAAGTTTGGCATTGATGTTCCTTCTCTGCATTCCCAAAATACTCTCTGTTTACATTTATTGTAGTCTTATGATTCTGTGTTGAAATTGCAAATTCTTTTCTGGTTTTTCTACTGAATTTTTAGCTCTTTTGGGCCAGGATTGTATCTTTTTCACTCTTGTATACCCAGTGCTTAGCATAGTGCCTAGAACATCGAAGCTACTAGTCCAAGGTTACATAGCCAATGAGTGGCAGATGTGAAGTTCAAATTCAGCTCTATCTGCTTATGTGGCTTTTGTTTTGTGTTGTGCTGAGAAAGACCACCTCCCTCTCCCAAAGACACTCACCTAAACACGTAACTATTAAAATGTAATCTTGCAAGTATTGCATGGTGAGGACTGTTAATCTTTGTTAGGGAAAGATCTAGAGCTAAAGTAAACTATTCTAAATCCCTTCCCTGAAGTGTGACAGAAGTTGGCATCATCCGTGGTGTTTCTATGGCTGGGTGCTTTGGCCGAGGAATGGGCCTCGATGTGCTTCCCGTGTGATGGACAATAATAATGCCTACGGTCCAGCCATGTGGAATGAACATGTCACAAGTGAATTGCACAATTGCATTCTTCCCCAATCAAATGATGTAATGCCATAAAGTATATCTAGAAAATAGTGACTTGTTCATTTATTTAAGCAGGAATGAACTGTTTTGTGGGTGCTTCTAATAATAAAAGGAATTACATTTTAAATCTTTTCACTTAGGTGTATTTTAAGAATTTTCATTATATGTTGTAATTTACAATGTATTTGTGCTACAAGATAACATGTCCTTTAGTTTCAACTGCAGTGTGAATTATACAAGTTTTTAAGTTTTGTTTTCTTCTTAATCATTTCAATGTTCAACTTCCAGATTGTGGTAGCATTACAGACTGCTGCAGCTGCAAGGGGAAAAGAGAATTTGACAATAATTCCTGCAGTTTACAGACTGTATTCTCTACCCTCATCAGAGAAAGTTTACTTGTAATCCAGATGGCACAGACCATACACATAAGTTGTTTATTGTATCTGTTCATCATTTTTAATGTGTTTGTTGTATGAAAAGTTTAATTGGCAAGTATCTACCTAGGGCAGAGGTAGTCAATAACATGGTGTTTTAAAGAGGAATTGAGACAAAAAACTTTAAGTAGGAGATTTAGCCTCAAAATAAATATTTCTGAGATCTCCTGAAAGATCAGGTGATCTGGGACGAGATGCCCATGCAGCATAATATCCTGGAGTGCTGTAGCACCAGTCTGTCTCCTTTCAGGCACCTTAACACCCACACATTTCTCCTTTTGATATTATCTCCTTGGCCTTCTTAGCATTCATTTCTTCATATCTGGACTAAGGTATTTCTGTTTATATAAATAGTGATAACTTTTCAACCAACCAAATGGATCCAAACAAAATCTGTTTTCAAAACTAATAGCTATTGAGTTCTTTAATCTTTTTTAAGTGTTGGGGAGTATTTTTAAAAACTAAAATGACATCACAATGGGAATAAGTAAACTTTTGGCCAATATTATTTTATATATGACTTAATTTAGTTTAGTAAGAATTTATTGAATATCTATGAAGCCCTGGGGATACAGACATCTCTCTTCAAGTAACTTACAGACATTTTTCTGCCCGTGTCAGCATTAGGACTGTGGATTTGGGATTGGGTAGATTGAAACCTGTTAAATAAAACAGACTTGGAAATGTTCAACTTTTTAAAAGCTATTTATTTATGTATTTATTTATTATTAAATTTTAGAGACAGTAAAAGGGAGAGAGAGAGAAGCATCAATTTGTATTTCCACTTATTTATGCATTCATTGATTGATTCTTGTATGCGCCCTGACCAGGAATCAAACCTGCAACAGTGGCATATCAGGACAATGCGCTAACTGGCTGAGCTACTTGGCCAGGGCTTGAAACAATTTATTTCAAAATGTGTTAGTTCATAAATAAAGATGATAGAGTTATTGTCAAAAATAAAGAAAACATAAATCCTTAAATTATATTCTTTTATTTTAAAAATTATCTGTTTTATGAGTAAGCATTTTTCTTCTTGGAATAAGAGTCCTTGAAAAGTAAGGTTCCCTTCTTCTCCCACTGAGCATAGTTACAGAAAATAGGTCATTGCTTTCCACACCAAATTAACTAAATATGTTAGCCCTGACCTTAAAAAAAATCACATTGTTAATGCTAAAATGGCCCTGGTGTTAGTCATGTATTCCTTAGTTGGGAAAGAGCTGTTTACATGTTCTTTGTCCTGATTTATTGCCTTCAGAATGCCTCATTGTTTCTTCTGCTTTCAAGACAGAGCACAGAGATTTGCCAAATTCTGGTACCAATCCTCCTGGCTGTGTGGCCATTAAGTGGTATTTTGGCTTTGGAATTCCTCATTAGTTTGATCTAATTTTCTACAATCATTGCAACATAATGAAATCAATTTAGAATGAATAGACAAAGTTAAATCAGTTATTAAATGAAGTCTATCGGTGTACTTTTTTACTTCAAAATTTCTTACTTTCCTTTCTAAACCCTGTGGTTCTTACAACCAATACCTCTTCTCTATAAAATGGTACTGGTCTCATAGATAAGTAGAAATTTTATCCTCACTGGTATTTCCCTATAGTCATGTAAACTTTCTTGAAACCTCCAACAAAATATGCACACATAAATCATTATTTTTGCCCCCGAAGTTAACTCCGAATGGAACCCCAGTACCTTCTTATCCATTCAGTGAATTCCTGACTTTCCCATTTCTGCTTTCACTATTCCGTCAGTAGGTCTACTTTAGCTGAGGTCTGTAAGAAGATGCGCATTGCCAATTTCAACAAGCCCTCCTCAGTCTTTGTCTTCCTTGGTCTTTCTGCAGTGTTTGACCCTCTCCTTGAAACTTCTGTTATCTTGTGTGACATGACAACCCCCTAGTTTTTCTTTCTCTTCTTAGTTTTTTTTTCCCCACAGATCTCCCTTTCTTTGCTTATCCCTTAAGGTAAAACATTTTATTTTTGGACCTTGCATGTACTACCCTCTTCCTTGAGAGATCTGTGACATACTTATAGCTAAAGACACACTCCCATGCCATGAGCTCCCAAAGCTGTATCTTTAGTCTAGACCTTTCTTTCTTGTCCCATACTTATGCCCAGCCCCTAAATACACATATTTATGTGGACTACAGTATGTCAAATTCAATCTGTATTTTTGCACTAAAGACTGATCTTTCTCTTTTACTCCTTATCATGGGGAAGAGTATCTGTGTAAGTAAAAACCCAAGCTGAAGTCTGGGACTAATCCTGATGGGCTTTTTCTTAATCTGGAGTTTATTCATTTCCTCCAGGGAGGTGGCGAGCACTAACTTTCTGTTCCAATGGCCTGCTGTCCCTCCCACCTGCTGCCATCTTGAAATACATTCCCCAGATCTTTCACCTTGCCAACCTGATTATTCTCAGGATCTGACCTTGGGCTTTTTCCACCTCCAGTGAAGATCCAGTCAGTGAGTTCTTTAATTGTAAATCTGCTCTTATTACTCTAAACAAACAAAAAACCTTTCAGAATCTCATTACCTCTAACGGACGTTTTGAAACTTTTGTTTCTATGAAGGAAATCTGAAAGGGAAGCCTACACAGATAAAAGCTAAGATTTTATTTCCCAGCAGGCTCTAAGGGGACTTGTTAATTAGAAAACAACTGGCCTGCAATATAAAATACAGATTTGTCCATGTGACAAACAAGGCCCTCCTTATCTTCCCTTCCCGACCCTCACACCAACTTTCAACCTCCCTCCTTCACATTGATCTCTAAACTGGCTACTTTTGTGTGAGGCCCCTCTGCTGTTCCATATCCTCTCCTGGCTGCCTGAATGTTCCTTCCACCTTTTATGACTAACATCTGGTTCATTTTTGAGACCCAATTAAACCGCTACCCCGTCCTGCCTATACCCTGTCTGCCCAGTATCATTGATTATTCCTGCTTCTCTGTGCCTCAGTAGTTTTATATATATTTATTTATATATGCAAATATCTGTCTTTTGTATGCACCTCTCCTTTATGTATACATTTATTTTGGGTTGCTTATGGGTTAATTTTTTCCATCCTATTGTGAACTCTTTACAAACAAGTACTATATTCTTGGATCAAATTCAGCATCTGTTGCCTTTTACAACGATTTTAGGTAATTTTTATTTTTCTGGATATATTACTTACAACATCTCCTCCATTTCCTCAAAAACACAAATATACTTACCCCTTTTGCACAGTTCTGCAGTGTCTTATTATGGTTCCTTTAATTATGATATCAATAAGTTTCAACCAAGTGATTCACCTTCATAGATTTTTATTTAAAAATTTCAGTTATTTTTATATCATCTGTTTGTTTGCTAAGTCATCCAAAAAGCATTTATTGAGAGCCTGGAGTGTACTGGGATCAGAGAAGCAGAGAGAAGTGGGGAGAGAGAGAGAAGCTGGGATATCTATTTCCCTAAGTTTTGCTGTCCATGAAAATAGCTTTCAACCTAAACACATTATGTATGGACCTTTTGAAGAGAAACTTAATTTGGCTTTTAATACACTAATCCTTAGAATGGATGGTGAAATTCAAGAGAGGAAAAATAAAGCCTTCACAATTCTGCCTTTGCTTTTAAATGTGCAAACCATATTGAAGTCAGTATCACTTCAAAAGAATATACTCACAGGATGCAAAACTAAGCCATAATTCATTTTCTGTCTAAAAATTCTCTTGTATCTTCCTTATATTAAGAAAGCTATGAAGGTTTCTCTTCATTTTAGTGTTTCATACATATTACATACATATCTAAACAAACAAAATGGTATTTTAGGGTATTAAACTGGGAATTTAAAAAGTGATTATTACTGTGATTTCCATAAAAGGTTCTGAGTTGATTTTTTTTAAGTCTCTGATTAAAGATTACTCATAACTGCCAAACTTAAGCTATTTATTGCTTGAAATATTCATGCAACAGGCATGGAAAACATCACATTTTTTGAACTGCTTTGTATTTTTAGAAAAAGAAGAGGGGAAACTAATATTTATTGAATGTTGGTTTTGTACTAGGATGTTGTCAGATTCTTTTTCTTGTATCCTTGCAGTCAACCCTGGGGCAAAAGATATCACCTTTATGTTTGCTAATGCAGACAAAGATTTCAAGGGAAGAGAAGTGGTTTGTCCTAGATTCCTCACTAGAACTTGGCATAGTCTGATTAGAACTTAATGCTCCAATGTCCTCTCTTTCTCTCTGTAATGTTGCCTTGCACACATATGTTTAAGGCCAGAGATGAATAATAGAACCCAAGAAAATGAGCTAAAAGATGATGTTTAAAAAACAGTAACATTTTAGGCCTGATCTTCTTGCTGCTCTTTGTCTCCATGGGTCATCCTATATCTTTGTAACTGGGATTCACTTTTCACTTCTAGTTCTTTTCCAATGTTGCAAAGCATGTTAGAGTTGTTTTGTTAGGACCTATAGGTCTACTCACTAAAAATTACAATTAAAAAAATTAGTTTGGCCACAAGTATAACAAACATGGTTTTCTTCTTGTCTAACAGGGAGTCTGGCATAAACAGTTCCCTTTTCTGTCTTATTTGATCCTGATGCACAATTATTCCTTTAATTTTCTGTTCTTTTAATTATTATGTTTTGTGGTTACTAAGGCTTTCAGAAATATCACAGTACTTTCTGCTTGTGTAGTACACTGTACTCCAGTTTTTATACATCATGGAAAGATATTTGCTGTCCAAACATGAGATTACTGTAAGGAAACTTAGTTCTAGAGCAGAATATATTCAGGCCTGGAACTATTGTGACATTCGATCCTTTTTTATATAATTGCAGCTTTTATAATTTTATTTTAAAGTATTAAAATGCATTGCATGTGGCATTTTGCCAGTGGAATGATGTGTAAAAATTTAAAACATGCACCTGTTACCCTGATTTCCATTATTTTTCTCCAGATCATATTATATAACACTGGATTTCTAAATGCACAGACAACAACTAAATATGTTTCATTAACACTTATTCACAAATTTTCTGTAGTGCCACACATCCATCATGGGAAAGATGGCTACAAACTTTTCTTAGGTAAACAAAAATGGGAAAATTGCAGCTTGTATTTTTAATATGCTTTCTGGTAAAGGAAGCCTATTATCAATGCAAATTGCAATCTGAACCAATGAATGGGAGGAATTAGGTCTATATTTTCACATGCTTATTTTTATGTTTCCATGAGCCTTAATTAAAAAGCTAAATTAGCAATACTTCAAATTATAAACTAATAACCAAATATTTTAAATACTTGTACTATAAACAAATTCATTATTTTCTATAATTTTAATTAGATTCTGCTTTGACTACTTACCAGTTTTATTTTGCAGAACAGAGAATCGAAAGAGGAAACTCATTTTTTTTTGTAGCTAGTACTAGCATACAGAATTACGTCACTGCTTATCTTGTCTTTCTCTCTGCAGTCGTCAATAACTTCCTAGCTGTAAAGATTTGTTGAAAGAGACTAAGTGTCTTCCTACGTTCCTATCTGCTTCTCACCTGCCCCGCCCCCTCCATAACCCTAGCCCATAAAACAGAAAATCTGAGTCTGCTAATAGGCAGTCAACCAGATACAATTTTTAGTGAACTGAATCAAGCACAGCAGAGAAAAGTTTCCCTTATCATCCATATCATCCATGGCAGACATGGAAGCCATACACTTTTTGCCTAAATTCTCATATTTGGTTGCAGAACCAATTCGAAAATCTAGATCTCCAGGCTAATTACCCTACCACGCTGTTGCTCATACTGAGTTCAACCAGTGATTTTACGAGAGCCTATGCTCTGCATATAAATATAGTGCCTTACTATTTCACAGATTTTTAAGGCATATTTATTTATTCCACAAATACTTATTGAACACCTACTATGTGCTAGAGATACAGCTATCAACTAAATGGACAAGTTCCTTGCCCTCGCAGGGCTTAAATTCTAATAAGGGTGAGAGACAATAAATAAACTGACAAATATATAATGTAATAATAGATTTTTAAAGCAGGATAATAAATGTGAATGAATTGTTTGACTGTATTTCTTTTTCAAGTGAAAATGGAACTGGTACATTTTGGGGGAGGTATAAACAAAATATATACCCATCTTGGCCTTTGGAGTTAATTCATTATAGTCACACACTCATGAACACACAAACACAAAGTGTGTTAGGGAGCTTGTCACGAGAATGGCTTTTCTGATGAATTGTTAAAATGCTATTTTAAATACAGATTTATTTCTTTTCATTGTGAGTGTCGCCATTCTCTTACTCCAGTTGACTTCAAAGATGTGGTCATCTGACAGCATTAACACCTCTAACTGTTGATGCAAAATTGGAAAGGCCGAGAAATATAGAAAAAAAATACTATAGAATGACTTTGCAAAACAGAAAACACACAAAGTTCTCAGCACAACTGTGAAGAAGCTTTCCTATTCCTGGGGAATTCCAGTGTGTTGCAGAGAGGTACATTTCCCCTTACGCTCTCTCTCATCCTGTTTTATCAGGAGAGAGTAATGATGTCTTTCATAACTCCTCAATGGACATGGGGCAAGGGGAAGATGTTTTCTTCCTCACCCTCTATTTTTTTTCAAATACTTGGGAGTTTCCCTCTAACAATTGAAAAAAAGAATATCAAATTGATAATAGCTAGTGTCAAGCCCTGACTATGTCTGAGGCACAAGGAAGTACTAATCATTAATAACTTCCTGGTATAGTACATATACAAAGTACTTTACATGAGTTATTTCCTTTAAGGAAAATAAAACCCCCATGAGTTAAACATTATTATGTTCACGTTGCAGGTAGATGTCCTAAAGAGGTTGAACATCTTGCTCAAGGTCATATATGTATTCAGGGGAGTCAGACATGGAACCTAGCAGTTGGACTTCGGACCTCCGTTCTTTTTTCTTAAATTCTCACCTGAGGATATGTTTTTATTGATTTAAGAGAGAGAGGAAGAAAGGGGGGAGACAGGCAGACAGACAGACAGACATCGATGTGAGAGAGAAACAGCCATCTGTTGCCTCCCGTATGTGCCCTGACTGGATATCAAACCTGCAACCTAGGTATGTTCCCTGACTGGTAATCGAACCCACAGCATTTTGGTGATTGGGTTGATGCTCTAACCAACTGAGGCAGCAAAACAGGGCTGAACTCAACTCTGAAACACAGTGATCTGCATGAGTCTTTTATTTCTTAAGGATATACTTGTGGATCTGGTTCTAAGTGAAAAGTTAAAAAAGAAAAAACAAAAAAGAACTGCATGGCAGGGGGCACAGAATGTCCGAGGAAGGTCATTGGTCATGATCAGAGGAAAGCAGTCTAGTGTGGTGAAAAAACATGGTTTTTCTAAGTATCTGTCTACTCTTTCAGAGAAATAGAACAGGATAGCACAGGTCGATGTAAATTGAAACCTTGGAAAAAAATTAGATACTTTTTTTTTTTTTTTGCAGGAGTTTTTTAGACAAGTACACTCAGTAAAGCATGTATAGGTTGTGTTTGGAAAGACCAGGGAAAAGCCTTACAAATATCAACCAAAATCACAAGGGTACTACTTGTGGTTGGTGGATACATGAGCTGTATAATATGACTTTCTGGGCCCTGCTTCTTCTTTTTCCTGTGGCCGCGAAGAGTGAAATTATTCACACTTCCAAACATTTCTCATTAACTCAATCGATATTTATTGCACATCTACTCTCTGTCAAGCATGGAGCAACAAGCTTATAAAAATTAAAATCAAAGAGCAAATTCCTAATTAAAAGAGCTTATGGAATATTCCTTCTTTCCATAATCATTTCACACATATCGTGAGAGTGAGTTGTATGCAGTATGCACTTGCTTCAGGCTTACAGCCATAAACAAGAGAGGATGTCTAGCTGAGCTTAAGCACTAGGCGGTCTAAAGAGGAGACAGAAAATAATTAAATAAACAAATACAGATAAATTCTAAGTATTGCTATGATGGGATTAAGTAGGGGACTATGAACGAGAATAATGGAATGTCCCTTTATGGAGGGGAGATTAAGAAAACCTCTCTGAAGGGGTGACCTGTAAGCTGAGATCAGAAAATGAGTTGGAGACAGTCATTGAAAAAGCAAGTCATAAAGACGTCCAGACAAAGGAAATGAAAGACTTAACATGGGAAGTAGGAGAACTAGGTGGAGGGAGACTAAGTGGCTTAAGATAGATTTAAAAAAAAAAACAAACAAACACAAAACTTATTTGCAGAGACAAAACAACAGGTTTCAAAGACTTATTCCCATAATTTGTTACACTTTCTTGTTTTCAAGACAATGAGATGAGCCCTAAATAGTCTGAAGAGCCAGAGGAGGCAAGAGGAAAAAAAATCCTCAAATTTTACCAGGTAGTCAAGATACTAAGGGACAAATAGTACTTCCAGAATACTCTCCAAAGAATAATATATCAAGGTAAAATCTTAGGATACACTTTTCATACTTGCGAAAAGTTATTTTCCAAAAGTAAATAGAGACACTGGGGATGGTAGATTTGTCATAAAAAACCATTTTGAAACTTCAATTAAAGGGCTTCATTGAAAATGTTTGTCATGACAATACCCCATCTAATGTTTTAGTTAAGTCATTGCTGAGGTCAATATCTGTGGAAAAATGACATAATTTTTGTTTCAGTTCAAAAATGACAGAAATAGATTTTCACTAATAATTACTTCCTTATTTTAATGAGGTACTTTTTAGTATTGTCACCCTAAGGTGCTGACACCTCATTACTTGACAAGTTTATATGGTTTTCAGATCTCTGAGTTATAGAAAAGACATCGTGGGTCCCTAACTCACTCAGTTTCATTATTTATATGACTGCATGAAAATTCAGTCACGAGGAACCACTAACAATGTGATAGAAACTGTGGTCAGCTTCTAGGGTGTCAAAAGAATTCAACATATATGCACACACACATGTGCACACATGCCCCTAAGCTCACGCACACACACACGCGCGCGTGGATAAACGCACACACAGGAAAGCCATGTTTTCACTGAGCGTGGGGATAGGAAGGACAAGAGAGTAAGAGGGTCAACATTCCTGCTTTATGCTTTTACTAGGTGAGCCTCTAGTCAGAATATTCTTCTGAGTATTCTTCAGAAAACATTGGAATATGCCCAAGTTACTCCACAATACTGTCTTGTGCCTCTGGAGCCAGAGAGGAGCACCATCTGGGAATCTCTGGGTCTCGTCTCTCCTTTCTTTGACACAACCTCAATCCAATTCTTTCGCTGATACTTAATTCTCTATATCCTTGCTTCTCAGGGCTAGGTCTGTGAACCAGCAGCATCTACCAGGTGCTTGTTTGAAATGCAGAATTCAAGCCCCGCCCCCAGACCTACTGAATCAGTCTACATTAAAAAAAAATTCTTCTTTATTGTTCCAGCTGTCTCAATTTCCCCCTTTGCCCTCCTCTGCTCAGCCTAACCCCTGCTCCCGCAGTCAATCCCCACACCGTTGTCCTTGTCCATGGGTCATTCATACATGTTCTTTGACTGATCCCTTCCCCTTCTTTCCACAATCCTCCTCCTTTTAACTGCAAGTGTCATATATACTTTCAAGTTTTAAGCTCTCCTCTCATTCAAACATGCGCAGGTGTTCCCTATTTTGCAAAACTACCATCAGACCTCATCCCTGTTTCTTTGCTGTAATTATATTTTTCCTGTATTTTCATCGCCACCTCATGCTGCTTCATACATTGCAATTCCTTCCTGCTTTCTGCTCATGGCCATCTGTAATGCACACATGAAACTCATTGCCCCTCAGCATCCTGTCACCCCTCCCCCAGGGGGCAGCATACCTGGTTAAGTCAAGTAGTTGATTGCATTCCTCCTGGCCAAAGTGCTTGGTGCCTACAACAGGATGGGCTTGTGACCGCCTACAATGAGTAAGGAACAACCAGACATGTTTGGGACTTCTGGGGTGGGAGAGTTTTTACCTTTATTTCTGTGGGGTCTCAGGATGTCAGAATATAAATTCTGGAGTTTCTCCCACAAACCATCCTTTAGACCCAGCTTGAAGTGGCCTCTGCCCTTGACCCCATGTTATTGCCCTCCTCCCACTGCACGTTCTTCCCGTTGGTCAAGGCATCTTCAAGGCCATGGGGATGGACCAGGCAGAGCCCATGACACCCCCTTAGCCAGGGACCCAGGACTCTGGAATTCTCTGTCCAGTTGACCCCATGCCTTCTTCCAAGCCTCATGCATTTCTTGGGCTGTCTCCTGACGTGCTTCTTGCTAATGCTGGTGGGTGTACTTAATGGCCTGAGGGGTAACTTCAGGAAGCTGGTGTGGACAGAGCTTGCTGCTGTGGGCTGTGTATTCACACACGTCTGCGAGAATTCCCTCGTGGCAAGGCGGAGCTGGAAGTGAAAAGAGAAGCAGCCCCCAACAGCCATCACTATTCACCCACTGTTGGTAGCAGGTGAGAATTAATCCCTCCTCCCCCCAGCTGTGCTCTGGAATGCCACCCATGACTTTACATTGCCACAGCTTTTCCTCTGTTTTCATGTTCTTCGGGCACTACTGACTTCCCTAAAACTTAGAAAACTCAGTTCTCAAGTACTTGTATTGTGTACATCTCATGAACCCGAGAGTCATCCTAGAATCTTCCCTTGCCCTCAGGTCTCCTCACCCTTAGGGCCTTTCAGTTAGAAACGGTTTTTAATCAGTAACATCTTTGATCCCTCATTGTAAATGTCCTGGATGACTTTAGTAGATTTCAAACTAGTTTCATTTCTCTGAAGTTCATTTTCTACATGATCAAAAAAGTGAACTTCCAACAGGAAATCAAGTATATATATATATTTTTCTACTCATTAGTTATCAGTGCTTCCTCTTCACCTATTGAATACACATCTTTTGCTGACTTACAAATCCCTTCATGCTCTGTCCCTTGATTACATGTCCAGCCAACTTCATTAATGAACTCAATGTTTATTGTCTACTTTGTGGTAGGCAGAATTCTAGGCAGTGAGGATACTGTGGTAAACAAGACAGGCTGCCTGTTTTCAAGGAACTATTAAGGACAAATCATCTGTAAACAAACAAACAAGCCAGTGAGATTTTATATTAATAAAATCTGTTCACAAAATGAAACTGGGGTTATTTGCTAGAGGGTACAGGGTGACTAAATTAAGCCGTATGGTTTGAAGAACTTTCCTAGAGATGTGACATTTATGCTGAGACTTGAATGATTAGGACACATCCGAACAGTACAGCCGAGGGAGCCTCCTGAACAGAGCTCAGGGAGCATGCAAAGGCCCTGAAGGAAGAAATACTGTGAAATACTGCCCATTCTTTGATTCACATTGTGCACCCCAACTCAACCTCAAACTTGCAATTCCGCAAGCATGCCAGGTTGTTACCAGCTCCTGTGGCTGTGTGCACACAGGTCTGTCTGCTTGGGATGCCCTTTTGTTCTACCCAGCCAATTACTACTCACCTTGCCAGCTCCTTGCCAGGCAGATAAAGGTGCTCCCTCCCCTTTCCTCGCATGTATTTCCACTATAATAACCCTGTTAATGGTATTGAAATTCTCTTAAAGGCAGAGAATATGCTGCATCACCTTGTTTTGCTAGAGGCTTGCATATATTAAACATTCGATGAATATTTATTTAAATGGATGAAACTCTCTCCTCTACTTAAATCCCCATACCACTTCATTCTAATTCTTTTCAAATACCCTGTAACTTCCTTAATATTCTCTTTAGTGGGTTCTTTCGATATTTTTATTCCTGTCTAGTCTTTAGGACTCTCTAGTGTTGAAGGCTTATTTACAGCTTTCTAGTTCAGACCCCTTGAATTTTCAGAACTTCAACAACCATTTCTCTATTCATTTAAAATTTTTTGTTTTCAATAAGGTGCCATGTTTTCTTTAAAAATTTCTTTATTCATATTAATTCAGTTGACTTCCAGTTTCCTGTTTCCTTCCTTGTCCTTAAGATCTTAAACATTAGACAGCAGGTAAAAAACAACAACAACTAAGTCAGTGTATACACTAAGTCAGTGTATATTTTTAAGGAATCCCTGGTATCTACTTGTGTGATAATCATCAAATACCTTTGCAGTAGGTATGCTACGTGCTTTATAAATATAGTCATTTAACCTTCACAATGGTCTTATAAAATAGGTACTTATCATTACTTCCATTTTATAGATGGGACAAACGAGGGTTAGCGAGATTGGGAATTTGCAATCAGATGCCTGTCAGCGTGTGTGGGAGCCTGGATTCTAACTTGCATCTGTGTGATTCAGCATTCAGCCAGCAGGCCAAAGACTACATAGGATGTGGCTTAAACATGAAACATTTTGTGATAAGTCTGTACCTCCTTCATTTGTCATTCTATAGATGTCTTTCAAGTAAAGCTAGGAATGTAATAAGTCTGAAATTCCTGCAACCGTTTAGTAATTGGGGTTTGTATCCAGCCTTTTATTATCTTGCTTCGTCTGATAAACAAGCAATTAGGTATATATATAAATTCTTTCCGAATCCAGCCACAACACTTTTGTGTTTCTTGCATATATTAAAACATTTTTCCTACTGGAAAGGGCAAGAATAGAACTCAGATAGTGGCTTGGTAAAATGTTTGCCATGTAATCTCGAAGGAGAAATGTGGAATTCACTGAGACTGCTAAGGGGGGTACACTTTGCAAATCCAACAATGCTACAGTTTTCAGGAACAATCAAGGGCTTCTTTTAGTCAAGGTTTTTGAGATTAAATATGCTTCTCCCAGAGAGCTACATTAACATGGGACAGAGATCAGACTTAGTGAGCACTGAACTCACTCTGCAGTTTCCTCCTCTGCAGTCAGGAGAGAGGCTTAGGTGGGGGCAGTGCAGCAGCCGTCCTGGCAGGAGAGAGCCCAGGACAGCCTGATCACCATAGCAATTCAATTTCACGGAGAAACCCACCCACAAGCGCAGTGCGACTCACCACCGTGCGACTCACCGCCGTCTCAGGAAGAGGCTAAACAGACCCTCGTGACTTCCACAGCAAGTCAGTCCAGAGACACTCCAAAAATAGCTTTATGAGGAAATAGCTTGGATCAATTAATTGTTGGTCCTATTCTAATCCTGGAATTTAAAACCGTCAACTCTGCAGTGATGAATTCTTATGACTAAATGTCAGGGCGTGTTTGCACCGTACTGGATTTGAGGTGGGCTGTGAAGTTGTGTGTTGTGGCAGGCTTTGGAGAGGAGGTTGCTAAGGAATTGTGTGCAAGCTATGCTCATCTCCAACTTTAGTGCTGATTTTCTTCTTTAGAGTTGCTCGTGGATACTAGGGAATACTTTGGGAAGCTGGATAGCGTTACTTGGGAAAGCTGAGACTGCAGTTAGGCCGTCTGGAATGGAATCTTGACTCTATATGACTTAATAGCTGTGTGACCTTGGATGAGAAATTCACTACCTCAGTTTCTTTATCTATAAAATGAAGATGTCAGAAATACTTGTTATAGAATATTGGGAAGATCAGAATAAAAGAGTCACATGCACAAGGAAAAGGGCTTTTCTTGGTGGTCGGCATTTAGTGATACCCAGTACATGTTACTTCTCTGCAACTGTACTCCCACGTAAAATGTAAGTGAGCTGGCTTTGCCTCAGCTGACTTTTGATAGTGGTGAGGATGATGGCCGTGCTATTCCCCATGTAATAAACATGTACTACATGTTAACCATGTGATGCGCCAGGGCACAAGAGAAGTGGGCAGGACCCAGTTTATGTGTCCCCACCACTGAGACATGTTTGACATCATCTGTCTTCTTATGGCTTACACTTTTCTTCTAGTCATGAAGGCCATCAAGTCACTGCCTGATTTCGGAGCAGCACCAGCGGTCTCTGCCTCCCTGGGAGGCGGTGAGGCCTGAACTGATAGGAACCGTCCCAGCTCCTCTTCAGCTCCGAGATCTGATCTGGCCGCACCCATGGAGGCTCAGGCTCGTCCAGCGGCTGCGCACAGGGTCCAGGCCACACGTTGTGCAGGTATGGGAGTTAATGGCCTGTGGGGGGATGTGACTAATGAAAGAGAGCAAAGGAAAATAAATGGATAAATTATTCACCTTTCTTTTCTAGAGTGCCTGTTCTGATTCAGTAACAGATCATATGGTTTTGCTTCAGTCTTTTTCTACAGTTACTTTACTTTCTCCTTCACGCTTGCTTCCTTGCGATTATGCTTCCCAATTAAATGTTTCCAGGTTAGCTTTGCCTCAGGTTCTGTTCTCTAGGAATCTAGGGACTAGAGGCAAGAAACACCATTTTTCTATAATAAGCTGATAATGTAGCTTAATAAACACACATTTTAACAATAATTTTAAAATAATATGGTAATGGCTTTTCTATTGCCATGACAACACAGAAATGTACTCCTCAAAAAGGAAGGAAGGATAAGTCAGGTAGATTTCTCTGAATAGGAGACTTTTATGAAGAATGAAGTGTTTTTGAAGCATGAATAAAGATGGCAGGAATGACCGAAAGAACAAATTGAGTGAGGGCCAAGTTGTATGAACAAATGCGGACTTGCATGCAAGGCATAAGGGGTCCCGTACGACTAGAGTACGGGGCATGTGGGGTGGGGGGAATGGCTCAGAGGAGCTGGAAGTGTATGCTGATTCAGACTGTGAAGGGTCCTGGGTGCCACACTAAGGAGGAACTTGGGAATTCTAATCTAGGTAGAAGGGAGCTTTCAAAACCTTTGAGCAGGGAGGTGATATGATCAGAATATATGATATTGGCATAAAGAATTAAGGAAGTATCCCTCCGTGATCCAAGATAGAAATCACAAAATACTGCTACGTTAAAAAATATAGTTGATTTTGCTCTGTAATACTACTTTACTTGTGTTTAAGAAAACGATTGATTATTTTAAAAAATAATATAAGATATTGAAGGCAAGTAGCGTACTTAGGGGCTACTTACTACAGTCCCCACGAGGCCATCAGCACCTAATCTAAGAAAAGGAAGTGACTGGAAAGTGAAGGATAAACACCAGAAATGTTTGGTGACAGTATCTAGAGGACTTATGGAGTGACAGAGAAGAGTCGATGATGTTCAGATGGTAGCCACACAGCAGAGTGAAAATGGTGTCACTACCTAGGTGGAGGCCAGAAGGGAGACAAAATTTTGGAAAAGAAGCTAATTTTGTAATAACACCGTTAAGTTTTCCAATGACCATCTAGGCTCTAGTTTTTAGAAACAGTCAGAAATACAAATTCAGACCTGAAGAATGTTGCTAATCTACAGATAAAGTTGACTGCGGACATTCACTGGTAATAAATTCCAAGGCTTTTTAGAATAATCAAATTTTTAAATATCAATTTAGCATGTGATTCAAAACTCCATTGGCCCCACCCTCCTAGCAAATGCATTAAGCTGCAATGGAAAGCTCTAATAAGCTTGAATAAGGATGATGAATTTACGATTGAGATGTAAGTTCACTAGGTCATTAAGTTCACCCTCACCTGAGCATCTGGGTCCTTCATAGAACACAGGAACCAAATACAGACCTCAAAAAAAGAACAAATTATTATGTCTTTGAGAAATTAAGGGTTCTTCATGAATATTCAAGATTGGGATGATTAAGAGTTATTTATAAATGTAAATGACATTCATATTCAGATGATGAATGAAGGTAAAATAAGCCAGGAAGAGTTTACAGAGTGAAAATATTTATTAGGGATAGAAGGGAACTTCATATACATTTATATTTAAGTACTGTGCGTCAATTTTATAAACAACAAATAATGTTTAGTAAGACATTGTCATAACATGCCAGACACTGCTGTAGGAACCGTCCATGTGTTAACTCTCTTAACCTTTGCAAACTCCTAGTGATAAAGTATTATTGCTATCGCTTTGGGCATGTGGGCACAGGAGAGTCAGATCACCTGCATCATGGGCCAAGGTTGGAACCAGGCAGTACTGCGCCTGCACACCACCTTTAACCATTATGTCATTTCACCTCCCTCTCGCTCTAAGAACAGGAACAACCTTACATTTGCCTAGCAATTTACAGTTATTGATGCATGATTTCATATTAACACAAAACAGACCTATAACTTAGAAAATTCATGCAAGTGTTATTAAGTAGGAAACCGAGACTGAGAAGGTTTGTATTCTGTAAGGTTACACAGCTTTTTCACAGCTGACTTTGTGGGCAAATGCTATCAACTAGAGAGTGCTTACCTCTTAGTAGAGAAAATGAAAAATTCAAAGGTGAGTGAACCTGCAGAATGGTAAAGCGAGAATACAATCTAGGAAGTGTGATTTTTACTTCCTAGATTTGAAATTATCTCCAGAAGCTTCCTCGGGGTCTGCTCCTTGGGAGAGAGAGCCCCGAGTGCTAGACTTGGCCACTGAACACAACTTACCCCACAGTTTCCTGGAGGTACAAGTATGTTCTGTGGGATTGAACTGGGGGAGAAAATGCAGGAGGTCGTTTTACCCAAAGCTCACTCAGACTTAGTGGGCAGCCTCCTTGCCCCTCGCTGCCCTGTGTAACTGGCCTCAGGCATGTTTAGAAAATGGGCCCATTTTCTTTTTAATGCTCCAGGGAGGTTTTCTTGGTCTCTTTGTATGAATGCAAAAGGAAATGACCACCCTTCATAAAATGAGCTTAACTAACATCATATCCTTAATGTTTTTATGGTTTAGTTATTGACAGACAATTATAGCAGAAGATGGTGTTTCACAAATTTATTCAACAAATATGCATTGCCAGTAAAATGTAGCCTTTAAGAGAAAGGACTCTGGAGCCAGTCTGAGTTCAAATCCTGGCTCTGTCTTTTACTGTCTGTGAGATTGATCAACACCACAGTTTCCTTAACTGTAAATTGTGGCTAATCATAGCTCCTGGCTCATGGGTTGTTATGAAATGCCTGGCATGTTCGTATTATGTTAGTGTTATGATATTACTGAGTTCCAGACACTGTTGTAGGGACTGGGAATAGAGTCATAATCAAAACCCTGACTTACATGGCCTGAATTCAGTTAATTGTAGTCAGGCACACAGCAAACAAGCATCAAGTTCAGTATACATTATAATTTAAGTTGTGATTCAATTGCATAATGGCTGTACATATTCATATGCTTAACAACATAACAATTTGCATTCGATAACAGGCTCCAATTTTCAAGCACCTTACACATCTCTTATGATCATCACAATTATTCATTGGCCCAGGGCTTATTCGGAACATACTACAGAATTCCCTCACTTATCGTGGGTATTACGTTCTAGAGCCCCCCCCCCTGCGATAGGTGAAAATCCACAAAGTAGGAACCTTACATTTATTTTAGTATTTATACACGTTTTAAGGCTTTATAAACCCTTCCCACACACTTATAAACCATTCCCAGTCCCTTATTAACCTTTCCTACTCCCTTATTAACCTTTTCCACACTTTTATAAACACTACTTATGTTCTGAAACGTATTCTACACTCTTAAACCTACGTAACTTTAACAACGTAAGTATACAGTACCACAAAATCCTACGATATAGCAAAAAATCCGCGATAAATAATTAAATATAGTATTTTAAAAAATCCTGCGATACAGTGAGGCCGCAACAAGTGAACGACGATATAGAGAGGGGCTACTGTATTTTTATCCCTCCCTCAAGTACTGAAAGATGAGGGACTGAAACTTAGCCACATTCTCTAACATGCTAAATGGTGGAGATAAAATCCAAACTGTACTCTGCTGCCTCACAGCCCTGAGATGTGGTGGGACAAGAATCATACTCATTTCCAGCTGAAAAAGTGTGGCTTAGTTTCAGTGTCTTGAGCAAAGGTCATATAACTTAGTAAGTAGAAGAGCTAGGATGTGAATCCAGGTGATTGGATTTCTATGCCAGTGTTTTATCTACGACAGCAAAATTGCAAAATTCCACAAGTATTTGAAGAATTGTTAGAAATGACACCCATTCCTTCGAACCACTCTCACATCTTTATTGTTATTGTTCGTATATTCTTCGAGCTTAAAACACGTATACTTTAAAAAATCTTGACGAACTGTATGTGAGTCAATTTTTTGGAACTGGGCATGCGGCCTCTCAAAGAAATAATGTTAGAAATACTGGTTAGATTCTTAGACCACCCCGCAAAAGCCTCCTTAACATTTAGGAGCCTGGAGATACAGTGTTAATGGCAGCCACTAGAGACTAGTGGTTTGTTAGTTACTCTGGATTTATATAAGGACGATTTCCTTTCTAGGACCATCTGAGAGCCCTGGGATCAGTGCTTTGTTGGGAAAGGAAATATGGTGACTGGGGAGAAGAACCACCGTGTAGTCCAGCAGGTCATTTGTTAGTCAGGGAAAGCCTGCATTTTCCTCTCCCAGAAAAAATGTCATCGCAGAATTAGCATAGATTTTTCTGTTTTTTTTTGTGTGTCAATAGTCATATTCTCTATAGTTTTTAATTGTTAAAAAATAGCATGACAGTCTATTCAGACAGGGATCTGTCCATCTAGCAGTGCCACCTCCCCTAGAGTCCCCCCAAAGAGGTCATGTGTGAAAAGAATCTTTAAAAATCATTTCTAAATCTCGTATTTCTCTGATACACCTACATTCTCAGTGATGTTGGAAAAGTTGGTCAGAAGAGAGACCAGTAGGCAAATCAATATGAGCAGCATGAATATAAAAGGAAATTGTGTGGTGACACCACAAACTATCCTCCTAAGGCCATTAAATTCTCCAGAAATATTCTTTTATATTATGTGGTTTACAGACAGGCGTACCCATATGAGCTCCAGAGCTCTTTCATATTTCAGAACTTTTACTTTCATCTACCCACCAGTGAATATGAAAGGGACTTTTCTCTGTTTAATTTCTTCTTTGGAATCCTAAAGCATTTCCCTAAAGTGTTTTTGATCCTCAAATGCTTTTTTTTGAAAATTATTTTTTCCTTTCTACTAAATGGTTCCCTTCAACTACTTACACAACACACTTATTTAAAAATACATGGTATTATTGTTGCCAGAGTGTTGGAACATTGGTGATTCCAGAAAGAAGATTATATTAAATGTCATTATGGTAAAGTGGAACAAACACCAAGTTAAAAACCCAGAGACCCAGGGTCCAGCCTGGTTCATCCACTAAGAACATTCACATAGTTGTGTGTTACATAAATAAATAATACATGAATTTGCAAAATGAAGGGAGTCTTAACCCTGAGAAATGCTAAGTAATCTTTTGGTGGTAAGAATCTCTCTTTAGACTGTACCTTAGCACCTTTCTATAACGTTCATGATACCTAGAAGTGGCTTAGGCATCGTGACAATGTTGCTCATTAGGGCTTTGCCTAGATAGTAAACTATTTAGTTTTCTGCAAAAATGAATGGAACGAATCTATTCAATAAATTTTGACATCTATTTCATAGCCATAAATAAAAGAAGTAAATAATGTTTTTATAATAGCACCCAAATTCACTAATTAGGTATCTCCAAGAAGTTAATGTTTTAAAGTGCAAAGGAAAGTTCAGGATAATTTAATTACACAGAGTAATTAATGTCAGTAATAGCTCTGAGTTTCGTCCAAAACATATTTGATATTTTGTCTTTGATATATTGAAATTCTGTTTGTTTTGTTCAGTTTAAAATGATTTATTGATCATGCATAGACCTGAAACATAGATTTGAATCTGAAAAATGTAAAATTTCTGGTGCCTTGTTCATTATTAGAAAATTAATCACTCAATTCCACATGCAAGTTATACCCTTTAAGTGTGAAGAAACATACGTGTAGAACAGCATTTAAAATTCCACCAGAGGAACCTTAATAACTTAAAAGAGTTAATATATGTACAAATTGAGATTAGTTATTTCCTTCACACTGGCAGCTTCAGTTCTTAGGATGACTGCCTTAAGTTCTCAGCCTGAAATGTAGGATGACACATTGCTTTCATCACTTGTGCGTGGTGTTACTTAATTTCATTTCCCAGAAATTTAGTGAAATCTGTAGACCTGTATTAAATATGGCATGCATGACTTAAAACTCTTATTTTAGAAATTTATAAATTTCTTCTGAACTATAAAGGGAAGAAATCACTGTAATAATGTTCCAGTTAATTGTTTTTTGTTTTGTTTTTTTTAATAGAAATGACTATCTGGATATGTGTCTAGTCTCTACCTTAAGTAACATGTTAGGAGACTGTCCATGAGATGTTACTGAGAACGATGAGCAACTGTGCCTCTTTTATTAGGGAAGTTATCACTAACAGTCTCAAAAACAGGTACATTTTAGTAAAATTCTCATCTATTCCTAATAAATATTTCTTTATATATGTTCTAGTAGTATCATTCCCTCTTTCTTTTTTCTGGAGATACTTTGAACAAAGATATAAATATTGGTTCCACTAAAATTGAGTAAACAAGGGAATATAAAACTTTCCATTCATACATTTAAACTGTGTTTAACACACATCTGTTATATCCCAGACACCATGCCAGCAGCTGGGCAAATAATGATGAAGAAACAGAAACATCAATCATTCACAGAAATTACCACAGTATTAAAAACTTTATATAAATGCTCAAAGGAAGGCTTTCCTGTGGACGGGCAAGATATAAAGGGAAAGAGCAAAGGGATTATTCTGGTTGGAGGGAATGTGCAAAGACTCTTTGGTGGAAGAAAATTTGGAAAATTTCAGGAACTGAAAGAAGTTTCCTCTGGAGAGAAGCAAATTACTGAGAGTTTTATATTATGAAAATGGACAGATAGGAGGGGGGTCAAGAGACCATGGAGGGACTTACTGGCCAAATAGGGATTTTAGCTTTGCTCTGACAGCAAGGGAAAGCTATATAAGAATTTTAAGGTGGGGGCATTGTATTTGCATTTTGGGGAAAAAAATTTCATATTCAACACAAAGAATGGATTTAAGAACATTAAGAGTGGATAAGAAGAGGCCAGTTAGGCTATTTAATTCCAGGTGGGGGATGTGGGTAGTTTGGAGTAGGGTGGTGACAGTGAATGTGCAGAGAAGATTATGGGATTTATCATATTTAGGAGGTAAACCTGACAGGGAGTGGAGGTAACACCTACCGTATTTTTCACACTGTAAGATGCACCTGACCATAAGATGCACCTAGGTTTAGAGGAAGAAAACAAGAAAAAAATATTCTGAACTAAATGGTGTACTAAAATATTTAATAAAATATAACAGAATAATATCCCAACCATGTAAACTGACCAGCAGTCAACAGGGGTATTAAGAACCATCATCAGTGTCATTAACAAATGAGGAGAGACTTTAAGGTTCGAGTACTCTTCTAGTTTTCTGGGAACCCCAAGAACTCATCATTGCTAGTGTCAGAATTTATGAAGCTCAGTTGCTCACAATCACTGATATCACCTTCTGTGCTACTTTCATACTGACCAGATGCCCTGAGATTCAGCAGTAAAGTGGGACATTTAAGTATCCCCAGGGGTTTTGCGTGGGCCCACCGCTTCCTCTTCTAACAGCTGTCACCACCGTTGACAGGTCAGGTAATACGCATCATGGTCTGTGATGCAATATTCGCTCCATAAGACGCACAGACGTTTCCCCCCACTTTCAGGGAGAAAAAGTGCGTCTTGTGGAGTGAAAAATATGATACTTCCTGGCTGACAGTGGGTGAGTGTGGCCATGTGTGTAGTTTGGGCTGAAGACTTATGAGCAAAAAGAACGTGCATCGATTCTGGGCTTACTCTATAATCACCTGTATGAAATTTATCAGGCCCTCCCTATGCCAGGACAATGGGCAACATTCCAAATAGAGGTTTCTCTGAAGGTCTAAATTCTTGAGTAATTAAGATGAGCAAAACCCTCCTGCTAACCCTCAATGGACAGGCAGAGTGAGCAAGAAAGAGACCTTTGTCATGGTGAGTCTGAGGTTTTGGGGTTGTTCTTGTTCTGCAGCTAACCTAGGTCATTCTGACTGATTTAAGTGTTAAAATCTGCTGAGAGATCAAGAAAGATGAAGCTTGACAAAAACCCATTGACCATAAGGAGAGCTTGAGAGCTTGATGGAAGCAGAAGTCAGAGTAGAAAGAGTAGAGGGCTGTGAAGAAGATAAGGAAATTGACAGTAAGTATATAAATAGAGGTTCTGTCAAAAGCTTATCGATAATGAGGAGCAAAGGTTTTCATGGTTACTTGAGAATGATGTAAAGGGGTGTTGTTTTTGTAAAATGGGGGAGACTTGAGAGATGTGTGAGTAAGAGAGGATTCCGATGAGAGAAAAGGGTAGAACAGAAGAGAAAATACCAAAGAAAATAAGAGATGATTGATGTTGAGTGTTTCTTGAAAAGGTAGAAGAGATCTGCCATGAAAACTAGTAATGAGACTAGGAAAATTTTGACTAACAGGTAACTCTTGGTTCTTTAAAAAAAGAATCATTTGTTGAAGCAAAAAGAAAGAAAGAAAGAGAGAGAGAGAGAGAAAGAAAAAGAAAGAAAGAAAGAAGGAAGGAAGAAAGAATTCTGCAAATAAGTAAACGAGAAAGAGTGACGAAACCTTTATCACATTTAATTTACCTCAGTTGTTTTTGTTTCCAAAGCTATCACTCTGCAAGGAAGGATGTGCTCTTCTTTCCCCTTCTGAATGAGATTTTTCACATTTAGAACCAGCTTTTGGCAAAACTCTAAGTCATCATCTTTTAATTTAGGCCACATTAATTAAGCACTTTCATGTTGCAAGAAATACAAAGATGAGGATGTTGAAAGGCAAGAGAACAAAGTAAGGGAGCACAGGAAGTCACTGTGACATTTGCCTAATCAGAAAGAACTCAAACATAGCTTAGGGTATAACTCTTAGTAGAATGTAGACTCCCTGAAAACACGGGTTTGAGTCTATTTCTTCACTTTGGTGTCACCCAGCTCCAAGAACAGTCTCTGGCACACAGTCAGCCCTCTGTAAGGATTTGCTGACTGTGAAAATGACTAATAGCTCACTGTGCCTTGCCCTTATAAATGGATGCTGAAGCGTCTGAACTCTGTGGTTCTGCCATTCCTGTGACTAGCCTTTCTTTTACTCTGCTTCTTTCTGCCTGTTTCTATAGTCACCACCAATCACTAACTCTTCACCATGCTGTTCTCTCCTCCCACGGTCTCTGCATATTACTCAAGTTTTTGACTAGTTTGTGGTTTCCATTTTCCGTCTTTTCAAGGTGTTTATCTTGATTGTGCAGCACTCCAGAGCCTGTATCTCTTTTTGAAGTTTTTTATTTGCATGTCATAAGAGAGATGATTTGATTGGTTAGTTTGTTACTATCCAATATTAAAAGAAAAAAAACCCTGATAGTGCATAGCTCTCATGCCAGAATACTTAATAAGACTCCTGTTTAGCTCTGTAGCTTTCAAATTTGACCACAGGAATGAAAACATTTTGTATTTGACCCAATACTCAAACATATACACAAACATATGCTCACACACACACACACACACACATACACACACTCACATACACACTGAAATGAACACTTCATGAAACAGCACTGACCCTTTTTAGTCAAATGCACTCAGATCTATTCTAATGTATTTTTATTCTATTTATTCCATTTTACCTCTTCGGTTCTGTTTCATTTCCATATATTCTATTTCATGTAGAAATGTTGATGAATTGATTCATGACCAACTAACAGGTCTAACATATGGTTTGAAAAATCCTGGTCTCGTTTGCATTTGGCCAACTTTGGTTTGGACATTAACTTTCAATACAGTCATCTGTGATCAGTCATCTGTGGCTAGTCCTGTTAAAGGCATGAGAAATTATTCGTGTATCAGTGGCTAGAGTCTTCCATGAGATGGGAAGACACTCCTTTTTCATGTGGGGTGGGAGAGGTGCTTCACATAGTCTTTCTGATAGAGGCAAATTCCTCCTTCTCAATTGAATGCTGCCTTTATCCTTCCCCCACTCTGCCCATTTCATAAACTAATCCCTACTAAAATGTGGTTGGTGAATCCTTGCTATGGGAACCCTTCTAAGGTGTATTTCTGTTTTAATGTCACCTTCATTAACTTAATTGAGTTGCCCTTGAGAGCACATCGCATTTAGAACTGATTCATGGGTCTCTTATAATGAAACAATGGTGACGGCGCAGAGGCAGGTGATGTTTGGAGGCCCCAGGGACTTTTCTTATGCTTCTTTGATTATATATGATATATTATCCTAATTCTGGTTCTGTGTGCAAATAAAATATTTTATTTCAACTCTAATGGGAAGTTTGTACAGGACCCAACTCTACCCCTAAAACACTAAATAGAAAACTTCCTTAGGCAAAAACACAGTGCGATAGCCAGAATAATGGTCCCTCAAAGATGTCCACATCCTAAGTCCTGAAACCTGTGAATATGTTACCTGGCATGGCAAAGGGGACTTTGCAGATGGGATTAAAGGTGTGTACTTTAAGATGGGCAGGCAATATCCTGGGTTACCAGATGGTCCCAATGTAATCAGTGAGTCCTGTTGTTAGGGAGGGAGGGAAGAAGGCAAGAGGCAAGAGAGAAAGGGTTGGGGGAGATGGGAGGGTGTTATGTGAGGACAGGATCAGAAAGATGTGACTTGAGGGGACTGAGCCTGCCATTGCTGGAGGAAGGGGATCCCAGCCGAGGAATGTAGAGATGTAGGCGGTCTAGCAAAAGCTGCACAGAGGGCTCTCTGTTGTTGATTAGCAGCAAAAGGGTGGTGTGAACACATTTCTGGTCATGCAGAATTGGCACGTATTTCCTTGTGTTATATTGAAAGCAGCAAATGAAAGAGAGCAGTGATGAACTTCTAAACTGGGGGTCAATTTATGGATGATTCATCTTACGGTTGAGTAGAGAGCCAGAGGGATGTAATGAAGGAAAATATGAAATTGTGAGGACAACTTGGCTCACTTTCTTAATCTAGGGAAATAAGATCAATCTGACCTAAATTAACTTTGGCCCTAACATTCTACTATGATTTGAGCTATTCACTGAAATTAACTGGTAAATGGCACAGTTATTAACTATTTTTGGAAAGTTACAGGGTCGATCATGACTCGGACAAAATGAACCAGAAAACGGATGTCATAGGCAGACAGCTCAAGGGTCTGACAGTCAATACATACTGAAACAGGACAGAGAAAAACTCCAGGGGGAACTTTCTTTTAAGGTTGCAAATGTGGCCTTTCTCTTTTCAAGATAGCCTCATACTGGGAAAAATCTGAACATGTGGGGAATATGGCTGTTTCCTATTACTCTTTCTGGTATATTTGCCCTGCAGGAACTGAACATGAGTGACATTTAACATAGGTCATTGAAGGATACCAGGAAAATCCCCTTTTAATTATTAAGTAACACCCTGGCCATACTTGAACCACTACTTGTGTGTTTGATTTCCCCCTTGGGTGCAAATAGTCACTTGCTCTACTCCCTACTGGATAAAGATAGGGGGCAGAGTCAAAATTTTCAGCCAGCTATGTCATTAAGAGAAAAAATTAATTCTGTATTAATAAGCAGCTGAGAGCTCCCATGTGGTCAGAGAAATTTTAAGTTAGAAGGAACTTTACGCAAGGCTTCTTTATTTTCCTGGTCATTTCAGTTTAGATCAACACATATGTACCCTGGCCAGGCACTGTGGAGCTTTTGGATAGAGATTAAATAAGATCTAGTCCTTGATCTGGTGGAATCCAAATATAGTGGGGTAAGCAGAAGTGATATCTGTTACAATGAGGTAAGAGAACTGTGTTATATCTATCAGAGTTTTTAGCTCCAAGCAATAGTAAATGATATGGCTGGTACAAATTAAAGAACAATGCATCGAACTCCAGTTCCACTTACCAGTTGCTGGGAAGGCTAGAGAATTAGGCACAAAGCTAGTGAAGCCAGAGCAGCCACCAAAATACAGTAATGCTACTGGATAACTTAGTTGTTTCTGCTAAGCCCTAGAAACCACAGTTCGTATACCATCACCAAAAATCTTGGACTGGACTCGCCATGGTTGTGACAGCCAGAGCAGGACATTATTTGCGCAGCTGGCTCTGTTCTCCACGATACCGGACTCTCTCCTGTCTCTGCTTCTTTGTGTGGCCAGTTCCTAATTCCAGGTCCCAGAGAGCTGTGTCTGATGAGCCATTCTAAGTGCTCTGCTGCTCCCTTATCTATCAGTCTGGCCTCACAGTGGGTCACTGGCTTTTCAGCTTCCACGCTGTTTGTCACCATTAGAGTGCAGCTGAGTGCAGCAATTTTAAACTCACAACTTAGTACATCACAGCTTCTTTTAGCTTAAATGATATTTTGGGTGAGTCCTTTTTAATTCTCAGTCTTTCATTTTCTTTTCCTCCTTACTTGGTTTCTCTTCAAGGTGGTATGTGAGTGTATGGTAGGATAACAGTCATGACATTATAGTGTGGGGAAAACAAGGGCATCTGGGTCCTGGCTGGTCAGCTACCGTGGAGGAATCTAGTTTGATTCTTGGGACATTGTACAAGCATGCCATCCAGTCTGGATGATTCTTATCATTTTTCTGGAGTCATGACAGCACAGTGCAGCGTCTTTGTCCTAACCCCTGGCATTTGCAGGTCCGCTGGACCTCATGGCACCTTCACATTCCCACACTGATGGATGTGGAAACAGTCCCTGATTAACTCTTTCAACTGGGCAAAGAATACTATGGTAAGGTCTGTGTAGCTGAACATGGAGGCCCTGCTCCCGACAGATTTTGTTCTTTAGAACCTACAGTGTGTTTCTACTGAAGCCCCCTTAGAACTCCATTCAACCTCAGGCTTCCTTCTCCCCACGCACGGGGGTAGAAGGGGCTGGATTTCCATACCCTTCTTCTGTCTATCAGGGAATAACAAGTGTCCCTATTTCAGTTGTTGTTTAAGTACAGTAAATCTCATGGCTGTAAATGATCTCGATTTCAGGGGAGAAATGAACAAAGTATCAACCCAGTCAGACAACTGTATAAATCAGTACAAGAAATGTGTAAGAGGCAAGGAAAGGGTCCAAAAACACTTCCTTAAGGAAGCAACCCTGAACTGTGTGTTGAGGACAAATTGGTGCCCAATTTTATGTATCTTCGGTTCTACTCACACAGGCGGGCTAGGATTTCTTACGCTATAGGAGAGGAGCTGGGAGGACTCTCCAGACAACAGTCGCTTATACCAGCCTGTCTTCAAGTCTGACAGTCAACAGGAATCACGTTGTCTCTTTGCAGAATCTAGAAGGTTCACTTCTTCCCCGTGGTTGGCAGCAAGAAGACACAGCTGAGTGAGTGAGGACTGGGAGAAGCTGGTGGAAGCCAAGGTGTGAGGAACCAACTGCCGAGAGAATTTCCTTCCCCGTGTGGGCGAGGTCAGTGATTAAACTGTTTAACGGCATGCACAGGGCAGAGTTTTGCCATCAGAGCCAGGAGACTAGATTAAAGGGGAAGGAAATCAGAAATGCTGGAGCTGTTGATCAAAAATGCATAGATGGGGGCAAGGCCAGCTGTCCAAGATGTAGCCATGGTACTGAGGGCCACTCACTGGGAAGCTCTTAGAAAACCAAGTACACAGCACGAGGCAGCGCTGGTGAAGCCATCAGTACTGATCCCTGAGTGCCTTCATTTTAGGTACTGTCAGGGGTTCAGCTGAGAGATTTAATGCCTTGCTTTTATGCAAATAAAGGTTGTGGAAACTGATAGATTTAATACCTTACTTTTATGCAAATAAAGGTTGGGGAAACTGATAGATTTAATACCTTACTTTTATGCAAATAAAGGTTGTGGAGGCCGTCCTACATTATACCACAGGGGGATGGTAATAACAGTTTGCAGAGAGTTTTTAAGGTGCAAATGTTTTCTGAGACAGATAGAGATGGCATTGGGTATTAAAATCGAGCTTAGAGTTAATATCTCAGTTATCGCACCCATTGATTGTTTATCAGAAATATCTACATGTGAATTACTGAGTTAGTAAGTTGGGAATAAAATAAGGTCTTGCCTTCAGATAGGAAGGTGACATTGCCTGTTTGAACACATACACACAACAATGAAGCAAGGTAAAAACTGGTTATGAGAGGACGAGGTAAATGTTATGGAATTTGTTAGGAGGAAGAGAATAATTCAGATTGGGGCCAGACTGAGGAGGGCTCCTTAAAGAAGAGTGTTGGTTTTTTTTCCATTAAGCTTTGAAAGTAATAAAAGATTTGAACACTTAAAGATGGGCAAAAAGTATTTCAAAGAGAAGAAAAATCATGGAGAGCAAAATCCTGTGTGGTTTGTGGAAATGGAGGACTGTTTGTTTTTGAAAGGAATATCAATGGCATAAGGGGGCATCATTAGGTTCTAGTAAGGAGATTGAGGTCCTGTGACAAAGGGAGAGAGAGTGATTCAGTTTGGACTGGGGGTGACCCAAGGGGAAATGTTAACAGAGCTCTGGGTGGGTCCAGTAGGTTGGGTCCCAGGAAGCCCCCGTGTTCCTTAGGGAGGAAGGAGAGAAAGTACACAAAAGGGAAAGAAATTTCTCCTTTGCCATTGTTCTGATATCTTCTTACTTTAGCTGAATCCTCCCATGACATTTTTGGGCCCAGCCTAAGCTAAGACCTCGTCGGTCTGTATCCATTTTCTGGGCTGTATCTAACAGCAAATAAAAGACTGGAGACAGATCCTGTATGAAGAAATGGAAGGAACACTTTTCTTAGTTTTTCTTTTCTTTTTTTAATACTCTGTGTTCCTAATGTTGCAAAGAAGTGAAACAATTATCACACCTTTCATTCTACTCATTTTCAAATTCATTTTTCCTTCATTCCCTCCAAATTTGTTTTTCTTGAATTTTGAGCAATCAGAAATAACCCTGGACTACACAGAAGGAAAACACAAAATGAAGAATTGTCAAGGAAGATGGAAGCAAGGGTTCTAACTTGCTCACATTTTTAAAAAGCACATTAAAAAAAAAAAAATCTAGGGCATTTTGGAAGATGAAGGGTAAAAGGTCTCCATTATGTCTGTAGCTCCTCTGAGTGACAGTAAGAGTGCTGATGATGTAGGAGGCGCTAGTCCTCACCTGGGAAGGCCCCATTCACCTGCCCTCTCCTGGCTCTGAATCACTGCAAGAGAATCTGGTGGGGCTGGTTCCACGGCTGCTGCCCAAGGATTCGTAGGCATGAGGACTTTTTAGTTCTTGTCAGCACTGTGGGTGCCTTCTTACTTCTTTGCAAACATTAAACCACTTCTGTTTCCTTTTACAGAAATAGGTCCATATTTAGAAATTGTTCTTAGATAAACCCACCTGCTATATCTATATTTACTTACTGCTTTGTTTTTCCACCTATTTATTCTTTCTTGGCTAGGGTGAAACTGTAGCCATCCACCCTGTTCTCCTGGTTTCAGGAAAGGAGTATGAATTATGGGTGTTGTAGTTCTTGTGCCTTTGAGGGTTTCTGGTTGGGCAGCCTCAAGCTGCATTGGGGAGACTTCTAGTCCCAGGTGGCTCGGTAATTGCAGTTGGGGTGCCGCAGACAGAGCCAGACACGTTTGCAGAGAGTCCTCGGTTTTCCTAGAGTGACTTCCAGTCACTAACATAATGATCCTGAACTGAAGAGGCTTGGGTTTATTTCTACAACTGTAAGTGTTGTTTTTAAAAATTAATATTCTCTTCACTACTGATATATGGTACACATAGGATATTGTGTCATTTCCAGAACAAATGAAGAAACTAAATGCTTCTTTCTTCCCAAGCCCTGCTTGGAAAGGAAAAAGGGAAGGTAACTGATATTCTGTGAGTTTGTGGGACATGGTTTAAAATAAACTTGGACACATGGAATAGATTAATGCCTTGAGACATGTTATAAAATAAAATAATTTATAAAAAGAGGAGGAAGACATGCAACATTCAATATCACATGTAAAAGAAATAACTCTTGATCTGCTTCAAATATGTTGATGCTTGAAATACTCTGAAAATTTTAAATATTTCAAAAGATAGCCAAATATGTTGAAAAGATTGTGGGCATTGAAGTCAGAAGAAGCTGGATTCAGTGGACACCCCACTTTAGGTATGTGACCTTGGAAAAGATGCTTAACCTTGTCAAACCTCAGATTCCTCATTTGTAAAATTGGTATAAAACCTACTTCATTGGGTTACGAGAGTGAAATTAGCATAGTGCATTGTACTAAATAAATGGCTAGACAATAGCTGGTGAAGCATAAACTTGGCTCCTTCCTAATTAAGTTTTAATTGAATTTTGAAAACAGATTAAAGAGACAAAAATATTGTATGGTTCCACTATGTGCGAAAGATAGAATAGTCAAATTCATAGAAAAACAAAGTAAATTGGTGGTTGCCAGTGAGTGCAGAAAGGGAGAAAATAAGAGATGTTTAATGGGCATAGAGTTTCAGTTTTGCAATTTGAAAAGATTCTGGAGATTGGTTGCACAATATTGTAAATATACTTAACACTATTGAAACATACACTTATAAATAGTTAAGATGGTAAGTTTTATGTTATGTATTTTTCACTACAAGTTTTGAGACGATGACAAAGAGAATGTAGTGAAAATTCTGGTGCCTCCCATCTGTTAAGGTGTCTTTACAAAATGTCCAAGTTCCTTTTCAGTTGGTATAATTTCAGACTGAAACTGAATCACCTATGTTCATGTGTAGTTTTTACATAACAATAAGTAGTAGTGGTTATGATATATTTCTGGTATATTCTTAAAGTTGGCTTGACCTTTGTAGTGATCCTTTTTATACCTTCCTTAACTTAATTATGTGATTATCTCTAATTCATAATACTTATTTTTAATATGATTTCATGGGTACTGTACAGATCTAGCAACTTTGAAGTCATGATTATTAGTCAAAATTTACTTGGAAAGTTTAGATATGACCAAATGTATTAATTATTCCAGTTTTCTTACATTTCTATTTATTAATAAATAGGTTATTTTTGCGTCTGTGTCTTCAAGATAATAAAGACTATTAAAACAGGATCTGTTAAACACCATCTTATTTTAAAATGTATTAGCTAATATGAAAGACAAAAGCTAATTTAGGGTTTTATTTATTTTAAACATGCAAGCATGTCATAATTGGCTTTTTGGAAAACATTTTCTTGAAAAGCCACTCATATGCCTGGCTGTCTATTTAAACTAAGTGTATTTGGTGACAGAAGCCAGTATTTGCGATGAGTGTGCAAAGTTTTGCATGCGATCTATTTAAATGAATATATTTAAAAGAAAACTCTCTGAGGTGCTATGTCAGCAAGTCTAGGGTAGCATGAGAATGAAAACGCAGGAGAAGGGAAGCTGCAGAAGCATTTGGTCAATATAGTTGCTATCTGAAGGGGTAGCTACTGGGTTTGCTGTTGAATGCCCTTTGTGGTCTACTCTCTCTAGGAAGTGTCTTTTACTCATTTTGTAGTTACTTTGAGCAATCCTACAATGCTCTTTCACTGGACTTGGGGTTAAAGAGGGACTGAGACATACGCAGTCCTTCAGAGGATCCTGGTCCACTAGAGGAGATATGTACTCATAAAGAACCTAAAGGGAGGACGTGCTAATCCATCCATCACTCATGCCTTTCCTGGTATTACTGTTGGTTAATTCCCACTCCTTAGAAGATATGTTCAGTATCATGGGTTTAATAGAAACTTCCATAAATCTTTGCTTGAACTGTAATCATTGGAGACCAGAAAAAGATAAATTTGAAAACTTGTAGTGTGAGTCACCCAAAAGCTGAGTGGAGTAACTTCCCAAAACATGGAGGAAATGTGTACTCAGCATGCCAGAGAAAGGGCAGGCCATGGGGTATAAATATCAAGAGGACATTCTGGGACGTGAAGAAGATTTAGCCAGGCCTGGAAGGATGTGCAAAGTTGAAATCAAGAGAAAAAGATGTAGAGAATATCTCATCTGGAGCAGTGATTCCCAAAATTTTTATAGATGAAATGATTTTAGGCAATATCAATAAAATCAATAACTCAGTTGCACACTGAGAAAGTTACTATATTTTTTATACTACTTTTAATTCTTCAAGGACATAGTTTTGTCATTGTTTATATGACTTAAAATCTTTTCCAACACTTGTTTAATCCTCCTTTATAATATTAGAGTAGTAACAAGCTCAATGATTTTAGCAGGCAAAACATATTTAGTTGTAACTTAATAACTTTTAGAAAAAACATTTATTTTATAGTTATTGCCTATTTATTATAATAGAAACTGGTTTTTCCATTTATGTTACTGATAGAAATTTGCTATTAAAAGGCTTATCTGAGCTAAAATGAGGGTGGATTTATAGAAAATAGTAAAAAGTAGTTTGGTACTTGGCAATGGAAATACCATGAAGAGCTACCAGAAGGACTGAACTCTGGGAAACATTGACATATAAGCAATGTTCAAGTACAGAAATATGGACATGAAACCAAATAGGCTGTTTTTATGTATAGCTGGAAAGGTGGGATGTTGGGGATTCTATGGAGGGTGCCCTGGGGACTTTGGATGATGGTGCTAGAATAAGGTTAAAGCTGAGGAAGTTTAAAGGGATTCTGACTTCACCTTCCACATTGGTGGAGTTTCAAAAGGGTCCTTGTCCACAGACAACATGTAGAAAGCTGTGCATTAGAGAAGATCATCCAAGGAACGGCCTACAGGTCGGCTGGAGCACAAGGAACATGAATGTGGAGAGGGCACTTTGGAAATATGTTTTAATAATCTGAGCATGAATAAATAACAAGTGCTGGGAATGAAAATGGAAAAGAAGGATGAGGACGATATTGAATAAAAAAGAAAGGATGATGATGGTGATTAAAAAATGACAGGCAAGATGCTCTTGAGTTTTTAAGCTCGTTGGCCTGAGAGAATGACACTGACAGTGAAGCAAATGAGAGCGAGCCAGTTCTGGGGGGGGGAGTGTTTCTTTTACTTCAGGCAATTTGAAACTGCCAGATGGGCTGACCTTCCAGTGGAAAGGGAAAGTGCACTGTAAATGGCGTGGGATTGGAGTTGGCCAGAGAAATGCAGACAGCAAGCACCGCCTCATTATAGTTCAGCTTCGTCCTGCTCTCCCTTCTGCCCACTCTAGGAGGAATGATGAAGCAAGAGAGTCTTCAGGTATCTAGGGATAGGGAGGAGAAGGAAGAGCAGGTTTCTATTTCCTCCCAAGATTTTACTTTTTTGGGGGGGGTTTGCTCTTCATTACTGTAGCTCCCACCTTGCTCAGTGCTGAGACATATTTATAGGGTCCTTCCTCAGGTTAAAAAACAAACAAACAATTTTTATTTCTAGGCAGCAGAATAGCCACTAGATACAATTTCCAGGAATGGTAGAGGGGAATTTGTGTCTTCCATTTCCATTGGGAAAAACACTGAATCTAAATGTTTTCTTAAACAATACAATACACAGTAGATAAATATTTAAAGATAGACAAATACCACAAAGACTTGTGTACTCACCTTTCAGCTTGACATGTAAAATATTACAAATTTTTAAATGTTTATGCTATTTAGAGTTGCCCGTGCATTTTCTAGAAATTTATTTAAATGAAGGGCCCCCCTGATCCTATTCTCCTCCTTTTACTTCAGTGGGTACCACTGTCCTACCTTTGTAGATTTTCTCTCCATTGTGTGTTTTTATTTTTTTATCTGTTTTTATTTTTGTTTTAGTCTTTCCACTGCTATGTGAGTATACCCATAAATAGTATATAACATTGTTTTGAATGTTTAAAATTTTATATAAACATTAGAATATACATTAGCCATCTGAAACTTGCTTTTTCCTCTCAAGATTGTACTTTAAAATTAATGCATGTTGATTCTTATAGCACAACTTATTCATATTCTTATCTGCATGGTATTTTGCTATCATACATAACACTCTAATAAATATTTTTATACATTCTGTTTGTGTACAAATATAAGAATTACTCCAGTACTTCTAAGAATTGATTTGCTGAGCCATGAGTATATGCATTTTTAACTTTATCTGATACCAACAAATTGCTTATCAAAATATTTACACAAAGTTTTATGCTTAGCCAAGATGAATGAGAGTTTCTGCTTCTTCCCAATCTCAACAGAATTATTTATGTTCTAATTAGATAATTTTTACAGATGTAAGTGAAAACCAGATGCTCGTGGCATTTGGGAAACTCAGATATGTTTGGAACATTGGAATTTCTAAAATATAGTGCAAAGTTTTATCTCAAATTTACTTCCTTGTTCTCAACCTATGGTGTGAGAGATTGATAACTTTTCCATTTAACAAGCATTTACTTTATAGTTACATTAATAATAATATATTGCTAAGAGCTGTTAACATTAATTGAATGCTTACCATGTGCCAAAACTATTCTAACCACTTTAATTACATTATCTCAATTGCTTCTGTAGGAATAAAATCATATCAAACCAATGTTAGAGATGAAGAAGCTGATTCACAGGAATATTATGTAATAGTTAGTAAGTAGGGTCATAGATTTCCCATCTACTCAGTTTATTTCAATTGAGACAGATGAGAAAGGATAGGTGGGAACAGACTGGAAAGAGAGACATTGAAGTCATAGTCCTAAACCTCCAAAAGTTTAGAATCTAGTTGGCACTTAAATAACATCAAAAGAGTATAATTATGATAAGTATGAGAAGTGTCAAGTAAGGGATATATTTGTACTGAAGAGAATTTAATTTCCCTAGGAATATTGGAAAATTATTTTTATAGGTGATCAAACTTAATATTGAGCCTTGGAGATTAAAGAAAGGAAGTTAAAGAAGCAAAAATAAAGAGAGTAGCTTTTAGAATATATGGGGAAGTGAAAAGTACAAGATATATCTGGTTAAGTTAATTTATCCAATCATTAACTCAACAAATAATTTCTGAACATCTGCTGAGCTAAGTCATGGAATACCACATGAACAAGAAAAACATCATTCCTCCCATAGATGAGTGTGCTTGAACATGTAGAATTTAGGAAATGGGGGCAAAAATATAAAAAGAACAATAGGTCGTCTGTAAGTATGAAGGATTTTCAAATATCAGCTTAAGGAGCATGCACTTGAATCTGATGGCAGTGAGGGATCAGTGTGAATCAATGATGTAATACAGAAGGAGGGGATGAAGTTCAAGAGGGGTCCCAGATTTTAATCTACTATGACTGAGAAGATTGTCAAACCATCCACAAAGGCAGAGTCGAGGAAAAGAAATGGGCATTTTTCTTGATAGAGAACAGGAAGGTGAGGTTATTTCTACCTTGGAGATGTTGATTTGAGGTCTATGTGGAGATGTATAGGCCAGGAACACATTCACATGGAGACATTCTGAAAGTGGCTGCTGTGGTCTTACAGGACGGGGTCAGAAACCAAGATCATGAGGAAGGTTGGAATTGCTCAAAGAGATAAGTGAGAGTTAAGAACAGGAACACCATTGGGGATGTTTGAATAAATGGGTAGCATAGTTGCAAACACGAAAGAAAAGAGAGACAAAACGGTCAAAGCAAAAGCAGGAAAATCACTAGGACGATTCAAAAAGTAGAGGGAGGGGCAGTTTTAGGATGCCAAGGTCATGGCCAAACCAGCCACAGGTGAGGCAAGCAGGAAGAGGGCCAGGGAAGGCCTTTGGGATCTGGGCTAATGTCACCTCTTGCCTTGTCTTGAAAAATACACCTTTACAATATTTATTGTAATAATGTGATGTCTGTTGTTGTCTAAGTTTTTGTTTTTTTCTTCTCAATTTCTTTCCATTTTGTATGGAACTAAATATATAACTTTGTTTAATTTCAAAACATAGCTTTACATTTCTGTTCCTGACTGAATTTACAGGAAATATTTTATGACCAAACTTACACTTCCAGAAACTAGCCAGTTTTGGCCTCATGAAAATTTATCAGAGGTACAACTTTATGTGGGTTTTCCTTCCTTCTTTTGCCATTCCAAAGAAAATAAATTGTGTTAATTCACATATATTTTATTTATTTGCTGAAACTTTCTCCTGGATACATATAAATAAGCTGTGTATACTCTTCTTCTTGTACTTTTTCCATTACCATTTGGTCCCCTTAACCCTCCTGCGCCTCCACAATCACCATGCTATTGTCCAGGTCTAGGAATCTTTCCCAACTGCCAAGACATGGAAGCAGCCCGAGTGCCCATCAGTAGATGAGTGGATAAAACAACTATGGGACATTTACACAATGGAATTCTACTCAGCCATAGGGGAAAAAAAAAAAAGAAAAAATTTTACCCTTTGCAATAGTATGGACGGACCTGGAGAACGTTATGCTAAATGAAATAATCCAGACAGAGAAAGACGAAAACCTGTGTAAATTTAATTCTAGACCTTCAGGGTACGGTGCTAGCTGGAGCCTCTTTACCCTTTGCAAACGGAAAAATAGCAAGTCTCCAGCAGAATAAGCAATCTTTGCTCACAGGGCATTCTCTTTGTGGAGGATTTTGATAAACTGAAAATTCAGTAAACACAAATTTTGCTTGTTTCTGAATATCAAAAATCAGGCATCATTTTCCAGATGGACAGTGTTTCAACATAGTTTTACATTATGTCTGTAATCCAACCTATTTTTCTGTATTCTCCTGGGAAAAGAAAGCATGTTTGTTACAGCTCATCTATTTACTGAAAAATTTAGACAATCATTCTGTCTCTGGTGTTCCATTCAGGTTTCTAAAGGTTGATGTTATCAATGAGCTAGTCAATGATTTGGTGAGTGCATTACACTTGGACTAAGATTTAGACACAACAGGGCTGACAAAAACATTGGAGACTGTACTGCTTAAAAAGACTTGAAAGTAATATTTTTAAAAATTGAACTGTGACTGGAGGCCTTCATATGGATCTAAATATATTTACAAAGATATTAAATAAAAAGCTTGAAGTCATTCTTACATAGAATAAAAAGTAGAAATAATATAAAAGCGAACTGAAACCCCAGGTTTCAGGTCTCCAGTCCGTGAGTCCCCACCTTGGAAGTGCAGTGTGGCAGTTTCCCTGTCTTTGGAATGCTTCCAGTAGTAAATATTCTAAGCACATGGAGTGTCTAGTGACTTTCCTTTGTTTTTCTTATTTTGGTGATTGACCCATATCATTGCATATGAAGATACCACATTATTTTTTACCACATGATTATGGATATGCCAAAGTTTATCTATTGATCTCCTATGGATGATTTTTCAATGTAATTTCCGGTCTTTAGCTGTAATTAACACAGCTGTAGTGATGAAAGATGTCAAATTGGAAAATCTGGCTATGATTCTAAGAACAGATTTCAGATACCAAAATGATGTATCTGATTAAAATCCCAGCTGGGAATATTTTCACAATTCCTAATGTCCTCAGCCACTTCCAAGTTATAAAAAATAAAAAGTAAAGAGAAAAAGCACTGAGAGGATTTTGTAAGAATGATTTTGGACAGTTAACCCGAGGTAGAAGGATGGTCCTTTTTTTTACCTCCAGCTAGAGCAAACAGCTTCGTTGCACCCTCCTGGAAAGCTCGGCACGTTTTCTGTTAGATACCCAGGGCCGAGGGAGGCAGAGCCGACAGAGCAATCAGGTGTGTTGCTCAATCCACAAGCAGTTGTAAGTCTAGGATACCCCAAAGCTCACTCATGCACAAGGGCGTACACACACACTCATGTGCATACATACACACCCTGTACACATTCTAAGCAATAGCCATGGTGGAGGCAAAGCCACCTTCCAACAAGAACAGTCGATTAAAAATGTTCTGTTTATCTCTCCTTTTCCCCCCTCGTTTTCCAGCTTGAGAGGCCTCAGTAACAGGAGCTAGTGAGTTGGATGATGAAGGAGGTGAGGAAGAAAGAGGGGCCCTGTGCCGTCCTCAGAAGGCTGTGGACTCACGGCCCACGGGCAAGGGGATCTGTCTTACCCTGGAAGACCAGTATGCTAGTGGAAACAGTGGATGGGGTATTCTAACTTATGAATCAAAACTACATTTTGCAACTTAAGGAACCACAGGATTTTCTTTAAGTCTAAGAGTGACCAGAAGATACACGGGGCCCACTGGGGAATTTTTGTCAGTGGTATTGGAAGAAAACTTCCCCCAGTGAGTACATTTTTAAAAGGAAAGTGGTGAACAAAATATGATTGCATTCTGATTTGTCTCACAATTGTGTTTAAAGTGGTTACATACCTCTCTTTGCCTACATATAAAGGAAACATTCGTTCTTAAACAAAGGCAGCATACTAACATAAGGAGTCCCGGGGCAGCGTAGAGTTAACTTGCAGTAGGAATAATTGAAACTCAGACCACACTCTAGGGCTGCATTTTCAATTTGGTAATCATTAGACGCATGTGTCTTAAAATTTGAATTATCCAATAAAAAATTTAGTTCTTCAGTTGCACTATCCATATTTCAAGTGTTCAGTAGCTACATGTAGCTACTGATTACCCAGTTTGACAAAACATATAAAACATTCTCCAAACCATGGAACTTTTGGGCCTCATCACAGCCAATAAACCCTTTGATTCTCACAAAACATGGTGGAAAGGACATAAGTATTATTCCTACTTAATAAATGTAAAAAAATCAAAGTTCAGAGAGGTTTAGACACTTGATCAAGTTCTTTGATTTCAGGTCCCATGTTCTTTCCTCTTAACCATATTGGTTGACCCTCAAGGCAAGTATTAAAATATAAAACTAACTTCACTTTACTTTCAAAATTCATTGGGGAATATTCTGCAATCTAGAAATCCCTAAGGGAAGAAGGTTTTACTCATTTCTGTATCATTACTGGATTGGTGGGAAACACAATCCCATGTCTAGTTTCTCATACTTCCTATTTTACAACCCATACTATTTATTCCCAGATGTAGATTCAACTAAAAGACTCAGTGAATCAAAACGTTTTAGTAGCAATAGAGAAGTACTAAAGAATAGCATTCATTTATATTATCCCTCCACTTTAGTATATGGCTCTCTAAGAGAGTAATCACTGACTTGGTTATGCATAGATTCTTTTGAGACCAGATTTATTTTCTGTTGTCTTTTACAAATGAAGATAAATGAAATTCATAATAAAACTATCACTTCACACTAAATATCTAGTTGTGTGTGGGGATAACTTTTATTGGAGAGAGAAAATACAAGGACAATTGAAAGAAGGTAAAGATAATTAGCAGTCCCTAAGCTATGAACACCCCCATTCCTTTATAGGAAGCCAGAGAGGTTCAACTGGTGCATGGACTAAGGGTGTCACCTGCAAGTTGTGTGTCCTTAGAGGCTGAAGCTCAGAAATGGAATCTCGGAGGTCTTGAGTGCAAACCCTCAAGGGCTGACTTGTGATCCTTGGGGAGCTCTGGAGTGGAAGACGAGGAGTGAGTTGGGTTTTGTCCCCTCCTGTCCACTCTCACCACCACTTCCCTAGTTCAGGCTGCTGCCACCTCTTCTTGTTTCCAGTTCGGTCCTACCTTTTGCTTTCCATTTTTCTAAAATGTAAATCACAAACAGGATCATGTTATTCCCTGAAATTAAACTTCTCTGTGTCTTCTTTCTTGGAGGCTAAAATTCAGGCTCCTGGGGATGTCTCATAAGGCCATTCAAGACCAGTCCCTGCTGGCCTTTGCATCCTTTCCTCTTGCCACTTCCCCAACCCTCCTACCTCTGCCTACCCTGCTGCTATGGCTCAGTCTTCCTCAACTACTTCCTGTTTCCTGATTGAGCCATGTTCACGCCTGTGTCCATGATCTGTATGTAGCATTCATTTTATCTGAAGGACTCTTTACCCTTCCTCCCTACAAACCCTAGTGTAGAACTGGCATGTGATCCTAGACAGCTCAACCTCCAGACCCATTTCATAAGTACTACATGAACCACAGGGCAGACTGGCTGAAGGGCATCTCTTGTCCTCTCTTTTGGTATAACTGCAGATTGTGTCCGCCTTCCTATGCATCTGACCAGCACCTATAAAGGTCATCTTTGTATTTTTTTTTTTTGTCAATTCAGATGACATAGTGTCACTTCTATCTCTTTAGAATATATATTTCTAGTAAAGATACATAAAATAGAAATCCATCCTACAAATAATACCCAGTTATCTTTGAAAACTTTTTAAAAAGAGAGATGAACAACTCAGGCTGATACCTTACTAGATGCATAGTGATATTACAAATATTCAAAAATGAATATCTCACACCCATGATCTATCAGAATGCACACTTGCCAGTTTATGGTATCCAGTGTTCTCACTGAATATCCACTCTGCCCAGAAGCAAGAAAGGGGATAGGCAGGAAACCATTGGATAGACCCATGATGTCTTTTAACTCTGCACCAATGGGAATTTCTCCTGGCTCAGGCAAAAAGGAAATCAGGTTCTGATTGTTGAGTGTATTGCTTCAGCATCCCTCTTATGTAATTGCTTGATGTCTTCATGTCTTGAGTTGAGTTTGGCCATTTCTTGGAGTTGAAATTCCCTGTAATTAATCTATGTACTTATGCCTGTTGCAATTTGAGAAAATTTACTTTCTTTTCCAGGGTTTGTTGTTATTGTCCGTAAACTGATTGAGAATGTTGATACCAGAGGTCTCTCAGTAACCTCTTTTTTTTTCCCCCCTTGGATGTCATCATATTTTTTAAGCTCAGTTATTATTATTATTATTATTTTAAAATATAGCTTAGTGTTTGTCAATGAGAGATATATTTTTGTTTATATGTAGATCATCATTTCTAGTAACCTTTAAATGAGTGTATGTGTGTGAATGCATGTGTGTGTACATGCAAAATGGTACAGCCACTTGTTTTTCTTTCATTCTCTAGCTAATAATTTATAGGATGTGATTAAGTCAAAACGGTTTTATAAAATTCTGTTCAAAAGGTCTTTTTCCTGTATAAAAATATGTGTCATTCAAAACTTTCTTACCGATCCATTTTACAGTACATTTAGTGTTATTTAATTCTAAATATCTTAAAATTGTTGTAAAAATCAATAACAATTACTCATTTTAAAATAAAGTCTATTTTATTATTAAAAGAAGATGGTAGGGATTGAAAGTGGATCCTGTAGTATTATTTTTGAATGACATTTTACGTATTCTTGACTTACCTCTGTGAGTTCCTCTTCATTCATTTTGCTGTTCGGGTCTCATGTTAATATGTGCCCTGGTAATGCTGTGTGCTTCCCGTTTCATTAGAGCAATTTCATGTATCCCTCATTTGAATCCGTATTTCAGAGCATGGTTCTGAAGTGATTGCTCCTGGTCATTATAGGGTGATCTCCCTGGTGTTGCTGGAGGGTGTGGTGGGAAAGCAAGGGGTTGGCGTCAGGTCAAGAACATGCTGGAAATGTCCACTATGCTGAGCAAGACGGGGCCAGTTTCCACCTGAATACTTCCGTGGTATTTCCTGTATTGAGCTGCTGCTGCCTCGGTCACGCCACACACTCCCAGGTCCATTCGCTGTGCAATCCCCTTGTGCCTCAGATAGCTTCAGCTGGGAGGCTGCCTGCCTTTGCCTGCATCTGAACAGAAACTCAAATGTGCCAACTCATTATCTGTTGGCCACATTCCCACCTTCACAGCTAACCATTTTTCCTTCTACTCTCAGTTTCCTTGAGCAAACCTTGTATAAGCTACATAATCCATCTGTGTCTCAATTTCTTATCTGCAAAAGGAACTACTAACGTTGGCTACTTTTCTCATGAGATAGTCCTGAGAATTAATGAACTGGCATTCAAAAGCACAAGTGCCTAAGATGATAGGCCCTCCATAAATTCATATTACTATTATTACCATCCTCCTTTTTTCACTGCCAACAGAATAGTAACTTAAATACAATCCAGTATTTATAGAGGACTTTGCATTTGAAAGTATTTTATAATGCTTAATAATTTAGAAAAGGCTCTCTGCATAGTCTCAGCATTAAACTTCCGTGGACAAAAGATTCACTAAAAGCTCTTTGTAGGTCTCTCTTTTTCATGAATTCTTTTTGTTTTGCCAATTCAGATTATTATTTTTTAGTGCTGTTTTGTCTCTCATTTGAAGGATTTGTTCTATATCAAGACTGGATGGGGTGTATGGGATTTATTCTTCTGATTGAATTAATTAGACAATCTATATGTAGTTTAACTTATCAATTGGTGATCCTTATACAAATCTTGCTTCATTAAAGGAAACTGCAGAGATTGAAAATGAGGCTGAGGTCAAAATGGAGAGCTCCAGAAGAGAGTCTAGGACCAGGGGCAGACTTCAGGAGCGTATCAAGTCAGGATTGCATAATCAAAGGGTGGAGCCCAGACAAAACATTTACTTGTCTGGATAAGCTTCAAGTGTTTACATTGGCCGATTGATCTCCTTTTATCCCCTTCCGCCACTAGGAGACCAATATCCAATAAATTTGAGTCCTTGGCAGTCCTGCTTTGTTCATTGTTTATATCCTGAACTAGTATAATATGCTTAGGCTCTTTATCCCTCTTGATCTCCCATCCAATGCCTAATTCTGGTTCAGAAAAGTCCCCAGGATTTTACCCAGGCACTGGTTTAATTAGTGCAAGGTTTTTCCCAGCACTCATGAAAGGGAGTCAGGCACTGCTTTGATCAGTATCTTCTTGGCAATGATTTGCTTCTTTTCCCACTACTCCCCTCCATGCCCCAGGTATCCTGTGCTCTCAGGGACATCCAGATGTATGCCATCTTCTTCAGGTTTCTTTGCCAATATCCAAACTTCCACCTTCCCGTTATTCTCTTCTCTACCTGGATGAGTTAGTGTGGTAACTGAACGACAGCCTGCCCTGATAACTTTGCTGCTTTGGGGTTTTGCCACTAAAGTGATGTTTCGTTCTTATGATCCTTGAAATTTTTAATGTTGAAATGGTTTTTATTAAAGAAATAGTTCTATGAATGAAATCACCTGAATATTCTAGTGGAATAAGCCTATGTATTGTAAGATATAAAAATGAAAACAAACAGTAAGTTGTAGCTTCAGAAGCATTTCCCCTAAAAGCCACGATCTTAACAAAATTTGATTCAAACTTTTCTGTTCCATCTGAAAAATGGATCAAGAAGAACTTTGACTTTGAAATTTGCAGCTCAAATGTGGCATTTAAAAACTTTATATGTGATATCCAATGTTTGTCTGAAATCTTTGTGCATCATATAATTAATTACCTTCTACTTTTTAGTTTTTGTCTGGAGACATTTGTAAACTAACCCACGCTCCCACACTTACTCAGTTCTCAGTTTATTGGTAGTGGGTACACAAGGACATGTGCAGACTTTACAGAAAAAGAGTTTGATATGTATTATGTTAAAAAATCAAAGTCAGGTCAACATTTAAAAATGGCCAAGAAAGAAAAACAATTTTTCACTGAGATTCCTTAGACTCTTTATCTTAGCTATGCTTATTAAATATTAAAAATGCAAAGTCATGTGATTCTTTACTCAGATGGTCGAAAAATTTAGATACGCTCATTTTGCATAGGGAATAGGAACACACAAGGGACAGAGCCAGTTGAAAGCAAACCTGAGAACAAGAGAGGACAGCCCTCACTGGATAGGTTTGGGAGGAGGGAGAAAGAGAGAATAATGTTTACATCCTTGTTGAGTTTCAGAAAATTTTAGACTGTCTTTCACTTTTAACAAAATCCCAAATCATTTAACTGTTTTCAAACACCACAGTTTTAATTTTAAACCAATTTCAGGATTGACCTCTCTGTGGTGTGACAAAAATAAACATCTGGCAATCAGAGAAGCTGAGATCTGGTATTGACCTGTCACCAACGAGGTAAGTGCTTTTCGAAGTTTCAATGACCCACTTCCCATATTTTTAAAAGGAGAAAACTGAAGCTGATCAAGCGTGTTTGCATGTGTACCACAGAAAACTGAGTTCTGTGGAGGGACTCCAGAGCTCATTATTGCAGTGAACGCGGTGGCTGAGGGCTGTGGGCTATTCATCCCCTTACCTTTCAACCAGACGCGCTTTGCTTTTATTTATTTATTTCCCAACTGCTTTTCTTTAAATTTTGAAGAAATAGCTTCCCTGTGCATGAGAGAATTATGTTTGCAACCATTCAATTATTGCTAAGGTCTTTTCAGTTTTAAGGGTATGTTTTCTATGACCATTAATGATAGCATATATTGAGTACAACACACATGGACACATATTAACACACATTGTTATATCTTTATATACTACCTTTCCCCAATATAACTTCAAGTACCTAATCATGAAAATACATATGCAATAAAATTGAAAACCATTAAGAATAAAAGCTAAGTCTCAATGATGGCAAGGTAAGGTGAGTTGGGGAGGACATTAAATATTAAGCAAACAAATAACTGGGAATGTGGAAAGTTACTGAAAATGTACAAAAACCCAGCCTAAGCTTCTTTAGCAGCCAAGGTAAAACCCAAATCAAGATGGGAGGTACTAATCTTTTAAAAGAGAAAACACTAAAATTAAGAGAAAGAAACTTTCCACCCCTAGACTCTGAGAATAATTTGCCATACATGGCTTTATGTGATAAAATAGTGGGCAAATCCCCTGATTACAGTTTTATAAAAATATAAGGAAATTTCCTATATAGTTACAATTCATCTTTATCATGGGGAAAAACCAAGGAGGTAGTGTTAAACCATCACTCTGTAAAGGCATTGTTGATAGGAGGCTGGAGTAATGTGCTTTACTTTTCATTTTTCAATTTACCCTAATTTTTAATTGAATTTATTGGGATGACATTGATTAATAAAATTATATAGGTTTCAGGTGCAAAATTCTATAATACATTATCTGTATATTGTGTTGTGTGTTCACCACCCCAGGTCAAGTCTCCTTTCTTCATGATTTAGTCCCTTTATTCTCTTCCACCTCCTCTCACCCCCCTTTTCATCTGGTGAACACCATACTGCTGTCTGTGTCTATGAGGCTTTTTGTTTGTTTGTTTGTTTTTTGCTTAATCCCTTCACCCTTCTCACCCAACCCTCTACTGTTGGTGGGAATGCAGACTGGTGCGGCCACTGTGGAAAGCAGTATGAAGTTACCCCCCCCCCCAAAATTAAAAATGGATCTTCCTTATGACCCAGCAATTCCACTTCTGGGATTCTATCCAAAACCCCAAAATACTAATTTGAAAGAATATATGCACTCCTATGTTCATTGCAGTGTTATTTATAATAGCTAAGATTTGGAAGCAGCCCAACTGCCCATCAGTAGATGAGTGGATAAAAAAGCTATGGTACATTTACAGAATGGAATACTAGTCAGCCATAAAAAGAAGGAAATCTTACTTTTTGCACCAGCATAGATGGACCTGGAGAATACTATGCTAACTGAAGTTAAGCCAGTCATAAAAACACAAATACCTTAAGAGTTCACTTACATGTGGAATCTAATGAACAAAATAAACTAACAAACAAAATAAGCTTTACTTTCAAAGCTGCCTTTTGATTCTAATTGATTTGGGGGTCAGACGAGAAGAACTGTATGCTGTGAAGGGTTCGCATGTCCTGTTTTTGTATCAGGGTGACTTTTAATGGAAACTACATGATAGGCAATTTTAAATTCCCATTGTGAGGACCTATTGAAAGGCAGACTTTCCTTATTGTTCTTAAATGTAGCACAGTGATGTTTTGTGTGGAAATAAAGTTCCTGACATGGTCTTGCTTTTCTAGATGCCCTCTGGCCCTTGGCCAGAGGAGCCCAGAGGTTGTGCAGGATCACTGGCAGCACCTGAGTGGGCCAGGTATAAGGTTTGGGGTACAGTGAAAGGAGCGGGACCTACTTAAGAGGCTCTTCACACCTCTGCCATGGAGCCATATTAAAACGTCTCCCTGTGCTTCTTTCTAGTAAAAAGTAAAAAGTAAAAAGAAAGAAGATGGAAGGGGTTACAACTATGTTGTACCTTTTTTTTTTTTTTTTCAGGTTGGAAGAAGAAAAGAAAAGCTGGGTTCCTTGCCGCCATCACTCCTGAGCTGTGTATAAGAACCTGGTAATCATTTTCAATTTCATTAGTAATATATAAGTGTACTTTGTCCTTGAAGCTTCATGAATACCGTGGTTTGTGATTTAATTATTTTTAGCTGATTTAGCTAACATAACCAGGTTACATTTTACAAGGATAATTTGCGTTAGCGTGCATTTCTTTGCTTTTTAAAAAAAAATATTTTATTTATTTTTAGAGAGAGGGTAAGGGAAGGAGAAAGAGATGGAGAGAAACATCACTGTGTGGTTGCCTCTCATGCATCCCCAACTGGGGATCTGGCCCACAACCCAGGCATGTGCCATGACTGGGAATCGAACCAGTGACTCTTTGGTTCAGAGGCCAGCACTCAATCCATTGAGCCACACCAGCCAGGGCATTTTTTTGCTTCTTTGAAAGATAAGAGTTTATTATCTTTTGCTACATAACAAACTATCCCAAAAGAGTGCCTCCAAACAAGCAATTTATTATATCTCACACTTGGTAGTTGACAGATTTAGGTAGGAATTGGCTGGGTGATTTTTTCCACTCATCATAGTATGAACCTGGCTCTGGGCTTGCAGAAGGGCTGGTCTGGAGGGTTCAAGATGGCTTCCTACTCATACCTGGCACTTTCCAGGGGATGATTAGACGTTGGGGCTCAGTTGGGACTGTCGACCAGCGCACTTAATGGTGGTCTGTCCAGCATGGTGACCTCAGGGCAGTAGGAATTCTCAAATGGCAGCTGATTTCACCTAAAACAAGTTTTCCAAGAGACCTAGGCAGAGGCTGCAAGGCTTCTTATAATAGACTTGGAAATCCCAGCACATTGCTTTTCCTGCTTTCTCTAAGTCAAGCACATCACTAGGCCAGTCTAGATTCATGGGGAATCTCAATGAGAGCATAGCTAAGAACTGAATTAGAGGTCATCTTTAATATACCTCAGGCTTATACATTTTTTTTTTGCTGATGTACTTCTTGCATAAATGATCTGCTCAACCACATTATCTTTTGATATTTGACCAGAACTATTAAGATTTAAGTAGAACATTAGCATGGCTTTATGACAATAAGAAAGATAGATATTATTTAGTAACTTGCATAAAGTTACTAAATGTTCCATTATTAAAGTTGAAAACATAATTTCTTTAATAGGCTTAAATAAGGACATTAGCTTATGGTTGTATATTACATATATATTATATCCTCATCTTCTATTTATATCTTATTTATTATTTTATTCCTTTAGTAAAATAATAAAAATAAGATGCCAAATTCTTATTAACGCATGTAGGTATAGTCATGCTAAATAAACACTACAGAAAAACTGGCATTGAGGGTCAGAGATAGGCCAGCCATTTGCCTGTGCACTCACCCTGCATGCCTGCCAGTTAGTGCTCCTCTGTGTATTGTAGATTTTCCATACCCCACAGATTACCATTCCATGTTTTTATTGTCAACAAGATTCCAGTTTGATCTTGCGGATGAGAGGTCCTGGTAAGAGACTGAGAAATGACTGAATGGCGAAAGTGACTCACTTTCTGTTTTTAGCTTCTGGGCCTCTATCCACAGCAGCAGAAAGCCGTCAACTCCAGCATCTTCTGTCCGTTCCAGGAGCCACAGTGCAGCATTCTGCCTTGGATCGAGCACCAGCACCTGCCAGGCAGAGCTCCCATTGGCTATACCAACGCCGGGCAGCAGAGTCCCCAGGCAGCCTCAGCCCCAGCTGAGCAGACCTGCACCGGGTCTGTAGGCCCCAGTTGTACTTCCCAACTAGCGTGTGCAACCCTCTTGTCCCAGTTGTGTAAACACCTCCTGCATGGTGCCTCACCATGGCCCAAGACTGACCGAAGAGCCCCACGGATGGAGTTTCCAGTACCTCTCAAGGCACCCTGGGAGTCCAGCGGCAAGCAGACCTCTGGGTTCTACCATCCCCTCCCTCCTCCCTTTTGTTTTCCCGGCTCTGGTCTTGGTAGCTGCTTCCTGCAGGTATCCATGTCTAGGTTAATTCACATTCACTCTTTGTTCTTTCAGCCTCCCACCTCCCTCTGGTAGGAAGACCTTGTACAGTTTCTATTTTTCTTGACTGGATCCTGAGTGACACAGTAGGTGCTATGTGGCTGCTAGTCATTTTCAGAGATGGATAACGTGCCCACCGAAGAAGAGTGTTCAGGTTAGTGGAGCTGGCACGACAGAAAGGTGAGCAAGCCATTCATAAAATACCGGTCCTTTGTTTCCTGAGTTTTTAATACTCTCCCTTGTTTACAGGCTTTGTTTGCATAGTATCAGTTGTGCCTTCCAAGGGAAGACTGTATTTTCATAAAGCAGAAAGCAAACATTATTGGGAGTAATACTTGTTTTGTTTGGTTTTATTTTTATTTTTGTCAGTGCCAAACAGAATTTTGTAACAGCACAAGTCACAGGGATGTGTCTGCTGAACATTCTGCCATGAACAGTTCCCAGACAGGCTCTCAAAAAAGAAAAAGTGATTATTATTAGGGAAAGGGTTTGTGATGAAAACGCTTTCCTTCTTCTTGGTTTGACAAGCACTAACGGTTTTTGGCTTTGTTGCTGTTTTGAAGCCATGAACTTCTCCAGAATTTTTATGCTTTAGAATTATCTGTGCAGGCTGTGAGAGTGGAAAAAGGCACAGCCAATTTCTTTTTGAACAAAAAAAATCAACAAAGAGGAATGTTTATTTGTTATGCTTTGATGCTTCTATCCATTTGTCAGCTCTGCAAAATTTGTACTAAGAAAAAACTTTTATTTAATGTTGAGATCCCGTAATAATTTTTTAAGTTAATTTTTGGCTTCAAATATAGAGATGCTAAATAATGATTAAAATATTAGTATAAAAATGTTTTGAATAAAGGTAGCTAGGAGAAAAACTTTAAAATTAGACGTTCAGTTTAGCATCACTGTAATTATCTTTGATATTAAGCAGACAAAAATGATATGGTATACATACATTTGAACAGACATATAAAATGTTCCTGATTTATTTTTAGCACAGGAAGCCTGGTCAGTTGGGTAATTACCTTTTTATCTTTAGTGTACCACTTATTTATGGCTAGTCCATATCCTAAAGGTTCTTTTATTGTTAAATAACTTTGGGATACAAATGACTGACCTTAAACAAGCTTAGAGTTTATTTATTAAAGACAGCCGGACTTATTTAGAATATCAAGTCATGTGACTGTGTCTGTGAGCTTGGAAAACAAATAAATGATTGAAATTAATAACCAAGCTAGGTCAGGAGTGAGCTATTCAAATATTAACAGAATGAGGTCTTAGGTTGGATGTAGACTAAAGAATCTAGCTCTCAGATGTCTGAATCTGAAGATAATTTAGCAAAGCGAAAATATTTGTGATTGTCTGGTCTACTTACATACAATGAGCCACTTTAGTCCTCTAACAGAGCATTGGTTGTAATGTAGATTAGAAGGCAGAAGGATCAAAATCAGAATCTCATTTACTTCCCTGGATCTCTGTCTGTCTATTGTCTCTGTTTTTTCTTGCCATTTTATATTTGCAGGCAGCTTCCCTCACTTTGGTCTAGAACTGATAGATAGTGGAAATTAAATATGTCAGTTCTTGGTTAGTCTTTCCAGAGCTTTTTCACTGTGGTTGATGTTTCTTTAAAGAAAGCCAGCCATTCATGTAAACTATCGACGTGGCAGATTTGCAATAGATTTGCAAACTACCTAGAAAAACTTCACGCACTTCTATTGATTGGTTGCACATTAATTTGGGTATGTTAATCCAGTTAGTTATTTATTAATTTCTAAGAGAAAATAAAATTCATTCAAGATTTACTCCATAGTTATTTAACGAGCACCTACTATGTTCTAAAAACTGTTCAAAGTTCTGGAGATATAAAAGTGAATGAAATAGACAAAGAAATAAATCTTCACTCTTATGGAGATTCCATTCTAATGTGGGGAAAACAGGACAGAACAAAATAAATTAGCCATACATATAACAAATTTAGCTATTGTAAGTGATATGGAAAAAAATAGGCAGAGAAATGCAACAAGGAATGTGTGCTTACTAATTTTAATAATGAGGGGAGAACTCCTTATTAATGAGGTGATATTTAGAAATATCTGAAATTCTGAGGAAGTCACCATAGGTATCTAGAGGAAAGGAAAACACTAAGTGTACAAGCCCAGAAGCAGGAATGTGCCCTCTGTGTTCAAGGAACAACAAGTAACCATGGATTCACATGAGGAAGGAAAAAGGCCTCAGACAGGTAATGGGGCCAGATGCTATAGAACAGGGCCATATAGGCCATATGACTTTGGCATTTACTGGGTTGAGAAGTCATTGCATAGTTTTGAACATGGGCAAAATGGTATGATCTGAGTGGTATGATCTGACTTTTAAGGAGAAGAAAGTGACAGCCTGTACTGTGTGTTGTTGATAGGTCCAGTAAGGTTAGGAATAACAATCTACCATTGAATTTGGCAATAGGAGGTCATAGATGACTACTCAACAAGAGCATTTCTGGCGGTGGTTGGGGGGGGGGCGTTGAGAAGGGGTATGGGCAAAAAGATTCCATGGTGTAAGACAGGAAGAAAGTGTTTGTGGGTAAGGAGAGAGGACTTTTTTTGTGCGCCTGTTTTGGCTGTGAAGGGAAGAGTATAGTGGGGCAAAGCAAGGTCATGACAGATTTCATTGACTTTTTGTTTAAGATGTCAGAACTATCAGCATGTTTTTATGCATATGGAAAAGATGCGGTAGAGAGAATGCACTTGTAATGCAGGGAAGATGGAGGAGAGTTTTTGATGCCTTTCCTCTCAACGGTTCAGCAGCGCCAACGGCTCACCCATAGTAACAGGAAAGGAATCCAAATATATGTGTCTAAATAGTTCAAGCGATGTGTTGGTAGGAACAGGTGGACATGCTCTCTGATTGCTTCTTTTGAAAACCCTTAATAAAATATGAAGCAAGATCATCAGCTAAAAAGGAAACCAGAGAAGGTGATTAGAGATTTGACAAGGAAGCAGAGGGAGGTGTATGAGTCAGGGGCATTAAGTACGATGGCTGGATAACGTTCAGAATCAACCTGAAGTTACTTTGTATTTTTCGTCAGCTACATGAAGCATTCTGGATTAGGACAAGTAGGTGGAGTGTTGCGTTTCACCAAGATATGCTTCCACTAGTGAGGAGGAGAAAGTTGCATGGCCTTTAGAGAATTAAAGGGACATGTAGGAAGGCAATGAAGACTTCTTGTCGTTTAAGCTGTGCATAGAGGAAAAGCAGGTTTGTGGGGAGGTAGGTAAGTTATGGGACCCTGTAAAGGTAGTGGGATCAGTTGGTTGCTCGTCTTATAGAGTAAAAGGATTGTTGAAATCAAGGAATTGCCATGAAATATTAATTTATATTAGAGTTCACCTCGATTTTAAGAATTTTCCTTTGTTCCCATTGTGGTTTCCTACTTATCCTGTTTTTTTCTAAACCTATCATTTTCCAGAAACCTGCTGTGATTTAATCACTATTGCTCTCTCTATGTAAAATATTTTTTATAATCAAATAACATTTGCTTATTAAAAATTGGAAAATATAGAAAAAAGAATGTGAAAATCTTTATCAAGTTTCTTACTACTGAAACCCATGTACTAGTAATTTTTGAATGTCAACCCAAACTGGTTTCTCCTTATCTGATTTGATAAAACACAATAGTAATCATTCAATCCATTTAATTTTGTACCATGTTTAAATTTTTTCATCTAACCACATAGTATCATAAATATAATTCATGCTGTTACATACTTTCATCAAGAGTATCTTTAATGAGTGCATAATATTCCAGTAACAGGACATTTAATAATTTATTTAATTTTGTCTACATTACAGGCTATTTATACTAATTTACTTTGACATTAAAATTGTATGGTAATGAATGTCTTTGTTCATATTTTAAAAAATTATTATTTAAATTTTCTAAGGAATCTTTATAAGTTTATTTTCTCCTATTTCAAACAGAATAACCGAAATTCTGCAAACCAGTTCTGAGGCATTTCTGTTTTCTTTATGTGAATGCTCTCAAAGTTCCCACATAGCACTTTCATTATTTTCACAATGGATTTAACAAAACATAGTGATCTTATATTTTCAGTATTTTAGGCTCCCGTTTATTTATTTTATTATTTTACCCATTTTTCAATATAATGCTACATTTTTTAATGCTGCCCCATCATGACCATAGCCATAAATACTCTCAGCATATTTATTTCTTTGTTGATTAAGATAATAATTTATTTTACTTCTAAATACTTAGTTCAGTGAATACGTATTTTATATTTATGGGCCAATGTTTCCTTTTGAAAGTTTTCAGAATCACTTAGAATGTTATTTATATTGAGAAACTCAAACAACATCCCAGTTAGCAGACCCCTTTGAGCTTATAAGGACCAAAGATGCCTTCAGATTGCGGGGCATGCGGGGAGGCAACATGAGGAAGTCAGGAAGGAGAGCAACCTGAGCAGCCAAGGAGCAAGGCTTTAATGAATTGGAACCCCGTTGTGGGTGGTGGTAATTCCTGTAACTATTCCCTCCGAAGAGCGGCTCCAGGCCTTCTACAGTAGTGCACCCAGGGGCATTGCCCACAGGTTACTCTGCATGTCATCACTGGCAGGGTGGCCGTCAGGGGAAGACTCTTGGGCCTTGGCTTCTGCTGCTTACTTGCAGCTGAATGATTTTAGGTCAACTCACTAATCTCTAAGTATCTCAGTGTCCTTAACTGCAAAGTGGAGACAATAATGTCATCTACCCCACAGCACTGTTGTTCTGGTAAGGAGAGATAACAGACGGAAAGGACGGAGAACACTGCCCAGCACAGATTATACCCAGTAATTGTTAGCTATTATTAGTTCCTGCAAATCTAAATTAACCTGCATTAGACAAGAGCTTTCCTACTTCTGCCAGATTTCTCTTGTTTTCATTCTCTTTGTTTCCCATTATCTTATTTTAGTCACAGTGATTTTAAAATATTAAAACTATTTTTTCACTTTGTTCTCTATTTTTATCCTCTTCCTTTGGTAACTAAACAAACTTAATTTTCTTTAAAAATCTTTTTTAATAGATTAAAATCTGTTTAAAGGAATGTTCTTATTTATTCCCATAGAATTTGTAACTGCCATCTCATTTTTACCTTGGACATCCAACTCAGTCCTGAGAGACTTTATTATTTCATGTCTCTCTTCTATGATTGTGTGTCATTTTCACTATTGATGATATTTTGGTTGAATTTAATTGGATGGTCATTTTGGCTATTGTTTGAATACCAGAAGATATATTTTTGAAAAATGTTTGAATATAATCTTATAAAAGTTCATGATAGATAAATGATTGAGATATTGTTGCAATTTTGAAGAGCAATTTGTCTTTTCTTAGTTCTTACACTTGCAAATTATAGGCCTCTGCACAAATAATAACTTCTTGGTGATTCAGATTCGGTTTTTCTACCTTTTAAAGAAGACTTATCCTGATTATCCTTTGTAGTCTCACCAGGAGGTTGGAGAGAAATGTGATGTATGTTTAGAAATCTGAAATAGGGAAGAAAAGGAAATATTGAAAAATTTATCAATCCAAGAGACAGAAGAGAGAAATAAAATCAAGTAAGTAAAACACAGCATAATGTGGTAGAAAGTTTTAATGTAAATGTAAAAAGATAGAACTCAACTATTTAAAGATAGATTAATGATCACTGTGAATTTTTAAAAATCCAGCTATTTACCATTTATAGTGGCATACTTAATAACCAGCCAAAAGGCTAAAATAAAGGGAGAGAAAAGGATGGTGGGTAAATACTATATTTCTTTGAATTTAAGACACCATCCATTTTAAGACAACCCCTCATTTTATGAAATACCAAAAAAGAAACATCTAAATCTGACATCAATTGCAGAATGAATCTTTATGTCAGAGATATTAAATCATAAAAACAAGTTTTAAATTGTAAAATATAATTATAAAAAGCAAGTTGGAATGGCAAAATTAACATAATTTAGGACAGAAAACATTTATAGGGATAAAGAGAAACACTACAGAAAATAAAGAGAAAATCCAATAAGAAAACATACTCATATGGTTTTAGCAGCCAAACTTGGAGCCCTATGAAGCAAAAATAGACCAAATTACAAGAAATGTTGTTTTTACAGTTTAAAAATCGTGGTTAGAAATTTGATCACACCTTCAGCAGAAACATATAACCAAATGTGTAAAATAATTATAGAGCATACTACGAACAACATGGTTTAGAAACTTCATCTAATAGATACAAAGGGACTCAAGAATTTCATGCATACAGTTAATAATTTGTTCTTTAATTTCAGATTCTTATTTTTCTAATGAGAAAAATGAAAATGCACTATATATCACCCAAAACACACACACACACTAAATACCATACAGTTAATATAGTTGTAAAAGGAAATATGCTGCTTAGTTTCAGTGGCTTCAAAATTCATATTTCCTTTACTTACAGTATTTTGATTTTGAAATGACTAATTATAATTCTAATGTTCTACTAGTTGGATTTGAAATGAAACTTTCAGTTTTCTTGAATATAATTTAGCTAAAAATGTTAGTTGAGTTTAGGGAAAATAAATATGTACTTGGCTTAGAGAGACACTGATCAATAGGTCATAATAAGAGATTCTTATGCCATTTAAAGTTTGTATATTAAAAACTAAGCGGCTTTTATTAGGAAAATGTTAACCATGAAGTTACTCTTTGGGATATATCCATATATTTGGTGAGCTGGAAAACGCCCCATGGAGCATAAGAAAACTTTTGCCTGAGTTACATTCAGAATGAAGGCTTATGCTAAAAGCAGGTTTTTACGTTATCCAGAAGTGTCTTCATCTAGATCTTTCTAAGAGACAGGCAAGGAGACAATGAAACCCAACAAAACATGTGGAGGGAGATAGTATTTGCCTCTAAATCGTAGAACAGAACTGGTCTTAGGTGTGATCCCTAGGCTGTCCCAGGAGAGGCCATGCCACCCACAAGAAGAGGTTTTTCCTTTATCACCCTGAAATCCCCTGTCTAGAGCAATGTCCCAGTAAACGTTTGCCCCTTGAAGGGTTGCCTTGTAGGGATGACATCTCGAGCTGCCCTATGTTTTATTGTGTCTACTAATATGTTTGTCTAAAACCAAACAAAATACAACAAACACGTTCTCATCACCTTATGATTGTGATTTGGTGACTCTCTGCCTCTGTTATGCGTCAGAACCTCCTGGGAATTTTTATAAAAATGATATCTGGGTTCTACACCAGGGACTCTGGCAAAACTGGACATGTGTATTTTCAAGTTCCATAGTTGATTTTGATGTACGGGAATAGCTGAGAACCCTTATTTTACACTCACTTTCTTAGAACCCGTTAGGGAGCTAGAAGCAAGACCATCGCAAAGTCTGGGAGGTCCCAACCTGCTACCAGGCGGTGCTGTATAACTCTGAGCCTCCTTCAAGTTTCTCCAGCTGGACACCAGGAACGCAGCAGCTCCCACAGAGCAGTGTGGTTTCAACAGAGGGAGACACTCCCAGCCTGAATATTTCACCCGCTTTCAATGAAAAGGGGGGATGGAGAGGAAGGGAAAGGAAGACTTCCTTCTGGACAGCCTGGAAGTTCCTTTGGGCTGCTAAGTGAGCAGGTTCAATTTTTCAGACTTATTTAATGAAGTGCAAAGGAAGTGATAAACGGTTTTATTTATTCCATTCTGGGTGGTGTCCTCTGTATTTAATTTCCTGTTTTTATTAGAATTTAACACCTGAATAGAATTACAAATAGAATATATATGTCTATATATGTATACATATATCTTTCTCATAATGGTTCTAAATATTTTTAAAATGTGTTCAGATAGAAGGAATTTACATTGAATATTTCACATTTTCACATCCTCAATCTGGGACCATGTATTTATACCCTAATATGTGTAATTGCAGTGACCAATTATCCTGGTTTTCCCTGGGCTGAGAGACTTTGCAGTTTCAAAAGGGGGCTCTCCTGGGCAAACCCAGACCGATTGTTATGTAATTGCTCACTTGAGCAGCTGTTTTCCTGTTATCCACGCCTTAAAGTCAGACTCAGCCTCTTATTATTCACTGATTTTTTTTCATCAGTAAGTAATATGAATATTTCTGAAGATTGTATGGAAAAAGTAGATGGTAGGGCTGACCAGGTATCCCACTCAGTGTTCCCCTGAGAACATGTTTATTAGTCATGTCTTCTTATTACACATCTCCCTTCAGGCTGCAGTCACCCACAGTCTGAACCCCGAAGCTCCTCAGTTGGTTTCCTTTCTTAGACAGGAGAATTTGCGTCTCCCTTAGTTTCCTTCTGAAGTCTTCTTTTGCTTTCACCAATACTTGATAGTGTCTTCAAATAAGTGATATTTTTGAACACTAAAGTATCTCTCAGAAAGGAAATGATCTGGTTTCCAGAACACTGAAGTATTACTACTAATAAAATATTCTTGTTTAGCTAAATTCTATATGTATATACATTTAAAACTCTATTTACCTATCTGAATATGTATATATATCCACATGAACATATATTTAGTATTTTTCAAGTTTGTGTTTCGAAAAACATTTCATACTTTGCATATGATTCTTGTTTACAAAATGGACCCCCCCAAAAAAACCACTGTGATTCCCTGAAACATTAAAAATTAGGAGTGATAAATTATTGAGAATTTAAGGGAAAATCCTGCTTTACACATTGGATGATGTGGCATGAATGTGTGTTCATTTCCTTAATCTTATCAGTTCCACCAAACTTTTCCCCTGTGCTCCTTCCCACGGTAATTATTATTGCATTAACACTCTGTCCTCATCTAACAGCGACTCAACATTCATATTTACCCTCTGTCAAGAAGGTAGATTTGCCAGATGATATATAAATGATTCATTCACACCAGAGTTCTAAGTTCAAACTGAGGAAGACCGTGGGTGCATACAAAATGTTTGTCAGAGGTTTTTTTCTTTTTCCTCTTGGCAAAGAATATTGGGAATCTTATAATTAATTCTATCCAGTAGCAGTGGGATAAGTATCGGCTGAAAAAGTTAGATTTTATTGCAAAAGGATTGATTAAATTTAGTTACCAAATATACAGTAACTTTTCAATTATTCCCTTTAGGGAGGCAAAAAGGTCATTATTAGTTTGAACAATCAATTACACTAAAATGGCAATTAAAATTCCACAGTGATTTTTCTTCTTCCTCTTTTACACTATTCCTTAAGCATCTTTGTCAGTAACCATTCATTATTCTTGCGAAAACCAACAGAACGGGCACAGTTATGAAAAATAAAGCAGACAAGAACTATCATTTCAAGCAGCTAGGTGGTGTTAGCTGGGGAATTATGGTATTTAATTTAATTTTTACAACAACTTTTTTAAAGACTAAAACCAGCTTCATCGAGATGTAATTTGCATACTACCACAACTATTAATATTTAGATATTTTATGCTCTGGTGATGAGAGAAGTGGCTCTCAGACCAGAGGTTTCATTTTTAAGCTCTACTTTGAACTCACGTCTGTCTAATTCCAAAGGCTTCATTCTTCCTGCTGCACCTTGGGGCCTCTGTTGTCATGAGCCCAGCACTCTTTTTGGCAGGAATAATGCAAACAGCTGCTAGAATATCCGGTGAAGTGCGATGGAGAGGAGACAGCCATTGTTTGGTAGACGGTATGATTCCAAGGGAGTAGGAGACTGGAGAGCACTTTATTTCACTCTCCATGAATTAAATATTTTATTCTCTGTGTCTCAAGGTCTTAAAAATCTAAAGCTATTATTGCTTGTGACACAAGATAGCATCTGAATTTTAAAGGAGCTCCCGTTTTACTCTATAGAATTCGTGGAATGGGTAGAACTCGTTAACTTGTACCCACCTTCTTAAGGGGTTCAAATCAGGGGAGGACAGTTTGATTTCTGAACCTGCTACCTTGGGCAATTCATCTTTTATCATCTGTAACATGAGCATTCTTCATCTTTATGATAATGCTTTTCTCTTTTCTTCATGATCACCTGCAGTCACTTTCCTTGGGTCTCAAAGCTAAGGGTTTCCAACTTCATGAAGCATAGTAAGTATTTCAAGATCGCAACAGCGGAGCATTATGCCAGCATAAGGGCTCTCTGAGAAGGGGACCCGGTGTGACTGCACAGGTCACATGTTCATGTGCTGGGCCCTGCAGTGAATTTGGTGAAGATCTCCTGGGATCAAGAATGAGGGCTGATCCTCTCTTGCAATGAGCTCAGGGCGTAGTCCCCAATCTTACTTCCTTTGGAAGTGAAGTCTGACCCATGGGTAGGAAGCATAGTGCAGAGTACAAACACTTGTTCTCAAAAGTCTGATATTTCTAAATTGAAACAATGGCTCTGCTTCTTAACATCTCTATAATCTTGGTCCAATAAATCCCTTAAACCTGATTTTCTTACCTTTAAAATGGGAATAATTATAGAACCAACTTTCTAGAATCGCTACAGGTTGGAAATAAGAAAATCAATTTATGGTACTCAGAATATAGCAAGCACTAAATACATAATAGCTCTTATGAGGGATATGCTTTAATTATTCTATAGTTGTGTACCCGGTTAGAGTCCTCACATTCTCCCTTCCAGGATGAGGTTCCTGGGAAGGTCCTTCAGCTATATCATTAAACTGAACATAAGACAATTTCTGATGTACTGATTTTCTGTTTCTGATTTGTGCTCACTAATATGTTATCCTGCACAATTATTATAATTTCCCCAAGTTTCAGTTCTGCCCATGATGGAAAGGTCAAAGTAAAAAGGAAGTGATAGATGGTTTGACATGCTGATATTAGCAAGATGATGTATTGATGGGAAGTTTTGAGTTACTAAGATTGGCAGCATCATTGAAATTATTGTACATCACTAATACTGCTTAATGCACCAACATCCCTGGAGGATTTTATAAAGCCATTTTTCTTAAGAAAAGTGACTTTTGTCATTTTCTCTGTCAGGTCTTTTAAATCCTTCATCATAATGACTAGAGCTAACACTCAAAATATTTAATAATTGGAGGTAGGGTATATATACTACCAATCAGAGAGTCCCACTAGCCCATCAGAAGATGCCCTGGGGTAACATTCAATGAGACCATGCATACAATGATTGTCGGCAGCCGTCCGTCTCGAGAGACGATGATGTAGCTTCTTAAGAGTCTATCTGCACCGCCGAGAATGGTTGTGCAGTCCGACTCGGGAGTGACACGGTATCTGTCTCCTCCCATGTTGAATCGACATCTTGCGATGACGCTGGAGTGTCCTCTCCAGTGAAGCTGAAGCTACAGAGCCTGGGCAGGGTGATATGGAGAGTCTGCTGTTGCCCATGCAGCAGACCCCCCCTCTCTTCGCAGCTGAAGGGTCCAAGGGAAAGACGGAGTCAATACAGCTTGGCTTCAGGTGCGCCGCAGGAGTTGCCGGTGTTGACTACAACGTCAAACCGCCTTAGGGACTCCGGCTCTGGATTTTCTGTCGGGGTTTACTCCCTTAGCCTTTCCCCTGAAGAGGTATGCCGCAAGGCAGCAGAGGTTTTTTGGAGTCAGAGTTTTCCTTCTCATACAATGATAATGTCCAGTAAAATCACACTCTCGGAGCATCATCAGATGGTTATAGTTCCTTTGTGATCCACGTAGGCATTTTATTTGAGTTACATATACAAAGGAATGAAAATTTGTTTCATTAGGTTTGGTCTTTGAGGGATGAAGAAGTCTACCTGTTCAATAATTGCTCTTCTGACATTTTAGCATTGGCTGTCATTTGTAAGAGTTATAGCACGCATGGATGTACTTTTACTATCACATAGTTTAAGAGTTAAAAACAGTACGACCATAGAAATATGAAGGAGATTTAAGGTATTCAAGGACTAGTTGGAAAATACTTTGAACCTACTGGATGGCTAAAAATAGCAATTTTCACTATATAATGGACTACCACAAATACAATGACTACAAAAGAATACATTTAAAAGGAATGATTCTTTAACAAATGGTACTGCTTCCCTGGCTTTTTTTTTTTTTTTTTTTTTTGGTAAACTCACCTTGACCAACCCAACCCCCTGCCAAAAAAAAATCTGAGCTCTTTTGCTAAGTTGTACAGTTAGTAAATATTCCCTGTTACTTAAGGTCTAGTATAACAGTAAACTAAATGAAGAGCAAAACTTTGTTCATCCATTTAACGAAAAAAGGAATCATGCAGAATCAGAATGTGTGTTGTTAAAGGCATAGTGACAAGAATGTGTCCCCAATTAAGTGGGTGGTAGACGGCTCTTTTCCCACTTACTCGCTTCAACAAAGACTGACTCACACTTCTTTAGACAAAGTTTTAAAAATTCCTATTGAGGAGAGCACTTCCCTCAGTAGGGAGCTGAACTGGAAGAGCACAGGGAAATGATAAAGGCAGCTGCCTACTTGCACCTGTGTAAACAAGCATTGCCCTCCACTGCTCAGCATCACAGACCTTCCAGCAAGGGCTTTTCTCTGACAGTCTCTCCCTGTATTCATAGGGGGAAAACCCAGATTTAGGATGAAGTCCTGTGATGTGCGGTGTGTGTGTGTACAGGAAAAAGACTGGGAGAAGAAGGAGGATTTGTTGGCGGATAGTGGGAGTAACCAGAGAACAGGGAGAAATCCATTTGGCCAGCGAAAGAAATTAACATGGTGGTTTTCAGAATATGGTTCTTAAAACATGCCCCCCCTGAAGCACTGCAGCACATCACTTGGTGGTTTTGTTACAAATGCACATTCTTGGGTGCAAGATCAGAAACACTGGGGTGCGTCTAGCCAACAGTACTTGATCAAACCCTCCAGGTGATTTTGGTACAGCTGAGATTTAGAACCATTGACTTAAAAAACAGTGAAGGTCTGTCTCCTTGGGTGACCGGAGAAGAGGGCTACTCTATGGAGAATTTTATCTTATCTCCGACCTGTGCCTAAGTTTCTGAGATATTACAGTTCTTCAGGTTCATAGCTGCAAAGCACCGCTCCTGGTTCTTACGTGGGTGAGGACTTCTAACTGTATTTGACTGGGTTATAACTATTTTTTTAAATCAACTGCTATTTGTTTCAAAGGAATACTGGGTATAAATTGTTTCTTGCTGCTCTTTTCTCCACGAGAAATTAAAGTTTAGGTAGATCTGTCTAAATTGGTTTTCAATTTAAAATGTACTTTATCTCTTTGAAAAATACTTTTTCATCTAAAATTTTATTTTATTTTGATTTGCTTACTTTTGTTGAAGGATGTAAACTTAATTTCCCTATCTCAAAGCTTTAGCTGCTTATGGTATGCTAAGAACTTTTAGTTTTGGACATTATATTTGGTAAAAGCAACCACAGAATTTTAAAGATCTGCCAGGAAACTTGAGGTTTCAGTGTAAATTGCATATTGCATAATTTAGATTTTCGCCCAATCTTTTCATGTAGTTTCAACTATCAAAGGAAAAAAAGTGCTATTGCACCATTTGATGTTTTGAAGTATGGCACCTTATGAGATAATTTTTGCATTTATTTATTGATCATGCTTGGAAAATATGCCTTCCCCCCTCCTTTTCTCCTTCCTTTCCCTTCTTCATGTAATTTGTTCTTTATACCAGAAACCTTTTTTGATTTCTTTTAAAAGTGAAATGAACTTCTTTGAAATAAAATGTAAAGGCTTGAAGAGTCAAAGTTCAAAGATGTATGTTAGTATACAAAGGAGAACAAAAAATAGGGGTTAGCATTACTGGAAATTGGAACTAGAAAATGGAATGTCTCGGAATATCCTTTTGGGACCCTTGAGTCTGAGAAGAGGTTTACAGCATCTTGAGTTATAGCTCTATGAGGCAGCTGTAATGTGTATGAGTAATTATTTCTGTGTCAATCACCAGTTGTTTGACCTTGTAGATTACCTATGTCTCATTGCTGCTATTCATTTCTGTACTCTGTAAGATCTAATTTAAAATAAATTTTTAGTGGGATACAAAATTAATATACAGAAATTTGTTGCATTTCTATACACTAATAACAAACAACCAGAAAGAGAAATTAAGAAAATAATTCCATTTTTGCTTGCATTAAAGAGAATAAAACACCTCATCTAAGTTTCAGCAATGCGGTACCTGTATTTAGAACATTTTGGTGCTTTTGATTGTAATTCATCTGTGTTCATAGTTACATGATACACCATTGAATTAAAACACAATTTATTCATATGAGAAAGGATATTTTGGTTCATTTCACTTTTTTGTTAATATACTATAATGAACATTTATGTATATCTCTCCTGATGAATATATGCACAGTTTTACTAGAACATCTAACTGAGATTAGAATTGCTGGGTATTAGGTTGTAATCATCTTTCCTAGATGATGACAGATTGGTTTCTAAGTGTTTGTACCTATTGATACTTCCACTAGGAGTGTATAGGATTTCCCTTTGCCAAACATCTTTGCCAATAATTGGTGCTGCCAAATTTAAAAACTTTTGCACATTGGTTGAGTGGTGATTGTATCTCATGTGGTTTCATTTAGCATTTCTCTTATAACCAATAAATAGAACATTTTAAAATATATCAGGGGTCATTTGAGTTTACTTTTTGTGAGAAATGCATGTTCAGATCTTGTATTCCCAAATTTTCTATAACGTTTTTATTTTGCCTAGTAATGTGTAGAAGTCTTTGACATGTTTTGGGATTCACTCCTTGTTTCTTTTTTAGTCATATGTAATAGATATATCTTCTCCTAGTTTTTGCCTTGTGAGGGTGAGTCTGCTTATGGGGGTGTTCTCTGCCCTACTCTGTTTCTGTTCTGATTTCACGTTGTCTTACTCAGCTTATTTATAATGCTGGTGTCTGATGGCACGCATTACCTTCATGAGCTTTTTTTGGATTAATGAATATTAGCCTTTTGCTTTCCTTTATTTTGTGATTATTTTTAATTTTTTATTACACGTATTGGGGTGACATTGATTAATAAGATCATATAGGTTTCAAGTGCACATTTGCATGGTATATGCATTGTACGCCCACCATCTAAAGTCAAATCACCCTCCGTCACCATATATTTGACCCCCTCTACCCTTACTACTCCCCCACTCAATTTTATGTACCACATATGAGTGAATTACATTATTCTCAGCTTTTTCTGACTGATTTATTTCATGTAGCAAAATATAAACAAGGCATTATATATGTTTTAAAATAGCTTAAGAACTTATAAACACAAAAACATACATACACATGTCATATGTTATACATACATAATGTATGGTTTTTCTTTGAACTGAATTGAATGTATAGAAAAACTTGGGGAAAAATTCCAGTTTTATAATTTTTAGTCTTCCAGTTACCAAACAGGAAATGTCTATTTACTGAAGTTTCAACTTAATATTCTTTTTATTTTCCTTAAGATTTTCATTATTACTTTTTTGTAGGATTACAAATCCATTTCTAGGTTTTCTTGTTTACATTAATCCAGGATTGGAATTTTTCTCAATGGAGTGCTAATGCATGTCTTGTCCAGCATCCTACCAGAAGGAGAAGACCTGTGAAGAGTATTTCATATGCATTTTTAATTTAAATATGCTGATTACCTTGAATTTGGTTTCTCTGCCAACCTATATGTGTTTACATACATGTAGGTCTCTTTTTCATTTTGTAGGTGGAAAAATGTTAACCCGTGAAAGAACTCGTTTTTGGTCCGGAGGAATTTCACGAAGTAGGTCTGAAGGAAATTTGATTGACATGGAAGCCCCAAAATCCTCAAAAAAATGCAATATCACAGGTATGGGAATGTAAAACTGTTGTAATTTTTTCATTCATCACCAGCAACTATTGCAGGTCTAGCTCTGAAAAATGCTACAAAAAAATTAAAAGAATTATAAAACCCAATATTATCATGGACATATTTACACTGTCATTAAAAAGATGAGCAAAATAGCAGAGCCAACAGAATATAATAAATATTATGAAGAGGTAACAATGCATTATCAGATGAGTGGTATATGCAGTAAATATGTAATGAATTTTGGTATTAAAGGTATCTCTAGAGGTTAGAGTGAGCTATGAAATCTTTATGGAGCATAAAAGAATTAAATTGATTCTTAGAGGAAAAGTAGTTTTAAGAGTTATATGGAACTAGTTGGATGAAAGTATGAAAATAGGAGAAATACAACTTTGTTTTTTCAAAATGCATGCTCTATTTTTAATATATGCCACTTAAAACATACTACAATCAAGATAATAGTTCTATATATATATAAATTAACAAAAAAATCCTCTTTCTCTTTTGGCTGGCCTCTTGGCTTCCATTTTTCTCTGAATCAGAACCAGCTTCACAAAGTCCACAGAGTCATTAGCAATATTTATTGGGAAATGACCAAGTATGAGTAGCTTTCAACATAAAAAGACTTCAATACTTGTGAAATATGTATAAATTCCTTAGAGTTGATATGTGAATATTTTAATGTGTTGCTGATTCTTAAAATACAGCAGTTCTTTCTCATTTTAAACTGGAAAAAGCTCAACAAATTCCTGCAAGTAATAAATCTGATGTTTATTGTGTATGAAAAAATTATAATGTTATTAAAATTTATCAATACAAAGTCATCAGGAAATAATCTGAAAAAAATGCACTATTTGGCCTATTATTTATTTATTTATTTATATTTTAGAGATGGGGAAGGGAGGGAGAAAGTGAAGGAGAGAAACATCGATGTGAGAGATACATCGATTGGCTGCCTTCTATACGCACCGCCATGGGGACCCAACTTGTAACCCAGGCATGTGCCCTGACCTTTTGGTTTGTGGGGACGACACTCCAACCAACAGATTCACACCTGCTAGGGCTGGCCTATTATTTTAACAAAATGTATTTGAGCTATTAGCAAATGTATTTGATATTTTTTATATATTGAATATTATTAGAAATGAAAAAATTAAGTAATATAGATATATTGAGACCAACTATTCAATGTTTAGAAAAAAATCTAGATAATTGACTGAATTATTCTGCTTGTTCAGAGATTTTCTTTTGTGAAAATGAAAGATAAAACTAAAAGGCATAAGTTTATGTAGTCTGGGTCATTTTGAAGGAAATGTGTTACATTGGTTATTATCTAAACTGTTAAACATTCATTTATTTATAAATCATTATGTCTTAAGATAAAATAATAACACACATGGTTATAATAAACTGGTAGGACAAGTTCCCTTTCTCAAAGCATGAAAATTTGACCAAATTTTACATTAATTTTGCAGCATCGTTAGATTGGAGATCAAAAAGCAAAATGAAAAAATCTTGAATTTTTAAGCTATAATAAAAATGAATCTTGGTTGTATCACAGAAGGACACTCACCTTTGTTTTGCTCTGTTTTTGTTCAAATAACAAGACTGTCCAGACCCAAGTTGGCTCCTCAACAGGCCAGATGCTTTCACACTTCATGGCAATGATGTTTCCAAAGCTACAAATCCATTCTGGGATGAACTGTCTGCCTCTAACCCATTTTTGGATGATGTAACTCAGCTAAGAAATAATCCGAAGAAAGATAATACCTCTATCTTGAAGGAAGATCCTTTTCTTTTTTTTAGAGCAATAGAAACTGGAAATTCTTTTGGTTCCTCTGGTGAGGAACCTGATGTGCACCAACTGCTTACGCAGGCTTCTTCGAGGAAATCAGCGAGGTCTAAAAGTGTTTCAGAACTTTTGGATGTTTTGGAAGACACAGAGCATGCCCGTGAGAATATATGGAACTCTGACCAGATCCTAGAACAAGATTTGGAATGGCTTCAGGATGATCGAGAGGCTTATAAAATGGCTTGGTTAAGCCAACGCCAGCTGGCCCGCTCTTGCCTGGATTTGGATACAATTAGTCAGAGTCCTGGATGGGCACAGACACAAGTTGCAGAGACTGTGATAGTTTGTAAAGTAAACCACCAGGGAGGATCAGTACAATTACCTGAATCAGATATCACTGTTCATGTGCCCCAGGGTCATGTGGCTGTGGGAGAATTCCAAGAAGTATCTCTAAGGGTTTTTCTTGATCCTCCACAAATGCTTAATCACAATCTTTCCTGCACGGTAAGCCCGCTGTTGGAAATCATGTTAGGCAACCTTAACACAATGGAAGCTATTTTGCTGGAGATGAAAATTGGGGCTGAAGTGAGAAAGGATCCATTCAGCCAAGTCATGACAGAAGTGGTGTGTTTACACAGCCTGAGTAAAGAAGGCCCTTTCAAAGTGTTAAACAACTGCTACATTTATGAAGACACCATCCAAGTCAGGCTAATAGATTTGAGTCAGGTGATGTATCTAGTGGTTGCTGCACAAACTAAAGCTACTCAGTCACCAGCTGCCACCATTTGGGATTATATCCACAAAACCACCTCAATTGGAATTTATGGGCCCAAACATATCCACCCCAGTTTCACTACTGTTTTCACGGTTTGTGGACACAGTTATATGCCAGGAAAGCTTACAATCTCTGATTTTAGGAAGGGTAGCAAAAACACATCTCCAGTTGTGTTTCAGCTTTGGGGGAAGCATTCGTTCTTACTTGACAAGCCACAGGATTTAAATATTTCTGTTTGTTCATGTGATCCTGATTTTGAAGCAAAAGCCGAAGGAGAAAGGAAAGAAATTAAGCAAAAGCAGTTGCAAGCAAGTCAAGTAGTTCATCAACAATTTTTATTTTCTTTAGTTGACTCCAGAGAGATGCACTTGTTTGTTTTCCATGTTCAGTTAGAGCCTCCTGATGGTAGACCGATTACAGAGTTCTTTATCACTACACCTGATCCAGCTCCAAACCTAAAAAGGCACTCATACCTGCCGGGTGATTTGCAAAAAGGGAAGGAAATCATGTCTGCTCCTTCATTACCAACAATGCGTGTTAAATATCCCACATTTCAAGACAAAAAATTAAACTTTACCAGTTATGGAGTAACTCTGAAGACAGTGCTAAGACAGAACAAGATTGACTACTTACTTGAATATTTCAAAGGAGACACAATAGCTCTTCTTGGAGAACGTAAAGTAAAGGCCATTGGGCAGTCCAAATTGAAAGAATGGTATGTGGGAGTCTTGAGAGGTAAGATTGGACTTGTACATTGCAGAAATGTCAAAGTGATTGCAAAGGAACAAGTAATCTCTATGTCAGATAGTGTCTTCACAACCAGGAGCCTTCTTGAACAGATTGCCCTGCCCTTTAAAAAATTGACTTATATCTACTCAGTTGTATTGACCTTGGTGTCAGAAAAAGTTTATGATTGGAGAGTTTTAGCTGATGTCCTGGGTTACTCACATATGGCATTGGAAGATTTTGATCGAATACAAGCAGACAAAGAATCAGAAAGAGTTTCTCATGTTTTAAAGAAGTTAAAGGAAGATTGCCATGCAGACAAGAATACCAGAAAATTTCTTTACGAACTTGTTGTGGTGAGTATTGCGTGATCACAATAATTTGTTTACCATAGAAAGCTTTATTAACTTGGTAATATTTATAACCAAACCTATGAGAGAAGAAGCTAAGACATTCTCAGCGGTCTTAAATAAATTGAAGTCACTTTACAGAAATATACAGTTTTTCTTACAAGATCATATAAATAGTTCCTTAGATTCAGTTGTAATTTTCCCAGAAATTAGGCCCATGAGGATCATCTTTTAAAGGAAGATTACAGTTTCTGTTTGTGCTAGAGTATAATAGTTAAGAGATTCTCTTCCTCTCTTAAATATTTGGATAGCTCTTAAAATATCAGAGAAACTCCAATAACATGAATAGGAGAAAAGTGAAACAAAACTAATTAACTTGGCCTTTGCTATAGGTCCATGTCTTAGTGGAATTTTTTAAAACATAATCAATGTTCTTTACTTTAGGAATTTATTCTTCTTCTGCATGCAATGTATGAAAACCCTAAAATAATATTGCTTAATATCTTTCTTAATCCTCGTGTTTTAATAGGACTCACAGGATCATTTTTTAAAGATAACATTCACTGCAGTGTAAGGCTCAGTGGAGAATTCCAAAGAAGATGGAGAACAGTTTTTCCCTTGAAGTAGAAATTCAGTATTTTATATAAGCTAAAACAAAGAGCATATTTAAAAATTTTTCTAAAATATATAAATAATAAAATAATAATGATAGCTAACCCTCCTCTAAAGTTTGGCACTGTGCTGAACACTCCATCCACACTATTTAATTTAACCATTATAACAACTCTATAGGGTAAGGAGTTTTCGTCTTACAAATAGTGGGAACTGAGTCTTAGGATGTCGGGTTCCATGGTTGTTAGTATCGGAGATGAGATTTGAAAACTTTTGGTTCCAAAGCCATGTTTAAAACTACTATGCCTTTCTGAAACAAACTTGTATGTGTATCAACATGTTTAAGTATGTGTGTTGGTGTGTGGTGTATGTAGTAAATACCGTGATAGCTGTGCAAGGCTGGTGCCCTTCAGAGATGCGTGGTTCATGTAGACGAGGCAGGTTCATGTTCGAGGAGCAGGGTGTTAACCAAAGTGCAAAACGAGAAGAGAAATTCATTCAATGCCATTACCAGTCATTTATATAATAAAGAAATAAGTATATATAAAATATTTGTTCTCCTTCAATTGTTTTATGATTCTACAGTGACAGAGAGGTTCAAGTTTAAAAGCGCTCATATATATCAGGCACAATTACACTGGGGATGAAGAGAGAGTGTTAATTTTTAAAAAGTCATAATTATCCATAGCATTGTCCCAAGTTGTAGGAGTGTCTCGTCTTCACACAACAGCATGATTCTGAGAAGTTTTCATCACATTTTGATGAGAAGTAGAAGAATGGTTACCAGCACTATTGTGCTCACGCCTTAGAGAAATCCTGTTGCCAGTCCCCTGGTAAGGAAAAGAATTAGTTTTCAAAGAGTAAATGATCATCCTGGGTTGATAAATTATGGACTGCTAGAACTTCGGGGCGTCTTTAGAAGTGTCTAGTTCAATGTCCTCTGTTGCAATTGAAGATATTAGGAGACGTATTAGATAAGTGCCCAAGGCCCTATTGTTGGCCCCAGAGTCAGTCCTAAATCTCTTCTAATTCTGGTCCATCTGCGCCTGCTGTACTTTGCTGGTTGGACTTGCTTCACAGTAAATCAACTTTTTAAATTTTAAGAAACTCTTATGTATGTTGGGTGAGAAATAAGATGCCAGCTTCTAGACTATGTAATGAGAAATTGAATTTCTAGGAAAAAGCCCAAATTAGTGGCTTTTGATTATGACATGGAATTTTTACTGCAGGCTCTGCTGAAGATGGATTGCCAAGGGTTAGTAGCGCGCATCATCCAAGAGGCTGCTATCCTGACTTCAGCCGTCAAGCTGGGAAAAGGCTGGAGGGAACTAGCTCCAAAGTTAGCACGACTCACAAAGCAGCAAATGCAGGCATATGAAGTTCCTCACCGAGGAAAAGCTGGAGGTGTTGCTGTTGAGGTAATATTGCTGTTTGTCTAATTCAGTAGTGAAAAAATGCAGATCAAGTAAATCAAATGTAATCAAGCCTGAACCACTTACAGAGATTAATTGGGAGAGTGTTCTAGAGGCTCCACTAACTGAAGTCATTGACCCTATAATCATCAGTGGTAACTGAAATATACACATACCACTATTTAAAGGCCTTTAAAATATTTATCGAGACTCTTTCAAATACATTGATGTTTCTCCTATTGGATTACATATGGCCTTTGATCAAATAAGTTGACCAAATTGGATAGCTAACTAGTTAGTAGGCAGGGCTAGAAACACTTGAGGCAGATAACATATAACTTTTCAAGGGAGGAGATGGGACCCAGTCAGGGCAAGGGAAGTTCTTATATATAATAATAAGTATTTACCAGTCTTAGGCATAGACTTAGTCATTTGTGATAAATAATATTTGGTGACAATAAACATTAAGAGGGTAGGTAATAATGAGAAACAGATTTCTAAGAGCTTCATTGTTTCTTTGACAATTTTGCATTCCACAAGAACTATAGACATCAAATACAGAATGATGGCACGTAGAACAAAGTAAATATTTACCTCACAAATATTAAATTAAATAAAATTTAACTTTTATTAACATTAAAACAAATGTATACTGTTAGGCATAAGTTAGATACATTTTTCTCTATTTACCATAAAAATGTGAGTCAATTTTTATGGCCTAAATAAAAATATTCCAGTGATGAGCACATATAAAATGTTCTGTATCTTTCTCTCAGATGAGTGTAAGCATGTTTGAGCTATTTCAGTTTAAGGAAAGATGACCTCTCTGATCAGGTGATGACTTGGTAGGAGGCATAAGCTGTGTTCTCCACGTCCTTTTTGGGCATAGAGCTGGAGAAAAATTTCTTACCATGGCAGCTGGGCGTGCAGGACAAAACAAACCTTTCATGAAGGGACAAGAATCAAATCAGGTCAGATGAACCCCAGCAGGTGCGGTGGAAGTCACGGCAGGCAGGCTTCTGGGTACCCAGAGCCTAGCTCTCCTTCACACAGGATTTTTCAGCCAGGAGCAGCCAGAGGCGGAGGACATATTTCCCTTTCATAGACTACGTTTGTCCCCATACCCTAAGAAGTGCGTTACAACCTACAAATCACTTTTTACTGAATGAGCTAAAAGATGAGAAATTGATAAGAAAGAAGAAAAGAACAATATCATGAGGGGTATGCTGGTCTGATAGTTGAGTTAAGTGGTTAAAAAGTTGTCTAACTAAGGTACCACTACACACCTATTCAAACTGACACATCCAGAATACTGATAGTACCAAATGCTGTTGAAGATGTGGAGCAATAGGAATCTTTCCTCTTGTTGGCAGCAATGCAAAGTGGTACAGCCCCTTTGCCAGAGACTTGGACTCTTTCTTACCAATGAAACATACTCTTAGCATATACTCCATCAGTTGTGCTCCTTGGTATTTACCCAAAGGAATTGAAAACTTATATCTACACAAAAACCTGCATGGGGATATTTATAGAAAGTTTATTTATAATCATCAAAACATGGAAGCAACTAAGATGCCTTCAGTAGGTGGGTGAATGGATAAATGAACTTGTGTGCATCCAGACATTGGGATATTATCCAGCACTAAATGGAAACTAATTATCAATCCGTGAGAAGATATGGAGGAACCTTAGATGTATATTACTAAGCAAAATAAACCAGTCAGAAAAGGCTACATACTGTATGATTCCAAATATATGACATTCTAGAAAAGGCAAAAGTATGGAGACAGTAAAAAGATCAGAGGTTGCCAGGGGTTGGGAGGGAGGAATGAATAGGAAGAGCACAGAGCATTTTTATGGTGGTGGTTCTATGTTGAATATATGTCATTATACACTGACCCAAACCCACAGAGTGTACAACAGCAAAGGTAAACCCTAACGTGAAGTACAGACTTTGGGTGATTATGCTGGAGCAGTGTAGATTCTTCAGTTGTAACAAATATAGCACGCTGATCGGAGGGAGGCTATGCATATGAGGGGGCAGGAGGTATGTGGAAAATCTCTATGCCTTCCTCTCAACTTTTCTGTGAAATCTTAACTGTCTCTTTAAAAATCTTTTGAAAGTTGTTTAATTGAAAGCAGGACTTTTTTTTCTTAGTAAGTCTCTGTTTTTAAGAAGGCTTTGTTGAGAGTTATTTATCAAAGTTATTTAATCTCTCAGCTTTGTTAAGTATCTGACATCTCTCTAATTACGGTTGTTTATAGTTTCTCTTCCCCCAAAGCTTGAAGGAGGCCACACTGCCTGCTTTTCCATTATTTACTTTTGCACTGCCCAAAGCATAAACGACCAAGTCTATGCCAAAGGCTAATAAATATTCAGAAGCAGAAAGGAAAGCCCCTAGGTGTCTCTCTAGGGGGGTAATGTTTAGTTTATTGTGATTAATACTCACAGTCATCACTCTGATCCATGTTAAACAATTCTTAAAAAATAATCCATGGTGTATTGACCTAAAGCCATTGCCATCTGTGGCAATTGTTACCTGTTAGGCCACTTAAAACTAAACAGTGAAAGCATGCTGATTTCCATCCCCTTGGAAAAAAAAAAAAAGCTGTATAATTTTCTCTCTCAGAAGGAGATGATTCTTAAATATGATCAATTTCGAGTCAGATAGTTGATTTCAAAACATACTGATATTGGTTTAGGGTCGTGCATGTAGAGGAAGGAACGGCAGTTGTGACGGGAAGGTCAAGAGGCCCGCTGCCCCCAGGCTGCTTTTATTTCCTTTATCTCTCTGCCTCCAAGGCCCGGGCTCAGAGAGTGTCCTTCTCTGACTGCCAGTGCCGACAGTCAGGCTCTTTCACTAGCTTTCCTTTCTTTTCAACTTCTCCGGTTCCCTTTGTTCTACTTTTATGGTATCTAACACTTATCTGGCACTTACTCTGTGCCAGGCACTGTTTCAGTAACGTTTCAAAAATTCACTTAATCCTTCCAACAAAAAAGTGTGGGTCAGGCACGAACATTATCTGAAGGGTAGGGAGGCTGCGTTGCTTGCTTAAACATGCACAGCTAGAAAGGCTTGGAACCAGGTAGAGGACGCAGGCCTTGGATTTCAGGGTCCCTGTGCTTTACCCTCTGCCCACCCACCCCAAATCCACTGTGGTGGCTGAGTGGCAGAGCTGGTAGATGTGATAGGATGGGGGTTTAGCATCTCATCTCCCCTTCCCCCTCCCTTTTTAAGTTATAATACTACTAAAATTTGCCTCAACATCTTCATCAAGGCTCAAGCTGGTTAAAGAATGGAGATTATTAATAATATGTCTGTAAGATTTTTATTGAGTATTTTGGCCATTTCTTACTCACTTATAAGATGAATAAAAGCCTCTCTCTGGAGACTTCTGAGAACATCACTTTTTAAACTAACCATCTCCCTAAATTAAATTTTAAGAAATGTTATTCAGTTTTTCTAATGACATTGCAATTCCTACATAAATACAAAACTATAAAACTTGAAATATGTGTGCTTCTGTTTTTCAGAGTGATTCTTTAGACAAAAAGTACACTTATGCTATACAAATTTGTTTAATTGTTGCCAGGGTTTTGTGAAAGTTAGGAAAAAGTGGACTTTTTCTGAGGGTGTTTATATCTTTAACATAAATAAAATAAGAATCAATAAAATATTAGAAAATAGCCCATTTTTAAAAACAGGCGGGCTTTACAAGGGGCAATGCTGGGGGTTTGGGGGATAAGACTCACAGACCTAATTCAGGTACTCCTCACTTAGCCCTCTGGGGATTATGACCGTATATGGTAATACATTCCTTAGCAACTCTCCTATGGGCCCTTACCTGCCAATAACAGTTATGGTCTTTCCACCTCATTCACTATGGACACATTCACCAAGGTCACTCAAGGTTCACTTCGCCCTTCATGATACATTCAGCCACGCTCACCTCAACCCCGGGTGCCAACGCGTAGGCCTGCTGAGGCTGATTTCTTATCTGACCTGCCAGGATGGGCCACCCTCCCTATGGAAGCCAGACAAAGTCAATATTTCTAATTGTAACTTTTTTTTCTTTCTCAGAAACCACTTACCTATAGAGAGTTAGAACTGGCAAGGTATATTTATATCTTTTTGTAGTCAGCACTTAAACACAGGATCTAATTCTCTGTGTCATTTGCTAGCCCTCCTTGTTTTTGACTGGCTGCTGTGGTGTTCAGAGCCCTTTATTCTAAGTCTAGATTTAAAAAATGGGGGAATAGGTGATCCTCACACAACTGATTTAACTGGATTTTATTGTTTAATAAATAAATGAAAATTCTAGATGGAATTCTTCCTACTTGATTAATACTATTTTCCTCTGTTTATTTGCTCTCAATATTTAATTCATCCATTACTGAACACATTTTTTGGAACTTCAGTCTCAGCACTGGAGCATTAATAGCTACAAAAAACCCAAGCATTGTTTTTTCAATTCTAAAGCCAAATTTTATTTCGCCTTGGAATTGGGATAAACTGTTAATATTTGAATTGTTATATATTTAAAGAAGTATGTGATTAGATGCTAAAACCATGAAAATAACTCACAATGAGAATGAGTTGTGTAATTTATTGTATGTGAACCAAGTGTCAGCTAATCATGTGGACATTTTCTTCACATATTTCATTTATTTCAACAAACTTTGTAAGGAAGACATTATACCATCTATTTTTTTTACAGAAATGTAAACTGAGAGTGAATGGATTTGTATAAATCATTCAGAATAATACGGCTATTAAGTGACAGAATTAGGATTTGAATTCAGGTACTTCATGCCCAGTCCTATCCACTGTGCTCTACTGATGGTAAATCCTGTCAAAATTAACTAAATGAAAAAAAAAAAAAATCAAAGTTGGGAAGAACCATCAGGCCTCCCAGCCTAATCCTGAACCATGGGAAATATTTGAATAATTGGAGAGAACTAGAAGGGGATTTCAGTGATTCTGGAAACCAATGACTATTACAAACTACTAAGGAGAACATGTGGATGGGAGGGTAGAATTTATCCTAATAATTATTGGGATATGTGGAGATTATATATAGATGTATGTTGATGGAGGAAGGAGTCTCTAATGATTGCCAGAGCATAGAGGGCTCTACCATTTAGTAGCTCTAGGACCTTGGGAAATTTACTTGACTTTTCTAGGAATTAAATTTTTTTTTTTTAATTGAGGTGAATGATACACTCCTCCTCACTGGATATTTGGAGGATTAAAAGACATAATGCATGTGAAATATTTGGGACAATGCTTTGCACATTGTAAACATTGTAATAACTTAGTACATATTACCTGTTATTTTGACTAAGAGGCAGAGGTGACTTTGGCAACTGTGTGATGTTGAGTGATTTTGGAAAGAGAATAATGTACTGTATAGTAATTTTCAGTAAAACAGCTGGGAGCAACAATTGAAAAAATTGCAGGGAAGAGTCAGCAGTAATTTCAAGGCTTCTTCTGAGAAACTGGCAGAATGGTAATACACAGAAAAAAATGAGAAAAAAGTCTTGGCTGATCAGCTTTTTCTTACTGGCTTAACAGCATTTCATTTTTCTGGGAAAATGCCTCTTCCAAAAGGTAAAAGGGATGTCCTCGGGCTTGCACGGTTTTGGCTCACATGGCAACTCCTGAATTCTGCTTACAGAGACGAGCATTGTCTGCTGCTGTATCTGGAACTAGTTCAGTTCCAGCCTTGGTTCTTAAATCTATAGATACTTGTTCTTTTTCAGAAAGAAATACAGTTGTAATTTCTTTAAAAAGGGAAAAGGATTATGTGGAAATGTAGCTATCAGTGGTAAAATGTATATAATAATTTCTCAAATCTCTGTTGTTTTACTAGAGATTTGGCATAGTAACATAATATTTAGATCACCATTGTCTAGTTTTTATAATGCATCAATTTTTTGGAAATGATGAAATAAAAAGGCATTACAGTAAAATTAATGGGGCAATGCATTGTATTCCTACAAGCTTTAATTTAATTCTGTGTTATGTCTCATTATCACTCTGAAAATCAAATAGAAATAATAATCACATTAGGTTAAATATTATAAAAATACTTTGAAATGGATTTTGAGACACTAATATTTGATTTAGATTTTCTTTATTAAGGCTTATTATTAAGGACCACAAACAACAAGGAGTTTCAGAAAACCAAAGTCCACCTAAGTATAAGATATAAATCAGCACTTACTGAAATTGCTTCACATTGTGATAGATTCATGGGAATAACTTAGTGAGTGGCCTTATATTTATGGCTAGGTGACCTGGATTCTTCTCCTAGATGTTTGGCCATGGTTTTATTTTCATTTCAAGTACAAACTCCAATTAGTATTAATCAAGCACCTAGCGTATGCCAGGACCCTTCATACCTGTTTACTTTGTATACTTGGCAATGCCTTTACGGCATTGAGTGCACTTCCCCTCCACCCTTTGTTTTATAGAAGGAGAAAATATGGTGCAGAGAAGTTGTATAACTTACCTAAGATCCTGTAGCTAGTAAGTTGAGAGTCTAGGTTCAAAACCACAATGTGGTTCTCTATATCCACAACTCTTACCGCTATCCAGGGTGGGGCAGAAGTAGGTTTACAGTTGTTCCTATGGAAAACAATAAAATAACTAGTAAGTAATAATACAAGAATAAACGATGTCATGTAAACCTACTTTTGCCACACCCTGTGTTTTTCCTCATTTACTTCCATATTGAATGATTAGATTGGAGAAGCCCAGGGTCTTTAAACTCTGATGTTCAGACATTTCTACTAATATATAGTTGTGGCAGGGGTTAAGGGTTGGATGATGGGGAGGCAGCCTGGACTCTTCCTAATTAAAAATTTCTGAGAATGGTTTGACCAGCAGGTTTTCTTATGATATTAGACTGGTTTGAGCAGGTGTACTAATAAAGCATGAGCCCTCCATATTCCTCTGGCTCATTCCAAACCCCTGACATTCCAAGTGGTTGGTTATTCCTAGAACAAACAAAGCTTGGCTGTCTTAGAGTCTTTTCCAAGAGCATCTTATGTCAAGTTTTAACCAAGTATCACCTCCTTCCTGAGGAAGCAGGGACCCCTAACATGTTCTCTTCTAAAGATAATGGCAACTTCATCTTCAACAATATTTATGTACTTGCCAATTACAGGTGATGGAAGGCCCACCTGAAAATTGTCAATGATAATTACATGTAATAATCATTCATAAGGCAAATTTGCCTTAATATTTCTGGAACTAATTGTACTTAAAATAAAACCTTGCTTCTATAGTTTTATGAGGAAGTAGGTGGATAATTAAACCTTTAATGTGGCAAGACGGAATTATTTAAAGGTAGTTAAAACCAATTATATTCTATATGCTATTCATATTTTACAAGCTAAGGGAAAAAAAAACCATAGCTGTTATGCTCCAATCTGAGTTACTTTTATTCATGTTGCATTTCATTATCTAGTCTATCATCTAAGGTCTTACTGGCTTCTGGGAATAAGCATTCTGAACTTGGAAAACTTAATTTTTAAAAAATTTCTACCCCTGTTTCATTTCTTTTGTCATTTCACTTATTTCTTTCTTTGCTTCTATGTTTTGTCCTCTAGTACCTAGAAGGTAAACTAAAACAAGACCTATTTCTTCCACACGAATGCTGGGACTTTGGAAAATTGCTCAACTCTGCTAGATTAAATGCTTACCAGTGCTGCTGCCCTTTCTATATAGAGATCAAAGCACGTAGAAAAGAAACGAACAACTCTACATTTTGATCCGTGTCCTGCTTCCTATTCAAAGATGAACTGGCAGCACCGTGAAGTTACCATTAAAAAACTCTCTAAGAGTAGAAGGCCGAGAATGATGCCTGTGTATCCAGTATTTGTGATGGAGACGAGGAGGCTGAGAGAATTTATTTTGTGGTTAAGACTAATTAAATGAAAACAAACCCTCAGGAGCATGCTTTCCTTTTGATTTGTCAAAGCATTAGTGTAGCGTTTCTGCATATTTTGCTCTTAAGTCATAAAGTTGAGCAATAGCGGAAGAACTATTTTAAAACCACTGAATAGATATAATAACACAGACCTGGAAGAGCTCTTGGCCGTCCACCACTCATTTCCAGCGTTTGGAGGACTGAACTTAGGTTATCCTGGAAAGGATATTGTTTATTCTACTCATTTTATTCATTCAGACATTTCCAGAGGAAATGATTTCATTTTCTTTTGAATTTACCACGAGGTTTAGAATCCTTTGTTGTTTAATGTGTGTGTATTTTGTAACATAATTTTATCAAATCTATAGTTAGTTAATGTATGCAAGTTACCTCTTGTGTCTCTGCCTTTAATAATATATGTTCACTTGCTGAGTAAGAAAACTAGAATGACATAAGATAATAAGAAATGCCCAAAGAAAGAAAAATGTAAAATTTAAGGACTTGAGGTCAAATGTCATATATCTATACACAATGACAACAAACAACTGATTAGACTATTTATTGCATTGATTAAACACCGGACTTCCGTCAGGTGTTGTTAAGGCAAATCTCAGTAAAGAAAAATTTATATTTACCACATCTGGCAGACAGTTGCTTATTGAAGGAAAACATAGTTGCCCAAAATTTACATATTTCACCATTGCGTCAAGGTACATAACTACAACATTTACTTTTGATCCCACTCCTTTTCAGTTTTTCTTGATACTTTTCCCCTAATTACACACCCCTACTCCATAATGATTTTAATATTTGCCTGTGGTTTTTGTTTTCTACCTAAAGGAATTTAACTCCTTTTCTTGAGTGTTTTATATATGCTACCTCTTTAAATCTCAGTAACCCTTGAATTCTCCATCTAGCAAAGTTAGGATTCAAAACAAACTCCTTTCCATTATAGTATATTACTTTTCACATATTTTTTCTTTTAAAAATAATTTTACTTTCCACTCCTTCTCCTTCTAGCTTTGTCTTTCTTTATTTAACTTTCAAATTCCAAATGTGACCCATCTGTTCTGTGGCTTTAAGTTCCTTGACACCTGCTCATTCCTGCAGACTGCCCTCCACCACTTTCTTTAAACTGCCTTCTCCAAGGTTTCCAAAGGCCTACAAATTGCCAGACTCCTGAGTTTTTTCGTTTTTCATTCATGTTTCCACATTACTTGATGTTAGAGGTAGCAGAGAAAGTAACAGAAAAGGGATGTCTTCAGTGAGAGGCATGTTGGTAGATGTTTAACAATCAGCTCTTGAATAGTAGCTTTTGCCAATTTCCATGGGGTAAATGCTCCCACCTGGGGTGATTTTATCCCCCAATGTGATGTCACTGAGCATGGAGCTGGGCGGCATGTGAACAGCCGGCTCTGGGGAGCTGTTGTGAACGGGCTCCACCAACGCCCTGCGTATCTGCTCGGAATGCTATCAAGCCTTGGCGTTTGCAGCGTGAAGCACCTGTTTCATATTCTATCCCTCTCACTGCAGCTTCTCTCCATTTCCTTATTGCCTTTATTTCTTCCTGTGGCCCCTAACTGCAGACTTAGTTGAGGGTTGAACTTTTTATTCTCTCCCTTGGGTTAAATTTTCATTCTCTCCCTTGGCCTTTTCCTCTACTTGCGTGCTTTTCATCGTTGCTTTATCATGAATGATGCTAAGCCCTTGACTGCTCCCTGGAGGTCATCTGCCCGTTCAATTTCTAAGCCCCTCCTTTACCTCCCCCTCACAGGGCTAAAACTAGACCTCTTCCTTGCCCTCACCCAGAAAGTACTCACTTTCCTACTACATACCGGACATGGCATGAGGTGCCTTGGACATAATACTTGGAAGTTAGTTCCCATAGTTTATAGATTAAAAAATTCAAAGTTAAGATAATTTGATTAATTTACCCAAATTGACCCATTCAATAGGCAATAGAATGCAGATGTGAAGCTAGGTTTTGATACCATGACATCAAAACCCCTCTTTCTTTCTATTACACCATAGTGCTTCTCAGCTAGTGGGACTATCCTTTTTACTCACACCGAATTAAAGTACACAAGTAATTTCTACATATTGTATCATTTCTTCGCTCTTATTAATTACCAAGTCCTGTCTATTCATGTGTTGGGCCATTTATGCAAGTCTCTCTCCCTTCTGTGTTATAAGCTTCTAAGCGAGAGCCATACTACAGTAATAATTTTATCCCTTTATGTAACAAAATTCCTTATAGTTGTAGGTACTCAGTAATTCTTGGTTTAATAAATGAAATAATTATTTAATGAACAATAATGTGTTTCAAATATTTTCATTGTATCTGTGCTAGAATAGTGCTTTTCTGTCATCTGTATTGAGAGCAATGAATGCTATTATATACAGAAAATCAAATTTTGCACTGAAGAAATATTCAGGAGAAAAATAGGATACAAAATATGCTCCTATTTTAGTACAATTTATGATGTTTACCACTGTCCTGGTGTTTTCAGCCCATTGCTATTGTATGCAGTCCTAGGCAGCTTATGGTTTAGACTCCAGGGAATGAGTCTAGGGCTATATTCCCCTTTGCATTTCAGAGTAATTGAGGGGACTCCTGGGAAGTCTTTTCACACTTTCAGAAGTCTTAATTAGGGTCCAGGACTCAGCAATCTATCCAGAGTTCTCTGAATTGTAAGAGCGGGTCACACTGCTCTGCTATGAGTACCAATTGCCAAATGTGAGAGAGTTATCTTGCCCTCTGCGGCAGTAAGTGGATGTATCGCTGGGACTTCTGAATTTGAAGTTTCCAGCTCCTGCATCACTTGGTGTATTTCCTACTCCCTACAGCGCTGAGAGGCTGATTCATGATTAAGTAAGCCCCAGGCTTTTCTATACATAGCAATCCATGTGCTGCAGCAAGATAGGTGATGTAGAGCTCTTTACCTGGGAAGTGAGGGAGCCGTTTGTGCTGCCTCTGACTATGAAGTAGCTTTGAGTCTATAGTGAACAACCTGAAAATTACCTGTTTGTGGTTCTTAAGAGACTTCTGTCTTCTGTGATACTACACTAGCACCTTGGTACTGAAATGCTCTCAGTTGCTGTTTATCATAAAATATCCTCGAATGCATCTTTTGTCAGACTCTATCACTAAGGGATTTAGATTAAATTACTAGGTGTCTTTACCTGTAAACACCATTATATACATGGCAAATTGAAAAATAACGTACCAGTTAGTTGAGCATCAGGGAAGAGTAAGTGAATGCAACATAGAATACAGTACTCAAAGCTTTTATAGAGGGTTATTAACTAAAGAATAATTTTTTTTTTGGTGCTTCTTTGCATCTGAGATGTAAAAGGTAAGATTGAGTCTAGCAAAAAGGCTCTGTTATTATGTCTCAATTTATCTTTCACTTCTGAGCTTTTAGTGGTGACCTATACTTTTAGGAGGTTTGACTTCAATGAGTACTCAGGAAAATAGAAAAAGAGATGAAAGAAGACCCTTATTTACAGACCCTTATTTATCAGAGTGGTAGGTTGGTGAGGATAAAACTCAGTATACAAAAATTTGGGATGGTTTCTGTTGCCCTATCATGACCACATTGATATGCTGTAATTTTGAAAATTGTCTTTCCTTCTCTCCCTTGTAGAATCAAACTTTGTCAAGAGAGATAAAGACATGGGCATACATGGCACCCAAGGAAGGCCAGTTAGGACTAATAACATTAAATTATCTTTTGAGCCTGTTGTCTATCCTTTTATGTAGATTGAATTGAAACATAATGATACTCTTTATTCAGGTCTTTCATTCTTTAAACTTAACCTGTAGCATATCTGGGGATATCAGAAGAGAGTGAAAAATTATAAAATTATATCCCAATGCCCTAGTTCATCAGATATTACTGTTAATGGAGGCCCTATTTTAAGAAGGCAGCTCTGCATAACATTTAGCTCAGTCTGTGTTCCTGCCTTTTGCAAGTGATAAAATTACAAATGAATTAGTTTAGTGAGCCCAAATAAGTAGCAAGTAATAAAGTTTATATTCTAAATGTTCCAATTATAACTGCACAGTTCATTTTGTTATTTTCCTAGAGAAAATTCATTTTAAGCTGCGTGTGTGTGTGTGTGTGTATTATATTTGTCTTATTTGGTTGGCCTTTGTCTCTATTCTCTCCCAGCCTGGTTGCCTTGGTTACCATCACATACACTCTTGTACAAGAGAATCCTATCTGACGTACATTTATTTCTATGGAAACAATGACGTCATTGGTATGGGTGGGTGCTTAGGGAGCGCTTAATGAACTGTTGAATATTGATCTTTCTTTTGGTCATAAAATGTATCATTAAGTTACATTTTTAAATTAGAGAACTATATTTTTATTTTCCCTTTGACTTGATTATGAAGCTAAGTTTTTCCTTTATAGACTTGCTTGAATAAAATGACTAAAATGTTATACTATACATCCCATTATATGATATGTGGTATCTTAAAGCTCAACACAGATATATATAACAATAATAGAATTTTTAATTTAACATTAGAAGACTCTCAGAGAGTGAAAAGTATATCTCACTGATAGTTATTAAAATATTTTCTATAATATTAAATAAGTCCATGAATGATTAGTATTTCCTCTTTTTCTTTGTTTTTTGTTTTTTACATCTTAAGAAGCTTTTAAACCTTTTTTAAGCATCTATTTTACTCTCTGTTTTACTTCCACACTACTCCAGTTTAATTTTTTTTTTCTTTATAGATGATGTGGAAACCGGCTTATGATTTTCTCTATACTTGGGGTGTTCACTACGGAAACAGCTGCAGAGATGTGTTACAAGACCTTCAATCAGCTTTGGACAGAATGAAACACCCAGTGACCAAACAATGGCGAGAATTAACTGGAGCTTTAATTCTCGTAAATTCTTTAGAGGTTTTGAGAGCAGCTGCATTCCCCACTTCTGAGGAAGGATAGAAATGAGGGGTTTATTCATTTTTTTCCCCAGAGGCAGGAGAGCAGTGGAGGTAAACGTGTGTGCAAGAGAAGGTGCTCAGAAAAACATTGCTTTTTCTTTATTTGTGTTTGACAAAATATTTTCCACGTGAAAGCACAGCAGAACACAAAATCCAGGAATGAGTTTTATAATCAGCTATGTATTTGCATATTTCAGATGCAAACATTAGGCCACTTTGTTGTTGAGAACGGAAAGAAAAACCCTCTCTACCTTTCAAAGTTACTTTTAATTTAACTATTACATTATGCAGATACCCAGATCAACTAGAAGCTCTCAGTGTGAACAAGGACGTTTTACCAGGAGGCAGGTAGGGAGAGAGGAGAAGCAAACACAAGCTTGTGGACTGGCCCAGGGCTGCAGACTTCCTGTATCTCACCTTTTCTTTCTCCATGGGGTGTGCTCACATCATTCCCATTTTCTGCGTGAAGAAACTAAGCACTGGAGAGGATGCTCAGGGCTGTAATAGCTAGGGTAAAGTAGGTTTTCTCTCTGCAAAACCTGATTCTATCTTTTTAAATCCAGAGTGCATAGTAAAATTGTAAAAAAAAAAAAAAAAAAAAGAAAAATTAAAAATGCATATTTAAACTTACAGGGAAACGGAGCTATTTCATTTTAATTGAAGCTCACTGCTCTTGTCCACCATCTCTTGAATGATGGCCAAATGGAATATGTGACTTAGAAATCTGTCACTGCAAATATGAACTGGAGTTTTCACTGCCCTCCTTCGGCATCTTGGGACCTAGCTAATCCTGGACTTTTCTTCAGGATCATGATGTAGAATAGTTCATTAATTCTCAGGGGTTTTTAATAACAAGATTTATTTTTAAAAAGTAAATTGGACTTAACACTGTTGAATGTGGTAGTCTTAACCAGCAAAACACTAATATCTGCGTGTGTGTATGCACACATGCTCATGCAAACGTGTGTGCGTGCGTCAGAGCATTTTATAAAGCTTTTGGAAGGCAAAGATAATACAGGAATTTGGGCCAGGATAAAGGCTAACTGCTGGCAGAGACTTCAAAAAAAGATGGTCTGCGCTTACACATGTGTCAATCGTCTGGCCACCTGCCAGTGTTTATGTGCTTTGGACAGTCTTTTTATTTATTGTCATTTAATCAATAGGGGGAATGAGTGTTCCTACCTTGCGGCAGGCACATAGATGCTTGAGATTAGTAATCGGATAATAAAACCAGGATGATTGCTGACATCAGTATTGCTAAGTGATGGATGTAGACAATAATAAAAAAATATATACAGTTAAATGTAAATGGCATCTGTAATAACAGCTGCAATGGAGAGGCTGGGGTACCAAGAGATGTATTTATAGGGCCATCATCTGAATCAGAGGAACCAAGTAAGTTTTCTCTGGGAAAGAAATGATGAGCCCAAAGGAGAATCAGGCATTGCTTCCAGTCTGGGGATGGTGGAAGAGGGAGCTCCTCAGTGCACTGAAGCCCTCGGGCAGGAGGGGAGTGCAGGCAGTGCAGGGAGCTGGGGCAGAGGGCCTGAAGGGGTGAAAGGGTGAAGAAAGAAAAGACACCTTTGAAGGTATTGTGGATGAGCTGGATAAGGATTTTATTTTGGAATCCTGAATAAAACATGCCCATTTGGCTGAAAAGTAAAAAGCAGAATCTTCTTAGAGCTTTTAATACATCCACCCTGGGTTATTTGGTACACTGGCAAAGGTAACTTGAATTAGGGTTTAAGAACAATCTTTATGGCTTTCAATATTTATATTTGATGATAGAAGAACAAAGCCTTCCCAAGGTGTTATATACACTCATTCAAGATTGGAATTTATTTTAGTTGAAAATAAGTTCTGAGAGAGGGAAATGAAAAATGACTTGAAGATCGGAATACAATTATTTTAGTGGTATTTTGCTTTCTTTAGAACATTCTTAGAATCTTATTAACATGTCAGCAAACCAGAGAATTTTGGGAAGTAATATTAAGGAATTAATAACTGGGTTTCTCCAGGCTCCAAGATCTGAAAAGACAGAGATCTTGTTAGCTGATTAGGGCAGTACGATTAAATAAATCACTTCAGGGAAGTTTAAGAAGAGTTCAAGAAATGAAAAACACGATCTTTGCAACTTAAGGATGAAGCAATGGTTTAAATATTAATATACAGAAAGATATTTTATAATCTTGTAATAAATCCTTTCAGACAAAGGTTAAACCTGTATCCAAACATTCTGTTCTTATATATTCTAATATTTTATAAATCATTTCTAGTTTTCTGAATTTTATAGTTTTCTTTCCATAATGAATTTTCATAATCAGAAAAGATTAACTCAGTAATCATGAATTACCTTTCATTTCTGGGTGATTAATAAGGCACTTACATCCCATCCTTGACATCATTAAAAGCATCAAAAGTGGTTAATCTAAAACTTCTTTGAGAATTTTGGAAGTGAAAAAGCATAGACAGTTCTTTCACTTCCTCAGACTTTTTCTCTAATGATGCCTTAGGATGAGATTTTTGTTCAGTGTTCAGCTTGCAACAAAAGTTTTTCTGTGTAAGCCTCAATCCTCTGCTTCCTCCTGTTAAAGTCTTAATATGAAAGGCCAATTAAGCAGGTGCATGCAATAATGAGTCATTAACTGTTAATATCCATAATGGATATAGCACATTTTATAGCCTGTAATGTAGAAAACAGCATAGGAAGTTTTCAACTTGGGGATGACTAGTTTTCTTGAAGGAGCAGAATGTACCACATTAATGGATTGTGTTGGTCTAAGAAACATCACTGCTAATAAAGAGCTTTGAATATATGATATGAAAACAAGAGAGAAAATACACTGGAAATCATATAATACTGTAATTGGAAATGTTCAAACTTGAATTTTCATACTGTGCTAATGTAAATTATATTTTCTGTAATTTTCGTAGTGCCTAAGGAATGTTTGAAGAAATTCAAAAGAAAGGGAGAATAATGAAAAATTATGCTGCTAGAGGCTTTCTGTTTAAAATAGACCTTTTTTCTTCTTATACATAAAAATTATTTCCTGCTCTTCTATATGAAATGTTCTCTTATGTGCTGCTGTATAGTTTAGTGAGTGAAGATCTAAGGGTCATATGTTGTGGTTGTACTAGGTGGGATTAATTCAAAGACATTCTTTAGAACAAAATAATCATCTGAAGAGCTTGTTGGAACTCAGACTGCTGGGACCCACCCCCAGAATTTCTGGCTCAGCAGAAATTCTCATTGGTGCCAGAGAATTTGCATTTCTGGTAAGTTCCCAGGCGGTGCAGATGTGTCTGGTCCAGGGAACCCAACTTGAGAACCACTGCTTTAATTGTCTTGTTTCTATAGATACAACTTTGTCATTTCATCGGAGAAATAGTTCTTGAAATTGTAAAAAAAAAAGAAAAACAAATTACATTATGTAATAGCTTCATTTATTTATATAAAGTGAACTTTTTCAAAATGAATCAAGAGCCTGGAAAATAGTAATTTTGATTATAAAACTAATTAAAGTAATTAAGATCTGCCTCTCATTTGAAATATAATGGTATTTGAATAAAAATAGATGAAGAATTTGAGACATTTATTCAGTGTGTTAAGATTTTGCAATTACATGCAATGATGCTCTTGTTGCTATAAAACATCTTTGGAGAAAGTCTTTGTTTTTATTGACTTATCACTTGTTAAACTTCTTGTTGACTTACTTTTTCTCTATTGAAAAATATGTTCACAACTAATGGGATCAGTTTAACTATCTATATGCCTTACTTTTATTGTAGAATTACAAAGTGACTAAAGGTACTGGTTAAAGAGATAGCCAGGTGTTCTCTTTTTAGTGAGTAGTTCTACATTTAAAGGGACAGTGACTCTGAGGAGGGATGATGAGCAGAACAACCTCACTTTGACATTAATGTATCATATCTCATTTTCTGCTGTCATTCTCCTTTTAGTTATTCTTCTGTGGGTGAGCAGGAGGATCTGTGACTTCTTTCTTTCTGTTCTTAGAGATATTCGAGACTGCCCTTTTGTAAAAGGAAGCAGGTTTTAAATGTTCCCAATACTTAAGTCCACACTTGGACCCTTGGAATGTACTGAGGCATTTATAATACAGTCATAGAAATAGATGATTAGTAGTTGAAAATCAAAACTTACTCATGATGAAGTTACGAGTTTTACTTAAACTGATTCTACTCAGTGTAGTCTTATTAAAGTTTTTGGGATTAGCAAGTTTGGTGTAATGTTCAATTTACATATGTTAGGTTTAATGGTAATACAATCAGCCACTACACTCCATGGCATAGTAGACAAATCCATTCTGTGGAATTTGACTCAGGGAATCTCTACTCAATCCTCACCCAGTCCCCTTACATCATGTATGACAATAAGGAAGTGTGAGGCAGGAGATAGGAGGGAATTTGATACGGTCTGATTAAAGAAGACTTTTCAGGGACAATAAAAACATTGTCTTCCTCTCTTTGTGCTGGTCTTCTTAAAAATGGATATTTTATTCTTTCTCCTTAATCAAGAATAAGATCCAAATTAACTGTTGCTTTGTTTTCTCCAGGATTGATTTAATGCAGTTTAAAGCTACTGAGGAACTTCAGCTAGAGCGAACGCAGCAACCCAGTGTAGAAAGTGTTGTTTAGCAGGCTTTGGGAGAGGGCGTCAGTAAACCCATTTCAAACTGGCTTGAGCCCCGAAAAGCGACCTAGCAGCCCTGTGCTCTCGCTTCATGGGGGCAACATGGCTGCAGCGACTCCGGCCTCACATTTCCCTGTGTTCCAGTTTCAGGTTGGCATGTTGGTAATGTGTCAACTTGGCTAACTAAACTATGTTTCCCAGAATTCTCTTTATTAATATTTCTGGTTAGGACTGGCCTCAAGAGAAGTCTGTGGAGAATTTGGACAGTCACTGTGGAGCAGTGGCCATTGTAACTTTTGGAAGGTGGATGTAGGTTAGGCCCCATTGCAGCCCCCGGCTTAGACTATCAGTAGAGGAGGCAGCCGCCTGGCCTGCAGCTCCAGCCTCCCTTCGTTCTCCACCTTTCCGTTCTCCAAATCCAGGCGGGGTGTGCATGTGAGTCCGCAGTGAGAGCGTCACTTCTCCTGTGGGCTACCCACAGCAGCGGGGTCGCGGGCTTGGAGTCAACAGGAGGGGACCAACATGGGTACTGGTGACTGACAGACAAATACAGATCCGAGTTGCCCTGCTCTCTTCCAGGCCACGCTCATCTTTTCTTTCATTCAGCCTGACCTATGACTTCTGGTTCAGCACCAGGGATGAAAGAGGAAAACAACAACAATAACAAAAAAACAAACAGGTAAGAGGTTGACCAGCCCTCACAAACGTGTCTGGTCAAATCACTGTATTAAATCCTTATTGTGCATCATTGCTAGTGGTTCAGTTTTTCTGAGCGAACCCTGATTGACAGGTAGGGCAAGAGAATAGTTCTTGATAACTCCACAAAGAGTCCTTCTGATCGGACCTATTTAGGGTGTGTGCTCATCCCTCAACCAGTCTCTGAGGGCTATAATCATTGGTCCTTTGATGGGTGAGACCTGGGTCACGTGCTCATTCCGTGCCATCCCATCCACACCACCAGGTTTGAGAGTCCTTGATTACCCCAGGTGAAATCAAGATCTGTTCCTGGCAAGGGGAACAGGTGGATGTTGGGGAAGCCAAAAGCAATTTTCTACTAAAAATTGGGAGTAAGATGAACCTCAGTACTATTTTCTGTATCAGGAAACTTTCATCCTTCATGTGAAATTCAAGAAACTAGTCATATGAGTCTTCCTTATGAGACTGGGCAATGGGCCTGCTTCCATAAGCTTCTGCAGTAAATCAAACGCTAAGTAAATGGAACCTCACCAGTAATATCTACCCACCACAGACCATTAATAAATTGCTGATGACATGGCAGAGCCATTTAAAACCCCACCAGGACTACGGGGTCACCCGGCCCAGAGGCCCAGGGGCAGATCCTCCTTAACTGCTCACTCCCCTAACCTGCTGCCAGAAAGAACCTGAGAGAGAGGGACAGGAGAGGAGGCTCCAGGATGGCTAACTGACACAACTGTAGTTAGGATCCTGGGGCAGGGCCTGCCGGTGAAAACAAGCTGGAAGACTCCTCTGGACCTTCTCTGAACGAAATGACAAAAGCAAGTGTAAGGTCAGTGGTATTTCTGTCTTTCTCAGCTATGTGACTTCTCATTGGAGACTTTTATCTCCCCTTTTGAATTAGTAATTAACCTCTACATACTGTCCAAGGGGAAAACGAAACAGCAATATGAGCTAAGTAAATTCGATGATTCTAAGGCAGTGAAAAATACAGCAAAATGAAAAGAACATACTGACCAAGGTTGTGTGTGTGTTTGCTTTGTATACATAGGCTTTATTAAGGTATAATTCACACATACGATTCACCCTATTTTCTTAAGAGCCCATTTATATTTTCTTTCTTAAAACGTAGTATGTGTTTAACCTGTGCTGTCATAGTCACAATTTACTCTGAGTGTAGAAATGCTCTTCAGGAGAGAATATCACATTGCTACATTTTCAGGGCTGAGTGGGATGCTGTGGGTTGTGGCAAAATAAAAGATGAGCGATCAAGGTTATTCGTGAGAAGACAAGGAGAGAGCACTTGATGTTCCATTCCTAACTCTGTTTTCAAGAGCTTTCACTGATAGTTCAGGAAAACAAAATCTGAAGTCTTCCTTTCACACTCTCAGAGTACCTTTGCATTTTTTTTTTTCTTTTTTCCATTTTGATTGCTGAGAAGATTACTGTGTGCTTTCAGGATCAGAGTCCAAGTTCCCGTGTGAGAACTGCAGACCAACTGCAAGGAATTCAGCCACCTGTTCTGGCTTCCTGCTTTGAGCAAGGTTCTAACTCTATCCTTAATGAGATACATTAACCACTTAGTATATTCTGTGTTTATGACTAGAAAAGTGTATTAGTTTGCTAGGCCTTCCATCCACAGACTGGGTGGCTTAAACAACAGAAATTTATTTTCTTCCAAGGTCAAAGTTTTGTCACAGTTGGTTGCTCCAAAGGGCCAAGAGTGAAGGATCTGTTCCGGGCCTCACTCCTGGCTTGTAGGTTGTTATTGTCTCTGGTGTCATCAGATGGTTTTGCCTCTGTGCATGAATCTGTGTCCCAATCTCTTCTTCTTGGAAGGACACCAGTCATGGGATTAAGGCCCACCCTAGTGACCTCATTTTAACTTAATTACCTCTTGAAAGATGCTACTCTTATCTCCAAATACAGCCATATTCCTAGCTCCTGGGGGTGAGGATTAAAACATACGCATTAGAAGTGGGCATAATTCAGCCCATAACAAAAGTGATTTGATCAAGTTTTGTTTGTTTTTATTTACCAAAATCAACTACTTCGTTCAAATGGCTTTTGAGCAACCCTGCAATGCACCTTTTTAAGTTTTACTTCCTTCTCTACCACAGGCAAACTATAGCTGCCTGAGAAGTGATAGGTCTCTCAGCCCCACAGGATGAGCAGAATTGCAGAGGGACAGCAGACTAGACAGCTGCAGCTCTTTCACTACATTGTCCTTTTACCCCAGGCAAGAAATGTCATTAAACTTTGCTTCCTAGAACGAATGAAAACTATTGGTGTAGATAATACAGATTTGTAGATCATTTCACTTGGGTTTTCTTTGTTGTCATGATGGAACCTCAGTGCTGCAAATAAAGATGGTCTAAGAACAGACTAGGTGCTCTGGGTGGGGAGTATGACATAAATCTGAATCCCTTTATTAATTTGTTGATATTTTAGTGAGCACTGAGATGCCTGGGATTATCTATCATCTGTTACTGAGAAAACCTAAATAATGGAAGGCTTAGGTCACCCAGCAAGCACACTGAGCAAATCTGGGCAATTTGTCCTGTAGCGTGTGGTGGGCAGGGAAGAAAGGGCATGCTGGACTCTGAGGGGGCGGAGCAGATCATCCAGAACGGGGATGTGAGAGGAGAGGCAGAAAAATCTCCAACTGGGAACTGCAATTTGAGATGAAAGGCGAACAAGCCTTTCCCGGTTGTCATTTTTTAGAGTTTTTTCAGTGCAATTAGGGTAAGCAGCCTTTTCCAATTTGCCTGGACTTAGAGGTTTCCTGAGACTTGGGAATTTCAGTGCTGAAACTAGGAAAGTCCCAGGCAAAGGCAAACTGAGACAGTGGGTCGGTGACCCCAGGTACCAAAAGCTGAAAGCCGCTGTTAAAAATAAAAGCGGCAACTGGGAAGGATAACACTTTAAATCCTTATCAGGCTTTTTGAACCGTAGCTTGAAGAATCACAATAGTTTAACCAGTGTCAGTGAAGGGACATGGGCTATTTTTATAGGTGAAGGGAGTCATGAAAAGTACCAAGAATGTGTCACTGACTTGGAGACAGATTGTTATGAGAAAATGGAAAACTTGAAGTAAATACAAGGTGCAAAAGTTGATAGCGAGCAATACTAAGAACAAAACTTGCTAATTAAAATTTTGGCTGAGGACCAAACCTGATAAAGCTCACACCACTTTAGTATGGACAATCTTTGAAGGATATTTGTAAGTTTGTTACTCTATTACAAAACACTGCATTATTAGCTTAATTTAGTAAAAAAAAAAAAAAAAAAGAATTGTCTAATCAATTTGCAACTTTACTGGCCAATTTATGGAAAAGGTATTTGTCAAATATTAGGTTTACAAAAACTAGTATTAGGTATATTTATCTGCACATTAAATTTAAATAATGGAGAAGGTGTGAAAATCTTTGCAGTGTCTAACTTTGTGATCTTTGTAAAGCATCTTTGGGGAAGTCTTTCTCAGGATTCCCTAGAGCATGGCAGTGACTTAGCTATTAATGAGCATTTAAGGAACACTAAATCATGCCAAGTCAAGCACCATGGTTGTAAGCAGTGATCCAAATAAATTTCAGTGGAAATTCATTGTTTTAATTATGAGAATCTGGTCAATGTTAGTCTCTCTCTCTCTTTTTTTTTTTTTACCCCTTCCTCTTTCTCCTCAACTTTTCTCGTCCTTGGTTTCCTCACCTTTTTACTCATTGACAAGAAGAGTAGAAGTAGACCTATTATTTTTAGAACAATATATGAAGTAACTACTGAGACAACTATTCGTTGTCCATCATGTCTAAAGCACTATGCACAGCATGAGACATAAATAAAATAAAATAAAAAGATTTCCATTCTTCATTTTCTATGTAATTGGAGGAGCTAGGCATGTAAACAAATAATTACAGAAAAGACAGAAAAAAATGATAGGCTGAAAGTTCAGTTTACATGTATACAGGCCTTGAATGAATACTCACTGTCTTAAAGGATTTATAAAACATATTAAACATGAAAAATAGTGAGAGCTATTGTCATTGCTGTAGTTCATCCCTGTTGTTTTCTCTGTGGTTTTGTGGCACAACAACAGACAGGTTTATGTTAACCAAAATTTCTAATTTTTTAATTTACACTTAGCTAGAATCAAAGCTCATTTGACAGTTAATTTCAACTGTGCACACAGTAAAATCAGTGGACTTGAAGACTTCTGTTCTCTCTGGACTACCGACTTACTAAATTTCATTTTCCTATGTACTGGGAATGCAGAGTAAGCATGATCAAACTGCTGTCCTGCCTTCTCAGCCCTACTTGTATATTGATAGCTTCTGTATTATTTAGGAGCAAAAAAACACCTTCAAATGGAAAGTTTCTAAAATCTTACACAAGGTTCCTTATTAAATATTACAGTGACAACTACATTAATGCACTCCTTGACTCATTGGGGGCAAAGGGCACTTGGAACACAGCATTTAAAGCTCTGAGTAAATTCAGGAATCTATCAGTAAGTCCTGACTCAACAGAATTAGCTCAAGTTTACGGGCAAGGCTCTTACATTAATAAAGGAGATCGTATTTCCAAAACATTCCAGTGTTTAAAAAAGTCTTAGAAAAACTACAACCCTGACTAAACAATGCTCAAGAAGAAATAATTCTGTGTGACTGAGTACTTCATACAGGAAAAGACCTTGAGAGAGGCCCAGTTATAATTAACTGGGAAGATATAACTTTGACAGTTGTTTCTTTTTTGGGGGGAGAAAAAGTAAACATTTTAATGATTGGGATATAAAGATTAAGTACTTTCTGGATATTGAATAAGGTAACTGGAAAGAATCCCTGGAGCAAAGGAATTGATATATCTCCCTAAAACACTTAACAAATAAAATTGTTAACTATCAGAGCCATGCCAAAAAGGATTATCTAAAATTATATATTATATAGGATTATGTAGAATAGCCCGTTCCAATCAGTAAACAAACTGTAGCAATTTTAAACAAAAATATATAATAGATTTTTGATGTTTTTATTTCTCTATTTTTAAAAATAATTTAATTTTCCACACAAGAACTTTTTAAAAATTGTTTGAAGTTCTTTATTAAAAAAGAGTTAATAGAATAGCTACTTTGAAGTTTTTGTTATTTCATCGTATCCTCCTTTGCAGTAATGATGGACTGAATTCCTGTCTCTGCTTCTTTGGTGTTTCCTGAATCAACACCATAATTACCAAGATAGTTGGATAAAGTCACTGGTGAAGCATTTTGGGTGAATAAAGTCACATTCATATTGACTGCAGTTATCAGTACCAACTGACCTAGAAAATAAAGAGTAATTCATTGGAAGTCCAGTGAATAGATCAGAAAATCTTACAGTTGAAAGAAACCTACCATATGATCATCCAGATTGTATTTCAACAGCCAAAATACTGCAAAACCCACCACTCAGAGAGTCATGTCATTGCAGTTTGATCATTTCTCCATTTATGATGGTCTGCCTCTACTTAAGACCACATCTACTTTTTAGACCTTATTAATTAACCCAGTCCTTCATTCCTTTATCCTTTAACAATACTGATTGAGTGCCTAATTTGTAGCCTAAGTGCTACAAATAAATAAGTGCTACAAATAAAGTAATAAAAAGGACCTGTACCCTGCTCTCATGGATCTCTTAGTCAGTGGGAGTAGCCTATGTCACCAACACAGTTCTACATTCACTTCCTCCAGATATTGAGGCAACTATTATTCTTTTACCTTTAACATATTTTTTTTGTTAGGCTACACATGCCAAATTCCTTCATTTCAAATAAAGAACTTCCAGACTTTCCCCTGCATTCGTTACTTTCTCTGTGGTATGTCCATACTCCTCTTCAAGTTTACCCAGTTCTAAATCCAATGGTCTTGGTGAGGTCTGTCCAGAGCACATCTATCCATTCCATCATTTATTTAGAACACCTATTTAGCATCTGTCAGGCAAATGTGAATATGGCCATAATTCCTGTTTTCAGAAGTTCATGTTCTAAAGGATGTTCCAGAAAGAGTAAACAAGGCAAATGCTTCTCTAATTGTGGGCAACACAATCCCATTAATTTGGCCTGGGCGCTGCAGATAAGAAAATCGGTCTCAGAGAGGACTTACGTCAAGATGGCAGCATAGGCATACATGGCTTGCTCTTTGCAAAACCACATTAAAATTATAACTAAAATATATATAATCACTCAGAATAGTCAGAAATCAAGTTGAATGGAATTAAAGAAACCACATCCATCCAGATTGGTAGGAGGGGTATGGATGTGAAATGGGCTGGTCTCTCACCCACGTGTGGTGGATAAAAATTTGGGAGGGATATCTCGGGAGCAGGGAGTCCCAGCCCCACACCAGGACCCCAGCCCCGGGTTTCAATGCCAGGATGATAAGTCACCACAACTTCTGGCTGCAAAAATCAGTGGGTATTGAATCAGTGGAAGAAAGTGCTGGAACCCCAAAAGTTCCTCTTTAAGAACCCACACATGGACTCACCTACTCAGATTCATCCCTCTGGGCTGCAGCACTGGTGTAGCAGCTTGAAAGGCACCTGTGGTATACAGCAAAAAACTGAAGTATCTGGCATCAAGGTGTGCAGAGGCCATTGTCCCTTTTCTAAACCCTCCCACAACAGAGCCAGCAAGCTGGTGCCATATCTGACACTCCATCTACCTGGCTAACACTGTTTGAGCCACCTTGATATTCAGATGTTCAGTCCCACCCAATTTATAAGCCCACCCAAGCTGCTCCTCCATATGAATGACTGGTCTTGACTCATGTTTCACAACTTCCTAAATCCTCTCAAACAAGCATCAGCTGGCCTCAGTGAGCCCCAGGACTGGCATTAGCAGCAGCCAGCCTAGATTCACACCTTGGCTTCACCTGGGAATCTCCAAGCCCAGCACAAGTAGCATAGCAATCTCAGATTGCTTTATAGCTCAGGCAGGGTGGCCTCAGGCAAAACACAGGTGAGAGCTGACCTTGGCCTGCTCTACCTGGGAAACCCCAGCCCCGCACACCCAGTGGACAGCTACAGACCACATTAGAGCACCACCACCCTGCCCCTGCACAGCTGATCCTCCATGGAAGGTGGAGGTTGGTGGTAAGTGGTCACAGCAAATCCTAGCAGCTGACTTTCCTGGGTAAATCCCTCCCATTGATCTGTCAACAGCAACTGAGACTCAGCTACAAGAGGAGGGTGTACTAAGCCCACACAGAAGGTGCACCTCAAGTACCCAACTTGGGTAATAGGGGGGCTTGTTCTGCTGGGCCCTATAGGACACCTACTACATTAGGCCACACTACCAAGACACAGAGTCAAAGGAGCTCTACCTAATACATAGAAACAAACACAGGGGGGCTGCCAAAATGAAGAGACAAACATGGCCCAATTGGAATAACAGATCAAAACTCCAGAAAAAGAGCTAAATGGAATGGAGATAAGCAATCTATGGGATGCAGAGTTCAAAACACTGGTTATAAGGATGCTGAGGGAATTTAGAGAGGACCACACCAGCATAAAACAGATCCAGTCAGAAATGAAAGATACGCTCATTGAAATAAAGAACAATTTACAGAAAAACAACAGTAGAGTGGATGAAGCCAAGAATTAAATCTGTAATTTGAAACATAAGGAACCAAAAAAAAAAAAAACCAACTAATTAGAGCAACGAGAAGATAAAAAAATAAAAAAAAAAAAAAAGAAGAAGAAGATAGTGTAAGCCACCTCTGGGATAACTTCAAGAGGTCCAACATTCACATCATTGGGGTGCCAGAAGGAGAAGAGAAAGAGCAAGACATTAGAAATCTATTTGAAAATATAGTGAAAGAAAACTTCCCTAGTTTGGTGAAGGAAATAGACATGCAAGTCCAGAAAGCACAGAGAGTCCCAAACAAGATGGATGCAAAGAGGCCCACTCCAAGATACATTTTAATTAAAATGCGAAAGGTTTAAGATAAAGAGAGGATGTTAAAAGCAGTAAGATAAAAACAGTTACCTACAGGGAAGTTCCCAAAAGACTAACAGCTGATTTCTCAAAAGATACTTTGCAGGCTAGAAGGAATTGGCAAGAAATGTTCAAAGCTATGAAAAGCAGGGACCTACAGCAAAGATTGCTGTACCCAGCCAAGATTTAGAATCAAACGGCAGATAAAGAGCTTCCCAGACAAGAAAATACTAAAAAAATTAATTATCACCAAACCATTATTATATGAAATATTAAATGTTATTTAAGAATAAGAAGGTGAAAACTGTGAATAATAAAATGGCAAAAAATACAATCTATCAACAATTGAATCTAAAAAACAAGCTAAGAAAACAAGAACAGACAGAATCATAGATACAGAGAGAATTTTGATGGTTGCCAGATGGGAGGGAGGTGTGGGGGGAATGGGTGAAGAGGTGAGGGGATTAAGAAGAATAAATAGGTAGTTACAGAATAGCCATGGGGACATAAAGTACAGTATTGGAAATTGAGGAGCCAAAGAACTTACATGCATGACCCATGGGCATGACAACAGTGGGGGGATTGTAAGAGGGAGTGAGGTGTGCTGGGTGAATGGGGGCAAAGGGAAAAAATCAGGACAACTATAATAGCATAATCAGTAAAATATAATTAAAAAAATAAAATGATGACAGACAAGAAAAAAGAAAATGGGTTTTTATAGGTCTATGACTTAACCCTTCTTGTGTTAAATGAAGAAGTTGTGACCCAAGACCCAGGCCCAAATACAGCAGAATTCACAGAGCTAAACCAATAATCTGCAAACTGAAGACTAAGAAATAACATAAATTACAAAGTAATTTATTTTTAATATGCAAAATAGAATCTTTGTGACACAAGCCTCTCTAAGGTTGTGATAAGTCATAACCAATAGATTTCTGATCATTATTGATTTGAAAAGAGGAGTATATAGAAATCCTTATGATAGAGTTAAGTAGCCTTAAATGTCATCACCGTTATGAATTAATAACATTTGTTATTAATGTAGTGACAGCTTCAAGAAGGTAACACAGTCTTATCAGTGATATCTGGAGTATAAGTGTCTCTACTTTGGTCTCTTAGTTTCTTTAAATGAAGCTTCCCACCCACCTTGTGCTCTGTTTTAAGGCTTTTTATTTCGAGTATAATTTGGACTTATACTACAAAGAGCATTTGTGAACAAAGTGGCTTTAGTCGTTCATCCCCATACCTATTTATTTTATTTGTTTACTAGATTTTAAAATAAATTCAGTGCCTGATCTGTGTTTGGAATTCAATTAACTTTAGTGTTATGAGGGACTGAATGGGTGAGCATCTAGTCAAACAACCCCTTGTCTCAGTAGATTAAGATTCATCTGCTAAATAGGGAGGAACAAGACCTGGGCTTCTTGCAGCCTCAGGCAGCTGTAAGTCTGGGATGGAGAAATGATGCCAACAGTGTCAGAAATATCACAAAAGTGGCAGTCCAATGGGGGACAGGGGAGCTATAGTTCCCACATGATTCTGTGCTTCTCAAGAGACTAGCAAGTGTCATGGTGCTCTGCCCCTAATGAAGCCTGGTCCTACAGGAAGATAATTGATGAACTTCAATGTTCTTTTGGGCCTTTCTTAGGAACATTTTGAAGTTGATTCATTATTGCTTCATAACAGTAGGTATCAGTATTGATTGGTCTGTGTCTATGCATTATTTGTTATTAAATATTGTCAATAGCTCCCCCATGAGTTCAGCTCAGACCCCGTTTGGAAATGGCTCTTCCCATGAGAGGCTGACAGTGATCTTCCAGTTCTCCGAACATGATGGAGAAAAAGGCTTGGTGCCCCGGTCGCTGGGCAGTGTTGCCAAGTTGAGAAAATAGGCAGGTAGCACTTCCAGGGCAATAAGTACACAGGCAGCCAAGGTTTTACATAATCAAGCCTCTTATAAACTTCTTTCTCAAAGTGTTATTCTTGCATTCGTTTTGGGGAACTGTATTTGCAGAGGTTGAGAAGTAAGGCTCCAGACATAAACAAGTGACAATTCTCAAAGGGAAAAAACAAACAACAACAACAACAAAACCAGCATGGAAAACAGAAACTAGGTGGAGAGGAATTCAGGCAGGATAAACATAGAAACTTACCTTGGTTGCTGGTTATCCCTAGTACCTTAAGAAAAAAAAAATTGGAAACTACAAAGTGATTTCAGAAACCAGATTTAAGCAGTCCTGAGGATATATTTTAATGCCAAATTTAACTTTATAGTACTGTGAATGTGGTAGGATAGATTGTCTAAAGCTCCCCAAAACCAATTCAAGAAATTTCTTGGAATGTGCTGTATATCAAAATTTAAATAGCAAAAGGGGTGTTTTTATTAGTGGAAATTGCAGCAAAGAAACTGATAGACATATTTTGTACCATGACACAAAGAAGATCTGATGACAGGATGTGACTTTTCATGTAAAAGCTCAGGATCTAAAGCTGCTGGGTCCCTATCAATCACAAGAATCCATGGTATGAAGCAGCAATTTTCAACCTTTTTCCCTCATGGCACACAGAGACTAATTACTAAAATTCTCTGGCACAGAATGTATATGTAGCCTATATGACAAAAAAATAGGTATAATTTTTATTCATTCACACTGGAAAGCTATTGTTGTATTGTCTGTTTTTATTTTTTTATCTGACAATCTAAAGGAAAAGGGGTCAGTTCCCCTGACTAAATAGTCAGGTACTGCATGTTTTAAAAGTTCTTGTGCCCCCTGCCCCTGCTCCGCCCACCCCCGGTTGAAAATTGCTGGTATAAAGGATGACTAACAAGCCATGTGCAAAACCAAAGAAAAGAAGAGGCAGGGTCTTGGTAGAGAATAAAACACGAAGACTGAGGGTCTGTGTTTGAGAGCTCAAAACCCCAAGGGATGCTTTTTTTCTTTTGATTGCAAAGTAGTCTATTTTGTACAGTTGATGTATTTAGAACTACGTTTTTTTGCTGTTGTATTAGTTAGCTTGGGTTACCATAAGAAAATACCATAGACTCAATGGCTTAAACAACAGAAATTTATTTTTCCCTAGTTCTTGAGGCGGGAAATCAAGATCAGTGTGCTGGCAGGGTTGGTTTCTCGTGAAGTCTTTCTCCTGGGCTGGTAGATGGACACCTTCTTGTTGCCTCTTTACATGACCCCTCATTGCTCTTCTTTAAGGACACCACCCTAACTCATTTTAATTTAATTACCTATTTAAAGCCCTTATTTCCAAATATAGTTACATTCTGAAGTATGGGGGGGGGAGGCACTTCAACATATAAGTTTTTTTTGGGGGGGGCACAGTTCAGCCCATAACATTGCAATGTATGGCCTTCAAGGGATAAGTTAAATAGACTAGAGAACACATTCAAATCGCAGGAACTATCTAGACTTTGTGTGGAGTGAGAGCGTATTCTCCAGTGGACAGTGTGTATGTGGCTAAGACCCAATCTTTATCATGGGCCACACTGTACTCCACTCCTTCTACTGGGGACATGGAGCTGGGGTTGTAGTAGCACAAACAGAATTGCCAGTCCCAGGTGTAGATTACAGCATCCTCACCTCATCTTTTATCATCTTAATGAAGTTTCCAAGCCCAAAACTTTCCAGATACTATTACAGATATCTAGGTTAATTAGCCCTAATTTCAGTATTTTATCAAAATGTCAACAGTCAAGTGGATGTTGTCAGAGGGTCAGCAGGCCCCTCTCTCTGGAGAATACTGTCTTCAAAATGCTTCTTTTTCTCAGGAGTGCTATGTGTTTACCTCTTTGATTTGGATTCCAAAAGGCAAACCTATATCCAGCTTTCTTCATCTCAGTACTCATAGTGTATGGTATATGTGACGAGAGAGGCAAATTAGAAGGAAAAGCAATCGTAGTTTTAAATATCACTTTTTTAAAGAAAGATTTCACTGCTGTGAACATCAAATAAGGTGATTTAAATGAGAGTGATTTGTAAAACTATTAAGTGACTTCTACACGGGCAAATCATTACTCTGTAGGTTATCTGGTGCCCCTGCTGGTGTTTCTGGCATTCATCTAGTTTTGGCGTCAGTTAGAGACCAGCCTTATTAATCTGTTTACCTATTTATAAAAGTCAGCATCATCCATTTCATAGGCTGTGACAGCGGCGTTCTGGAGAAATATCACTCAGGAAGGCACTGAGTTATTAAAATTACTTATAAATGTGTATGTTTTACTCACACAGCAACAAATGTGGGAAATGAAAAAAATTGTGTCAAAACGAATAAAATGCCTTAAGGAGTTTTCTCAGACTAAAAGCATGAATAATGCAACAAGGAAGAATTGTAAAACAATTTGTCAAAGGGAGGACATTTGCAAGAGAGCTCTGGGGCAGGTGGGTGACTTGCTAGGGGATTTTGCTGGGTGGCAAGTTTCAAGGGAAAGGAAAAAGATGAGTTTCCACTGGCCTTTTCTGCCAGAGCTGAGACTCAGAACTGGGTGGACAGAGGACAGGGAGCCTTTATCAACACAGGAGGTGATGGCAATGGGGATGGAGTGCTGGAAGGCAGTGAATGGGCAGAAAGCTGAAAGGCTGAACGGACTGGGACCTGAGAGCATTTGGAACCCCCCACCCTTCTCTGATGGGTCTCCCATATCCTAGATTCTCTCATGATGCTTTATGGCTTGGTTTTCTGTGTGTAATACTTGGTATTTTTATAGCTCCACTTCAATTTTATGTCTACTTTTCACCTTTAAGAAGTATATACTATTTACATGGAAGAGTGCAAGATGCATAATTTAAGATAAGCAATATGCTTTGCCTTAATGAGATCTGCTACTTAAATATGTTTTTTTATAATCATATCTTATGCTCATACTTGTCATATCTGCTACTTAAATATGTTTTTTTAATAATCATATCTTATGCTCATACTTGTCATATACCTTAACACCTAATTATAATTTATATACCTAAAGACAACACTTTCTAACTAAAAGTTAAAACAAAAAGATAATGTTGAGTAAAGAAAGTAAGGTGAAAAAGGATTCTTATAATATGTAATAATTCACATAAAATTTTTTGAAAATAAAATTATTTTTAATACCGAAATTAAGTTATCTTTATAAGGTTCATAAACAGTTAAAATCCCTAAGCAATTCTGATGCAAATGCTCAGAATTATATCATTAAGAATAACTGAGCAAAGACTTACGGTCCACAGTATTTCTTAATTGTTTATTTCTCAAGACAAACTATTCCTTCACTGAAATATTCATGTTTCATAGTTCAGGAACACAGGTCAGTGACAAGCTTCCAAGGAGTTCAGCCCAAAGAGATTCTTTACATTCCGAGATAAGTTTGCACTCTGAAAGATACCAGCCTTCGTCATCTCGACAACATCTTTCATGGAATCATAAATTTCTGTAGAAGTCTGCGTAAGCCTTCTTGGCTCAGCCTCAGGAAACTTACAGAAGGCTGCGCCCCCAGGGATACCATTATGGCTCCAACGGTATGAAATGTCAGAGGCTCGGCCAGAAGGCCACACCTCTGAGGATTTGCCAGAGCACTGGAAACATGGTGGTTCTAGTCTCCTCAACAACAACGTCCTTCCTGGTGGAGAAATGGACCCTTCATATACATTTTAGGTCTATTACTTATGTGTTATCTATGATTACATGCATGTATTTGTAGTAAAAGTATAAACGACACATGGGAAATGCATGGTAAGTAAAGTGATCACATTTAGAGAGCAAGGAGCAGATAAGCGGTGGGTCATTGGCTGTTTTTATTACATTTTTGTTTTTTCTAATTGGAGCTTTGAACCACATGCAGCAAAATATTAGCATGCATTTACCGTAGTTATTTTTACCTATAGATGCTTCTGTGAGCAATATAGCCTCTACTTTCATGTTTAAAATACTTGATAATCAAAAACAAATTAAAAATTAAAAACAAACAAACAAACAAAAAGCCTACCCACCTGTTTCTCTGCTAGGAGAAGTCCTAGTGGAATTTCCCATCAAGCAGAATTTTGCTGGAAATGTTTCATCAAGCCAAATCTCAAGTCTGCAAGGACTCTTACCCAACCTCTCCACTCTGTAGTAAAGAAATAGCTTTCATCCAACAGTAAGTGGTTCAGGATGCTACCTTTAAAACAACTAGTTATTATATGTTACTATTTTATAGAGATCACTCAGTGCTATGACCTGAGTATGCTAGGGACTGAAAACCTCTGTGATTACTGCAGTTTTCCTCTAAAACATTAAAACTGAGCACAAATTGCCTGTATAGACTGCCTCCCAAATGCAGGGGGACTCTGTGGTGAAGGAACTCTGAGCTTAGGACCAGAAACTGGGGTCCAGCTCAGCCCTGCCATTTCATAGTAGTTTAACCACACGTGAGCCAGTTGCCCTGTCTGGGTCTTTTGTTCTTCATCTGTAAACTCAAGATTTGAAATTCCTTCTAGCTCTGGGTCCTTTCAACAGGTGACAAAGGAGCTGAGTGTTATAAGGAGGTAGGTTCTGAGGTGACACTGGGAAGGACTGTCATCCCTTCCTGATAGGGTGCATTCAGGACTAAATAAAATCATACCAACATAGCTGTTAGAGCTGTATTGGACTTGCTATTTTACATAACTAGTTTATATTTGCAGTTTCCTGCAAATATAAAAGGACTCACCTCTCTTTACTACTATGATTCTCTATGCTCGGAACCTTGCTAGGCTTGTGGAAAGTCATGATGCTAAATGCTTTGTTTTGGTTCATTGCGTGTGAAGTCTTTTCACATGATTTCTTGCATCCCAGGATTGCAATGACATTCCTACTCTGGTCCTGTGCCTTGCGGAAATGACAGTGAAGTTGAGAAATAAATAGAAAGTAAAGTATATGAGATCATTACTAAGCCATATACGGCTCTATGAAGGGAAGAGCTGGGTGGTGAGGTTCACGTCCAATCTAAGGGAGGAGATATGGGATGAGACAACCCGGTGCTGGAGCTTGAGCTGGAACAAAAAAATGATTCATTGAATAACATGGGAACTCAGCTAAATTCCAGGGTCCAATGTTATCTTAGTCCCTTCTCAACCATTGTCAGTGCTAATTAATGAAATGGAATAACAAAGTCCTGGGTGCTTTCATCACTAACAGGGAGGGCTCTGGGTTCTGGGAAGAATCTGGCTTAATTATTTACAAGTTGGGGCATGGATTGATAACTTCTTTCTTAAGCAAGACGTTTTGTGCCAACATTTACTTTCCTCCACTTAAAAGAATTAATTCCATTCCATTCGAAAGCTCAAACACTCTTTCCAAACAAGCTATTTACTTTTTTAATCCCGTCTGCCAGGAATTCTTCTGCATGCTCATTACTGATATCCTGCTCGGTGAGGCAATGCGTTTGGTCTTATGCTTCTTAGGTTGAACTCAGAGAATAATTCAGCCGTCACAAAAGAGGGGAGTAAGCCGCGAGCAGAGGCTTACTGCCCACCACTGTGTTCTAGACTGGGCAATGCCTCCCCCCCCCCCCCCACTGGCTATCAGTTCCTTGTAAGAATCAGACTGTACGATTTTCTTTCTGGCTGACTGCAATGCAGTAAACTGCAGTAAGCAAAGGTCCAGAGGTAGATGGGTCTGTGTTGGCCTCTACTTTCTACAACCTACCGAGTTTATTTTGGCAAATTACTTGGCTTCTCTGAGACTATATCCTTATTTGTAAAATAGGGAAAGTTGGATTATTGTGAGAATGAGCAAGCTAATTCATGTAAAATACTTAGAAAAATTAGCTGATTGAAGTTATCTGCGTGGCACATAAAATTTAAAATATCCATAACGGTTCCCGTCTCCTTTCCCTTTTCTTTCTTTCAATAAAGTAAACTATAGCATTTTAGAATAGTGATATTTAATGTTTTCCTTTTATTCTCTAGAAAAGATAAAGAGGAAATTTGAACCTCAAGTAATTGAAATAAGAGCTCAAGACTTTAGTTAGTTAAAGGAGAGAGGACAGCTATGAACAGAATGGAGACACACACTTGGTTTCCACCATCCCACCTGTCTAAAGAAGCGTGGTGTTTGTTTCCCTGGTTCATGCTCTTTGGCGCACAGTTATGAACACCTTGTTTCCATGAGGATTACAGCTTTCCTCTGTTGGTACCCTTGAACATGTCCTCCCAGCATCTAAGTTTTTCTTTGGCTTTGCTTTGCAGTTATTTGAGTTTCTCATGTTATTTAATGCCAAGGTTTTTGACCAAAGAGGGTTTTCATTGAACTGAGTATGGTGATCTCAGTAAGTGGACTTAGAATCCAACCTGAGTGGATATGTTTCTCCTTGTCCCATACTAATCATTTTTATTCACTTCAGGTGGCTTTTTAGTCCACAAAACTAATCAACTCTTTGAAAGTCTTCCATCCTCTTTTTGGTGCTGCCTTCCACAAGGAAGGACAGGCAGAGGGTACTAAGTATTTGACTGGATGGAAGATGCGCGGAATGGTAACTGACCTCTGCCTTTACATCACGGTGCTCCCTGTAGTCTCAGCAAGGCGCGGGTCTCAGGGGCCATGGCTAGAGAGCATCTCTTCAGAGAGTGGCCCCCAGCATCTGACAGCCTTCCTCTAGTGACAATATTATTGGAATTAAAGTATTTTCTTCTGTCATCCTTTCTTGGCTTAAAACAACAAAATATCCATACCACTTCCTGAAATGACCTGGTGAAACATACATGGCTAAGCAGAGTGGATATAACTTTACTCTTTGCTGTTACCAGCTGAAGATACTGCAAATGGATTCCACAAGGGATTTTAAATTTTCCAATGCTTTTTTTTCTACGTAATTATGTACTTTAATGATAGAAATAACTAAAGTTGATCAAGCATTAACTGTATGCCAGGCATTTAAGTGCCTTAATGTGCATAGTACCTACTTATGAGTTGTAGGTGCTGTTAGCATATGTGACTTTACTAATGAGGACACTGAAATTCAGAGAAGTTAAGTAGATAGCTCATGGACACACAGCTTGTAAGGTTAAGTAATAGTCCCTAGAATCAAACTTGAGTCTTTGGACTCTAACTTTAGCAGACCCATATTTGGGGAGTGTTCTCTAAAAAGAGGCTACAATTTGTCCAAGAATGCTATTGCTTTCAGATGCCATTTGAATTGTGTGAATAAGACAGTTTTCAAAAGGAAACTCAACCGACATTCAGGGTTCATTTTGAAATAGCCTTGCCTCAGCAATAGTTACTTCAGTGTTTCTCCTATGCAATAAGGCTCCAAATTCTCCTTCAACATCAGATGGCTATATGGATTATTAGTAAAGGCATTAGCTATCATGCTATGGACTGAGGGCCTATTATATAAAGATTATTTTCTGAATTTATTATAAATTTCCCAGGCAGGCATGTACTAGATATATTTGCTATTTTGCCCAATCAATTTTTAAAAAGACTTACTGTTTTAGGAAGAGAAACAGCTAGCTACTACAGAGAATATATATTTTTCACTCTTTTTCAATGCATATATTACATCATGCATTAAAAAAGGACAAAATGGTATTAAGGGGATAAAAAAAAAAAGAACCACAAAAAGAACCTTAAATCACAGAAATGTGTAAGGTGTTAAGCAGGTCACAGTGGAGAAATGGAAAAGGAGAATGGGAATCAGAAATTCTTAGAGGAATCTCATGTTTCATTCCTGCTTAGTAATAGGCAGTGAAATGAAAGGTGTTTCTTTTTTTTTTTTTTTTTAAGTTATAGCCCAGAAGGAAATGAGTAGTGATACCATTCAGCCCATAAGGAAATACCTAGTTACCCTTCATCACTGAGAATATTTTCTTCCTTTGTTGTGGCACAATATAAAACACCATATGGATTTTTTTTAACAGAAATATGCATTAATGAAAATAAGTGTCCTTTTCCCCAAATTTTGTGTGGAAACTATGCTAGGGCACAGAATATTCTTCTAGATTAACACTTATTCTTATAAATACATGGACTCCAGTATCTACCAGGTCACCTGGGAAGTCCTTTTTTCTTTACTTTCTTGCCTCAATAGCCTTGTAGGTATTTATATCATAAAACACCAATGTTAAGATTTTAAAATTATACCTTGAACTGAAACTGCTATCCTATATAGAAACCTGTGCCTATGACTCTCTTTAAATACAAATATCAAGAATTGGTGTAACTGAGGATAAAAACCTTTGAGTGACATACAAATACTTATTTTTGCTTTGAAAAAGAATTGTTGAGTCAATACAATTAATAAAAGAATACATGGTCATTGTTTATTTAGAATCTTTCTTAATATAGAACAAATTTATTCTATGTGTCAAGATTTCTAAATACAATAGTATTATTCTTCTCAAGAATTATGTAATTATGTAATACAGTCCTAGTCTTTATTTTCCTCCCTTTCATGTTATTAAACATTTTATCATAGTCTTTGCAAAATGTCTTATAAAACTTTCTACCAATGCATACTAATGTACATAATGTATACTCTAAACATAATTTATTTCTGAATGATTCAAGTTGCTCTGTATTGCAACTTTTTATAAAAGTTTTTTAATTTTTCTGGTCTCTTCCTTTGATATTTTTCATCTTTTCCTATTTTGGCTCTTGCTGATAACCAGGGCTTCTCTATTGGCCCATATCCTTTTTCAAACTCACTATTTTTAATCTGTCATAAAAATAGAAACAAGATAACAGTTCTTGTCTAAAATTTGAGTTAACAGGCTCTGAATTAGGTCTTTCTTCGGTCTTTGTAACATCGATTTTAGCTTATTTGGGAACCTATTTTAATCTCACCTCAGATTAGTCAATATTCTGGATGATTGACATTTTCAGATAAGTGACCTCAGTAGGAAAGTGAAGAGGAGGAGGGACGGTCTCCATGAAGCCCAAGCAACACATGGTTGTTGAGAGTATGGTGTGTTTGCAAACTGCAAACGGTTTATACAAAGGCTGCAGCCTCAGCTGTAAGTTAAAGAGAAAGAATGTGGGTTATGAAAATAAGGGACAAAAAAGGGAGCAATAAGCAGAGGCAAAGTAACAAAGGCTCTTATATTTCATGCTAATGAGTTTTAACTTCATCCATGAGGTGTAAGATGCCACTGAAGTGTTTTAGAGAAGACACCACCATGATCTGATTTGCATTTTTCTTTTTGTTATTTTTTATAGGAAAGATTACTAGTATTTATTTAGAAAAACACAATTCTTATCAAGTCCTCGTGATAGAAAAAACCTTATGCTAAAAATGAAATAGTACAAACACTTTGTGTCCGTGTGGACGCCAATTGTCCCTTAGAAGCTTAAACCCAGACTTGGAGCCCCTGGTACTGAGCAGCCCCAAGCTCTCAGGGCCCTGAGCTCTTGACTGAAAAATAAGTCACATCCTGGGACTGAAAAATAACATTAAAAAGTAAGTCACATCCAGGTACTGAAAATAAGTCACACTAAAAAGTAAGTTTCACTGAAAAATCTTGCACTCTGGGACTGAAAAATAAGTCGTGCTGAAAAATAAGTTGCGATAAATAAGTAACAGTGAAAAATAAGTCATGCCCTGAGACTGAAATGATTTCCATTTTAGAAATATAAGTTTCATGTCACTATGAAAATTTTGCTATAAATGACTGACAAAATTATATTTATACCATGTGTTACAATAATACCAGCATTTGACTAAGCAACTGGAATAGTGGAAGGGGATTGTTTTTATCCCTTCTTTATAATATGACCTCTCTTACTTATATCTAAGATATAAAGAAAAGCTATACAAACTTGAGCTAAAGCTTAAATATGACAATAAAAGATAGACTTCCTCCCACAAGGAACACAGAGAAAAGAATCATTTCTGAGAGTCCCAGAATCCTCTGGTGTATATGTTTTGACTTTTGGCACATAACAGTGAAGCCTGCAGACAACTCTACAATGAATTCTTCATACAAAGAATTCCAGCTGAGAAAGAATGGAAACGCAAAAGATGATGCATATAGAAAGTTGAGTTAAAATATCATGAAATTCCAATCACCAGTTATTAAAATGTCTTTATTGTTATCACTACCAACATACATATGTATGAGAGGGACCCCCCAAAAAACCTGGAATTTATTTATAAAAAATTGTGTATTTATTCTTACATGTTGAAACTCCAGTCACCTTCAAAATACTCTTCATTTGATGTAATACACCTACTGAGACATTTTTTCCACTGCTCAAAACAATTTTTGAACTCATCAATTTTGATGCCTTTTTGTGCTGCTGTTTTTTGTTTCACCTCTTCCACAACATTAAAATGTTTCCCTTTGAGGACTTTTTTATCCAGGGAAATACAAAAAGTTATTTGTGGTGAGATCAGGTGAATAGGGAGGATAGGGCACAGAGGTCATGCTGTTTTGGGTCAAAAACTGTTGAACACTCAGCATAGTGTGGGCAGGTACATTCCTAAGTCACCCATCATGAAATGGTCAAATACGTTGAGTCTTAAAAAAAAATTCATTGAGGCCAAACTCAGCCTCTCACAACAACACCAGCTAGTACAGTGATATAGATGGGTTCCTAGAACACTCACCTAGTGGGGCAAGCCTGTGATACAAGGGGCCCACCCTTCAGATGATAATTTCAGTTTTTGGGGTCCCCCCCAAATTAACCATTATCTTAAGTCTTAGTGATAAAAGAGGTGTCAGGAATGTCGGTGGCTAGCTTAAGAAGTATCGTCGTCGGCAGCCGTCCGTCTCGAGAGACGATGGTGTAGCTTCTTAAGAGTCCATCTGCACCGCCGAGAATGGCTGTGCAGTCCGACTCGGGAGTGACATGGTATCTGTCTCCTCCCGTGTTGAATCGACATCTTGTGATGACGCTGAAGCTACAGAGCCTGGGCAGGGTAATATGGAGGGTCTGCTGTTGCCCATGCAGCAGACCCCCCCTCTCTTCGCAGCTGAAGGGTCCAAGGGAAAGACGGAGTCGATACAGCTTGGGTTCAGGTGCGCCGCAGGAGTTGCCGGTGTTGACTACAACGTCAAACCGCCTTAGGGACTCCGGCTCCGGATTTTCTGTCGGGGTTTACTCCCTTAGCCTTTCCCCTGAAGAGGTATGCCGCAAGGCAGCGGAGGTTTTTTGGAGTCAGAGTTTTCCTTCTCTGATGTACCCTGACTGGAAGATCGAACCAGCGACACTTAGCTCGCAGGCCGACGCTCAATCCACTGAGCTAAACCAGCCAGGGCAAGCTTAAGAAGTATACAGCAAGAATAAATATATAAGTCATCTTCACTTAAAGTGAAGGTGAGTTTTTTTCTTTTGTACTGCTCAAAGACAGTAACTCCCAGGTGTATCAGACTGCCTGCTCTAGGAAACTGAGAATGGGACTCTGATAACTATTTTGCTTGCTATGTTGTCATGAACATGATAATAACAACATTATCACAGTGACAACATGAGGATGGTGATAAAGATGAAGGTGATGATGATGATAAGAATGATGATTATTTAGTTTTCCTGACAATAGTTGTGTTCCTTCGTTTTCAGATGTGAAAAATTCCTTTTAAAAATAAAGTATAGGAGGAGCTAAATATATAAAGTTGATTCCAATTTACTTATTATTTAAGGAACTAGACAAAATCATTCACATCTACCCTTTAATTTACTGATTGGGAAATTGAACCTCAGAAGAGATAAAAGCCCACTTAGTTGGATATAGTGTTTCAAAGCATCCTTCTTTGTACATGTCAGGATCCAGTACATGTTTTTCATGTATTGAATGTGCCTTAAAGTAACTGGCCCTTTGGGGCTCAGTCCCTAAAACATCAGGGTTAGTGAAGGGGAACGAGACGGAAGTGGTTTTACCACCACTGACATGCACTCCTGGGTCGACTATTGCCCTGGCTCTGTTGGCAGCCATAAGGCCATCCTGAGGTACGCTCACATCACTTCTCTTCAGAAAGTCCGGGAACGTAGACTTCTGCTGATCAACTCTCCAGAGGGGTAAAAAAAAGTTTAGTGACAACACCCAGGTCCCAGAGGGCTGTTCGTCATATCTTATTACTTATGTGTTTCTTTAGGTGACTTCAGCGTTTTGCTGGGTATCATTAAATCCAGTCAAATGTCATGTAAGTTTGATCACCCAGTGCTACTAGTGCCTTGTGGCAATGTCCTAGGCTCTTAGATTTTGTGAAATTGGTGTCAGTAACCTGACCCAGAAATACCTATTTTTGCCCTTTGGATGTATTTTTTTATTAGTCTGCATATTTTCAATCCGGAATGAGAGATTTCATTTTGATTTATTATTAAACTATTTTTGTACAATAGAATTAGCTTGCTTTATTTCAATAAAATTATAATAGTCTCTTTGCTTAACCAGGAAAATTTCTAAGAAAATATCCAGATAATTAAAAAGTATGACTTATCTAAAAATTGTGTAAATGGTTAGGTGTTTCTAGTCATCTGAAAACGACTTGTAGAGAAAGTGTGTGGCCACCCATGGTATCCATCTGAGAACAGTTTTGATAGAAAATATTCCCTTATCCAAGATGTAGTGTGCTCCTTATTGTGAGTTATAAAATACCAATATGCTTATTGTGAGTATAAAAGCTTAATAGATTTTCTTAGGAATATAGTTTCACGAAATGCATGAATGGTGTGTATCGAATCACTTGTCTAGATGAGCCTAGGAAAGCTGAATCAGCTCTGTTCTAAACCATCAACATCTGTGACCTTGGGACAAATCAATAGACTCTATTTAGCTTATCTTTGGGGAATTCTACTTTTAATTCAAGTCAATTAATATCTATGGATTCCTCACCATGTTCCTGGATCTAAGGATACAATAATGTTTAACTTTGTTGTCCCCCAGTAGTTACCATCTAGCTAGGAGACAGATTTTTCTACATTGAACCAAAATACAAATCTGGGCTGTGACCTTTAATGCTTTTCATGTTAATAGTTATAGCCCAAATCTGTGAAGGTTGAAGAAAGCTGGGAGAAGGGTAAGTTCACAGAGGAAGTGAAATTTAAGTTAGATGTGTAAGAAAAAGTGACTTTACCCTTCATTCTTACAAAATGTTGAAGAATCCTGTATAATCGCTTATCCTTCCTTCCCAATCGGCAGATACTTCCAATACCCTTGTATGTGAACTGTTATTGTTAAAAAATTGATGAACTAAATTGGCTTTTTAAAATGTAATCTTATCTTGTATTTATTTATGAAGACCAGAGTGTGGAGGAAGTAGATATTCTCATTTCTCAAATGGGAAATTTGAGTCAAAAACAATAATTTAATGGAAAACCAGAAAATAATCAGCACTGTCTCTACAAAGATAAAACATTTTTATTATCAGAACAAAACAAACAACAACAAACAAAGTAAGCATCTCATTTAGAGCCCTTGAAGGATTATATGTTTATGTAAAGAACAGGCATTAGACTTATTCTGATGAGCTTCAGATTTCTGACTAGGACCAGTGATTTTTTTTTTTCTTCCAGATGTCACACTAGGACTATGGGCATGAGCTTCATAAAGGTAACCTTTTAGCATTTAAGAGTGGCTCAAAATGCAAACAGGATGCTCTTGGGAAATAATGAGCTGTCCACTTTTATATGGAAGGAAGATCACCCTTTTAAAGAAAGTTAGGCTCAGGGATTATGGGTAAACAAAGATTTCCTCAAGAAGCAATTTTGGATTGATTCTGATAGTGAAGGTAAGAGAGCTCCCCTCTGTTGAGAAAGGCTGAAATGACTGGCTCAAACATTAAAAATAAAATGAGCAGCTGAGAGGGAAAAAAGAGCAAAGAACACTATTTCTTTTCTGGACCACTCGGGAATGTTACATATCCACAAGATATATAAAAAGATAGGTTGCTAAGAAAACTAACAAATCTTTTTTTCCCCCTTTCCATTATGAATTAAGAACCATCTGTACAGCAAAATGCCTGAACAAACATAGAATGTTCTAGCACTCAATAGCTGAAAGGAGATGTATAAGGAGCTAGATATGTATATATATTTTTTGAAAAATACTTATAAAATACATTTTAAAATGAGCATTTAAAATATGAGGAGTAGGTGTGGATTAGGCTCTTCAGTGCTTTCATTTTAATTTTGCTCGATATCACAAGACAGTTGTGCGGCCCAGAGACAAGTGAAGGAGCTGAATTCCGCGGCCAGCCAGACTGTGCAAGGCATCATTTTTCAGGCCAAGGAAAACGCAATGCTGAGTTGGATTTTTCTATTAATAGTGATAGGTTTGATATTAACTGACATTGGATGACTTCTGAGTTTCTTCCTATCAACAAAATGGAAAAGAGGATCTGTGTTGTTTGGGAGATCACCTCCTGCTGTGCCCGGCGAGCATCGGGATCAGACTCCCTGTATTTGCACACAGGGCTCCGTCAGCGCTTGTCTACCTGTCTCACCTCCCTTTTGTGTTTCCTGAGCTTCCTCAATAATAGCGTTGGCGGTAGAGGTTGAGGGGGCTTTAGGAGTTTGGAGGCTCTTCCGTTCTAGATATTTGGTTTTGAGGGGTCCCCATAAGTCCCTGTTACCTTTGCTAAAGTGACTCTGCTCTGCCCCTCATAGTCCCACTGAGGTCCTTAAATTACCTTTTATGCATTGAGGGCTGCCAGCACAATTGCCCCGAACTTCCCCTCTCCCCACGTGCAGTCTTTCTTGATAGTTATAATTGACTTTATTATTTTTGGGCAAACTTTTTTGTTTGTTGTCTTTGCTATTACAGTTGTTCCCACTTTTTCTCCCCCTTCCCACCTCCACCCAGCCCCACCCTCTCCGCTCCCTCCGTCAATCCTTATATCATTGTGCGTGTCCATGGGTCATGCATGAATGTTCTTTGATTAATCCCTTCACCATTTTTCATTCACCCTCCCCCCACCCAGCCTTCCTTCTGGCCACAGTCAGTCTGTTCATGTATCTATGCTTCTGTTTTTATTTTGTTTGTTAGTTTATTGTGTTTATTACATTATATAAGTGAGCTTATGGGGTATTTGTCTTTTACTGATTGGCTCATTTCACTTAGCATGCCCTCCAGGCCCATTCATGCTGTTGCAAAAGGTAAGCATTCATTCTTTTTTATGGCTGAGTAGTATTCCATTGTGTAAATGCACTATAGCTTTTTTATCCAGTCATTTACTGATGGGTACTTAGGCTGTTTCCAGATCTTGGCTTTTGCAAACAGTGCTTCTATGAACACAGGGATGCATATATATTTTTTTGTAGTGGTGCTTTGGGATTCTTAGGATATACAAGTTCTGTCCAGAAGGAATTCAGTCATGTAATATGAAAAATAGTGATAGCTATTGAAGAAGATACAAGATACAAGAAACATTGTATATAGGACAATGATGCCTCAGTAGACACCTTGGGACCTCACACAGCTCTCCCAATCACCACAGCTGCCCTGTTGTATTTTCCTCATGTTATTGGTAGTCTAAAACCTCTTCCTTTTCAAGGATGATTTTAGTTTTGGGAAAATCTAGAAGTCACAAGGCACCAGACCTGTGCTGAAGGGAGACTGAGTCACCTGGATGATTGGATGTTTTGCCAAAAACTGCATGAGATGTGATATATGAGCATATGAGTTGTCATGATGAAGCTGCCAATCACCAGTTGCCATAGCTGCAGCCTTCTGAATCATCTGAATAGTTTCCGTGGAGGAGTGTTCAAGCTTAACACAAAGTTTGGTGCAGATTTGTTACTCTACTTGCTCAGTCATTTTGAATGTGATGGCCACACATACTCACCCAACAGCGTCTACTGCCCCCACTGACTAGTACAGTGAAGTCATCAGTGTTCACACATGCACATTCCAGTCCCCTCTCCTTGGCTGCCAGGTTACATCAATGCCATGCAAACCATTCTTGTTATAATAACAAAGATTGGACTTCTTCTGGACAGACCTTGTATTCCCAGAAGTGGAATCACTGGGTCATAAGGAAGTTCCTGTTTTCCACAGTGGCTGCACCAGTCTGCATTCTCACCAACAGTGCACTAGGGTTCCCCATTCTCCCAAACACTTTTTGTTTGTCGATTTTTTGAATATAGCCATTATGGCAGGTGTGAGGTGATATTGTGGTTTTAATTTGCCTCTCTCTGATGATTAGTGATGTTGAGCATTTTTTCATATGTCGATGAGCTATCTTTATGTCCTTTTGGGGGAAGGATCTATTCAGATCCTTTGCCCATTTTTAAATTGGATTGTTTATCTTCCTGGTGTTGAGTGTATTAGTTCTTTGCATGTTTTGCAAAGATTAACCCCTGGCTGGTTTAGCTCAGTGGATTGAGCGTCGGCCTGCGAGCTAAGTGTCGCTGGTTCGATCTTCCAGTCAGGGTACATCAGAGAAGGAAAACTCTGACTCCAAAAAACCTCCGCTGCCTTGCGGCATACCTCTTCAGGGGAAAGGCTAAGGGAGTAAACCCCGACAGAAAATCCGGAGCCGGAGTCCCTAAGGCGGTTTGACGTTGTAGTCAACACCGGCAACTCCTGCGGCGCACCTGAACCCAAGCTGTATCGACTCCGTCTTTCCCTTGGACCCTTCAGCTGCGAAGAGAGGGGGGGTCTGCTGCATGGGCAACAGCAGACCCTCCATATTACCCTGCCCAGGCTCTGTAGCTTCAGCGTCATCACAAGATGTCGATTCAACACGGGAGGAGACAGATACCATGTCACTCCCGAGTCGGACTGCACAGCCATTCTCGGCGGTGCAGATGGACTCTTAAGAAGCTACACCATCGTCTCTCGAGACGGACGGCTGCCGACGACGACGAACCCCTTATCAGATGTATTATTGGCAAATATGTTCTCCGTACAGTGGGTTCCCTTTCCATTTTGATGATGGTTTCTTTAGCTGTGCAGAAGCTTTTTAAGTTGTTATAGTCCCATTTGTTTATTTTCTCCTTTGTTTCCATTGCCCTAAGAGATACATCAGCAAAAATATTGCTATGTGAGATATCTAAGATTTTACTGCCTATGTTTTCTTCTAGGAATTTTATGGTTTTATAACTGACATTTAAGTCTTTTATTAATTTTGAGTTTATTCTTGTGTATGGAATAAGTTGGTCATCTAGTTTCATTTTCTTTTATTTTTTGCAAGTACCAGTTCAGTTCTCCCAACACCACTTATTGAAGAGACTGTGTTTGCTTCATTGAATGCTATTGCCACCTTTGTCAAATATCAATTGACCATAAAATGATTATAATTGACTTTAGAGTGGAGTTGTGGCTCCTTACACAGAGCCATCTCCTAATGAATATGTAGATTGTCAAGAGACATGAGGTAAGACGTTCGGTAGGAATCTGGTAAAAACATTGCTTTTTAAGACTGATCATATTTCTTTTCTTTTCATGATTACTATATAGCTCAGTCAGAGGATGCCATAAACATAATACATATGGTTTTAATGAATTGTCATATGATATCTTTATATAAAAATCAAAGAAAAATGAGCTTAGGGATAATAAGGTTGGGTATATTTATAGCTTGTTAAACCATTAGACTCTTTATCTCTTGATTAATGGTTCAGTAGAGGCTGTTTTGTGAGGGAACATGCTGGAAGGCCCTTCTGGAATTTCTCTTCCGGAGTTACACAAATTAGAACAGCATTCTAGAGGCTTATTTGTATCACAACTTAAAAGCACGTAGTAATATACTATTAAAATAGAAAATACAAATTATCGCCTCAAACCCACTTCTATCTCTTTCTGATTTCATCTAAAAAAAGGGAGGGGGATCATTTTATAGGACATCTTTTCTTTAAGTCAGAGTGAAATTTCTTATCTCTCCTTGGTCACAAGTTGTTCAGTCCATTTCACAGACCCTATTGGAAAAATAATTGAAGAGATAAAGGTAACAGTAAGACTGTAGATTTGTATTTATTAATTTGGGACATTTCTATAGCTAAATGGTAACCCAGTTCAACTCATGGCTCTTGGTCTGTAGTAGGATGGCTAATGAAAGCGGGAACTTGTCAGAACTAGTATGTGCCTTTCTTTTCATGGGACCCTTCTCTTTCACTGCCTCATTCTTTTTAGGTAATTAAGTCAAACTATGCATGTTATAGAAAACTAATCTATGACAATACACAGCAGAAAATAATTCTTTCTAAGGATGTTGATACCTGGAAAGGCAGATAAGGTAGTCTTACAGGGTGTTAAAAATACCTTGGACCGTGGTACGGGCAGTGACTAGATGCATTACATTAAGTAAAAATTGAGTGGTTTGTACGTTGAACAATATTTACTTTACTTATTTAAAATGGAAAAATATGATGATTATAGGCCTTAGAGTGTAAAGTGCATATAACCAGACATTAAATAAGTTTGATCGGAGTGGATGGATTTATATAGAATATAAGTGGAAGGAAGAGTTGAGAATGTTTCACAGTAAGTTCTTAGAGTCTTAAGTGCCATGATGAGGAAACCACATTTATTCCTTATATCTGAGGCAACTTTGGGGAATTTCATTCTTGAACACTTAATCTTAAACCTCATTGGAGCAAACTGATGACTAGAAGAATTGTTTGGGGATCTTCTGGAAAGCATATTGTTATTCTTATGAAAGGACACCCTCCAGTAAGTCATGATTTCTGAATGGAGGGTCAGAATCAATTACCCTCCTTCTCAACCTAGGTAAGAATGGGTCAAGAATATCCTCCAGGAGGTTCCATGGTTTTAAAAATATCCCACATTGGGAGAAATAAAGGCCTGGAGGAGAATATGAGAAGAAATACAAAGAAGTGCTTCATGGGTGAGGTCCTGGTACATGGCAGATGTGACCCAGGGCTGTCTGGGGGTAACTGCCTTTCTGCACAAGATGTCTTCCTCACCTCTTCCTCTAAGAGCCAATCAGATTGATTTTCTGGGATACAACCAGCACATAGTAGTCATTTAATGGAGTCTTTCAAATGAATGAAAATGGATAATCCACTTCAAAACAATATAATTTTTACAAAAAAATTATTTGTTGTTTTATTTATTATTGGCAAGATTATTAAAATTGTGATTACTCTAAGTTAATAAATATATATTAAATGTATATGTTTAATATTTAATACATTAAATATACATATTTCATTGCTAAAATGTTTTAAATGCCAGTGAAGACAATTTAACAATTGAAGGTTTTATTGATGGGGGTATATGTGTGCAAGAAATACTGCACTCAGTATATTCATAATCATAAACTACATCCCAATTTCAGGAATATTAAAACTGAAAATTAATGCAGTTTAGAAGTGATTGAATGAACTTGCATGAAGTCCCGGTCCCCCACCCTTTCTTGATGACTACATCACATATTTGTGGCACACCCACCACCTCTCTTTCCCTCACATCTTCAAAGGCTCCCAGGATTAGCTGTTGATGTTTTTATTACTACACACTCCATGGGAATATCCAGAAGATTAAAATCTGAGGGGATAAAAAGGTGATCACACACTTGCTCTGCACAATTTACAGGAAATTGTATGCCTTCCCAGATTTCACACCTTAAAAAAAATAAATAAATAAAAAAAGAAGAAAACTACAATTGGGAAAGAAAGAAAAAGTTGGAAGTCCCCTCCTCTTAGATTTAATTCTTGGCAAGATAATTCCATGATTGTTGTTATTTGCTTGAAAGTTGAGTGTTCCTGCACATGAACTTCCAGTAAAACCTCCCAAAACGTAAACAGCCTTGACTTCACCTAACTTGGCCTTATGTGGATTTCCCGCTGTAAATTTACCCTGCTCTATTTATGCTGCAGGCTCCTCTGCTGTTTATTCCTTCAGCTTCTTCTGAGCCATGGCTGAGATTTAATAGTTCTATTTAATAGTAGTAATATAATATCATTTTATAATAATTGATATGTGTAATTACCATACATAAATATAAAACTGCTTTGCAATTCTCAACGTATCTTTATATCCTTTTGTATTTAATGTAGATAGGAAAGCTATTATTAATTATATTTTAAAGATGAACACATGAGTAGTTACTGAACAAGCACATGTTGAACCAGAAGCTTGTCCAAGATTACACAGCTATTACATGCCAGCTAAGGGTCTAGAACTGAAGTATAGTACAGCTTTGATGAGTGTTTGGGAAAACTCTCGTACGCGAAACGATGCTCAGAGCTATTCTTTTCTTTAAGATTAATTTTTAAAGGAACCATATGTTTATATAAAAATGAGTGCAATGTTTCTCTTTGCTTTTGCTCTGCCCATGGGTTGTCCCCTTCAGATCTCTCAGAAATAAATTTTGCTCCATTGTCTGTGTTGCTCCTTGCAGTCCAGTCTCAGTCCACATGCTATTTCCTTTGCCTGGAGCCTTCTCTTTCCCTCTGTCACTTTCAATTCTCAGTTCAAACACCATCTTTTCACACAAACCCTCTGTGACTTCCTTGACTTGTCAATTTTCTCCTCTATAGCCGTGTGTACTTTCCCTTTGGGACACTCACCACTGTGGTGGGTTTACTTTGATTGTTTGATCAGGTGCTACAAAGGAAGATATTACCAGTGGGTCTGTAACATTCTTTGCACCTTGGAAACGCTTGAGACCGTTTTTCTTTTAATGCCAACCACACACCTTCTTGCAAATATTGACTGGTGAAATTTAGTAGCTCCTGGCCACTGGTGTAGCAATGCTTTTAACAAATGTGCCCAATCTGTCTGGACTGTTTCTTGTAAATACATCTGTAAGTTATGGATTTATGAACCACAGCTGTGTGATGAATGCCAGTTGATCACATGGCTAGGACTGGAGTGTGAGAGGATGGGGTGTACAAACTGTGGGACCACAGGCCTCAACACTAAGAGGCTTCTCTTTGCTAATTCAAGCCAGAGTGAGCACTCTGAACTCCAGAACCAAAACACATCCTAGTACAGTAAAGAGGAGCCTGCGTCTGAGAGGTTTTATTTTGACACAAATAACATGTCTTATATCCATATGAATAACTTCTGAAAAATCAATACAGTACAGTGCTTCTGAAAGTTCTGAGGGAATAGTTGGGGGAATCATCTGTTACCCCTCTTCTCATCCAAGTAGGCAGATGGATCACTGCTGAATATGAAGGCGGAAGGGTGGATTTGGGACTGTGAGGAGAATGGGGAACATCTGAAATAGAAGCTGTGGGATTTCCAGAATGGAGTGAAGTAAAATTACTTAGTTGGTTTTGAAGGGGAATGGACTAACATGAAAAGAAATGGGATACACCTTTAGTAAGTTTTACACAGATGTCATTTGTTCATTAGAAAGCAATAACTTTGGATTCAGAATTTTGAACATAATGCAAAACAAGACAAATTGTAGGTTATCTCAAGGTTGGGAATTGACAGGGTGGTGGGTAAAGTAGCTAAAAGGGCATAGGGTATTGATGAAAGAATAGTTGATCTACTTGGTCATGGGGTTGAGGGTTAACCAGACAAGAAATGATGAACTAGGAAAATGGAAAAAGACAAGGAGCTGGAGTACTTCAAGGGTGATGGAAAACATATTCAATAAGACTGAGAGCGTAAAATGAAAGAAAAATTATTTTACATCCCAGATTGCCTCTCTATATGGTGGTTCACTTGTCATGGACTCACTGTATCGCGGGATTTTAAAAAATATTATATTTAATTATTTATCAAGGATTTTTTGCTATATCGCAGGATTTTGTGGTACTGTATACATATGTTGTTAAAGTTAAGTAGGTTTAAGAGTGCAGAATATGTCTAAGAACATAAGTAGTGTTTATAAAAGTGTGGAAAATGTTAAGGGTGTGGAAAAGGTTAATAAGGGACTGGGAACGGTTCATAAATGTGTGGGAAGGGTTTATAAAGCCTTAAAATATATATAAATACTAAAATAAATGAAAGGTCCCTACTTCATGGATTTTCACCTATCGCGGGGGGAGTCTAGAACATAATACCCATGATAAGTGAGGGATTACTGTCGTCGGCAGCCATCCGTCTCGAGAGACGATGGTGTAACTTCTTAAGAGTCTATCTGCACCGCCGAGAATGGCTGTGCAGTCCAGCTCGGGAGTGACACGGTATCTGTCTCCTCCCGTGTTGAATCGACATCTTGTGATGACGCTGGAGTGTCCTCTCCAGTGAAGCTGAAGCTACAGAGCCTGGGCAGGGTGATATGGAGGGTCTGCTGTTGCCCATGCAAAAGACCCCCCCTCTCTTCGCAGCTGAAGGGTCCAAGGGAAAGACGGAGTCAATACAGCTTGGCTTCAGGTGCGCCGCAGGAGTTGCCGGTGTTGACTACAACGTCGAACCGCCTTAGGGACTCCGGCTCCGGATTTTCTGTCGGGGTTTACTCCCTTAGCCTTTCCCCTGAAGAGGTATGCCGCAAGGCAGCGGAGGTTTTTTGGAGTCAGAGTTTTCCTTCTCTGATGTGCCCTGACTGGAAGATCGAACCAGCGACACTTAGCTCGCAGGCCGACGCTCAATCCACTGAGCCAAACCAGCCAGGGCAGAGGGATTACTGTAATCCTAGTAAAATTACTAATAAGGTCCTACCTCACTCTCTAAATTGTCCTTTTGTGCATGAAATCTGAAAGCAATCTCTATGGGGGAGAAAGATCATTGAGTATGGTCAGCAATACAGGAGTCAGAAAAGATCTCACTTGTAGGAAGGAGCAGGTGGGGGATTCCTGCTTGCATAGCACACTCTGGGTCAAAGCAGTCAAACACATAAAAAGTGGGTTATGCTAACTTTTGTTGATTTATAGGCGGGATGTGTGCTGTGTTTATTTGAAAGCATATTTCTCACACTCTGAGACTGTCTTCAAAGTTCAACATATTTTGAGAATTCTCTCAGATACTTATTAACAAGTCAGAGCAATGGATCCCTTTGTAGATTTCTGAACTATCTGCACTCTAAAGAGGACTCCTAAGTCAGTAAATATCTCTTTACCTTGATATTCTTTGCTTCTGTATCTTTCAAAATGTTGCCTTTGCCCTCTAGTTGTCCCACATCATACTATGTATGTGTATGCTGTAGTCTGTATGTGACGACTTGAACTTCGTGGGTGCATAGAAAAAAGAACTTGAATTTATACTAAGTATGATGGGAACCTTTCCATTCAGATTGACAAAGGTTAGAATTTTAGCTCTCCCATTTGCTAGCTGTATGACATGGGGAAAATTACTTGAATCTTCGAATTTCAAGGTCTTGACTCTCTAAAATATCTATTTTCAGAATTTTTAGAAGCAACACAGTGCATAACATATATAAAACAAGTGGCATAGTGGCAAGCATATGTCAAGGGCTAAAACTTGGTAGTTTTTTTTTTATTTCTAATTGGTTATATTTGGAATTACTGTTCTTTAACCAATTGCATTAAATATTTAGCATAATCATTTTTCCCTTAGCAATATATGTGTTAAATGCTTAACATCCAAGGCTAACACAACTGTAGCATTTTCAAAATCAAAATCATGCACAATAAAAGTTATCCCTGAAATAAGAAAAATAAACTCATTATTCCACACCATATCATATATTTAATTTTAAACAAATTTTTAAACTGGCATTGCAACGTTTTTCATCTTGCCTCCCACTTCCATAAAATAATTTATATAGATTTACTTTAGATCATTTAGTTTTAGGAGAATAGTTTACAGAGACTACGAAACTATAACTAGGTTTTTTCAGACTCTTAAGATGGTAGTATTTGTTTGTTTATTATACTTGGAGCCTACATTGCTGAAATTTAACTGCAGATAAAAGGGCATATTACATTCCATTTTATCAGTATATTAGTTTTTATTGCTATGTAATGAAGTATCAGAAATTTAGTGACTTAAAACAACATCCATTTATTAAGTCAGGTTTTGAATATCAGAAGTCTGGGCACAGAGTGGCTGAGTTTTCTGCTACAGTCTCAGAAAATCACAGTTGAAGTATTCCAGGCCTCTTTCTCACCTGGGGCTTTGAGTCCCAGTCTAAGCTCATTCCCATTACTGACAAATTGCATTTCCTTGCAGATATATGTTGAAATCCCTTTTCCTTGCTAGCTCTTCACAAGGAACTGCTCTCAGAAACTGGAGATTGCCCTTGGGTCCTTGTCACATGGTCTCATCCTCTCTCAACAGGAAAATTGGCTTCTTCAAGGTCAACATGCACATCTCTCTCACCCTTTGAGTCTCTTCCTTCAGAAGGGGCAGGCTCTCTTGTAAAGGCTTATCTGATTAGGTCAGGCCCACCCAGGGTAGTCTTCCCTTTGCTTACCTCACTGTAGCTGCTTTGGGGCTTTACTTGGTGTAAAAAAAATCCCTTCATCCTTATCATGTGGCATGATCCATTTGTTATATAACTTGACAACCATGTGAGTGAATTCCATTGTGTTCACAGCGCCTTCCATGCTCAAAGGAAGGGGAGGTTACACAGTGAGTGTACACCAGGGAGTGGCAGTGTTGGGTGCCATCTCAGAGCTCTGCCACAGTCAGATTTAGATGAAACATCATATTCCTATTGTTTTTGTAGCAAGTAACAATCATATCATAGGGAAAGATCAAACTGAAGATATGCAATGTAATTACATTGGACTTCTTTCACCTTTTGTCATTTTAATTATTTACAATTGAAAGTACATTTTTTATTTTCTTATACCATGGACAAAGAAACATGCTTTTAAAGTTTAGTCCGTATATAATTTAGATTGGAAAAATTCTATCAAAGATTATTACTAATGATCATAGTTCTCTTATTTCATTGTGGATATTTAAAAGCAGCAAAATTGTTGCCATTTATTTTTCAGTCATAAAAAGGGATACTGAATGTATGATATAAATTAAAAGAGCAGAATAGCAGTCAATAGGGGGGAGGGGGGAGGGAGAGAAGGGGTATAAGTAAGGGGAGGGTTTAGTCAAAGAATGTGTATAAATGACTCATGGACACAGACAACCGGGAGGGATATGATTATGGGAGAAGGGGTGGGCTGGGTGGGGGAGAGAAATGGGGGAAAAATGGGACAACTGTAATTGAAAAACCAAAAATAAAAAATTTAAAAAAAAGTTAAAAATTTAATTTTTAGACTCCTAGAAAAACAAAGTCACTATTCTATTAGATGAATAGTGCATATTTTAATTAAAATTTTTTTTTAGCATTCTCAATTATTGCAACACGTTTTTATTTCTGTTTAGAGTTGGTTACTTGTTAAATTTTAGGTACTTCTTTTAACAATGATGTTTCTCTGGAATTAGCATTTATAACATTATCAGAAACATGGTTAGAATTAGTACTGAAATAAAAATTGGTTAAAATAGTTTAGAAATGTATATTATTAATATATCAAATCATATCATCCCGAGCAATGCCAGAAGCCATCATCTGTTAACAACGTAGCTGCAAAATATATCAATTTATTGTTCTTCTAAAAAGTTATCTGTAGTACCATTGATAAAAAAAATCAGGTAATAGCCTTCATTTATTTTAAATTTATTATTTCTGAGGAGAATATTTAATTTTCTTTTTAAAGAACTATGATTATCTGGAGAGATTTTGGTTTTATGGTCAATTGTTATGGATGTCAAGTAATCCTATGTCTTTTGTCCCCGAAGAAAGCATAGCAGAGAAAAAGGCTGGCATAAATGTAGATAGTTTTGCTAAAAGATTCCAACGAACTGGAGGGGATGAGTGGAAAGAGCGAAAGAGGGATGAAAGAAAGGCCATTCTGAGAGCATGTTATTGAGCTGATCGGAACTGTGGACAAAATCCAGCACACTGTGGACCTTTTACAGACCTGCGTTTAAGGCACCAGGAAGCTGTCTGCCTAAAGGATAAAAGACTATCCACTAGCTCCCACCCACTATCAGTCAAGTGTTACCTCGTCGGGTATAAACTTCCTTGCCTTTTCTGATTTTGTATGTGTCAAAATGGCGGAGCAAGCTCCTGAGTGCATCCTTCGTGGAGGGGGCAGAACGTGGGCAGCTGAGGTGAGAAGCCATCGAGTTACACTTGCTTGCAGTTGATTATTTAGAAATTGCTGGAATAAAGCACTAGTAGAACCTTTGGCCACGCACCCAATTTTGCAATGTCTATACTATAAAATGTGTCCCGTGGTCTGAGGCAACGTTACGTGGAAAGCCATACTGGTGAATAAATAGAGCATTTTGCGAGCTTCTCATGTTGATGATGGCAGCAAGAAGCAGGAAAGGAAAAGTTACATCCAGAACAGATGTCATCCCCATTAAGGAGGAATTAACAGCTGCTCCTTTTTGGGCCACCACATTGCAATTTATCCTTGGTGTCAATGTAAGAGGTTGTGGAGGACCTCAGAAGTCCCTTGGTAATTTTAATGCATAATAACTAAGTAATCCAAAGAACTTCCAGAAATCATCAATGCTCTAACCCGTCTCTGGCCAGTTTGGCATTTCCATGTTCTTCAATAGTGAATGCATTCATCACGGAGCATCTGGACAGCTACAGACAGGTAGAAAAAAATCCACAAAGCTGGTTAGTGTTTATTTGTTTATTTTTGTGACTTAATTGCCATGACCTCACAAGAGGCATTAAGTGAAGGAGTCAATAATTATCGAATTAACTGCAGATGCTGAAGTTGAGTCACCTTCAATTTCTATACATACATCAGAGGAAAACATATCCCTTTACTAGATATAGATTTAAGGAAATTCACTCAATATTTACTCAGAATTTTAGTAGGCATTCACTATATGCCAATAGATACTAGCTTATATGTGGGGGCAGCAATGAATGAGAGAAATAGGGACCCTGCTCTCTGGGATCATATTATCCAAGTATGAAGGAGGGAGCTTCATGTATGTGACTTCGGTGGTGGTTTGCAGTATGGATGGTGTTGCTTCTGAAAGTACATGTGCTGTGTGTAACAATTTAGAGTTATATAGAAGACTAGCATTGGGGCGGGGTGAATTCCCCTGAGGTGTGGTATGGGAGAGGGACCCAACTTCTCCAACTATGTTCACGCTGGTCTCTTGACTCAGTACTCCCTTTCCCACTTAGTGCTGCTGTCCCTGTGCTTCTTGAAATACAAATTGTGTTGGTTCTGTGTTTTCCCCAATGCCAGCTTTCATGTTGGCCTTCTTCGGCGTGCTAAGCCAGTTAATTTATGTGACTTAAGAAAAAGCATTCCCTCCAGAGGATGCAGGTCTTACTTGGTGATGGCAGAGTGAAGAGCTGGATTTTCTATCTCCCTGGCCTTCCTCCCAGCCCCTGTCATACACAGCGGTCATGGTCACCACAGGCGCATCTGCTGTTTACCTCATCTTTGTGAGTCTTTATTTTTTATTAAAAAAAAAATTTCCCTTGGCAAAAGCTTAAATGAGTGGTTTTCTTTTTCTGGAGAAAGATAAATTGCATATATTTATTTGATCTTTTATTGTAACCTGGAAAAGATATTTAGCAATTTTTAAAATCAGATAAATAGTGTATCTCATTATCTTACCAGATCTGTTCAGAAATTTGTATTCTACCTTTGTGGCTAAATAGAATTATCTGCTCAAAATTCTGAAGACAGATCATGTGGCATCTGAGATCAAAATATTGCTGCATAAGCAACCCTGAAGAACATACTATTTGCAAAACAAATTCAAAACCACATACTTGGCTCGAGTCAGATAATATTAAAGCACAGACGTCAGCTAGGATAAAGTTGATATTTAAAACTAATTAAGAAGTTGTACAAATTGTACATAAATATATTACTCAGCATATCCTGCATGGCTCAGTAATTGCAGAACATCATTCCTTTCACTTAGGGACCTCCTGTTCAGGAGTGAAAACAGAGATTTCTTTATTCTCAGTGATGGAAGCCAGGAGCTATTTACTCTAAAGCTAAGAGTTCTCACACTCTTGCTTTGCTAATGGGTTGGAAATTAGTACAATCTCAAGGGACGCTGCAGTTTTCTTCTGTTTGCCTCAGAGATGAGGGCAAGAATGCATAACATGGATTTTTTTTTCAGAATTTAAGAATGTGTTTTAGACATTGGTCCTATGTAAACCACAATTCAATTCTGTTTTGGAAGTTAAAGAATGATTTGGTGTTTGGCGATTAGTCCCTATGCACACAACCAATAAGTGACGTTACCTATGCCCCTCTCTGCAGTGGCCAGGTTCCTCACAAAAACTGTATGAATGAAGCTGAGGTCCTGCTCTGGTACCCTTTGGGTCACACTTCTCAGTGTCTATCCATGTCTCATAAATTCTATGAGCTCCTCTCTGAGCACAGAAATATCTTCACCCAAATTAAATGTTCTAAAGTACGATTTAGATTTGCATCGTTTTCCCTAAGCCTTTCTGTAGTTCCTTATCCCCATCCACTAAGGTCTGTATTCAGGACTTGCTAGTTCTCTAAAAATGTACGGTCCCCTGATTTTATACATTTGCCCTTACGCATCTCTCCATCTGGAAACGTTTCCTTCTTCTTCCCTATCTGTATCTGTTAAATTTTATCTACCCATAAAGTCCCAGCTCAAAAGTCGCTGCTTCACTCAAACTTCACCTTATAGCATTAAGTTTGAACTTACTTGGCATAATGGTAATTTTATAATTTATCTTACTCAGTTTTTGTCATGTTATAAAAATTCTTTCTCTTTTTTAGTTCTCTCCAGCTCTGAGCCAGCAGCCTGGCAAATAGTAATGAATAATTCTTCCCTGGATGAGTGATATACTGAGTCTTTCAGATAGTTTTGGGAAGCTAGATTTATGATAGGGTGTTTTGGGACAGAGAAAGGCATTTGTTTTGTAAGGGCAATTTTGTTGCTCCTCCAATTTTAAGGTTTCAGTGGGTATCTGCATTGCTGTTTCATGAGTGTGAGATATATTATTGTCAATCGGTCTGAGTTCCTTTGTGCCCAAATACTAGGCAAATTAAGAGGCGGTAAGGTTTCTAGCACCCAGTACTACATGAGTCTCATTTCACCTCCAGTGGAATTACAGCCGTGGCCCCAGCCTCTATAACACGCGTCCATTCAATTGAATGCATTGAAGGAATGTTGCAACACCAAATTTTGCCCACATCTCTCACTTGGATGCCCAACATACTCCTGGCACACAGATGTATCGTCTTCTCTTTTTATCCACTTCAGATAGACCTTCCTGTAGTTTTATCATGGATATTTTTTGTCTTGCATGTCAAGTATTTTTAGTAAGGAGGGGCTTGCTCACCTCATGCCAGATTAGACCAGGATGCCAAAATCAGAAACAGCTTTGAGATGTCCACATGTCAGACAGAGAAATCAGGACTCCTTTTGTCCACACCCTGAAACACTGGAAAATACATGTCAATCCTCAGACCCTTAGGCCAATGCCAGATTGTCTTTGTCGGGTAGTCCAGTCCTAGGTATGCTACTGTGCCCCTGAAAATGGAGGGAAAAAACAAAATAAACACTTACTGGCATCCAAAGTCTATGGTAGAAGTGAAGGCAAGGGGAGATAACTACCTCATATTACTATTAATAGCTTCATCCAACCCAGTATCAAAAACTACAGATTTTTCTGAAGCTAAGAAAAGTTCTTAAAGAGAGAAATCATTATGCATAATTGAAAAAAGGGTAGATTGTTTATAAGTCTCAACTACGTATGCTTCATAAGATTGCTGAAATTTTTAAAAGGAAGCAAATTGTCTTTTTTTAGTTTTGTGTCAATATTAGATGCTGTATATATTAATTTGCAGTCCTAGCCCCATTCTCATCCAAAATTCTTCTCAAGAAATAGTATTTAATGGTTAAAATAAATGCTTTCTTTACTATCTCTTCTGTGCAATCATATGGGACTGTTTTAGGAAAAACAAGATACTCATTGTTTCTCAGAATTCAAAAGTCAGGGTTTCTTGGACTCTTGGGTTCACAAAGATTCTGTTTCTCTTTACTGAGTAGAAGGGACAGACATTCATATTCCCAGCCGCCACGATGAGTTGGGCACTATACAAACATCATCTCATTTAATCTTTACAGCAATTAAACACATGGTTATCATTACTCATTTTGGGCAGAAGCGAGGAAATGAGACTCATAAAGATTCAATACCCTTACTAATGTCTAAGAATTATTTAGCAAGTAAGAAGAGTTAAGGCATAAGCCCTATTACTAATATCATATAGATATTTAAAATGAACTATTTAAAATAAGGGAAATTCAAAACTCATTTCTAAAATATAACTAGTGATTCCAGGCCTTTACTAGACACCAATGGATGGACCTAGAGCCAGAATTTAAACATCTTAACCTTATTACTTCATGCTTCATTTTTCTTAACTTTTAACTTCTAAAGAATGGTAGTCTTTTGAAAATCCTTTTTATTTACATGAACTACTTCAGAATGATCAAATCCATAAAATCTTTTTCTTAGGTATTCTAATCCTAAAATTCAAGTAGAGAAACAGAGTCATTTTTCTTGCGCATGGTCTTTCTTTTGTCCACACTTCAAAGCAAGGGTTTTATAAGACTAATCATAGGTGACTATTTTAGCAATATAAATATTTTTATTGGTTCAATATTTGCCTCCATATCCTGAGATACAATAATAATAAAATAATAAAACAGTAACTCCTCATATTATAAAAATAACAACTTCCACTTACTTTGCAATATCATGCACATTTTATTAGGTCCTGTACACATATGGTCTCAGCACATCAGTGATACATTGATCAATACCCACTTTTCAGCCAAAATTCTAAGTTAAAAAATTCCTTGAAGTCACCCTGCTGGTCAGTGGGACTGCAATAATCTGCTCTCTCTGACTTTAAGCCTAACATATTGCTACTGTGGTCCATCTTATAAAAGACTTAGTGAGAACACTTCTATTTTAATGTGCTTTGGTTTCTGATCTCAGAGTGGTTCTTCTACTCCTGTAGGTTTTTGTGAACCTGAAATAAAACATAGTTGCAATTACAATTAATATTTAATACAAATGCACAGGGAAGAGTAGATGGTTACTGCCTGTAGCTGTGTGTTCCCCGTTTAAGTATATTCTACTTCACCCTCTGTGTTGCGCTGCCTTTGCAGAGGAGAAAAATGTCCCTCTGATCCTGGAGATCACATGATGTACTGTACAAAATAATAGTCCATCCCTTAACACTTAATAGTGTTTATTCAATGTTATTCACTTTGCTTATGCTTTTCTTTCACTAAGTTAATATTTTCCACCTGACATTTGGGGAATCTGGGTAAAGGGTGTATAATAATTCTTTTAATATTCTTGCAACTTTTATAAAATCTAAAATCTTCTCAAAATTAAAGGAAAAAAATATCAGTTCAGCTAAGGAAGATGGCAAGGGGCTTTTTAGTTACTATTTTTGTTTCTAAGAGACCTGCTGCTACAGAGTATGTTTTGAAAAGCAGACTTGAATACTGTGGTGATCAATAATAGAAATCCCTTTTATTATTTTATTATTTAATATAAGAAAGAAGGACTTACATTGGCATCTCCATAATAAGCACTTCTGAATAGAATCTAAAGTGGAAATTCCTTGTATGAATTTCTCTTTGTAGTAAACAGCATTGTATTAAAATATACTTAACGTAAGTTCCTTCTTTAGTTGTGACATATGTTCCATGTTCTAAATGACATGGCTAATTTAGTGGGAGGTGAAATTTTTGGCAAAATCAACGATTTGGAATGAATCAAGAGGTGCACATCAAGTAAAGAGTGGTCAGTCTGTGAGGAATGTGGAAAAGAAACAAACCACACTCATGCCCTTTGTCTGATTTCTGAGTCTAACCTGAAGGGAAGAAGCAATGCTGAGCTGCATTCGAGCAAATGGCAACATATGGAAGGGGTTGATCGGGAGTTCAGAAAGTAGAGGAAAAACACTGGAATCGTGGGAGATTAAAAACAGTGAGAAAACTGCCTTGCCAGCCCTTGAGAGGAACATGAATTACGTATAGTACAATAGTGGTTAACATCATGGTTAATGTTGACATGTGAAGAAAAGTTGAAATAATGCTTGGCATACACTGTTCACAAGATAAAGAAATCTGTATCATAGTTAGATTTATCTAGAAATTCTACTTCAATAAAATTATTTTAAAACTCTAGCAGGCTGTGTTAAATTGCATGTTTATAGTTAGTTAAATGTTTACGTGAATGCTAGACAAATATTTTCTAACCAACAAACATAGAATAAGGTTATGTACTTTGCCAAACTTATGGAGAAAGGAGTAATAATGATAACAATAGTGAAAATAATGATGACAATAATAACTAACATATTTGAGCATGACTTGGTACCAGTCATTGTTTTAACATACTTTATACATATTTTATTCATGTTCATCATGTATTTTTCTGAATTAATAGTTATAAGTAATCTCTGAGGTATAAAATGTGAATATCCTATTTTATAAATGAGGAATCTGAAGTAAGAGGAGGCTGAGTAATTGCCCAAGGTTATATAGCTACTAACAATCAGGATAAAAGCCCAACCAGTCTGCTCTAGGAATCATGATCTCAGAAACTATGCTTCATTATCTCTCAACAGTGGAGCTGAGATTTCAGAGTTTATTCATAGCTCATCCCCTACCTATAAATCACAGAGAACACACACATCATAGAAAAATAATAATAAGCAAATGTCACTCTGTATGATAACTCGGTTTGGCAGGCAAAAACCCGCTGAAACTGTGTTGAAAAGGATCATGAGACCATAGTTTGGACTTTAAGTCAGTTAGTGAAATCTGCCATGGATATGGGAGAGAAAAAGGGGTCAAAGGGATGTCATGAATTGCCATTCTTGTAGTAGTACGAAGGCAAGTTGGAAATTGTTTAGGTTATTGTGAGTTAAATGAGTAGGTTTTTATTTTTTTAATTATGAAAAGTTTCCCTGATGAAAATTGTTTGATTGAGTTCCCTGGTGGCAGAGTGATGGCTGGGGAGGATTTATTTTCTTACACCATAGGTAATTTAATTTATAAAATAGAAGTATAGCCTGTGCAGACTTGTCATGTTTTAGCCAGTAAAATGTTAATTTGTAGGCAGTTGAGAAGCAGCAACAGGGAGTTAGCTTTCTAATCTTTCATCCTGAAATGGCATTTGAGGTCATATTGTTAAGTTAAGCAGAGTGTATTATAGCCTATGCATGATGGACTAGTGCTTGTTATCATGAAATCAGATCAATTTCTCACTCTACAGAGGAGTTAAGTGACATTCAGAGATTAACAAATTTGTCTATTCTGATAACTTAATTTGCTAATGATTCAGATATTATATTCTATGTATGCATGTATCTATCTACCATCATCTAGATATCTTTATAAATACCTACACGTACAGCAGTCACCATTCCACAGAAATTCTGAAGTACAAGTTGGCACAAGTCACCAGGTTCTTTGTCAGGAACCAGTCTTCCTTCTTGGTAATGATTCTCTGAAGCTATTAACTATGCTGCCAAGGCATCACCCTCTGCTACGTTCTTCCTTTTCCACAAGAATGGTACCTGTTTGCAGTTAAGTAGTGTAGCTGTTTCTTACCCTATATGGTTGAGTACTCCAGGTCGGGCTTTTGTTTTGAACTGTCTATTCCTTTGGCCCATGCTCACACTGCTTCTAGTCATCGTCGTCGGCAGCCGTCCGTCTCAAGAGACGATGGTGTAGCTTCTTAAGAGTCTATCTGCACCGCCGAGAATGGCTGTGCAGTCCGACTCGGGAGTGACACGGTATCTGTCTCCTCCCGTGTTGAATCGACATCTTGCGATGACGCTGGAGTGTCCTCTCCAGTGGAGCTGAAGCTACAGAGCCTGGGCAGGGTGATATGGAGGGTCTGCTGTTGCCCATGCAGCAGACCCCCCCTCTCTTCGCAGCTGAAGGGTCCAAGGGAAAGACGGAGTCGATACAGCTTGGCTTCAGGTGCGCTGCAGGAGTTGCCGGTGTTGACTACAACGTCAAACCGCCTTAGGGACTCCGGCTCCGGATTTTCTGTCGGGGTTTACTCCCTTAGCCTTTCCCCTGAAGAGGTATGCCGCAAGGCAGCGGAGGTTTTTTGGAGTCAGAGTTTTCCTTCTCTGCCTGCTTCTAGTAATGTTATGCTTTGTAAACTTTGTGGTTTCCCATGAATCTCATTGGGGTTTTAAATTCATAAGACAAAAGTTATACCCACTTTTTTGAGAGAGGCCTCCTCTACCCTTGGCTGAAAATAAAGCTGTTGTGGGATAGCACCTTTAAGATTTTTAGAAGCTCTACTGAGTAGTTGTGAGGGTCTGTGAGGTACCTTATGAATTTCTGAGTTCTCAACAAAGAGTCTCACAATAGATCTGAATGTGATCCTTAGGCCAGCTTTTTTTTTTTTTTTTTTCCTTTTAAAAATTTACTTTATTATTTTTTCTTAAATGTATGTATAGCTCACATTTATTTAAATGTTTAACATTGAAACTATTTTAGGTCTGTAGTCAGGAGCTTGATTTTTGTGACCAGAAATATACTATAAAAACTTAATATTTTTATATCAATTAGCTCATGGTAAAATTTTTCTGTTTTTATTTTATTTTTTAATTACAGTTTACATTTAATAGTATTTTGTATTAGTTTCAGGTGTACAGCATAGTGGTTTGACAATCATACTTTACAAAGTGATCTATTCAATCTTTCAAGTACCTGCCTGACACCATATAGTTATTATAATATTATTGACTATATTCCCTATGCTGTACTTTAAATTCCCATTACTATTTGTAGCTATCAATTTTTATTTATTGATACCTTTACCTTTTTACCCAGCCCCCTAATCCCCTTTTCTCCAGCACCCATGAGTCTAATCTTTTTACCTTTGAGTTTATTTCTATTTTGTTTGTTAATTTATTTTGTTCTTGAGATTTCACACATAAGTGAAATCTTATGGTATTTGTATTTTTTCTCTAGCTTATTTCACTTAGAGTAATACCCTTTAGGTTCATTCATGCTGTCACAAATGAAAAGAGTTAATTTTCTTTATGGTTGAGTAATAGTTCATTGTATATATGTACAATCACTTTTTTATCCACTTGTCTATTGATGGGATGGGCACTTGGGTTGTTTCCATATCTTGACTACTGTAAATAATGCTTCAATGCCTATAGGGATGTGTGTATATATATATATATATATATATATATATATATATATATATATATATAATTTTTAAATATGCTTTATTGATTATGCTGTTACAGTTGTCCCAATTTCTTTTCCCTTTGTTCCCCTCCTAACAGTGACTCCCCTCCCTCCAGTTGTGCCCCCTCTTAGTCCATGCCCATTGGTTGTGCATATAGTTCTTCTCAACATATTCCTATCTACTCCACTCACTCCTACTATGCTTCTTTTTTTTTTTTTAATATATTTTATTGATTATGCTGTTACAGTAGTTCCAATTTTTTCCCCTTTACTCCCCTCCACCCAGTATCTCCCTCCCCCAGCATCCCCCCCCAAGTCCATACCCATGGTTCGTAAAAAATAACTATCCCTCCCTCTCAGATATTAAGACCCTTTGTAATCTTGTAAAGGACAATGGGCGAAGGTCTCAAGCTCCTCTAGCTGCTTCAAGCTGGACATGGTCGTCGTCCTACCTACCCTTGGGTCCAGAAATCCCTAATAAGAGTGGGGGTGTGGAGGGGAGGGTGGCCTTCCCACATGGGGAAGGATCATGCAGACTCCAGATCAGTTGGCTGTCTCCGGACAACGGCGTGCTTGGTTTAGCAGGCTGGCATCCTTGTTGTATTCTGGGGGCAACAGATTTGGCAAAAAGGGTTAAAAAGCATCATTCAATCCATAACTACTAGGTGGCAAAAGGCAGGGATTAATTTTTCAATGTTCCACATTAGGAGAAAAAAAAAAAAAAAAAAAAGGGCTTCTTTGGAGGAAGGTGTGCTAGGCACATCTCTCCTGTCCAAAACCCTTTTGCCCATTTTATTTAGTTTGGGCTGAGGGAAATAGTTTATGTTTCCCCCCTCTCAGACCTCTGGGCCCTTTCTGTCCAAGCCATTAGGATAGAAAAGAGAATTCAGTTTTAAAGTGAAGCCCACAGACCACCCCATTCTTCACCAACTCAGCCATTTAGTTCAGCCAAACTGTTGAGTCTCCGGAGGCAGCGCTGCAGAGAGGATTAAGTGAGGCTTATGCGTACAGACAATCACTCAGGTAATGCGGTCATAGGCTTATGCCCTCTGGTTCAATTTTGCTCATTTGTTTGTGTTGTTCATTAGTTTCCTGTAATAGGTGACAGCATAACGTATTTTTCTTTCGTTGCCTGGCTTATTTCGCTAAGCATAATTCTCTCTAGTTCCATCCATGTTGTTGCAAATGGTAGAAGTTCCTTCTTTCTTTCTGCTACATAGAACTCCATTGTGTAAATGTACCACAGTTTTTTGATCCACTCATCTACAGATGGGCATTTAGGTTGTTTCCAGCACTTGGCTATTGTAAATAGTGCTGCTATGAACATTGGAGTGCATAGGTTCTTTTGAATTGGTGTTTCAGGATTTTTCGGATATAATCCCAGTAATGGAATTGCTGGTTCAAAAGGCAGTTCCATTTTTAGTTTTTTGAGGAAATTCCAAACTGTTTTCCATAGTGGCTGCACCAGTCTGCATTCCCACCAGCAATGCACCAGGGTTCCCGTTTCTCCGCATCCTCTCCAGCACAAGTTGTTTGTTGATTTGTTGATTATGGCCATTCTGACTGGTGTGAGGTGGTATCTCATTGTGGTTTTTATTTGCATCTCTCTGATGGCTAGTGATGTTGAGCATATTTTCATATGTCTATGGGCCCTCTGTATGTCTTCTTTGGAGAAGTGTTTGTTCAGGTCCTTTGCCCATTTTTTAATTGGGTTGTCTGTCTTCTTGGTGTTGAGTCGTATGAGTTCTTTATATATTTTGGAGATCAATCCCTTGTCTGAGATGTCATTGGCGAATATATTTTCCCATATGGTTGGTTTCCTTTGCATCTTGCTGATGTTTTCTTTAGCTGAGCAGAAACTTTTTAGTTTGATGTAGTCCCATTTGTTTATTCTTTCCTTTATTTCCCTTGCCTTAGGAGATATATCAGTGAAAATGTTGCTACGTGGGATATCTGAAATTTTCCTGCCTATTTTTTCCTCTAGGACTTTTATGGTATCACGGCTTACATTTAAGTCTTTGATCCATTTTGAGTTTATTCTGGTGTATGGTGTAAGTTGGTGGTCTAGTTTCATTTTTTTGCATGTCCCTGTCCAGTTCTCCCAACACCATTTGTTGAAGAGGCTCTTTTCACTCCATTTGATGTTCTTTCCCCCTTTGTCAAATATTAGTTGACCATATGAACCTGGGTTTATTTCTGGGCTCTCTATTCTGTTCCATTGATCTATATGTCTGTTTTTATGCCAGTACCAGACTGTTTTGATTACCGTGGCCTTGTAGTATAGTTTGATATCAGGTATTGTGATTCCTCCTACTGTGTTCTTCTTCCTCAAAATTGCTGTGGCTATTCGGGCTCTTTTTTGGTTCCATATAAATTTTTGAAGTATTTGTTCTAGGTCTGTGAAATATGTTGCTGGTATTTTAATAGGGATTGCATTGAATCTATAAATTGCTTTGGGTAGTATGGACATTTTAATGATGTTGATTCTTCCCATCCATGAGCATGGTATATGCTTCCATTTATTTGTATCTTCTTTAATTTCTTTCTTCAATGTTATGTAGTTTTCTGAGTACAGGTCTTTTACCTCCTTGGTTAAGTTTATTCCTAGGTATTTTATTTTTCTTGTTGCTATGGTAAATTGAATTTTTCTTTCAGTTTCTATCTCTGAGTTTTTATTGTTGGTGTATAAAAATGCCTTTGATTTCTTAATATTGACTTTGTATCCTGCTATTTTGCCGAATTCACTTATTAGGTCGAGTAGTTTTTTTGTGGAGTCTATAGGGTTTTCTATGTACACTATCATGTCATCTGCAAATAATGACAGTTTTACTTCCTCTTTTCCAATTTGGATGCCTTTTATTTCTCTTTCTTGTCTGATTGCGGTGGCTAGAACTTCCAAGACTATGTTGAATAGGAGTGGGGAGAGCGGACATCCTTGTCTTGTTCCTGATCTCAGGGGGAATGCTCTCAGTTTTTGCCCATTGAGTATGATGTTGGCTTCAGGTTTCTCATATATGGCCTTTATTATGTTGAGGTATGCTCCCTCTATTCCCATTTTGCTGAGAGTTTTTATCATAAATGGGTGTTGTACTTTATCAAATGCTTTTTCTGCATCTATTGATATTATCATGTGGTTTTTGTCTTTCATTTTGTTTATGTGGTGTATTACGTTTATTGATTTACGAATGTTAAACCATCCTTGCATCCCTGGGATGAATCCTACTTGATCGTGGTGTATGATCTTTCTAATGTGTTGCTGGATCCGGTTTGCCAATATTTTGTTGAGGATTTTAGCATCTATGTTCATCAGCGATATTGGCCTGTAGTTTTCTTTCTTTGTTGTGTCTTGACCTGGTTTTGGAATTAGGGTTATACTGGCTTCATAGAATGAGTTTGGCAGTCTTCCCTCTTCTTGTATCTTTTGGAATAGTCTGAGAAGGATAGGAGTTAGTTCTTTCCTAAATGTTTTGTAGAATTCACTTGTGAAGCCATCCGGTCCAGGGCTTTTGTGTGCTGGGAGTTTTTTGATTACTGCTTCAATTTCACTAGCTGTTATTGGTCTATTCAGACTTTCTGCTTCTTCTTGATTCAGTTTGGGAAGACTATAGGTTTCCAGGAATCTGTCCATTTCCTCTAGGTTGTCAAATTTCTTGCCATACAGTTGTTCATAATAATTTCTTATAATCCTTTGTATTTCTGTGGTATCAGTTGTGATTTCTCCTCTTTCATTTCTGATTTTATTTATTTGGGTCCTCTCTCTTTTTTTCTTGATGAGCCTGCTTAAAGGCTTGTCAATTTTGTTTATTTTTTCAAAGAACCAGCTCCTACTTTTGTTGATCTTTTGAATTGTTAGTTTAGACTCTATGTCATTTAATTCTGCTCTGATCTTGATGATTTCCTTCCTTCTACTTGATCTGGGCTTTGCTTGTTGTTCTTCCTCTAGATCTTGTAGCTGTAGGGTTAAATTTTTTATTAGATATTCCTCTAGCTTTTTTAGGTAGGCCTGTATTGCTATGAACTTTCCTCTTAGGACTGCTTTCGCTGTATCCCATAGGTTTTGGGTTGTTGTGTGTTCATTATCATTAGTTTCCAGAAACTTTTTGATTTCTTCCTTGATGTCATTGTTAACCCATTCATTATTTAATAGCATGTTATTCATTCTCCATGAGTTTGAATGTTTTTGAGTTTTTTCCTTGAGGTTGATTTCCAATTTTAAGCCATTGTGATCTGAGAAGATGCTTGATATAATTTCAATTTTCTTGAATTTGTTAAGGCTTGTTTTGTGTCCTACCATGTGGTCTATCTTTGAAAATGTTCCATGTGCACTTGAGAAGTATGTATATTTTGCTTCTTTGGGGTGAAAACTTCTATATATATCGACTAAGTCCATTTGATCTAGAGTGTTGTTCAGTGCCTCCATATCTTTGGTGTTTCTTTGCTTCGAAGATCTGTCCATTGTTGACAATGGGGTGTTAAAGTCCCCTACTATGAGTGTGTTGTTGTCTATATCTTTCTTGGAGTCTTTCAAAAGTTTCCTTACATATTTGGGTGCTCCTAAGTTTGGTGCATATATATTTATAAGGGTTATATCTTCTTGATGGATTTTTCCCTTAAGTATTATGAAATGCCCTTCTTTGTCTCTTTTTATGGACTTTGCTGTGAAATCTGTTTTGTCTGATATAAGTATTGCTACCCCGGCTTTTTTTTCATGTTCATTTGCTTGGAATACATTTTTCCATCCCTTTACTTTCAGTCTGTGTAGATCTTTTGTTCTAAGGTGGGTCTCTTGTAGACAGCATATATGTGGGTCATTCTTTCTAATCCATTCAGCTACCCTATGTCTTTTAATTGGAGCATTTAATCCATTTACATTTAAGGTTATTACCGATAAGTACTTATTCATTGTCATTTTTCCCCTTTGTACTCGTGTTCTTCTCTGTCTCTCTCTGTTTCTTTATCTTCTTAGAGCAGACCTTTTAGCATCTCTTGCATTGCTGGTTTGGTGGAGATGTATTCTTTTAGCCTTCTTTTGTCTTGGAAGCTCCTTATTTCACCCTCCATTTTGAATGAGAGCTTTGCTGGGTATAGTATTCTAGGTTGTAGGCCTTTGTTTTTCATTGCTTGGAATACTTTTTGCCATTCCCTTCTGGCTTGTAGTGTTTCTGCTGAGAAATCTGATGATAGCCTTATTGGAGTACCCTTGTATGTTATTAGTTGTTTTTCTCTTGCTGCTTTTAGGATCCTTTCTTTGTCTTTGAATGTTGCCATTTTAATTATGATGTGTCTTGAGGTGGGCCTGTTGGGGTTCATCTTCATTGGGACCCTCTGTGCTTCCTGGACTTGCGTGACTCTTTCTCTCGTCATGTTAGGAAAGTTTTCTGTCATTAGTTTTTCAAAGAGGTTTTCTATCCCTTGCTCTTCTTCTTCTCCTTCTGGAATTCCTATGATACGGATATTATTATGTTTCATGTTGTCCTGCAGCTGTCTTAGAACCTCTTCAGTCTTGTTCAGTCTTTTTTCATTTTGTTGCATTGTCTGGGAGTTTTTGTGTAGGTTGTCCTCCAGCTCGCTGATCCGATCTTCTGCTTCCTCTAGCCTGCTTTTAATTCCTTCTACTGTGTTCTTCAATTCAGAGATCGTATTTTTCATTTCCTCCTGGCTCTTATTGATAGCTTCTATGTCCTTTTTCATGCTCACGTAATTTTCTGTGAGTTCCTTGTAGTTTTTCTGGAGTTCTTTGAAGTTTCCGCTGAGCTCATTCAGCTTCTCCATAATCCATGTTTTGAATTCCATATCTGATAGTTCGCTCCCCTCTATTTCATTTAGCACTCTTTCTGGGGATTCTACCTTTCCTTTTGATGGGAGGTTGTTTCTCTGTCTCCCCATTTTTTTGACTCCTATTGTTTGTTGGTGCTTCTTGGAATGATCTGCACTTCCTGGATCTGCCTCTGGTGGCGTCAGATCATGTACCAGTCTGGCCCTAGGCAGCCTGTTGGAGACTTCCAGGGATCTACTGCTGTTGTCTGTCTTCTTTGATTGTTAATCTATTCAATCTGTGATTAGCTGTCAGGCTTAAGAACTGTGGGTGTGGCAGCTTAATTCCTGTAGGCAGGGCTTTTGCTTCCCCTCAGGCTGACGCCACTTGGAGGGGAATGGTCTACCCGCAGTACTGGGGATGAGTCAGCACTGGGACCCAGTCAGCTGCTCCTCCAGTTCTCCCCTCAAAGCCACCGTGCCAAATTCTCCCCAAGTGTCTCCAGTCCTCTCTGCCTTCCCTCTGCTTGAGCCCAGGGTAAGTGGTGGCCAAAATATTTTCGTATGTGATCCACTTAAGAGCTCTTTTTCTCCTGCTGTTTCTCTCCGGCTAGCAAGAAAGCCTGTGGCTTTTCGCTTTTCACAGCTGATACTATTTTACTTTCCACTCTGTCGCTGTAGGCTGGGAAGCCCAGCTGGGGGTTTAGACCCTGCCCTTCTCAGGGGGAATCCCCGGCTGCTGAGCTGTTTCTCAGTCCCTTCAGCAGCCACCCGTGTGAGCCCAGCCAGCCCTTCCACGTCTCCGCACTCCCTACCGGTCACGTTGTGATGTAGCGGCCTTTTCTGTCTCTCCGTGGTTATAAGACTTCTTTCCAGCTAGTGTTCCGTTGGTTATTCCAGATGATTTCTCCAAAATTAAGTTGTAAATCCAGACTGGTCCTGGGAGGAGGTTAGTGTAGCTTCCACTTACTCCTCCGCCATCTTGGATCTCCCTCCTTAGGCCAGCTTTTAACGCCATTGTTCTTGCTTTGATCTTTGCCCTGAAGGCATTTCTTACTTTGAGCCAGTTTTTGCTGTCTGGAGAAAACCAGTTTTGCTTGTGAACCCAGCTAGTGCTGGATACTTGGTATTTTCTCTAGATTCTTCCAGAATATTGTATAGTCCCTTCCCCCTGTTTCAAAACTTATTTTGTTCCTCCCCTATTTTATCATAGGCATCTAGGAGAAGCCCTTTTAACTCTCTGACAGATAACTTTTACCCCAAATTATCAGTTTATCAAGGAACCTTTCTATTTTCTGTGGTGTTGCAGGGGGCACTCACTAATTGTTCCGCCAAAGTGACTTTGGTCTTCCTTTTCCCAGCCCCTGATAATAATTTACTCATTGTGCTTCAAGCTTTCCCTAACAGCCTCTGCTGTATATGGTCCCCAGATCAATGGTACACATTTTAGGGTTTGGCTGTGTGGCACCCCACTTTTAGGCCCAAGGTAGGAGAGAAGAAAATAGAAGTATGAAAGCACAAAAGAAATTACTATGAAAAACATTTATAGACCTCACTTTTTAAAATATTTAAAGCCTCACTTTATCAACCCCTCTCACCGTAAATAAGGCTAAAGACAAATAATAAACTGAAATTATTTGAGCCATATATGAGAATATAATTAGATTTAAAAATGGGAAATTATCTTAACAGAAATTCAACAATATGTATCAGAAATTCTTTAAAGTCTATATAATCTTGCCATAATAACTCTACTCTTTGAAATGTATATTAAAGAAATGTCAGAGAAATATTAAGTGTATTACTATGAGGATATGCATTACAACATTATGCATACTAAAATAGATTATGAAGAAAAATAAGAAATATAGATGTTCAATTATAAGAGATTGATTAAATAAATCATAATGTATCTGTAGTTAAAATAGTGAAGAGATATTAAAATCATGTTTTCTGAGAATGATCATATGTAGGAAAGTTCACAAAATGTCTAATAAGCAATTAGATTCAAATATATATGCACTGAATAAAAAGGAAGAATAAATAAATATTGAGTGGCTATTTTTTAAATACTTTTTGCAAGAATTAGATGTTACAATGAAAAAAGTCAACAAATATTGTATACAATTTCTAGCACTTGGTGGATCCCCATGTGTTCAATTAATGTAGTGATTTTCAACCTGTTTCATCTCATGGCGCATGTAAACTAATTACTGAAATTCTGCCACACACCAAAAATTATATATTTTTGCTGATCTGAAAAAAAAAAGGGTATAATTCTGATTTATTCACACTGGGCAGCTATTGTTGTATTGAATGTTGTCATTTTTTTATTTAGCAATCTAAGAGAGAAGAGGTCAGTGCCTCTGAATAAACAGTCAGGTACTGCATGTTTTGAAAATTCTTCTGGCACACTGGTTGAAAATCACTGAATTAATAAATTATATATTTAAAACACATAGAAATTGTGACTCTCACTTCCCTTAAAACTGGACCCAGGTTCAGAGGTTAAGTATCTAATGATCTAATCTAATACTAAGCCATTCTGATAGACACAGTTAGGGCTAGGCACGGGCTGGCAACACTGGGTTATGGGAAAGTTAGGAAAAGAAAAAAAACCTGATACTTGCTTTAGAAAACAATGATAAGCAAATAAAAACAGGAGAATTTTTTTTTACTTTACTCTTGAAACATCAAATCTGTGAGAGAGCCTCTATACTTAGTAGAAAGTCTAGGGTTTAGAAATTAAAAGTAGAAAATATAATAGAATTTCAAGAAAAAGGATTTTTGACATTTCCCTGGATCATTGGGACAAAAAATAACAAATGGTTATGAAGCGCTTTGCAAATGTAGCTGTGTTGTAAAACATCAGCCTTGGCACTAACTTTTGAGGGGTTCGCAACAATCAATTTGTTCTTGGTCCTGCAGGCATCACTGCCAAGTACCATTAGTGCTGGAAGCCATAAACAGCCACCCAGGACCTGGCCATGATTCCTTCCTGGAAATCTTAGTTTTCAGTCTCTGGGATGGAGCTCGCTCTGACTGCTCATTATAACACAAGTGATTATTCACCAAAACTTGTCTTGCTGGAAGGAATTCATTCCTCTCTCCACAGATGTCCCCCCACTCCACCCTGATCCCAAGCAGCATGAATGTGGCTAAAAATAGCAGCTACTCAATGACTACAGCGGGCAGCCATGGTGAAACTTTGCATTTCATGGTTTTCATGCCCTTGGTTTCAGTGCACTGTCCTCATGCCAATTAACCCTTAAAGAAGTCCTGGTAGCCGAACACTGTCTTATTCTCTCTCGAGTCTCAGTCCTTCAGACAGAAAGCACATTTCTTGTGGATAAACTCTGTTTTTGCCTTATGGAAAATTCTTCCTTTCTCTCTGTTTTTATTTATTTACGGTTTCTTATTTACTTGTCTGTCCTCTCCTTTCCTCTCAGCTGGAGTGGCAGAATAGGAGGGACAGTTCTACAACTGTCACTACACTTCCTTATCACATTGTGTGCTGAAAATAAGACAGTCACTAACACCTACTATGTGCAAGTACACACAAGGCATTATTGTGGATAATCATGTAATTTTTATTCTCTTATTACATCAACCTCAGGAAAATCAGCATTTGACTCCAATCTTTGGTTTTACTGTGATTTTAATATTTCTGGTCTCCTTACCCTGTTTGGTATTAACTGTCCGCTAATGTGAAGGACTAGTGAATGAAATTCTGATTTCAGTATGTCCATGTAAAATCCTGTTGAAAAGAGTCTTCTAACATCTTTTGCAGACACACAGCTGTCTTGTTGATCCAGAGAGCCAACCATTTTGGCTCAAATTCTCCTACATAATTACCCCAAAGTGCCTGGGTTCTCTCATGCTGATAGGACCACCACATGTCCCACAGTTCTTATGTAAGATGCTTAGACTGATTCAACTCAACTCTAACCCTCATGAAGAAAGATGATGGACAGATGTGGTCTCTGCCCTCAAGGAATTTATAACTTAACCATGCATGCTGACTGTGGTTATAAATACAGCATCTCATGTTATTCTTTCATTTTATAAGGGGTTTGGCCCTGAACACTTTATTTATATTCAGTCATTCAGTGTTCACGATGAGTGTGTAAGATAGTAATTGTTTTCCCCCCACCCAGCTTTATTGAGATATAATTCCCACATAATATGGTACCAGTTTAAAGTATATGGTGTAATGATATGATACACATATATATTGAGAAATGATTCCCATCATAACGTTAGTTAACATAGCCTTCACCTCGCATATTATCTGTTTTGTTTTTGCTGTTATGTTGAGAACATTTACATCCCATGTAATTCAATTGTCAGGTTCTGTTCTCAGCGGATTGATGAGCAGTAAAGTGAACCTAAATTCTAGTCAGACCAATGATGGAACATGATCTCTGCCTTGTGGTTCTTGCTTATTCAACTCTAAAAAATAATATTAATAGTTAACTCTTTTCAATACTACGTACCAGATACTGTTCTAATAAATGCTTTATATGTGTTGAATCATTTTATTCCCACAACAACCATGTATTTATCATTTTCTTTTGTGGGATATGTTCAGAATTCAAGGTCACACAGGAAAAATAGTATAGAGGCAGGATGCAAACCCTGATGGTCTAATTTGACAGCACATGTTCTAACTATAATAGTAAACAACCACAGTTAGTCATGAAATGCATATTTATTACAATATCAGTTCCTTAGAAAGCTGTTTGACAAAAGAGGTTCTGTAATATATAAATTTGGGAAACGTTGCATATACCTTGTGTGGAATCCATGGTATTTTATTTTATTTTATTTTGACATGATAAAAGCTATATGTAAACAAACACTCCAGGAAGGAAAACAATTTAATTTGGCATAACACAACTTCCCCAAACGTTTTGCCCATGGAATGAATACTTCCCACTGCGTAATTCCTTAACATGCTGCTGAAAAAAAAGACTTGTGAAAATGCACTTTAAGGGAAAGATCATAACCGAAAACGATGTTTCTGAAAAAGATTCTTAGTGATGAAATGCGATAAAGATTCCTATAAAGTCAGGGATTTGAGAACAGTTTCTGTGTTACGTTTCAGTAAAGCGTGACTTAAATGTTAGCTGACTCTTCTTTTTCTTTCTCTCTACCTCCGTTCCCATCTGTAATTCATCTTGTGTTTTTAAATGTTTACTTGGCATGTTTCAGTCCTGTCTACACTGAGAAGGCAAACCTTTATGTATTTAAGTTTATATATTTACTTTAATTAAAAATGTTTAAAAAAGAAAAACATACATCTAGACAAATAGACATGTCACATGTGTCAGCTAATTAATTTCAGCAAGTGAACATGTGTGCCATCAGCATCCTGATCAAACCACAGAGTGTTGTGAGAGTCCTGGGAGCCTGTCCCTGTCCAGTGACTACCCGCCCTCACCCAGGCAGACCACTACCCTGACTTCTCTCTATAGGTTTGTGTTTCTTTCTTTACAGTTTCTTGCAATGTAATTGACATCTATGAAATAGTATACATTTCAAGTTGTATTTTTTGATGAATTTTGTCATCTGTAACAATCAATATAATAAATACATCCACATGTATCCACCATCTCTAAAATTTTCTTTCTGATCTCCATCCCCAAGCAGCTACTGGTCTGCTTTCTGTCACTATAGATTAGCTTGTATCTTCTAGATTTTATATAAATGGAATCATACATGTGTATCTATTCTTTTTTGAGGGTATCTGGCTTATATCACTCACCATAACTATGATATTCTGAGACTCTTTCATTTTGTTTTGTGCATTAGTAATTTGTCCCTTTTTATTGCTGAGTGGTATTCCATTCATTGTATGGCTGTATCACAATTTGTTTATCCATTCACCTGTTGATGGACATATAGTTTGGAGGCCTTTTAGTTTGGAGGCCTTGCAAATAAAACTTCCGTGAATGTTTATAAATAAGTTTTTGTATGAGCGTATATTTTCATGCCTCTCCTGTAAATACCTAGAAGTGACATGGCTGGGTCATATCATATGGTCAATGTATGTCACACTTTTTAGGAAACTGCCAAAGATTTTAAAGTGAATATAACAGTTTATATTTCCTCCAGTAATATATAGATTTCCAATTGTTCTATATCCTCACCAACACTTGATATAATCAGTTTATCATTTTTGTCCTTCTGAGGAGTGTGTAGTGATACTGTATTGGGGATTTTAATTTACGTTCCCTCAACAACATCTTTTTCATGTATAATTTGCCATTTGTACATCTTTGGTGAACTGTCCAAATATTTTGCCCTTTTTAACTGGGTTGTGCATTTTAGTTTTGTGACTTGAAAATTCTTTCTCTAATTTGGACATGAGCTCTTAGTTGAAAATCAGTTTTACAAATATTTTCTCCCAATCTATGGAGGGGCTTCTCATTTCTTAACAGTGTGTTTAGAAAAAGAAATGGTTTTAATTTCAATGTATTACTTAGGTTCTAAGATAAAATTTTGATTAATTTTCGTTTATGGTGAGATATGGTCAAGTTGTTTTATTTGTTTCTTTGTTTATTTTTGGTATAAAGTTATTCAATTGTGCTACCGTAATTTGTTGAAAAGATTTCTTTCTCCCATTGAAATGCCTTGATTTCTGGGTCAAAAGTGAATGACCATATATGTATGGGATTATTTCTGGACATTCTGTTCCATTCCATTGACCTATTTGTCATAATTTACATTAACACATTGTCTTAATTACTGTAGTTTTACAATAATTTGTGAAATCAGGTAATGTACCTCTTTCAATAATGTTTTGGCTGTTTGATGTCCTTTGCACTTACATATAAATTTTAACATCAGCTCGTCAATGGCTTCTGGGACTTTGATTGGGAATATATTTAATATATAGATCAATTTGGGGAAGAATACACATCTTTAAAATAGTGAGTCTTCTGGTCCCTATATTCAGTATGTTTCTCCATTTATTTGAATCTTTAATTTATTGCAGCAAATTTTTATGGTTTTCAGTGTTTAGATTTTATACATCTTTTATTAGAGATTCCTAATTATTTTGTGTTTCTGATACTATTGTAAGTGGTATTTAGAATTTCAACCTCTTGCTAGTTCAATGTAAGTAAATTTTGCCTGCTTGACAACTCATATTCTTTTCTGAAGCACTAGAGAATTCATTGCCAGAGTCTGGGTTCTCATCTGTAATGCGATAATATTTTAAAAGTCTGCTATGAAGGAAAAATACAAAAGAGTTCCACTGTCTTTGAGACAATCTGTGAATCATTGTTGGATGTCCTCATTCATATTTTTTACTCACTGAAGTTGAAGGTGAAAGAAACATTTTAAATGTTCTTAAATTTTTTTTTTTAGAAACCTTAAGGTCAGGGGTGAGGAGAAAGAAAGCTTTAAGAAAAAGACTCAATATTTGGTTTTAGACCTAAGTTTGCTATTAACACACAGATGGCTCAAGCCATAGTATTTATATCATGAGTTACAGAGTTCATGAGTCCACTAACTGATGGAAGACCTTATAATCTGTCATTGTAAACATCCTAGTAAAATCTTAACATTTTCACCTATTCTAGATTGCCATACTATAAATATTTTAGTAATATTAGGCCTTTAAATACTTTGCCAAACCTACTTCCCCCAACACACACACACACACACACACACACACACACACACACACACACACACTCCAAACAAGGTTTCATAGACTAAATTATGACACCTCCCCCCAATTCATATATGAAGGACTTAATTCCCACTATGATTATTGTAGAAAGGGGTCTTCTGGAACTAATCAAGGTCAAATGAGGTCATAAAGATGGGTGCTAATCCAATAGGACTAATGGACTTATAGTGAAAGGAAGCTCTCTCTTTCTTTGTTTCTCTCAACTGCATGCCCTGAGGAAAGGTTGTGTGAGCACACAACTAGAAGGTGGTTGTCTGCAAGCCAAGAAGAGAGTCCTCACCAAAACCCAACCATGCATGCAGCGTGATCTCGGTTTTCCAGCCTCCAGGCTGTGAGATAATAAGTTTCTGTTTTTCAAGCCATCCAGTCTATGGCATTTTTATATGGAAACTTGAGTACACCAATATGAAAGTCAAATGCGATCATATTTCAAATGGCTTTCTTTGTTATATAGTTACTTAATTTGTTGCAGTGAATTTGCTGATTATTCTGGCAGATTTAAAATATATTGATAGGTAACCTGTACTCACTACAATCCTGATATTGTCTCATTGGTTTACTACTGGGTGTATTACTATTATTACCACAGAATGAGCAAACTGCAATGCATTGAACAGTTTATTAAATGACATCTCTTCTCAGAGTGTGAAAATATTCGACCCCTTATAAAATTAGGCATTATTTTGCTAAAAATTACTTAGTATAGTGGATGGTTAATAGCTTTCAGCTTAAAAAGAACTTGGTAAAGGAAGATAGAAAATTCTGTCAATAATATTTGTTAACATGATTTGATTGAATATTTAGGATCTGAATTTCTGGTAGGGCTTCTTCCAGTATTTCTAATATTTTCTTTTTTCTTAAATTTTCCAATAGATTCAGAACCACAACTCATTTTTTATTCTCATCTGAGGACATACTTATTGATTTTAGGAAGAGGGGAGAAGAGGGAGAGAGAGGGAGAGAAACATTGGTATGTGTGAGAAACATCGATCAGTTGCCTCTCATCCACGCCCTGGCCAAGGATGGAACCCACAACCTGACTGGGAATCAAACTTGTGACCTTCCAGTTTACAGGATGACACTCTAACCAACTGAGCCACACTGGCCAGGGCCACAATTCATTTTTGTGAGAGAGGTAAACAGTCAAGACTTATCTCATGGACATTCTCTTAAGCACCATTGGTGCTACTCATGGCAATTCTTTAGTTTTTCAAAGAATGTCTTTTATTAAAAAGTTCCTGGGTAACTTGTCCATGTAGTATTTTGAGACTCTGGTGCTCTTGAAGAGGATGTCTTCATTCCTTAGTGAAAAATAATGAATTACACAGTTTACCTGGTAAATAACTGTATACGCTGTTTTCCTGGTAAAATATCAATCAATGCACTCTAAATATAATATTAGCAGGCTCCCACTTGCTCCACTTTCCAGGAACATGAATACTCGTTATAGGAACCACATCGATAAGGTATTCTAGCTGGAATGTGTTGTTGAAAAGATAATGGTATTTTTATTAAAAATTAATTAATAAATGTTTGTGATCAGCTGACAGGCAAAATTAACTTCTTAAAAAATCAATCTGTTATAAAAAATTGAGATAATAAAAAAGAAAACCCTTCCAAATCCTAAATATTCACTAATAAGTTAATTTAGTTTATTTCCTCCCAGTGATTTTTATTTTTATTTTTTTTATTGTTGTTCTTTTGCAGTCTCCCCCCCCACCATTTTTCCCATTTTCCCCCATTGCTCTCGCCTCCTCCCAGTATTTTTAATGTACATATTCTGTGTACACAATTATAATTGGGTTCATGATGAATCAATGCAAGTTTAACAAGGAGAACAAATGTATTATACAATTACAGCTATTTAGTTCTATTTTCACTCTTTCCCATTTATATATAAATATAAATGTAAAAATAAATATATAGTTAAAGGCAAAACTGAAGGTTTATGAGTTAGGATTGTACTATATGAAATACAAACACACAAGAAATTTCTTTGGTCAGACCAAATCTCTTTAAAGAAATAAATATATCTTAAACAGTCTTTGGAAAAATACATGTGTGGTGTGTTTTTTTAGAATCTAACACTTGCCCCGCCCTGCCCCTTACTTACTCACACTGTGCCAAATTAGACTGAAGCTGTAGGAAAATAAACACCCTGATAAGAAATGAAATATTTAGGTAATTGTAAAGTTCTTGGAAACCTCCAGATGTTTGGCATTCTGTAAAGAAACTGTCACATGACTGAATTTTTCACTTTACATCTGAGTGTTTTACTACCACAGACACATTCTCTAGACTGTTTATATGAAATATTCATTTCTTGTCATGATTCTTTAGAATAGAGTTCATTTTAAAATGACGGCAATGAAACTAATTATATATCTTCCATGTATCTGTCGAGCCACAGATCAATGTTTGAAAGTAAATATTTGAAGACATGTATTATAAGTATACACTTAGTATACTTTTAAAAAAATCCTCACCCAAGGACATGTTTATTGATTTTAAAAGAGAAAGGAAGGGAGAAGGAGGGAGAGAGAGAAACATTGATTAGTTGCCCCTGATACTTGCCCCAACTGGGGATCAAACCCACTAACCCTTGGTGCATGAGACCATGCTCTGCATCACCTGGCCAGGGCTACATAGTATCCTTTTGTCCTTTTACACCTGTACAAGGTATGAAGAAATTAGATTAATCTTGGACTGACAATTGAAAATCATGAGTCTACTATTAAATATTTCTTAGCATTTATCCCATGGGTGACTCCTCCACAGTATGCGTTGGCTTGAAAAGTGATGCCACACCATGAATTCTAGCTCAGCGGTCACAAAACCAAATGTCCTCAAGGACCAGAGTGAGAAATAAATGAGTTAAGTGGGATGGATAAAAGACAAAAGGAACTCCTTGGGACAGTATGGGGATAAACAAAATTCCTAAATTTCCTACCATAAAAGATTTTTTAAAAGATAGTGAGACCCTAAGAAAACATTTCTGGGCACTGAGTTTGTTCAAGTTTTGAAATTTTAATTTTAGTCTAATTTACCTCTTTTATAGAAAATAAAACTGAGGTCTAGTTTATAATACTATATTGCGGCCTATATAAAACTAGAACCCAGTTATTTTGACCCCTAACCCAGTAATCTCACTACCCCACTACCTTTTCTTATGCTGTTTGCAGGACATTTACATGTCATTCAGTAGATTCTTCAGATTCGTTCACAGAATTGTGTGTTGTCAGTACCTTCAAATAACATAGACATGAGTTCAGAGAGCCTAGCTTTATAATTACCACAATATTTTTTGTATAATACAATTATTACAAGCATGCTCTTAGAAGTATAATTCAATTCAAGACCCAACTTCATCATTTAAAAGTTGTGTGACTATGGGAAATGAGTCACTGAATCTCTGTGAATCTCAGGGTACTCATTTATAATACAGAAAACCTAAGAACACTCCTTCAAAGGGTTGTTGTGAGAAATAAATGAGATGATGTCTTTGAAGTACTTAGTTCAATGCCCCAAAGAATATTAAATACTAAATAAATATTGCTTGTTGTGGTTACATTATAGGAACTTTCAACATAGAATTGTTATTTTAGGAATTAATTATCTATACAATTATTCCTTGACATATCTAATTTTCTGTACAATGCCAGATTTGGAAAAATGGATTTATTTGTCCATGTATTCATTTAACCATAAGTTATTTAACATTTAATATGTGCTAGGCAGTTTTCTGGGCACTGGGTTTATAATGTAAGAATATACATGAAGTCCATGCCATCATGATGTGTGCAGTTTTGTGGAATAAATACAATAAATTTATTGAAGATTAGAGGGATAAAGGGATGAATAGGAAGAGAAAGAGAGGAAGGGAAGGAAGGAAGGCAGGCAGGAAGGATATGGGAAGTTTATGGTAGGTCAAGGGTTCAAGATCATAAAACCTCAAGTAAGATAACATTAGAATATTTAATGAATTAAAAGAAGCTTAGTGAGGTTGGAGCTAAGGAAGATGGGATGAAAGTCAAAGGCGAAGTCAAAGAGGGAATCAAGGGCTAGATCATATAGAGCTACAGGCCATGATAAAACATTTCTTCATTATTCAAAGGTGAAAAGGAAGGTAGCAGAGGGTTTGAATAGGGAAATGCCTTGATGTGATGTTTTAAAACCACTTACTCTGGCTGCTGAGTAGAAGACTGTGGAGGGGCAAGAAAGGAAAAAGCAGGTAGACCACCATTAACTGCAATAGTTGAAGAAAGAGATGACGACACCTTGGGCTAGCGGCAGATAGAGTGATACATGATGGAATTCAGGATGGAGTCAGAGGGAATACAATCTGCAGATAGGTTAGAAGAAGAGAGTAAAAGCAAGGAATTGGATTCACTAGGGCAGCAATTATCAACCAGTGTGCCACAAGAATTTTTAAAACATCCAATACCTATTTAGTCAGGGGCACTGACCTCTTTTCTCTTAGACTGTCAAATTAAAAAAAAAAAAAAAAGTCAACAGCCAACACAATAGCCATCCAGTCTGAATGAACCAAAATTATACCTATTTTTTTTGTCAGATTGGCAAAAATTATAATGTATTTTTTGGTGTGTTGCAGAATTTTAGTACTTAGTTCATGTGTGCCCTGAAATGAGAAAGGCCAAAAATTGCTGATCTAGTGAACAGGAGCGACACATTGATTCGGGGTAGACTGGAGGGAGAACTCGAAGGGAAAATCACCAATCTGCCTTGGTTCTGTCTGTGTGAAGTGCTCCTTAGGTGCTCGAGGAGTGAGAGGGGGTGGAGAGAGTTCAGGGGAGGAATGAGTCTGAGATTCTTTGGGAAACATCAGCCGGTAGGACTGGATGAGGTCATCTCAGGAGTGAGTATAGAGAAAGTCAAGTAAAGCTGAGGATGTTGGGACCTAAAGCATTCCAATGGTGTGAAGTACAAAAGAAGAGATGCTTAAGGAAGAAATTCTGGTTTTCTTCTTCATTCTAGCAAAATGAAACGACACTGTGTGTTGCTTAATTTTTTTTCCTGCCAGCCCTGCTTCACCAGTTATTTCATTCTAACTAGAACTTCTAATTACACCCTTTGATTTTATGGAGTTGTTTTGGACTTCTGGCTCTGTAATTGTGAAATAGGATTCAGTGCAATCGATTCGAAGCCATTATGTTCTCCAGTGTATAGGAATTTACTGGTGTAAATGGATAGGACAATGGTCATACTCTGGCCAGCCTATCTTATTCCCAGAGGCTATTGAGTTGAAATCAATGTAATTATGTTATAATTATGGAGAACAATATAATCAAAACCTACTTAGGGGGATCATTTAAGGAAAAGACCTTACATGACATTTTTCAGTGAAATGAAGATTTCCCATGAGAAGGCAAGTGTCTTCAGTAGCAGAGAGAAAATAGATATTAATATTAATAGCTGGCATCAGTGGAAACATTCTCTCTTTAGGGAAATACCCAGATAAGTTACATGAAGTGGAATATGAGACCATGAGAAGGAGGTTAGGAAGGAGCCAGCAAACAAAAAGAGATCATTAAAAATGCACAAACAGGAAGAAAGCGCCAAAGCCTGAGGAACATTGTGAAGTTGCCCAGGAAATTTGGAAACAGTAATGTGCCTAATGATTATTGGCTAAAATGTTATTACTGCAGTGATTTAAACTTTTTTTTAACTCTAAACTCCAAGCCTTCATGAAAGTGTGCTACACACACGATGCCTTCTGTCACTGCTTTTGTATATTATGTCTGGATGTATTTATAATTTTTTTAAATGTGCAAAGCAAGGCATAGTGCTGAGGTTAACTCCAGGACAGGTGATATAACACATTCAAAACTTAGCATGGGGGTGCGAATTGAGATCCAGAAATGGCCAGAAGGCCTGACTCACCTCCTTGACCCCCTGAATTCAAAAACCAGGATTTAACTAGCTATATATTGTGAATTGGAGGCTTGACTCTAAAGAGCAACATATGTAATGGTTATTGTTGTGGTTTTCTCTGTGTTTACTGTGCTGTCTTCACGCTGTTTTGAGGCCCTGTCTACAAGCAGATCCTTCCCCTTTTTGAGTGCCCCATTAAGCGATACTTCCCACTTCCTTTATCTGGCTTTCATATTCCAGGTTACTATGCACTCTTTGTAATCACCCCATGGTCAGCTACTGCACAACTGGGAACAGCCCCTAGGCCTCAGGGCCTGTGCAATTATTCAAATTAACTAACCTGCAGGGATCCCTGGAAACCTAGCAAGCCCACCCAGTGGCTACACAGACGGTACCCCTGTAGCTCCAGTTCACTGTCCCTTTCTTGTACAACCTCCTCTGTGGCCTTCTCACTCTTCTGGGGCAACTAAGAGTTCTGCCTTTTATATATCCATGTGCCAGTGTGTTGTGTTCCACCCTCAAAACACTCCTTAAATTTTATAAAACACAAAGAAACATCAGCTTGATATCTGGAAATTATTTCAAAAATCGAAAAGTAAATACTTATTCCCTAATCTATGGACAGCACATCTTTCAACTGGCTGTGTAAGAATCACGTCAAGGGATTTGTTAGAAATGGAGACTGATGTTCCATCCTGGACAACTGAGTCAGGGTATGAAGCAAGAAACTGCGTTTCTAAGCTTTTCAGCTGATTTTAATATACACCCTGACATAGGAACTCCTCGTGTGGACGATACACCTAAGGCACTGGCTGCCTCCCCTTTAAAGATTGTGATTCTGGATTGACATCCTAGATCTACTTTTCACTACTGTGTTCCATGGAGCAAGTCAATTAAACTTTTTTGAGATTCGGGGTTCTTTTCTGTAAAATGACCATGATAACTCGCTGGATTGGTATGATGATTACACGAAAAATTGTCTAAAACTACCCAGTAAAATCACCAGAGCTTAAAATGCAATAGTTATTTATCATTATTCTGACAGAACAAACACTAGAAAAAAATTACTATGTAACAAGGGTTAGAAAGAGCAGACATTTACAAAGTTTGAGAACAGGAGTTAGAAATTGTAAGAAGTCTTCAACCCTTAGAGATATATATACAGCCCAGATTTGTATATTCAACAGGTTTTGCCCTACTAACGTGGTTGATAGTAATTCAGTAATTAATCCTCAAAGTTTAGCTTATGAGTATGATGCCTCTGTGATGTAAACATTTATTCATTTGTGAGTCAGTGTTCATCGAAGAGCTGCTTACAGGACTTATTCCAGTTGCTTCCTTGGCAGGTTGGACGCGTCCCTGCTTCTGGCACACTTCCTATGCCTGCGTAGGGGGCTTTGGTGTTTACCTAGATGGTTGTACGTAATGCATCCACAACCCTGTTCTCTCACATGCTCTCGCAAGTTTCTCTTCTTTGAAGTCTTTATCTTCATCATTGAAGAAGCACATCACATTGTGTAAATGTACAACAGCCTTTTTATCCACTCATCTACTAATGGAGACTTGACTTGGGATGGTGAATATACAATACAATAAACAGATGATATATTATAGGATTGTATACTTGAGACCTATATAATTTTATTACCAATGTCACCCCAATAAATTCAATTAAAAATAAATTGATTAACTCACACAAAAGCACATCAGTTAAGGAGTGCTAAGTCTCAAAGATGAAGTAATTGCTAAGAAAGTTTTAGATAAATCTTCCACATGTGGAAGCCTTTGGAAGAAATAGTGATGAAAATGTTCGCAAATACAGTCATCCCTTTGTAACCTCGGGGGGACAGGCCCAGGGTTCCCTGCATATCCTAAAATCAGCAGGGGCTTGAGTGCTCTATGTAAAATGGCGTAGCAATGCAAGCAAACAGCCCTCTGCTTTGGGGTTCCAAGACAGGGATGAAAAATACTGTTTTGGATCTGCAATTGGTTTAATCTGCATATGTGAAACCCAGGGATATAGAAGGCCAACTATATTTTTTGAAGGAAATCCATGTATAAGTGAACCCATGTAGTTCAAAGCCTTGTTGTTTAAGGATCAACTGCACGTACATACTAGGATGATCTAGTGTCTATCTGGGCTGGTTTGCATGACACTAAGTTTTCTATACTCTCTCATTTGACTATAAATTGTCCAAAGGAAGGATTCTGTTTTCTATTAGATTTTTAAAAATGGTGACTCCTAACTTATTTTGATGCTAAGCACAGTTTCTTAGCATTGAAAATGTATCGGGGCTATCATGTTTCTCTCTAAAGCACAGTAATTGCCAGTACTCTCACATTGCCCTTCCCTGTTTCAGAAAGAAAAGGAGAGAGATGAACTTCAGATCTCTGTTGAGATGATTACCCTTACTTTCTTTACTGCTCAGTGGCCTGATGATCATGAGCACTTTATTACCTTCTCTGAGTCCATTTATTCGCTTACAGAATTAGCAATGTCAATACTTGCCACTTAGGAATGCTTTGAAGATTGCATCAAATAAAGTTGATGCACATAAAAACTAATTTGTAAACTTTCAATCATAATGAATATTCATTACTGTTTTATTTTTCATTTATGCCGCCAGTATAAGACTTGGGGAAATTGACTAGACTACCTTTCCTTACATCTTTCATCACTTCCGTTCAGACGCAAACTAACCCAGTATTCTCATCTTCTGCCCCTACTCCCGCCTCACTTGGGTCCTTATAGGTCACTGTCACTTGTTCACTTTTTAAGGGTAGAAATTATCCAAGGAAAAGTGGCGATGGTGCTCTGCAAGTCCTGCTTCCTCTCAGGGGAGCACAGTGAAGGACTGGATTCTTTGTGCACCTGGCAGTTGGCAGGTGCTGTGAACTTGACAAGAGCTATTTTCAGTCACTGCACCTGGATTCCTCCCAGGTCCCACAGGAGTGGTCCAGTTTTGAAACAGGAGATCTATGTTCTAATTTCAGACCCACCATGGGCAAATCAATTTTAATCCTATTATTTACTGTGCTCGGTTTCCGCAAATTTCAAGGAAAGATGCTCTCCTGGCCTCTCATGTTCTGTAAGAAAATTTTCTCATGGACACAGACTGCTGTAAAATTATTAGAGACAGATGTAGTTTCATCTTGTAAACACAGGTACAACAGTTTAAGGCTCAGGACTGTGCTTGAACCTCAGAACATAATCAAGGGGTACAGGCAGAAATTAAGTGTTTTCCTTACATGGACACTTTTCTGTGATCCTTTTACTTAGCTAGTAAAAATAGAAATGAAGTATCCAGAAATTGTAAATCTTTTTGCGTTATTTTTTTTCCTTTTTGTTTTTCCTCAAGAAAAAGAATCTTTTTTGAAAGTCTCATCTTCTAAAGAAGCTTTGAGCTCACACAATTTTTTTCTTAGGGCACGTGTACACTGCTCAAACTTCAGGGCAATGCTGCTCCTGACAGATTTCTCTTCAGTAAATCACTGCGTGTGCTTGCGTTTATTACCAAGGCGATAAAAACTTAAAGGGAGGAAACAGAGTAGTGTTATTACATAACCCTCAGTTAAAATGGCGTATTTATTTCTAGTCAACGAGAGAACTGAAATTGGTCACTTTAAATATCCATTCAAATACACACAGCTATGGATCCCTCCTTTAGTGCCAGAGATATAAAAAGAAAGATTTAAACATGGCTCCTGTCCAGTCAGTCAACATTCAAAAGAATTTCCACTATTTATTATATGGTGTCCCTGGCATCTGGACTGATGTCCTTAAAGAAGAAGTAGCTTTTAAGATATTAATTAGGTTCCTGTCTTTAATGCTATTGTGAATAAAAGTCAGGAGGAGAAAGGAAAGACTGTAAATAGCATATTTTTGTAAATCTCAACCCTATCTCTCTGACTATAGAAACTATAACAAATTAAGGAGACCTCAGTTTATAGACCAGGCTCATAAACAAAACTCGAACCATGTTGTTAATGCAGTATAGGTTTCTATTTTATGGGTGTTAATTCCCATTCAGTGTACAAATGTCACACATAGACCCAATGGATTAATATAATTCTGAAAAAAAAGTATTCAAAAACAAAGCAGTAAGGTCCAGAGGCATATGGAATGAAATACGCAAAAAGGAAAATGCGTTTATCAAGAAGAAGAGCAGCGACTTGTTTTTCATAAACGTATCAGCATCTGCTATTTCACTGTGAAGGATTTTTAAAGTGGACACGAGTCAACCAGGCATTTAAATAAGGAACTGATAACAGTAATTGAGCACTTTGAGTAAAGTATGGTGGCACTTTGGTATAATAATTTATTTGGATTCTTCTTCATCCTTCTTGAGATGACAGTAAAAAAATGAAGTATTGCATTTTTCAAAGTAGAAAACTCAGTAACAAAAAGCTGAAACATGCAGATGGAAAAACCTAGTAGGAGCCAGAAGATTCATTCTGCTTAACTGCAGTGGACTCTCGAATTAAAGGCTTCAGGTATCTCAAAAGTTAGGGGTCGAGGATAGGTTTTAGAAAAGAAAGATTAAAAGATATGGTGAACATATACTTTGTGGAACATATTAGGACATTCTTGAGAGTAAGAGGGTACGTTATTAGCTATTAACTATGATAAGAGACATACATTATGATTGTCCTGGGCAATAACACATCAACTCTATGTTGAAGTACCTGCTTAAATCTTTCTTTTACATTTGAAATATACTCTTTTCAAATTGATTTGTTTTTACATGCAGTGTTTTTGATACCTTTGTCTGATATGTGTTGGATATCTTCTATTTTATAACTTGTTTTTCAATTCTTAGGGTGTTTTTAAAGAAATATAAATTCTTAATTTTAATATTGTCAAATGTGTTCATTTTCCTTTTTCTATTAATGCTTTCTGTGCCCTTTAAAAGAAATATCTCTCTTAATAAGATCATGAAGATACATGATTACATAATTTTCTAAAGCTATTAAGCTTAATTTCCACCTTTAAATTTCAATCTACCTGAAATTAATTAATTTTGTGCAAAGTCTGAGATAAGAGCCATAGATATGTATAGTTATATATTTAAATAATATTTATGCATAATCCAACATCATTTTTTGAAAGCTCATGTTTTCCATATTATTCTCATAAGTCAATTGTCCGTGTATAAGGAGTGGACTTGTTTCTAGTTTTTTAAAATTAAATTAAGCTTTATTTAATTAATTTCCCCTTTCCCTAGGTCTTTCTGGCTACATGTAACAAAACATGCTGAATGTGTATATATATATATGTATATATATATATATATATATAGTTTTTCTATTACAGCTGCCCCATTTTTCCCCCATTGCACTCCCCTACTCTGCCCCGCTCCCCACAGTCAATCCCCAGTCTGTCGTCCATGTCCGTGGGTAATTTACACTAGTTCCTTGACTAAACTCTTCCTTTTCTTTTCTTCTTTTCCCCATCCCCCTCACCCCAGAATTTATTTTTAATAGCTTTAAAAAATTATCTACTAAAGCATATCTTTATACATAATTGCTCTTCTTCAATAGGGTCATGGATACAATTGACCATTTGCATTTCAATATACATTTTATAATTAGTTTGCCAAGTTTCATAAAAATTCCTAATGGAATCTTGAGAGAATTAAGTCTAAAAATCAACCTAAGAAAAACTGTGATTTCTACAATGATGTGTTTTCCAATCTATCAATTATAGATTTTCCATTTATGTAGATTTTTAATAATTTTTCTTAAAGTTCTATAATTTTTCTCAAATAAGATCTCACCTTTTTTCTTAGAATATTTTTGATACTATTGCAAATGTTATATTTTCAAAACTTATTTTCTGAGTTTTTACTACTGGTATTGTATACTAATTGATTTTTTTTTCATTTTTGAGTCCAATATTGTTACCTACAAATGATGAGTTTTATTTCCAATTTTTATATTTTTCATTGTTTATTTGATTTATTGCTCCTTTGCCTGGCATCCCCAGCACAATTCTGCACGGGAGATAGTGGACATTCTCATCTTGATCTCTGTCTTACAGGGAATGACTCCAATTTTTCAATGAGTATGAGGGTTGCTGTAAATCATATTGTAGATATTCTTTATCAGATAAAGAAAATTTTCTCTTTCCTTTTAGTTTCTAAAAGTTGTTAACTTGAAGGTGAAGTTTATCAAAGATTTTTTAATATCTATCAAGACAACCCTATGACTGGTTTTTTTTTTACCCTTTTAACCAGTTTTTGTGGCAAAATACATTGTATTATTTTCTAATATTGATCTCAGCTTTTTTAATGTTCAATTAATGCTTGGTTGGGATAAACCAAACTTTTTCATGACATGTTATCCTTTCTACAATATTTCTGAATTATTGACTTATGAGTTTTACAACTGTGTTCAAAAGTAAAGCTAGCCTCTAATTTTCTTTTCTCTTTTCTTTTTAAAAAAACAATGCCAGGGTTCTGCTAACTTCATAATATGAATTGGAATACATTATTTATTTATTTATTTCTCTGGAAGGGTTTATGTAGGATTGGTATTGTTTCTTCTGTAAATGTTTGTTAGAACTTGTCAGTGAAGTCTTCCTTGTGCGAAGATGTTAAACTACTGATCCTTTTTCTTTAAAGTCAGTAGAAATATTCAGATTTATTATTTCTTATTTTTCTAGAGGAAAAAATTATACATACACACACACACACACACACACATATATATATATATATATATATATATAGTTAATAACCCCTTTTTATCTATTACTATTCACCTCATCCCGATATTGGCTATTCATGCCTTGCTTTCTTCTTGACTTACTCTCATTGCAGGTTTGCCAATTTTCAGTCTTTTCACGGCACCAACTTTTAGCTTGGTTGACCTCTATATTCATTGCATTATTTTTCACTTATTTCCTTGCTGTTTTTATTAACAACCTTGCAGCTTCTACAATCATTTTGGGCTTTTCCTACTGTCATTTCACCAGCATCTTTCAATAAATGTTTAGTTTTTTAAATGTCAATCTTTCTTAGTTTTAAAAAATATGCATTACAGTTATGAGTTTTCCTCAAAGTATTACCTTAATCTTCTTTAGCAATTTTCTTATGCTGTGTGTTTGCATTGTTATTGAGTGTGTGCCTAATGTGTTATTTAAAGGTGTATTAAAATTTTTTCAACTTAATTCCAATGCCTTAAAAATGTATTTAGTGTAATACTATTGTGATAAAAAATATGTTCTGTATGACTTAAATAGTTATAAAAATGACTCCACTATATTTATTTATTTTAATTTTTAAAATTTTATAATGAATTTCAGTGTACATTTTATTTGTGAATTATATTTGTGAAATTTATGGACTGTCTATGTTTTTCTGATAACTGGCTGTAAACACTAACTAGCACACTGTTTCTCTCTGTCCATATACATTAAAGAAGATGGACGTTATTGAGTATTACGTTGTCTGAGTTGTATCTCCATCAATAGATGTAAAGCAAGAATTTTTATTTACATAGATTCTCCAAAGCAACAACTGAAAAAATGAAAAGCCTTGCAAAGCAAAGAGAGAAAATGAAATATGATTCTGGAGTAGCTGGAAAAAGATAAAATAGTTTTATTAATTTTAGAGAGAGAGGAAGAGAGAGAGAGAAACATCTATGTGAGAAAGAAACATCGATTGGGTGACTCCCATATGCTCCGCAACCAGGGATTGAGCCTCCAGCCCAGGTGCCCTGACCACCTGATGTGTGGGATGATGCTCCAACTGAGTCACACCAACAGAAATCATTATTTTATATAGCCATTCTTTTTAAATTATTTTTTTTGGGTAACATTGGTTAATAAAATTATGTAGATTTCAATTGTACACTTCTATAATACCTCATCTGTATATTACATTGTCTGTTCACTCCCCGAAGTCAAGTCTCCTTCAGTCACCATGTACTTAACCCCCTTTACTCTTTACTACCTCTCCCCATTATTATTTTTGTTTTATACAATTACTATTTGCTTACTTTTCCCACATGTTAAACCACTTTTCTTGCTCCTCATTGCTGCTTGCAGTTGGGAAATTCTTATTTGGAATCATTTCTTTTCTATTTATAGCATATTCTTTTTTCTTTCTTTCTTTCTTTTATTTTTTGGTTTTTCAATTACAGTTGTCCCATTTTTCCCCCATTGCTCCCCCCACCGAGCCCATCCCTTCTCCCACAATCACATCCCTCCCCATTTATAGCATATTCTTTAGAATTCTCATTAGTAAGGACTGCTGGTAGGCACTCTAACATTTTTCATCTGAAAAATCTTGATTTTGCCACATTCCTGAAAGAATCTTTAGTTCGATGTAGAATTCTAGATTGAGTGTTATTTTATTTAAGCCTATTAAAGATAGGGCCATTTCTTCAAAAATGTCTGTGACGCGATATTCTAGCGTCCGCATCGTTTAGAGCTGCGACTCAGAACATGGCGCGTTCCTAGAAGCCGCTTTCGGCATCAGTGGGCGGCGGCGCGTGGACTTGCAAGCGTGGGGCGCGGGACCAACCGACGCCACTTTGTGTTGGACAATGGAAGCTGGAGAGCCGGGCTATTCGGACTGAGCCAATTGGTTTCCATGGATCTCAATAGTGCCAGCACTGTTGTTCTTCAAGTCTTAACTCAGGCCACCAGTCAGGATACTGCTGTGTTAAAGCCAGCTGAGGAGCAGTTGAAACAGTGGGAAACACAGCCAGGTTTTTATTCAGTGTTGCTGGTAAGTTGCTTAAAAATAGTTATTATTTTTAATAAAATGAGACACTATTCTATTGTTTTAAAAACCTACTTGTGTTGGTGGTTTACTTAGTGAAACTGATCCAAATGTTTGGCTGCCATTGCACTGCCATTTACTAATTCGAGGCATGGCACTTGGAGGACATTTAAGAGATGTTTATTGTTGGGTGAGTATATCCAAGCAGGGTATTGGTAGTATCTGCTTAGAAGGTTACACTGCCAGTTTTCTATTTTAGCCTGTAAATGCTGCCCTCAAGACTGTAAAGGAGGAAAGAGGAAGGACATCTCTAAAATCAGAGAAGGAAAACTCTGACTCCAAAAAACCTCTGCTGCCTTGCGGCATACCTCTTCAGGGGAAAGGCTAAGGGAGTAAACCCCGACAGAAAATCCGGAGCCGGAGTCCCTAAGGCGGTTTGACGTTGTAGTCAACACCGGCAACTCCTGCGGCGCACCTGAACCCAAGCTGTATTGACTCCGTCTTTCCCTTGGACCCTTCAGCTGCGAAGAGAGGGGGGGTCTGCTGCATGGGCAACAGCAGACCCTCCATATCACCCTGCCCAGGCTCTGTAGCTTCAGTTTCACTTGAGAGGACACTCCAGCGTCATCGCAAGATGTCGACTCAACACGGGAGGAGACAGATACCGGTTATAAGCTCATCCGATTGGCGAAGGAAACGAGCGCCAGGGGTCTCCTCTGACGGTGGGAGAGGTCATCGCACCTCACTGGACAGCTACCGTCTCGCCATGGCTCGCCTGCCCCACTGGGTGCGTGGGGATCAGAGAGGCGCCTCTCGAAAAGTGGGCCACAAAACACCCGCACCAGTTAATTCCAAGCAAACAACAAGAAAGAAGCCTCTGGCTCTTCGCCTCGCTAGCTGGAACATCAGGACCATGTGCCCCGGACTTACTGCAGACCTTCCGTGGATCAAGGGTGCCAGGAAAACCGCTGTCATCGATAGGGAACTGGCACGACTAAACATCGACATTGCGACTCTACAGGAGACCCGGTTGGCCGACAACGGAACTATCAGAGAAACCAACTACACCTTCTACTGGCAAGGGAAGTCTCCGGACCAACCAAGACAGCACGGTGTTGGGTTCGCTGTGAAGAACACGCTTGTTAACTCCATAGAGCCACCCACAGGAGGCACAGAGAGATTACTTACCCTCCGATTGTCAACAACTTTCGGCCCAGTCAGCATTCTTAGCGCGTATGCCCCAACCCTCTGCGCCACCACCGAAGAGAAAGAACAGTTCTACCATGCACTGGACGAAGCGTTATCCAAGATTCCCAGAAGTAACGCTCTCTATCTCCTTGGAGACTTCAACGCAAGAGTAGGAGCCGACCACATGGCCTGGCCCACCTGCCTTGGAAACTTTGGGAGAGGAAAGATCAATGAGAATGGTCAGCGACTGCTTGAGCTTTTGTGTCACCACGGCCTGTGCGTGACAAACACATTCTTCAAGTGCAAAGAGATCCACCAGGTGTCATGGAGGCACCCCCGCTCCCGCCATTGGCACCAGCTTGACCTCGTCATCACCAGAAGAACGAATATTGGCAGCACCCTCCTCACCCGCAGCTACCACAGTGCAGACTGCGACACGGACCATGCCCTCGTGGTAAGCAAGGTGCACATAATGCCGAAGAGGTTGCACCACTCCAAGATGAAGGGTCGCCCACGCATCAACACCAGTTGTGCCAGCAACCCAGTTAAGACCCAGCAATTCATCAACAAGATGGAAGATGCACTCGGTGAGGGAGTGGCGGCAGATGACATTATCGAATCCAATTGGCCACGTCTCCGCGACGCCATATACAACTCCACCATTATTGCTTACGGGAAGAAAGAGCGGAAGAACGCTGACTGGTACGAGGCTCACTGGGAAGAAATGGAACCCGTGATCGAGGCTAAGAGGAAGGCCCTACTGGCTTACAAGGCCACGCCCACTCCCAGTACACTTCAAGCTCTACGGGCTGCCAGGAACAAAGTCCAGAAGACCGCCCGCCACTGTGCCAACACCTATTGGCTAAACCTGTGCAGAAGCATTCAGGAAGCCGCCGATATAGGCAACGCACGAGGAATGTATGAGGGTATCAAGAAGGCAACAGGCCCAATCCCCTCCAAGATCGCCCCCCTTAAGTCCAAGACAGGTGAAGTCATCACTGACCAGGAACAGCAAATGCGGCGGTGGACCGAGCACTACCTCGAGCTGTACGCAACGAAGAACACCGTAACAGACACTGCTCTTAACGCCATCCCAGACCTACCAGTCATGGAGGAGCTAGACACCCCACCTACTGCGGCAGAGCTCGGCAAAGCCATCGACCGCCTCGCTTGCGGGAAAGCACCAGAAAGCGACGGAATCCCTCCAGAAATCCTAAAGAGCGGGAAACCAGTCCTGCTACAGCCGCTCCACCATCTACTCTGTCTCTGCTGGAAGGAGGGTTACATCCCCCAGGATATGAGAGACGCCAACATTATCACCATGTACAAGAACAAAGGAGACCGCAGCAACTGCAACAACTACCGGGGCATCTCTCTCCTCAGCGTCGTCGGCAAAGTATTCGCCCGGGTCGCTCTTACCCGCCTGCAGACCCTTGCTTCCCGCGTCTACCCAGAGTCCCAGTGTGGCTTCAGAGCTGGCCGATCAACAGTGGACATGATCTTCTCCCTACGCCAGCTGCAGGAGAAGTGTCACGAGCAGCATAAACCACTCTACCTCGCCTTTATTGACCTCACGAAGGCGTTTGATCTGGTCAGTCGAAGCGGACTCTTCAGCTTGCTATGGAAGATTGGCTGTCCACCACATCTGCTTGCTGTGGTCATGTCCTTTCACGACAACATGCACAGCACGGTGTCCTACAACGGCGCAACCTCTGAGGCCTTCCCAGTCAGCAGCGGAGTAAAGCAGGGCTGCGTCCTCGCGCCTACGCTGTTCGGAATCTTCTTCTCCATGCTCCTCCAATACGCCTTTAAGGACTGCAGCGAGGGTGTCTTCATTCACACCAGATCCGATGGCAAGCTCTACAACCTGGCCCGTCTACGAGCCAAGACCAAAGTCAAAGAGGTGCTCATCCGTGAGATGCTCTTCGCCGACGACGCAGCTTTGACATCACACTCCGAAGAGGGACTCCAGCAGCTAGTCACTTGCCTTTCCCACGCATGCAAGGAGTTCGGACTAGCCATCAGCCTGACGAAGACGAATGTTATGGCTCAAGGCACGGGGACTCCCCCATGCATCACCATCGACGGATACACCCTGGAGGTTGTCAACGACTTCACTTACCTCGGGTCCACCATCTCGAGCTCTCTGTCAGTCGACTTGGAGGTCAACCGGAGAATCGCCAGGGCAGCCACAGTTATGGCCAGACTGAACCGGCGAGCATGGAACAATTCCAGCCTCACTGAGAAAACCAGACTGCGCATCTACCAAGCCTGCGTACTCAGCACTCTCCTCTATGGCAGCGAGACGTGGACCACCTATGCAAGGCACGAAAGGAAACTCAACAGCTTCCACATGAGGTGCCTGCGACGCGTCCTTCATGTCGCCTGGCAGGATAAGGTCCCCAACACCGAGGTGCTGAAGCGAGCCAATATGAGCAGTTTGCATGCAGTTCTTAGTGAGAGACGCCTCAGGTGGCTTGGCCATGTCAAAAGAATGGATGCAGGCCGTATCCCCAAAGACCTCCTCTACGGCGAGCTAGCAGAAGGCCAGAGGATGAGAGGGCGCCCAAAACTGCGGTTCAAAGACATCTGCAAAAAGGACATGACACAATGCTCCATCAATCTCAACACATGGGAAGTTCAAGCAGACGACCGCCTAGCCTGGAGGCTCGCGGTCAGGCAAGGTACGTCACGCGCGGAGGCTGCGCGCAACGAGGAGGCGGCCCAGAAAAGATCGAGGCGGAAGCAGCATCAGCAGCAGCAACAACGGCCATCTGCCTTCACCTGTAACAAGTGCGGCAGGGATTGTCACTCCCGAGTCGGACTGCACAGCCATTCTCGGCAGTGCAGATAGACTCTCAAGAAGCTACGCCATCGTCTCTCGAGACGGACGGCTGCCGACGACGACGACGACGACGACGACGACGATTAAAGATATAATTTATTTGACTCTGGCTTCTGTTGTGTTTATAAGAGATCAGGTATGGTGCTCTTTTGAAGGTAATATGTCATTTTCAAGATATTTAATATTTTTTTTCTCTCTCTCGGCATTCTGAAGTTTCATTATAACATTTATATCTGTGATTGTTCTCCATGTCTTTTACTCATTCCTTTCCCATTCTCCTATTCTTTTATTCATCATGCATCATTCTACTTTTCTATCCGACAGTTCATAAATTTCTTTCTTTTGTTTCCAAACTGCTGTTAAATATCTCTGTAATTGTCTTTATTTTGGTTATTGCATATTTATTTCTAGAACATCTGCTTGATAGCTCTTTAAATCTGCAATGTCATGTTTTATCATTTTTTTCATTCAGCACATTTAATAATATAAATGCTTATAACTCCAGTATATGGCATCATACGGATCTGATTTTTTTGCTGTCTATTTTTTGCTGGTGCCTAAAAAATCTATTGACAAGTAACAGAATTCCTGGGGGCCTTAGGTTCTACCAGTGTCCTGGGTAAATTAGGAGAACTAGACTATACTCTTGTAAGCATCCTTGAAACCTCAGTCACTTAATACAATAAAAATAATTTCTTATTCCTGCAGTATTTTGTTGATTTAAATTAATTTTCAGGGCAGCTATGCTCCAGTAAAATAGGGAACCCATGAGTATGTTATTTTACATGGCAAAAGGCACTTTTCAGAGGTGTTTAATTAAGGATCTTGATATGGGAAGAACATTCTGGATTATTTGGTTGTAACCAGTATAATCACACCAGCTTCTTATAAGTGAAAGAGGGAAGCAGGGGAGTCAGAATCAGAAAGAGATTTGACTTTGCATTTCAGATTTCACATGGAAGTGAAGTCATGTGGTATTTGTCTTTCTCTGTCTGATTTATTTCACTTAGCATAATACCTTCCAGGTCCATCCATGCTGCCACAAGTGGTAAGATTTCATTACTTTTAATGGCAAAGTAATATTCCATTATATATACATACTAACTTCTTTATCCTGTTGTCTATTAATGGGCACTTAGGTTGCTTCCATATCTTGTCTATTGTAAGTAGTGCTGCAGTGAACATAGTCAATAATTTTGTAATAACTATGTATGGTGCTAGATGGGTGCTAGACTTGTTGGAGTGATCACTTTGTGAGGTATGTAAATGTTTAATCACTCAGGGTCACAAGGAATCCAGATAGCCTTTAGAAGCTGTAAAAGATAAAGAAATGAATTGTCTCCTAGAGTTTCAGAAGGAATATAGTGCTGCTAACACCTTGCTTTTAGCCATGAAAAACCATTTTGGACTTCTGAGCTTGAAAATTGTGAAATAATAAATTTGTATTGTTTTATGCCACTAAATTTGCAGTAATGGGTTAGAGTAGGAATAGGAAACTAATACAGTACTAGTGGATGGGCACACTCTTGAAGTGTGTCTCTAGTAAATGTAATAGAATTGGATTTTTGTTAGTCTAATAAGTTTTGACTTTTAATTTGATTTAGTCAATTTATATTTAATATTTGTTACTATAGTTGGGTTTAAATAAATCATTTTGCTAGTTGTGCTCTAATAATCTATTCTTTGTCCCCTTATTTCTCTTTGCCTGCCTTCTTTTTATCAATCAGGCATGATTTATTATTTTATTTTCTCTACTAACTTTTTAGTTACATACATTGTACTGTTTAGTGGTTATCCTAGATGTTATAATATGCACTCACAATTTACTACATTGAACCTTAAGGGAGTGCTTCTTCCACTTTCTACACATTCAAGGACCCTAAGAAGCTTGCCTCTATGTACCCATATTTCACCTTTTGTGCAAATTTCAGCCACATATTTTATTTCTACATACCTTATGAACATCACAGGGTACTACTACTACTATTATTATTATTGATGTTTTAAATAGCAGTATTTATATCTACTTATATTTTACCCTTTCTGGCACTTTTCGTTCTTTCTTATAGCTCTTTACTGATGTGTGGAATCACTTTCTTTCAATTTAAAGACATGTTATTTCAGTGTTTGTCATAGTGCCTATGTGCCAGCAAAAAATTCTCTAGCCTTTTGTTAGTATAAAAATTCCTCCATTTCTCCAAGAAATGAAAAACAAAAATAGTAATTAACTTATGAACTTAAAAAAAGTAAAGAATTAGATGCAATTATTTCTAGTAAGTGGCTCAGCTGTGAACATTATTTATATAGTTACAATAATATTAAAACTGAATGTGTAGTTTTTAGACATTTGCATATTTGATGAATTCTTCCAGGGCAAGTATACTGGGGCTAAATATGTATTTTTTTTGTAGTAAAGGAGAGGATAATAGTATAGCCAAATCTTATATTCCATTCTAGATAGTTAATAAATAATAGTATTTAAAACTAGAAAATTAAAGCAGTATATGTGTATAAATTTGAAAGCAATAAGGTATTTAAAAAAAGAGCTAATGAATTTGAGTATTGTTGCCTCTGCAGAGAGGGATTTGGCTACAATTTGGGAGGGGAAACTTTTATTTTTAAATATAATATAAGTCTATTGGACAAATTGAAATTTAAAATTTCATTCATATGCAATTTGATAAAAATTAAATTAAATTGAAAGGTCAAGGTTAACTTGTCTTCTGAAGACTCATTTTTGGGTAAAATGTAAAATTTCCTACTTCCTCGATAAGAGGTATAGTAAACAAACTTAGAGTATGACAAAAATCTACCAGAGTAAAAGAGGCAGTGTTATCAGAAAAGGGAGGTATGGAAGTATAAATTCGGGCATTCTGGTAACAAGCATTTTAGAAAGTAAGGTCTTATTCCCAGTACACGTTTTAATGGGAAGTTATTGCATGTGTCTATAGACAGGGCTGAGATGGTAAAAGTGGTAAGTGTGCAGTCACTGTTTGAGAATGTGCCACTGAACTGGGGACATAATTTGAAGATATGAAGACTGGGGGAACACTCCTTATTATGAACTAAATGATGGAAAATGAGTACATATAAAGCTAAAGCACTAGAAACTGCTCTAATGAACAAAAGAAGTTGGTTTGGATTTTATAAGAAAAACACATCATGAACTGATATGAGACACTCAAGCAGAAGGTAAACTTTTTGTGGTGCAACTGCCAGATGTGATGGAGAAACAGGGCCTGTGGAAGAGGAAGGGAAAACCAGTGTGTCTTTGTCAGGCTTTGGCATTGGTGCTGCCCCCGATTCAACATGCAGACATGGTCCAGGGGAAAGCCAGCCTCGTCCCATCAGCATCCCACCAGGCACAAATGACCAAACTCTTAGATCTGTGGTTAATGGTCTCTCTACGGACCCATCAGTGCTGTTGGAAAAATGAAATGACACCACGTCATGAAAATTCTTGAGGGAGAGTAAAAGGCATTATGACATACACAGAAGTACAAGTGCAGAAGACAGAAACAAATGCCATATGATCTGAGCTATAAGCGGAAGCTAATGAACAAAGACAAATGAGCAAAATAGAAGCAGTGACACGTGGAATTTCTCATATGCAGAAATAATGATAAATGATTTAAGGATTTTAAGGGTTTTAAATACCCCATATATTTATAACAAGTGTATCATACTAATGTAAGATATTAATAGGGAAAACTGGGTGAGAGTGTATGGATATTTGCTAAACTACTATATGAACTTTTCAGAAAATCTAAAACTGTTCTAAAAATGGTCTATTTCTTGAAAAACACATATATGTTATTCAAAATAACAATTAAATTATGACATGTAAAATACCTAATAGAATGTCTGGCACATAAAATAAGCTCAGTAAATGTTCTTTTCTTTCTTTTCCTTTCCTTTTCTTTTTTCTCTAAGGTCTCAGGAAATTGATCTGCCATCTGTCCATTAACCTCTCCATGTTATTAAGGCTTACTTCTTATTCTTTTCTATTTTTTACCATTTGATCCACATTAATTCAGCCCACCACACATCTCATTGGGGTTCCTCATTTTGGGCAACTTTCAGATAGTGACTTCTGTGACTTTTCAAGTCTCACTTTTATATATGTTAGAGTCTTGAAATAAAACATCCCAGAAAGCCCATTTTTTATCAAGTTCCTTTAACATTTACCCTCACATTTCACAAAGGTACTGAAAACAATGAATTATTGAAAATACTCTGAAAGTGTTATACAACCCACATCCTTTCTCACCTGGATGCTTGCTAAAGGTCTTTAAACATGTATGTATCTCTATTATTTAGTCAATTAAAAATGCTAAGAATGTTGCTTGATTTATACCACTTTGAACTAATTGGAAACAAAATGTAATAGTGTAAGAAATGCAGTAGGTGCATAATTCACAAAAGCAGATAGAAAAGAGAGGGAGAAGAGAAAATAGATATTTTACAGATTTTGGGATAAATCATGACCACCGATATGCTCTCCTCATATATAAATCTTCCTATATGTCTCCTCTTGGTTCTGTTTCTCTGGAGAACTCTGACTCACTCCGTTGTTAGGCAGCAACTGATGTCTGACATAGATTCACAGTATAGGAATATAAAATATGAGTGTTTCTCTAGGATCTCTGCTATTTCTTTAATTATCATGAGGGTGATCTGTAGGGAGAATATATAGCTGTATACTCTTCTACCATTTACAGATTTGTCTCCAAAACAGCTAATATTTCTTCTTTGTCATATATATGATAAATACATGTCAAATATATATCATCTTCCAGAGTGTTGGAAAGAGGTCATAGGGAGGTATGTTGACAATTCCCTCCTGAATAATAGTGATAATAATAACTTTTTGCTTTCCAAACCTGTCATATGTATTGTCTTAATTTTTTTTCCTAATACTCTAGTGAAATACTCAGTCTGGTATAATTATTCCCCTTGAGATGCAGAAAGATTATGCAACCTGCTCAAGGTGATCTGGGTAGATAGAAAGACAGATTGTGTGGTATGAGAGAATAAAAAGTATACATAATAACCACAATATTTCACAATTTAGGAGACGAGTCTCTAGTCTTGTCTTTATAATTTAGTATTTGTTCTTAAACAACTGGCTTTATTACTTGAATCCTCAGTTTACTAACTTTAGAGGGAAAAAATCCTGCATAACCTCATATTGTTTTTACAAGAATCAAGTGAGAAAACAACTTTCTGTAAAATGCCTTGTACATTCTAAAATGCTTGTACGCAGTGAACTAGACCGGCTGCTGAATTTTTATTTTAATGTGTTTTAATGGTTAATTTAGAAATGAAATTTTCTTGAAATCAATAAAATCACACATCATTTCTCATGATCCATTATGTCAAGTATTTGGTCAGAACTGTATCAAAATGTCAAAATATGAATAATAGTGTAAGCATTGTGTTATTTTGATTTATCAGAACTGCACAATAGGAACATCAAGAAGAAAACACTAGAGGCAAAGTAAGCAGGACCATTAAAAAATGATCAATGACTTCGGAAACCTCATGTCCTATAAGGAGTTCATTTGAACATGAGTCACAATTTCTCAACAAAAGAGGAAGAAACAAGCCAGACCTAGTGTTTAGTTGTTAAACATGTCAGGTTGCCTGCAAATGTGCTGCCTCATTTCATCTTTGTAGTTACTGCTTGAAGTGACATTTTATCATAAAAGCATTGAAGCCCAGTGATGTTAGAGGACTCCTCAGGTTACGTAGCAAGCAACCAGGGTTTAAACTCCGGTTTGTGCCCCAATCATAATGAAAAAAAAAAAAAAAAAATGAGAGAGAAAGAAAAAAAAAGAAGAAAAGCTAAAAATTCCACAAGTTACCTTGATATTATTCAATATATTTTTTGTTTGCAAAGTTGTTTCCTTGTTATTGTCCATAGTTATGTTAGCCTTTGCCAAAGGCTCAGTACGATTGATGAGGTAATCTCACGATGCTTCTGTAGCATCGTCTCTATGATTCCAAAAATAGAGCTCACTGAAGCGGCACAGCCTTTGGCTGACATAGCAGAAAGTGAAAGTGATTCCAGCCTAAGACTTCAGCTGGGTTTTCCATTTGTTAGAGATGCTTATGAATCTCCATGTTCCCTTAACAAGAGTCACCACTGTCCCCTTCAGCACAGACATTGCCTTTGATTTAAAGTGCCTATAGATTGCTAATGCCAAGGAAGGTATTTGGGAAAGCACTTCACTCTCTGAAAAAACAAAATCTCTCCCGGAGAGAAACATCCAATAAAAGTGGCATTTCCAGCATCTGCAACTCAATGGGATGACCTCTGTTGATTGCGTTTTCTATCTGAAAGAGTTTGATAAAATGCGGGCAATGGATTCGTTTATCTGTTTTCTCCAAAAGTGCTTATCTTTGAGTTTGGGTTCTCAAGAAATAATTGAACAGGCAAGTGAATCACCAGAATTCAGCGGTGTCAGGTGGATTTGTAGAGGAAATAAACTGAAGTCTTTAACTGCAGAGACAGCACAGCTCAAGAGGCTGCTTAGAGGAGCGGTGTCTGTCCCTCCTTCTCTTCCTTTTGTGTTTTCTCCTTGAACATGGCCTCAAGTACTGATTAGAAATAGCAAAAGATGTTAATATTTCATACTCAGATACCTCACTGGTGTTTTACAACTAAAAATAGCGTGAAGTATGCTGGGTTTCAAGGAAGTAAATATCTGTCCAGTAGAAGGGAGACTTGATTTGCGTTCCACCCATTGAGTGGGTAATATTTTCCTAAACATCTGTAATGGCACTTCCAGTCTCAATTTATTACACACAAACCAGATTAAAGAATTCCACAAAATGTCAAACCTCAGCAATTCCAATCTTTGGTAAACGACGTGAGATTGGGTAATGGGACTTCTATACAAGAGTCTATTTTTAAGTTTTCAAATGCTTCAAAAGATGATCTGATTTATCTCTGAGGAATGAGGACATGATACAGACTGTCAACCCTTGGTGCCACTCTCATTATGCAGTCTAACCAAATGGGATTTCAAAGAGAACTTTCCAAAGTATCATTATAAGGACATTTATGTCTGACCAGATGGATCAAGATGTCAGATTCTCATGGCCTTTCCATTAAGTCAGACAAAAGTAGATCCTTCTCTGAGCGTTTGAAATGTTTGGCTTTTTTTCCACTAAAAACATTGACTTTGGGACTGGAAAGTGATTGAAATAAACTTATATCTTATTTACAGTGTTGCACAAGCTGAATAGGCAAAGTGGAAAATCTAATTTGAAAGCATTTTGTGGTTTGTTAAATAAACACATTATATGAGTAACAATGGCAAGGAAAATTCAGTATTCCCTCACTTATCGCAGGTATTACATTCTAGACATGCCCCCCTCCCATGATAAGGCTTTATAAACCCTTCCCACACACTTATAAACCATTTCCAGTCCCTTATTAACCTTTCCCACACTTTATAAACACTACTTAGGCTCTTAAACATTTTCTACACTCTTAAACCTACGGAACTTTAACAACATACGTATACAGTACCACAAAATCCTGCAATATAGCAAAAAATCTGCGATAAGTAAATATATTTTTAAAAATCCCGTGATACAGTGAGACTGTGATCAGTGAACCGTGATATAGAGAGGGACTACTGTATAGAGAAGGACTACTGTAACACTATACCTTAGGACTTAAGCAATTTACTTATTGATCTATTTATATACAAATACCTTCTGATTGTCTGTTCTGTACCAGACTCTGTGCCAAGCTCCAGGCAAATACAAGCAATAAATGCCATTGCTATTATTAAGGAATTTAAGGAACTTATAATCTAAAAGCATTTATCCTGAGAACTGGAAGAACTAGTACACAATAAGATGCAGACACTTCTTTTATATCACAGTCAAAACCTGTACTTAAATGATGCCATCCATATACCTGATAAAATCAGGTAGACTCATTGAAATGAGTTTTTGGTGATCTCATGGCAAAAATGGCCTCATCTAAGCTACAATTAGGCAAAAGCAATCAATGCGTAATCATACAGGAAAATTTTAGCAGAAACATATAAGAAGTGTCAAATTACAGGACAAATTGAGTTGGAAATTTCAGGTGGAGAAGAAAGCAGTGAAAGGGTCATGGTAAACCTGACAAGGCAGTCAGGTTGACTTGTGTTTATACAATTGGGATGATATCCTGAAATTTCTAGAACTTATAGACTAGTTTGGGTTTTGAAAGAGAAAAGACTTGGTGATTATGGAATAAGTCTTGGTGGTTATGGAATAAGTTCTATATTCAAAGCCTATACATGCCCCCCACAAGAAAAATTATAATTTGAGCAAAACTAGTAAATAAATTCTGGCATTGACTAAAAATTATTGCTATTTTAGGTATATCAGGAGTATTTATATTTTCCCCCTATCAATCTATGTTAGTTATGGAATATAAACACAGTTCTTTTTGCTATATTCATGGAAAACACTAACAATCGGTGTAAGAGTCTTTTCTCTGAATCTCTTCAGAGTCCTGGCAGTGCTGACCTGAGATCATGCTGAAGTGACATTTAAATTTCATTCTGAAGAAAGTATGTTAGCAGAGAAATGGGAGTGGCAGGAATATATTTCAGGCATTTCAAATAACTCTACCCTTATTTTTGTAGTTCTGAACTTGAAAGGATATTTGAATATGAGGGTCTTGGGAGCTTCACTTTATTTAAGTTGTGGTTTCTCTTAATTAGAGTATAGAATTTCTTAGTACTCATTTCTCTACTGACATTTTGTTAATATGATTTATAAAAAGGAAAGAGCTAAAATTCCTAAATATGTTGTAGCAATTTACTATTAGTTGTGATACCTTACCAAATAATTGCTTCATTAAAAATTTATTACCCTGGCTGGTTTAGCTCAGTGGATTGAGCGTCGGCCTGCGAGCTAAGTGTCGCTGGTTCGATCTTCCAGTCAGGGCACATCAGAGAAGGAAAACTCTGACTCCAAAAAACCTCCGCTGCCTTGCGGCATACCTCTTCAGGGGAAAGGCTAAGGGAGTAAACCCCGACAGAAAATCCGGAGCCGGAGTCCCTAAGGCGGTTTGATGTTGTAGTCAACACCGGCAACTCCTGCGGCGCACCTGAACCCAAGCTGTATCGACTCCGTCTTTCCCTTGGACCCTTCAGCTGCGAAGAGAGGGGGGGTCTGCTGCATGGGCAACAGCAGACCTTCCATATTACCCTGCCCAGGCTCTGTAGCTTCAGCGTCATCGCACGGGAGGAGACAGATACCATGTCACTCCCGAGTCGGACTGCACAGCCATTCTCGGCGGTGCAGATGGACTCTTAAGAAGCTACACCATCGTCTCTCGAGACGGACGGCTGCCGACGACGACGAAAAATTTATTATAAGAAATAGATGTCCTAATGACAATTCTTAGGATTCTTTATACAACCAAGGTTGGTAATAGTTTCTATATCCATGGGAAGTTTTAAAATTTACAATTTATATCATATGTAACCCTTTTGTACTCAATTAAATTTGCTGAGAGAAGTTTTAGAGATATACTTTTCTGTTTAAAAAATATTACATTTAAAGATAGGTTGCTAGAACCAGAAAGAACTTCAAGGAACCATTTAATTTATTTTGTATGTATTCCTTCCTTGTTTCCTCTTCAAAATTACATTAAAGCCCTGAATTTGTTTTTAGCCATTGCATTTATATTGATCATTTTGATGAACACTGAAAAGTAATTTAATAGGATGAAAATTTTTAATATTATTTTAACCAAACATTGCAAACAGTTGTTATAGCTAAGTCTATAAACCTGGTTAAAGAAACACAAACGGACCACAGATAAGCAACAACAAAAAAATAATGGTGGGTTTGAGTAAATTTCTAAGGGATTTTGAAAGTAACTGGAAGTAACTTTACCAAGATTCTAGTTTTAGCTCAACCTCTTATTTACAAATATGGCATGTGACAACTGATTTACTTTCTGTAAAAATGAGATGGTGGCACCAATGCCAATGTCTTGTAAGAATTTGTAATTATCAAAATACTTAGCACAAAGGTCACAATAAAAGGTCACATGATTTCCCTGACTGGTGTGACTCAGTTGGTTGCACGTCATTCCGCGAAGTGAAAGGTCACTGGTTGATTTCCACTTAGGGCACATCCTAAGTTGCGGGTTTGGTCCCCTGTCAGGGCACTTACAAGATGCAACCAATTGATGTTTCTCTATCACATATATGTTTCTCTCCCTTTTTCTCCCTCCCTTTCCTTCTCTCTAAAAATAAATAAAATCCTTTACCAAAAGATCACATTATTAAGCCATTAGAATAAGTTTAAATTACCCTGCCTCAACCATGTGAAGCAAACGATCACATTAACAAGAGCCTCACCCAGAATCCTCACCTACTCCATCCTGCAGATATTTTTCATATAGCTTTCAGCTTACCCACTCAACACCACATGAATAAATCCCTCAGGTATTAAGAAAATTTCCCTTTAGCATATCTGTTTTTCCCAAGCCATCATTCTAACCTCCTGGACAAAATTGGCTTTCCAGTTTTTTTAATAAGTGAAAGAGCTGTTTCTTCTAATCCTCCTGACTCACAGGAGAAAGAAAGTGCAGCATCCTCTCTGCTCCCTGCACCATGGTCAGCTTCTTGGTCTCCACCGTTTTTTAATACCCCCTGGACAACATTGACATTAATTGCTTATATGACCCTCTTCCTTTATTTAATACAGTATTCCCTCACTTATTGCAGGTGTTATATTCTAGACTACCCCCTCCCCTTGCGATAGGCAAAAATCCATGAAGTAGGAACCTTACATTTATTTTAGTATTTATATATATATATTAAAGCTTTATAAATCCTTCCCACACACTTATAAACTGCTCCCAGTCCCTTATTAACATTTCCCACTCCCTTATTAACCTTTTCCACACTTTTATAAACAATACTTATGTTCTTAAACATATTCTATGCTCTTAAACCTATGTAACTTTAACAACATACATATACAGTACTGTAAATTTTTATATGGGTACTCACCAGTGAAGTATACAACAACTTGAATGATGAAGATGATGAATTAGCTGTGCAGTACTGATGACAATGAAAGTGATGAAGATGAGATGAATATGCTATGCAGCAAAGAAGAGCATTACAGCTCTTCTAAAGGCACCACTTCATCAGGCGCTTCTTCAGGTGGTGCAGTAGTATCTTCGGCCTTGTCTATAACTTCTACTTCTGCTAAAGGTGTAGGCATAACCAACCTCTTCATTCGAGTGATGAACATAGTTATGGGTAGTTGCTGGCACTGCTTCTTCTTCTGATTGAGAATGTTTTTGTAAAGTGACATGGCACTGTCGATTGAATTTGCAAACTGCAATAAACGAACCATATAGAGATCCCATTCTTCAGCCACTTGTTGAAGTTCTTTGGCCATTCTGACCATGGTCGCAAGATAATCAAGTGTTTGGCCAACCTCCTCCTCTTCTTCAACCCATTGTTTATCTTGTTTCTCATCCTCTTCTTCACTTGCTGACTTAGCTCCGCCAGATCTTCATCTGTCAACGGTTGAGAGTGCACATCGGTCAGGGTATTTACGTCTTCAGTAGTCATGTCACTGAAGCCCTCTCCTCCCAGTATATTTGCCAGCTCCATGGCCTTATCCACCACAGAGTGATGGATTTCATCAGGAGAGAATCTCTTGTAATCATGGACCATTTTTGGCCACACTTTTTTCCAGCTGGCATTCAAAGTCTCACTCTTCATCTCCTTTATGGCCTTTTGAATATTTTGGAGACACAGTGCAATTGTGTACTCATGCCAGTATGCCTTAGGTGAGAAGTCTTCATCCGAGTCCATAGCTTCAACGAGTTTTTGCAGGGCATTTCATGTGTAGAGCGCCTTACAAACGTGAATAACGCCTTGATCCATTGGCTGAATGAGCGATGTGGTGTTCGGTGGCAAGAAGTCTATCTGGATGCAATCATACGTCAGGTCGACAGCATGGCCTCCAGCATTGCCATTATCAGAAGCACTTTGAAATCAAGGCCCTTCTCTGCCAGGAAAACCTTAACCTCTAGGATAAAACATTGAGGAAACCAATCAGTCATGAGGAGTTTCAAGATCCAAGGCTTAGGGTTGTACATCCAGTACACATGCAATACATTCTTATTTTTGTTTTTTAGGGCCCTTGGGTTGTTGGACTTATAAATAAGCCCTGGCTTTATCATTTTAAAGCCCGCAGCATTCCCACATGTGATTAAAGTTACCCTATCTTTTTGGGCCTTGAAACCAGGGACTTTTGCTTCTTCTTTCATAATGAAAGTGCAAGATGACATTCGTTTCCAGAGTAAGCCTGTTTCATCCATGTTGAAAACTTGTTCAGGCTTATAGCCTCCTTCCTTGATGATGTCTTTGAACATGTTGTTCACGTACTCCTTGGCTCTGGCTTTATCCACAAAGGCAGCCTCTCCATGCAGAGAAACACTCTTGAGTCCAAAGCATTTCTGAAATTTGTCAAACCAGCCCCTGCTGGCACTGAATGGGGTTGGTCTGGTTGGAGAAGCACTCAAAGGTCCTGTTTCAGTGTCATCGTCGTCGTCCTCTTCTTCATTCTCATCACCGTCGTGATCATCCCTTTTTGCTGCTAAACGATCATATAGTTGCGTGGCCTTCGTCCAGATGGTGTTTGTATTTGGTGAGATATTCTTTTTTCAGCAATCGTTTATCCACACAGCTAATGCAGACTCTATCTTCACAATGATCTTATTGCGGGAAGTAACCACCCTCTTTACTGTTTTGTTGAAAGTCAGTGATGCCATAGACCTGATAGTCTTCTCGTCCTTCTTTATATAGCAAACTGTAGACTCATTGATCCTGTAATGGTGGAACATGTCGAGAAGTTCCACCTTCTCTTTTATATTGAGCATCTTTCTTTGGTTCTTGGGTTAACTGCCAGAATCCTTAGAAGATACAGAACATTTGGGTGGCATTGTAGGGCTTGCAATAAATTCAGCCTTTAAGGAAAATTTCACAAAACACAACACAGCAGAGCAAAACTACACACAGTGATTGGAGGTAGTGAAGTGGACAAGGCGAGATGCTGAATGGTATGTGCACAGTGCGGGATAGCAGACAGACTGATGCTACGGTTACTGAGCCAATCAGCGCCCAGGATACACAAGACAATGCTCTGGTTGGTCGCCTTCCATCAATCAGTCAATCGTGTGCCATGTACAATCTCACGTAAGCAAACGAGCTTGAGTGTACATCTCATTTTCAGCATAATGTATGTGTCCATCCACAAAAATAATACATACTGTAAACAGTATGCCATATTTTATTTAAATTTAATATTCTTTTAATGTTAGAATCATTTATTATATATTTTATATATTTTTTGAAAATTTTTAGGCAAAAATCATTTAAAATCATAAATACTATGCATATAAATACGTATACAGTACCGCAAAATCCCGCGATGTATGAAAATCCATGATAAATAATTAAATATAAGATTTTTAAAAATCTCGCTATACAGTGATGCCACCATAAGTGAACCACGATACAGAGAGGGACTACTGTACTTTGAAATTCAGGGACCTTTCCTATATTCTTTAATGTTTCTATTTTAATGTTTCCATTTACTGTTTCTCTGCTCCAGATTTTAATAACCATGTGAGAATTATTACATATTTGCCTTACAAATAACCAAATCTCCTTGGACTCTGTTTTTTGTTTGTTTCTGAACATTACTAGAAGAGTTTTCAAAACCGTACCATAGCAAAGACTGACTGTCCATTCAATAGCCCTTTCCTTTTCTTCATGGGCATTCGGGTGGACAGTATTTTCCTGACCCTCTTACAATGACAAGCGGCTGTGAGGCTGAGTGTCAGCCAATGCCAAGTGAGTGAAAGTTGTGTCTTCCATGCACAGTCCTGGATCATAAAAACCTACATATTACTCTGCATGCTTTTACCCTTCCACTTATTTAGTTCTGGTGAATGCATTCAAATCAGAAGCCAAGATGGTAGAACTATAAAATAGAAGACGCCTGGAACTCTGAATCACTACTTAGAGGAGAAGAACGTGCTAATCTGGGGTTTGGATTTTATGTGAGTGAGCAAGAAACTTCAGTTACACTGGAGCTACTGCATATTTTGGGGTTGTCAATTACAGTAGCTGGTATGAGCTTAGCTAACACATATACTGTGTGTTCACATGATGAATCCATATTATTCAAAATTAAGTAAGAATGTACTGATATTTAAGGCCCATTTTATGCATTTTTAATTGGCTCCTGCATTATTGACACTTGGAGCTTAGTTTTGGATATTGGTGATGAATTCCTTGGGAAGACAATGTTGATACAGAAATCCCAGGGGGAAGAAGAGTATGTTCAACGAATGGAGGTTTAAATTGATGTGTACTTAAAGAATCATGAATTGTATAGCGGAGGAAACTGGCAGCGGTAAGGTGGCGATGTTAGTTTGTGGCAAGATCATAGTCTTTTATATTAGCCCTCCCCCTCCCGCAAAATAGTAATGTAGCAATCAAAGTCAAGGGGAAAAGTTCAGTGTGTCCCCAGTACTTTCTGTTTGCCTCTTTAACCACATTGCTCACATCTTGTCACCGTTTTATGTGTGTGTTAAAGAGACTTTCTGAGGCTTAGTTCTAATATGTCAGTGGTTCTGAATTGACCACAGAATAAATTCAAAATCTTCATTTAACTTGTACTGGTTCCCGTTTCACGCTGCTGTTTAGATACTAACCTAGAACTGGATTTCTCAATTTTCTTGGACTGTTGGCCTCTGGGCTGAATAATTATTCGTAGTAGGGGGTCATCCTATACACTCTATGCACCATAGAATGTTTAGAAGCATCTCTGGCCTCTGTCCACTAGATGACAGTAGCACTCTCCCCACTACCCTACTTGTGATAAATTGTCTCCAGACATTGTCAAATGTCCCCTGTGAGATGAAATTACCCTCATTTGAGAAAACCTCTCCTAGATGTCTCATCACCATATTTGCGGGGTGGAGGATTCTTAGCATTTATTTTCTTGTAAAGAAATTTTTTGTAGATTTTTTTTTTTTTTTTTTTTTTTTGCTTGGAAGCCCCTTTTTTCTTCTCTGTAGCTTAACCTCTTCATGTTAGTTGGTTATATCTTCTGTAGCTTCCTGAGCTAGAATGCACAGGTAATAACATTATTGAAAATGTGCATGTCTTAACATCAGCTATACCCACTTAACGCCTCAGGTGGGTACACTGTTCTTAGCTGAGAGTGAGTTTCTTTGAGAATTTGGAAGGCATTTCATGAACATGGTCCAACTTCCAGCAATTCTATCGACAAGTCTGATGTCCTTCGTATTCCTCAATGTGAGCTCTTGTTACTTTTCTTGGGAAACCTCTAGAATTATTTTTTATCCCTATATGTTCTGAAATTTCAGTGATTTGCTTTTCTGTAGTTCTTATGGAACTGTTGTCTGAGCACTTGATGATCACTCTCAGTGTGGAAATTCGTATGTTTAAGCTTGGAAAAGGTTTTCTGTTTTCTGTTATTTGTCTCCCCTCCATCTTCTCTTGGGTTTCTTTCTAGAATTCTAAATGTTCAGTGTTGTTAGGCCTGGAATACTTCTGTAGTCTTTTCTCTTCCTTTATCCCTGTTTTCTGGGAGGTTTTTATAGACTTTGCCTTTATCCCTTTTATTGAACTTTCCTCTTTTACTATCATAATTTTACATTCCAAGATTTTTTTTCTGTGCATGGCATTTTCAAAAAGTACCTCATGTTCTCATTTTATGAGTACAATAACTAATCTCTCTGAAGTGCTAAAGTGTCTGTTTAAAAAAGAAGTCTTCTGCTTCTTCGCTGCGATCCTTTTTTTCCTTTTGTTTACTTTAGACTTCATCCTTTGTGTTAGAAGCTTTCTTCAAATGCCTGTTTATATATGACTTGCAATTCAGATTCAGAAAATAGGTGTTAAAAACTGACTTTAAGGCATGTAGTATGGATATGGGTCTTATCCACAGATGAGACTGACTGATGCAGTACTTGATTTGGTTTTATTGGGAGTTCCACACTTGTCAGTTTCTGCCGTGCTCCCGTTCTGGTACGTTTCTTCAGAGAACATTTATCCACCCTCTTGCCTGGGATGTATCAGCCTCTCTATATGCATTCTTAGAGCCAATAGAGAAAAGACAGCTGGGTTTTGATAGTAATTAATAGATAATCTTATTTCTCCTGTGGTGCCATTGCCCTAGCAATGTGCAGTGTCCCCAAGTCCAGCGCATTGGATGGGGGTGACCTGACTGCAAACGTTTGGGAAGGTGATTTGAGGAATCTGATGATTTCTTCCTGGGTTAACCAGTTCTCCTGGTTTCTACCCCACCTGTTACCCTCAGTTGCAGAGTTGCCTGGCTGATTGATGCCTCCTTTTGTCATGTCTATTACAGTTTGTGACAAAACCTCCCGGTTGTGTTGCCTTCCTTACTGACAGTGTGGTTTGCAGCTCTGAGGTACTGAGCTCTGTACCACGGTTGGTAAGTGAGATAATGGCCTCAGAAGAAATCCAAGATCTAGGCCATGGAACCTGGGAATGTAACCTTACATGGCAAAAAGGAGCATTGCAGATGGGATTAAGTTAAATACCTTGAAGAAAAGAGACTATTCTGGACCATACAGGTGGGTCCCTGGATATAATCACAAGTGTTCCTATAAGTAGGGAGTCTGAAGGAGATTTGACCACCAAAGAAGAAGATAACCAACAAGGGGAACAAAGATTTGAAGACACTTTGCTGTTAGCTTTGAAGATGAAGGGCAGGGGACCCATGAGCCAAGCACTGCAATGAATGCAGCTCTAGAACCTGGAAAAGGGAAAAGCATTACATCACAGAGCCTCCCAGGGAACATGTCGTGCCAGCCCCTTAGTTTAAACTAGAAATCATTTTGTATTTCTTACCTTCAAAACTGTCAGAGAATAAGCATATGTTGTATCAAGTCACTGAATTTGTTGTAACTCTGTAAATCAGTCATAGGAAACAAATACACCAGCCAGTCATCTGCTTTCTAGTTTCCAAAACTGTCTTGTAGTCACTTCCTTCTCACATCCTCTCTACCTTGTGCCCTCATCTTATAGCCTTTTACTCTTTTGTGTTATTCCCTAACCCCAAAGGGAATTTGGTTAAGAAAAACACTTAACACCATTATAATCCTCTATGACTTCTGTTTTAATTTTCTTTAGAACACTTAAGATTCCACTTTTGTAAATAATAAAGATAATAATAAATATTACAAGTACACACAAAAATATCTTTGCAAAATTACAGGCAAATAGACTTCCAGATTTGAATGACCATATACGCAGAATAGAAAATGAGTACACCCAGTGAGTTTGATGGAATAAAAGATGGTATTCAAAATAAAGTTTTAAAAACGTCAGTCACAATGATCAAGCTGATCTGAAAAAATTTAATGAAGTTTGTTACTATGGAAAAGAGGACTGAAATTATAAACTCAATAGAGATGGCATTATTGCTTAGGCATAACTGAAGAAGCAATTAGTAAAATGATATATGAAGAGACTACACAGAAATATCAGAGACAAATAAGACCCAAAATCTGAAAGAGAGGTTAAGTGACAGAGGACTGAATGTTCTATACCTACTAGTATTCTAGACCAGACAATAAGAAGGAATATCAAAACAGCAGTAAAGTAGAAACATAGTGAAGTTTTATAGAATTTATGGAAGACAAAAGCTCTTATATTTAGAGAGCCCAATGAATCTCTAAATATGAAAAGAATTCAGAGAAGAACAAATAAGGAAAATGTGAGTTGAAATTAAAATGACCTACTATTATAGCAACCAAATTATTAAAAAATAAATAAAAGCCTGAATACACCATGTGTTGATAAGGCACAACAGCAATGGGAACTCTCATGAACTTCATCTGAACTCTAAGTTGATAAGGCTACTGTGGAAAGCAACAGGTGGTTATCAGAAAAATAAAGGAAAAGCAAAACAGGCCTAATATTATTTTATTTGCTATGTTGATGTGAAGCATGTTTAATTCTATTCAACCCTATATGATTACAATTGGACCCAATCTTATAAAATGGGTAAGCAATCTTTAACTTGATTAATAAATACATAATCATGAATCAGCTTTCAAGGTTATAAAGAACAGTTGGATATACCTGGGGGTGGCTTTACTTACTTGACAAAGCGAAAGCCACTTCAGAACGAAGATTACAATCACATTCTTTGGTATCCATATAATCATTGATATATTCATTTGTCGACTCAAATTTAAGCTCCATTCAGTATAAGTGCCATAAGGCAAAGGCTTCACTTATCTTGTTCTGGGTCTTATGCCCAGTGTCTGACACAGAGACTGCCTTATTGCAGAAGATCAGTCAATACTTAAATTTTGTGCTTTTGTTGTTCTTTTGTTATTTAATATTCATTTTAAATTTCTCCCACAGTTATTTGTTTAGTAATTACTATGTCCAATAGAGCTAATAATAAATACTAGAATTAGTAATAAAAACAAATGACTTTACTCATTATTGTCAAACATTGTTCTAAAGGCTTTATATATATATATATATATGATTACTTAAACCTCAGAACCTATATTACTCCCATTTTACAGATGGTAACACTGAGGTACTTGATTCGTTTAAGGTTCCATAGCTACTAATTTGCTGATACAGTATTTGAATCCAAGTGGCCTCACTCCAGAATCAAACTTTTTCCTCCAGGCTTGTGCTTCATCTCTGAGAATATAGAAATGTCAAAGAATTCTAGACTAGATCATCCACCACAGACACATCTTGATTTTATCTTGTTTGCAAAGATTTATCACATGTCTACTTAGGCAACACCAGAGCTGGGCAGTCCATGGTTGTTTTAGGCAGGATATAGAGAAAATGTGCAACAATATGCTATGCAGACCTGATGACTGAAAAAAATCAATTAATGCCATGAATCTAGGGAGAAAAGGGGCCAAGGCCAGAGACAAGTGTGAGGATAGATTTGAGAGGACAGGGTTGGACTGAAATCAGAAGGAGCAGGCAGATTTGTATGCCCAGTACACATAAATGCAAGCCAGAATAACATGAGAGAAAGAACTCAGTCCAGGAAAATTGCTGGGATTTAACTATTGGTTCTGAGTAACAGCAAGAATCAGAGCAACAGGAGAATGCCAATAGGTCTCCTGGCTTCTGCAACAGCAGCAGAGACTGAAGCTGAACCAAAAGCTTTTTAGGGTACAGCCTACTATACATTTAGCCCCAGGCAGAAATTGGCTCCCGAGGGCAAGTAGGTCTGAAAGGAGCAGGAACTGTCAACAACACTTGGAGTACAAAGTTAAAAAAACAAAAAACAAACAAACAAAAAACCTGTTTTTTTGTAGGTTTAAGTTTTGTTTATTTTCACTTTTTTTACTTCTTAAATATATACTGAGTAATAGGTGTTAAGTGATAAGCAAAAAGAGAAAAGAATTACCTATGGTTCCACAATTCCACCAGAGATATAACTATTAAAAAGAAGTGTGAAATCTTTTCTGTTTAAAATAATTCTATGACATTTTTCAAATGCACAGAAGTTGAAAAATCAATGTAATTCACTTTCGTACATTCATCACTGGGCTTTAACAATTTACCAGTCCTGTTTCTTCTGTTCCCTCCCACGTTTTATACACACACACACACACACACACTCAGAAACAGAAATAGACTGTTATAACATGCAAAAGTGTCTTAACTGTCTTTTCCTTAATACTATCATCATTAATAAATGGCCATGTTAATAAAATAAATTTAAATCATTTTTTCGGGCTTTATAACATTACATTTCTTTGCCTAGATTGTTCCCAACTTTTATAATAAATAAAGAATGCTTTCCTCATATACACACACATGACATAAACACATGTATCTTCTTGTCGCTGATATGTGTGTCTATGTCAACTGTTTGTACACTGTTCCAATCATTTCCTTAGATTAAATTTTTATACATGGAATTTCTGGGTCAAAGAGTAAGTCTGTTCTAAAATAGTTTAAAAATGATTATCAAATAGTATCCAAAAATTCCTAGTCTTTTAGACTCTTACCAGCAGTATATAGATATGTCTATTTTTACATTACCTCAGTAATAGAGTTATTTAAATTCTTTGTAATGTTTTTCGAGTTGACCATTTTAATTGATCTCTTATTGCTTGAGATGTATAATTTTTTAATGTTATTAACCTTACACATATTTATGTTTATGAGCCAGGTGACAACTCGCCAGGGCAAATGAGGAATGTGACTACAATTAAAAAGGCTGATTCCATAAACTACACCTTTCTTTTTGTGTCATTTATTGAATAACATTTGTATATTTTTCTTTACACACTTAACAAAGGAAAAATGTGCATTCCAAAAATAATGTGTGTAATAGTTTAATTTTCTGAGAAAGCATGGACTGCTTTAAAGAAGATTACTAATAAATTTGATGAACTATATTTAGTATTCAATTCTACAGCCATTGAGGGTTATTTACATTAAATATGAATTTGTACCCGAATTCATTTTTTTGCTTTCCATTACTGTCACTTCATGATTGGCTGTTTTCCATTTTACAAGATTTATTATTTGATTAGGTTTTATAATGGTTTGATAGCTAACAAAACCTTAAAAACCAGCCACTGGAGCAGTAAGTACATTGCATCAATCTATAACCCCATTTTTTTAAAAAACATGATGTGATAGTAAAATGAAGTATGAAAAATGTAATCTGGTCTAATGTCTATTTGTATTTTTCAAGAGCTAATTTATCTGTGACTGTCAATGCATTATGCTTTGCAAAGTTTCCCTATCAATATCAGTTGGTAGAGGGGGATTTGTCATGCTCAAATGCTTTTCTGAATAATAAAAATACCAAAAATAGAATCTAGTAATGAAAATAATCAGAAAGGGATTGGCAGAAAGGGGGGAGCCAGGCAAATTGTTTTATATTTTGCATAGCTGAAGAGCCAGATGGTTTAACTGGACATTATTTACAGAACCACCCACTGCAGGATTTCAACTGAGTCCCAAGTCAAATAGAGTACTGCCAAATTGCATTTAACAGTGTCTAGACCAAAGCCCATTACCTTATCCAGGCACTCCCAGGTTCCGTGTCCTTACAGTGCTGCCAGACCTGTCTGCTATCTCCCCCTTTTTTTTTTGTCTGGAAATGTGCCTTCTTTATACTGCTTTAGAAACAATTTTCCTCATACCTCTCTACCTCTTCCAGGTAGAGATGCAATAAAGGAATAGATATGGTACAAGCTACATGCTTGGGAAATGTTCAAGATTCTACTTTTGACTTTTCTCATCTACTGTAGTCTAATATCAAATTGGCAGTAATATTTAATCAGTCTTACACAGTCGTCATTTTTATTCCATTTTTAAGTACCCTATAATGACCATCTTTCTCATCAAAAAGACCCAAGAAAACTGATCCAACAAGTCAAACAAACATTGGTGATTACATTTCACTTTTCATTGTTAGGGGATATTTGCTCTAATGTTGTTTTAATCTATATTTATTTAATTTATTGGGGTTATATTGGTTAAGTAGGCTTCAAGTGTAATACAGCATCTGTATATTGTATTGTGTGTTCACCACCCAAGGTCTAGCCTCTTTCTGTCACCATTTATCCTCCCTTCACTCTCTTCTCCCTTCCCCCCACCCCCTTCTCTCTGGTGATCACCATACTATTGTTTGTGTCTCTGAGGTTTTAAGTTAATCCTTTCACCCATTGCACCCAGCCCCCTAACCCTGCCCCATCAACAGCTGTCAGCCTGTTCTCTGTACCTATGAGCCTGTTTCTATTTTTGTTTATTTTGTTCATTAGATTTCACATATAAATGCTTTAATATTGTTTTTAATCATCAGTCTTATAAAATGGTAATCTAGATTTAAACATTTTTGTAAAGCCAGTTGCTCATAAATATTTACTTCCTGATTTCTTTAAAAATTCTTTATTTAATACTCCAAAAGAATTCAGTTGTCCCTTTTTATTTCAAAAATTTATGCTGTATCTTTTTTTTTTTTTAAATATACCTTTTGCATCCACTTCATCCCTATATTTATCATGTTTAAATTCTGGCAAAGACTTGGTAGCTAAATGGCCAAATTCTTCAGGAAAGGCTACAGCCTTTTGCTATTTCCTGATGAACAGAAAACATGTTGGACTACAAGTCTAGCCAGAAAAAACAAATGTCTGTTGAAAATGATCCAGTCCAATTTTAAAGATCCAAAGTCTGGAGAGAGATGCTGAGCCTCAGGTTAATATCCAACATATACAGTACATGTCAGAATGAAAGAAAGTCCCCTAGGGCTTGATCATCATCAGTTAAACCTAAAGAGATGACTGGTAAAATGTATGCCTAATTTTATTCCTGTTGGCTAACCTTGGATATTTTTATGAGGATGAGTCACTTTTGTAAAGAATTGTGCAATAAACTAGTTTTATGTCAGAACGTCATAAAGGAGTTGACTTTGGCATTTGCTCTTTTTTGCGCTTCTATCTCTTCTCCTATCTTTAAGGAATCTCACTTGATTTTGCTTATCTTTCTTTCTCTGCTTCTGTCTTCTTTTTATAGTCTATTAGCTTTCGGGCCTCTGGCCGCCCCGTTTGGTACGTCACATTCCAGTGACATTGACGCTGGAATAGAGCAATTGCAACAGCAGTAGAAGTGTCAGGCCTGGAATGAGTTTGCTGACTCAGTTTAGAATAGGATGGAAAGAAATATGGCTTTCAGTCCCAAAGTATTCTATGTTCTACTACACATAAGGATGAGAACTATACACAAACGCAGTGACTTAGACTAACCGTGTTGTATCATTCCACTTACAGGGAGGGAGCCCCTTCAGCCTGAGATCCTGCTGTGCCTAAATGATGCAGAGATTAGCTTTTGGCTTTTGCGTGTAAGCCCTGGTAATTCATCGGATGGTTCTGTTGAACAGAAGGTAAGTGTTACACTGGTACCCACACAGTTGTAAAAACCAAAATGTCTCCAGAAATTTTCCAGGGAGACAAAAATCACCCATGGTTGAGAATCATTTTACTAAAAAATACATACTTTTAGTTTAGTTGGATACTGTCAGTTCGTCTCCAAAGATTGGAACCAATTTACATTTTTACTTGAATATCTATTTCATTCCATCCTCATCAATAACATGTAACTAAAACTTTTTCCTAATCCAGTTGGTGCTCAACAGTATCTTGTCTTAATTTGCATTTCTCTAATTACTGGCAAGGCTGAGTGTATCTTTTTATACATTAATGGACTCAAGTTGGTAATGTGTTGAAGAATTTTGCATCTATGTTCATGAGAAATATTGGTCTATTTTTTTCTCGTAATGCCTTTTATTTGATTTTGATATTGGAATAATTCTGATCTCATAAAATAAATTAGGCAGTATTTCCTCTGGTTCTATTTTCTGGAAGAGATTGTATACATTTTGCATTATCTTGCCTTAAGTGTTTGATAGAAGTCACCAGTGAAATGATATGGACTTTTGCTTTCTTTTTTAAGGTTAATAATTATTGATTCAATCTTTAACAGATGTAAGTCTATTAAGATTGCTTGTTCTCCCTGTGTGATTTTGGTAGTTTGAGTCTTTCAAGGAATTGTTCTATTTCATCTAAGTTGTCAAATTTTTAAACATAGATTTGTTGATATCATTCCTTTTTTGTTATTTCAATTTCTGTTGCATCAGTAATAATGACCACCTCTTTTATTTCTGATATTGTTAAATTTGTCTTCTCTGTTTTTTTCCTTGGTTATCCTAGTTAGAGGTTTTAGACTTTTAATGGTATTTTCCCCCAAATGCCCCAGTTTTTAGATTCATTGCTTTTCTCCATTGTGTTCCTGTTTCTGATTTCATTGATTTTTCTCTAATTTTTAATGTTCATTTTCTTGTTTATTTTATTTTTAATCCACTCTTCTTGTCTAGTTTCACATGGAAGATGTTGGATTTTTATAAAATGTTAGATTTTTGTTTTTTTTAATAATATGTACATTTAATGTTATAAATTTCATTCTAAGCACGTTTGTTACATCCCACAATTTTTGATAAGTTGCTTTTTCTTTCACTTAATTAAAAATATTTTTAAAAAATTTCTCCTGAGCTGCCTTCTTTGAGTTGTATATTTCTTGTAAATGTGACATTTAAACTCCAATGATTTGGAGGTTTTCCAGCTATCTTTCAATTACCAATTTCTATTCCGTTATCATCTGGCAACCTACTTTGTACAATTTCTGTTCTTTTAATTTTGTTAAGTTTTGTTTTATGGCTCAGAGTTTGGCCTATTTTATAAAATACTCCACATTCACCTGAAGCTAATGCATATTCTGCTTTTGTGTGATGGTGTATCCTGTACATATCAATTCCATAAAATTGATTGATAGTGCTGTTTAGATCATCTATGTCCTTCCTGATTTTCTGCTTCCAGTTTGGACAACTGATGTAATCTTTTAAGGGGTGTATCATCATTGGCTCTAGTTCCTATCACATTGGATTTCCAATCTGCAGCCAAATTAATATTTTCAGGGTGCATATCTCTTTATTTCAACCATTGTTTAAAACCTTTTAATGGTTTCCATTGCTTTGAGTATAAAAATAGATGTTCTTATCATTACTTTCAATGTTTTTCCCTTAGGGAATCCTTCCCTGCCTTCCTGAATAGATCAAATTCCCTGTAGGCGTATTGTTAACTCACAGTCCCCTCCTCTGAGATCACTTGCAGAGTCTCTTCCCATCTCAAGTAACTATCTTCTGTTTCTCTGCTGGAGGGCTCATGTGGATGATACTGGTACCCTAGAAGCCTGCCCCAGAGGCAAACGTCAACCAGCAAGGGACAATAGCTCATGGACAAATACCCCATCTCCCACATATATCAATGGGACTCTTCTGAGACATGATCTAGAGTCCTTTCATCCTCTAAAAGTTCTCTAACAGGACTGAGCTTCAGTTTTCCACAGAAGTAGCCCACTAACAAAAGCACTCTTTATTAAATTTTTTCTTTCATAGATAACTTTTTATTCTACCTTACTTGTTTTTTTTTTTTTTTTTTTTTTTTTTTGTGTGTGTGTGTGTGTGTTTTGTTTTTTTGGATTAATCCCCAAATAAATGACCTGTATCTGGGTTCTTATTTCCAGGTCAGCTTTTGGAGGAACCCAACATATGGCATGCCCTTATCTCACCCTCTCACATGACCATGTACCTTTGTTTCACAGGGTATCTAGAGTTTGCCTTCATATGAATGCACAGAAAGAGGTTTGGAATAATGTTAGCCAAATGATCATTTTTTGGAAGATGGAACTTTTACTTTCAGTATTGTTTTTCTCCTTTTACAGGCATTAAATTTTAATAAAAATTATTAGCATAAAATTTTTCCAGAGCCATAAAATTAATAAAATGATGCATTTTGCTTCAATAACAATTTCTAAAGTATACAAATTTCTAATTTAAATAACTTTATTTTATATGACTTGTTTTTTACTACATTATTCTTATACTGACTGAAAGAAATGGCTTCATTTCTTTTAGTAGTGAGTATATTTAATTGCCATAAAGACAATAAGAGTCCCCCTACTTTCCTTTTATGAAGTTTTACTGATGTGGAAATTGAAAAATACAGGTGGCTAAGGAGATAATATTTTGTCATACTTGAATTTTTCTTAAAATAGATTTGTCAGTTGGTTTCTATTATGGAGTCTAAAGTAGAAAGCAACTAATTATCTTGGTGTTTGTATTTTATAGTTCAACCATTAGCATTTTATAGCCATGTTTTACTGCTATACACAAATATTTTAAAGAGGAAGGAATGCAGCTATATTTAGACAAAGTAGTATTGAAGTCTGACCCTCAAGCTAATATGAGATTAATGGCTTTTCCCCCTTCTCCTTGACAGAAGGTAAAGTAAAAATAGAAAATGTAAAAATTTAATCCACTCAGAATAACCCCCCAACTAGGAACTCAGAATACCATTCCAGCTAAATTATCTACGGGAGGCTGTATTTTTGCTACTGATAAAGCCATCCACACATAAATCCCTGCTTTTAAAAATAGAATGTTTGAAAAGGATAGTGTACATGTGAGCTTCAGAGAATAGGTATTTACAGATCACAGATTTTTAAAGTGGTTTTTAATCAATAAAAATACAAGCTTTTGGTGATTAAAAATGTTTTACTAAAGCCATGGATAAACTTTCTTATTCATTTGATTACTAAAAGATTTCTTTTTTATAAATCACTAAGAGTATTATATTATGGAAGTAGAAGTTTCTGGAAGAATTTCTACAGTCAGAAGATATGGGGCTAGTAATAAATCAAATGCATTTTTCTTCTAGTCAATTTTTAAAGATTAAAAATATTAATATTTCATGTTGAAGGAGATTTGAACAAAGAGGATGCTCATGAATTTCCCACATGGTGGGAAAAATTTAGCACTTCTCTCCTGCTACAATACTTAGAAATATTTCTTTTACAAGCACTCTATCCTTAGAAGGGGAAGTGGGAAAATGCCCAAAGACCTCAACATAAGAATGTTCCCGTAGTCTGGCTTATTAAAACCAGCATTTTATTTTGAAGAAAATAACCCAAATGTTCAACCATAGAAGAGTTAAATCAATCATGATACATCTATGTAACAAAAGGTTAGCCTTTAGAAATAATAAACAAATAGTCGTTGTCAAAAAAATATTCATCATTAGTTGCTAAATGAAAAAAGTGTTTTCAAATATGTAAGATATAATGCCATGTCTTACAAGGATAAATGTAATTGACTATGTAGATAGAATCTGAATGATATACACAGATTTATATACAAATTTTCTTCAATGACTATCCATTATTTCAATAATAAAGAGCAAATAACAGTTTCAAAAATAAAACACAACTCAACTATTTATGTACAAGACATTGGACAAGTTAATTTCCTCTTTTTTATATTATAATAAAAAAATTAACTAAAAAGCACATGTGAAATCTTGACAGAGATTGTGCATTTAATAAATGCTTTATAAAACCAACTTTCATAGACTATGACTCCTAGTAATGCCTCTGCCACATTTTAGGAGTGTGACCTTGGGCAAATTATTTAACTTCTTTGATTTTATTTGATTCATGGGTAATATTAAGAAGTTACACCGATTTTAAGGCTTTTCTTCCAATCATTATACTTTATGGGAAATAGTGTATAACAAACTGGATGTAGCAAAATTGTTTTCAGTATATTTAAACACACCTGTTTGAATTTAAAGATCTGTGTATACATTGGGAGGACAGGAAAAGAAAAGAGAGGGAGTGGGCTCTTAAATATCTGTAAAAATGTTCAATACTAAAATCACCAACACATTCTTGCCTAAAGCCTATGAGTGTTATCAGAGTGTGAGTTATGGGAATGTTGACAGGAGGAAGGACCATGAAATAAGAAGTTTGCAGGGCCATCCTAGAAAGACAGTACAACTCAACCATTGCAGCCTCTTCAAAGGTGGCTGTACTTCTGGCCACTTCCATAGGTCCATTGCAATAACATTAAAGACACATACTTCAAAATTTAACATTAATGATATTCAGAAAGCAAAGTAATTTCTAGTACTCCATGGTAAGCCCCCAAGCAAGAAACCAGAATAGCCACCCCAATTATTCTTCCCAAAAGATAACCCAGACAGGTTGATAATTTAAAAATCTTCCAGCCCTAACTAGCTTGGATATGCTTGCTATTCTTGGTTACTGAGCTGATTTCAAAAGGAAAGGATGGGAAGTATATTTAATCTTTAGCATCAGACATCTCTAGCTCTTTGGGAGGAGCTAGGTAAATACTACAACCTTATTCAACATAGAACCCAGTGAAGAAGAATGGGTGTACCAAGAATATTCTAGGAATTTCAGTTCTTTCAGGTCATGGTTACCTCTGTTTGTGCCCAAATGAACATGAAGAAGAAATGATAGTGTAACGAATGAAATATTCCTAAATTGGCAGTTAAGGAGACTTAGTTTCTAGTCCTATATTTCCCCCTATCTATGTAATATTACCCCAGTGAAGCTCAGTTTCTCTAGATAAGGACTTTAAACAACATTTTATTTTTCTATGGCTGCTGTAGGAACTTGATGGCTTAAGACTATTTAGTCTCTCATAGCTCTGAAGTCTCAAGTTTGAGATCAGTTTTACCGAGTTTGAAATTAAGTTAGCAGAGCCACACTTCTGGAGTCTTTAGGAGAGAATCTAGTCCTTATTTCTTTCAGCTTCTAGTGACTGCCAGCATTCCTTGGCTTGTGGCTGCAAATTTGAATCTCTACCTCCATCTTCACATTGACTTTATTTGTATGTGTGCATGTGTGTACGTGTGCGTGTGAAGTTTAACTCTGTGTCCCTTTCATAAAGATACACATGATGGCATTTAGGCCCCACTCAGTTTAATCTCCCCATCCCAAGATCCTTAATTTAATCTGTGAAGAACTTTCTTCCATAAAAGGTAACACAGTTTACAGGAATTAAGATGTGGATATCTTTTAGGAGGCCATTTTTTCTGGCCTACTGCACACTATTTGGTCAACAAGGTACAGGTTAATAATTCAATAACTCTCAAGGGACAAGCATTTTGTTTTTTTAAAAAATTCCATAGAGTCCTAGTGACAAAATGAGAAAATAAACATTGCTCAGGTTCGTTCTACTTCTCTTTTGACCTCACACCACTTATTTCTGATAAGAGATATAAAGATAGGGATTTTTTTGGTAATAATTTAATTTTCTCCTTTAGTTATAATGAAGAATATTTTAAAGGCATATTTAAAAAATCATTCTTGCAGAGGAAACAGTATAGAGACAGCCAATCAAGTATCTCATTCAAAAAATATATATTAAAGTTTTTAAAAATAAAAATAATGAGACTTATGCCCCCTTTGCTAGCAGAGCTGAACCTCATGAGAGTACAAAAATTAGGAAAGGGTCATAATATGTTTTGACAATGATAGAGAACCCTCTAATAACTGTAAAATAAAATATACTAGAATAAATGATGAAATTTAAGCCTTAGTTTCAATTAAAAAAATAAAACTCCATAAAATCAATAAAAGACAGGGGTGGGCAAAAGTAGATTAATAATAATAAATGAATAATACAATAAATAATAACACAAGAATAAACCCTGTGTTTTATGTACTCACAATTGTAAACTTACTTTTGCTCACTCCTGTATTATCTTTTAAAAAAAAGGTATATTTATAGGCTCTTTTGTTTTTATGGCATCTAAGAAAGAATGGAAAATTTAATTGCACAGCAATTTGAAGACCAATCTCTCTCCAAGGTCAAATGGAGCAATCCAGAACTCTGAGCAGTGATTTCCTGAGACTCTTCCATACAACATGATTGAAGGAGGAGGCTGGATTCAGTGGAGATTCAATAGAGCATTCAAAGCTAGAATGCAGGTGGGGTAGGATTCCCTTAATCACCCAACTGGGCTCGAAACTCAGGGTAAAGGAAGTGAAGTCCAAGACTTATCAACCCTCAGGCTTAGACTTTGGAATGCTTTAATGTGATTGCCTTAGATAGAAAATATTTTAACTAAATAGCACATCACAACCACCACTATCACCCTGAATTTGGAATAATGAGCCATTATTCTAGTGGCAATACTGGGGTGTGGTGAGTGGAGAAAGACATTTAGTGTTCTATATGCCATTCTGTTCCCCTCCTTTCACAGGGTCTTTTCAAAGTCTTAAATAACAATCATTCACTTAGTCAGTGATTTAATAGAATGACAGCTCTACCATTTGGAAAACACCGGGGACAATAATATTTCTTGGCCCTTAGATATTCCAGCTAGTAAAGGTAGATAAATTAAACAATGCCTACCATAAAATTATGAGGGTGTGAGCAGTTATGGACAGAGAGACAGGGCTGATTAAGTCTGCTGAAGAAAAGCAATATATATATGGTGCAAATATCACCAATAAGGTGGGGTAGGATTTGAAGAAGTATAGAGATTGGAGATGTAGGATATTAGAGTAATAATATGTTTTTACTTGAATATTGGAGTTAAAGAGATTTTTCTATAAATGGGAGAGTATTTTTAATATTAATGAGACATTTTGAAAATCTTGTATCAAGTGACCATTTAATAAAATAAAATATGAAGTTGCCTACTAAATCTAATAGGAAAGGAAATTGGATTGATGTTTAGAGAAACATAGGAATAAATCTGAATATTGCACAATGGAACCCATGAACAACAAAATCCATGCCATGCATAAAAGGGTTACTAAGTAATAATGAGGATCCAACTTGAGAATTGTAACTATGTGGTAGATAACAATAAAATCAGTCATAACTAGCCAATGAGTTAGAGCGGATACAATAAATATTAGAGCTTTCCCAGTTCTACGGATTGTAAGTTTAGGAATCTAAGGTTTTCTAAAGGATGAATGAATCATAGACAGTAATATGGACATTATCAAAATGACTGCAAACAATCCTGGGAGAGAAGAGGTTGAATGAGAAAAAAGGATAAGTCTGGATTTCCTGGGAGAGGTGTGGGACAGAAATATAAATATAGGAACTTTCTGGGTAGCAATAATATTTAAATCTGCAAGGCTGAGAGAAGATCACCTGTGTTAGAGGACTGAGTCCTGCAATATTCCAATGTTTAGAGATGTGGGATATGTAAAGGGATAATGGAAGGAGACCGAGAAGGGGCATCCAGTGAGGTATGGAGGAAAAATGAAGTTGGAGCTCTGAGGTCAAGTACAGATTTTTTTAAAAAAAGTAACAATGATCTATCTTACCAAATAATTTTAATTGGTCGAATTGGATAACTGATACATGATCATTTATCATATAATACAGAGGTCTTTTGTGCTCTTGACAAGAGTAATCTTAGTGGAGTGGCAGGTATACAGACCTGAATGGAGTGAGTGCCAGAGGAACTAGGAGGAAAGGAAGGAAAAACTGTGACCTCAAAAGCTGTTTTTGAGAAATATTGCTGAAAGGAAAGCAGAGAAATGGGACAGAAACTTTGCAGGGGTATAGAATCAAGGGAAGTTTTCTTTAAGATGATATACAGTTTTCCTTGGCCTGGTAGCTCAGTTGGTTAGAGTGTTGTCCCCATATACCAAGGCTGTGAATTTGATCCCTGGTCAGGGCACATAAAAGAATCAACCAACACATGCATAAACAAGCAGAACAATAAATCAGTGTCTCGTTCTCTCTTTCTCTCTCTCTCTCTTTCTAAAATTAATAGATAAAGATTTTTTAAAAGATGATATACATTTTTATGCTAATAGAAATAAGGCCTTTATAAAGAAAACTGATGCAAGAGAGAAAATAGGCCATAGAAAGAACAATGATCTGACTATTGCTCTTCAAAATTCTCAAGGTCACCAGAAATAAAGAAAGTCTGAGAAACTGTCACAGTCAAGAGAAGCCAAAGAAGTCGTGATGATTTGATACAATATGGTATCCTGGATGAGATCCTGAAACAAACAAAGGACACTAGGGAAAAAAATAATTAATGAAATTCAAATAAAGCATACAGTATCATAATATGTCAAAACTGGCTCATTACTTAGTTTTGCATACTCTATAAATTCATATAAATGTATCACATACTAAGCACTTTTTTTTTTGTATCCAACCTCTTTCAGAATATTTGTGAAATCCATCTGTACTATTAAGTGTATCAGTTGTTTGTTTCCTTTTGTTGTTAAGTAGGTTTCCAATGCATGCATATACCACAATTTATTTAAAAATTCTTCTATTGATAAAGAATTATTTTTAATAACCACAGAAACGATTCTGAAGCAGGTGGTCCACAGATATCATTTTGAGAAACATTACCGTAAAAAAGTAAATGCTCACTCATTATCACTTAGTTAATGATCCCTTCCAAGCATGAAAAGATAACTGATTATCTGAAAACCTTAATACACTTGCAAATAAATGTGTCAAGTCTGTCTCACTACCCAGATAAAGCTGAAAAATGATCAACAGTAGTTCCGTAATGAAACACAAGATATATTAGGATGTCTATATCAACAACAAAGAATTTGCAGTCTAAAGGGTCTCATTTGTCTTTAGTTGGTGGATGGTATTGATTTTACTCTCAGCCTTCTCAGGCTGATGAGAACAAAGGATAAGTAGAGGCAATGTGTTTCTGCTGAGGCAGTAACGTCTCTGGCAATAGCTGAGTGGTTTGGCCAACACAGTGACAAGGTGACCTCTTCAGTTTCTGCAGCACCGTGTATTAAACACAAAAGGCACACTGCCCTGGGTGTTTACGTGAATGATGTGGGCAAGGAAACAACCTGATAAACTGCAGTTGGAAGGAATGCACATCCGAATTCAGAAGACAGGAACTAAAAAGGAGCTAAGGATGCAGGCTCTCCGGGGTGTAATAACTGAAACTGAGAACACTAATAATATTCTGAAAAAGAAAAGAAGGCTGCCGCTGAAACTCATGTTTGAAGGTATACTGCCATGGCAGTCAGTGTCTTCTATTATAGAAACACAGATTCTCCTGCCCCAGACCGACTAAGCACTTGGGACTATATGTTCCACAGCCTCACGAGGAGGGAAGGCAACAATGAATGGAAGCCTTTCCATTTACCCAGTGGCTGCAGGTTCTCCCTTGTCCGTATTTTTTCTTTCACCAATTCTCATGATTATTTTTTGCTCTTCTTTTGCTTCATTTTGTGGACTCCTTTTAATGTTACATTTTCACTTTCTCAATGATGTTGCTAAAGGTTATGTTGGAATTTAAATGAAGATTATATTTAGCACTTTAAAGTAGATTTGGAAGAATGACAAAGGGCAAAAAACTTAAGTGAGCAGAGATGTGATCTAAGTAGTTTTAAAAGAATATCCCACCATGTAATAGCGTGACTCTGAAACAGAGATACCTAGAGATGGGCCCCAAGCCCTAGGAAAGTACCTAAATGTCTTTCTCCAAATTTCACAAGGAAGTCAGTTGATGAGAATCAGCCAGGATTAGCCAGCCTTGCTTTCCAGAGGGTCTATGATCTCATTTTATTAGCTGTTTAGATTGGCTACAAAATGCCCCAAGATTATTTGGTGGTTTAGCGCTTGATCTTGTGACACCAAAATATTTTGGTTGCCCAAAAATGTGTAGCAATTCCACATGCAGTCTGACTTTGTCTGGCACATTGGAGTCAAGTGTATTTTTACTCAATTGGTAATAAAAATCTCCAACTGAGGTGTTTTTAATTGTTGGGAGAACTGAGAATAATGTGCAGAAGATATATGGACCACATCTAGAGTCATACTTTTCAATGACTTATCCTTCAGCTCAATAAATTCTCCCATCTTGGATCTAATGATTCTTTATGTATGCTCATGCACTGTTACTGTGGCAATGGGTGTGTGAGGCTCAGGATTTTTTAGAATCTTTGACCATATAATGACTGGAAAGTAGACCACAGATCTATCCTTAGGTTGGGAATACGTTGTTTTCTTCAGCTTTTATGCCACATTTAGGGCATCTTGCCTCTTCTGTTGCTGCTGCTGCTGCTGAGAAGTATTTATAGCTGAGAAATCATTTCTGCTTAAGAATGAAGTCAGGAGCCATACTTGGGTTGTGTTCAAAATCTCTCACTGCTGTTGCCACTCCAAGTGTCCTGGGGAATTATTTAAGCTCTCTGTTTCTCGTTTGCTTCATTTTTAAAATAGGAGATTAAAATAATATTTACAAATAGTATACAGCATTCATAGAATTGTTTTGATGGTTAAATGAGGTTTACCTGCAAAGTACTTGAAATACTCATGGAACATAGCAAGGGTCTACCTCATGTTAGCCATTAGTATTTCTGTTGCTTTAAATTTTTTTCTTTCTATTAGTTGCATTTTAGTGGGCAGGATGCCTTTGATAGCTAATTTTTTTTGTTACTCAGAGTCCAACCCACTAAAATAAATAAGCACAAGTACATAAGGTACTCGTCTCACGATGTCCACAGAGTTTGTGTGGCATTCTGCTGTTGCTCATGGTCAGTGTGATGTTTGGCAGATTCCTTACCACAATTCTTTGCGGCATACCAATATTATAGTCTGCATTTCACAGATATGCAAACTATAACCTGAGAGGTAACACATATTGATTAATATTGCCCAATAAGTTATAAGAACTCTTTTCACAGCTAATATTTTCAACCTCTTGCAGAAAGGCTTTAGACTGATGCATGAAGAATCTACTTTAGTAAGGAATACTCTAAAAGAAAAGAGCTCATTTGCTTGGGTGGTGTTCTTATGGTAAATTTTTTAAATTTATTTTTGATACTGCCATTATGATGTAACTTGTACAGTAAATTCTTTAAGAAAAATAATAGTTCTAATTCCTAGATCTATAATGATAGAAAAGGAGGTCAGTTTATTCCTTTTTTTCTTATTCTATTTATTTGTTTGTGTATTATACAGTGGGGGGTTGCCACAAGAAAATACCATAGACTGGGTGGCTTAAGCAACGGTAATTTATTTCTATAATTTTGGAAGCTGGGAAGTCTAAGATCAAGGAATGCATGAGGACTTTGGTGTCTCAGAACTAATCCCATCATGACCTCATCTAAACCTAATTACCTCCTGAAGACCCTATCTTCAAATACCATCATATGGGAGGGGATCAGAGCTTCAGCATATGAATTTTAGAGGGAGCACAATTCAATCTATAGCAGTTTGTTTGGTTAGTGGTGTGAAACAGCAATAGCTTGTGACAGCTCTTTGTAAAGCAAAAATATTGTGGAACATGGGATTTTAGAATAACCTATGTTCTTAAGCCTGAAAATACATTATGTAACTTGAGCATCAATTTTACTAAGAGAGGTTTAATAAAACTAAGCTATTGGAATGTGAGAAGTTCCAAAATGTTCTCATTGAAGAGCATACTCACTCATAGACACATTTCTCATCAGACACATTTGTAAAAGCTGGCAGGTACCTCAGAGATATTATAAATCAAGGGTTTCTTAAACTCCCTTTGTCTTTCTCAAAGCTAGTGTAATACTAGATTTTGGAATTACCAACGTGGGAATCACACAGTTCTTTGGGTTAATATAGCGTCTCCCTAAAGGTGCTCTACAATGTAAATGTGCTCCCTGGAGAGCAGGAGGTAGTAACTCCTAAGCGCAGGAAATTACTCCTTCACAAGATAATCAGAGAGAAGGGAACCTAGAGAATGGGATGCAGCACCTCTAAGTTTGGAAGAGGAGGGAGAAGAGGAGGGTCAGGGGCATGACCCTGGAGTGTCCTCTTAAAACCCTTGGAAGGCCAGGCATAGGATGGACAGATTAAGATCATCCACGTGCAGAATGGTGCCTACAAGATAATAGCGCCCCTTCTGGGTATAGTTAGTTTATTAATGTCTCACATATAAAAGTAACCCAAGGCCCCCAATTTTCCACTTCCAAAGAACCCTCATAATATGCAGACTCTCTGACGAATGCTGTTTTTTTCAGATAAACAAAGAGAGATGTGGGAGACAATTACGAAGGTGACAATCAGGTGAAGAAAGGCCTTAAAAATGAAAAGCACACTTTGGTTTCCTTAGGAAGGAACTCGGGGTTGATGTTCCTTTTAAATGGTGAAGCACCACCAATGACACATATCATAAACATTACAGAAGTTCCTCTATAAGTCTTAATTACTTCCAATAAAAGGGAGTGCCTAATTAATGACACCACGGTTAATTTACAGTGAACATTGCAAATAGAAATAAAATGGGCTGAACATGGGAAAATACTAAAAGTGGAATGCTTTATACCAAATTTTATTTTGAAGTTGTTTCACAATCAGAGTTTTACCAGAAGTTACGTTGTGGCATTAGCAAACTGGAGCATGAGGGAGCAAACTCCAGCTGTAGGGATTCTGGTAACTTCCTCAACTCTTAGTGATTAATCACTCATAAAAATGATTTCTAGTGCCATTTTTATTATGTCACCAAGTAGTTACTATTTCAACATGGTTATAATCTAACTAAAATGTGATTTTTTCCAGTTAAAATCAAAACAACAAAAATACATTTTGAGTTAATAACTATATTACCCAATACGACAGATTACAAGTCACTGAGAATTCCTGTGCAAATGGATTTCCCAACCATGGGATTATTGACATTTGGGGGTGGATCATTTTTTGTTGTAGGGTACTTTCCTGTGTTGTGGGATGTTTAGCAGAATCTGGGGTCTCTACCCACTACATAATAGTTGTGACAACCAAAAATGTCTCCAGACACTTGCCAAATGTCCTCTAGTCTGGGTTTAGGTAGGGGAGAGAGTTGGCCCATGGTTGAGAATCACTGTGTACCCAGTTCATAGCCCATGAAAGGCTCAGCCCTCGGTAGTTGGCCCAAAAATAGACTTAGGTTTTATGGTTCTGCATCACACTTCCTTGTAAGTAATATGAACTCATGTGACTCATTCTGAACCTAGCCTAGCAGAGTGCAGTGTGTTCCGTTTCCCAGGATTGTTAATTTTGATAATTTAATGCTTTAATGATTTTATAATTCTGACTGCTGCTGTTGCTTGCTGCATATGCACTTCACAGAAATCATAAAATTTTTATTGACATTCTTGCTAAGCATCACAAGAGGGGGTAACAGAGGCTGCATGTTTACAACAAACACACAACCATATTTTAAAATGGTGTTTTTATTCATATTTCCAGGGTCTGTATCAATTAATAGGTATATTTTTAGAAATCACAAGGAATATTAAGATATGCCAGAGAATGACTGTCCTTCCATTTTCCTGGCAAACTGAACTATAATCTTTGTGAACCTCCTTCATTGGCCTGCCTTCTTTCATTAATCTGATTAATTTTCTCAGGGATGCATTTATGAAAACAAAAATGCACAGAGCTTTCCAATGTTACTGTGTCTCATTACAGCGGAGATGGAGTCTAGAAGATCTGGTGAACTGGGGATGTCTCTCTGTCTATCTAAGACACACACACACACAGATGCACACGCATTTCCAGTGGCAATGGAAAGCAAAGGTGTATACATTTTGGAAGAAAAGGTCCGAAAACCTTTTTAAAGTTTTTAATGAGAAAGGGGAAGGAAGCGTGGAGTTCCTTCTCCATTGGCACCCACGAGATGTGAGCAGAGACAAGCTGACCAAATTGAGGAATAAAGTACTCCCCATGTTAATCCCTACTGGGCCAGCATTACTCTCTCCATTCCCCGTTTTTATAAGTTTTCCCTGCCTATTGAGCTAGACCTGCAGGGTTTCTTGTTTCCTTAAACTTCAAAGTTAACATTAATGGGGAATGTTGGAGTGATAGAGATTTGCTTGAAGATGATTATTTTTAAAATATAGGGTCTGTCCATAGTGAAAGGATGTGTACAATTGTAACATCTTCCCAGTGCTGGAAGATTCAACAGGGCAATAGAGGTGATTGTTATGCCTGTTAGTTTCCATGCGCTTTGTGTAGTTCCTTAGTATGTGCATTTGATTGCACAGATGACATGTTATTTTGTTCTTGTATCAATATCGTTGTATTCACTTAAAGAGCCATTCCCTGAGCATCTGTTACATGCCATACTTTCTGAAGTGCCAGTGGTGTGATGATAAGTAAAGCGAAGGCCCTAATTTCAGTGAGCTCCCAATCCAGTGGCGCCAAATTGATATACCAACAGATCATAGCAATGAGGGTGACCAGGGAGTCAGTGGGGTGACCTTCCCTGTGACCGTTAGCTAAGCTATCACCTGTAACCAGGTAGGTAGTACAGTTTCACTCAAGTGCACTAGGAGAGTGAATGCCATCGACTCTACTTCTCCTGCCAATCATTGCTCTATTGGTTTGCTTCCCTTGAAGCAAAGCTTCTAGGAAAAAAAATATTACTTAATTTCTGCCTCAATTTCTCTCTTCTTTATACTTGTTAAATTCATTCCAGTCAAGCTTTGGCCCCATTGACCTTTGTTAAATTTGTAAATTCAAAGAAAATAATCAGTCATCGTTTTATTTGACCTTCTCAGCTGTCCCATCGACTCTTTGGCGGTCTAGAATTTGGAGAGAGGAACAGGCAGCAATGTCTCTAGAGACTAATTTGTCTGTATTGCTTGACTATTTTAGGAGAATACATATTATTTTTATAAAGTTTTTAAAACCTTTAAAAACAAAATAGTTTTTTTTAAAAGTCTTGAAATATTATTTTAGAGCATGGCTACATTCAGGGATTCAATAAATGTCCTGATTATTAGTTCTAAACCTCAGCTCTATCTCCTTTGTTTTAAATTGTTTTCATATGGTTCTTACTTTACTGCACTAGGGCTGCCAGTTATTCCAAGGTTATTATCTGCTCACAGCAGCTTAGCTTCCCTGGGCTAAGAAGTTCAGAAGAGTTCTGGAACTGAGTCTTATTTACTTGAGATTGGGTAATAACCAAGCATGAATTTATCTCTCTGATCAGAGGGGTGAGTTACTCTGATTGGCCAGGGCAGGTCACAGGTTCACCTTTGACATTAAGGTTGCAAGCAGTATATGACTAGAACCTCGTGAATGAGGAGAGATGGAGGAATAGCTTTCAGAAAAGGCTGTGGGTGCTGGCATCGGAAGAAAGGGAGGATGTTTTACCCATTACCAAACTTACCTATTTTCCTTCAATTTACTGATGTGAATTTTTCCAAACTTTCTAAGTTCAGCTGAAATAATTTTTAAAGGCGTTCATCTACATTCCTGCCAACCGTTTCTAAATGTGAAGCTTTAAGGCTATACTCAGCTTTTAAAAAACATATCTGTTTTTTTTCTAATATGATTTTCAGGTATCCTCTGCCAATAAATTGACAGTGAAATATCTGATTCCTAGAGCACCATTGGCCAATGGGAAGGAACAGAGCAATTTGTCTACCAGTATTACGTCTGAATGAAAATGCAAGATGCTAATTTGAATGATCTTAAAGAAAAGTATAATTGTGTTTTTATTTCATAACAATTTGTACTTTCAGGTCAAATATGCCTACATTTTAATCACTATGAATGAGATTTATTAGGGTAGTTCCAGTTACCTGATAGGAGTATTGACTATAAGTCCCTAGCCTGTCTCATCCCAAGAAACTCCACATTTCTGTCTTTTGGTTGAAACTGAAATGAGTGTGATGGGATGACTGTGATGAGAAAGATAAACTGCTATAAGCTACTCACATTTATTATGACCATCTCGACACATTGGCCAACAGACATTTTTGGAAAAACATAAATTAGTGAACACAAGAGCAGGCTGCCGTGAGTTAATGAAACATACCATTTTTCTTTTCTCATTGGTTTTGTATCAATATGGAGTGAACTGTGTGGCAGAAACATGTGTTTATCTCATGGGCCCAGCCAAAGTAATCTCATGTGCCATTTTCATGCAATCTCTGCAGTAAGTCCAGTGGTTACGGAGATACAACAAAAACAACAACCAAAACACTGATGTCATCTCCACTGCTCTATGCTGAGCACCTCTTATGTTGAGGATACAATAGGGAGACATGGAACATTGTCATGGCCACAAAAAGATAATAGTCTGGGGTACTGAAGAAACACATTCAGGACAAAGTGAGGCAATTTAGGGAAATCTTTAGTTTTGCTTCCAAAATTATAGAAGAAATTTTTGGACAAATTGTGAATGTATTTGTTACTCTGCCTTTTCATGCTCACCAAGCATTGAAATTATTTTATATGAACCAAATTGCTGGTGTTTCTCCAGGTCCAATATAAGTAAGTAAAATTCTCAGGTGCCACGGCAGGTGCAGAAGGAAGAAGGATCCTCAGGTAGAACCAAATTAACTTTGAAGTCAAAGGTGTTCTTCTGTGTCTGAACATACACATGCCTACACACACACACTCCTTGATAATGATAACTTATAACTCAGCCTGAGAAAGCCACAAGTGCCTGGTGAAAATAGAATAAGAAAATTCCTGCCTTCTGTCGACACAGAACTTATGGGAAATTGAAATCTCTAAAATAGCATTGGATTTCAGACCTTGTGTCTTACTATTGACATCCCCTACAGCAAGCAAGCCCAGATGTCAATCCTATGGTTGGAAACTGGATCATTAAGAATTTGCAAACAGAAACATTATGTGGGTAGAAGCAGTAAACATGCATTCATTGGCAAAGGACAATCCTTCCTTCTCATTATCTTACATAAAACCTCTTAATATTAAAATATAGTGATGGACCGTCTCCCCAAATGACCTGAAATAAAATAAAATAAAAAATGCAATATTTTGCATGAAATTTTGGGCTCCCTGAGATTTCTCCAGAGAACACAGTCTAGGAAACCCTGCTCTAGACCAAGGTGTTCCTCCTTCCTGAAAAGCAGAAGAATAAGGACTACTGAGTTGGGTGGGCTTTCCATTGTTTTTGTTTGATCTGAAGCTCTCACACAGCCATGCCAGTCAACTCCAGCCATTCTACAGCTGTGGTGGACACAGTTAGTTCATTAATTCACACTCTCAAACTACTTACCAGCATAGTTTCGTGTCTTTGAGCTATAATACTTCTGATAATGTTCTTAATTTTATTTTTTGGTTACAGTTTGCATTCAACACTTTTTGTAGTAGTTTCAGGTATACAGAACTGCAGATAGACATTGATACAGGTTACAAAACGATCCCTCCATATTCAGGTGCCCACCTGGCACCATAGACAATTATTACAATATTGTTAACTATATCTCCTATGCTGATACCTTTTTTAAATCCACTTTTAAAATTTATCGCTTATATACAATGTAATGTACCTATTTTTAAGTGTACACTTAGTTGATTTTTAACAAATTTATACACCTGTGTAATCTCAAGCTAATAAAAATAAACAGCATTTCTGTCACTGGAGAGTTTCTTTATACCCGCTCAGAGACAAACTTAAGCATTCACCCTATACCCCAGACAACCACTAATGTTCTTTTTCAGCTGCAGATGAGATTTGTTTGAAGGGACTGTGGAAGACCTTTCTTACTGGTTTCTCTTCTTGCCATGGAACATAACCTGATTACACTCATGTGCCACATAATGAGGCCAAGTATGGACTGCATATACCACTGTGGTCCCCTAAGATTATAATGGAACTGAAGAATTTCTATCATTTGGTGACATCATAGACATCCTAATGTCATAGCGCAACACATTACTTACATGTTTGTGATAATGCTAGTGGAAATAAACCTACTGTAGTGTCAGTTATGTAAATATATAGCACATAGAATTAGTTACAGTACACAATACTTGACAATAATAATAAATGACTATGTTACTGGTTTATGGATTTACTATACTATACTTTTATTGCTATTTTAGTGTACTCTATCTACTTCTAAAAAAAGTAGTTTGCTGGAAGAGTATGCCTTGCTATGCTGGCCGCAACTTCATACATCTCATATTTACCTTCTCCCTTGATCACATCCTCTTCCCCTGTGCTTGATTTAATCCTGCATTGTTTTATACTGTGACGTGGTGCACAGGCTTCAGCCTAGGAGCAGTTAGCTGTAATATATGTCCCAGTTGTGTAGGAGGCTCTACCACCTAGGTTGTGTAAGTGCACGCTGTGTTGTTCACAAAGGAAGACATTGTCTACTGACGTATTTCTCAGATGTATCGCTGTCATCAAGCAGCAAGTGACTGTGTAACAAATCAGACTGCCAGCACTTTGAGTGCTCAGCCAGCTGACACAAGGACAAGTTGCCTCTGTAGAGCTACTGAGACTTAGAGATGCTTGCTTTTGGCCTACTCCAGGTCTTTTTCCCTAGTCTCCTCTCTCCCAGGAAGCTCCCGTAGGCAAATACATCCTTCTAACTCTTTCCATTTTATCTTAATTCAGCCAGAGTCTGTGTCTGTTACTCTCAACAGAAGTACTCTAATTCGCATAACAGTTTACCTTAAAGAAAAAATAATTTTCAACAGAAGATCCCATAGATATAACAAATTGTTAAAGTCCCTCAACTTGGATGTCCAGCATTAATTAATTTTTAGAATAATTGCATTGCTGTTATGTAGGATGAAAAAAGAATTAAGTGCAAATTTAGTTTACATATTATGTGCTCACTAAAGTGTCTGGCAAATAGTAAGTGCTCAATATATGTTTGTTGATTCTATGAACAGGCCAGAACTGTTCCAGCTAAAAGGACATTAATTAACAAGCAAGGGCCAATTTAAAACACAAGCAGAGAAATCTAGTGAGTAACTTAATTGCTGAAGAAAAGGAGGTATTATCAAGTAAAGCCACAAAGATATGAAGCATTTAGACATTGTATTTTATGACTTGATTTCTTCGTTAAACCTGAGAGAAGTAATGGCAGAAATCTAATTTGTTTTCATCATCCCACGTTCTGCTTACAAAAGTTCAGTGATATTTCAAAATCATCAATCCATTGTCACTGTCCTTTGTACCTTGTAGGTGTAAGCAAAGGTAATTTAGGAAAGAAACCATTACTCTCCCCAGGGTTGGTTTTAACAAATGATAGATACAATTTTTTAAAATTACTGTCTCCTGCCGACACTTGGCTCCAGACCCATGTGGCTATTCACCTTCAAACCTCCATAGCAGCTAAGCTGAGTCTGCATTCTGCTCTGCTGAGAAATAGGCTATTTTGACATTTAGCTGCCTAAGGCTTGCCTCTTTCCTCTTTGAAATAATTATGTTATGCAGGTTAGCTACATACAGTCTTGTCTGCTCATATGGTTTCAAAGCGGATGGTGAATTCTCCCCTCAGCTGGATGGAAGGGCCCTCAAAATATTTAGCAGTATTTACCAGTTGAATTTTAACTGCTTGTGCTCTGGGGCCTTTGGGGACACATGGTTTACAATCACAGGCACCCAAATCTAGGGAGTGAATGATGACAATTCAAAATGAGAGCAAACCAAGAACTCATGATTCTGCTCCTGCTTTAAATCAAAGCCAGACTATTTATCCTTACCAGATGTACAGAAAGCTCATTTAATTGAAATTTTTCAGCCAGGAGATCCTCAGGACTCCCATTCCCTGCAATTGTTTGACTTCTGACACTTTCATAAACTGTTACAACATGATTTCACTCTGGTTATATTTACCAAGGTTGTCCCCGCTTTGGCTTTCTTATTGTTTATATTCTATTGGAAATTATCTTAGTGTAGGAGTAACAGGGGCTATGGACTTTAGGTCCTTTCACAGATAAGAATGGTGATTTTGTCCATGCCCTGACAATGTTAATTCACAACTAGGAGACAGTGATGACAGCTTTGCTATGCAATGCAATCTAGAAGGTGTGAATATGTCTATAATAAATGTACAGCTGAACACCAATAGATGTTTGCACAATCTGCTCTTAATGAGCAAAGAAAAAAAATACACTATACCCCCTTCCATTTCTCCCCCCATTCTCAATTGTAAGAGTATTATAATCCAATCAGCCCCTAGGGAAGTCATCTATGAGATTTCTACTTGAGGTTTTATTTTGGTGTTTTAATACTTTCCTTGAAGCAAAGCAGGACCACATGGTGGATACTTTGGTGTGTAGTCACTTTTGTGATTTTTTTTTTTTAACGATGAGGATGTGAATCAAACCTAAATGAGAATACATTCATGTATCAAATTAGTTAAGTCTGTATTTTCTGTCTTTAAAATGTTCTAATGAATTTATATACTTAAAGAATGTCTCCTATGGGAAAAGCAGAGTGCAAATAGAAGAAATATAGTGCGAAGTTCAGGAAGTGATGATAGTGCCTCCACTTCAGTGGCCCAGAGTTTTCAGGTCTTCCATTCAAAGTTTTGCACATAGCCTCTTGGAGAATTAAAAAAGAAATTAATATTGAAAAAAATTTATACCCCAATAGAAAGCAAAGAATAACGAGGAAAACAGGATTCATTTCACAAATGGAGTATTTTCAGTTCTCATTTCAATCAGCTCCTTATAACTCTTTGACACCATAACAAATTCTTCCCTTGGTCCCTGTGACACCGTTATGCCTCTTTTCTCCTACATTGATGGTTAACTTCTTAGTCTCTGCTTGCTTCTCCTTCCTTTCCCAACTTCCGTAAATGGAAATGTTTCAAGATTCAGGCTTTGGATATCTCTTTCCTACTTATACTTAACTTCCTTTGTGATCTCCATTAACTATTCAGTTTTGAATACCATATATGTAATGATAACATTCAATTTTTTACCGTAAGCTCCAAACTCCTTTTCTGACCTTCAGGCTTTTACATTTAGTTACTTACTGAAAATTTCTTCCTGGGTGTTCAATGAGTATTTCATATTAAATATATCCCACAGTGAACTTGGTTATCACACTTACCCCAAATCTGCTCCTCTCCCAGTCTCCCTAACTTTAATAAATGTCACGTTTTTACTGACCTGTGGAAACAAAATCTTGGAATTACTCTTGACCCTTTCTTTTATTTTAGAGCCCACACTCTAATAATCAGCGAATCCTGTTAGTCCTTTGACTTCAGTGTATTTTTTAATTGTGTAACTTCTCATCTCTTTCAGTACTAACACTCTAATCTAAGCCACCAGCATTTCCTGCTCAGTTTGCAACAACGGTTTATTAACTTTTCACACTACTTCCATTCTTGCACACTTGGTCTCCACACCAAAGCCAGAGGATATTTGAAATAATGTAAATTACATGATGTTCTTTTGTTACTCAAACCCTACAAAGGCTTGCAATGTTTCTGAGATCAAGTTCAATTCTTTACCATGGCTTTTAATACACTTATCATCTGTCCATTACCTCTAACCAACCTTATTTCTTACTGGTTTTCCACTTTCCCATTCTATTCCAGCCATACTGGCCTCTTTGGGCTTTGCTGAACCTGAGATGCGTTGCGTTTTTGCCTTCCTATACCTAAAATGCGCTGCTCTAGATATTATCATGACTCACTTCTCACTGCGTTTAGATCTCCACTCAAGTATCATCTCCTCAGAAGAATCTTCCCTGAAAACTCTGAAATAGCACCTACCACCTCATCACTTTATCTGTTCACATTCCCTTACATTTCTTCTTAATGGTGGTCATTTCCTGGTCATTTATGTGCTTGCATATGTATATATGTAGGTATATTATTTGTGTATATGTCATTTAACATCCTCGTAGCAAGGACAATATCAATTTTATTCATTTCCATTCCCAATACCAAGAATTATACATGAGCTGTAGTAGATGTTGAATAAGTAATTGTTAGATAAAATAAATAAAAATGCAGTCAGACCTCTACAGTTATTGCCCACTAAGTAGAGCCTTCAAGTGACCATGTGGGATACTTTGCATGTTCAGGAAAGTGCTCTCTGGACCTGAGCAGTGTCCTTATATTGTTGTCAAGTGGTGAATCCGCCCAACCAGAGGAGCACCGTCCAGTGGAACGTCATGTGACAATGGAAATGCTCGTACCTTCACTACCCATTACAGTAGCCACTGTCACTGTTTTAGCATTTGAAATGTGGCGAGCTGAACTGAAGAATTGAATTTTAACTAGTCTTCATTTTAATTTTTTTAAATTTAAATAGCTACATTTGACTATCACATTGGCCAACACAGGCCTAAATCATAGGAGGGAAGTGAATGTCTGCCTTAAACAATCTCAGGCTGGTCTTTTCTAATAAATATTAAATGAACCTAACCTTCTTGTTTGTCTGTTTGTTTTTTGCAGCCATGTGTGCTCAGCTCATCCTAGAAATATAGAAGAGAAATGCAAAGCATCTATTTTTAAATGTGTTCAAAGCAGAAAGCCAATCTCCCAGCATGGGAAAGATGCTGCTGGCAGAGGCTTCCTTGAAAAGGGGGATTAGGAGAATAGACACAGGACACAGTTGCTTCAGAGGAGCCAGTCTGCAAAGCCAGGGGTTTGTGTAGACTCCCACTTAATTATACTTTGTTTTCTGTCTCTACAACCAATGCTGATTTAAATCTCTGGATATGCATGCATTTACTGAGCAACCAAAAAAAAGAAAAAAAAGAAGTATACAAAAATGAATATTTAATATCTCCTTTACATAGTTTCTGAAATTTGACACAATATAATTTGAAATACACAACCTTATAACTTATACAATCCTTATACTAATGGAGCTAATTATATCGTAAATAGATGTACTCTATCCCCTGGTCAGAAATTAATTTTAAAACTATTTTTAGCAGGTACAATGGGAAAGGAGAAACCTATATCTATATAATTTATTTTCCTTTTTATGATGTATTATAGAATTATACACCTGAAACCTATATAATTTTATTAACCATCACCCCAGTAAATTCAATAAAGGGAAAAAAATAACTTATTTTCATATAGAGTAGAGAAAAGAAATGACACATGCTTTTTTAAAACTCCTCTTTTCTATCCAGCCTACTACATCATGATATACCTCTGGAGAAAAAAAATCAGAGTGTGTCGCAAGATGGTGGAATAAATGTCTAACATCTTAATTTTCTCCCTTTTAATTAAGCTGATCTGCCATTTACTATATGATCAACTCAAGTGAACCAGGGTTTTCAACCTCCACACTATTGACAATTTGCACAGAATAATTCTTTTTCGTGGGAGGTGGTCTGGTGCATTGTAAGACATCTAGCAGTATCCCTAGCTTCTACCTAATAAATGTCAATAACAGCCACCCTCTCACTGAGTTGTGACTGACTAAAAATGTCTGCAGATATTGCCAAATGTCCCTAAAGGGTCACAGTCACTCCAGGATGAGAACCAAGAAGGAATATGACAACCTAGGACATCGCAGCCTACTCTCTTCTTGTATTTACCTGGACCTTGACCTTGTAAACTTCATTTGTTCTCAACCTCATGTTATTATCTGAGACCTGAAAATATCTTTTCCTTTAATTGTTTGACCTTAGACTCCATATTGGACTTGCCTGCTGATGTCTCTGCCCTGGACTGAATACCTTTGCCTCAACATTTATGCAACCCTTGGAATGCAGGACCCCTCATCAGGCTGGGCTTTCCTGATCTGTGACTCTACCAGAGCTGCCTGAGATATCAAAGGCAGAGTACACAGTTTTCTGGGAAGGAAATGATCATATTCAAGTGAGTTACAGTTTTAGCTTGGTTATTATCTTGCTGTTTGTGCAACTCCTTATATCACTTAAATAAATTCCTTGTGCCTCAATTTACTTGTCTTGAAGAGGAAAGTACAGTTGACCCTTGAACAACATAGGTTTAAACTTGATGGGTACATTCTCAAAAGCAGATTTTTTATTTTCCATAAATAAATACATGTGGTACTGTAAATATGTTCTTTATGATTTTCTTAATAACATTATTTTTCTCTAGCTTACTTTATTGTAACAATGGGTGTGTAAAAGTCCAATATACACAATATGTTTATGTTATCAGTAAGGCTTTTGTTCAGCAGTAAGCTAGTAGCAGTAAAGTTTTGAGGATGCCTAAAGTCATACATGGACTTTCAGCTGTGCAGTGGGTGGTGGTCTATGTCCCTAACCCTTGCACTGTTTAAGGGTCAACTGTATTAATTTCTGTCCTAATGCTTCAAATATTTGCAAAATTTAAATGAGATGAACAATATTAAAGTGTTTTGGAAAGATTAAAAAAACCTTTTTTTCTAAAATTGTAATGGTAGCAATGTTCCCTGTTCCAGGGAAACCTACAGTAAGTTATAGGTGGATGAAGGCTGGTAGCTCTCAAATACACTGCCCTGTTATCACGCATTCTAAAGTGTACCTGAGCTTGCTCCCATCTCTCCTCCTGTAGTGATAGTGCACTGGAATTTTATAGAATGGGAATCGGAGGTGTCTCTTTTACTTCTTGGCGGCACCAAACTGGTCTGGCCAAGTCCCACTTAACAATCCAAATGCCGGTGTCAAAAGGAGTTTGTGGCCTGCCTCAGGGAGAAAAATATCCGAGGTGCCAGTATAGCTCCCCTAAAGAAGTGTGAGCTCCTTACTCAGTGCTAGGCATCGATGGCTGCAAATCACTCTCTCCTGCCTTCTTAACTCCCTCAGCCTTTAAACATGGAGGAGCGCTCCTGTTTCTTCCCTTCGTCGTGGACTATAAAGTGAGGAATGCTCATTAGGGGCACCGTGGGGCTTACTCCATCATGTAGTGGTGTGGTGGCTTCTAGGCAGATGTAGTCTATTTCCCTCTCATGGGATTCACCATGACCTCACTTCTAACCTTTAAGGCAGCTCCACTAACCCCTGTGCACAGTGTATGTGTCCCTGTGTGTTGTGTATTTATGTATTTGCGCATTCAGAATCAAGATTCCCTTAGGTATTCGGAATGCAGAAACCAGATCAAGCCTGGCTAGAGTACATTTGCAATTTTATTAAGAGGAAAAGATGACTTCTCTTTAAAGATCTTGTTTTCTGTGAATGATGTTTGAGAAGTACCACCTAGAACCCCTGCACATACGAAGCAGGATGATGCTTTTCCAGTCGAGATACTAAACTGACACCATGAGCAAAGCAGGAAAAGTAAACTTGACAAGCCATGTGTGGGTTGCCAAGAGGCTTAGCCTTTAATTCAGGGTCAGAACCCCACCTTATTGTGCCCAATTTGGAAATGAGAGAAATATTTGCATAGTATTCAGATACGTCATCCTTAAGAATGGGAACATTGAAGACCGCCAAGCAGGGGAAACAGGTCAAAAGATATTGTACAGAGTTAAAAATAGCCACCACAGAAAATGCATTTGTATTTGGCATCATGCCTTTTCACATTCACTTTAATTGGCCATTTGGCTCACTGTGTAAAGCAGACAGCTTTTCACACCTCTGGGACATGGGGGTTATGATACTTTGCTGGCTGCTCCCAAACCACACAAATCGGAGACTATGACAATTGTTTCTGCAATTAAGGCCAAACTTGTTTTTTCTTTCATGTCAAAAAAAAAAAGAAAAAGAGTCTATTTCCAATGTGAAAAAATTGTGCCCTCTTTGCTGATCGCTGTCTACAGAGGCACAATACACTGTTGAAGTCCCTCCCCAGACCCTTTCTTGCTTGGTGTCAGATGGTGTCCCATGTCTAACCTTCCATTATACTCTCTGGCTGAGCAGACACAGCTGGATTCTCAGCCAACTGTGAAGTTTAAATTGGGAACTCCAAATCTGTTCTTTAAATTCCAACCATAGCTGATTTGGGCAGAATTTCAATGTTAACTTCATACCTAAGTTTTAAAAGAGGAAGAAAAAAAATTAACCGGTCTCTAATGATTTACCTTAGAGAATGTATGAACCATCACACTCAACTCGTTTTCTTCCACAAGAATGTTCCCATCTATTTTTCTGTCTCTCTCTTGGAGTCCACAATTTATTATGACTAGGGAGCCACAAAATTTGCCAACGGCTTAGGATACTATGTAACTGTATATTTATTACTAGACAAGTACATAATGTGAACATACTGTTTTAAAAAAGAATTTTACATTGGGGTATTTGAGCTCAAGGAAGAAAGGATTTTATTTTGCTTGTAACAGAGCCACAATTCAGCATACGCTTAAGTAATCTGCAGGAAACAGCACCGTCCGAGGGAAATGATCTAACTATGATAAGGAGTGAACAGAGCTTATTAGGGAGTAGTAGTTTGGGGGCTTTCTATAAAGCACTTCAGAGGGCGTTCTGGTATTTGTCTAAAAGGATATGACTGTTTTAAGGAGAGTTATGGGTTGTCAGTTGTTTTAAATTACTAAACTCTCCCTCTGAACTCCACTCCTATTTCTCTGGAGAAAATGTTAGCTTCTAGCCCCATGTCTTTGAAAACCCACTTTATAGCATCTCCATCCCTGGTTGCTTAAGATCATGGCCTGGTTACCTGAATATTAGGGGAGCCCAGGCAACGAGGTGGTGTGACCTAGTCAAAAATTACCAGAGAATTTTGAAAAGCATTAACTCCAAATTATGTAGAATTTTAGATAATCTGAGGATAATTATCATAAAATTGGGAATTGCATAACAAAATAAAAGAAACACGTCATCTTCTGGCCTGTTCATTTCCTTGTTTAAAACAGAAAATATTCCATGGATTTCATTTAAAAATAGAACTTACATTTTTAAGGGATAAAGATAATGTATATATGTAATATTTTATTCTTCATGGTCATTTCTGTTATCAGAAATCTTAAAAGTGAAATATGTTTTTTGGTTATATCCACATTTCCAGTCATGTCATGTCTACCCAGAGAGTTGAAGGATGATGAACTTACAAATAGAATGTGATGTGACTGTTAAGAGAACAGATTGAGAAGTCTTTATAGCTACTGCATCTTTTTATGACTTTTGAGTCATAAACTAATTGTATAATAACACTTTTCTCAGGATAATCTACTATCTATTAGTGGTTATGGAGAGACAGCTTTGTTGGAGATGCTGTTTTAAGATTGACTATATCATAATGGCTAGAATGTAACTAAGAATTTGACTTGGTTGGTCATTGCTTAAGATAGAGGTTTGAAAGCAAAGAAATTGAATTGGATGAGATTGAACTGGATAATAAAATGGGACATTTAAGGGATGAAGTATGTGTTAGAATCAAATAAGCAGCTAAGAATAATAGTATTGGTGGTAATAATAATAATAATATTACTGCTTTATCTGCACAAGGCACTTTGCTACATTTTCTAATTCATGCTACCCTTTCTATAATGTAGGAACTTTTACTATCCAAATTTTGTAGATGAAGAACTAAGTTGTAGAATATATTGAGTTTTGGACTTATGGAGTTTAAGTTTCTATAAGATATCCAAATAGAGGCATCTCAATAGGCATTTGGAATATGATCCAGCACCTCAGGAGAGAAAATATGGTTTGTATATAGATAATGGGAGCTATTGGGTTATAAATGATAATTCAGGTCACAGAAGTCCAAGAGATAAAGTTTCATGGCATTGGACAATAAAAGAAAATAAGGATAAGAAAATAAGGATAAATAGGATAGAAAGCCACATGCACCTGGCTGCTGTCACTCAGTGGATTAAGCATCGGCCTGTGAACCAAGTGTCGCTGGTTCGATTCCCAGTCAGGGCACATGACTAGGTTACACGTCAGGTCCCCAGTTGGAGGCGTGTGAGAGGCAACCACACATTGATGTTTCTCTCCCTCTCTTTCTCCTTTCCCCTCTCTCTAAAAGCAGATAAATAAAATAAAATAAATAAAATAAAGTAACCTAAAAAAAAGAAAGAAAGCCACATGCAAAAGAATGAAACTATAGTTTGTCCCCATGTACAAGTATTAATTCAAAATGGATCAAATACCTAAATTCAAGACCTGAAACAATAAATTACATAGAAGAAAATATAGGTACTAAACTGATGGACTATGGTCTTAGAGAAGATTTTATGAATTTGACCTCAAAGCCAAGGGAAGTAAGGGCAAAAATAGATGAATGGAACTATATCAAACTAAAAACTTCAGCCCAGCAAAAGAAACCACCAACAAAACAAAAAGGCAACCAACCAAATGGGAGAAGTTATCTGCAAACAACTTAGACAAGCAATTATGTCCAAGATATATAAAGAACTCATACACTGAACCCCAAACAAGCAATCCAAATAAAAAATAGGCAGAGGACCTGAACAGACACTTCTCCCAAGAAGACATACAAATGATCAACAGATATTTGAAAAGATGCTCCACTTCACTGGCTATTAGGGAAATTCAGATCAAAACTACAGTGACGTACCACCTCACCCCTGTTAGAATGGTGATTGTCAACAATCAACAAGACAAGTAATAAGTGTTGGAGAGGTGGTGGAGGAAAAGGAGCTCTCATTCACTGCTGGTGGGAAGGTAAACTGGTGCCGCCTCTCTGGAAAACAGTCTGGAGGTTCTTCAAAAAATTAAGAATAGCGATACCATATGACCCAGAAATCCCTCTTTTGGGTATCTACCCGAAACATTTGAAAACATTTATTCACAGAAATATATGCACCACTATGTTCATTTGCACCATTATTCATGGTGGCCAAGACATTCAAACATCCAAAGTTCCCTTCCACAGATGATTGGATAAATAACATGTGGTACGTAACACAATGGAATACTACTCAGCCATAAGAAAAGGTGAAATACTGCCATATGGGACAACATGGGTGGACTTTGAGACTCTCATGCTAAGTGAAATAAGTCAGACAGAAGAAGCTAAAAAGCATATGATTTCACTCATATGTGGGATATAAAACTGAAACTCATGGACACAGACAACAGCATGGTGGTTATAGAGGGAAGGGAGATGGGAAGGTAGTAAAAGTTAAGGGGGGAGAATATATGGTGATAGATGATGGTTTGACTTTGGGTGGTGGGCTCACAATGCAATATACAGGTCATATAACATAGAAAAGCACAATTGAAATCTACATAATCTTATTAAACAATGTCACCTAATAAATTTAATTTAAAAAAATTCCAGCTACTTCTTACTTCCCTCTCAGTGTTGGCTTAGAAATACATCTCACTTACACACCTCATAATGAAGTGAACTATTAGTAGACTCTAGTGAGTCATGACAGATAGAAATCTGAAGAGCTATGTTTATTAGATGGATATCATCACTAGAAAGAAAAATCATGATTTATGAGAAATTACCCCTTTATTTATTTGCTTTTGTTGAGTCTATGACAGTCGCAATTTTAGTCATTTTGAGATTCAAGTATTAAGCATTACTGTAATAATATTAGAAAACAATAATTCTTTCTCTGAGCCCTGGCTGGTTTAGCTCAGTGGATTGAGCGTCGGCCTGCGAGCTAAGTGTCGCTGGTTCGATCTTCCAGTCAGGGTACATCAGAGAAGGAAAACTCTGACTCCAAAAAACCTCCGCTGCCTTGCGGCATACCTCTTCAGGGGAAAGGCTAAGGGAGTAAACCCCGACAGAAAATCCGGAGCCGGAGTCCCTAAGGCGGTTTGACGTTGTAGTCAACACCGGCAACTCCTGCGGCGCACCTGAACCCAAGCTGTATTGACTCCGTCTTTCCCTTGGACCCTTCAGCTGCGAAGAGAGGGGGGTTCTGCTGCATGGGCAACAGCAGACCCTCCATATTACCCTGCCCAGGCTCTGTAGCTTCAGCGTCATCGCAAGATGTCGATTCAACACGGGAGGAGACAGATACCATGTCACTCCCGAGTCGGACTGCACAGCCATTCTTGGCGGTGCAGATAGACTCTGAAGAAGCTACACCATCGTCTCTCGAGACGGACGGCTGCCGACGACGACGACGACGACGACGACGAATTCTTTCTCTGGTGTGTAATAAAAAATAATGCAAAAAACACATAGAAACTCAAAAAACAGTAATAATTTTTATGTGTCTTAAAAAATAAAAGCAGCAAGGACTCATAAAATTACATTTTAGTCATCACTGGCAATATAACTGCAAATATATGGAATTTTATGTAGTTTGCAATAGGCGTTGCCATCTTCTTAACACACTCATTCTCTCACGGGTCTCTGGTGAATAAAAGGAATAAAACTGCCATTGAAAGAATATTCCAGGAAAGAATGTGATCTACTGAATGGGAAGCCAAGAAAACAATAAGGTATATATTACATTCAGAAACCCAGGACTAATTCTTCAGATTTTAAAAATACTTGGTCCTATAACTTTTCTTAAGCAAAAAAAAAAAAAAAAAAAAAACTTTATAAAATTGATTGAAATTCTCATAAACATAGTTCCCATCATTAAATCCATAAGTATATTATGCCCATCTAAAGACTGTAGGAATGGCTTTTCTTTTCATAACCATTCGATCTTTTTACACCCACTGCTTTTGTAATCGAGCCACTTGAAAGTAATAAAAATGAAAGTGTCTCAATTATACCAAACCTTCACCTTTAAAAATTCTGTTTTATCCGTATCTGACAATGTTGACTCATTTGATGCTGGGCTCACGGAGCCCATCAATAAGAGCTGTTAGCTATGTGCGGAATGCAATATGTCAGCCAGCCGAATTTGATTCTAGAAGTGAACCATAGGCCAGAGATGAATGGCAATTTCTACTTTTCCTTAAATGTCAATCCACACTTTGAGTCAGGGTTTGTATTTTTATTTTTTCACCACCAATAGATTCCCCTTTTCTGCCTTAGTACTAATAAAAAACCCAGGCTTACCCTGCTGCATGAAATCTTCTTTCCTGACCACCTGGTCATCTCTTTCCTTCTGGAAATGCCAATGGCACTTCTTAGTATTTTAACCCTTCTTCAAAAGTTTATGATATATCATTTTTATTTACTTATTCGGTACGTATTTATTGGGTTTCTTTTACATCTGAAAGCTATGCTAGTGAATCAAACAACAAAGTCTCACTCTTGTATAGTCTAGCGGAGAAGGCAAATAATTATGACAAAGGTAACTAACTGCAGTGAAGGTTGATGGTAATAAGAAAGTGCAGGATGCTGTGACTGGCTAACCAGTATATTGCATGGTGGTCTGCAGGATCAGGAAAGATCTCCTGGAAGAAAGGAAGGTTTAAGGAAAGGGAAGAGCTAAGAGAGGCAGGTAGAGGAATATGGAGAGTGTCCCAGGCCAAAGATGAACCCCTCCCCCTCACCAAGGTATATGCGTGTCTTTTTACACCTAAATTGAGATCTGTGGGCAAGAAGACTAAGATCATTTTGTGCTTATCTGTGTCTCCCTAATATTTTTTAAAAATATGCTACACTTAGTAAACCTAATATCAATAGTTGGTTACTAATCAATGCTGAGTTAGAGCTGTATGAGAGCCATAACTTCATTTAAAGAATCACTTTGCTGATTGAGTTAAATATGGCCACATTAGACTCAGTCCTTATCAGGAGAGCATTGAAAGAGGTTAATGGGAATGAGGAACATTAATTGTGTTAAAAAGATGTAAGGATATTTGGAGGGCTTAAGCTTTGGGCCCATTCTGATTCTTATTTCTGAAAGTATTGACTTTCTGTGCTCATGCTATGTGGGGCAAAGAATGGAGGGGAAGTGGCAAAAGAAGCTGGTATGGACTGGTAATCATGTGCCCACTAGTAACGGCTAGAGGAGATTGTATGTGTATATTTATTTAAACATTTAAAATAATATTAGCTATTGACAATAGGAAGATACTGTATTGCAAGTGTGCAGAGATAGTTTTCATAAACATAATAACGACAAAAAGATACATCTTTCAAAAATGTTTATTAAACTTATTGGGGTGACACTGGTTAATAAGATTATGTAGGTTTCAAGTATACAGTTTTTATAATACATCATCTGTATATTGCATTGTGTGTTCATAACCCAAAGCAAAGTCTCCTTCCATTATCATATATTTGATCCCCTTTACCCTCTTCTAATCCGCCCATCCCCTTTCCCTTTGGTAACCACCATACTGTTGTCTGTATCTATGCATTTCGTGAACAAAACCATCCTTGTTTTTTCAGTTATGGTGGGACTCTCTATATTTCTAAGAGTCCAGAGAATGCTAAAAAGTCAATACTATACAGAAATATATGAATTAAGTTAATGAAAAGCAAAGATTATTGAACAGAGATAGTAGGACATGCTCTCACATACAGAGGTTTATCCCAAGCTATAGATATAGATATAGATATAGATATAGATATAGATAGATATATAGATATAGAAGGGTATTTAAGGTACTACAACAGCTTCCACAAATTGTTACTGGGATCTCAGCACAGACCCTGTGATAAGAGCCTTTTGTACATGTAGCTGCTCATAAGGGACCAACTTGTTGGCGATGCTTAGCAACAAGTCTCTTCAAATACTTTTTGCTGGCGATGCCATCTGGCCCAAGATGCGTTGCCAACAAGTCCTGGTAATCAGTGCTCACTGACTCACTCTTTCCTTTGATCCTTTCACTCCTGTTCAGAGTTCAAGAAAAAATTCCTTGATACACGCCATATATCAGAAGTAGTTCTATATTAAATTATGTTATGTTTTCAATGACTGGCTCTGCACTGTGCAGCACCTGGCAAATTATTTATGTTCTCAACAGCTTTACATTATTATCTAATTAATGTTTTCATTTATTTTTTCTTATCGTTCTGCAGTTTCTATCAATCTGAAATTTCAGAACTCTTGCTTCTGTTTACAAAATCTTGTGATTTTCCTTATGACCTCAATACTTATCTTGAAGTTTGAGGGTATTTTTCCTACTTGAAACCATGTCAAATATCACCACTATTTGCTTTTTTCTTCAATTCATCTTCTAAATATTTGTGGGACTATCACGGCTTTTTCAGTTTTAGCCTTTCACTGTGCTGTACTTAGATCTTCTTAAGTTTTCTTCTTGCTGGTGTTGGAGGTTCAAGCTGTCTTTTCTCTCTTAAGCTTTTTTGTTGAGGCTTATTCCGAGTTGATGTCCTTTTTCTTTTTTTAGCTGCCAGGTCTCCTCAGGTGTGTTATTTTCATCTATCAGTTCATAGATTGGATTGGTTCTGAGTAGATTGAAAGGTGCATCACTTGTACTGCTCAGATTCTACATGGAAAGATAACAGTCTATTATTCATTTATAAGTCTGGAGATATGTAATTGTTATACAATCAATCTGTAGTCTCACTAATAGAAATCAGATTGAAAAAGAACAAAATTGGTACAGAACAAGTAAATAAAAGTTCAGTAAATGTATAGTATACCCCAAAAATTATAGACTAAGAGAGTTAAAACTCACACACAAAAAAATAGAAGACAAACTAGGATGTTCATGTTTCTGTTTTATTTCAAAAGAACTAGACTTCCTTTTATGACAATTTGGTATACTAGGGAAATTATTTAACAGTGTCATTGAAAATAATTAAGATACTTAATTGAATATTTTAAATTCTTCTTAAATGTATCGATGAGCTTGAAAGAACTTCTGGCCTACTTAGTCCAATAGAATGAAGTTGAGAACTGAAGCCAGGGTTCTGCTGAGGCATTTTCTGAAACATGTGAGTTTTAGAATTTTAATACTGTCTAAGAGTAGGGAAGAAGTAGCAAAGACAAATATCTATCTAAGGTAGGAAGTTAATAAAGTAACACCTCCTCACACACAACTAGGATCTTAAAAAGTAACATTTTCAAAGCCATTGTAAACTAAAACATAATCCTGAACCCTAAATAAGAAAATATGACGGCTCTAAAATGAGAAATTAGAACTATATTGGATGTATCAGATATAGAATGCAAAACTAATATATATTTATTTTTAAAAAATAACTCTTGCCCTGCATGGGTGGCTCAGTTGGTTGGAGCATCTTCCCATACATCAAAAGGTGGCAGGTTTGATTTTGGGTCAGGCCACCTGCCTAGGCTCCAAGTTCAATCCCCAGTCAGGGCTTGTACAGGAGGCAACCTATCGATATTTCTTTCTCACAGGGATGTGTCTCTCTTTCTCACTCTCCCTTCCTTTCTTTCTAAAATCAATAAATATAGCCTCAGGTGAAGATTAAAAAAATCAATAAGCATATCCTTGGGTGAGGATTTTTTAAAAATTGAATAATATTTTTGAATAGATAATGTGCATTGCAAGCTTTCAGAAGACGTACAGAAATATAAGAGGGCTATGGGGAACTTCCTCCTAACAAAAGGTAATAAACGGTTCTTGGATAACTTGCTAATTATAAGAGAGAAATAAAACTGGTCTTTCAACTAAAGAAAAACCAGCAATATAAGTTCTTTAAAGAATTAAATGTGAAGAGTAAAATTTTAGAGGAAATCAAATATTATTAAAATATTTAGAGAAAATAAAATATGAAATAAAACATTAAACTAGATGCAAAAAATTGCAAGTTATTATATTGAACTATATAAAATTATAGATATTCAAAAGTTTTTATACAACAAAAATAAAAATCTATGGTTCTTAAAAACAAAAACATAATCTTGTATTTAATCTAAATAAAAATATTAATAAATTTAACTATAGTAATATAAACAACCTTTGTTTCTTAGTATTCACTATATAGAGAATGCAATGAAATATTATAAACTTCAATTTCATGCCTCAAAATGGAAAAAATAAATGTGTCAAGATGTGCCAGTGGAATAATAAAGTCTGACTTCATTTATATAAAATTGAAAAAGAATGAAAGTAAAAATATATATTGTCTAAGAAACTATGCGTTTTTTACAAAAATAAAAGCAAGAGAATGGTTAATACAAACTTCTGGAGAGTCATTGGTTGGGGAGAGAGTATTATAGTGAAGAGATATCTTCATGGGTGCTTCTCATCTTATAGGAATGTTTTATTTCTTATCTCAGATGGCTTGTGGGTGGGCATTGCAGGATTTAAAGTCATGTAGCTGAACCTGCCATTGATTGAGACATCCTGGAAATCACTTCGATCCAAGAGTGTTCAGGCGTCTTGCTTCATATAATGTATTAAAGTTATAGCTGTATTTTGACTAAATCTCTCTCTTCTTTTACTTTTATTTTTATTTTTTTGGTCTGTGTGTTCTATCCCATTTGAAAATGCAAAACATTTCATTATTGCTGTCCCCATCTGGAAAAGGACAGGCTTTGAGCAAGAGTAAGACCTGCTGTTATACTGCTCTGTGCCTAATCCTAATAGTATTTTCTCTTTCTGAGAAAATCTGAGTATCCAAAGGACAATACACCTTGTGCACTGTATCCTTACCTCTTACACTTCATACATGTCCACAAACAGGTATTCAGACCCAAAGATTTTATTTATACCCCCTTGGTGAAAGACATATGTAATTTTTTTTCTCTTAAGAAAAAGAAAATAGTTGGAAAAATATTAAGAGGTGATCATAACAAAAGAGGATTTTTAAAAAAGTAAACAATAATGTTCTCAAACTGGAATCAATGACTGGCTTTAAAATGGAACCAAAAGATTTGTCAGTAGGTTTGTTCCCTCTTTCAGAGTGTATCATTGAGTCGGAGGCTTGTCATATTTCCATCAAGCTGTTTTTTTCCTGAAGAAGACCCAGAAAAATCGAGGCTCGGGGAAACCAGCTGACAATCATTAGTGATGGGGCTGCATTTCAGTAAGCCTCTGCCACCCTGAATTACAGCACCCAATGGAGGTCATGTAATGGGTCAGCATCAGGTCCCACTTTCCCCAAACACAGTTTGGTTCATGTAAGTTCTATGATTTGTCATCAGACTCACCTAAGTTTGGAATAAAAGCCAAATGAAATAAATAACCTGGTACCCAAAATTTCTTCATGTCATCACAATGGAGGTTCCAATTCCTAGCAAATGAGTAATAATCTATAACTCCCGTCACCCTCAGCTAACAATTTCCCAGTGTCCACAATGCAGTCAAGGCCATAACAAAGGGAGAGACGTTTAGTGCCTTTAAAATGCGCTGTTACATAACTTCCATGAGAGAAAAAGACTCACTTCTTCATACATGATATGCAATAGAAGCCAAGATATTTTTGGTATAATCAGGTCAGTTAGAACAGGTAGCAAGACTTAGAGGAAAACTCAAAAGCAGGAAACCTAATAGGGATGGAATCAGATCTTTAATTCATATTAGTGGGTCTTTTATGACAATAGAAGACTTCACTTTTTTTCCCTTTGGGAAAAATTTTGACATGGAATTTTATTTATTTTAACATGCTTGGAGCATGAAAAGTCATATATTGTACGCATGCCTTAATATAAAACATTTTTTTTACATTTTCAAAAATGAACCTCTGGGGTTCAAGTTGCCTTATATTTAAGTCCTTTTGAAGTCTTGCGCTTTAATGCAATGCCCTTTCACTGAACTTAGTATGAATAGACAAGGTCTATTAGAATTCAACGCTAATTTGAATCCTGAACCTGATTGGATTCAATGCTAATTTTGTTGTCACAGAGCTCACCTAACAAAATCCCTTTAAAAAAATCTTAACAAAAAAGTGTAGCTAAGAATATTTTTAAAAAGATTTCTGAAGGATGACCTCACAATTGCATGGGTTGGTGATCTCTGTAGACTAACCTTTTAAAGATCATTTTAAAAAGCAATAAAATAAATATTTATGGGGTAGCCCTCTTCAGGAAAATGAAGACTGACATTCTAGGAAAAGGAACAGCATGTGCAGAGGCAGCATATTCATGATCAACTGTACTTCACTGAGACTCAGTGTGTCTGGAATGCTTGGCAAGATAGAATGGATGAATATAAGTTTGAAAAGTAATTGGGGAGACAAAGAAGGACCTTTTTCCTAGATCCTCAGATCTTATTCACCTTATAGCTGAAAGTCTGTACTCTTACCAATCTCTCACTATTTCCCCTACCCTCCGGCTCCTGGCAACCTCTCTTCTCCTCTATTTCTATGAGGTTGAGTTTGTTTCTATATAGTATTTGTCTTTTGCTGTCTGGCTTATTTCTTTTATCATAATGCCCTCAAGATCCATCCATGTCGTAGCAAGTGACAGGATGCCCTTGTGTCTTATGGCTGAATTGTGTATATAAAACACAATTCTTTATATATACACAATTGTGTATATATGACACAATTCTTCATCCTTTCATCTGTTCATGGACACTTACGTTGTTGCCATATCTTGGCTATTGTGAACAATGCTGTAATGAATATAAGAGTGCAGATAGCTCTTCAAAATCCTTTTTGTTTTCATTTCCTCTGTATATATACCCAGAGATTGAATTGCTGAATTTTATAATAGTTCTATTTATAATTATTTGTGTAATTCCATACTATTTTCCATAGTGGCTGCCCCAATTTACATTCCCACCAACACTCTACAAGGGCTTATTTCCTTCCACATCCTCGCCAACACTTGTTATCTTATCTTTTTGATGATAGCCATTCTGACAGGTGAGGTGATATCTCATCTGCTTCGGTATTTGCATTTCTCTAATGATTAGTGATGTTTGTTACCTTTTCTTGTACCTGTTGGTACTTGTATGTCTTCTTTGGAAAAAAGGTCTTCTCAGCAACACTGCCCATTTTTTAAGTTCAGTAGTTTGGGTTTTGTTGTATGTTATTGAGTTGTATGAGTTTTTTGTATACTCTGCATATTAACTCTTTATCAGATATATTATTCGGAAATATTTTCTCCCATTCTGTAAGTTGTGTTTTCATATGTTGATGGTTCCTTTGCTTTTTTGTTTGCGGTAATCCTTCTTGTTTATTTTAGTTTTTGTGCCTTTGCTTTTGGTGTCAAATCCAAAAATAAAATAAAATAAACTCATTGCCAAGATCAAAGTCAAGGAGCTTTCCCCCATATTTCTTCCAGGAGTTTTATTGTCTTAGGTTTTATATTCAAGTCTTTGATCCAGCTGGAGTTCATTTTTGTGTATGGTATAAGATGGGAGAGGTGGGGGTCCAGTTTTGTTTTGTACGTGGCTCTTCATTTTTTCCCAACATCATATATTAAAGAGGTTATCCTTTCTTCATTGTATATTTTTGGCTGCTTTGTCATAAATAATTGATTTTTGAGCTTCCTGGTTTTCAACTTTATTCTTTAGAATCCCCACATACATTGGTTGTAGGGTATGGCTTTTGTTATCATATATATATTTCCTTGTTTTTCAATTATAATTGACATACAATATTATATTAGTTTCAGGTATACAATACAGTGATTAGACGTTTATATACCTTATGAAGTGATCATCCAGATAAATCTAGTACCCACATGACACCATACACAGTTATTAGAATATTATTGACAATATTCCCAGTGCTGTTGTATATATTTCAAAGAAAGAATTAATAGTTAGTATAGCAAATAAATCCAGTATAGTTTTATTTTATTTTTCTCAATTGAAATTATCATTGTCTGTATAAGGATGATTTCCTCAGGTAACTCTCTGGAACTTTTGACACAATATTACATCCAGCCTCTTATTATGTAAATATTGTTCAGGTTTGGCGAGTGGTTCACTAATTGCTTTTGTCACATATGTTAACTCACTTCCTAATTAGATAAATGATTTCAGTGATGGGAAAGCACATTTTGGATAGGCTGTCGGTTAGTTTATAGTTCCTAGTTTGTGCTTAGCAAAAACAAAAGAAATCACACACACACACAACCCAATTTATTTAGTGCATTTAAATACTGAAACTGTTTTACAAGTGTAACTAACAAAAGGATAAGTTGGCTTGCTTCTAAAAAATTAAATGTGCTGCTATTTAAATGCCTATATTCCATAAACTATAAATATTTATACTAGGTTTATACTAGGGAGCCAAATGGACATTAGACGCCATATCTGACCGGTGTCGATAGCTGTCATCAGCTGTTATACTGTGTTATCTGCAGCGCCAGGTTCTGTTATTGATGTTAATTTCACTGTGGGGTTTGAAACCACAATAATATTGCTGAAGCTAATTTTAGGAAAACAGAACACCAAAGCTCTAGCAAAATTATCAATGCCACAGCAAAAAGAAAATGTGTATTCTTGTTTTTCTTAACATAGCCTCAATAGAGAAGTGGATTTTCTGAAAGGCCTAATAACTAAAAACTCATTTATATTTGTGAAAAATTGTGCTTTTCTTTTTCTCTAATTCAAAAAATGGTATTATAGAAGGATGGGATTAATTTCTGAAATATAACAGGTCACAAGCATAGTCCTTTATGCTTTTTTCTTTTAAAAATATAATTAAAAGTCTTATCAGCAATAATAAAGTTGTTGATAAGCAGAGGGACAGAGAGAGAATGAAGAGGTTATCAAAGATTTTCATATCACACACACACACACACACACACACAAACATGAAATTATAACATCTCTTGTTTTAAATGGGCCAACCTCTGAACAGAAATTGGAATAAAGACTGTTTTGGGTGGAGTTGTATAAAAACTATGAATAATTATATCAAATATATCATTAAAGAGGAAATTAAAAAGCTTTGACTTACTAAGATATTAGCATCCAAGGTTATATATTTGCAACATATCATAATATATTTTTAAGAATACATTGATTATGAGAAATACACTCTTTTAACTTACATAGAACATTCAGCAAGTGGCTATTGGCCTGTAACCAAAGAATACCTCTTGGGTGATATTCTTTCACATATATACAAAAAAATAAATAAATAAAAATGTACGTGTAAGAGAACCCTATTGCTAATCAGATCACTAAAGCAAACTCCTGGGTATCCATGTGCTTCAATTTTTTTAAAAATGTAACTTATCTGCTGAACTTTAGCTTTTGGGGAATAGTTGCCCATTTCCCTGAGACTTCTGCCAGACTGCCTTCTAGAACTCAGTTGCAAAAGATTATAATGTGGATTTGCTGACAGTTTCCACGGTAACTTTTGCATCTGAATATGTCCGGGCTGCAGACCCTCAATCTTCTATCAGCTGATTCAGAAGACCCAGAGCTTCCAAAGAGTTCCATTTCCTTGAAACAGAAATATTAGATAAAGGTATGTAAAAGGCAAATGCACAACAACAACAATAATAATGTAAAGAAAATCACTTTATTTAACTCCTAGAAAAGTGACTTTTCATTTGGTGATAACTATTTGTTATGGTTAACGAAGATCCAGGAACACAGAAGCTATGTCAAGGTCTGCCCCAGTGTGTGGCCAGCACAGAATTTGGGACCAATAGCATCCAAAGCAACCATATCTCTGCTGTGGCCAGAACCGGCTGCCAGCCGTGCCAGTTCTCCTATGAGGGGCTTGCGGTCTGCTTTGGGAGTGTGGTGGGTAGAGCAAAATGACTCTCAGACTCATGGAAATACTAGAAATCATTTCAGATCTCAGTCGATCATTAGCTGCTTAAGAATGTTTTAAGTAATGATTCTTAACTTCTGGAAACCACTTATGTGAATCTAAAAGTACCTGTACAAATGGTATGTGTATGTAAGAGCAGATGACTTTATTGCAGTTTTGTTTATAGTTGGATAAAATATTCTGAGTATCTATTAACAGAGAAATTATTTTAAAAAATATGGAACATAGGAAACATTATACCATTAAAAATTAATACCCATCACCATATATAGTTAAACAATTTTTTTCTAGATTGAGAACTTTTAAGATCTACTCTCTCAGCAACTTTTGAATAGGCAATAGTCACCATGCTGTGCATTACATCTCCATGACAGCTGGAGGTTTGTACCTTTTGATGGATATTAACTAGACTTATTGTGGTAATTATTTTGCAATATGTACTAATATCAATTCTGTTGTACATCTGAAACTAATATAATGTTGGATGTTTATTATACCTCAATAAAATAAAATAAATATTAAATTATATCTGTGTCCATTGAATTAGAATACTATTATGTATTGCTAAGAAAGAAAAGCACATTACAATATCTATTTGGACAAACTTGCAGAAAGGTGTGACAGACTGACATAAGGCAATTAATATTTTTTTCCTCAGGGAAGGGGGAAGATAGAACATAACAGGAGTTAGAGTAATAAAAAATAAGAGCACACTGGAAAAATATACATGGTATGATATTAAGTTTAAATGTGGGAATGTATGGCATTCAACATAACTTTAAATATTGAAAGCATATATGAATTAGCAAGAATTAAGTGTCACATGGACATATAAAACATTGATTTTATCAATGATGAAATTTTTGGCATCTTTTTACTCAAATTTCTCTTATGTTGATATAATCTTTAAAATTAAAAAAAAAAATGCAGATTCCTGGATTCTAGTATTAGATTCTGGGCATCTGTATATTTTAAAGCTCCCCAGTTTGAGAAGCACTTTCTAATGCAATGTACCCAAGTATTAGAATCCAAATAAGCAGTCTGAAAGATTGCAATAGTACTTAAAGATATGGCCTCACTTAAACTGGCACCCAGTTATGCCCATGGATTTATAAATATTGAATATATATATCTCTCTTATCATTATTATAAAACCAAATGTGTTAATTTTAGTTTTGTTAGATTCTTCAGCACACCCTGCATTAAAGATTTGGTAGAGGTTAAAAAACAAAACAAAGCAAAATAACACATCTGTAGAATGGGAAGAGGAGAGCAAAAAACAGAAATTTGGGAAATTAACGCACCTAAGGAGCTCTTTACAGAGACTAAGAAGGTACAGCCAAAGAGTGTGTCAAGGAAATCCAGTGAAGGAAGTTTCTTGTAGCCAAGTGTGAATCATGCACAATGCCACAGAGAAGACTAATGCAGACTAAATTATGCCCCTTGGACTTAGCAGTCAGGCAGTAAGTGTGTCGGACAGGGAGAGAGTGATAGAGGAAGAGAAGAGGGAGATGCAATTGCAGTCCAGTTTTAGAGTGTGAAACAAAGGTGAAGCAGTGAGTATAAATGACACTGTCTGCAGTATCTTGGCTGTAAACAGAAGAGAAATAAGAAGGCAGACATTAGGAGGGGATGTAAGCGTGAAGCGTGTGCATCCTAAAACATGGCAGGAAGTGTAGGAGAACAGAGGGTAATATCGTGCTAAGGACCCTGAGGACGTGGGGAATGGACAGCAAGCAGGACCTATGCTTGAAATCTAGAAAGGAGACTGACTCCTTCTCGAAAGAAGGAAGTAAAGAAAGTAGGAATAAGCGTAGATGCATACATCTATGAGTATTTGACAGCAAGTGAGATGAATTTAGTCACAAGCATCTCAAATTTTACAGAAGAAAAAGTAAGGTCACCTGAGAAGCTAATGAGAGAGGAGAGGAATGAGTATCGAGTTGGAGTTCTGTGTGTTTCATACTCATGGACAGTGAGAGAAGAATCTATTTATCTTCTTTCCTGTCTGTCTGTCTATCGATCTAGTAATTGCCCTGAATGCCAAGCTGACATAATTTGGGAATAAAAGATTAAAAGCATTAGTTATGATTGAAGTGGTACCCATACCCCATGGACATGAGGTTTGAAATGGAAATAAGTGAATAATAGTGGATAAAGGAAGAGAGAAGAAATTGGAGGCTTCATTAATATTGAAAATCTATAAGACAGGAAGTAAATATGAGGCATTGAAGTATAAAACATTGGGAATAGCTCAATTCATAACGATATCCAGGTTGAAGGTGTTGCTATTGTGAGAGTGGCTAAAGTTCAGTACAGGTAGAAGTAGTTGGACTCTAGAAGGTTAAGAAGCTTTGAGGAAAGGTCTCGGATGACTAAAGCATATGGATGTTGAGATTACCCAAGACAACCTACAGAAGAATATGGAGACAGAATGTAAGGCAGCTATCAAAGTCCTCAGGGATTGGGGAGAGAGTGAGATATTGATGCATGGCAATGATGAGGAAAAGTAGAGAGAGAAAGTGGTTTTGCTTAGGACATTAGTCTCCTAAAAAGGAAGGGTTTTTACATGTGGGAAAAGAAGTATTGAGCTAGAAATGGTATCAAAAAGGAGTAGGGGCTGGAAGCCTATTAATGAAACATTTGTTGGGGCTTCATTGATCAAACATTGTATTAGGATCCTTCCATAATGTATTGTATTTTATAGAATTCTTAAAAAGATGTATGCTCCTCAATCTCAACACTAGCTTATTCATCTTTATGTCCCTTGTAGGACTTAATAGAGTTCCCTGTATTATAATAGAAGGTACTCAATAATTCCTTACCAATTTTACCTGAAAGTGCACATATGCAAATAACTTTACAATATATGCAAAGGCAGTGGTTAACAAGTATTAGTTAAGAATAAGCTATATGCAGCTGTGAATGCTAATTGTCCCCAATAAGAATTATCCTTTCCTTCCTTAGAAATAGTCATCTCTATTTAAAATGGAAACCTGGCTGCTCAAAATATAGGCTACTTTTCCCATATGATCATGTGATTAAGTTCTGCCCAAAAGAAATTAAGTAAAGTTTCTTGTGAAAATTCTAAGTTTACTTAAAAGGAGTGGGCACACCATTCTCTGCCCCTTCCTCCTTCCTAGTGGCTGGAATGTGGATGTGATGACTGGGACTCAAGCAGGTATTATGTATCATGAGGTAATTCATATAAACTGTGTGAGAAGGCAGAGAAAAGAAGCACAATAACATTTTGTGGGACTGTCACATACCCCTGCTCTGTGTATCTCAGGACTTCTCTTACATTCTAGAATGAAAACGTGCACTGCTAAGCCACTTTTATTTGATTTGAATTTTGTGGGTCTTGTAACTGAATGCCGTCCTAATTGATATCATGATATCTTTAGGTTTATCCAGCTTCAGTGGAATTTCAATTTAATAAATCAGATTTCAGGCTAATCTGTAAAACTTTTCATCAAGACTGCGATGCACGGATTTCTTTCTTTTGTAACATCTATGGCGAATCATTTTCCTCTTCCTGATGTGAAAAAGTGCTGTGTGCCTTGTCCCAATAATCTCACTCTTGTGCTTGAGACAAAAGTCAAAATATTCTATTAGAAATTATTTGTAGAAAAGGGAAAATTACAGAATCAGCTGTACAGCCCTAATTTAAACTGAAGCTCTGGGAAGCTATTTAAAAAGAAGAAAGCAATTGAAAGGAGAACGTTGTTTTGTTTTGTTTTTAAGAAAAGAATTCCTGGGAGTATTGTACCATAATGATCAAACTTACTCCTTTAGTGTTGAGTTTGTTCACTCTAAATATTTACCTTGGTTTTACAAAACCTTCATATAGTTCTAGTTAACATTTATTCAGGTTTTTGTATTCTCAAACACATCCCAAAGAGAATTTGTTAACTCTCTTGATATGTCCATGAAATCAGTAAATATTCTCTTACTTTTGAAACATCTGGAGAGGTCAGACCACGTCCTCAGAGGAGCTGGAGGGACCGCTGGTGTAATCAGTGCTGGGGCCTGCGCACCTCTGTCTCTGCTGTGGTATAACAACCACTCCACACCTGCACTTAAACTGGCTCTCTCTTTATCATTTCTCATAATTTTCAGTTCAGGACTTAGGGCACTGCATGTGTAAGTCTCTGGTCCACTTGATGTCTAGTGGGGTTCTCATGCCCAACATGACTTCTGAACCCACAGGCCTGGTGCTTCCACAAGACGGCTCCGATCCTTGGGGCTGCCTGGCTCTGTTCAGCCCGGCTCGCATGCCTAGGGCCTAAGATCTTGGTGTCACCTAAGCTAACATCCACGTAGTTTCATCAGTTAGCTGGATTTCTTATATGATGACTTAACACCCACAAACCACAAAAGCAGAAGCTGCCGGTTTTCATCAAGGCTTAGGCCTGAAACTGGAAATGTGTCCCTTCTATCTCATTCTTTCAGTGTTAGCAAGCCCTAGGCCCAGCCCAGATATAAGGGACGAGGGTTATTCAAGTGTATGGATATGAGATGTGTTTCATTAGGGGCCAGCATGAAGTTGCCAGTTAATATACCCAGCTAACTTTGAATTTCAGGTAAACAATGGATATTGTTTTAGTGTAAGCGTGTTCCATGCAATATGAGGGGCATACTTATACTGAAAACACATTCCTTGTTAGTCTGAAATACAAACTTAACTAGGTGTTCTGCATTTTTATTGGCTAACTTTCTCAATCCTAGAATATATCAATGTAACAGACTACCAATGAATATAGACTGATATTCCCCTTAGAATCTCTAAGGCAGTGGTTCTCAACCTTCCTAATGCCACGACCCTTTAATACAGTTCCTCATGTTGTGGTGACCCCCAACCATAACATTATTTTCATTGCTACTTCGTAACTGTAATTTTGCTACTGTTATGAATCGTAATGTAAATATCTGATATGCAGGATCTATTTTCATTGTTACAAATTGAACATAATTAAAGCATAGTGATTCATCACAGAAACAATGTATAATTATATATGTGTTTTCCGATGGTCTTAGGCGACCCCTGTGAAAGGGTCGTTCAACCCCCAGAGGGGTCGCGACCCACTGGTTGAGAACTGCTGCTCTCAGGGCACATCAGTAATGTGTAGTTAAATGAGCCCACTCACGAGCCCATCCTGTGTGTCCTAGTTTATGCCCTGCATATTTATTTATATTCTTAGCCACATCTCTGAGTTCAATAAAAGTGATCACAGTAGTCAGATGAGTTAGTCAATAAAATGGGGCTGAGCTACTGGGAAGAAAGGTGTTATACCCATAAAGATATAAAGAAACCGTAAAGATGATTTAATATAGTTTTTATTCCTGAATGCTTCTGAAAATCATATTTATGTCCACAAGTTATTTTTCTGGCAGTATGAGTGTAGATATTAGCTATCACTACAAGACCACGGTCTTTTCTGTTGCTGTCGCCTTTCATTTAAAGTGAACGATACTGTGTAGAAAGTAGGAGCATCTTAACTGCATCTTTACTATATTTATATAAAGAATTGAGTGCCTTTGTTGCTATTATTCAGAAAAAGCTTTGAATCTTGAGTTTACTTTTAATTACACATTTGATAAATCCTGACTCAGAAATTTTACTTTCAAAGATTTCCAGAAGAGTATGCCTAATCTGCCAGTACTTTGCTCTAACTGTTTAAATCAGCAGCGATCATTAGAAATGTGTGCATTCTGCCAGGAGCCTCTTCTCCATGTGACATTAGAGGTCAGATGCCTTAAAAATAATGCGGGAGATTGCACATAATTTTCTGGCATTTGCAGAAATCTCATCAGTTACCTAGAATCTTTATTTAAAATAGAATTGCTACCCATTCTATTAACACTTAATTTATCTAAAATTTCTCAATCATGCACCAAACTTGACTCAAAGTTTATAACCACATTTTCAAAAGAAACACACAGTATTTGTAAAAAGAATAATGAACACACTAGAGCTAACCTCAAGTTGTTTTTAGGTCCAAACTCTCCTCTCTTCATCTTCTGTTCTTCCCACATTTTCTATCCTTCCTGTTATAAGTAGGTAAGTCTAACCCTGTTATTTAAGAATAGTTAAGATTTGCAATAGGGCCTGCGCACAGGAATGACCCATGATGCAGAGCGTGTAATAGATTCTTTCTAATAGATATGGAGCCTCCCTCTCACCAGAGGATTTGGGAGTAAGGATATACTGCCATGTAGTATTTGAGTCTGAATAAATTTTTGTTCGAATCTTTTTCAGCCTGTTAGAAACATGATCTCCCAAAGATAAGTAGTGAAAACAGTTTAAGTGGCAATAAATGATATAAGAGGTTATAGAATTTTTTGTAGTAATGGGTTCTAAGAGATTATTTGATTTGGCTGTTTAATTTTGCCAATGAGAATAATGTTGCTCAAAGAAATTCAGGGATTTATCTGAAATCATGGCAACACTGAAACCAGAATGCAGAGTTTCTTCATCCATGTGGTCTTCTAACTATAACATGTCCCACAACTACTAATACAGTACGTAATCACTAAAATCAATGGCTTCTAAAAGTCCTTTTGATTTAATGTCTACATGCTTTGTGCCTTGGAGGAAAATGTCTGAGAAACACTTCTGAAATTCTTGTGTCAACAATTTTTCATTCTTTAAGATACTTTGTTACAGGCTGAGGTTTAGTTAAATTTCTAACCAAGGTCGACTTTAACAATATGAGCATACAGTGATCTGTTTCCATAATAGTATTTCATTGTAAATGTGCTAGTTTTTATTTAGCCAAGCTCCTATTGATGATCCTTTAGGTTTTCTTTCCTTTGCTATTATATATATATGTGTGTGTGTGTGTGTGTGTGTGTGTGTGTGTGTGTGTAAGTATATCAGCAGATAAACTCAGAGAAAGGAGTTTATTCTGAGTTAGTAATTAATTTTACCTACTAAACTTGATTTCTGAAATATTGCAAGCAATTAATAACTGTAAGTTGTGATTATAATGTTCTTAATTGCCAACTTCTCTGTTTGAAAAGTGAAATGATCAGCCATCTCCATTTCTTGTTCCTGGAGAGATGACTAACATTTAAACTCATTTCCAATTTGAATTGCCAGCTCCATTTGGTTCTAATTGTTCAACTGATAAACCAATTTTACATGGACACAGAACTGTAAATTTTCACAGGTCATGAAATATTTAAAAATGTCAATCAGTGATGGTACCAAGACATATTAGTTTCAGAACTGAATTTTGGATAGAAACTCATTCAGTTCTCTGCTCGAATTAAGTAACTTTGTTGTGGCATAGCAGTTAAAATCCATTTAAGAGCTTCCTGGCATACCATTTAGAGCAAACATACAGATATCCTCTTACTTAAAACCTGGATCACTGACAAGCTCCAACAGATTGGGTCTCACAGCGTTGAAACTGTAGAAACGTACACAGTAAGAGTCAATCACTTTTTATTTTCTGGACTTCAGTGCCTTAACCTCAAATAAGATGCAGCTATGTGCTTAGTGAAAAGGTTAAAATAAACCTTTAGGTTAAGTGGGGATTTCAGTTAAGTGTTCTATCCTTACTTCTTTAATTAAAAATCTAATTCTTCATGATTATAGCCATATCTGCCAAGTATTTGAAAAAAATGAGGACTGTAATAAAAGAGGACAAGTCAGCATATGTTGGCACATTTTAGGAATTCAATGTTATTTAACCACAAGGTGAATTTTAAAATATATATAGATTTCAACATTAGTTACTTCAAAGAATTAATTCATCCATTTACAATAAATGTGTTTATTTTTGAAAGAAAGAAACAGCCTGGTTTCTTCGTGCAATTTTCAGTTGCATGCCTTTGTTGACTAAAGGAAAGAAAATATCATTCAGCAACATTTTGAATGGTATCCCATGCTCTCAACTTCTGTTTTATTAAGAATATTTTATAAAACATAAGCCTAAAGAGATGCTTATGTATAAAAGAAAAGTTTCTGTAGTTAATCTGTTTGGAGAACTGCACATCAGATCTTGGAAATTTCAGTGTATGGGGTCTGTCCAGAAAAAAATCCAGCCATTGTTAATATAACAGGAATGGTTTGTGTGACATTGATGTAACCTGGCAGCCAAGGAGAGTGGACTAGAACACACATGTGTGAACACTGATGACTTCACTGTACTAATCAGTGGAGGCAGTAGATGCCATTGAGTGAGCATGTGTACTGTGTGGCTATTGCATTAAAAATGAGTGAGTAGAGCAATAAATCTGCATCAAATTTTGCAGTAAGCTTGAACATTTCTTCATGGAAACTATTCAGATGATTCAGAAGTCTGCAGCTATGGGCAACTGGTGATTGGCAGCTTCATCACAACAATGCGCCCCCTCATGCGTCTCATGCAGAGTTTATTGACAAAACATCAAACCACCCAGGTAACTCACCACCTGCCCCCTACAGTCCAGATTTGGCACCCTGTGACCTCCAGCTTTTCCCAAAACTAAAATCACCTTTGAAAGGAAAGAGATTTCATACTGTCGATGAAATTCAGGGAAATTCGATGTGGCCGCTGATGGTAATTGGGAGAACGGTGTGAGGTCCCAGAGCCTACTTTGAAGGGAACTGAGATGCTATTGTCCTATGTACAATAGTACAATGTTTCTTCTATCTTGCATCTTCTTCAATAAATGTCTCTAATTTTCATATCGCATGGTTGTATACTTCCTGGACAGACCTCGTGCATTAGCTTTGAATTTCTAACAAGGTGGTGCTTATGCTGCTGATATAGAGACAGTACTGTGAAGACCATTACCTATAGATTATCTTCCTAAAAAGGTACTAGACTCCTCATAGCTCCACGGGAACAGATACCAATTAAGTAGATAAAATGAGCAATCCTGGGACAATGAGGAAGTACCTAATCAGGGGCAGAGGCTGCTGGTCCCTGTGCTGTACAGTTGCTATGTATAGCATCAGACCTCATTACTTCTAATGTTCTGGAGGAAGATCTGTTCTCCACTCATAAATCTTGAGTGACAAAATAGGACAGAAAGCAAGGTTTCCTTTATGTCATTTGGCCATAGCCTCAGGCATGAGTCCCAGTCTCTCATACACCAAACGAAGGGCAAGTTGTTTGGCATCAATAAATTCTGAGGTAGAAAAATAGGGTCAGAGGCCAAGTTCTTTGCTTTCATCCATTAGGTGACAGGTCCTGATCATGTCTGGTAGCCATTGATTGGCTAAAGCTTCTCCTTCTCTGTCTGATATCCAGTCCTGCTAAATGACATCTCAATCCTGTTTTATGGAAATACTTAGACACTGGAGTGTCCACTCCACAATCATCAAAGGGATAAGAGTAATCAGATTGTATATAAAATAAAGACTATTAAAGGGCATATCAGCAAAAGTTGATAACAAGCTCCAGCCCAGAATGTTACCCCTGCACTGTTAAATTAAAATGGCAAAGATATTAATCAGATGGGATGTCTCCCAGGGCTATCACCCACCAACTGGCCTTGCAATCTGTGTCACTTGATAATTCAGATCCTAAACTGAAGACACTGTTTTCCAAGGACAGGTGTCTCCCACACAGTTTATGCATTGTATGCATGATTTTGTTTATTATTGGCATATAAGGTATTATACAAATAGAAAATGGAATTTTGTATGCAATTTCATTGGTCATTCAAGCAGGTGTGCGTCACATAATTAATATATCCTACAGAATATGGACTAACTGAGACTGTTGAACTAGTTCAACCATCTGCATGCAGTACAGCTAAAATCATTTTCTAGGGCTTCAGGTGTCACTCTTGCCCTCTCTCTTCTGTTTATTGTGCTAACCATACTTCAGTGTCACTGACAGTGACATTAGCAGCTATAATCTTAGCTCCTATGTGTTGAAGTGGGACAGGCTGCTCAAGGAGTTGGGTCAAGAGGGTGGTATGAGAAGAGAGTTGATTTGACTGATTCATTGTAGGTAAGACTGTCAGAAACTTCTGCATTAAAACTCATAGAACAGTATACAAATAAATGTCCATTTTATTATATGATAATTTAATAAATAGGGAGAGTTTTACTTTTCACTCTGATTTTTATTTGCTCTATTTATTTTTATTGCCTTATTACAAGGGCTATAACCTCTAGCACAATATCAAAGAGAATTTGTGGAAATGGACATTATTGTCTTTTCCTTGATCTTAGCAGGGGATAATTTAATCTTTCATCACTAAGTTTAATGTTAGCTGTGGGTTTTTGTTAGAGGCAATTTATCAGATTGGGAATGTTTTCTACTATTCTAAATTTATCATATATTGTGTTGTACTTTGCCAATCATTTTTAGGTATTCGTTAAAATTATCATATGGTATTTATTCTTCTTTTTGTTATTTTTGTGAATGAAATGTGTTGCTTTCCAAATAATAAACCAATTTTGCATTCCTGGAATAAACACAATTTGGGTTTATAATCCCTTTTACATATTGTTGAATTTGATAGCCAGTATTTTGTCCAATATAAATATTTTAAGTAATATTGTGTTTGTTTATATTAATGAGAGAGACCTGTTTATATCTTTAAATGTCCTTTGTGGATTTATTGAAATAAAGTTTACATGTGACTAATTGCAGAAATTTTAAAACGATGGTTAAATGAGATTTGAGATGTGTTTATACCAATGTAGCCTCCATTTCAATAAAGACAGAGAACATTTCTATAACACCATAAAATTTCCTTTTGCCCCTAACAATTAATTCTTACTTCACATAGGCAAACATGCTAGGCGTGTCTTGCCTTTTCTTGATCTTCATGTAAGTAATTAGCACTCTTCTGGGTCTGGCTTCTTTTGCCCAACACAAGGTTTTTGAGATTCATCCACATTGTTGCATACATCAGTAGCTCACTCATTTGTATTGCTGAGTAATATTTTATTGAAGGAGTGTATCACAAAGCTTTAAAATCTTTTCTCCTGTTGGACATTTGTATTTTTTCCAGTTGGCACTATTATAAGTAAAAATAAACATTTTTGTATAAATCTTCTGTGGAAAAATTATTTCATTTATTTGAGTAAATACCTAGGAGAGAATTTCTGAATCATAGGTTATGTATTTGTTTAACTTCATAAAGAAAATGTCAAATAGGACTAATGGAGATGAAGCCACAGAACAAAATAAGACTCTGATGAAAGTAATCCCATCACTTGATAGGTGTGCTAAAGAGGAAGGATTGAAAATGCATCCTATGCACTAAATAACATTCCACCTATTTTTGTAGGGCCTACAAACTAAGAAGTCTTTTTACTTATTAAAATATTAAATTTAAAAGGACCTTTACCTTTTGGCAAGCAAAGTTGCTTAACTTTTCTTCTTGGGCCTCCAAAACATAGATTTACCATTCAACTCAGAGAAAAATTTGCTGACCCTGGGCATTGTTGCAGTAGTAATACAGTTGAGTATTTAAAAACTATTCTATGCTAAGAATGATAATATAGATTGTCCAAGATAATAAAATTTTGAAGCAAAAATAAAATTGTCATGAATCATATATTGATCCAGAGATTATAAACTAAAAAATTAGATAGAGAGGCTTTGCTTATAGTAGAAGGCACAAAGGCAAAACTGATTTCTTTATCTGTGTGAAAAATGAATTCTGATAGGTAATCAGACTGGGAATAGTTGATAAATTGTTATTATATTTACATTAAGGTCTGAATTCTAAAACACAAAATAGAAACAGGTATCTTTAGTTGCAAGAATTTTAATCCAATACAATATATTTAGGTTGAATGCATTGTATTGATGTCTAAGTTGTGGGAAATGTATTGTAGATATATCAGAAGTAGGGATGCCTTACCCCTCCTATAGAATTAATGCTGCTACCGTAATAAATGAGCAGATAAATAAAAAATTACTCTTTAGAAAGTAATTTATTGAGACCCACCCACAAACAATTTATGGAGACAGATCCAGAAAGTCATTTTAATACCAAGAAGATTAGGGTAACCAAAATGAGATAATATGGAAATTTCAAGTAACACAAATATTTCCAATAGAACAAGAATCATTGAGAGATAGGATGGGCTCTTAGGATGAAAATTTTAAAAAACAAAGATAATGATAAAAGAAAGGATGAAGATAATCCTGGAAATTTCATGATGTATTAATCAAATCAGCAAGACAATTTAATAATAGAATTAATACGCATTAGCATTTTGTAACCATTGTTAATGATACTAATCCCTGAGGCAACCCCAAAACAAAAATCCTCCAAGAAAGGTAAAATCTGGATTAAGGCAAAAGAAAAATTCCTGTTTTAAGGGGAGATAATAGCTAACATTAGTCCCAACACCAACTAGGTCAAAACAGAAGCAAGCCGACGCAAATTAAAAACTTGTCATTTTGTCTTAACAAGTTTATAAAGATGTAGAGAATATTAATTATTTTCTCCCCTTCCCTGGCAATGTTTTCTGGCCTAAGGTCCATGTTGTTTGCACTGCCTATAGTACTTTTATGACTGTTTCAAGCAGAAAAAAACAGTTGTAGTGATGCAGACGCCTGGGGCTCTGGGGACCAGAGTTCTTGGCTTCATGCAGGAAAGAATTCAAACATAAACCAGTATAGTTTAAAGTGACAGTGTTTATTAATGAAGCACAGAGACAGAGTGTGGGCTACTCCACAGACAAAGCAGCTTCTATCTAGTGAGATTTACTTATTTTACTGAGGCTCATTTAATCGAGGGGTAGAGCATTCAATAATGGGGAGGAATATCAGGATTTTTCTGGGGAAAAGGGGTGGACACTTTTCAAAAGAACACTGTGGGACATTTGTATCTTTATATGGGCTTTCCGCTTCCCATCATGGAGACTCAAGGTGTGTCATTTGGTATACTGACGTATGAATGTACAATTAGGCTAGGGGTCACTGTAAAGTGAGATTAGAGGCCATGTTGGATCAAGCTGGTCTTCTGCCCCTTTTAAGCCATAAATCCATTGGAGATTGCTTTTACTATCTCTTTGACAGTGCCTTTTGTCCTTACTGGTTACAGCTGGTTTGCCACGTACCCTACCGCAGAAGGATAATTTGTGTTCCTGAGGAAAATGTCTATCTCAAGGTTATTCCATGACATTTAAAAAAAAATTATATACCCAGTTTATTGAGATTCTCATGGAAAGATGTACTACTAATTCGCCCCAAGGATAATTAGTTGATTAATGTTAGTTGGACAACTATTGTATTTGCTCTGAGGGTATCATGTGACTGATAGTGCCCCCCACCACCCCGAGCTGAGAGATGCAAATGTAAGAGTCCATATAAATGATCTCCATTTTGCAATGGTTTACTAAAGAAACCTCATTTGCAACCCTAATAGAACTGTGGAGAAGCATAGACAATTGCTGCTATGATAAAAATTTGTGGTTTGTAGAAAACATTTTTAATCCTGTATTTCTTTTTAGTGAGTATGAATCAAAACATAAAGACAGATACAAAAACCTAAAAATAAGATTTAAAGATGAACTGCCAGTCAAGATGGAGGCATAGGTAGATCAAAACTATGAAATTAAAATGGCAATAATTCACAACTATCAACAGTTAAATCTAAAAAACAAACTAAGCAAACAAGCAGAACAGAAACAGAATTATAAATATGGAAATCATTTGGAAGGTTGTCAGTTGGGAGGGGGAGAATGGGGAAAAGGTGCAGAGATCAAGAAGTAGAAATTGGTAGGTACAGAAGAGACAAGGGGATGTCAAGAATAGTATAGGAAATGGAGAAACCAAAGAACTTATATGCACAACCCATGGACATGAACTAAGTGAGGGAGGGTTGCTGGAGGAAATGGGGGTACTGGGTGGAGGGGGACAAAGGGGAAAATTGGGACAACTGTACTAGCATAATTAATGAAATATATTTTAAGAAATACTGATCTAGATTTGTAAAAAAAAATGATTTAAGGATGAGACCACCTTGGAGCAGATTATGTCTTATAAACAATTTTGTAAAGAATGTTTCATGCTACTAGTTTACTTCGTGTATAATTATATTGTTAAATAAGACTCCATCTTAGCTATCTGGAGAGAGAGAAACTGATGTTAAAGAAATGGACAAAATGGCAGAGAACTGTGGGAGGATTCTATGATCTGCTGTCCTCAGTCATACATCTGCACAGAGCTGAATTGTGTCAACAATCTAAATGAACTTGGCAGTGGATCCTTTTCCACCTGAGCCTTGGATGACTCAGCAGACATCTTGATTGACATCTGTGAGAAGACCTGAAACAGAAGACACCCCTGATCCATGCCTGGACTCTTGCCCATGGAAATGGTGACATAATAAATGTGTCCTAAGTTGCTAAGTTTGTGGTTATTGTTATGCAATGATAGAAAACTAGTGCATCTGTCTTCATAGACATATGACTACCTCATCTGTTAAAAGAAAGAATCTCTCATGTGCTTAAGATTTTAACAATTCTAAAACTATAATATGTAACTTAAAAACAAGTATCTTCTGTTGCATGTATTTCTGTTCTCTAGGAGAATAAGATACTGGTAAGAGAAAGATGTTATTTGTTTACTAGAAATGTGAAGGCTCTGGTAAAAAGGATATAACAACTAGACTATTAGGTATGTGGAAAATGTCTAGGACACCAAAGAGCATAAAACCCAGGATGCCACTGCCTCACCAACAACTAAACAACTTCCATGTGTGTCTCCTGGGTATGTCAAGTGGGCTGTGAATCATTTCACACTAGCCATAAAGTAATTCCAGTCCCTTTGCAGGTGGAACAAAGGGATCTTTAAAGAGGAGCAAGTAGACAGATGAGCTGATAAGTGGTGGTGACTGAGGTGGAGAAATTGAGACTGACTAAATTCTGAGAATAATATGTACTTTCTTGCTTTGTAAGTTCTCACTGCCATTTAAATTGCTTGATTTAAATTGAATGAGGGCTTGAACAAATATTGAATGAGGATAAATGTAAATATGATGGGTAATAAGTGACTCACAGTTTTCTTGGTCAACACTTATCATTGACAATTCCAACCTATTCTTTGTAGTAATGCAAGCCAAAGTCTAAAACAAAGCACAGGCTCAAAAAATGGGCATTTGGCTCAAGTACAAAACCACATATTTTCTTAAATTTATTTCTAAGTATTCATTTTGATGCTATTATGAATGGAATTTTCAAATTTTATTTTCTAACTTTTTGGTAATAGTATAAAGGATTACAGCTGAATTTTTTTATCATGACCCTGTATCAAGCAGTGTTTGTAAATATACTTTTTAATTCTGATAATATATTTTTAAGACTTTTTAAATAAGCAATCATTCCATATGGGATATGATGATTCCATATCTAATTTTATGGCTTTTGTTTTGTCTGTTTCCTTTTATTATTTTTTATTTTATGGCACTAACTAGAACCACCAGAGTAAAGTTGAACAAAAGAGGTCAAAATGGGTAATGTTTTCTTGTCCCTACGTTTTTCAGGAAGGCATTCAATATTTTACTGTGAAATATGACACTAACTATATTTTTTCCATAGAGGCTTTTCATAACAATAAGGAAGTTCCTTACTATTGTTAGTTTGCTCTTGAATTTTTATCATGTATAAATGCTAAACTTTGTTACATGCTTTCTTTGTATTATTTGTTAAAAAGGTTGTAGCCTTTTTTCTTTATTCCATTAATATGGTGAGTTACAGTGATTGGTATTCTAATGTAAACTCGTAACTTATATTGCTGAGATAAAACCCATTTGCTAAAGTGCATTATCATTATATTTTGCCCCATTCATTTTTTTGATATTTTGCTTCTGAAATGTTTTTATCCTACTATTATTTCTTTTCTATCTTTTCATACTTTATCAAATATGTTTTGAAATTACATTTCAATTACCATATTGACTTTTTAGCCCAACCCCATTATGGTTTTAATGGTTTTTCTAAGGATAAAGTATATGCTTTTAACTTATCACAGTCCCATGGGATATAATTCTGTATTATACAAAGTGCTAGTTTTGGCATAAATTGAAACATCCTTTTATTATATACTTCACAATATGCTATATATGATTTTTGCTTTAAACAGTTTTACTTTTTTTAATTGATGTGTTTTTTACTTACCAACATATTTACTGTTTTATTCCCTCTTCATTCCTTCCTATACATCTGTTTTTATTCAGTTTTAATTCACTTCTCCCTGAAAAACATCCTTTAGCATTTCTTGTGGCTCAGCTTTCCTGCTGACAAATGATCTAACGTTTTTTAAATCTGAAAATGTTTTATTTTGTCTTCATTTTTAAATAATATATTTGCTGGCTATGGAATTCCAGGTTAGTATTTGTTTTCTTCTTCTTCTTTCTGGGTATTCTTTGCCCGCTATTATTTTTGATGAAGAGACAGCACAATTTTTATTCTCGTATGTAAGATGTCGCTTTTCTCTAGCTGCTTTGAGATTTTTGCTTTGTATTTGACTTTCACCTCTTTGACAGCGATGGGTCTGTGCAGCTTTTTGTATGTATGTAGCTTGTGATTTGCTGAGTTTCCTAGATCTATCATTTACTATTTCTCATAATTTTTGAATGTCCTCAGTCATTATACCGTCAAATTTTTCTTCTGCCTTATTATCTTTTCCTTTCCTCTGCAACTTCAAATGTGGAACTGTTAGACTACTGGAATTTTTCCATAAATCACTGGGGTGCCATTTATGTAATTATGTTCAATATTTTCTCTCTATTGTCTATGTGAATAATTTATATTAATCTGTCTCCAAATTCACCTACCCTTTAATTTGTCATCATCAATCTGCTTTTCTTTAGCCCATCTGTTGACTTTTTTATTTAAGCTATTATATACTTTAGTTTAAAAAGAAGTTTTCATTTTTGCTGAAATTTCTTTCATGAGCTTTCAACATGGACATCATTATGGTTTTTATACATATTTATAACAGTTGCTTTAAAATGTTTGCTAATTTAAGCAACTGGATCAATTCAGTGTCTCTATACATTGCTTTTCTTTTAACTGCAGGTTAACATGTTCCTATTTCTTTGCAGGTCTAGTAATATTTTTATTGAATGTTGAAACTATTGTCTTGGTATTAGAAAGGAAAAATTTTACTGGCTAATTATCTTGAGCATGAAGCACTTTGGTCTTACAGTTTTAAAACAGGGGCCTTTTCTTGATTGGTCTTTAGTCTAAAGATAAATTTTGAGTCCTTTTTACAGCATTCAGTGTGAACTTACGGCTCTCTGTAATTTCAGTGGAACTCCAGAAGTGTATAAAACCAAACTCAGATGCTGTATTTTATCTCATTTGCATTTGACAGAAGCCGAGATATCTGTGCAGCTTTTTCAAACGTCCGGCTGCTGTTTTCCACTAGACGCCTTGGAGTCTTCCTTGTGCTTCCAAAGGCCAGCCAAGGCCTTGATGAGAATTTACATGCTGATCTGGGGACTCTTCTCCCTGCGGCTTCTTCCCTCTGAGGATTTCCCCCTTTAATTTACAGCTCATTTCTTAGCCCTAAAACTCCTCTGACACTCAATTTAATAAAATAGCAAATTTCTGCTTGAGTTATAACTGCCCTGTGCCATATGAATTGGGAAATGCCATAATGGAAAAGTGGATCTGGTTCAGTATCTTTTAATTTTTTTAAGGGTTAAATCTATCATAATTTCTGCCCACCTTTAGTCATTCTAAAATGCCTTCCAATTGGTTTATAAATTATTTTGTTACAGTAATCATTTGCAGGAGAGTTAGCCTTTAAAAATAAAATATAGAAGCTATTCTATCTTTACCACAATCTAAACTTATTTTTCTTCGTGACATTTATAGGCATTTCTTCATAGCCTTCTAGCATTGAAATGTCCTTTGAATTTGAGTCCATGTTAATTTTATCCCCTCACAGTTAAGCTTTTTGTCTTGACTTTAAAAGGATTCTCTCTTTATACCCAAGAAAATTCACTCATTTATGAACATTTATCACCTACTGTATACCAGTTATTAAAAAGATTGTTGGAAATACAACAATGAACAAACCAACAAAATTATAATAGGAGACTATTTCATAGTAAAAAGAGAAAAATAAATGAGAAGATGTAAATGATATTAGAAATATAATTTATAATGGTTTTTAATATTTCTATTTTTCATACTTCTATTTTCACTTCTTATTTTCTTTACTGCCCTCACTTGATAAATATATCATAATGAATAATAATTAACAATAAAATTCCACTTCTTTATGTTTTTCTAAAAGTGTCCCAATTTATCAATAACATTAAATGCATCTATTATTTACTCCTGTAATGTTGGTTTTGTTTGTAGAAGTTTTGGGGGATTTTGAGTAATATAGTTGCCTTCCACAGAAATTTTATTCACATGAGTTTAGGAAATTTATTTCATATTTTATATCATTTAATCCATGTATGAATATCCAGCAACATTTCTTGAATAGAATTCCCATGTTTCACTCTTTTTTTTTTTTTTTTTTTTTTTTTTTTTACTGTGCAGAAGATCCCTCACAAAAACTTAGCCTTTTTGGGAAAACAAGTTGTTGTTTTCCATGCTTACAATGAAGCAAAGTGGAATTTATGACCAAGTAGAAACCACTTCATCCCAAGTTACCAATATTGATGCATGAATATAAATGGTCATGAACAAATTTTCTATGGCTTTGGAGCAGATTGTGTTTGAATGTGTGAGTGATATATTAACAAATTTTCCAACAACTCGGTTTTCTTTTGGCTTCATGTTGAAAGTTACTATTCATATACACATGAAACTTAACAAGATTAAAATTAGTGTTACATAATAATAACTAAGATTATTTTGTAATGAATAGAGTACTGATTGCTGTAGTTTTCACTTTTTAGTCTTAAAGTAGCCTTTCCCTTCTTCTTCCTCATATCTCTGTTTGACATGTCTTTATTTTTAATCAACTTTTATAATAAAGAGGTGTTTCCTTGGAGTTAAGTATTGTACCTTGGACTTGCTAAGTAGGCTATAAATTGCTCCCCTGCTGGTTGTTCCTCTACCCATCATTGCCTTGCTTCTTGCTTCTTTCATGTATTTTCTTTCTGGACTAGGAAGTGTCTAAGCCCTGTCAACCTTGCACTAGTTCTCAGGCTGTGTCAACATTATACTAGAAGCAATTCAGTCAGTTCAGCCAAACAGCTGGTCATTTCAGTCACATCATGAGTTTACAAGATGTCTGTTCTAACTCTGTTGATTGGTTACTTAAAAAGATGCTGTCAATGTGATAACATGAAGTAGGTACCAACTCATTCTGAGTACACCTGAACCTGAGCCAGCCAGGAGCACAGACCTGTTACCCCGGGGGCTCCAATTCAGCCTTCTGATCATTGTCCTGTTCCAGTCTTTCCTGGTTTACTTCTACCACGTGTTCTGAAACTGAGAGGGGTTTTTTAATCCTATTCTGTTCATTTGTTTGTCTCAGTTTTTATTTATTTTTATTTTAAAATTAAACTTATTGAACTTATTGGGTGACATGGTTAATAAAATTATATAGATTCCAGGTGTATAATTCTATAACATATCAGTTGTATATTGTATTGTTTATTCACCACCCCAAGTCAAGGGTCCTTCCATCACTGTTTATCCCCACAATGGATGAAGATAAGAATATAGGACCTTTTGAATCTTAAAATCATGATTTCCTTAAACATTAAAGTAGGAGTATAATCCAGTGTTTATGTTATTGATTTTCAAACATTGATTGGTTAAACTCTAGCATTCTCTTAGAGTTGTCTCAAAGGTTAAAGATTTGTGCACAAGGTCAAGGTGGGTGGGGCTAGCAGGTAGGCAGTGTCACTCAAAGGATGTTTGGTGTACTGTATTTTCTGTCCATCAAACAGGGCACAAACTCCATTCCCATATACACATAGGCATGTACACACATTTCTTACATCAGTTCTGATTTCATCAGTTTTATATAGTAGTATTCCATAAGAGATTACTTTTGAGAAAAAGTTTCTTCTAAGAAAATATGTTAACACCAGTGATTTAGTTCAAATATGTCATTTAGCAGACTGAGACCTTTAGAACCCAGAGGACGTTAGAAGATCATGTTGCACCTTCTAACACTGAAGAAAAGCTCACTCACTCGGTCTTCAAATCATATCACAAAATCTTTCTGGGATACAGATCTCTCTATAAATAGGAAAACTAAAGGGAAGCTGAAGATGTTTACTTAAGAGCCATGTGCTGACCACAGTGTCAGAAATTGCTGTTGTCACCTGTTCAACTTCCATTAAATACTCACTTCATTGGATCTAAATATTAATTCATTCATCCTTTATGAAAATATTAATCATGTATATATTAATCATGTATATATCATGTGCCAAATGCTGAGGATATATATATATATATATATGTATGTATATATATATATATATATGTATATATATATATATGAGAATAAAATTGACATGGTCTCACCTTTATAGCTCTTACATTTTATTGATAAATAAATAAGTAAATACATATGTATTTTAGGGCATAAAATTTTTTGTATTGTAAGTTGAACAGTTTGAAGAGCTACTGTTTATTGAAAGCTGTGGGCTCTTTCTATATATATATATATATCTTACCATTCTACAAGATAATTATTATTATTTTCATTTTGCAGGTGAAGATACTGAGGCACATAGAGGGTTACATAATGGTGCATCTAAGATCGTACAACCAATAAAAGGCTACATTCGGGAGTGAAATTCAAGTTTTTCCAGTTCTAAACTCTCAGGTGGGTATAAGGTATTTTCTATTATTAAGAATCCCTAGTAAAAATTCTTAATAAGGGGAACATTTTGGTTTATAACTGACACATTGGGGAGGTAAGGCATAAATGGCTGTAGTGTTTATTTATATTTGTTAAAAAAGACCATATGAATGTTAGAAACATAAAACATTTTACTTAAATCATATTTTTACCAGGAGATTATGCCTTAAAAAGGAAGTTATGATTAATAATTAAATGTCTCCTGAATATGCCAAAATATGTAATATATATACATCTGTAATGAACCAAGCCCTTAACTTCAACTTCTGGAAATTAACTATAAATGCAAAAGCTTTGCTTTATATGTTCATTGAATCTTCTGGAGATATACACATTTGCAAGCTGTAGTTAAATACCGGCCCTTTGAACACACTAACACTTTTATTTCTCATTGACATCAGTTCTTGGTGTTCAATATTCTTAACAGAAATCAATTATGGATGAATTAGTTAAACACACACTTGTATATCCCCAGGCATCTAAAATCACCCCTATTCATATAAAGGCAAAGACTCTAGCAGGCAACTAGAATATTTCAAGGACTAATGAGAAGATTTCTTAGGATGTATTTTTATTAACCTTGTTCTAAGAACAGCTTAATCTAATGTTAAGGTTAAGATGCCACTAACCTAATCTCTAAATTTTCTTAATTACTTTGCTTTCATAAGGACTACTAGTCCATCTTCCATATGACCTTTATTTCTTTACTACAATAATTGGTTGAATTTGTATTTTATAATTACATATTTTTATTCATATGAAAAAGTTTTTATTACCAGTAGTGTATTATTGAAACCAAAATCTCAATTGTAACATTTGGTATCAGTGTATTTCATCAAATCTAAGATATTATTGACTGTGTGACAAATTATATCCCACTGCAATGAAAACACTGCTGCTTCCACTATAATACAATTCTTTATCTCTTAGATTTTATATGATTCTTAAAGAAAGAACTATTTCAGACATGATTTTAACATATTATTATTATGCTAATATAAAAAGACAAATATAAGCAAAATAATATTTAAAGTACTTTTTAAATTTCTTTCCAATCAATATTTAATTCCTCTGAATCACTTTTTAACTGAGTCATTAATGTCCAGATTTTTCTCCAAATATTATCTCCTCTGTAATGAAGAGCAACAGAAATGTAACAGTTCTTAAAATAATAGAATTTATTCTAAGCCAAACATCACACTACTACCAATTTTAATGGTAGTGCTTTGTTTTCCTTACCAAGAAGTGTCAACAAATTGTTTCCCAATAAGTTTTAGGTATTTTACTATATTAGGCCCTATAAAATACCTGGGCTTTGCAAAAAAATTATGGAATTGTAATTATTTCTATAATTTATATTTGGTTCATTGATACAAATTGATACCCTGTTCTGTATCTGTAACTTGCTGAATATTTAATAACTGTCTGTTTCAGTGACAAATGGTTGTGTATACTCTTTTTCTTGACATTTAAAATGTCAATTAATTTTGATAGATGTGGTGCTGAGAGTGCCAATAATTAGTTTTAATTGGCACCTTAGGAATGACTTTGACCAAATTCATATGCGTGTGGGTTATGACAGCATTGTAAGATAGAAACTCTATTTAACAGCTGCATTTCAGATGTGCTAAAAGAGGAGGGAGGAGTAAACTGCTGTGAGCCACTACACATTTCTGTTTATGCAGGACTGAAAGTGGTATTTGCTGTGTCTCTTTAGTGATGTGTTTATCTATAATTAAATATTTTATCTACTTGAACATATTAGCATGGGTAAGAGACATTTTTATTTCAAGTGTCATTTTGCAGATAAAAAAGACAAGAAAAATCATTCAAAGTGTGCTTGTGGTATTGGTTAATAGCATCCTGTACGAATATCTAATAAAGTTCTCGATTGTGGGCCTTAGAGCAACGCCTAGCACTGCTGGTTGTCGCCAGAAGCCGGGAGAGGGGCCTGGGGCAGATGCTCTCTCAGAACCTTCCGATGGAATTGGCCCTGCTGACACCTTGATTTTAGATTTCTAGCTTTCAGAAGAGTGAGAAAATAAATTTACATGGTTTAAACCATCTGATTCTGAAATAGTTACCGCAGCCCTAGGGACCTAATACAGTCATCCCTGTCTGTCTGCAGGGATTGGTTCCAGGATTCCCCGCCAACACTCAAGTCCACAGATGCTCAGTCCCTTATATAAAAATGCTTAGCACAATGTATGCAGTAGGCCCCCTACCTCAATGGACTCCCAACCGTGGGTGAGACATACTGTTTTCAATCTGCAGTTTGTTTGATCTGTTGCAGAACTTGCAAATACAGAAGGCCAGCTGTACGTCTTTACATGCCGCAATGCCAAGTTGCTGTGCTTTTTTGCATAATACTCATCTATCAAAGAATAAAAGTAAATGAGTGAATATCCTTCTTTTCTTTTTAAACAGTAAAGGAATTTAAAATAATTTGTATTTTCTCAACACTCACTCCAATAATTTTATCATCAATGAGTCATTGATTACCTAGGATGTCAAGAATATTTAACTTCCTTATGAGTCTTAGCGTGAGAAGTCTTTGATATGTTTTTCCTTCTGACATACAGTTTATTTAGTGCATTTTCTACATGAAAAAACTTTTTAAAACTGTGATCTAAAACTGCCCTGGGGGCTCTAGAACTGATGATAGAAATTGTGCCCTCAAAATATTTTTTTTTCAAATTTCCAAATGGTGAAAATACTAAGTATAATTTTTCCCTCTTTTGGTACTGACTTATAATGGATCTGAATTTTCTGACCCTCCTTATTCCTATTCTATTGCTGCTCTTTCCTGGAGCTCTTCACACATATATAGGTAGGCTAAGAAGGGTGAGATAATTTTTCTCTGTCAATTATATGAAAAATATTATCATCCATGGGTTTTTTTTTTTTTTTTTTGAGAAAGGAGGCATTTTGTGGAATTAAAAAAATAATCCAGGGTAATATAGCATTTAAAATATTTTCCCCTTTATTATCCATATAACAGTCCTGGAACACAGATAACACATTTTCATAATTTAAATACAGATGAGTAATTGTAGCAATGAAACTAATATTTGTTATTCTTGTTTTGGTGAAGTGTCTATCATTATTAATTACTTCATCTAATTAAACATATTAGCACTGATAAGAAATATTTTGTCTCAAGTGTCACTTTGCAGCAAAAAAAAAAAAAAAAAATCAAAGTTAAAACTATAAATGGTGTGCTTGTGGGAATAGATTATACTGCGAGAGTAAGAACCCAGCTTCAATTTAATAATGGAGGCTGAGTCCTGTTGCTCTTTGATGAATGTATTTAATGCAAAACATTTCCTCCTGGTTTTTCCTAAAATGAACAGTGGCATAAAATATAAGATTTTGCTGTAGAACTGATTTAGTTTATGTTGTGGATTCCATGCTGTATGACAGCATTGTAAGATAGAAACTCTTTAACAGCTGCATTTCAGATGTGCTAAAAGAGGAGGGGAGGGGTAAACTGCTGTGAACCACTACACATTTCTGTTTATGCAGGACTGAAAGTGGTATTGCTGTGTGTCTTTAGTGATGTGTCTGTCTATAATTAAATGTTGTATCTACTTGAACGTATTAGCATGGGTAAGAGACATTATTTTATTGCAAGTGTCATTTGCGGTATTTTGTTAGAGCAGAAATAAAAGACTAAATACAGTAAATTTCCAGTGCATGCTCAATTGTGTGAGCTGTATAGTAAAAGTAGGGTCACCACATTATGACAATTAGCACTAGATAATGAGGTCTGATTGAGGTACTGAAGCACTTGGTCTAAGTCAGTCCTTCACTGCCTACTCAGTTTTGGTGATCACGTTCCCGTCTCAGCCCTTCATGCTTATAGTGTGATCTATAGCCAGCTGGACCATAACCACGGGGCTGAACACCATGGTGTCAGGATGACAATGTCAGGTGACTTCATGGGATGATCTTTGTAGTTCTTTGGATCTAGGTCTGAACCCCAGCACCATAATTTACTAATTGTGTGGCCGTTAAGTCAATCACCCAACTTCTCTGAGCCTCTTTTCCTCATCTATCAAGTTGGGGTCATACATAACTTACAGAGTTGTTATGAACATTAAATTACATCATGTTCTTATACAATATCTGGCCCAGAACAGCCACTTAATAAACATTAGTTATTTTTATTATCAGAACATAGTTCAATGGTTCATTCTCTCAACACATATTTTGTGAGCCCCTACTGTATGATAAGAATTGCTTTCCCAAGGTACTTAATTAACATATAGAGAGCGATCTGAAATTGATTTTCAGGATTAGAGAATTCCAGGTCACAGGTACAATGCCTATCTATGACAGTACCCAAGATCAATTATGTATTTAATGTTTAAAAAATGAATTAATTCATAGTAAATGGCTTTGCTCATTTTAATTTACTGTGATTGGCTTCATGTTATCTACTAGAGGCCTTATGAAAATACCTTGTACTAGGCAAAAACACAAAGAAATCTGAAGAATACAATATATTCCCTAGAGCTCTTGAAAAAAAATATGTGATTTAGTAGATTTCACCAAAAATGGAGGGGAAAACTTCAGAGCATCTGAGGTTATGATTGAATGTGTATTTTTACCCTTAGGTTGTTTGACTAGAACAGCATACGCACATTCAGTATTTCATTAAAAAGCACATTCCTGCTCAGAGACATAACAGATGCATTTGCAGCAAAAGAATTTTATTTATTTTCCTGTTGCAAACTCTGCCAGAACCGCATGGAAAAAGACCAAAGAATTTATTACCTTTATAAATCCATTTACCTAGCTTTGAAAGACTTTTCTCTAAATACTAATTAAAATGATTTTATTACTTTCAGTTTCTGTTGAAATGTTTAGAGTTAAAGTCATCAAAGAAATAACTATCAAAATGTAAGACAAGAATATAACTGTATAGGCTCAATAAATCAAATGCAAAGAAATACCTTTTATCGATCAACATATAGAAACTATTTTGTAAAATCTAAAGGATTATTATAGGGATCAACAAGCATAGTATTTGAGTATAAATAAGCCTTTACACACTTATTTATTTCATTCACAAAGAGAGGGTCCAGTGAAATCAAACACACAACAGAAAAGAAAGAATAGGAACTGTTTTCCACAATGGGCTTGTATTATGATGGTTGAAGTCTCTATTCTCAGTGCAGAATAATGCCGTCAATGGATCTGGCCATGGCTAAAATAATTCTTTTCGTATTTCAGTGGGTCCCAAAACCAATTCCACAATCTTATACCACTAAGGCTAATGTGAAATTATTTACAAAATTACTAAGAGAGCTGAAGGAGCCTTAAAATAGGTGAGTAGAAACGTCTCATTTTATAGAAAAGGAAATTAAAGTCTGAAGAGATGTACCACAGTCCAATTTATGAGTCACCCCAAATCAGATTTAGTTTTTAAATCTTGTTTTTGACCCCTAGTGTGTTATCCAGTTTTATCACCACCTCATTTAACAGGTTTAGTTTTAAATGATTTTTGATTAGTTTCCAAGATCCAGTCCACGTTTGAGTAAGCTTTGCTTCTAAAGTTTTTCCAGGAATGTGCCCCAAGGCTTTAAAAACAATTCTAAATAAGAGTAACAGAATGTCTCCCAGGCAAGTTAATATTGTCTAGAGCAGCAATGTCCAATAAAAATATTTTCTAATAGGTATGTTGAAAAGTAAAAGGAACAGATGAATAATTTTAGTAATATCTTTAATTTAACACTACATATCAAACATAATTATTTCAACATGTAATACCTATTAAAAATGATTAATTAGGTCTTTCATATTTTTGTTTTAACACTCAGTCTTCAAAATCGGTGTAAATTTTACATTTCCGGCACATCACAGTTTGAACTAGACATAGTATTTCAAGTGCTCAATAGCCAATTGTGGCATATAGTTCCCATATGGGACAATATGTATCTGGAGTGACAATCTTTCTAATTTAGCATCAAAATTAAAGTTTTTGAGTTTAATTATAAGCATGAATAATTTTTTAAAGTGTATTTATTTGACTATATTGTTACAACAGTTCCAATTTTTTCCCTTTGCTCCCCTCTGCCCAGCACCACCCCTCCCCCAACAACCCCACCACCACCACCAAGTCCATGCCCATGGGTCGTACATACAAGTTCTCTGGCTTCACCCTTTCATATGTTATTCTTTTTTTAAAAAAGATAATTAATTAATTAATTAATTTTTAAGCATGAATAATTGTTGAATAAATATTCAGTTAGCAATATGAGATATCCTGGATATTAAAAACTACTCTGTTATCGTGCTCCGGACTTCATATTTCATGGATCCTTCATGTATTTTCTCTTCCATCATCCCTCCACCCCCTTTTAAATTAATCTCTTTCCCCATTTATTCTGTGTTCTGGGGAAGTTCCTCTAACTGCCCTTGTCATTCATTGGCTTTTCCTATAGTATCTTATCAGTTTTTCAAGGCTTTCATTGCACATCTCAATTTGATAATTTTGTTTTTCAATCAAGGCACTATTTCTTAATCTCAGATTATTCTCTTTGAGAGATTTATTTTACTTTGAGTCTCCTTGATATTATGTTTATATTATTAATTTTCTCCCTTCTTCAGATTTATGTCATTTGATTTCTCAGAGTAAGTTTCTCTTTCTGTACTACGTAATTTTGCATAAATATTATATTGGTAATTTTTCAGCTTTTTTTTTTGGCTTTCTCTATTGTTTTTCTTTTTTAATTTAATCTTTATTGTATTTTTTCCTTATTATCATTCAATCCCCTTTAACCCCACTCCCCCCAGCAATCGCCACACGGTTGTCCATGTCCATGAGTTCTTTTTCCTTTTTGCTGCTCAATTCCTCTACCACCTAGTGTTGTGGCAAAAAGTGGAATACATGTGTTGGGTTAGCTAACTTTTAGTCCACAACTGAGGCACAGGTGTTTGAAGCAAACAACCCATGGCTTCACCAACAACAGAGTTTAAATAACATTATCTAGATGCACACCAGAGGGAACATCAACTTCAAGGTTGCTGGAAATTAGTTTGGTGAATTTAAGTGACATTCAAGCTACGGGGTTCACCAGAATGGCAACACATTTCTGGCATGAACAATATGTAAATATTCATTTCAGTCTAGGTGCTGAATACCTTTGAAGGAACACATGCTATCTAGAAGTCTACATGGCTCAGTCTTTGCGACAAAAAATCAACTACAAATTAGGGTGATTCTGCTGTCAGATGATTTTGTATTCAACTTTGAGTGAATTTCCTGGGCAAGATTCTTATCAGTGTGCCTGAGGACAGAGAATACATTCATGCCCAAGTTTGTAAGAATGCGTATGATTGTCTTTGTATTAATAAATGGGGTTCATGTGGTAGATTTGGTCTGAACTTAGTTTCACTTCCACAGGCCACCTGACAACTCGATGTCACAGGGTGTACACTCAACTCCAATCTCCAGGAGCCACCAATTCTTGAACAGTCCATCGAATCAGGTCAGTTTAAAATGACAGGGCCAGTCTTCCCTGCCCCCATTCCTTTCTTAATCTTCACAAAGAAAAGTCTGCAATTCTGTTACTGTCATGTAAGTATCTGTTAGATGTTATCTGGCTTTCTGAATAGGTCTTAGGTACGTTTACTCTTTCTCTAGTTTTATTTGGTGATTTGTGTTGTTTGTGAGGTGTAGAGAGGAAGTACCCAGTTTGAGCAGCTGAGAAGTAGGGAAAAATATCTGTGATGGCAAACTGAAGAACCTCATCTTCTCTGACTGGTAGCCCCACCTGGGTATACAGCTGATGTCCCTGAGGCAGGTGGCCATTCCTCTTCCAGGACTGGGGCAATCCCCACAATCTTAGGTGAGGTCAAGATTGTCTGTCTCCATGACATATTGCAATTAACTGCTTACAGTTTCTGTTTCTCACTCCTTTCCTCTACTTGTCTTGGAGTCCTCTCCCAAGTAGCCATGGCTGCTCAGAGTTCTAAAATATGGGTCAGCGGAAGACAAGAAGGTTTGAAGACTCTTAAGAGCTTTCACTGAGCACATGATAATTTCCATTCTGTGATTTTTAAAGCATTGATACTGCAAAATACTCTCCAGTGTCATTTCAATGTTGCTTCTTCCTATAATATTACAATCTAACCAAACTGCATATAAAAAGGCGGATCAAAGCTGTGTAATTATCTTGCTACCTTGTCTTTCTGTAGATTCTATTATTGACCAGTAAGTACAGTATTATATTTGAGATGATCCAAGGTTATATCAATTCTACAGATCCCAGAATGGATTCCTGTAGAGAGCTGTACATAAAACATCAGTAGCTCTACTCCTGCTACCTTCTAAGGTCTAACTGAGAAAGCAAAAACACTCTAAAATGTTAACTAGTGTCAGATAAAGAAAAGTCAGTATGCAAATGCAGGGCCATTCACAGCAGATGTTCGTCTAAAAAACCTAGTGGCTGATTAGATCAGTCCTTTCAAAAAAATAAAACAAATTTATACTTTGTATTTTCATTTACATATTTACTAATTCATTGCAATAATATTTTAATATTAAGCATCCTTATAATTAATATTTTCTCTTCATAATTTTAGGCCTTCAAAGTTTTAATTAATGGTCTCCTAAATTTTAAAATCTAATAGCTATCCTTTTATTTCATATTATCCATCACTGAGGGTATAGAAAGGGGGGCAAATTTCAATGGTCAGTGGAATTAAAATCTCAACTTGGAAAACACACTAGAGACCACTCAGATGACTTTTACATCAACTCTAACTTTAAATATTTCTTGTATGAAGATTTTATTTCTTCCTTTCTCCACCCTGAAAGAAGAGCTGGAAATGTTTTAGTTTTACAAAAGATCAGATTCACTTTTTTTACTGACCTTTAGAAAATGCCCACACTGTCTCACTGTATGCACGGTATTCTTCTAAGGCATTGTTCTTTTTTAAAGGCAGGCATTTAACCCTGCAGAGGTCGTGGCTGATCTGAGAGATGCAAACTCTTTTCTCCAAAATTTAAGCTGATTGAGTGCACAATTACTAAGAATCAACTAGAAAGGAGACTGATTTCACCTCCTCATATCTACCATTTCATTTGTAAAAGGCTTAAAATGTGTACTCCCAATGCATGAAAACTAGCTTGACACCTAATATTTTATTTACTCAATGCAGTTTCCTATTTAGATCTTTGATTCTAAGAGAATCAAATTGTTTTCCCTGGTGACAATCTCGTAATGAGGATGCTACGTAATTGGAGGATTAATTGACTGAAAAGAACTGCAAGTCTCTGAAAATATGCAAAAAACCCCCAAAAACCTAACAAAACATCCTGGAACCATAACTCGAAATGACTCACACAAAAAAAGAAAAGATACTTTATATTCTAAATGAAAATAAAAAGCAAAATGATGCTGTGTTTTGCGCAAAATATTTACAGCTTCAGTTTTAAGGCCCAATGAAAGATGAAGTATTTGCAAGTTATTTGGGAGGATTGTAGCAACAGAAGCAAAAGCTTGTAGTTAGGGAGAATGAACATGGATGTCACAAAGGCACCTGTCAGGAGGAAAATTCTGAAGTCTGATACTTCTCACTTCCAATTATTACAGTAGATAACAATATAAAAAATGCTGCATTGGCATCCCAGTGCTGTACTCAGCTGACAGGTTTTCTTGTGCTGCTTTCTCTTTTAGAAAATTAGTGCTTCCAGGACCTATCTATTGTGCAAAAGTATTGCATTTTTGCATATGAATTTTCCCTCATCTAAAGTTTAATACATTATTATATATAATCAGCTAATTTCTCCTTGAATCTTTTTTGTCCTTCTCATTTTTTAATTGTTTTTCTATTACAGTTGTCTCATTCCCCCCCCCATTTCTCCCCTTTACCCTGCCCACCCCCCCTTCCCACATTCAATCCCTATTCTGTTGTCCGTGTCCATGGGTCATTCATATTAGTTCCTGGGCTAGACCTTTTCCCTTCTTCCCCCCTTTTTTCCCTTCCCCCTCCCCCCTGGTCACTGTCAGTCTGTTCCTTGTTTACCTGCCTCTGGTTCTATTTTACTCATTTGTTTGTGTTGTTTATTAGTTTCCTGTATTAGGTGATATCATATGGTATTTGCCTTTTGCTGCCTGGCTTATTTCACTAAGCATAATTCTCTCTAGTTCCATCCATGTTGTTGCAAATGGTAGAAGTTCCTTCTTTCTTCCTGCTACATAGTATTCCATTGTGTAAATGTACCACCGTTTTTTGATCCACTCATCTACAGATGGGCACTTGGGTTGTTTCCAGCTCTTGGCTATTGTAAACAGTGCTGCTATGAACATAGGGGTGCACAGGTTCTTTCGAATTGGTGTTTTAAGATTCTTTGGGTATAATCTTAGCAGTGGAATCACTGGATCAAAAGGCAGTTCCATTTTTAGTTTTTTGAGGTAATTCCATACTGTTTTCCATAGTGGCTGCACCAGTCTGCATTCCCACCAACAGTGCACGAGGGTTCCCGTTTCTCCGCATCCTCACCAGCACTTGTTTGTTGACTTGTTGATGATGGCCATTCTGACAGGTGTGAGGTGGTATCTCACTGTGGTTTAAATTTGCATCTCTCTGATGGCTAGTGAGGTTGAACATCCTTTCATATGTCTATGGACCCTCTGTATGTCCTCCTTGGAAAATTGTTTTTTCAGGGCCTTTACCAATTTTTAAAATTGGACTGTCTGTCTTCTTTGTGTTGAGTTGTATAAGTTCTTTGTATATTTTGGAGATCAAATCCTTGTCTGAGGTATCATTGGTATGACAAGACAGAACTCTGAACATTCAAAATCAAGTGTCTGGCTGTTACATTTTTAACAATTCCAGGGCTAACTTGAAATATGGAAACTTGGTAAAACTACCGGAAGGGTGATGAATCTTAAAAGAGTTGAAAATAATGTGGAAATAGGTCAACAAATCTTATTAATATTTCTAACCTAGTAAACCAAAGAAAAAGTCATTAAGATAACACTCAGCAGGAGATACACAGACATTTTCTCTTTAACTTAAGCATGTAATTTCTCTGAAACTGTAGGCATATAAAGTATATGCAATTATTTTGTTTGCAGATATATATACCAATGTACTAAAACTCAGTGACTAATGAACTTCATTGAAATGGTTTTCAGCTTTAATTTTAGGTCAAAAGGGCAAGTATAAATTTTTAAAAATTCACACAAAAATTATTTAATAAAAGAAATACATAATTTTATAGTGGAATGAAAGTTTACCTATGTCTTTCTTACATCTTCTTCATCTATACATATAAAGTGTTTATAAAATGATAACATAGTGACACTGTGAAGTCCTTAATTAGCTAAGAAGTGTAAATCATGTTTAAGACTGCATTTTTCTTATGATGACAAGAAAGCAATAAAATATATGATAGCTAATTTTAATCACACAATTTGAAACCAAAGGACAGTTGTAATTAATGAACAAAATTAAGCTAAGCACTCTACTTGATTGAGGTTTAAAATGGTGCTGAACTTTGAGACATTATCATTAAGGCATTTTTTTTTTTTTAATTGCGTGAAGGTAACTATGTATTTGAGAAGGTGAAAATTTTTTAACCAAAATCATGTGAATGATAAACACATGTGCTTGTATTAACTGATGAGTAACAATAAAGTATTTTCTTCTTTACCTTCTTTTTAAAAAAATTTTATTCTCATTGTTTATGTTGTTACAGTTGTTCTTGCTTTCTCTCCCTCTCTCCACCTCCACCCAGCCCCTCCCCTCCCCACCCCAAGCCCACTTCCACATTGTTGTGCGTGTCCATGACTTGTGCATAAATGTTCTCTGGTTAATCCCTTCACCATCTTTTATCCGTCCCCTGCTCCTTTGTGACAGCTACCAGTCTGCTTTCTGTATCTAAGCTTCTGTTACAATTTAGTTTGTTGGTTTATTGTGTTCATTAGATTTAATTTTTTCTACTTGATCATCTACAAATATTTGAGGAAAAGTTCTTGAGAAGTTATATAATAAAGAATAAATTATTTCTTTCCAAAGGGTACATTCCTAAAGATTTAGAAATGTGGTCCTGAGGATTAGAAATCATTTAGTTAAGGAGGAAATTATACAGTGATTAAACCACACTACTGTTACAAATTATATCCAGGATTTTACAGAAGGATTCTATTTAATGCTTTAAATGCTGCATTGTTAAAGCTTGGAGTATGATGTTACCAAAGAGATTATACTATTAAAAAGATTGGTGAAACCCTTTTAGCAGTATGAAGGGATTATTCTGATGTTTTAAAGAATAGTCAGATTGTTAAATGTTATCAAAGTCAATAGCAAACAGAGTAAATAAAGGAATATATTTATCTCGTATAACTGGAAAAATATTTTGTTTTGAATTTTCAAGTTATGGAATTTAGACACACACACAAAGCTCATGTTCAAATCCATATATCCTTTTATTAACTTATTCACAGAGCCTAGTTAAATGATGTCTGAAAATCAGTACTACTCTGTGTCGATAACTCAGCACTTTTGAATTTTAATCTTAGCACAGAGAGGATGGTTTCCTGAGAGATGAAATAATTTTGGTAAAAATCCTTGCAGTTCCCATAATTTGTTAGGCCAGAAAGACCAAATTTGCCCTGTTTAGTAATTCAGCTTGAAGATAAATCCAAATATTTTAAAAAGACTAAGTGATTTTATCCCAGGAAGCATCCTAAGCAAGTTGCGGCCTTTATATCTGAGACTTGTTAAACCAGTCTTGTTTATGGAAAATAAGCAAAGTGCAAGAAATAGACTTAAAAATTTGGACATTATAAAGAGAACAAAATTGTTTTTAGTCTATTACAATAGCTTATCAAACAAATTAATGTGTCATACATGAAAGCATTTTTGATGTAAAATTTTCAAATAATACAAAGCTTAATATTCCATAAGGAAAACATTCAATCAAATCTTTATCTTCTCCTGTCTAATAGTCCCATTGGAAAACAATCTCTAGAATTAAAGGATTGATCTTAACATGAACATACTAGATATTCATCTATCTCCTATATGAATGCCTTTGCAAAAAAGAATGCTTTGACTCTTTGAAATAGTAAGATAACAAAAAATTACAGGGATTCCCATACATGCCAGAGATATAACACTGCTTCATCGTTACATGCCATAGATTTGGGAAAGTTTCTGATGAGAATACGGGTGTCGAGGCAATAGGCTACTTATTTTTATTTACATGCTTATTGGTAAAAGGGCATGAGTTGGGTTATATTTATCATGTAACACAGTTCCATTTTTGACTTTCCTTTTCTGCAGTCCAGGCACTATAGTTAGGTAGTAGGTGCTTTAAAGATATTTATTTAAATTTAAATATTTTTCATTGATCTAGAGAAATAAGACTACTGAATACCAGGGGCATCCATTATACTGTACTTTTCCTAAGAGGAGATGCTATGACCGACCTCATTCTGGTTTGTATTTCAGAATATTCTCTATGTTCCTTATGACACTTCAAATCCAATCATACCATACTTCTGAGGAGATGTAGAAATGTGTTAGAGTGTGGTTAGTATAGCTGAACCTTATCACAATTTCTGCCTATCTTCAGCTATACTACTTTTGATGAGAACAGAAATGCTTCACTTATCTTTAGTATTTTCGTACCATCAGATGACTCTCAAGTCACTATAGCTAACTGTACTTGTCTTTTTTCTTTTTTAAATATTTTATTTATTTATTTTTAGAAAGAGGGGAAAGCAGGGAGGAAAAAGAGGGAGAGAAACATCAGTGTGTGCTTGCTTCTTGCACTCCCTCAACCAGACCTGGCCTGCAACCCAGGCATGTGCCCTGACCAGGAATCAAAATGGTGACCCTTTGGTTCATAGGCTGGTCCTCAATCCACCAAGCTACACCAGCCAGAGCTGTACTTTTCCTTTTAAACCAAGAGTTGAATTGGCCATTGGACATTTGTAGACCTGACTGATATTGATTGGATATTCCATAAGACCAACAGTGTACTATATTCAATATATACAAAACACATTGTGCACTCAGCAAGCCACGGTCTCTTCTGAACCCAGAATGTGTCAATTACAAAATATCCATATCACCCTGCCCAGGCTCTGTAGCTTCAGCTTCACTGGAGAGGACACTCCAGCGTCATCGCAAGATGTCGATTCAACACGGGAGGAGACAGATACCGTGTCACTCCCGAGTCGGACTGCACAGCCATTCTCGGCGGTGCAGATAGACTCTTAAGAAGCTACACCATCGTCTCTCGAGACGGACGGCTGCCAACGACAAAACACATTAACTCCTCCTCCCCCGTCACTATCTCATACCTAGTATTTTTCAGTCTACTTTTTCTTGTTGGTTGCAAGATATTTGTAGGGAACATAACTGTCTGTCTAGCAGCTCTTCCTCTTTTTTGTGTAGCCACTCAATCCTGCATGTATTCAGAGTGGAAGAGTGTTCAGATAAAATACAACACTTCCCAGCAACCCTTGCCACTAGGCGTGACCAGGTTACTAAACCATGGCCAAAGAGACATATATGACAGTGGTAAGCTGGGAATTCGGTGGGCCTTTCAAAGGGGAGAGAAAAGGCAGGGCTGTATTCATTTTAGCCCTTTCACTTGCTGCTCCCTGCCTGGTAGATGGAAATGACACCCGAGCTCCAGTAACCGCCTCGGATAATGGAAATTCTAATGAAGAAGAAAACCAGATGGTGCAGCAGCAGACCGAAGAAGCCTGGGTCTCTGGTAACACTGCGTTGCTGTTGTCTAGGCCTAGACGGCTGACCTTCACTGTTGGCTCATCAAAGGGAGAAAGCAATTGCTACTTATTTTAACCATTGATATTTCTGGTATTGGTTACTAGCAGTAGAAAGCAATTTCTTTTCTTTTCCTTTTTTCTTTTTAATCCCCATCCAAGGATATGTTTATTGATTTTTAAGTTTGAGGGGAGAGAGAGAAACATCAGTGTGAGAGAGAAACTTCGATCAGTTGCCTCTCCTATGCTCCTAACCAGGCTCAAATCCACAACCTAAGTATGTATCCTGACTGAGAATTGAACCCACACCCTTTTGGTGCCCTGGACAATGTTCAACCAGCTGAGCCACCGGGCCAGGGCAGAAGGCAATTTCTTATTAATACAGGATGCAAGTTCCCCAGAGTCCCTCTAGAAGCTCTCTCTCTTTTATAATCCATCCCAAAAGCTAATTTAATCACCACGTCCTGTCAGTTTAATTTCTTAAATTGATTCCATTTTTTTCCCTCCATCCCCACTTTCATTGCTTTAGTTCAGACGTTCCTCATCTGTCACCAGAGTGCTGCAGCAAGCTCTAACTCATCTGCTGGCAGGCTCCCTTCCCTAAGGTATATCATCACACTGCTGCCAGAGTGTTCTCTCTGAAATGATTATCTGATCATAATCCTGTCTTTTCCCCTCAAGTTCAAATATCTTCAGTGATTAATTTTCAATCAGGCCTTTTTTTTTGTTGTTTTTTGTTTTAGTGTGCCAAAAGATAGGAATCTGGAGTATTGGTCTTATCTCTGGTTTTATGCTCTAGAAGTCTCAAAACACTGAATACCCCTTCTTTGCCTTGTCAATGCGTTTATTCTCTGGAATGCCTATTCTCCGACTGTGGGCTATAAAACTCTTATTCATCAATCAAAAATGTGTTCAAGTTTCTCTTTGAAGATCTCAAAATTCCCTGATTTGCTAAACCCAGTTTCTACTCTGTAAAATTCATTGTACACAATTCTAATGTTATATTCATACACCACATGTATGATTATTATTTATATACATGCCTGTTTCCTTTGCACAGCTATGGACAGCCTAAGGGCAGAAAGAATGTATTACTCCTTTTTGTACCTCCAGTTTTGGTTTTGGAATCTGAGGAATAGTTATACAGGTCACTCAGGAAGTATTTGAGGAATCTGGATTGTAGTGTGGCTCCTCTCTGGGATAATGTTGGTTAACAAACCCCCCAAGAGATAAGGGAATCATGAGTCATCCTAAATGAAGCCAAAATCTTTCAGGATAGTTATTTACATAAAAGGACCATTGGAATTATCTTGTACTCAGCTGCTGCTGTTGTTGAGCCAGTCAGAGAGGACACTGGCTAGAGGAGAAGCTTTTTATTTTGTAGCACAATTTATAAAAAAGGATTTCATGCATTAGTTAAATGCGTTCCCTCATAATACATAATTTAATTATTTGGCTCACCAAAGCAAACAAAAAACAATTCATGAGAAATTATTGCCTTAACTAGAGAGTGCTGCAAATAAGTCAGTATTATGAAGTATTGTTACCAAACAGAAGTGTGGTTCAGCTGCCTGCTGTCACCAATAGGCAAATTCTGGAGGCAGTGGTTTGGTGAGAAAAGGGAAGAGGTCTTTTATTCAAAAGCTGAACAATCTGGGAGGAAGGCAGTCTCCTGGCTCAAAGCCCATCCCTTATAGACACCCAGAGGAAAACTCAGCCACTCCCGGCCAGACCAATCCAAGACCGTGGCCAGAGTTCCTTCTCCCATTCAAAATATGGTACTGTCCCCTGGGAAGTGTAGGCGGTCACTGCACAATCATCAAGCAGTTCAACTTCTTTCCCCACTACTGTCTGGCCTCAGAGTCCTCCCTGGAGTCTGTGTGGGGGGCCAGTGTAGCCACGCTGCTGCAGCTGTCCCCTGCACTGGGGCCCAGGGCCACTGCCAACTGCTGCAGCCAGCCGTGCAGAGGCTCTGTCATGCCAGCCGTGGGACCCAGCACCCGCCACCCAGCCATGTGGGCTCCAGCGCCCACCAGACCCACAAAGCACTGGCCTGCACGTCCTCACTGGTAGTTCCCAGGGGAAGAGGGGCACATTTCTCTCTTCCCTCCATGTAAATCTCCCAGCCCAAACTTTTGGGCACTTCGGAAGGGTCCAGCTACCCCAGCCTATCCCATCCTTTTCCCAAGCTAGACTGGCAGGTCTTACTCCAGCGCAGCACCTTCCCTGGCCATCACGTTGACCTGTAAGATACAGGTGCCACTGTGTCTTCCGGCCCCGCCTTCAGTCAGGGACCACAAGCCTGTAGGAGGGCTTTTCTCTTTATCAGTAACCTCCCACATGCTTAGTGCAATGACTTCCTCCTGTTGCCTCTCTGCCTCGTGGCAGGGAACCTCTCATCATACGCCACACGTACAAGGCACTAGAATGTGGTGCTGCCCTCCACTCAGGGTGGTTCCCTCCCTCAGTCCCTCTTCTGACCCGCGGTCTGGCCAGATCTATCTGTATCAGTATGTCTAGAGAAAACTGAAAATGAATCAACACAGTCAGAATGCTAACGACTTAGAATTTTCATTAATATGCCCCCCAGTGCACCTGAGTCAGCCAGCGCTTGATGGCATACATGTGATTTCATAGTCAGCACACTCGTGGTGCGAGAGTTTTCCGGAAATGTCCAAGCCCAAGCACCCAAGTCCAAAATGGGGAGAGTTGGAGCCTACAGCAAATGTTTTCTCTGAGATCTGGTTGCTATCCTATTAAAATTTCAATTCATCTTGTCCATTCTGTGAATACCATTCACTAACTCTTCTTAGATGTTAGCAAAGCTTTCTTAGCACAGCAGAACTATTGTGCTGGACAGAAATAAGAAAATTCAAATATGCAGGATTCAGAAACTAATTTTCAGACTTGCCATGCAGGTCTCCAACTCCCATAAGAGAAGCAAATATCTCCACAGCTGGACGGCACTAAATTTTATATTGTTATTTATGCCAGGGTGGAACCAGCTGAACTTAGACATCCAAGAGTTAGCAGTCACCTGGGACAATAGTGCTGAAGAAGGAAATTTTGGAAATTTTATTCTGAGTTTATGCCACTATCTTTTCACAGGAGAAGAAGAAGAAAATAACAAAACCCACTGCCTGTGGCCACTGCTTAACTAACAGCAACTTTTAATTCAGCAGGAAGAGGTAGTTTCTACCACTGTCTTTAATATATGAAGTCTTTAACTAAATGAAAATTATATAAGCCAAACAGCACTCTATCAGGATGGGCAGGAACATTCTCCTTGATGCGTGTTTTAAGTTTGTTAGTGACACTTGCCTGGGGGAAAAAAATGTATATAAAAGTTTACCTTCCAGTTTCCTTCCCACAAGCTCTGTATTATGGTGTTCTCAGTTGGAAATAATTAATTCTTTTATTTGAATGAAAACATAATAATATTCAAGAAAATGTTTCCTATCCATTTCACAAGGAGATACATCAAAATCTCCAGGAGAAACATGACATTCTTTTGTGATCATAATATGCAGAAAAGGATATAAATGGTTTTGAATAATTTGCTACAAAGTATGACTTTTTAAATGGCACTAATGTTTTTAAATTGACAAATCACATTGTGCATATTTTCAAGGTCCTTCAAAGTTTTTTAAAGAACTATGACCTAAATGTCATCGTTATAATGTTCTTGAAAACATCTGGAAATTTTCATCTGGGAAAACCTAATGTAAAGGACAAGCAAGACAAGAAAATTTATCCCTTCTCTTTATAGTCATATATATATATGTCTATGACCCATATTGCCCCTGGCTGGTTTGGCTCAGTGGATTGAGCGTCGGCCTGCGAGCTAAGTGTCCCTGGTTCGATCTTCCAGTCAGGGCACATCAGAGAAGGAAAACTCTGACTTCAAAAAACCTCCGCTGCCTTGCGGCATACCTCTTCAGGGGAAAGGCTAAGGGAGTAAACCCCGACAGAAAATCCGGAGCCGGAGTCCCTAAGGCGGTTTGACGTTGTAGTCAACACCGGCAACTCCTGCGGCGCACCTGAAGCCAAGCTGTATTGACTCCGTCTTTCCCTTGGACCCTTCAGCTGCGAAGAGAGGGGGGGTCTGCTGCATGGGCAACAGCAGACCCTCCATATCACCCTGCCCAGGCTCTGTAGCTTCAGCTTCACTGGAGAGGACACTCCAGCGTCATCGCAAGATGTCGATTCAACACGGGAGGAGACAGATACCGTGTCACTCCCGAGTCGGACTGCACAGCCATTCTCGGCGGTGCAGATAGACTCTTAAGAAGCTACACCATCGTCTCTCGAGACGGACGGCTGCCGACATGACCCATATTTCTGCTCATGGCCAGCAGATTAGACCCCAGGGCATTCCATATGTTTACCAAATTATCTTTTAATTCAGTGATTTATTGAGAATCCAAAACATCTATAAAAATGAAGACCCCTGGGCCTCAACCTGAGATAGTCCTATTCTTCTAGGTATTTTAAATGATACTGAGGTAGTTTACAAGGTAGGACCAAAAAAAAAAAAAAAAAAAAAAAAAAGAAAAGAATTAGAATTATGTTCTGGGTGGTGGGCCCCTTGTAGTACAGGTTTTTCTTACTATGTGAGTGTTCTTGGAACCCATCTATATCAGTGTACCAGCTGGTGTTGTTGTGAGAGGCTGTGTCCAGCTTCAGTGGATTTTTTTAAAAGACTCTTTCAACACATTTGCCCAATTCATGATGGGTGATTTATGAGCACACCTGCCCACAGCACACTGAGTGTTCAGCAGGTTTTGACCAAAAGGGGCATTACACCCATGCCCCACCCTCCCTGTTTACCCAATCTCACCCCGAGTGATTTTTCTTTATTTCCCCCAGGTTAAAAGTCCTTTAAGAGAAACATTTTGTTGACGTTGAAGAGGTGAAACAAACGAACAAACAAAAAAAAAAAAACAGCAAGAAACATTAAGAGGCATCAAAATCAATGAGTTCAAAAACTGTTTTGAGCAGTGGAAAAACATCTCGATAAGTGTATTGCTTCGAATGGAGAGTACTTTAAGGTGACTAAAGTTTAAATATGAAAGAATACACAATTTTTTATAAATAAATTTCAGGGGTTTTTTTTGGGTCCCCTCTCATTATAGGGACTTATACACTATTATAAACATTCCACTAGTGGATGGAAATATACTTCCATTAAGGAAATCTAGATAATCATGCCAAAAGTTCTGAAAGGTCTTTCTCCTTCAAAAAATTCCAAAACAGTTTTGGGCAATGACACCAGCATTCCAATAAATACGTGATCTCTCTTGTTAACAACCTTTAAAGGCAAAATTTGCTTGAATCTACTAATTGTTACAAGTTTATCTTTCTAAGAAATCCAAAGTGTTGTCACTTATGTTCTATTCTAGGGTATGCTATCTCTGGCTAGCCTGCTGGTTGCCTCTTCTTCCTCCCTCTGCCAGAAAACATCTAGACTTGGCTTTTCATCCCTGCATGGACTGCTCTCTTCTGTGACTTTTGCTACCTGCCTTCTGCCCAGACTTTTCCTCAGATTCCTCACCCACTCACCCTGATTTGGCATTTTTGAGCTAGTATTAGAGTTAGACTATTCACAATGGCCATCATTCATTGAATGACAAGCAGAAGAGTAGCTACAAAAAATAATCTCTAAGTACACACAATCTTCCTGAGGATAGCACTTTGCCTGAAGGTAGAAAAACAGGAAGTAGTTTTAATGATTGTGTCAGTGAAGTATCTGCATTAGATATAGAAAAACTTTTTACACTGGGGACTATAAACACTAGATGTGTAATAGTTTCCCCCTACCCCCCAGAAGTCTCTAGGATAGTTAACGCAAAATTTCTGCTCAAAGTCACAGAGATAAATTAGAGTTTGTGAAAGTTATATTTTCTTCTGATTATTTCTCTGAATTCAAGTTGATATTATACTTTGTAATGTACTTTTTGGAGACATTTATTTATCATTTAAATCACAGCATCACTGAATTTAACAAAGTTAAAATCTGAAATTGATTTTAATTCTTCACTCTAAAAATATTAAATCAGTGACCTCTAAAAATATTTGTGAATTTTGTTTACATAGAAATAAGGCTGTTAGTTTTTTGTTTTTGGTTGTGTTGTAGAACATCAACTTCAGTGTATTTTTAAAAAAGATTACATAATTTATTCCATTCCTTATAAGTAGCTTGTAAAGCTTATATATTTCTGGAGTTTTACAGCTAACAACACATCTTGAATTGTTTCTTGCATCCTTTCTGCTAATTAACATACTCCTGATAACACTTTTGATAATGATATTTGTAGTGTTTATAGAATCACCTCCAGAGCATTGATTTCTAATTAGGGTAACTTGGGTGCTAAAAACCACTCCCTGGGTTTAGAGTAAGGTGAAGGGATTAAGCAAAAAAGCAAACAAGCAAATTAAAAAGAAAACAAAAAGACCCTCACAGACACAGACAACAGTATGGTGATGACCAGAGGGAAAGGACAATGGGGGAGATAGAAGAGGGTAAAGGGGGGATCAGTGATGATGGAGGGAGACTTGACATGCTGAACACAATACAGCACACGGATGATGTATTGTACACCTGAAACCTATATAATTTTATTAACCAATGTCATCCCAATAAATTCCATTTTAAGAAATGAAGTCAGACACAAACAGCACATTGTTTATTCTAAAGTACTTGAAAATAAATCACTCCACAGACAATATAACACATTCTAAATACATGAGCTAGTTAAATTTAGATTGTAGGACAATATCTATTTGATATTTAAAACTTTAAGTGTTACCATAGGCATCTTCAGGTTATCAGCTAGTTAACCAAATATTATTACTTGGATTTTGAATTATGCATGATTGTCATTTTTAGCTCAATTATAAAGTATTCATTCTACTTCAAGAGGATAAATGGACAAAATATGTTTACAAAATTGGCATTACAAAATAGTTTAAAATATTTCCAGTCAAGACTTAATAATAACATAATAAAAACAATGATGACGTTAATGTACCATATAATCTATGTTCTTAATGGTAGTAGATTTTAATAAATAAGGTACCAAATATAATGCACATCTTGCAGAAAGTACTTTATTTAAGCTCTTAGTAAATAACTGATGCCCACTCCATTCTTCCTAAAGTGCTTTTTTATCTTGTTTTCTAGAATACCACATTCTCCTGATTTTCCTCTCCTTAGGTTTTTGGCTACTGCTGCTCAATTTTCATTGCAATCCCTGCTTCTTCTGCCAATCCATGACCTATTGGATATTCTCTGGGTTCTCTCTATCCAGAGCCCTCTTCTCTCATTGGATATTTCATTTATTTCTTAGTGTTCAATTGCTATTGATATGACTCCCAAGTCAAAATTCCTGTCTGAAAATGTAGGTCTGACTACTCAACACTCCATTCATCTATCCACTTACTTGAATGTTACACAGCAACTCAAACTCTACATGTCCCAAATCAGCCAATCCTGCATCCCATTGGCAGTGATCAAACTACTGACATAGGCATATATTTAATTCTTTCCTCTCCTTCACCCTACACATCAACAATTTCCAAAATACATTGATTCTAACTCCTGAACATGAGCATCCATTTAACCTTTTGATTCTCAAGGATGTTCTCCTAGTGCAGGAAACCAATCTTTCTTCCCAGGGTTTTCACTGTATCTTCTTAAAGGAGCTCCCTGCATCCAATATAATCTCTCAAAATTATGCTACAATCCCAGCAAACTCTACATGGAAATCTCATCCTGTCACTTTAATCATTTTGGAAGAAGTCCTGAGGTCTAGGGACCTTCATGGTCTCACCATTGCTTACTTCTCTAGCCTTGAGTATCATCACATTCTCTTTCTTTTTCCAGCTTTTTTGGGGTGTAATTGACATGTAACATTGTATAAGTTTAAGGAATAAATATGATGATTTGATATATGGATATATTGTAAAATGACTATGTAATACATTTAGTTAACACATTCATTACCTCACATAATTATATTTTTTTGTGGTGAAAACATTTAAGTTCTACTCTCTTAGCAACTTTCAGCTATATAATATTAATATTTTTAAGTATAGTCTCCAGGCTCTACATTAGATTCTCAGAACGTATTCATCTTATAACTGGAAGTTTGTATACTTAGATCAACATTTCCCTACCCTCCAACCTCTCTTCACCACCTTTCTACTCACTGTCTCCATGAATTTGACTTTTTTTCTGTTTCTATGAGTTTGGCTGTTTTATAAGTAAGATCATACAATATTTGTCTTTCTCTGGCTTATTTAACTTAGCATGATGCTGCTCAAGGACCATTCATAGCTTGATTGCTAATTTCTTTTTAGTGCTGAATAATATTCCATCGTCTGCATGTACTATAGTTTATATATCTATTCACCTACTGAAGGACATCTTAGCTGCTTTCAAGTTTCGGTAATTATGAATAGAGCTTCTGTAAACATCTGTATATAGACTTTTGCATACACATAAGTTTCCCTCTCCTTTGAGTAAATACCAAAAAGCACAATTGCAGGAAAACTTGACAAGCATATATAGAGTTTTTTGTAAGTGGCCACAGAAAGTGCCATCCAAAGTGGCTATACCATTCTGCATCCCCATCAGAACTGAATAAGGGTCCCTGTTGTTCTCACCCACATTTGGTTTTGTCAGTGCTCTGGACTTGGACCATTCTAATAGGCATGCAGTGAAATAGTTCATTCTGAGTACCACTTTACAATTGATAAAAACTGCCTCTTCTTATTTCATAATAGTGCAGAGGTTATACACCCGATCTATAAATAGCAAGAAATATAAGTATCTTAAGTAAGGCTTGAAATTACTAAATAAATGAAAATTTGTAATGCTATTCAATATAAAGTATGTGCTAGTATGAAGACTCAATATTCTTTATGAATTTTCAGGTTGACAATCAAATGAAAAGTGTAATTTATCTGAATTAGTCCAGTTGAGATACATGAGGATTGGTCTTCAAATACATCTATAATATGTCCAAACATCTGATTTTTATTTAAAAAATATTGAAAATATGTGTGAGGAAGTAGTACAAGTAATTTTAACAGTTGCAAGAAAATCCTTAAAAAACACATTTGCAAAATTGTTTGTAAGTTATTTCTTTTAATACTGAGCAAGGTCTTACTCCTAATATTACAAAAAAAGGAGACCAAATTTCAGAGACTGTAAAAGTGACAGCCAAATTAATCAAGGAGCTGAAAATCCCTTAACATTTAACTCAGGTGATGGGCGCCAAGTCAAGATGCCTCTCTGAAATTCCATGGCATAGAAATTGCATAAACTCTTCAAAAAACAGAGGCCACATTTATTGCATATCCTGAGGGAAACACGTGACACCTAATCTTATAAATAAAGTTAAAATGATAATAGACACAGTATATACAATGAAATGATAATAGACACAGTATATACAATGAAACCTACATAAATGATGTTCCCATTTTTGTTTATCTATTTGTGGCATTGCATGTTAGGCATTGGGGGTAGAAAAGCGAATCAGCTACAATTTTTCTCTAGGTGCTAATAACGTCTCACAGAGAAACTATAAATGCTCAAATATAATCTAATGAAGAATGAAGAAAGCGACAGAAGTCATTAGAGGGATAAAGGTAAAACATTAGAATAACTTAGAGCAGAAAGGATCACTTTCGCCTGTAGGCAGTCTTTGTAGATCAGGGCTCATGAGCAAGACCTTTAGGTATGAGTAAACACAGACAGAGATTATGAGGACATTACATTAGGGAAAAGCAACAACTTGAACAAGAAAAGGAGTAGAAGTGGGAAAGTGTGGGATGTAGATAGAAAAGAGTGAACAGTTCAGCTGATTGAGAACAGAGAATGACTGGAATGCAATAGTATGCCCTGTTTGAAATCCAGACTGGGTCCAGACTTTAGAGGCCCTTGAACAGCATGGTAAGTGCTGTTCTTTAATTCAGGAACAGTGGCTAAATTTTTAAATTATATAATGAATTTTATTGAGAGCTACCCTTGAGAGTATGTGAGAATGCAGTAGTTCAGATCAGGTTAAGGGCCAGTTGTCTAGTAAAGATGCAGCCATTTTTTTTTTTTTCCTAAGGGGCTCCAAAGATTCGTGTTCCTGAAGTCAGGACTGGAAAGGGCCTGAGAGAGTTGTACAACCCTTTTATTCTGATTTTCTATTTCTCTTAGTTTATTAAAACAAGAATGTATCACCTTCAATTATTTGACATTTCTTCTCCTATAAGAGAAATTTGTCTATATGCCCATGCCAACATTTCTCTTTCTAAAAACTAATTTCAACTATTAATATCATAATAAAAGTATCATTCATTGAGTGTCTGTAACATCTCAGACACTATGATGAGCTTATTAAAATATTTCATTTACTTTTCATAACAAGTCTAAAAGTATAGTATTATTGTTCTAATTCTATAAATAATAAACCTGAGGATCTGGGACAAAAATTACTCTTTTGTTGTCTTATGTCTAGCGTGTTAAAATTTGAACAGGATAATTTGACTCCAAAATAAACATAGTCTATCCACCATGACAACAATTGAAAATGCAGTAAATTATTCCACTGGGCTTCTGGCACGGAAAGCCAGTAATGTTTTTTTTAGTCTAGATTTTATCTTCCAATTAATTTCTGTCATTTAAAGTTTCATAATAGAGATCTTAGACAAAAATTTTTCTTTTCTTCTTTCTTCTCTACATATAATAACATGATTCTTTTCTACATTCATTAAGATTAATTGCTTCAAACTTAGTACCTTACATGACTTTCATGGTTTCTAGAGGAAATATTCAAAATACTTAATAACTGATATCCCATGGTAGCAACCAATCAAAACATACCACCAAGAAATCAAATTCAGCCATAAACAAATAGAACAGCAGCTCTGACACAGACCCCCTGAAATATATCTCTTGTCAGTATCTCACTGAAATTCACTAGATCTCTCATTGTGTGTGTACTGAATTATCAGAACAAATTCTGACTCTTGAAGGATTCATTCAAGGAGTAGTGGAGGGACTTTGGAGAGATCTATGCTTCATGCTCCATACTTAGAGCTACACATCCTCAGTAACTCCTTACGTCTCAGAGTTCACTTTCTCTTGTGGGAATGCAGATCATAGCATCTACTCTTCAGGCATGTCTAAAGACTAAATTAAGGACTAAACCGGCACAGTTCTGCATGTTATTTTTTATTGCTCATGGCCCCTGCATTGGTTCTCTCCTTTCTGTTGCTTCAGCCTCTACTTCTCAAATGGAATAGTCTATAGCACTGGTCCAAAAGGGAGAAAAAGAAAACCTCTGCTCCATAATAAACAAACTAGCAATATTTTTATTTGTAATCATTTTCATTAACCTTATTCTAACTCCTTTTTTCTGCTCTTCTTTTCTAAACATTGCATTTGTGGCTGATTTTCATTATGCTCATATATCTGAAACCTCAAAATAAAGTCAGTCCATAGTGTCTTTGACAATGGTTCCAGACCCTTTGTCTTACAAAATTAAACCTGCAGTGAAATTTCACTGAAAGGACTTTACTTCTTGTCATACCCACCCCTTAATGATTCATTTCCAAAGAACATGTTCTTAGCCATCTTCTCTTGTTTCATACTCTTATTTACACCCATGATCTCAAGCAATGGCTCCTAATTCTACACATCTGTAACATGTGCTCTTCTTCTGAGATCCATACCTGCATTTCTTTTTACTGGTTTTCTCACCCTGAATGTCTTGATAGCATCATTTACCACTCCATTCTACCTTTCTAGAGCTATATATCGTCTTCCCCCAAAAAAGCTTGCCCTTAATACTCATCTAGTTACCAAAATCAGAAACCTGGGAACCGTATGAGATTTCTCTCTCTCTCACTACCTCTACTCCTGGATAAAACCTTACTTTTCTTCCTTTATTCAATTATTTATTTACATATTTATGCATTCACTCAGTTAGTCATTATGTTCCAGATACATCGAGGAAAACAGGAGACAAAGACAGGCTTGGTCCCTTTCCTCATGGATAAAAAGGAAGTTAATGTGGATGACTGGATTTGGGGATTCTTTTCTAATCTCAAATGATTTTTGTGAGGCTAAAACTGGACAAATACATAAAAAATGTGCAGCGCTCTATTCTATTTTGTATTCTAGTGTGTCATGTGTATGTCTACCTTTTCTTCTTTAGATGGTAAGGGAAGGAACCATGTGCTATTTGCCTCAGCAGGATATCTTTCACCTAGTCCATTGCTGATAAATGTTTATTGAATTAAAGAGTGAGATGCAGTAAATGCTGAGGTGAAAAATGACTAGACATGATAAACAATCTCCCTGAGAAACATAAACACAAACTTTCCACTTCAGGTGTTCAAAATTAAATTAAAAGTTATTAATAATCTATTCTACTGCACTTAGAAGCATCCATGAACAGAGTAAATCAAAGATTTAATGACACATGTTTCATGAGGAAGAGTCAAAGACAGTGAGCCAAAATATGCCTAAAATCAACCCCTGGTTTGGGAAAGAGGGAAATACTCCCTCTTAAGAGCCAAACACTTCCATAATTGGGTTATTTTTAATGGACCCTGTTCCCTATGATGTCTTGGATTTATTCTTTAAAAGCACCGTAGTTATCAAGTAGCTGAGAGCAAGACCATGGCCTCTGTAGACCCCACAGTAATAGACTCCTGGAAATACAGCTTTGCAGACAATGGAAAGAAGCTACTTTGTTAATAGTCACAAAGGGGTGGAGTTGTTACTTGCCAAAGCAAAAGGCTCAAGCTTGACTTCTGGGAAGAATATTTAATGAAATAATAGAATCACTTCTCCATTCTTTGTAACTGACAGAGGATATATTGTTATCTTTTTAAATGTAAAATACCAGTATGAACAAAGAGTTGAAATAAAGCCAAGGGAAAAAATAATGTATGTGTTCCGTTTCAGATTACTGCTGGTTGGTAAACTGTTCTGTAACCTGCTTAGTGCTTTCTGGACTGTTATAAAAATAGCATGTTTGTGTGTCCTCCCTCCTGTGGATTCTGGAGCTCAATGAGAGTGAAGGGAATAGAATGAGTGATGAAATGTTTATGATGCAAATTTCAGCTTAACAAATAATGTGATATTTTTTCCTTTGACTAATTCACATTTTATGAGAGCTATTTTTAAATGTGTTCCTCCTTCTCTATTGATTTTTCCTAAGCTCAAGAGAATGCACACACAGAACATTTGGGTTGGTATTTTCAAAATGAACTTGCTCATTCATTTGGTAAAGTATTTCTGATTCATCCATATCTGCTCTCTTAATCTGTCATAACACTATTTTTATTAGATGTTAGTTGACTACTCTTTTTTCTACTACAGCTAGGAACTTTATTACGATAGCTTTTGAGGGAGAGAATGGTGCTTATCCATGTTTCTTCCAAAGGGAGAACAGCTTACCAAAGTTTGTTTTTAAAAAAACATGCATAGTGAAATAAGTCAGAGAAAACAAATACATACTATATATGATCTCACTTACATGTAGAATCTGGAAAAAACTCATAGGTACAGAGAAGGCTGGTGGTTACCAGAGGCAGAGACAGAGGCTGGGGGTTGGGGGTAATAGGTGAATGTTGGCCAAAAGCTTAAAACTTCCAGTTAGAAGATACATAAGCAGTAAGGATATAATGTACATCATGGCGATGGCAGTTACCAATATTGTATTGTATATTTGAAAGTTGCCAAGAGAGTAGGTCTTAGAAGTTCTTAAGAAAAGCAATTTGCAGCTATGCATGGCGATAAATGTTAACTATATTCATTGTGGTAATCATTTTGCAAAATACACATATAGTATTATGTTGTACACCATAAACTAATACAATTTATATGTCAATTATATCTCAATTAAAAAACCCACAGACCTCATCTGTTCTACTGGAATAATAATAATATGTAATAAATAAAAGTGTAGGTATTTACTACCAAACCAAGTGTAAACCATAGTCTTTAAAAAATTCAAGAGCCCAAGTATTGTATATAGTCTTTTAAAGTTGAATATATTAAAGCCTCATTCTATAAATTGGCTCTATTTCCATCATCTGGGCTCCAGTTTTTTGAAATTAGCTAATACTCATTTCTCAAAATTTTATTTTTACTGTAAAATTACTAAAATAAATTGTAAAAAAAAAGGCAGTTTTATTAATCAGAAATTAATTATGAGTAGGTAGAAATCTAAGACCATATTTTACAATGGTAATTGAATCAATTAAGAATCAAAATCTACCAAACCAGTTCTGTATTGTCATACAGATAGATTAACCACCATAGTAACTGTTTACTCTCTTTACAACCACTTAGTTCTTTATATGTGCACAGCCAAAGTATCTTTCCTATAAAAAAACAAAAACATGTGTGTTTAGATGTAGTAGACTCTTGCCTGGCCAGCATCAATAATCCCCTCCCCTCTTTCTGGTGACTTCAGTTTTCTGTTGGAGAAGCAGCCTTCTCCTAGTCCCAGTCTAGGTGATGATAATGACTCTGACATCATCCTCTAGTTCATTAGCCAATCAGAGTAACTGTGATTGGTCCAAAATGCGCACAGGAAACAACATGAACTGGAGTCCACCCTAAGGTTTCACTGCTTAGAAAAGGCATCTCTTTCTCCTGATATTGCTAATTATATGCCATTCTAGAAAAGGCAAAGCTGTAAAATCAGTAAAGGGATCAGGGTTGAATCGATGAAACATGGGGTTTTTTGGGAACAGTAAAGCTATTTTGTGTGTTACTCTGATGTTTTGAGTGTGTCAAAACATATAGAGCATAGCAGCAAAGAGAGCTAATAGTGTTTGTGAGCATTATAAAAAACAATTAGGAGGCTGGGGATCCCAAGAAGGAATGCAAATTTTGACAGGAACATCCAACTATATTACAAATGTAGGAAACAACCTCACTGAATGGAGTGGGCAGAAAGGTGCTCACCTAAGTAACTTTGAAAATAATTGAATTCTGTAAGAATAACAGCAAAAGGAACTTCAATTAAGCACTTTAGTTGGTAAAGTTAATTCCCACAGAAATACTGGTTAACAATTTGATACTGCTATATATATACTCGTCGTCGACAGCCGTCCGTCTCGAGAGACGATGGTGTAGCTTCTTAAGAGTCCATCTGCACCACCGAGAATGGCTGTGCAGTCCAACTCGGGAGTGACACGGTATCTGTCTCCTCCCGTGTTGAATCGACATCTTGTGATGACGCTGGAGTGTCCCCTCCAGTGAAGCTGAAGCTACAGAGCCTGGGCAGGGTGATATGGAGGGTTTGCTGTTGCCCATGCAGCAGACCCCCCCTCTCTTCGCAGCTGAAGGGTCCAAGGGAAAGACGGAGTCAATACAGCTTGGCTTCAGGTGCGCCGCAGGAGTTGCCGGTGTTGACTACAACGTCAAACCGCCTTAGGGACTCCGGCTCCGGATTTTCTGTCGGGGTTTACTCCCTTAGCCTTTCCCCTGAAGAGGTATGCCGCAAGGCAGCGGAGGTTTTTTGGAGTCAGAGTTTTCCTTCTCTGTTAATATATATACTAGAAATGAACAATTAAGTAAATGGATAGTGAAAGTATTTTTTTTTTACTGTTGCAGGACTTTATGGTGAGGGTGGGGAGAAGGCTAAAATGATCTATATGAAAGTGGATTAGAATTAAATATCAAGATAAACTCCTGTTTAGATTAATATAGATTTTGAAGGTTATGGGTAGAAATATTTATAGATGTGTATATACACAGGCTGATATAAACATTCTTTGTTTATTTGCTCTGTCAGCTGAGAAGACCTGCAAGCAATCACACCTCAGTAGCACCGAGCACCCCACATATCCAGAACTTGGTTTCTAATACCATACTCCAAAACAAAGACCACGGATCCTTGGATAAATGGCTGATTCTAGGACTAGGACTGGAACCACTAGAAGTGGTCTTAAGAGACAAAGCAAGGATAATCTAAGAAAAAAAAATAACATTGCAAAGTATAAAATAAATTTCCATAAGTTTATACTGATATAAGTGAATGATTAAATGAATGAATGACTAGATAACAAGGAAAAGGGAAAAGTCTCTACTACAGAACAATTCCAAAGAATGTAGATACTTCAACCCCCCAAAAATACTATGACCTTATGAAATATAACTGTTATAGTTGCTGTACATAATATATGTATATATGTACATATATAATGAAGTATTTACATTATGTATGGCATATAATATAGTATATTATACATGCATATTTGTAACATAATGTATATATAATATGGTACTTTCATATAATATTTATATTTATAACATATTTACATATGTTATATTTATATATAACCTATATTATACAGTAAATATTCCTTATTACATAAAATATATTTATATGTAATATAACTTATATTTTCAATTATATATGTGTGTGTGTGCTTAGTACAGTGCCTGGTTTATAATCATTACTGAGAAATGATAATAGTGATGGTAGGAGTCATAACTGAACCCATTATGAGTAATAGTAATTAGTTAATAATAAGGATAAAATAAAGGTACTGGTAAAACCACTTTGTAAATAAGTTAGACAGTATCTCCCAAAGAATATTTATATATCCTATGCCTCACCAATCCCATTTCCAGGAGGCAGGGTGTATATATCTGTATTTTAAAAATGTGCACATATTACACCATATGGCATGGACTAGAATGTTCATAATAGTACTGTTTGTAACATCCCCATGCTAGAAATACCCAAATGCCTATCAACACTACAGTGGACACATAAATTGTGGTATATTTACAATTTATAGAATAGTATATAGCAATTAGAATAATGATATAAAATTATGTGCAACAATATGGATGGATTACACAAACAAAATGTTGAGTTACAAAAGCAAAATATAGGAGACTATAAATAGGATTCCACTGATATATAGTACAAAAGCAGACACAAATATGTGTTGTTAGAAGTGAGGACTTGGGTTACCCTGGAGATTGGCTGCATGTAAGTCAGTGGAAGTGGTTTTGGGGAGCTTCTGAGGCTCATGATCTGGGTGCTAGTTACAGGAATGTGTTCAATTTGCAAAGTCCATATATCTGTACACTTATGTGCACTTTTCTGTTTGTATATTTCTATTTAACTTAACAAAGTAGAAAACATTGAGGGACGCTATGATGTAATGTAAAAGGTTATTGCATTTATGAAAGCTGTCAATAACTCACTGTAAGAACATGAGCTAATTAACTTCTGAAAATGAGTTTACCCATTTACAATACATAACAGAATTATTGTGAGGATTAACTAAAATCAAAGTATGTACAAGCATCAAACACAAACACACACACCAGAAAAAGTCCCTCACCCAGTATTGACCATGCTTGCTTATGTTATGGGTTTCAGACTGCTGAATTGTCAGCATCGCCAATGTGAAGAAATGCGTGGTACATTATTCATTTTCAATTACTTATTCTTTATCCAGAGAATGATTATTTCAAGCTCAGTCATCAAGGCAGGTCCTGTATTAATGTGCCTGTGTCACATGGCAGGACTGCCAAGTGGATGTTTAGTGGAACATGATAAAATAAAATGTGCTTCCTCACCGTGTCAAAGGATGCCAATGCTATTTTGGGCAGTGGCATGGTGAGAGAGAGTTATTATCACTTTCAACATGACTGTGCTAAGATTACACCTGGAAAACTTTTTGTTCTTTAATTTTGGCAGGTTGGGAGCAGGAAGCCTAGGAAGTGGTACAAAGAATCTGAAGTTTCATGCTGGTAAGAAAATAAAAATGATCAGCTAAAAATGCATATAGTCTTGCTTTGTCAGCAAGCAGGAACATAATAGTGCAGAAATATAGGAAAGGAATCAATTCTAAAAATAAGAGACAGATAAATGACTATAGTCAAGTGTAAGAAAATATGTCTGTATAGGATCTCATTTTTTAAAAAGAACAATTTAGGTTAAACACCGGAAAGAAAAGTCTCCTGGGAGTAACAGCTATTCAGCTATCGAATTCTCATGTAAAACAGGCAATGTAGTAAGCTGTGTCTCTCAAAACAGTGCAAACAAAAGCCAGAGGGTGAGCTACAGGGAACAATACCTTGCTGACAAGATTTTGGTTTGGTTTAGCATCCAGATACTGAAATTTGGTCTCATTTTAAAACATAGTAAGAGACACCTAATTTCAGATGTATATATTTTTGCCTTTAGCTTGTCTTGTTACCAATTGTTTATCACTGAGTGAGTGGATAAGAAAACTTTGATCTATTTTATGGAGTATGTTAATGTGTCTTGGTCATGTAATTAAAACTAATAATATTTTTTAAATTTTGACCAAAAAATTAGGTTTTTCTTTTCTAGTCTTAGCTCATAATACAGTCACTGTAGGTAAGCAGTAAATAAATGATGAAGAGATTGAATTTAGAGGAAACTACACATACCTAAATTATACTCAGCATTTAATTATAAAGTGGACAAATTCTTTTTTATTTTTTTATTTTTATTTTTGGTTTTTCAATTACAGTTGTCCCATTTTTCCCTCTTTTCTCTCCCCCACCCCCTCTCCCGCAATCATATCCCTCCCCGTTGTCCGTATCCATGAGTCATTTATACATGTTCTTTGACTAAACCCTTCCCTTACTTATCCCCCTTCTCTCCCTCCCCCTTCCCCCCTATTGACTGCTATTCTGCTCTTTGTTCTATTTAGTTCTTTTGTTTGTGTTGTTCTTTAGTTTCCTGTATTGGGTGATATCATATGGTATTTTTCTTTCTTTGCCTGGCTTATTTCACTAAGCATAATTCTCTCTAGTTCCATCCATGTTTAAAGTGGACAAATTCTTATGCCATTTCAAATCCAAGTTTTAGTATCATCGTCGGCAGCCGTCCGTCTCGAGAGACGATGGTGTAGCTTCTTAAGAGTCTATCTGCACCGCCGAGAATGGCTGTGCAGTCCGACTCGGGAGTGACACGGTATCTGTCTCCTCCCGTGTTGAATCGACATCTTGTGATGACGCTGGAGTGTCCTCTCCAGTGAAGCTGAAGCTACAGAGCCTGGGCAGGGTGATATGGAGGGTCTGCTGTTGCCCATGCAGCAGACCCCACCTCTCTTCGCAGCTGAAGGGTCCAAGGGAAAGACGGAGTCAATACAGCTTGGCTTCAGGTGCGCCGCAGGAGTTGCCGGTGTTGACTACAACGTCAAACCGCCTTAGGGACTCCGGCTCCGGATTTTCTGTCGGGGTTTACTCCCTTAGCCTTTCCCCTGAAGAGGTATGCCGCAAGGCAGTGGAGGTTTTTTGGAGTCAGAGTTTTCCTTCTCTGATAAGTTTTAGTATCAGATTCTGTGTATTTAAGTACTGTGGGGTAAGATCAATCCTTATATGCTATTTGGAAATTAATTACCTTTCTTTTCTTGTTCCTTAAGTCACTTTGAAGATCAAAGAGTAACACAGCGTTAGATTTCCTATGTAAAAGTTAAATCATAATAAGAGTTTCTGATTATGCCAAGCTCTACTTACCACATTTTTTGTAAATATCATTGATCAGAACAATCAAGATAACCATACTACATAAAACGGGAAAGTTCCTCTTTTATTGGAATACCACTTTTCCCCACAAAGTAAACCTGTTTTGCCAGTTTCTTCTCAGTCTCCTTCTATGTGAGTTTTTACATATAATATAAAGTATGATGGTAAGAATCTAAGACCAGTTTATATCTCATGGGACGGTTGATTCTTGTGAAAGCAGCATTTGTGCATCCCTTTGCTGTCTTCTGTCTTATAAGTTGTCTATTACATAAAAATGTTATTAACAATCTCATATATATATGTGTGTGTGTGTGTGTGTGTATATATATATATATATATATATATATATATATGAAACATCATTCTGTTTTTTAATTCAAACACTTTGACTTAAATCACCATTTCCAGAGTTTTTAATAAAAGTATTTATGATGGAGGGCTGAGGAGACATGTTTTTTCACCAAAGAATTGTTGTTTAAGAGTTCAAAAGATTTTACACAATCCAAAAAGTTGAAAAATTATTTTGTCCTTGATCCACCATGATCCACCCTGAGAAGGCCATCGTCCAAATAAGCACTTCTCAACCAAGTGTTTTTGAAGGAGTTAAGGCATTCATTGTTTATAATGAATTAAATTTTGTCCTGTGCTTCTAGTTATACTACATAAAAACCATCCCTGGGAGACTTGAAACATATTTATTTCCTGTTAAGTTTAATTTTCTTGCAGAACTTTGGTTGGGAAAAGGTGGTCTAAATCCATGTGGTCCATTTTAATTCTATTTCTTTTTTTTTTTTTTTTTTTTTTTTTTTTCAGATTTAATGTGTTTTATTGATTAAATTATTACATTTGTGCCAATTTCCCTTCCCTCTGCTCCCCTCCACCCGGTGGCCCCCCTCCCTCCAGTTGTCCCCCCCTTTTAGATTATGTCCATTAGTTGTGCATACAGTTCCTCCCAACCTCTCTCCGTCTATTCCATTCCCTCCTACCTTGATCCCCAATTCCTATATCATCTCCCTCCCTTTCCCCATTCCCCCTCCCTCTTGACCTCCCCCCAATATGCTTCCCGTACCCACAGTTCCTCTTCCCCTCTCGTTGCCTATTTAGTTTGCCTTTGTTTCATCTCCCTAGCTTCTGTTTTTTTTTAAACCAGTCCCTTTAACATCTCATATAACAGTGGTTTGGATCTAATGAACTCTTTCAGTTTTATTTTGTCCTGGAAACACTTTCTCTGTCCTTCTATTCTGAATGACAATTTCGCTGGATAGAGTATTCGTGGTTGTAGGTTTTGGATTTTCATTACTTTGAATATTTCTTGCCAGTTTCTTCTTGCCTGTAGGGTTTCCCTTGAGAAGTCAGCTGATAGTCTAATTGGGACCCCTTTGTACATAATTCTTTTCTTCTCTCTTGCTGCTTTTAAGATTCTCTCTTTATCTTTAATTTTTGACATTTTGATTATAATGTGTCTTGGAGTGGTTCTCCCTGGGTCCAGTTTCTTGGGAACTCTCCTTGCTTCCTGGACCTGCAGGTCTATTCCCTTTCCCAAGTCTGGGAAGTTCTCCTTTATTATATTTTCACTCAATTTTTCAAGTTCTAGTTCATCTTCCTCATTCTCTGGCAAACCAATGATTCTTATGTTGGGCCTTTTATAGCTGTCCCAGAGGTTTCTGATCCTTTCGTTGTTGCTTCCCATTACCTCTCGCTGCATTGGTTGACTGCTTTTTCCTTCTCCATATTCCAGTTTGTTGAAATGAACTCTGGATTTTATTTCCTTTCCTTCTGTCTCGTATATTGTTTTGTTCCTTTCGTTATGAAAGTTTTTCGCTTCTTTCATATCTTTTTCCTGCTCTTTTGTGAATTCTGTAAGCCACCTGATAACAATGGCCCAGAACTGAGCCTCTGACAGGTTTCTTATCTGTTCATCTGTCAGGTTCTCTATCTGCTGCCTGGTGAGTTGTGTTACCGGTATTTCTAAAGTTGCCTGCCTCATTTTGACAGATGCTTTTTGTTTTCTTGGGCTGGCTGTCGGGGGCAGTGCCTGTGTACGCGTCACAAATTAGCGACCGCGCCTGCTTGTCCGCGACCTATTTCGCAGCCCTGTGGTGCTTTCTTTGGGGGCGGGGGTCCAAGATGGATTCACACAGTTATTCAGCTAGGAGACCAGGATCCGTCCTCCCGCCCCCCTGGGCCTCACTGTTCAAGGCGATGCGGCGGCCGCTCTCCCCAGCGCCGGAGTCGCGCACCGGCAAGGGCTTGGCCGCAGCTGGGACTCCTCGCCGGGGTCGCGCACCGCCAGGGGCCCGCCGGGACTCCTCGCCGCCGCGGCTCCGGGTGCCACCGCAAACAGCACTGCCCACTTTAACTCTTACCTGCCCAAATGGCACCGCTGGTTTATAACTTCATATGTTGGACTTCCGTGTAGTTTTATTTTCTGGAATTTCTAGTTATCCTTTGTTTTGAAGTAGTTGTATTCCTCTATAGATGTAGAGGGAGACCTAGCGTGTCCGTCTAAGCCTCCATCTTAATTCTATTTCTTGACTGCTTGCAGCATCCATCAATCTCCTCTTAGCCACTGATACTTTCTGACATCTCCAATGCCCCTGTACCCCCAACCAAATATAACAGCTCCGTACAATGTCTTTTTACCATTCAGGGGCCAGATTTCATCACTCACAGAGAAACTGCCTCCTCCACTGTTCCTTAATCCTAGGAAACCCAGTCTTTCCCAACCTCTCCTGCAACCCTTCCAAGAGCCCTCCAATTCTCTCCCTCTACAAAAACAAAATCTCTTGCTCTCTAGTGGAGCAAAGGAAGTCTCATGATCAACTTACTCTTTTGAAAGAAGAAAAATTGCCTCCTTTTATTTTTCAAAGAGCCTAAGAAACAATAGGGCAAGATCATTTTTCAGTCTATTTATACATGAATATCTGAACTGGCTTTGTACTCTTCACTGTTCCTTTCTGAGGTGCAGTCTTTTCTGAGCTTCCCATCCTTCTTCAAATCATTGCAGATAGAGAAAATAATGGGTAATGTATCACCCACTGGGGGAAATTGGAGGAAATTTAGGGACATCTCTGTGAGATTTTATTTTAAACTATCATTATATTTTCTTTATACAGCAAAATTATTTTTAAAAACTATAAATTATTAGAGAAAATACTATATTTTGAATGTGTATGCAATTTCCAAATATAATCTAACAAAAATTTTTATAGAAAATAAGATTATACCGAGTTCTTCTTTTTCCTGTGAAATAGATACACAATCCCTGGCCAAAACTATATTTGGAGTAATTAATAATAACTTTATATCATTACTATAAATCATCATAAGTGATAACATCAGAAATGTAAAAATTGTATTTCTTTTCTGTGATTTACAAATGTACTTTTAAAATTTCTTAATGTGAATGCTCTTACCATTCAAGTACATTTTTTTATACCTGGTGTTTCCTAATAGCCATCTGTAATCTCAAAACTGCTTGCAACTGCCTTACCAGGCACTAAAAGAGCACAAGACCCAGAACTTCCCAATTAATGTAAAGTCACTACATACTACCTATAAAGCTGCACCCTCCAGAAGCTTCCACCTGACCACTTATTCCTTTCCCCTGACTCTCTCACCTTGTACACTTCAGTGACCCATAGGCTCATGGAGCAAAGTTTCCTTGCCTTTATCCATGGATTATGTTTACACCTGGCTCCTGGAGTAAATGCCCGAAGGATAGAGCACCTTCTTGGTAACGCACAGCATCCCATCAAGTACTGGAGGATACTGGCTACTGTGCTGGCTTTGCAATTGCAGACTGCAGATTCATCCAGCAGTGAGAAGTGTCCAGCTGTGGGGACGGGGAAAGTGATGAGGGTCAGGAGGAAGGGCTTCATCCATCCAGCACCCCACCCACCAGCCACTCTAAAGACTCATAAGGCAAATACTTCCTGGCACCTGTGGGACACATTTACCATGTTGCAAAGCTGCCAGACGCCACCAGTACCAACCTTTGCCTCAGGCAACTCTGAGTGAGTCACTCTTCCTCATAGTCTCCAGTTCCTTGGCCTGGTTTCAGTTCCTCAATCCAGCACTAGGAAATAGAATTGAAGTAGAATGCGCTGCATTTTTTTTTTAATGCAGATTTCTCTCCTGCATGATAATGTCAAATTGTACTTCTCAGCACCTCCAATGTTACCCCTCTAGTCCAAGGCTTCTTTATAATTAATTTTAATAGACTCCTATTGCTTCCTTTCCCACCCCATTCTTTAGTGGTTTGTATCTGGAATCAGCAGATTTGAAAATTGGTTTTATCAAAATGTAATTTCTATCCTGTCACTTCCCTTCTCAAAAACCACTAATCTATCCACTTGGAATTAAATAAAAAGTATTAACATGGTCAAGCAGCCTTAAATTACCTAGTTCGTGGTCATTTTTTCCATCCCATTTCCAACTGCTCCCCCCTAGCTCACTAGGCTCTAGCTGTTCCAGAAACACACAAGGATTCTTTCTGCCCTGTGCCAGCTGTGCTCCGGTTCTCCCTCAAGTTCACACACTCGCTCCATTCAGGTCTCTCTGACTACATGTCACCTGCTGGCAACTATGTAAAATACCCGTTTATCACTTCATTTCCATAGTGATTTAATTTACTCCGCTATCTGAAATTTTATCATATAATTATTGGCTGATTTGTTTATTGGTGAATCCCTCACTGAATGTAAACTGTGGAAAGGAAGATATTCTTTCTTATTCGTGGGGTATCCCCAGTGGTTAGAATAGTGTGTTGTAAATAGGAAACAGTTCATAAATATTCGCTATTATTCATTTTTTATATTATTTCATGAATCACTATTACACTGTCCTTCTGCTCAGAAAATATTCCAGGGTCTGAGATGACACATAGACTCCTAATTCAAGATCTGGGGTATGGGTGAGGGTAAATCAGAATAATCCAAAAAAATATTAATTTAATCAAACTTTTTTTTTACATGATATCATATCTCTCTTCTTAAACCATGCCCCTCGAAATAAAGTTTAACTAACTTATTTCCCGACAATGCAACTTTCCAGTCAATCAATAAACCCAAGTTTTAGTTGCTCTTGGCTACACGGAGTTCTGAACTAAAAACCATTCCTAAGTTATCAAAGAAAATGTAAATCCTACTTTTATTCCTCAAGATTTTACTAACTGAAGATGCAGGAAGTGAAATAAAATACTAATTATATTTGTGTCTTAATGGCTTAAAAAAGTTAACAGAACTCCTGGTGTATTTTATTTATTCTCAGCAAATGCCATCTGTGCTGAGGGAATACAGGGTTGGCTGGGCAGCGAGGGTTTCCTTAGAAATTGCAGAGACTTTATGTTTATTCAGCCCCTGTGACATATGATCTGTGACAGTAAGAGCTTATCCCTGGAGGAACAAATCCTTCTATTTTATTGGATTTTCAATATTTCCTTCATTCCTAAATGGCAGAAGAATTTATTTGTTAAAGCTTAAAGATTTTTCATTTAAAAAGTCTTGTTAAATCTTGTGATTTACTCAACTGCGTTCTTAAACTGTGATTATTTACCATAACTTTAATATTCAAACATTATCATAATTAACTTAAAATTTTAAATTTAATTTTAATATAATGATGTTCTCCAGAGGCATTGAAATTCATTAACATTTTTATGAACACTGATTATCATTTTAAATATTTGCCCATCTGATATGAGGATTAATAACCAGTTGCACATTGTTGTTTACTATTGAGACTGAACATTTTTAAACATGTAAAGTAGCCATTTGTAATATTTAGTTTGGGTGTGAAAATTACCTGTTCGTACATCATGACCTTTTCAATCAGGTCATTTTCTTTTTGTTTGAAAGTTATTTATATGTAATAATGAAATTTTGTCATAAATGCTTCCCATTTTTCTATGTTATTATTTGCCTCTTTCACTGAATTTTTAAATGAATCAGTGAAGAAAGTAAGGAGAGAAATGACTCTGCTGATTTTATTTTTGTAATTAAATGTATGTAGTTGAAAAAGTTGAACTGGATAGTCTTGGAAAAATAACATCTTATCTCAATTTTTCATTAGTTCTTTTCATCTTTATATATTTGTTCAACAGATAGTTATTATTTGTTCAGTGAGTTTGTTAGACAGTGTCAACTCAAATTAGGGGTGGCAGCATTGACAAAGCAGGACACACCCACGAATCTCTAGACTACGGAGCGTGAGCCCCTGGCCAGGTATTGTAGCTGTGGGAGAGCTGAATTGGACAGGAATCTCTTGAAGCCAAAATTTTGATTATAACTACACATTCCCTGTTTGAGGGAAAATACAAAGATAAAAAACAGCAAATCTTGTGCCTGCCCAGGAACAACTCTGATATTTTGAGGGACGTATGAGAAGCTAAAAGGTGGGGCACATACATAATGAAAAAACCCTACAGTTGCAGGAATCTGAAAGAGAGACAGAAAAGCAAGAGGCATAAATGAGCAGAGGCTTGTCACAAGTGACACTTTTAGAAATGTCCAGAATAAGAACAAGGAAGCCAGTATAGGCCCAGTGCTTGGGGCCATATGACATAATTCTGGAAGGAATCGCTAACGCATTGGATGACAGAAATGGGATTCAAAAAGATCTCAGCAAGAAAGAATGAAGGGTCCAAGCTAACAAGTTAAAATTAAATCGTGTTAAATGATTCAGCCTGCACTTAGGTTAAAAAAAAATCAGCTATACAAGTACAAAATTGGGGAACCAGGAAAAGTACTCTGGGATTTTCAGTGATTGAAAACTCAGTATGAACCAGTGGTTCAGGGTGTGGCCAAAAGTGGTCACGGTCATTATAAGGCACATTTATAAAAATATATAATTACAGTCTTAGTTATCTTCCTGTACTTGGTCCTGATCAGAACACACTTGTACTTTGCACAATCATAAGTGTTTTTACTTTAGAGAAACAGGGAAAAGTTAAAACTCACTAATATCAAAAACCTGGTCCATTTTATATGATCTCTAAGGGACTTGAGAATTTCTCCTATAAATGTTGGACTCCACACAAGGCATGAACATTATAAAATGTTTGAATGACTATAATAAAAATAGTTTTTACTTGTCCTCTGTTGTTCCAGAAGATAGTACCAAGTGCAGTGGATGGAATTTACAAAAATATAGATCTTGGTTTAATGAAGTATGTTTCTGTTTACTGGAAGAGTTGAAGAAGAGGTCAGGAATGTTGTACTTTAAATTTAAATGTAGGATAAAATGCAACAAGAAGAATTCTCATGGCCCTATCTCTTCTCCTATTCTATGCTGATCTAATTTTCATGTTGTTAATGCTCTTGTTGATTTCTATAATTCTGAAATGATTTTGTAAAAGTTTGTTCAGTTAATTATTACATAACAAAAATTATTAATAGCTTAACACTAATTTTTTTTTTTTTTTTTTTTTTTTTTTTTTAAAGCCCTGGCTGGTTTGGCTCAGTGGATTGAGCGTCAGCCTGCGAGCTAAGTGTCCCTGGTTCGATCTTCCAGTCAGGGCACATCAGAGAAGGAAAACTCTGACTCCAAAAAACCTCCGCTGCCTTGCAGCATACCTCTTCAGGGGAAAGGCTAAGGGAGTAAACCCCGACAGAAAATCCGGAGCCGGAGTCCCTAAGGCGGTTTGACGTTGTAGTCAACACCGGCAACTCCTGTGGCGCACCTGAAACCAAGCTGTATTGACTCCGTCTTTCCCTTGGACCCTTCAGCTGCGAAGAGAGGTGGGGGTCTGCTGCATGGGCAACAGCAGACCCTCCATATCACCCTGCCCAGGCTCTGTAGCTTCAGCTTCACTGGAGAGGACACTCCAGCGTCATTGCAAGATGTCGATTCAACACGGGAGGAGACAGATACCGTGTCACTCCCGAGTCAGACTGCACAACCATTCTCGGCGGTGCAGATAGACTCTTAAGAAGCTACACCATCGTCTCTCGAGACGGACGGCTGCTGACTGACTGAATTTTTTTAAGTATTCAAGAGAGTATCAGAAATCAGAAATGGGTGTGAAATCTGTTGCTTTCTGGCTGCAAGAATTTGGGCAGAACACTGCATTTCACTGACTCTCAGTAGCCAGTCAGTTGATTCTTTTTAAAATAGAAAGCAAGTCTCAGCAAGTATTATTATCCCTGGTTTATACATTAGAAGAGTTGGTTAGTAGTGTTGTTTATTTCTTTTATGCCTCTGCTGTTTTGTTCTCCACTTAGTCTATCAATTGGGTATTAAAAATATCCAAATATATGATGATGAAATTTTCCAGTTCTCTTTCAAATTCTATTAAATTTTGCCTCATATATTTTGGCACTGTTATTGGGAGTTTCCACATTTATAATTGTTATGTCTTTGTATTAAGTCTATTGCTCTGTAAAAAAAAAATGCCAAAACTTAATGACTTGAAACAACATTTATTATCTCATAGTTTCTGGACATCAAAAATCCAAGTGCCATTTAGGTGGGTCCCCTCTTGCAATCAGGTGTTGGCTAGGTCTGCAGTCATCTGAAGGCTTGCCTGGTCAAAATGTGCTTCCAACGTCACTTATGTGATTATTGTCATGATTCAGTCCCTCATCTCCTTGCTGGACTGAGGGTGTCAATTCCCTACTGACTGTTGGTCTGAGGCTGCCCTCAGTTCCTTGTCTTGTGGGCTTCCCAACATAATCGGCATACTTTCTTAAAACAGAGAATTAGAGGAGGCAATAAAGGTGACCCTAATATGGTAGTCAGAGTCTTTTGTAACCTAATCAGAGAGGTGACATCCCATCACTTTCACCCAATCCTATTAGAATTAAGTCACTAGCCTAGTGCACACTCAAAGTGAGGTTGTTATACAAGGATTTGAATACCAAGAGGCAGAAATCATTGTAGTTAGAAGCCAACCACCATACTTTATTTGTTGAATTAACTCTTTTATCCTTTTCTCTCTGGTAATAATTTTGTTTTAAAATATGCTTTACCTTTTATTAGTATAGCCACTGTTTGCATAAAATATTATTTTCCTTCTATTAATTTTTATTCTACCTGTATTTTTATTTAAAGTGTGTATCTTGTATTCAACATATAGTTGGGTCTTTTGTTTTCCTTCAATTCTTTCTTTTTCTTTTTTGATTTTTTTTTTTTATCCCTACCTAAGGATATTTTTATTTGCTTTTCGAGATAGAGAGAGAGGAAGGGAAATAGAGAAGAACATAAATGTGAGAGAAGTATCGATCAGTTGCCTTTGTGGGTACCCAGACCTAGGATCTGCTTCGGGATGGGGTCCTACACCTATGGACCTGGCTTGCATGAGCCCACTCTCTGGCTGGGGGTTGAACTGGCAACCTATGCATGTGCCCCCACCAGCAATGCTCCAACCACTGAGCCATACTGGCCAGGGCTCCTTCTATTCTTTCTGATAATATTTGCCTTTTAGCTGTAATGTTTATTTCATCAATGTCAAATACATTTAATTTAATTATTAATATTGTATGTTGGCATGCCATTTTATTATTTGTTTCTTACATGTCTCCTCTATATTTTGTTCCTGGGTTTCACTTTTCTTGCCTTTTTTTGAATTTTAAAATATTTTTTAGGCCCTGGCTGGTGTGGCTCAGTGGATTGAGTGCCAGCCTATGAACCACAGGGTAGCCAGTCTGATTCCCAGTCAAAGCACCTGCCTGGGTTGCAGGCCAGATCCCCAGCTGGCGGCATGTGAGAGGCAACTACACATTGATGTTTCTCTCCCTCTCTTTCTCTCTCCTTTCCCATGTCTCTAAAAAATAAAATAAATTAAAAATCTTTTTAAAATATTTTAAAAAGTTCTAATAAATTTTCTGTTTTAAATATGTGTGCTTAGTTATAAATTTTGTGTTTTCTTTTTGTTACTTAAGAAAATACAATACATCCTTAACTTTCATAGTCCACTTATCGTCAATTATATATTATTTTATACAAATATAAAAATCGTACAAACATATATTTCCCATCCTTTTCATTATAGTGTGTTATATACACTGTATCTATATACATTATAAATCCTACAAGATGATATTATGATTTTTGCTTTAAACAGTTACATAGTTTATGAAGATATTAGGAAGACAAAGGCAAAAATATATACCTTTTGTATTAACCCATATATTAACTATTTCTGATATTCTTTATTCCTTTCTTAGGATCTGAGTATCGTTTTCCTCAGTTTGAAGAACTTGTAATTTCTTGTAGTTCATGTCTGAAGGACATGCATTTTTAGTCTTTTATTTAAAAAGATCTTTATTTGACCTTTATTTTTAAAGGATATTTTAGCTCTATGTAGAATTTTGGGTTGCTTTTTTAAAGCACTTAGTATGTTATTCCACTGTTCTAGTTTCCATGGTTTCTGATGAGGAGCCGCTGATTCTGAAACATAATATTACATTTTTTGTTATTTTAAGAGATGGTTTTTAGTTCTGGATTTCAAAAATTTAACTTTGCTTTGTTGTACCTTATTGTTAGCTTCTTTATTTTTTTCTGCTTATTATTGATTTAGCATCTCAAATATATGAATTTCTCTCTTTTGTAAGTTTTTAAATTTCAGCCATTACATTTTCAAATATTTTTCTCTACAATTATCTTTCCCATTCTTTTTCATCTATTCCAATTGTACTTATATTTGACCAGTTGATGTCAATTAACAGGTCCCTGGGCCTGCATTCATCTTTAAAACAATTACCTTGTTTATTACAATTATTAATTTTTATTGATCTGTCTTCTAATTAACTTACTCTTTCTTTGACATATTCACTTACCTAAGTCCTTCCAATATTATTTTATTTCAAAATTGTATTTTTACTTCTAGAATTTTATTTTTTATTTTCACTAAAATTTCCTGTTTTTCTGCTGATATAAATATTCATTTATTGAAAAATATCTTTTCCTTTAGTTCACTAGGAGTAATTATAATTGCTGTCTTAAAATATTTATCTGTTAGTTCCAACATCTGGTTTATTTTGTTAGCAGACTGACTTGGTTTTGTTCTTACTTTTTTTTTTTTTTTTTTTTTGTCACTGGAAAATATTCTCCAGTAGGTGTTATATTTTTTGTTTTATCTGATCATTTTCCTGGCAGTGCTGGAACTGCAAACTCTGTTCCTGCATGGCCGCTCTGGTCTCAGTGTTGAGTCTGTTTAAGACTAAAATGGACTATAATTTCTCTAACTCATAAGCACTGATGTTACTATTAGGTAATAACTTCTGAATGATATTATTACTATAAGAAAAAAACAGGCAAAAACTAAATTCAGGTTTAGTTACCTGTGCTTCTTGATCTTTAAATTGTATTTTATTTTTTAAAAGATTTTATTATTTGTATTCAGAGAACAGGAAAGAGAGGGAGAGAAACATCGATGTGCAAGAGAAACATTGATCAGTTGCCTCTCACATGCCCCTAGGTGGGGACCTGGCCCACAACCCAGGCATGTGCCCTGGCCAGGAATCGAACTGGTGACCCTTTGGTTCACAGGCCAATGCTCAATTCACTGAGCCACACCAGCCAAGGATGATCTTTAAATTTTAAAAATCCTCAAAATGTTTTTGTTCTTTCCCCTTTTAGTTGAATCACTTTATTAAAGCCTAGCTAAGTCTTCAGGTACAATTGTTTTTAACCGCATTGATAATAAGTATTAAAACATTAAATAGACTTGTAGCACTTAAGAACTTCTAAATTATTTGTAACAACTTTGTGAATTTTCTTTTTCTTAATCTTCAATACTATATTGGTCCTTCAGTCTAGTGCCTAGGCTCAACATACAAATTTAGTGTATAATAGCTTGAACACTGAGATCTCAAAATTACTCAGTTTAAAGTGCTGACCTTTCCACTTACTAACCCTATATGTGTGAGTGAATGAATTATTTCATCAACTTACTTCATTATATTAAGACAGCTGGTATTTGTTTACCAACTCCTAGATTTTCCTTCATTCATATATTACAATGTCTATAAATCTTATTCGGGTAAATACTTATTGGCAGAATTTAGGTCCTTAAAGACAGCCATTGTGAGGAATTTCATTCTGGTTAGCTGACATGTTTCATAACAATCCCTTTGAGGTTATCCACACATGTATATCCACAGTGTCATATACAAGGCAGCAGGTGGCAAACTTGAGGTTTTTGTTTGCTTGTTTTTTGTTTTTGTACTATTGCTCTTGTTGAAGACGTATTAAACAATGGATCAATGGATCTCATAAATAGCTCTTTTGGTACATTGTGGCATAAGAAAAATTAAACCCTCTAATTGGAGAGCCACTGGTATTTGGATAGCAATGTACTCATTTAGTTTAATCTTGAGTTACTATTTTATCCTCTAACTATTTCTCTAACAAATGGTTTTGAGAGATATAGGATGCCAGTTTGACCTGTTTTTTGCTGTGATTTCCCTGATTAAGAGTAAATATTAGCTGTCCTTACATTTACTTTGGGGGAGACCTTTACATCATTAAAAAGATCATGCAATATATATTTTGTCTCCCAGAACAGTTAATGTAATATTCTTTTGAAGATTTAATAACACTGATCCTCATGTTTAAAACACAAAACAGTAATTTCTTCTGTGGATAATACTTATTTTAATTTTATTCCTACAAATATTTATGTTGTAGCATAACTTATTGGTAGTCATTGATAGATGAAAATGAATTTAACTTCTTTCATGTACATTTGATATCAAAAATTTTAGATTTTGTAACAATAATAAAAGATCAAGCTAGAGTGCTTATATTGAGGTGTATAATTAGGTTTTGGGGTATTTAAGTAAACATAGTTCTATCTATTGCATTCAGAGATAAAAATTCAACCATAATACATTTTTTTCTCTCTGTGGAGTCCATCTGTTTTTAACACTACCTCTTGTTCTCTACAAAATTCCGTTCCCTTCCTGTAAGTTACATTCCTTCCTATATGTCTGCAGTCTATTTTAACAATAACTATAGTTTGTTATTCTCTTCTTAGTGGGAAATAATTTTTTCATAAAAGAATAGCAATGACTGAAGACAAACCCAAATTAGGTAGTGAGATGCTTCATGATTTCTGCATATATTGGATTGTTTAGATGACTTCTACAGGATTTAAATTTTTTAAAAAAACTGTGCTTCGTTAAAGCCAAAAACTATTTGAAGGATTCTAACATTGGCTTAGTGGACTGAGTTTTTAAGAGGTATAAAGTGAATCCACTAATTATTCAACATAGGTGTTTTAGTTGTTCTCCAAATATCACAGTGACTGAAGATCCTTTAAGGCTTAATAAGTTAAAATTTCCCCTTTCTTGCTTTTTAACTTCTAAGGGAAGAAGACTCAAATTTTTTTAAAAGGTAACATAGATATATCATAAGGAAAGCAAGTTATAGTGTAAATTGAATTTAACTATGCAATAAGCCCTGAGTCACTTATGCTATAGATTGTATATCAGTCAGCTTAGCATTCTCATCATTGGGGCTTTAAAAAAAGAAGCTTCTAAGTCAGAAAGGTGCACGCACTGCACTAGTTTGTGTGTATTCAGAGGTCAAGATACCCTGGTCTTGTTAATGTGTCCTAATTCAATCCCCCTTTCTTCTACTTTCCTTCAATCCACGTCCACCTAGGGAACCCAGTTTTTGAGAAAGATGATCCACACCCAACCACCTTCTCATTCCCCTCCTTCCCGAGTCTCCTTGATGGAATGCCTCGTGACTTTTCACGGGGTATAATCAGTCATGAAAACAGGGTCCTGCCACAAAGATTTGCAGGCATTTAGAGTCCAATATGAATCAGACTACAACACAAAAATTACCAACTCAAGGGTGGTTCCTGCTGTAATGAATCTGATGAGGGCAGACTGTCATAATTTGGCAATGTGCAAATTCTTGTTTTAGTAGTGTCCTTCCCAATGTAGTAAATGTACACATCTTTTGGAATACGAGTGAGAACACATGGTCCCACTCCTGCTTGGTCTGGCGACGCATCGCAGAATGTGCAGCAGTGTTTCTATGGGACAGCAATTGTCTGCCGGCCACATCCCCACCGAAGTGTGGCCGCAACTAATTGCATGTCCCCCACCACCCAACAAGGAAGGAAACGGGGGGGGGGGGCGGTTGGACGCTCCTTATGAGTAGTCTTGAGTCTAGCTCTTCAGAGAGAGGAGTTCCTTGGTGAATTTAGGAGTCTGGCCTTTCCCATCCCCTGGGCTCTCTCTGCCTTTCTTTGCCCACTGCGCCCCCCCACCCCCCCGTACACGCAGATAAGGTTCACACAGAATGAGCCCCGAGTTGACTTAGGTATCACTTTCCCTCCCACCTGGAAGAAGCCCAGGAGAGAGCGATTAGGGGAGATGCGGAGGTGGGGATCGCTTGCCTCACAGAGGTTAGGGTCCCTGGGGGAGACCAGTTAAGGGCCAGCCAGGAGTATTGGTTCTAGACCCACAAATAGACCAACCTTTTCCCTCCTCCACCAGCCACTTAAACCCCAATGAGGTCACTGCGATGAGAGAGAATCAGATCAAGAGAGAGGGGGAGGAAGAGGACAACGACGAGGGAGAAGAAGCCCAGACGGGAAAAGGCCATCAGACAAGGTCACTTCTTCTGGCGACCCAGCAACTGCGAGGAGCGTGGTGCTGAATATCATCCGCCCGCTCAGTCTGGGGACCGAGGGACTCGCAGAAGCACTTCGTTGTTACCACGCAGACAAAGGAGAGGAGACGAGCGGGAGAGGGCGAGAGGGGCTCGGAGCAGTTTGACTCTGCGTCTCCGGGAAGCAACGCTCGTCTCCTGGGCAAGGAAAGGAAGGGGCGCCTGGCGGTGGGAGGCGGGGGGAGCGGGGTTTCCCTGCGGAGACTCGGGACGCGGCAGAACTCTGGACAGCGCCTCGCGAGCGGGACGAGCCCCGGCTCGTGCAGTTTTCTGGCTCCTTTTTGGAAGCCCTGCGCCTGGGTTCCTGCGCTCTCCTGGACTCCGACCCCCGATCCTTCTACGAGCCCTGTCTGAACGTGCCAGGGGGCTGGAGCGGCTCTTTTGCCTCTGGCCCGGTCAGGGAAGAGGGTCTCCGGTTCTGGAAATCCGGTCCTTGTGGATAATGCTTCACTGGTGAAGAAAGAAAAGTTTGGGGGCCTGGTAGGGGGAGGAAGGGGTAAGGAGGATAGTGGAAGAAAGAAGGTGGATGGTTGGTTTCCCACGCTGACCTGGAAGGAATGATGACCAAGGAAGGATGTGCACCAGCGGCCAGATTATTGGGAGCCTCTTGGTGCTCTCGGTGCTGGAGATAGGGCTGGGGGTGTCCAGCGTGGCCGTGGGGGCAGTCAGCTTCAGCCTGGCCCTCCGACAGCACAAGCCGCAGCTCGGAGACTCGTCCCCGGTATGGAGCGGGGTGTGTGTACGTTGAGCCATTTCACTCTCTTTACCTCTTTAAGGTGATGGTCAGGGCGTGTGCGTTAGCCTAGTCACCCCTCCCTCCCCCGGGAAGAACATCGTAAATCTCCTCTGGCTTGCATGTAGCTGTGTGTTGGCCGCGTATATGCCTCTTGGCGTTGTCTTTTCATTTAGCACTGTAATTGTTTTCTTTTTCTTTTTAATACCTTGGCTGAAGACCAAATTAAATGCCTTTGTTTAGAGTTGGGGAGGGGACCGTTGTCACCAGCTGAATTTGCAAAAGACTGACCAGGAGTGCTGATTAGGCGTCACACCTGTCAAGGGCAGACTCAGCCTTCTTTCTTTGGCCAGGGAAATCAAAATGAAAGTGTTACATCATTTTCTTGTACCAGGAACAAGCAAGGACGGACTTAGGCATGTATTGTTGAGTACACTAAAGGAAACACCAGTATGACGAAAAGGGAACCGTGGTGTGGGTGTGAAAGGAGCCTTTTATCCCAGACAACACTGCTCTTGATTGTTCCTTGCTCGCTTTCTGTACTTCGCGTCTAAAAACTATTCTGTGAGTTCTAGGCAATAAGAGAACGACAAATGGTATGGTATTTAACATTCTCACTGGAGAATAACGCAGCTCAAGGAGTGCCTAATGCTCAGAGAAGATGTCATACTTTTCTCTAGGTCAGATGGCTGACCCAAGGAGTTTCTTGTTCATTTACTTTAGGTGAATCTCCAGGAAAGCCTTAGAGATCCATTCCATCCTCCAAGAGTCAATAAAATAACTCAGCACTATTCCTAGTAGGGACCTAATTGTGAAAATAAACTTTTCTTCTCCTTTAAGTTATATAGCTGCTATGTCCTTCTGGGTCTCTAGTTAGATCTTTCTTTAGAGAATTGAATAGGATGTTGTTCTATCCCTGATAATTGATAGGTGTAATTAACAATCATGACTTAGTTACTTGTGCTTTAAGTTACTGAGGGAAAAATGAACATTTTTTCAAGAAAAAGTATTCCAAAGTAATTTATTTTTAAGAGAAATTCTAGCATTCATAAACCAGTATAATTCTGTTTTAGAAGTTTTGTTTTAATATTTTAATTTTTCAAAGTGAAGTGAATGTTTTTAAATTGCAGAAGTTAAAATGAAAAAGAAAAATGGTGTTCAATTTTAACATTGAATTCTTCCAAGAATCCTTGCTCTAAATTCAATAAGTTACTACAACTTCTGAATAATAATTTTTTATTTATTATGTAACTTTGTCAATGAATATTTTAAATTTATATATGAAAGTCTAAAAGGTAAAGCTTAAATCTAATTTTACATCATATATGTAGTAGTGATTATTTTGAGAGTTGTAGTTATTATTAACAGAAATAGTCTGACACTAAAATGTTTATTAGACAATTGTCAAAATGAAATGCAATGTCAACATGTAAAACAAGGGGAAGAAAATGTGTTCTTTTGATGGCTTATGAGGGGAAAGCCATTTCCTCTCTGGAATTTAAGGGATTGAGTGAGGGAACTTAGGTTGTCCCTAAATAGTCTTAAAGTATCCAATTTATAGTCAAGAATTAAAAAAGAGTTAATTTGCTTGACATCAAGAAAAATAATTAAATGATTTTCTCACTTTTCCCAAACTACTTACTATTATCTAGATGAGCTGACATATGTGTATATAAAGAAAATAAAAAACTTGAATCTTACTGAAAAGCAAATAAAACAGTAATACACACACGCACATATACACATATCTCATCATTATCATAAATAATTATTTCCATTTAAAATGGTCCTTTAGAGTAACCAAAATTTGCCTATAACTTTAGAACAACAGTTTTGAATTCTATTTAATTCAGTAAAAAAAAAATTATTTTTAACTGCATGTGGTTGAATGAATGGATTTGAAACAAGAATGCCAAAAGAGTTGGTCAGTTTTATAATTTCAAGTTAAAAAAGCAAATTTGTGAAGCAATCAATATCAAGTTGTGATAATTTTTTATCAAATTCTAGCCTTGCTGAATTGATTTTTTACAATTATTTTTCAGAAGTCAGTTGTGATACAGTTTGGATTCTCTCAATTCTGCCAATGATGAATTCATATAACCAACATTTATAGAGGGATTACCATGTGCAAGGCATTTTACTATTTTACACAAAGACTCGAAATGAATCAGGATGACTAGTGGAGGAAATGTGATGGGTACATCAGTAACTTTATCAGAGACAGATTAGAGTTTGGCCTCAAAGAGAGAGGGGGACAGATAAAGGGAAGAGAAGTTGGGTTGGCCAATGAAAACATCCATGTCAGAACTATTATTTTTCTCTTGATCTTGCAAGTTGAATGGGATTTGGAATTAATGTATCACAGTGTTAAGTAATATATCACAGTGTGAAATCTGGAGTCTATCTGGGTATGAATCCAAGATCTGCCATTTGCTATCTGGATGACTAGCCAAAGTTTCTGCCTACGTTGTAAATAGTGTTATTAGAAGGCACAAACAAGGCTCTTAGTTAAAAGCACAGCATGTAACAAGCACTGAATAAATGTAAGCAGGTAATGTTGGGTGTACAGACTGGCAAAAAGGGCTGAGAAAAGAAAATCTTCCAGGCAGCATGGATGAAGGAAAAAACCTGGGGCAGGGTGGGTTATCTTCCAGGAAGAATAGGCTTTGCTATTTTTCTGGGGCTTAGGTGTGTGAGGGAGAGAGGAGGTTTGGAAGAGTGGTTAGGGCCAGATCACAGGAGGCTGTGTGTCAGTTCAAGGTGATAGATTTATTCCCTCATATTTTTAAAATTAATAATAATAATGACTATTATTAGTTTCCAAAAAGACTCCAGAGAGATGCAGAGGAAAAATAGACAGAAAATTATGAATCTCTCTGGCATTTTATCAATTAAAAATTGGTATTATTTATGAACACAGGATGGTATTTTATAATAACCTGTCAGAATAACCATAGTCTATAATCAGAGTGTGTTTTGATTGGTGCCATGAAGGGTTTTAAACACATTAATATCATTATTACAAATTTCTAAATTAAATTTTAGAAATCAAGGGAAATAAAAATTATACTATGAAAAGATTGCTTTTTATATGTGGAACCCAATATCATACGCTCTTTTATCTAGGTCAAATGCACTAAGAATTCACATAAGTATTTTGATTACATGGACCCAAAATATTTTTAAAAATTTAGAAGATAGTTTAAAAATAAAATAGTATCAAGATAAAGGACTTCAAATCCATGAGATGGCTGTTTATACAGATTATTTCCAGTCATTATTTCATAATCGGGCAAAGGGTGCTTCTACAGTCAGTTTAAAAGATGTGGGCATTTAGAATGAAAAAAATATTTTAACTAAAATTTTTTAGAGATAGAAAGCTATAAATGCCTTTGTAGTATTTTGCCTCATCTTGATTCTTTGTTATAGCTGACATAGTCACCTCATTAAAAGCATAAAAGAAGATAAAACTGTTAGATAACAATGAATGAACCATTGAGTAAACTGCCCTGGAAAAGACATAGTCATGTGAAATATAATTGATGTGTAAGATTTATTAGCAGGGAGTTAAATAGACAAGGCTATGTTTTCAAGTTGCTATGTGATAGTCACTTTTCTGAGCCTCCAGTGCTACTTGTTATCTGTTGGGGCTAGATTAGGTCAGTTAGATAGTTAGCAATTAGATAAGTTAGCCAAGCTAAACTATTTTGGTCACCTTCAGTCACCTATTTGTTGACAATTTGCTTGATACAATCTGAATAAAATCAAAGTCATTCATTTGGAAGCTTTTGCCTAAAATGTTCAAGGTGGCTTTCTGCATTGACTTAATTATTAGTCAGACCATCCAACATGTGCTTTGAATATGGCCAAGCAATTTAACTTCTTGTATATTTAATTAGCCCTCAGGTAAAATTTAATTTTATTGGTAGATAGGGACATAGCCTAGCTATCCCAACTAAAATTCTTGGTTTTAAAATTCAATAAAAACTAAAATATATTTGATTCATATGCATACACCCACCAAAAGAGGGAAAACCCAACAGTTTTCTGTTCAAATGATTTTGACTCATTAACTTATGAAGTGAATAAATTTTCATTCTATTATATATATAATAAAATATATATAGTAAAAATATATATGAAATGTTATTCACTTAAATAGCATTTTTATACCTAAATAACTGAGTCCAAATTTGTTCGAAATACTTCATCGTCTCAATAGTTTAGTCAAATTACCAGATGGTCATTCTGCGGATAGATGTTTATTTTAACATGCCAAATGGACAATGCCGTATAATTAGATGACAGTATACAAAGACTCTGATTGTCCTTCCAAGAGGAAAAGAGAGACAAAGAGAGGAAACTATGTGACTACTTTCATCTGTGATGTTCAATGTCATGCAGTCCTTCTCACGAATGCAGAGCTAATGGGTATATACTTTATTCAAATTGAATGATAGCTCTGATTCATACATCTCACTCAATATAACTATGGCACTAGGTAATTTGTGCATCTTCACTAAGTCAAGGAGAGAAATACCAGTACCTATTTCATGGGCTGCTGTGAAATTGCAGTGAAGCTAAGACAATGTGTACAAAGCTGTCAGGACCAAGCCTGGCACAGAGTAACTGCTCAGTGGGTGCCAGGTGCTCTCTTTCTCTGCTGTCCTACTGCTGCTCCATGACTGTCTGGGACCTACAGCACACCAGCGGTGTACTACCGCTCAGCATTTCTCCAACGCCTTTAATAGACTCCAGTATGGTGTATCTTTTTTTTTTTTTTTCATTGTAGTATGTGTCTACTTAGCTTTTGATTTAATTCAGGTAAATACCTCAGCAACTACAAAAATGTACCCAAATATCTACATTAGATAAAACTGAATGGAGAAACAGTTGCTGCTGTGAAACATCTCTCTCTCTTTGTTTTCTTTTGCAAGTGGAGAGGATGATAGAAACTCTGTCATAAAAACATTTGGTAATCAGATAAATTAGACAGTTATCTAAGTTAAGCAACTCAAACAGTGGGGATGTCATAACTACTATTTATGTCATTAAGTCCTCAAAAATATATAAAACCATGTAACTTTTGTTAAAAAGTCCAACTAAAAGTACAAATGAATACTCTAATAAAGTCATGAAGGGGACAGCAAAACAGAGTTTGTGGAAGGTTGAGGAGACTGGGCTGGTTAGATTGAGGACGTGGTCACATAGTAAGTAAAGATCTACACCATTGAAATAGGATGGGACCTGCCTTAAAAGTGTCCAGAAAAAAAAAAAAGAAAGAACCAGCAAGATTAGTCTGCTTTTGATTCTCGACTAAGCTTGATAATCATGAGGCAAAAGCAGTTGAACCAGACATTGCTGCTCAATAACAAGCCAAAATACCAGCCCCCAGTTCCAAGATGTGTATCCTGGATCAAAAGAAATACTTGAGGAAAATCTTGAGACCTGAGGGAAGCGTAAATCTACCATCACAAAACTAACCCTGACTTCAAATGACTTTCTTGTTGATGGTGGATTTGGAAGATCATAAGTTCCTTTTGTTCAGTTATTCTTACAGCTGCCTGGCATATAAAAATAAGAGACATTTATTTCATTGGACATGTCAGAATGATACAAAGAGATGAAAACAGGTTTTGAAGGTATTAAGACGGGTTCAAATTTTAGCTCTGGCATTTTCTAGTTCTTTAGGTTTGAGTGAGTGATATTATCTCACTGAGCAACCAGCTAAGTCATCTGTGAAATAGCACTACTATTACAGATCTCATGGAGTTATTCTAAAAATTAAATGTAATACTTATATAAAGGACTTCATACATATTAGGTATTCAATAGCTGTGTTTGGCTCACAACAATGGCTGCCTGCTTTTGTCATACTTCGAGAAAATTCGTTTTCCATATGTGGTTTTTATTTGTGTATTATAGACATTTTATTTTTTTACATTTCTGAAAAGTAGCACATTGTGAGACCATTGATGAAGTTGACCTTAGACTCAAGGCTTGGGTACATTCAGGTCATGTACCCTCTCTTAGAAAATACATGCTTTTTATAACCAGTTTGGGGCATTAGCGGTTAATTGTCATTAGTATGCATGTCCCAGGGTCCCAGGAATATTTTCCAGGTTGATATTGGGATAAAGAAGAATAACTGTTGTTTACTAAATAGAGATGTGTGCTTGATTTTCTCATTATTTTTGGCTGGGCTGCTGGATACCTTTAATTCCTGAGGAATTAAAATAACAATGGTAATTGTGACATAAGTTATAACAGCAATGGCAGCTTATGTTTATAGGATACTACATTGTCTATGAATTTCAACTGTTTTCATTATATCATTTATTTCAGCAGATGAGTTTCTTCACTGAGGGATGAGAACCTAAAGGATTTAGGATTCAGGGACTTAAAATCTGAAAGTGAAATCTGTTAACAGGAGTAGGATAAAAACCTAAATCACCTGAAGGAAGAATGTATGTGTGGGCGTGGACCCGTACACACGGGCGGGGGGAGAGAAAGAGGGAAGCAATTTCTCCAGGAAGAGGAAGTTCACAATCATCATTGATATGCATTCGAAGCTGCATTTAAGTCACTAATGCCCTGATTTGGGGGCAAGCTCACAATGATGTGTCCCTCTCTCCACTGCAGCTTATTTCCATAACTGGCTGGCTTTCAGAAGCTGCCAGACATGTTGGGTGGACATTCATTTGTGGTGTTGACAGTTCTGGGAAGAGCAGAACTTCTGTCCTCTAGTCCCCTGGAGCCTCTGGCTACCCTCAGCTCTGTGAGGATGGGTCACAAGTCATAGACTCAATGTTGGCAGGTTCCCAAGGGTTAATTTTTTCCTTTCCTCTCCACCAAATTCATCTTCCACATTTTACACTTTGTTGTATTTTCTGCATGTATCAGGTTGTGTGCATTATATTTAAATGTTGCCCAAATATATTACAACACTAAGTTAATTTTACTCATATATGACATGAAAGAATCTGAAACACAAAAATATAAATACAAATCAAACAAATTTGGAAAACTAATTTGGAAAACTAACTTAAGTCATATAAAAATAGTTATTGAGATGTAATTATGAAACATAGCACACACAGGTCTTGTGTTTTATATATATATATATATTTTTGGGGTCCATGTAATCAAAGTACTTATCTGAATTCTTAGTGCATTTGACCTAGATAAAAGAGCATATGATATTGGGTTCCACATATAAGAAGTAATCTTTTAATAGTATAATTTTTATTACCCTTGACTTCTAAAATTTAATTTAGAAATTTGTAATAATGATATTAATGTGTTGAAATACCTTCATGGAACCAATGAAAACATACTCTGATTATAGACTATGGTTATCCTGACAGGTTATTATAAAATACCATCCTGTGTTCATAAATAATACCAATTTTTAACTGATAAAATGCCAGAGAGATTCATAATTTTCTGTCTATTTTTCCTCTGCATCTCTCTGGAGTCTTTTTGGAAAGTAATAATAATAATTATTCTTATTAATTTTATATATATATATATATGCATATATATATATATATAAAGTTTGTTACTTTAGTACTTCGATGTTCAATATCTGTACCTGGATGTTCAATATTGATTGCATCTTCTTTTACTTCCTTCCAAAGTAGGAATCATTACCTTCAACTTATATAAGTTTGAATTTTAAATTTTATTTATTTGTTGTGTATGGCTGAAATAACAAAAATTTGAACTCAGGAGATAAACTCTTCAGATTTTATTGCCGCTGTTTATGAGACATTTATTTTGTTTTGTTTTAAAGACTCACATAAATTAAGACTACACAGAAGATTTATTTGGACGATTAACACCTAAATATACTGCAAGTTCAAAGTCCCACTCACCCAAATTCACAAGTTCAGTTATAATTTTCCTTGCTATTGTTGAAATAGAAACAGCTCTAACAGGAAAATAAAAACCTATTTGGTTAATGTACTCAAAATATTAAACAGATTATTTTTTTAAAAGAAAAACTATCATAATGCAGACTTGGAACCGAACACAATGCATAATGAGTTAAATACAAGAAAGGTTGCATTACGTGAACATTGAGGCAGGGTATGTAGAGCAAAGGCATTCTGAGGATCAAGGCCCATCCTTCTGTGCAATGAAAGATTTGGGTCTTGAGCCAGTGGCAAGGTTCTGAGGTTTTTGGACTTGGATCTATTTAGAAGAGCTTGGCATGTCAATCAGCTACATGCAATGTTTTGACAATTTCTTCTGAAATTCATTTTTGTGTATCGTTGGTTTTATTCAGTTACTTGACTGTCTCTACAAAGGTAACCCTTAGTGCCTGCTGTGTCCCTTTTATCACTGTGAGGGTTTTTATTTTCTTCTCTTCCCTTGAGTGCTTTTGGTCCAGTTTCTTTGTTTGCTGTGATTGCCTCTTAGCCCATGTTGTCTGCTAAGCCACCAAGGTGGCCGGCTGGTAAAGGAAGACTGTTTATCATGTCAACCTAGCTGTGGTACATGTTATCCTCTTGGTACCTTATTTTTCTGTGAAGGTGATTATATTTGTAAGATGTTGTGGCTCCATTGACAAAAATGTACATTGACCCTTTTCCAGTTGAACTTTTAAAATTTTGAGAATTTCAAAATTTTCTGGAGTGGAAGAAATATGATATATGGATCTATGTACTTTGCTTTCTCTCAGTGTTCTGTTTGGGAGTAGAAAATGAGAAATTGGTTCTAGCTTATGGGGGAAAAGGACACTGAATAATCAGCAGGGGTTGCCATGGGCTAAGAGAAGAGAGAAATATAAATAGAAAAGTAAATGAGTGCCTTTTAAAAAAATAATAACTTTAGGCTAAAAATGCAAGAGAATTGAAAGAAGGGAGAGCAAAGGCCATTGAGATCATTAAATCTAACAAAGGCAGACCAAATCCATGGAACTGAATTGCAGGGTGTACAGTTCAGATCCCAGGAACCTCAGGGGTAAGGCTCATGGAGATGGGGCCAAATCAATGTTGAAGTCAATGGCAAAGGCTCTTGTTGGGTTTGGCCTGAGCGATGGGCTCTGCACTGGGTTGGAATAAGTCCAAAAAAGGAATGGGAGTGTAGTGTGGAGAAAAGGCTGTAGAAAATCAGAAGAGGTTACTGTCCCCAATCTCATGAGCCAAATGCTTATTTCCCTCACTTCTCTTTCCAATAAGATTGTTTCTTCATCTATAATCTGTGCTCTGAGTTAGGTTCTGAGGATCTAGCAGTGAATAAAAATAATCATGATCCCTGATCTTCTAAAGCTTGGTTTAAAAGAGAATATAGGCAGTGATCAAATAATGCACAAATTAACAATTACAGGTTGTGATATGTTAAACAAGAGAAATACAGGCTTATGAATAATATAACTTATTGATAATAACAGAATCAGGAAAAGCATCTCTAAGAAAGCAATATTTTCTAAAGGATAATGAGGCATTACTCAGATGAAGAGGGGGAAGAGCATTGTTCCAACCAGAGAGGAACAGGGTGGGTAAAGATGTTGAGATAGGAAAAGTTTGGTGTATTTGAGAACCTGAAAACAGGCCAGGATGACTAGAATACAGCAAGTGAGCAGGAAATTTAGAAGGCACTGGTTGAGGTGCAGAGGCAAACAGGTAACAATCAATGAAGACACACACATACTACTGCCCTGGATGGGTGGCACAGTTAGTTGGAATGTCATCCTATTTACCAAAAGGTTGCGGGTTCGATTCAGGGTCAGGGCACATACCTAGGTTGCAGGTTTGATCTCCAGTTAGTCACATAGAGGAGGCAACAGATTCTATCTCACATCTCTCTCTCTCTCTCTCTCTCTCTCTCTCTCCATCCCCCTTCCTCTCTAAAATCAATAAACATTAAAAAAATTTAAAGACACATGCTACAATATTTTGATTTTCCCCTAATTATAATGGGATAGTAGAAGCCACTTTGGGCTGCAGTTTAGAAAACACCTTGGAGTCACACAAGAAGTTAAAAGTCTAGTCAGGAAGCTGCTAGGATGTAGAATAAAATGGTTACAGGGATAAGAGTGAAAGAATAAAATAAAAATAGAGAAAGCACAGATATTTGAAACACAGAGTTGACAAGACTCAGATTAGATGTCATTGTAGGGCGAAGTAGGAAGAATGAATCTCAGGTTTTGGGATCCAGCAACTGATGGGATCCCATTTACTATTAGAATTAATTAGAATTAGATGATTAGAAATGGAAAATTCCTGTGTGTGCATATAGGGGGTGGGTTACTGTATACAGTGGGGAGAGATCAAGGATTTATTTGTAATCTGTTAAATTAGAGATGCCCATGAGATACCCAAATAGAGAGATGCCAGGAGTATTAGATGGGTCCAGAGTTCAAAAGACAGGACTGTGCTGGAAATAGGAAGATGGGAGTAGTCTATAAGTACATGGAATACATGTTGAAGTATTTAAAACCATGTGACTGGTGGGCCCACCCAAAACAATATAACAATATTCAGAAGTCAGGTAGTGATTGGGAGGCAGGAAGAAAAAGAGGCTGAGAATTTGTGACCACAGAAATACGTTGAAGGCCAAGAAAGCATGGTATTCAAGAAGCCCAAAGGAAAGGGCTCTGTGTAAGATGAGGACCGAAAGGTGGACGTCATGGCCTTACGTTGGTGGAAGTAGCTTAAGTAAAACAGTGGGCAAATAAGCCAGCCTGCTGTTTGCTAAAGGGAGAATGGGAAGTGAGAATATAGAAATAGTTCAGTGTAAATGCCTCATGGTGATGGGAAAATGGGTCTGTGTAGAGAGATTCAGCAACAGATGTCAAAAGATGTGCAATCGAGGAAGGTTTCTATTTATAAGGGAGATTTTGGAACGCTTTTGCATGCGATGTGAATAATGGAGTAGAAGGGGACAAAATAAACAGAATGGGTGGTGGGTGATTGAATACAGAGCTGAAGTGGAGGTTTCATGTTGATGTTTCATCTTTGTCTATTGTAAAACAAAGAGAGAGCCAGATGAATATGAGTAAAGAAGCAGATTTTTTCACACTTAAGGGTGAGTGCTGAGAGGAGTCTCCAAAGGCTTCTGGGTTTTCTGTCTAATCTGAGATCTGTTGATAGCTAAGCGTAAAGAAAAACTAGAAGTCTGGTTTGAGGAGAATTTTGTTAAAATGTTTTATCTCCCTGTTGGTTGAGAATTATAAGTTGCACAATAAGAACAGGATAGAGACACAGAAATAGTTTATTCCAAATTCATTACTTCACAGATAAGCAAACTGGAAGCGAGAAAATTAGCACTGCTAATCTAGAACCAGGACAAGAGTCCAAGACCTGGTCCAACACTATTTCCACAGATGCCTCAAAATATTAAGTATCCTTGAAATAAGTGCTCAACCAAAAGGAAAATGAAGTTATCTGGCTACTACCCCAAACTGAATAAGAATGATTTCAAATTACTGGCACTGCTAAAGTATCATGGAAATATAATTAGCATTTCAACAGATTTTAGGGGTTTCCTTCCATTTGGGAGTTTCAAGGAAACAGCTTTCTACAGAAATAGCAGTGTGTTCTCCATGGTGCTTTTCCAAAGCAACTAAGACATTGAAGCTAATTTTCAAAAGTTCACTAGTATTTCCAAACCCACAACAGCTAGTGATCAATTTAGGTAAGTGAATTTCCTTCAAGAAGACTTTAAAAACAGATTCCAAAGCTCATTTATCAAGCTCTACACAGGCAATGTTGAAGTCCTGCAGTTCTGAATATTTTCTGACTGTTTTCTTTTTCATTCAAACAAATGGGAATCAAAATTAACACTCAGATTTAGTATACACTTTGCCTAAATTGGCTAAGGACAAGTTGGTTTATATGTACATTATGCCTTCATCTAACACTTAAAGAATTTGTCAACACATTTTATATAAAGATAGATGCCTTTAAAGGGGTCACATGAACAAACAAGAAAAACAAACAAAAACTCATAGACACAGACAACAGTGTGATGGTAGAGGGAAGGTGACAGAAGAAGATGTGACCTTGAGTGGTGGGCATGCAAGGCAATGTACAAATGAGGTACCATAGAAACGTGCACTTGAAACCCACATAATTTTATTAACCATTGTCATCTGAATAAATTTAATTTAATACAATTTTGAAACTAAAATAAAAGAGCCACATTTTTTTTTTAAAACGTGCTCTTTTTCATAAATGTGTTCTTAGCCATGGATATAGAAGATATTCTTACTAGTGGTAAGGTGAGCTGAGTTTTCCAGTGTAATATTAAGAAATTAAAATATCATTGTGAAAGATAAACAATATTCACCACCTTTATACCCAAATCAGTTATAGTTAGAGAATATTCTGAAAGCAACAGTTCTTGTGGAGAAAGAAGTTTAATTTTAACTCATAATTTTGCTAATCTATTTCCAGCTCTAGCCAAGAAGTGGTATCATCAAACATCTTAGGCCCTCAAATCTTCAGAATATTCTCTTACAGGGAGACTTGAGGATTTTATGCAATATGAAGTTGAAAGTATCTATTGCATTAAATGATACAAGTATGAGAGTTATTAAGGCCATCAGAGAGTAAATAGAACCCTCATATAACTGAAATTAACCAATCTAGGAAAGCATTGGATCTCCTGGTGATAAGATATTTGGGGAGAACTTGTTTTTCTTTGATTTATGGCCATAGCTGGCCTTTGGTATCATCTAGATTTGCACAGTCACATAGAGTGGCCATTAACCATATGTGGCTATTGAGCACTTTAAATGTGGCTACTCTGATTTAGCTGCACTATAAATATAAGGTACACACTGTATTTCAAGGTCTGAGTATAGAAAACAAAGAATGTAAAATAGCTCAAGTTTTTAAAATGTTGATTACTTAGAGAAATGATGAGTATATTGAGTTAAATAAAATCTATTATTAAAAGTTCACCTTTTAAAAATATGTCTACTAGGAAATGCAAAGTTATATATGTGCTTGCATTTGTGGCTTACGTTAGATTTCTACTGAACAGCTCTCCTTAGATACATTATTTTTTATCAAAAGAAATGACCAGCTGGCCAGGAAATTCTGCATGCTTGGCTTACCTAATATACGAACAATAGCTAAGGAAAGCCTTTAAAACCATGTGCATTATAAGCGAATTAAGAAGACTGAACTAGCTTAGTTGGCTGGTAGTGACCTGGAAGTAGCTGAGTGTTATTGTACAGCATTTCCCAAAAAAGGACAACTAACTTACCCGCTCGCATGGCACAAGCCTCTCCACCTTTATTTTTGTAATGATGAAATCAGTTTTTGTGTGACTTTTTAAAAACAGGATTTCAAGTGTCATTTGGCAAGTACCAGAAGTGTTTGGGAGAGGAGAGGCTTTTTCCCACTTCGGCCAACCCTGAACTTCCTTCATTCACTTATCCACTCCTCAACAGATATTCATTTGAACTTCTTACATGTGCAAAGTCCTGTGTTAGAACTAAAGCTTTAAAAACTTAAAAAAAAAATGAGTCAAAACCTTTTTGGAATGACAGGTATTTAGTGAATAATTACCATAAACTATGATCAGTGCCTCAGTTGTTACAACAGACATGAGTATAATATGTTTTGTTAGGTTTTGACTAGGAATGCCTAAGAGTAGTTGAAAAGGGCTTCACAAATAAAGTTAATATTTACACTGGATCTTGATGTTTAAGAAAGAATTTTCAAATGGATAGAGAAAATAAACATCTATTGGCACCTGCTGTGTCCCGCAGCCAAGGCTAAGCACTCTCCCGGGGGTTGACCCTTTGAGTTCATGATCATGTGATGTTTGAATTTCTGCATTCCTATGAAAGGAATGGAGAATATTATTTCATCATAAATGGTATGTTTAGTGTCACAGTGCTATGACATGTGTCTGAGGAGATACTGGAGAAATACCTGGTACAGATGGTAAATACTGGAGAAATATCTGCTAAAAATGAGTAGGGAAAAAATAAGGCCATTTAGATCAGTGAGCAGAGAATGTCAGGACAGGGCGAAACTCACAAATCCCATCCAATACAACTTCCTTCTTTGAAAGATGAAGCCCGTGGACTGGCCTAATGTAAGTCAGTGGCAAAGGAAGACTGAATGGGAGCCTGGGGCTTGTGCTCTAAGTGCAGAACGTTTTTCTCAGCAGTGCAGAGCCACAGCTTCTTAGTCCATGACTACAGAAAGTTGCATCAGACCTAATGAACGAAACAATCAAACGAGCAAAAGAGTGAAATAGAACCAGAGGCATGGAAACAAGGAACAGAATGATAGCAACAAGAGGGAAGGGGGTAGGGGGAGAAGAGGGGAAAGAAGCGGAAGAGTTTAGTCAAGGAACTAGTATAAATGACCCATGGCCATGGACAACAGGGTGGGGATTGACTGTGGGAGGGGGTAGAAGTGGAGAACCCTGGGGGAAAATAGGGACAGCTGTAATAGAACAACAATAAAAAGAAAGAAAGAAAAGAGTTTCTGAAATCTCAAAGGAAAAAGAAAAAGAAGTTGCATTTTGCTAACAACACGCATTGAACCCTACTCATCAGTTACTGCAAGCTCTCAGCTTCTTTTTACAAGATTGCTTTCTGCATTCTACTACTTAGAGCTGGGGGTATAATATTATTAACTTTTTTACCACATAACTTCCCCTTTTATGTTCCGATGCTTTTCCTTCTTCTTTCATTGCTTTCCTAAATATTTGTTCCTTTAGCAGTACTGAACTGAATAAGATAGTTATTGTAATACAAAGCTTCAGAATATACAGGATCTTCCCAATATATCAATTTGGCAAATAATTACTGGCCTAACTTAAATGAAGCACTGTTCTGAGAATTTGAAGATAGATAATACACTGGACTTTGACTCCAAGGTCTTTAGAGCTCATGAGGGAAATGATCTTGCATACTAAGCACTTGAATTCTTCTAAGTGCTTTACACCTGTTATTTTATCTAATATTGATAGCAATTTTATGAGGAATGAACTCCTATGTATCTAATTAAAAAGAACACTGTGGCAACATAATTTGAGAACTTTCTCAAAGTGACACAGCTGGTAAATGATGGAGCCATGTTTCCAAACCAGCCAGTTTGACTCTAGATCATTGTCTCTTAATCACTAACATATATACCTCCTACTGAATATTAAAGAAATACAAATAAATATAGAATGCAATGTATGCTGACCCCATGGATGTGCAAAGGAAAGTGAAGAGGGAGACAGATGACTTTGTGGAGGACGTGTCTTTGGGGACAAGCTTGGGTAAATGGAGTAGAGATGGACCAATGGGAGGTGAGGAGAGAATGGCATTGCAGGTTGGTGGAGACACGACCCATGGAAAGCCTGAGAATGGTACAGAGAATGTCGGTTTCAGAGCACAGGATGTGCAGGCAGAAAACAGCTTAATGAGGTAGGCTGGACCTAACTGTGAGGAGCTTGCGTACTATAATATGGAATTTGAATTATATATTTTTAAAAAATTCGACAAGCATTAAAAAGGTTTTCAGGATAGGAACAACATAAGTCAATGTATCTTATGAATAATTACCTACTGAGCAGTGTGGAGATTTCCAGCCAGAGGGCTTATGTACATCTTTCAAGTTAGAATTTAGAATCAGAATGAAGGATAACTTCAGTGGCAATGGAAATAAAAGGGCAAATTTTTATGAACCATCCATCTGGGCCCTGATTACAGGCCAAGGAGTTTTTACAGCCATTGGAAAAAATGAACAAAGGAGTGAGATGCTAAAAACCATGCTTCGAATGGATTTAGAATGACATTAGGGAAACCGAGGGCAGAGAGGCCCTCTAAGATAATCCAGGTGAGGCCTGGGGAGGGCCTGAACAAAGTAAGACGTTTGCTGTGAATGTAGAATTGATGGCACACAGTAATTGATTTGATGGGAATGATATAGAAAAGGGGGAAAAATCTAAATGCCTCTGAGTTTTCAGAGCATAGTGGTAACGGTGATAAAAAGTAGGAAAGTCATGACCAGAAGCAGAATTGAGTTACTTTGTGAGTATTTGGAACTGACAATATCCCTGTGGATCTATTCATTGACTCCCCAGCTTCTGGCTGTGAGCACACTGAATCTCAGAATGATTGTAGACTGAGCTAAAAATAGACGAAGATTTTCTGATGACCAACATCCTGTGTTATTCTCTCATCTCTTGGAACATGGACCCACTTTAGACATGATATTTTGCCTTGAAATATTACATTCAGAGGCAAGTAATGTTGGTAACACTTAAAAGACTTCCTTTTTATCAAATAAAAATTAATACATTTGATTATTACTTTGTAGAAAGTAGTCCGCTTATAAGCATTAAAACCTTGATAATTGCAGCTCAGTGTAGCAGCGCTAGAAGTCGGAGAAAAGAATAATACCCAAATCCCTGGGCACATATTGATTTACTGTCAGACAACCCACCTCCATGAAGGAGGGAACATGAGCAATATACATACAGTCTGGCCTCAGGCAAGATTCTGTAAATGAGGAAAAAAAAGAATATGTAAAATATTTTTTAATTTGTCAACAATTCAGATGCTGGTCTGTACCCATAAGATGCTGAAAATATTATACAATATTTATAATAATTATTAATAACCCATTTAGTTATGTTTTATTAGGTATTAGAAATTATACCAAGTTCACGAGCATCATCTCAATCCATGTAACAGCACTAAGATAAGTATTAGGATACTTGTAGTGGTAGATCTGTTTTACAGATGGGAGACTTGAGACTCAAAGAGTTTAAGTAGCTGCCTGACATCCCACTAATATGTTTCATAGCCAAATTGAAAGCCCATGCATTCCCGACTCCAAAGTCTGTGCTAGTCACAGTTATGCTATCTTTCATTCATTTCTTTTAAGCCCTGGCTATAAAAAGCAGTGCTGGTTCTACAACCCATACCCTAGTGGACAGCACCCATAGCTTAATCTTGATTCAGAGTGATGAGAACTGACCTGAAGCTGAAATATGGCTCCTCTAATGCTTCAGAGTAGCCAACAGCTCAACCTGAAAAGCCATTGCAGATGCCCTTCTCCCTCTTTCATCTGATCTGCTAGCTGATGTCAAAACACCATGCTATCTACCAGGGCAAAGGGGTTAGGTTCTCTTCCAATGTTTATGTTTCCGCTTCATGTGGTGTAGCAGAAAAAACATGCCCACCTGCTTCTTCTTAGTTCTTCCCTAAAACCCAAAATAACCAGGATGTTCTTTTCCTCAAATCAGATTCTCTCTTTATTTTCCCTCCAGAAATCAGAGTAAAACTTAAAATTGTGTTGCATGTTTAACGTTCCCCTCAACTTGTTCCAAATGTTAAAGTTAGTCCTCTCGGGCGCCTTTGGAAACAAGACATTATTCAAGGAAATGAGCATTGGGAAATTGTAACCTTTAAAACTAATATTTAAAATGACACAATACATGCTATTTCCTCCTTCAGAGAATCTGACACTTTATTTTGGGTATACATTGTACAAGCCTCACTTTATTTCTGAGGGAATAATTTTATTGAGTTCTGCAAAGTACAGAACAATCTGCATAGGAAACAAATTGGACAATGGATGGTGTTTGTTTATAGACTCCTAAACATTGCAGATCCCCTATATTTTAATCCCTGTTGTTCTATTCGGGAGTAGAAATGTCCTGGAATATCCAACACCAGAAGCTTATTGCTTAAAAATATCTATCAACCAACAGAAAACTTCCACTAGTTTAGGACATGTGTTAATTCTTCTGAAATACAAACACCTATAAGGAGGGTAAATGTTATGGACCAGATATAACGATGATCAGGGACCTCAATGGTCTGGAAATTTACCTGAAAGAAATCTTCTCTTGACTGAAAGGTCTGCCAGTTTATTGATTTGCTTTCCAGGCAATTACATTGCCGACACTTTTTTTAAAAAAAGAGATTGAGAGAGAAAGACAACAGAACATTCAAGAGTGATTATGAAGATGGCTGAGAAATCAGGGCATGCTAGTCCATGAGAAATACAGGGTTAAGGTGTGCTTGTCTTAAAATGTGGACAAATGGGTAGATACCACAAGGATAAAGACTTCTGGCTTAATGAAAGACAGGACTTTCTGAAAATCCAAGTTACTTAAAGATGAACAAGGCAGCCTTTCTTAATGGACAAGATTGATACTAAACTGTAGACTTTTGCCCAGCAAGGAATGTAAATAATAGAGTGATGCTGGTCACATTATGATTGTGTTACTCACCAACATCCTAGTTTACTAAGTACGAGAATTGTTTTGTGAATGTTGTTTATTTGGAAGTGGGAACAGGGAGTAGAAGAAAGGAAGGAAGATAAATGGAAGAGAGGAATCTGGAGGAGCTGTTAATGAATACAAGGGCAACTCCCCAAAACCCTTGACCTCCTCTTTCATTGGAAACAGAACTCTCCAGGACATTTAGCATTGCTCTGGATTACTACCAAGGGTTCTGACATACACATAAAAAAGAAAATTATGTTTTCCCCATGTGGATACTAATTATTTGTGTGTAAAACCCACCCAAGTTGTATGTTGGAATTTAAATGGATGCCCATTGGGGATTCTGTGACTTAATTCAAATATATATTCACATGGTGGGAACTTAAAGCCAGAAAGGGAAATATTTTTAGTTCTTTCTATATTACACTTTATGTCCTCCTCTGTTTTTAAGAAAGGTTGCCTCTGCTGGTTTATTTTCCATCTTGTTCATATTCATTAACTCCTCTGAATGCTAAAGCCATAATCAATGACTTATATATACTGCCACCAGAACAAAATTCTTAAAATATAAAATAAAATATTCTATTATTTTATATAAAATTTTACTCTAGAGAATTAGGAAATAAAAAAAGCAAAAATAACATTGAAATCACCAATGATCCCAGTACACAGAGCTAATCACTGTTTATATTGTGACATATTACATTAGCTTTGTAAGTAAGAAAATATTAATTTTTGCACTATAAAAACAGGGTGTATAACATTTTGCATTCTGTTGTTTTACCAAACTTAAGGCAGTGTTATAGGCATTTCATCGTGACCTAATATATTCTAAGAAAAGATTATTTTAGGGACTACATTTTAGTTATTTAGTTCAGCTTTCTTTAAGGTAGTTTATACAATTATTTAAGACTCATATTATCTACACCTCCTAAAAAATATTTGCCTTTGCTTATTTTAGTGGACCACTGCAACTTTCTACCTTACTTCAAAGCTAAACAAAATGTATTCTTTATCAAAATGAACTCATTTTTTCCTGTCTCCACATTGGAGAGTTGAGCATCCTTAGAATTTTGATATTCATTTTCAAGCTTCAAATTAGAAGTCTTCCATAACTGCTTATTTCCTTAGACGTGGTAATACCATAATCAGAGAGTCAGCCCGAGACTGTGGAGAGTGCATATGCTCTAGAGTCAGACAGTTTTGAATTTAAATCTGATTCTGCCATTCACCAAGTAGATATTGGACAAGACCACTTACTTTTCTCTGAACTTCCGTTTCTTATTCTGTTAAATGGACTGGTTTTATTGATTGAGACAACATGCTTGAAGTGCCTTCATTATTGTAAACCAATACGAATAAGTTAATACTCAATAATTGTTTAAGTTCCCTTTCATTTACGGCTTGATAAGCCATCCTATCTGTATTTACCAACCTCGTCATCACATTGTTTTGCTTAGCCACACAATGAACACCTCTAAGATTGAATGGCAGAAACTTTTCTATTGTAATTATGTATGGTATTTAGTCTAAAGGGAAGGCAAAAGACTTTTAACTCAGGAGACACAGGAGGGCATCATCATAAATATACTTGAGAGAGGAACTGGTAGAAATAAATATATTACGTTAAAAGATTGATTAATTGAACAGAGAAATCACTCCCCCGCTGTAGACCGGAATTTTAGTGGTAAATTGAAAAACAATCCTGTAAATTAATTGGTAGCTACTGCCACCAAGTGGTAGGAAAATACCTCTTTAAAGATTGGAATCTATAGCCTTTAGGCGGAAAAGCTCCCTTATCACATTTAGTAATTACCTGGCGGATTGTCATTTATTCCATTTCTTCCCATTGCGTCATAGCCAGGCAAGCTCTGATCTTCATTAGTTGGACAGCTGTCTTTGGTTTCTGTTACCACTCTACCAAAATATCCTTCTGTCAATAGATTAACCTTAAGGCTTATTTTGATCTTTGCTTCAGGAGCTGCCTCTAATACAGAAAGAACAAGGAAACATAAGGGCAACGAATACTCTAAAATAACATGTAAAATAATAACTAGGAAATCCTAACATAGTTCAGCCTCTAGACTTAGGCCAATATTTGAACCTTAGGTCAGCCATTACCAGTTGTGTTATGAGAAAAGATTGGTCTCAGGATCAGTTTTCTCAGTTGAACATGAGGATTAAGTTGGATGATGTATGTCCAATATTTAATCCAGGGCCTGGTCTCTAGCAAGTGCTCGATAAATGTTAGCTCATTGTTTTTATTACTGTGCCTATTATGCTGCATTTCATTCCCTAAGCCTACATATTTCTTGTCATTACAATAATAATTAATATAACCCTACCTAACCCTAAAAAGGTACAAGCGAAGAAGGTAAAATCACCACAACAGCAAACCTTGCCACCATGAGAGAGATGTTCTATGATTTCTCAAGTTCCAAAGAGAGAATAACTAAGGAGAGGAGCTGGGAAAGAAGGAACTCTAAATTCTCAATCTAAATCTAGCAGCGGTTTCTTCCTGCTCAGGTTCTGGGTAAGGCAACCACATCAACTTTTATCTCCCCTAACTCATACTGTGCTCTACGGAATATTAATTAATTAGCCTTTGGGAAGTTGCCTACAATATAAAGTCCATATATGGATGCCAATTATAATTTTATACACTAAGAACCATAAAGTGTTATGTATTGTTAACCTTAAATAAAAAGAAAGGTAAAAATAGCCAGGCCGTTTCTGCAATTGCAGTAAACTGTTATCTGGCACTCTACATATTCAGTAGCTTCAATTAACCAGTACATCCATGCATTTATAATCAATACATTGTCTTGATTAATTTATGGTCACAACAATAAATAGCCCAGGACACCGAGGAGCCTAAAATTAAAGTGCTTTCAGTATCATCACAGAGAGATTGCATAGTGCCTTATGTCTGTCACTGAACTCCAGTTCTTTGAAAATTGATCATCTAGTCATGCAGTAAATTACCCTCAACCAGGGGAGAGGGAGAGAAGGGGGATAAGTAAGGGAAGGGATTAGTCAAAGAACCTGTATAAAAGACTCATGGACATGGACAACGGGGAGGGATATGATTGCGGGAGAGGGGGTGGGTAGGGTGGGGGAGAGAAATTGAAAAACCAAAAAAAAAAAAATAAAATAAAATAAAATAAAATAAAAATTACCCTCAATCAGAATGTCATTTATATTTCACAGGATCCTACTTCAACCCCTCGTCAGAGTTATAGCAATTTTTCCTCTACACCCCAAGAGATGGTCATTCAGCCAGTCCCCAAACAGGTCCAAAGGGAACTCATTAATGTTATGAGGAAACCCAAACTATTTTGTGGACAGGTCTATTCATTAGAAAAATTTTCCTGGTAATGATTACCCCCCCCCCCATGTAACTCATATGCATTATTCTTAGGTCTAAAATTTAAATTCAAAAATAATAGTCAATATTCTAGACTTCTCCCATGTCCCAGGTAGGCCAAAGAACCAAACTTTTGGTACTATTAACTTCATCCCATGAATCTAAACATCCTGCAACACAAAATGTACCTGTTCTGTATAGCTTATCTTTGAGAAGGAAAACTCTGACTAGAGAAGGAAAACTCTGACTAGAGAAGGAAAACTCTGACTCCAAAAAACCTCCGCTGCCTTGCGGCATACCTCTTCAGGGGAAAGGCTAAGGGAGTAAACCCCGACAGAAAATCCGGAGCCAGAGTCCCTAAGGCGGTTTGACGTTGTAGTCAACACCGGCAACTCCTGCGGCGCACCTGAAGCCAAGCTGTATTGACTCTGTCTTTCCCTTGGACCCTTCAGCTGCGAAGAGAGGGGGTTCTGCTGCATGGGCAACAGCAGACCCTCCATATCACCCTGCCCAGGCTCTGTAGCTTCAGCTTCACTGGAGAGGACACTCCAGCGTCATCGCAAGATGTCGATTCAGCACGGGAGGAGACAGATACCGTGTCACTCCCGAGTCGGACTGCACAGCCATTCTCGGCGGTGCAGATAGACTCTTAAGAAGCTACACCATCGTCTCTCGAGACGGACGGCTGCCGACGATCTTTGTAATCTCATGGACATGTGTTTTTATGGTCTTAGCACTTTAAAATAAGTAAAAATAAGAATCCTTAGGATATTCAATTTTTAAAAAATCTGGATAGAAATCAAAATGAAATAAAAAGAAATCACCATTTTTATTAAATCAACTCACAGGTTTTTTGAATAGATACCCTGAAGAGGGACTGCTGGCTCATATGATAACTCCATTTTTAGTTTTCTGGGGAACCGCCATACTGTTTTCCATAGTGGCTGCACCAGTCTGCGTTCCCACCAGCAGTGAACGAGGGTTCCCTTTCCTCCACCGCCTCTCCAACACTTGTTATTACCTGTCTTGTTGATAAAGAGGGACAAATATATGGTGATGGAAGGTGGTTTGACTTGGAGCGGTGGGCACACAATGCAATATACATATTATAGATCATAGAGATAAACATTTGACACCTATATGACCCTATTAACCATGTCACCTCAATAAATTCAATTAAAAAATCATCTCGCAGAATACGCCGAAGGATTATTTCAGTTGGAAGCAGATGAACATAAAAATGGCCTCTGGCCCTTTGTCTCCTACAGTTTGCTATCCTCCTGGGATCACCAGTCCTGGGTCCTTCAGGCGGCGTCATATGGAACATAGCCTGTGTGTTAGATGAGCCATGCACCAGCAAGGGTACAAGGCCATTGCCATGTATCTCACAAGTTCTTTGTTAACTTTTCTGTCGTGCCCCTTTGTTTTCTTATCAAGTTCTTTTCATAATACCAGCTCATTTTGCTTGTGTTGAGGGGATAAATAGAAAGGGGTTTATTTAATGTTAGGTTTTATCCACAGAAGGGCTAGAGATACAGCCAGGAAGCTGAGACTAAATATGATAGTTACTGGCAGGAAAAAAGGGAAAAGAATTTCAAGGGGAAGGTTAAAACTATGGTGATGAGTGGACTTGTATAACTGTTCCTCCCTCCACAAAAGTTTCTCTCAAAGCTTTTCATTGCGAACATTTTATGACTTCTCTCTTAGAAGAAGGATCCTTGGCAAGATGTTTCTAAGATACTTAGAGCAGTTGTGAAACAGGCTGTAATGTATAAATTATTTTTTATTCACTGTAATGTCACCTATAATACTAAAAATTCATGTATGTTTTTATACAACAAGCAATAATTAGGGAACCCCAGCCTTCAGTTCTCATTGAACGTATGCTACTGACATGCTGTGTGGGATTTTGGCATCCTAATTCCTATATCCACAAAATGGAAATATTAAAGAGGTAGTTTATTTTTCCAGCCTTCCCAGAAATGCTGAGAGAGAGAACCCAAACTATAAGTGTTAGAAACTTTAAAAAGTAAACTATGGAAATTTGAGAATTGATCTCAACAATACTTGAGAATGCATTTCCATTTGGGGTCATTTAATAGAAATCAAAAAAGGGACTGGATGATGAAGGTAAATGCCCATCTGCTAAGTAAACTTAGCATCTTGTAAACTTTCTTCCAGGAAGGCAAATAATCTTTGTGCTGAAGTATATTGACAGAGAGGGCAGCATTTAATATTTTTTTCAGAGACCATATCCGGAATGCTGTTGTGCTCCAAAATTCTTTCTTGCCACATTATTATATTTTTCCTGCAATCTTTGTGGGGTTTTCAGTAAAGGCACACCTTAACTCCGGGAAATAGAAAATCTGTCAGACATAATTTTTTTGCTCCTTTAAGAGCCAGAACCTATTGTCTGGGTCTTTTGAGTGTGTAAGTTATTTTTTATTCACTGTAATATCATCTCATAATACTAAAATGTCATTAAGTGTCTGTGCATCGACACTGGCATAATAAAGTTGCTGAGTAATGAAGAAATGAATCGGTAGAAGCCTGGAAGAAGGGTTCCAATTGTTTTATGATGGTCCTCTTTATTCAGAGAGAGCTGAAAGCCATCACATTAATAACACAAATCAATGAGGCTCAGAAACCACCATTCAGAGCTGTTCTGAAACAATTCAGAAATTCAGCATCTTTCCTGAATCCTTTATTAGCTTAAGTTTATAAATCTTCTGCACCGTTATTGCACTTCAATTGCAATAACGCCTTCCAAAATTTAGTCCTCAAAAACCTTACTCTCCCGATTCATTTCTCAGAAACTGCTCATTTTAACAGCCTGATTCATGTCCTTGTGAGATGTTTTTAAGGCAGTGAGAAATTTATAATCGGTTTTAAGTTTATACGTTTTCCAATAGCTTTTTATTGAGAATTGACTTAAGTCTCTCTATTTACCTTGTCAAGGCAGGGAAAGATGCAATGCATGTTTGTCCTTGTTTAAAACCAGTTTGAACTTAACTAAACAGCTTTGTGGAAGAAGGGACACTTTTCCCTTAGGAAATTTCAGATGACTTATAGTTAATGCTCTGCAACTCATTGGTTACCCATGGAGTTTGGAAACACCTTATTCTGGTTGACTCTTTCCAATCTCTTGGTTTTCACAGTCCATTTATGGTTACTGACAGGCTCTGGCATAAATATATTAAAAAAGAAAACAATAATTTTCTACCTGATCCAAACCTTTTATTATAAGAATTGTTGCAAACAGACAAAGCCTGGCTACATGCTATAAATTATAATGCTGACTCACAGAGTGGAAGTAAAAATGTTCTCTGTGTTTATTTTGCAAGACTGTAAATCAACGGGTGCAGGCTCTCTTTCTTACAAGACAGAGGGAGGCAGATAGAGAAAGGGATGAACAGAAAAATTTGGGCAAGAAAACTTCCTTTTTCTTAACACCCTTTAGAAAAGCAATTCTCTCATACCTTGGAAGCTCTAGGTGGAATACTGATGACCCCATCTTTGATTAAATCTTGGTGTTCTGATCACCAAAAATGATTCACCATCATAGAAAACCAAGAAAAAAATTAAGCTTAAAGGACCTTAAAAACCATATATACAACCAATTCTTTGACAGGCAAAATGAACCTGTCAAAGATAAACCACTTAGAGCTGGCCATGCAAAGGCATAAAATATCTACAATAGGACCCAGAGAAATTAACATCAACTTCCTCTAGTTTTGTGGTTGATGGGGATAAGTATAAGCAAAACACTCTTACTTCTGCTAGAGCATTCCTGTTAACTGGCTGAATATCTGGGAATGGAGAAATAAGTGTTCTCTATGGGAATTTAAACCCTTCAGGAAAGAAGAAGCTTGGTTAATCATGTAAGCCTAGTGTCTAGGGTCTGATTTAGGCATTCACTGATGCTCCCTTTAGAGCTACCACTCTCATGGTGGGTCCCACCTCCAGCCAGGTTATGGTAGGGCTAGCTCATTAAGCCAAATTATTGAATAGAAAATTAAATTAGTCCTGTGATTCTATAGCTAAGCTTCTCAAACTATAGGGAGCATAATAGCTACCTAGGACTTTATCCAAGATTCAGATTCTTGGATTGCACCCCATCAAAAATTGATTCAATGGGAACCCAAGACTCTGAATTTATAACAAATACCCCTGTGTCATTCTGAAAAAAATCATTTATGAATGTCATTCTTTGAAAAATTCTTGTCAATGTTTTGTAACTCAGGTCATTTGGGCAAAAAGGAGTCCAATTGTTAAGACACCCAAAACTGTATTCTCAAAGACTATCCTTGGAGAACAAAATGGGGGAGGGTATAGATGAGCAACTTTCATACAGTGCCTAAAGCCAAGAGTGTTGAGAGAAATCTTGTTAATTGAAACTGGGTAGATACATATTCAGATGGAATTATTACATGAAACATATATCCTCAAATGAGGAAAGATTGCTTTGTTTTGAGATCATGCAAAGGATTTCAAGTACATAAATTCAGGAATATTATAATTATGACATAAGCCCTAAGGTCTGATGGAGTTATTTTAGGCACCTTGCTCTACCTACCATAGTATGAAGGAACACGTGATGATAGTAAACACCTGCATTGAGTCATAGCCCTTCTAGGATGGGCCATGGCTTATAATCAGGAAAGGAGGTACTCTTTTCCTTCTCTAGAATCCCTGCTTCAGATATGTTTCATTTTTTTTTTGGCAAAAAAAAAAAAAAATAATAATAATAATAACAAAGCAATTTTTAAAATTGTATTCTGATATTTTAATGTCCTGACGCTTTCTGTGATCTCTTTTGATAGTTTTTACATTATTTGATCTTGAGTAAAGGAAAAGTACCTGGATTTCTTCCAGAATCAAATTTCTGAATGAGGTTGGGACAGTATGTGCATCAAGGTTAAAGGGGAGACTGAGCTGCAGTCACTAAGGACAGTTTCCTGCAGAACACATCAGCTGCTAATAGGTAACAGCATCCAGAGGAGAGTGCTGAGACCTGCCCAACTTCTAGTTTCACCAAAGCGGAAGGGGCTGTTTTGTGCCTATTCAGAAGCCAAGCCTGGTGTTCTCAGAGAAAATGAATCAACAGCTGGAAAATATACTCATAGGCTACTTTCCCAAATTATTTTCTGTCTCACATAATTAAAAACCCAAGCTAACATAATGTGACATATCAATTATACTTCAATATAAATTTTCAATAAAATATTTTAAAAGATCACAAACTTCTCTACTTTGGGAAGTAACTTCTCACCTTTAAAAAGGTTATGGCAATTATCGATCAGTGCCAAGCTAACATCTTTTTCAATAATTTTTTTGTGTAGACAGGTCTAATGTTGACATATAAAGAGCATCTGAGATTTGAGAAGGACATTTTTAACCCAACAAAGCTATGATTGTGATGCTTAAAAGGTCAATATGATTCAAATTACTTTAAAATGCTGCCATTCAGAAGAGAATTAGCTTAATCTTATCAGCCATGAGTATTTCAGACAAACAAAAAAGAAGTTAATTGGATTTTACTCAGTGAAAAGACTAATTGCACCCAGTTATGTGTCTTGAAATTGGCTAATTTTTATTAATTCATCCATCCATCTACTTATTCATTCATTCAATTTGAAATTTCATTATGTCATCTAGAAACCTGATTTCAACAGAACAGCTTTGTCTGAGGAGTTATGGCAAATTTGGATATAAAAATTGATGATTTTTACCATAACAGTACCAATAATGGCAAATTGAAATAATACATTCAATTCTTTTTTTGTATAATTCCCATAATTTTGTATAAATTCCATAAATTCTTTTCTTCATTGATGTGCTCATCATGGAGCAAAAGTGTTATTTTCAATCTATTTCTTTTTCTAAAAGGTTGAGAGACTCAAAATGCATTGCACGATAAAAGCTTTATTTCAGCTACTGTCATGAATGAGTAGAACTACAAAATATTTTCTAAATAAAGATGAAAATGAGGCTACATCTATTTAACATGTAGTGGTTTGTTTTTGTTATATTTAACTGAGAATAAACCACATTCAGCATTCAACCTCAATTCTCCGTGATAGGCTCCATTTATTTTAGAAGGACTGAACTCCATTCTTACAAACTACTCGGTGGCACTTCTGAATTTGTGCCTGAAAACTCTGACCATAGGTTTCAAATTCAATTCAGTTAAACACAAAAACCAGCCCTGTATAAAGGCAGACAAGATGATGGTCTTAGATATTGATACTGAAGAAACACTAACCAGACCTCATTGACTCTAAAATGTGAGCTGCCATCCTCCTTTCCAAATACATATTCTAAGAACATAGGTTGGGGAATTTTTATTAGTATTTTGTTTACATATCCACAAGGAGCATGGAACCTCGAGTCATTCACTGATGTATGCATTTGCTGAACATGTCCAGGAAGATGGCAGACCATATTTTGGAGTCAAGGAGTTCTACTAGAGTTTCTTCAGTCTCAACAGTAAGTCCATCATCTTGTCTGCCTGTATACAAGGCTGGGAGTCATTCACTAGTAAGGATGAACCTTGATGGACTGTTGTGTCCTAATACCTTAAAAACAGTTTTGCCTTGAACACATAGAAGGTTAGTCGCTGAACTTTTTAAATAGTAACACCTATACATGACTCAAAGATAAATAACCACAAGTGTGCAATGACAATTTCACCCCCTTCACCCTGCTTCCAACACTTCTCAAACCCAGGTAATTGCAGCTCTTTGTTTCTTACAAGTTTTTCTATTTGAGCCTCACAACGGCTCTATACTTTAAACAATATATGAGTAATGTGTTACACAAATAATATCCTTATGGGTTAATGGGGAACTGTGTCTATATTACTTCCATGTAGTAGAACAAGGTATTTGGGTCAGGTCACTTTATAGGGTAGAATGTGAAATTAATTCTCCGGTGATTAAGCCAATTGTAACTTTAGTGTCTTCTCTCCTTGGTAATGGAGGCAGCTCATTGCTAATATATATATATATATATATATATATATATATATATATATATATATATATATATATATATATATATACACATACATATATATGGAAATAAAATAAAGCAAGTTAGTACAAAGTTATAGCCCTTTATTCTATCTCATTTGCACATATACTGGTACAAAAATCTGTTTGCAATGATGAAAGAAAGGCACTGGGTGAAATGAGTTAAAAGATAATGAAACGATGTCTATTTTTAAGATCCATTAGCGACCAAACAGCTCTGACACTTTGACCTTATGCTATAAGCAAGGACTTTGCTTCTCCCTTGAGGAGCACTTTATGTGGCTTCGTGTTTGTTCACGTCTCCCCAAGAGTGAGGAAGGGGAACCTGGGTGCCTCAGTAGTGAGCTCTAGAGCGAGCAGATCTGCTGTGAAAGCACCGTGGGACGCCCTGCATGCAATGCTGGACATTAGGAATGTGCTGAAGGTTTTAAAATAGTGGAGAGATTTAAAAATACCGATGCTGGAGTCCCAGCTTGGAGATTCTGATTTTTTGATTGTTCAAGGTATCAGGAATTTTAAAAACTAGTACACAGCTAAGAATCACAGTCTTCGGGCAGGCTTTCCAACTTGGTGAATTGTCCTTGTTTTATACAAATAATGTATGCTAGGATCACTGGAGACATGGGATCCTAAATAGAAGGAAGCACATGGCAGAAAGGATGGCCTTATGAGTCAAGCCAGGGTATCATGCAGGAAAATCAGCATCCTATCAGCACAGTATCAACAAAAATAGGAATTATTCATCACAAAGTGACTCTTTAAGAGAGTCTAGTTGTCATTCTCTAACCAGTGATTAAAGTAGAATAAAAATATTCACAAACTGGTGGTAGCAAAGCAAATCATCAAACTTTTAATCCAGACACATGGAATATGCACTATTGAAGCAGAGACAGATTTCTTCCATATCAATTTGTCAATCAAAATTTAATATTTTAATGTTAATAATTTAATGTTTCCCTGATAATTTTTCAATATGTTTTAAATAAACTGACTAAATTTGATGAAATTGTATAAATTTTTAAAGGTTATCAAAGTATTAAGTTCAATTTGTGGTTCAGCTCATTAATTCAAGGCGGAAAATGTGCCATTTCTATCCACTAATGAGTGTATCTCTGTAATAGTGAATTTCAATGAAAATGATCTCATCTGAGGTGGGTAAATGTCATGTGAGAAAAAATTTTAATAAGCTGTCTTGAAACAAGATTGTCCCACTGTCTGTGATAGTGCCATCTTCCCAACACTTGATTGTTCTCCTGACCAGCTGATAGAACCACTGCTTTTATCTGCTTCCATTATTACTATGGTTCCAAAAGTTTCCATTGCGTAATTTAAACTCAGAAATTCTACAGCAGCTTATTTTACTCTTAGTCATTTCCCAAAATAAAGTTTCTTGGGCCAAAGGAAATATTAATAAAGGACTAACTAACTAGCATGTAGGTCAGTGCTGAGAGAAAGAGGCAGAGAGAGGGGGAAAAAAACAGTGAGTGAGCAAGAAACAAAGAGGCAGAGAGAGGAGAAAACTGAGAAGGAAAGAAGAGGTTTTCATTTATTTTAGGAAAATTCTAAGTCCCTTTTCTTCCTTACCTAGCAGAGAGCCTGTCCCATTCTCTATTTTTCTTCTTATTAGGAAAATTGAGTGCATTCACATTTTGTCTCGTTGCTTACATTATTGAAATTATACCAATTTACTTTATAGCTTCATTTACTTCATTTGTTTTTAACTTTCCTGACATCTGTTGGTTCATTCTGTAGTGTGATTTTATGAGTTTTTCTTTTTTTTTCTGGTCCTCTATATTTTTTATTGAATTTATTGGGATGACATTGGTTAAAAAATTATATAGGTTTTAGATATACAGTTCTACAACACATCATCTGTATACTATATTGCGTGGTCGCCACCACAAGTCAAGTCTCCTTCCATCACCATTTACCCCTCCCCTTTACACCACTCTACTTCCCTCACTCCCCTTCCCTCTGGTAATCATCACACTGTTGTCTGTGTCTGTGAGTCTTAATGACTTCATTTTCTCACCCAGCCCTCAGCCCCCTCCTTTCTGACAGCTGTTCTCTGTATCCATGAGTCTGTCTCCACTTAGTTTGTTCTCTGTATCCATGAGTCTGTCTCCACTTAGTTTGTTCTCTGTATCCATGAGTCTGTCTCCACTTAGTTTGTTCTCTGTATCCATGAGTCTGTCTCCACTTAGTTTGTTCTCTGTATCCATGAGTCTGTCTCCACTTAGTTTGTTAGTTTATTTTGTTCATTAGATTCCACATACAAGTGAAATCACCGGATTCTTGTCGTTCTCTGACTGGCTTATTTCACTTAGCATGATACTCTCCAGATCCATCTAAGCTATTGAAAAAGGTAAGAGTTCCTTCTTTTTTTATGGCAGAGTAAAATCCCATTGTGTAAATATACTACAGCATTTTTATCCATTCATCTACTGATGGGCAAATGAACAAATTAGAAGTTCTACTTTAAATGAACAATTTTAAAGTTCTACTTTTCTAATACCTAGAACAAGTTAAGTCCTCTTTTATTCTGCTAATTATACAAGAATCTTACAACATTTTACTTACACCTTCTTTACCCCTAACCCAAGATCTCTTGTGCCAAAATCACCTGGGATATTCATTCTAAACAGATGTTAGCTTTTCCAATCAATACTTTTTTCTTTTCAATTACATTTTATTGATTATGCTATTACAGTGGTCCTGATTTTCCCCCTTTACCCCCCTCCACCCAGTACACCCCACTACCTCAGGCAATCCCCACACCACTGTTCATGTCCATGGGTCATGCATGTAAGCTCTTTGGCTACTCCATTTCCTATACTGTATTTTGCATCCTTGTGGCTGTTCTGTAACTGCCTATTTGTACTCCTTAATCCCCCCACCTCTTCACCCATTCCTCCACACCCCCCTCCCATTTTGTAACCACCCCAAAATGCTCTCGATATCCATGATTCTTTCTCTGTTCTTCTTTTCTGCTTAGTCTGTTTTTTTTCGGATTCAATTGTTGATAGATTTATACTTTTTGCCATTTGATTATTCATAGTTTTGATCTTATTTCTCTTAAATAAGTCCTTTTAACATTTCATACAATAATGGTTTGGTAATGATAAACTCCTTTCATTTTTCCTTGTCTGGGAAGCTCTTTATCTGCCTTTCAGTTCTAAATGATACCTTGGCTGGGTAGAGCAATCTTGGCTGTAGGTCCCTGCTTTTCATGACTTTGAGTATTTCTTGCCAATCCCTTCTAGCCTGCAAAGTTTCTTTAGAGAAATCAGCTGACAGTCTTTTGGGAACTCCTCTGTACATAACTAACTTTTTTCCTCTCACTGGTATTAAGATTCTCTCTTTATCTTTAGCCTTTGGCATTCTAATTATGATGTGTCCTAGAGTGGACCTCTTTGCATCCATCTTATCTGGGACTCTCTGTGCAACCTGGGCTTGCATGTCTATTTCCTTCAGCAAATTAGAGAAGTTTTCTTTCATTGTATTTTCAAATACATTTCCAATGTTTTGCTCTTTCTCTTCTCCTTCTGGCACCCCTATGATGTGAATGTTGGGACACTTGAAGTTGTCCCAGAGGTTGCTTATACTACCCTAATCTTTTTGGATTCTTTTTTCTTCTTGTTCTAATTTGTTGTTTTTTGGTTCCTTATGTTCTATGTCATTGATTTGATTCTCAGCTTCATCCACTCTACTGTTGTTTCCCTGTAAATTGTTCTTTATTTCAATTAGTGTATCCTTCATTTCTGACTGAATCTGTTTTATGCTATTGTGGGCCTCACTAAGTTCCCTGAGCATCCTTATAACCAGTGTTTTGAATTCTGCATCTGATAGATTGCTTATCTCCATTTCATTTAGCTCTTTTTCTGGAGTTTTGATTTGTTCTTTCATTTCGGCCATGTTTCTTTGTCTCCTCATCTGGTAGCCTCCCTGTGTTTGTTTCTATGTATTACATAGATCTTCTTTGACTCTGTGTTGGTAATGTGGCCTAATGTAGTAAGTGGCCTAATGTAGTCAGTGTCCTTAGGGTCCAGTAGCACAGCCTCCCCTATCACTCAAGCTGGGTACTCAAGGTGTGCCCTTTGTGTAGGCTGAGTACACCCTCCTCTTGTAGTTGAGCCTTGGTTGCTGTTGGCAGATCAATGGAAGGGATTTATTCAGGCCAGTCAGCTGCAAGGACTGGTTGTGACCACTGACCACAAACCTCCACCCTCCATGGAGGATCAGCTGTGCCAGGGCAGGATGGAATTCTGTTATTTCTCTAAAGGAATTACTAGAAGCTGTTCTTCCAGAACACAGATAGGGAGAGACATGAGATAGGAAAGGGAAGTAGAGCAAAAACATAAAATAAAACAAAACAATAAATCTTTTACATTAAAAAAAATATTGATTGGGACTTCCAGTCAAGATGGCAGCATAGGCAGACATGGCTTGCCTCTGTGCAACCACATCAGAATTACTACTAGCCCTGGCTGGTGTGGCTCAGTGGATTGAGCGCCAGCCTACACACCAAAGGGCACCAGTTGGATTCCCAGTCAGGGCACATGCCTGGGTTGTGGGCCAGGCCCCCAGTTGGGGGTATGTGAGAGGCAACCACACATTGATGTTTCTCTCCCTCTCTTTCTCCATCTAAGTTGGAATCAAATGAATTCCACTTGGAGGACTAACTAGTTTTATTACATAGTTGCACTTAATGCCCTACCTTTAAATCATTTAATTTATGTAATTTCATAAAGTAAAAAACCTCTATATTTAAAGTTCATCTTTTCAGAATAAAATTATATTTTCTCTTATAAAATTGTATATCTAAATATATGCATATTAAGCTATCATTTTTATTTCTTTTAACTAAATTATTTTCACATGTTTTATAATTTGCATAATGTGGTGAGTGCTTGGTACCCTAGATAAAACTATGTTTCACAACAAAAAAAGTATCGTGAAATATTATAACAAATTTCTTATTTAATAAGGTACACTTAATTTTAGCTGCAGTACAATTCACTAATCCCATAATTATTTTTCCTATAACAAAAATTAACAATGATAAAGGCAAAAGATCAATTATAGATGATCAGGTGTCCATTGAACACCTTGGGTTGGACTTGCAAGTATAATAAATTACACTAGCATTGAAAATCTTTTGAAAAACATCTCTATTTGATTACTAGAATTAATTAACTTAGACATTTAATAAAACCTCATATTATTTTGTGATTTGTGACCTTGATGTGTGACCTTGAATAAGGCTCTAACCCTGTCTGGACCTCTGGTTCCTCCTGTGCACTGTGAGGGCTAAATTAAATTATCTTTTAAGATCCCTTCCAGTGTTATGACTTGGGTAAAGACAGACAATGAAATAAATATTATTTGCTGATTTTTGTGCTTAACTTTTCAATAAACTATGATTGCTGAACTTCAGCCAAGATCCCTTAAAGCCTCTTCAGGAGTTCCATGATTTTAGATACTTCTGATTATATGGGTTTGTTTTTCCTTAGGGTTACAAGTTTCCTCTAAAGCATGTGGATTTTGGGTAGCTTAACAAAAGTATTTTGGGAGAAGTACTTACAGTCCATGCCTGATTGAGACTGAGAAAATATTGTTTGATGCCTCAGCTACCCTGCCTTCCCCGTCCCAAGCCCTGAACTTCCTTTTTTTAGTGGAACAATAGAGAGAAGCAATTTTATTACTACCTAGATGCTCCAACCAAGTGGTGGGGTGGAGAACTCTGCTTACGCCTTCAGAGGCCCCTTGGGCTTGGCTATGAATAAATAATGGCAATGTTTATAGATTTCAAAAGAGATCCAAGGAACTACTTTCAGATCATTTTAAGACTGAATTCCAGTTGAATTGACTTTCAGGGTGACCAGTAGGTTAGTCTGGGAAGCAAGCGCAAGGACATGCTGAGGCTTTGATATGAATCTTGAAAGCACTGAGAGGTACAGAATTGGTCCATTCTGTAATGGCTTGAGTTCAGCCCAGAAAGGTGCGAGATGAGATCAGTAAGAAAGAGTCCATACCGGACAAGATGATCTAGACTGAGCACATGAAGAGCAGTGAGAAATGGTCACTCAGGAATAGCTTTTAAGGCTTCTGAAAACAATACAAGTATTCAAGTTTTATTGAGTTCTGAGTTCTATCTTATCATGGTCTGATTGTATTAAAATGATTTTGTTAATTCTTTGTCATATGCTTTCTGAATATAAATAATCCCAACTTAATTTTTGCCTTTGTAACACATTTTTGACTATCAAAATTATGATTTTATGTATTAATATTTATAAGTATTTTCCTTTTTGTCTGTGACATTGCTACTATGTTTAAAAATCCTTCCTGTGCCTCTAAATTATATAAACATTTAACTTTATTCTTTCTACATTTATATTTTTATACATTTAAATATTCAAACTGTTTCCTAGACGTTTTGGTATATGATGTTAGAGTAGGTTAATAAATTGTCCTCATTCTGTTCATTGAATAAATCATTCTGATCTTTTCCTCATTAATTTGAAAGATTATCTACATTATATAACAAATTCTTACATATCCTTGTGTCCCCTGATCTGTCTTGCTGCTTCATCGCTTGCTTTGTAATCACTTTGTTCCCTTATATGGAAAACCCCCTTGCAAAGGGAAAATTCCCCTACCCGATATTTTCTATCCAACTTTATTGCTGCTTCTCACAGCATATAATTTATTTCAGATAATCCTTAAAGTATTTTGATGTGTATTTTTAAAAATCTATTCACATGTAAAATAATCAATTAGTTCTGACTTGAGACAGCAGATTTAAAAAGAAAAAAATCAAATGGAAATGAGTTGAACCACATTCAAACTAATCTTTGCTAATCTGAAAGCCTTTAGAAAACTTACTATGTATCAATGAATGATTATTTTATTTATATGGTTTACTATCATCCAAAAGTTTATATAAATGTGCATTCAAATGGCCCTAGATATTGCTATCCAAATTAAACCATTTACCTTTTTTTGACAACTAAAATGTCTAATAATATATCATTGAAAGTCAATTTGATGCAGCTAATTTTGCAAAGCTGTTGGGTCAGCAGTGTGCTTACTTACAGGGAGGTGGTTGCCATCAGTACAGTGTTCCCCTTGTCCATGATTTTGCTTCATGCTGTTTCAGTTACCTATGGAAAACTGTGGTCTCAAAATATTAAGTTATAAATTCCAGGAATAAAAAATGTACATGCTTTAAACTGCACCCCATTCTGAGCAGTGTGATAAAATCGGATTAGCTCTTGTGCTATCACAATGCTTGTGTTCAGGTCATTCTTATTGTACTGAATAATGGCCCCAAAGCACAAGGGTAGTGATGCTGGCAATCTGGATATGCTAGAGAGAAGTCCTAAAGTGCTTCCTTTAAGTCAGCAATTTCAACCTTTTTCATGTCATGGCACACAGAAACTAATTACTCAAATTCTCCAGCACACCAAAAATAGAGATTTTTTTTTTTTGCCAATCTGTCAAAAAAAAATAGGTGTAATTTTGATTCATTCATACAGGATGGCTATTGTCACTTCTTTTATTTGACAATCTAAGGGAAAAGAGGTCAGTGCCCCTGACTACTTAGTCAGGTATTGCATGTTTTAAAATTTCTTGCAGTACACTGGTTGGAAATCGCTGCTTTAAGTGAAAAGGTAAGTACAGTATAATAAAATATTTTGAGAGAGACTACATTCACATAACTTGCCTTACAGTATGTTGGCCTCTTTTATTATTAGTTGTAAACTGCTGTGCCTAATTTATAAATGAATCTTTGTCATAGGTATGTATGTATAGGAAAAAATAAAGTATATATATATATAGGGTTCAATACTATTTGTGGTTTCAGGCATCTACTGGGTGTCTTGGAACATGTCCCCTGTGCATGGGAGACTATTGTAGCTTCATCCCCTTGTAGTCTTCTGACATATTTACAAGGACAATATTTTTTGGTAGAGTGAGGAAATATCCATTTTACCTGATATAGTTTGAGAGGTATAAAGAATGGCTCTATAGAAAAACATCTCCCTCTCTGACGCCTTATCTTTTCATTTGTTCTAGATTCCCTACCAGGAGGCTAGTCCATTGGTTCTAATTGTTCCGTATGAATGATTGCATCCCACCACTGTTCTCCCAGAGAAAGCAGGAAGGGACAGGAAGACAGTGAACAAAACTCTAAATTCAATGACTTCACGATTTTGCCTGGTGCCAAAACTGATTAAAGTTTTGCTTAGATCCCACAGTGACCTATATCAACCTTGCAAAAAATAAACTTCCGTTAGTGTTTGCACTTTTATCCCTTCCTATTCTGGGATGGGGTATTTTCCTTTTCAGCTTTGAAAAGGGATGTAAACTTTTCCAGCATCCTTGGAGCAAATGTCATGAGTGAATTGCAAGCTAAAAACTAAGCACTCTCTTGTCTTTGGATGTGAAATAATTGTTATTCTTTTCCTTTTCAGTTTCTTCTTTGTGGCATATGTGGAATATTGTGCGCCAAAAAAAAATCTGGACTTGTCGTAAGTTTTTGCTTTGTTCGTATTGTGCATTGAAGTATTTGAGAAATCAGAGTTCAGGAATGGAAATGATGGCTAGCCAACTTTCATACATTAAATGTTACTCATTTAGGATTAAAAAAAGACTGACAAATTAATCCTGGCTTTTTTTATTTTCAAAGAAAACCATCAAGATTATTAGGGATTATAATGAAAGAAAGTAGGAACGAAAGAAAGAAAGAAAGGAAGAAGGACTTAGACACATTTTTTAAATACATGAATATGCAATCCTTAATGACTTCTGTGGATGACAGTCTACAATTTTCCAATTTATAGACACCAAACATACACATGAATCGTTCAATAAGTTGAAAAAGACATACCTTGAGTTCATGCGAAATTTAACTGTTTAGGTATGGAACTGGGCCTAACGATTATGGCCTTTGTTTGACTATGAAGTTAATTTTACACAGCAGCAAAACAGCTGTGTTGTCATAGTTACAGTTCATTCCCAAAGATTTTTTATTTAATTTTATTTTATTACTGTGAATGCAAACCTAAGTGTTTTCAGATGTTTTATGGTGTTATCATGGGTTTCGGGGGTATAGAAGTGCTCCCCATTAACTGTAGAATTGGCAGGAGGACAACTTCTGGGTGCAGGAGTGTGGATTCCCCATTGCTTTCCCCGTCATTTTATGAGAGCTTGGGAAAAGGGGGAAAAAAAACATGGTTTATTTTATTGAGTATAATAAGAAAGATCATAGACCTTTAAATATTGGCAAAAAGAATACCATACATGAACCCTAGGAAATGATCTTTGAGCCTAAAAAGAGTTTCCACGGGGATACCAGTTATCTGAAAAGGGTAAAGGATGAAGAGTAATGCAGCTAGTTCGTTTAACTCCTTTTCAATCACATTTTCTCTGGGAAAATATCTATTGTGACAAAAAAGATGAAGGCCTCATTGCTTTAGACGTGTGAGGTGTAATGTTTAAAAATTACCTAAAGGGAAACCTTTGGATATTTTTCTTTTCTTGGAGGATTGTAATTTGCCTCTACAATTCTTCCCACCCCTCTTTAGACAGGGCCTTCATTCTTCCTACACCTTTCCTACCGTGACTCTTCATGGCTACGGGGTAACAATTTCTCAGAACTTGAATGGGAGAAAGAGTTGGGACGGTGGAGGGGAACTTGTGAGGTGTTGAGTCAGCTTGGCTTTCTCAAAGTTAACACTCCTTTCTTTCTGTCCTAATCAGATGATCCTCTTTTCCGCCTGCTGCATCTGTGGACTCATTGGGGGCATCCTGAATGTCCAGTTCCTTCGGGCAGTGATAAAGAAGACCTCTTCCCTCTACCCTCTGCAGATCGCCTCCATGTCTCTTGCCTGCATTGGGATTGGGGGCTGCACCCTCTCTTCATGGCTCACTTGCCGCCTCGCCAGCTATGAACAGCGGAGGATGTTCTCGGAAAGGGAGCATTCGCTGCATCACTCTCACGAGATGGCAGAGAAAGTGAGTCCTGTACCTTGTCCTCTCACGGCTGCTGTGTGAGGAAGACCGCAGTCAAATCTAGGCGAATTGGCTTGGCGCTTTACAGGAGAATGTGAGAAAGTACATTTTATGAAATGTCGGTCCTATTGGACTAAGAATAGGACTTTCTTTTCCTTTTTTTTTTCTCTCTGCAATTCTGGGCACACCTATTTTCAACATAATGTTGTAGCTTCTCTATACAAAAACACAGTAGTATTTAAATAGGATTTCATAAAATATTAAATGCCTTATAAATATGGATTTTTATGTATTATACGGAGGAAAAACATGAAACACATTCTCAAGTCAATGATGCCAGTTTTAGAAATGGGATGAATTCGCCTTTCTAGCCCACCCCTTGTGTCCATAAGTAGATGCATTTGATTATGTAAATTAGATTTTCAAGTATAAAAGGGCCTTTTAACAAGGCGACAAAAAGCCTTGCCTATCAGTGCAGAAATTACAATTCACATAAAGCTTCATTTAATTTTCATCTACAGTTCATGCATATCTGGGTAGCTTTGCTTGTATTTTACACAATGTTTCTTGCATAATTGTTTCATGAAACCCATTCAAACAGGAAGTTAAATTTACTGCAGAAAAGGACAAATGATAACAGTGAGCTGTCTGTGTTTCTACCATATTTGCACATACTTTTAGATTTAGTTCCTGCAACTGGATCTATTAAGGAACAGATAAAGCATTTCTGACATAAACTCAGTAAGATAATGGTCATATCACATTTTACTTGTTATCACAGAGATAAAACTGCATCACTACAGAATAGAAGAAAGAATAGCAAGAATTGCATATTTCTATATAGTGTTATTTTGAAGAAAAAGTATTTATTCTGTAGTTTTATGTTTTTATCTTGTATACAATCTATGCATTCAAAGAAGGAGAGTAAATGCTCTTAAATTGTTTCAAGAAAGCAACTTTAGACTCACATGTGTCTTTCAGAAAAAGAGCAAATAGTACAAATAGTAAGACTGGTGATTTAAAGAAATAGGTTGTTCAAAATAGATTATCATTATATATTTGGATAGTGGCTGTTTCATGCTCTATTTTTTATACTGGTGTGATTTATTTTCTGTGTATATGTTTGTGCAATATTTATTGTATAATTGTTATATTTATATTAGAGATTGAGGGCTATTGAAATAACCGACTTGCCAAGCTGCCCGGTGGTGCCCCCGACACCAGAGTTACCTACAAGGTATGCTGATTTCTAGGGAGTTACCTGTGCTGTAATGTCACTGCAGGAAGTGCTGCCTCTTCTAGGAAGCCATGGGGTCAGCAGATCAGTCTGGATTGATGCTGGATGTGGCTCCTCAAAGTGTCACCTTCATGAGAGCTACTTTGAGGACCAGACATAAACTTACATGGCAGTTTTGAAGCTTGAAAGTTGGTTGAGTATTTAAAATATCCAGCCTGCCTATAGGCATCCAAACACACTTCTGCTTGGATGATTCATGACTCCTTTATTCTCTGCTACATCATTGATTCTGACTCAGTATCATCATTCTCAGTCCAGAGTTTTGTTTTTAATAATAGATGTACCTGATAAAGACAAACTGTATCTCCCTCATGCCAAAGCCGCATGAGCAGATAAGTCTGACACCAATGCAGTAAAAATCCTGTATGAAAACTTTCTTTTTGTAAAATTATCTGATTGATACCTTTCAAATTTATCTTTCACATTTTGGATTGCTGAAAATAGTTGCCATTTTTGGTTTGGTTAAACAATATAATTGGAAATACAGAAAGTCACGTAGATACTGTGACTCAATTGCAAAAAAATATCCATTTGCAAATACTCCCATTTGGTCAGGTTCATATTTAAAGTATAATCTTCTTGTTAAATTGGACATGCCTACTTGCAAATAAACTATGATACTCATCCATTTAAAAACTGATTTTCATTGTTATCATCTATGAGTGATTTTATTGTATCTATAATAGGGTGAATTTAATGAAGAAAATTTGTTTTTTTGTTAAGATTTTTAAAAACTGGATTTTAATCCTGCAATAAAATTGTTTTAGAATTACATTATTAATTAGTTTTTTAATAGTTTTAAAGCTGCATTATTAATACAATGTCATTTTAGGAGAAGAAAAGAACTAAGAAAGTTAATTCTTATACGTTCATTAGGAAATTGTATTTTTGTTTTAGTAGGAGAAATAGGAGAAGATGTATGAGTAAATTTTGTTAAAGATCACTTTGTTTTGGAAGAATTGTTTCTACTTATCTTGCCACCAACACTGAGATCTTGAATGAAACCTTAAATCAATTTTCTTTTTTAAAAAACATAATTTATTTATTTGTTTCTTTATTTTACTTTATTTTATTTTATTTTATTAGAGAGAGGGGAAAGGAGAAAGAGAGGGAGAGAAACATCACTGTGTGGTTGCCTCTCACTCACACCCCCAACTGGGGACCTGATGTGCAATGTAGTAATGTTCTCTGACTGGGAATCGAACCAGCGACACTTGGCTCGCAGGCCGACGCTCAATCCACTGAGCCACAGCAGCCAGGGCCTAAATCAATTTTCTTATTTGTTAACTTAACAACAGCCCAGTAATCTCAGTGTATTTTAGATGTCCTTCCACCCTACATATCTCTAGCAGACCCAGCTCCTCAATTAGCTGAACCATCGCCAGACCACAGAGGCTGGCCTCTAGCTCTAAAGGATGCTCTCTACTTCCAGTCAGAGCCTTTTTGCTAAAGGAGTTTGAGTTTTTAGGACTTTTAAAAAATTGTAATTCCTTAGTGCCTTACTAGGGGAGCTATAATGGATGCCCAGGACAAGACAACCAACCCCCTACAGCCTGGAAGGAGCCAGGGTACTTTGCGTGGAAAGACAGGTCTTGATACGAGAGGAAAATTTTCCTAACGTCTATTGTCTCCTTTCCCAGAATTTTCTTGAAAACAAAAAAACAAAAACAAAAACAAAAACTCTACCCCATCTTCTAAAAGACAGCAAAGTTTTCAAAAGTCATGTTCAAACACAAAGCCAATTCCTCTCTTCAAGTACCTCATGGCTCCTCCTAAGGAACATTCTAAACCATCCAATACAAAAAAAAGCAAGTGTTGCAACTATATTTTACCTTCTGTATTGAATTTTGAAAGAGAAAAGATGAAAAGTGAAGCATGGATAACTTGTTATTTTCAATTAAATATTTGGAAGAATGTCTAAAGTTTATAAAAGCAAACACTTTATTTTGTGATTATTAGTTCATCCAAACAGAAAGTAGATATAAACTGATAGGCATGAGATATTTGAGAAAATAAATTTCATTTGAATTATTCTTTACCGCTCTGTTGCAAGTAGGCTTGTTCAAGTGAGGAAAGATGTTGTTTTCTATTTTTAGATAGTTTTGCCTAAATTGTATTTATAATATGGCACATTAACCATTATAAATGTGAACAGGCCTCACATCTCACTACATTTTATTGTGTAGGGAAGAATTTAATGTTTAATAAAACATGAATTTAAAGCTCCTAACTTATTTTTAATTAACATATTTTCTATCATTGCAAATGGAACTTTTTATGTTAGGTCATCTTTTATATTTAAATTTTCATTGCTATCTCATGCAGTTTTCTTATTAACTTAGGAATTGATCCCTTAAAAAACGTGTTGTGTTCTACTTGTTTTTTTGTTACTGTATGAGTGACAGTGTCATAAAAAAATAAGCTTTCCACTGTGATTTATTAGTGAGCCATAGGTACAAATAAGCAATGATTCCCTAGTGTGATCCAATCCTTTTTCAGTTCTTAGCAAAAAGGGCCACATACTTTTCTATAGAATGAAGGCAACTCCTAGTTGGCTCTTTGTTAAGGGGCTCAGCAGACAAGCCTCTACATTAGAGAAACTTAGGCATATAACCATCTTCTTATTTGTAGGTGAGGTCTTTCCAAAATAGAGTTGAGGAATGAAAAGGGAAACTCAGGACTGGAGAGAGATTGCACTTTTTGGGGGGCAGAAGACTTTAGTCTCAGAGACTGTCACTTCAGTATTTTCATGTGCCCCGAGATGGCATGAAATGTTATTTCCTCAAATGCAACATCAGTACCAATCCCTGTCCTTCCCCCAAACCCAGCAAGTTCTTCAATGGCTTCAAATTTCTGTTTTGCAAACCCATTAATCAAATCAATGTCTTACTCTGAAAGAAACTGTAATTAATTAATGTTATTTTCCTAACAGGAAATGACAGACGGCATAAGCAATGGAGGACCCCAACTGATATTTAATGGAAGAGTGTAAGCAATGTTTTAAAGAACTGAACATTTTTTAGGATTTTCATGAGGCAAGGAAATACCAAAGGACTGGGAGATAAAACTGAAACAGTTCTTGTATTTGCCGTTCTCTCCTGAGCACCCACTATAATTATTCTTCCTCAATTTTGCCTCACTTACATCTTCAGCTTTTTTTATTGTGTGAAAAACTTTCCAGAAATCTTCTAGGACCATAATTTCAACATTTTCCGGATGGCTCTTGAAAAGACTTTTCAAGAAAAAAAATAAAAAGAAATAGATAAAACAGAAAGATACATATTCTATACAAACACTCTTTGACTAGCATGAGTGTTAGATTTGTCATGATGTATTTCATATAAGTAATCAAAATTGCAAATATAAAGAAATAACAATAACTTAATGAGTCTTTGTTTTGAAAGATGATGGTTTCAAGAACACCGCAATTCATAACCTCAGCAATGCCTTGTTGTAAAAACATTGTAATTATTTTCAACTTGAATAAATTATATTTCCTAATTTATTTGTAAATGACAAAAAACTTGAAGCATACAAAGAATTTTAGAGAAAGTATACTAATCTGTATGATATTTTTGCATTTTTGCACAAGAGTGAAAAGTTGTAAATTAATATTATTTAAGGCAAATAAACATGTATTGATCATATTGTGCAGATTGATCTGCGTTTTCATGAATGAGCCTAAGAATAAAAAGTATATGTGTGTATGTACATATATATACTATAAACATTGACAATATATACAGCACATATGTATAGATAGGATTCATGAGTGTGAATAGGTAGTAGAAAAAAATTTGTGATGCTGTGAAGATATTATCAAGATTCCATTCTCACAGAGTTTGGAAGGCAATTGTTCATGGCTTTTCTATGCCAATGAAATCACATATTTGAATTTCTATTAAATTTGTTTATTTTTATTCTTTTTAATATGTCTGCTGTGTGTACATATTATTGTGGCTGAGATTTTTACTGATCTGAACAGTGCAGTATAAAGATAAATTACTTAATTATTTGGCTATTTTACTGTTATTATGGTATTTATGGTAATAGCAATATTAATAGTGATTTATAAGCATAACTTTAAATTATATACTTCCACATTCATAAATATAGAAATAATTACTTATGATTATTCATGATAAATACATTTTAAACAATTACAGCCCAAGTAAATTATATGAAAAGGAGACATATGCCCAAATGATGAAGTTATAATTAGCTTTGCTATAATTTAGTGTTTTGTTTGCTTTATAGTTCACATGGACTAATACAGACAAACCATTTTTAAGAATGCGTATATCCAAAGAATCCAAAAAAGTTCTCTGTAGAAGGAAATTAAAAGATAGGCTTACATTTTCATAGCAAGATTCAATTCTTCCATGATGGAATGTTCAAATAGCAACCTATGACAGTATGCATAAGCAAGAAAATAGCATGGTCTTTGAAAATATTTATAAGAATATAACCTCTGGAAGCACATAAAGAACTGTGATATTTTAAAATATATAACTCTCACTGTATTGCATACTTTTATTTTTTCCCGAAAGCTAATCAATTTGCAACTCATTTTTCTGTGTTACATTACTGAACCATAAGTAAATCAACACCTTTAATATCCAGTATGAGGACATGTTATAATTCAGAGGCAAAATATGGATTTTAATTCTGCTAAAAAAAGGTTAATTCCAGTTAATGGTAATCCAAAGGTCTTTTATTTTAGAACATCATAATCACTTACCATTGTTAAATGAGCTCGTAAAAAATTCTTGGCTGTATATAGTCAAAAGAAATAGCTGGACTATGGTTGTGTGGTGTAGTTTTTGAAGTCTCCCAACTCATTTGGATAACTTCATTACCCAGTAGATTTCCGACATTGCCATAAATGCAACCTAAGATAGTGAATCATAGTCACCACTGTTCACTGTGGGCCATAGCAGGCATGATCTTTGTTTCTGAAAATCTAAACTGTACAATGCAGGTATTTCGTGGTTGTGGTCTTACTGAGTTTATTCAAGAATGTAGTTTTGTGCTGAAAGAATAACCACCTACTCCAATTTTAGATGGCATTTCCTTGTAAACACGTTTGTGCAATACAGTTATAAGACGTCAGTAAGATGTTTGAATGCCTTTGAAATAATTTATGGAATCACACTTAAAGGCCAAAAGTAGGCATATCACTGCTTTGATGTAGATTTAAGAAGAAGTACAGTCATCACAATTTTCTAAATAGTCTACAGTATATTTAACCAAGTATAGCTATATCTTTAAATATAAGTTATTTTAACCCAATATTTTCAGGAGTCAGTTATTTAGAGTGATATACTTGGGATGTGTAGTAATTCTTTTTGAGACAGGTAGGGAAATTTAGGAAGATATTATTGCAATACTTGAAAATTTTTCACAATACATTGAATTATGAACTAGAATATTTTTACATCACTACATTAGAATTTTAGTATGAGCCTACTCTTGGGAAAAAGTAATGTCATACTAAAATAGAAAAAATATGTGAAACTGGTGTGGTAGTGTGCTGTACAGACTTGCGACAAAACATGTGGTTATTATAGCATAAAAGAATAAAAATGGACTCATCTTGGAATTTTTCTTAACATATATGTGTGTGTATGTATACATACCTACACAAAAATATACACAATTGTTTAAAAGTGGAACATGGTATGATGACTCTATTGATATGTCCATGTAATAAAATAGTGTGTTTTGAAACTATATATGGTGTGGGCTTTCTTTTCATCATGATACAAAAAATAATTTCCTCCAATGACTTGATGAATGAATGTTCTGTTCTGAGTTTGACAGGGGACAGGAGGCAGAGATGGTCCCAGCTGGAGTATGGAATTAAGAAAAGGTACTATTTGAGATAGGATAGATTAGAGTATGCTCAAATAGAGAGAGAGTGGTTGATGATACAGGACAAAATGGGCATAATTGGAAAGTGAGATCCCTGAGGAGGCAGAAGGAAATAAGATCAAGTCACAAGAGACAGAATTAACTATAGATACGACTGAGATAACAGATCTCACAAATGAAACCACAATCCAGATGGCCCCTGATTTTCAATGACTCAATTTTGGATTTTTCAACTTTCTGATGGTGCAGAAGTCATGTGCATTCAGCAGAAACTGCACTTCGAAGTCTGAATTTTGCTCTTCTCCTGAGCTACGACATGCAGTGTGATACTCTCTCCTGATGCTGGGCAGCAGTGCCCACCTCTCTCAGTCAGCCACACAATTACGGGGGCGAAGAACCGCTACTCGGCAGCATCCTATACCACCAGTGGTTTTTGGATATTGTGCTTTGTGATTTCTCATCCTCATGCCTACACAATGGCCGTATATGTCTCCTGCTTCTGATGAAAAGAAGAGGAAGGCAATTACAGCTGCTCTTTGACTATAGTGGGATTACATCCTGATATTTTGAGTATTCTGAGCACGTTTAAGGTAGGTAGGCTCAGAGCTCTGATATTTGATAGTTCGATGTTTTCAATGCATTTTGCAAATGATATTTTCAACTTATGATGGGTTTAGCATGATGTAACTCCATTGTCAGTCGAGGGACTTAGAGGACTCTGCTAATCTAGTTGGTTGCTGCTGGCATTTGAGGTGGACAGGTGGTTCACTGTGCAGACTGTCCTATGTATTTCAGGTCATTATGCACCTCTGGCTCCACCCACTAATGCCAGGAGGACACCCCAGTTGGAACCACCAAAAATGTCCTAACACATTTTTACCTAGATCTTTGGTAGGGAATTATTGCCCCCTAAATTTAGAACCGCCCGAAATAGCCTCTGAACATGATCCAGAGCAGCCAATGTTAATGCAGACTTGACCTGCTCAGAATAACAAACTCACTATTTTAAGGTCTGCCTATACACTCTGATGTAATAGCCACTATCCTGTCTCATGTGATTATTTAAATTTAAATATAAATAAACACAAAAGCAAATATTCAGTTTCTTAGTTGAACTAGCCACATTCCCAGGGCTGAATAGCCATATATGGACAATAGTAGTAGCAAATTTCCATCATCTCAGAAAGTCTTATTGGACAATGCTAGTCAAAAGCACATACCATGGCTGCTGTGGCTCAGTGGATTGAGTGTCGGCCTGCTAACCAAGTGTTGCTGGTTCGATTCCCAGTCAGGGCACATGACTACGTTGCACGTCAGGTCCCCTGTTGGGGGCGCGAGTGAGAGGCAACCACACAGTGATGTTTCTCTCCCTCTCTTTCTACTTTCCCTTCTCTCTAAAAATAAATAAATAAACAAACAAATAAATATAAATAAATAAATAAAAAGATCACCTCTTACTTCAAAAAAAAAAAAAGCACATAGAGGGGCCCTGGCCAGGTAACTGCTGGTTAGAGCGTTGACCCAAGGTTGCAGGTTTGATCCCCAGTCAGGGCACATACAAGAATCAACCAATGAATGTATCAATGAGTGGAACAACAAATCAATGTCTTGATGTCTCTCTCCCTCTCTTCCTCTCTCAAATCAATCAATAAAAAAATTTTAAAGCTATTAAAAAACTGCACACAGAGAAGAAATGATTCAGAAGCCTCAGTATTTATACAGATTCTGCCACCGTCAACCAGTTATCACCATAACAGAATGGCAGAGAATTTGAAGGTGATGGGCCAGTTCAATTCATGTGCTGAACACAACTAGCAAAAACTCCCCAAAATACAGTGTAAGCCAAACCTGCAATAAAATTGAGAAATTGCTTTATAGATTTCATGGTTCAAAAAAAAATCTGTTCATGGAGAAATTTCACTAAATCACTAAATATTTTCTGTTTGACAGATAAAATGAGATGTTATGTAACTCCAATTTTTGAAGAAATTTATTCACCTTATTGCCATGCGTCAGTGAAAACGTCTACGTTTCTTGAGCTTGGGAAGGTGAGAACAACAATATGCCACTCTCTGCATTTTTCATTGATTTAGCTCAAAAGTAGCATGCTTAGAAACCATATGTCCCAAACTATTTCAAAAATTTTTCAAAGGTTGTTTAGCAAACACATTTCAGAAACTTAGAGAGAGCATCTTAAGTACCATTTGGTTAGAACACAGTTTTCAAACGAAGTTTTGAACTTGACATTACTTTACTCTTCTCTTCCTTAAATCATTTTTCTGGAAACATATGTAATATTTCTCACTCAAAGTATATGACAGCCAAGAAATTCAATTATTCCAAATCCATAAATCACAGGTTGTCAGTTAGTGATAGCAGAGGAAACCAATTCAGAAACTGCTTGGAAATGTATATGCCAGGAAAATTATTTATGAAATATAAGTCTTTTACCAGGAGTGTATTTCCCAAGAAATATACTATGAAAAGTCAAATTCTAGATTCTAAAAAAAAAGTTATTTTAATGTTTTAACAATTAAATATCATCTATATCAACTAATGATAGACAGATAGCTTTCATTTAACTGGAAATCTTTAAAAACCAGGATCTATATTTATTTTCTTCACATCAGCTATGAACTATTGATCTTAAAGTTTAATTTCTTCATTACTACCCAAAGGTTCTGCTTCTTTGCCACACAATATATTGCAAGCCCTAACCCCTAAATTTAAAATGTATTGTGTTACTGAAAATTGCCTGAGTTGCTCTAGATCTTGCCTGAAGCTTCATAGAGAAAGCTAAAATACTGTCAATCTGAAACAAATCTTCCTTTAACCACAAGGAATCAGGACTCATGACTGCTCCTTGTTATCAGTCAGTCAGGATATTGGTCCCCACCTTACTCAGTAAGACAGAGGTGCTCCTCATTCCACAATATCCTGAAAGAGGGCTAGAAGAAACGCCTTAGTGCCTTCAAGGTTACTGCCCACGATTTAAAAAAAAAAAAAAAAGCTACATTTTTCTTTGTGGATGGCTTTTTCAGCCAACACTATCCCTCACTCTGCCTCTCATTATAAGTCAGCCAAGCAAAGAGGTAACACTCAACCTTAACATATAAACACAGTCTACAGGTTCTCTGCTGTCTAGATGTCTCCTACCCTCATTACAATTCAGTCTTTTAAGATCTGAGCTTCCCTGGCTTTTCTGGCTTTTAGGTATATGAGGTTTGTCAAGAAGCTATCCAGCCATTTAATATGAAAAATAAAGACATCTGTTGAGGAAGATACAAGATACAAAAAACATGGCCCATAGGACAGTGATGTCTCACTCAGTCCCCTTCAAAGTAGGCACCTTGGAACATCACACAGTTCTCCCTGTGTCTCTTCCACTGTTCAAAACACTGCAAAGTCCTTTGTTGGAATCACCATCAGCTGCCCCCGCGCTTGAACCTGAGACTTTATTTTTCTAGTTGTCAAGCTTTGACTGCTGCACCGAGTTATTTCACTCTGGGCATTCAGGATTATTTAACAGGACTCTTTACACCTACATCAGCCCGGGAAAACCAGCCTTGGTCACTGGGCCAGCAGCACCACGTGACAGGAGCAGTCATCTGCACACAGCCATGTACTGAAACTGGAAACAGGAATTCAAAGGAAGGGTCTCAGAAAACTAAACAGAAGACTTGAGCTTCCTATTCCCTGAGTGTAAAGAAGGTGGAAAATCTAGGAGTTCATTGTAGACAAGCAGGAGCTGTGAGTGAGAAGCTGGGGCAAGACCATTTTCACCCTGGGCTTCATTCAGTAAGCTACAAAGACAACTAATTTTGTCATGAACAAAACTCCTTTTTTGTATGTAAGATATGATGATTTCTCATAGTATATATATTTTTTAATATCTTGTTTAGCCTACTTACCTGCACAATAGAACATCAAAGGAGGAGGTCTGATTCAAGCAGAGCTAACACTCGGTATCATACTAACGTGGATCTGGTACAAGACAGTGGGAATCACAATGAAAAATGTCAAGGGAAATTGAGACACAAGAGGATAAAGTTTTCATTAGTCAGTGGTTCTCCTCACCCAGAAATACCCTTTTCAGTATGAAATCAGATCTTTCATGTAGCCTTCCCTTGCAAAGTTGTGCAGGCTGTTGCATTCTTTTAGGACTGAGGAAGCCCATTCTTTGCCCCTGGATAAAAAGAAATTTATTATTGTAATAATTTCCAAAGCACAGAAATATTAAGAACACCCTGTGGCCTCTAATGAGGGAGTCTAAAGTATGATCCATTAGTATGCATTTTGTTTAATGACTTGAGACTGAATTATATTTCAAAATGCCCCGTGTCTAAATTTCATTCTTATCTACTTTCCACTCTCAAACTTTCCATATCATGTTGTTTGGAATATATTTAATGTCAAGGATCTGTGAGTTTGCGCGCGCGCACACACACACACACACACACACACACACACACACACACACACATTCTGCAGCCAGCAGGTGGTTTATTAAACTACAGCTTTAAAATAATATTCCAAAAAATAAAAAAGGAAACAGTGTTCTATTTTTTGTTCTACAATGAGCTAAAGACAGATGGAAGTAAATGAGGATATTCATAGGCCCTCTTAAAAGCACCATGGTTAAATTTATTGGCCAAATTCCTGGGGTTTGAAAACTTTGAAAGAGGGAAGTTGAAACACTATTGCAGTAAGATCTAACCGGGAAGGAAATGGGTTCTTACAAGAAATGCTGACCCTGGTTTTCATACAAAGATGGTATAAATTACACAAAGATGGCATTATAACCTCAGAAAATGGCCCACCCACTTCCGATACCTTCTTTACTCCTTCCCAGCCATCATTAATGCTCATAGCTAATGTGCTCATGCACATAGTCAAACACACATCAAAAGTTAATTTTATTATTTAAGTGAATCCTTTCAAACTAGAACCTTCCATCCAAACAGGCTATGTAATTGCCTCCTTGATTGATAAATACGTATCTAGATAAATACTTGCAACTTCAGGTGAAGCTATAACATTGATATGATTTTATCAAAGTCCATATTTGAAAGTTCAGGTTTAAAACATATATATGTTATAGGTATATATGATTATAGGTAAAATTAGGAAATACAATGAGGTCTGTCCGGAAAAAGTCCAGCCATTGTTTATACAATGAGAATAGTTTGCAGGACATCCATGTAACCGGGCAGCCAAGGAGCATGGCCCAGAATGCGCATGTGTAAGCAATGAGGACTTCATTTTAAGCATGGTTATCCATCTACAAGTTCAACAATCTAATAAGAGAGCAAGAAGGGCTTTCAGAGTCAAAAAATGATCCTAAGTCCTCTTTTGAAGGATTATAGGTAAAAACAAGCTGTCAGTAAATAGTTGCTTTGATTTTTGCCATTCCTACACTACCTCGTGCTGAAGTGAAACTTTACAAATTTAAAGCTCACGTTTGCCATCTGCTGACGTATTTGTGAATTACAAGGGGCCTGCGTCAACCAGTAGCTGGTGGATATACGTTTGTGTTCAAATTTTTGTTTTTTATTTTTTTATTTCCAAAAATTATTAGGCAAATTTTAAACAAGCATTTTCATCAGAAGCACTGTATTTCACAATTTCACTATTAAAAAAAATTCCAAACTAAACACGTTTATTTCAAACAACAAATTTGTGTTCAACTTATTTTAATTCTTCCTAATGATGAAGTTGCAAATTTGTATCTCAGTATACCTAGTGCATATATCCAGTGAATTTTATCAATAAAATATTTAAGAGGATACTACATAGAATCTTTGTATATAGATTGCTTATAATAGCAGTACATTGAAGAGGAGCTGAAATTAATCATGCAAATAACACCACAACAAAACAAAACAAAAAATCATTCCCAGAGGAGGAGCCAAAGTATTCTCCAGTTTTTATTCATTCTCCTATCTAACATTTTTCTTGTCAGTCAAGGGCTCTACCTTGCTCTTCATTCAAGAAGGTCATATGCTTTTTAAGATGGTATGTTTCATCCACATTGTCCAGTTAGTTGGCATATAATTGTTCATAATATTTTCTTACAATCCTTCATATTTCTTTGGTGTCAGTTGTTATTTCTCCTCTTTCATTTCTGATTTTACTTATTTGGGTCCTTTCTCTTTTTTCTTGATGCATCTGGTTAAAGGTTTGTCCATTTCATTTCATTTTTCAAAGAACCGACTCTTGGATTCATTGATCTTTTGTATCATTTTTTTTAAGGCTCTGTTGCATTTCATTCTGCTCTAATCTTAATTATTTCCTTCCTTCTACTCACTTTGGGCTTTGTTTGTTGTTCCTTTTCAACAACAAACAATGTATGAAGTTAGATTGTTTATTTGAGCTCTTTCTTGTTTGTTTTTTTTTTTTCCTTGTTTTTTTGAGATAGACCTGTAATGCTATTAATTTCCCTCTTAGGATTGCTTTCCCAGTGTCCCACAGATTTTGGATTGTTGTGTCCTCATTTTCATTTGTTTCAAGGTATTGTTTGACTTCTTCCTTGATCTTGTTGTTGAACTATTCATTGTTTAATAACACGTTATTCAGCTTCCATGGTTTTGTGTGTTTTCAGTGTTCTTCTGATTGATTTCTAGTTTCATAGCATTGTGATCAGAAAAGATGCTTGATATGATTTCAATCTTCTTAAATATATTGACTTGTTTTGTGTCCTAACATGTGGTCTATCCTAGAAGACATTCCATGTGCACTTGAAAAGTGTGTATATTCTGCTGCTTTGGGTTGAAATGCTCTGAAGATATCAATTAAATCTATCTGGTCTAGTGTATCATTTAAGGCTGCTGTCTCCTTGTTGATTTTCTGTCTGAAAGATCCATCCATTGATGTCAATGGGGTGTTAAAACCCCCGACTATGACAGTATTCCTGTTGATCTCTCCCTTTATGTCCATCAAGATTTGCTTTACATATTTAGGTGCTTTCATATTGGGTGTGTAAATGTTTACCAGGATAATATCCTCTTGTTTGGATTATTCTCTTTATTATTATGTAGCATCTTTCTTTGTCTCTTACTATATAGCCTTGGTTTTAAAGTCTATTTTGTCAGATATCAGTACTGCTACCACAGCTCTTTTTTTCTTTTGCATTTACATGAAATATCTTTTTCCAATCCTTCACTTTCATTCTGAGGTGGGTCTCTTGTAGACAGCACATATATGAGTCATGGTTTTTTTGTTATGTTTTATCTATTCAGCAGAGGTTATTCAGAGAGTAGTGCTCTTCTGCCTGACAGAGATGGCTCCAGCAGTATGGGGGATGATGACTCAGCACAGGGATCCTGGCGGCTGTCCCCTCAGTAATATCCCTAGAGTCACCAACCCCAGACTCTCCTCAAGTCTTTAGTCCACCCTGCCCCTGTTTTGCTGGAACCCAGGGTAAGTGGTTACAAATAAAAATTTTGTACATTAGCCCTTTAAGAGGCTCTATGGGTCTCCAGCTGTCTCTCCCTGGCAGACAGAAACCACACTGTTTTTCACAGCTGGATGTTATCTGGGTTTCTTTCCGGCTCTGGTGCTGAAGGCTAGGGAGCCCAGCTTGTGGTTTAGCCCCACACTTCTCAGGGGGAGCCCCCAGTTGCTGAAGTAGCCCTCCAGCACTTCAACTGCCACGCATGGGAGCCCAGACAACCCTCTCCTATCTCCTCTACACGTCCTTTCAGTCATGTTGTGGTGAAGTCATTTCTTCTGCCTGTCCATGGTTATAAGGTTTCTCTTCCACTAATGTTCAGTTGGTTATTCTACATGATTTCTCTACAATTTAGCTGTAATTCCATAGTGGTCCTGGGAGGAGGTTAGTGTAACTTCCACTTACTCCTCTGCCATCTTGGATCCACCTGGGTTAGATTCTTTGATTAACACCAATGTGTCCTTGGGCAGGTCACTCATTCACTCATTCAAGAAATATGTGCTAGGCACTAGGCTTGTGGCTGCTAACAATAGAGATAGGATTGCCCCATTCATGGGGCTGACATTTTTTAATCTTCACTAGAATCTGGTCTCCTTATTGATAAACATATATAGTAATTAAAATAGATGCATAAATATTATGTGTTGGTGATTTTTATACAGCATGGAAGGTTTGTAATGAAGCTTAACTATGATGATGATGGTGGTGGTTGTGAGGCTGATGAAATCGTTCATTCTACCAATTTTATAAAATCGACCATAAGGGTGATGAAACCCTTCCTATCAGTACTATTATTACTCTTTATCTAGTGGGAGGGCATTTAGGCACTTCCAATGCCCATATGGTATATGATAGAAGTAGCCCCTGATACTCTCTTAGACAAAAACAAAACAAAACAAAAAACAACCAAAGTATTGATATCAGAAGCATTCTATGCATTGGATGGCCATTGTGCAAGTTTTAGAATCTAGACAGGAGGCTGTGTGTGTCCTTCTCTCAGTCAGAAACCTGCACAGCCACCAGGAAAGCAAACCTCTAACCTGTGAGCAGATGAGCACATGGGACCACACCTGACCACAGATGTTCCTGGGAGTCCAGCTGAGCCCTGGCCAAATTTGTATCCACAGAATTATGAGCCAAATTAATGGGTACTCCAAGCCACTGAATTTGGGGATGGTTTGTTATGCAGCAAAAGCCAACTGATGTAATGGCATTTTCACCTAAGTACCTTTATATGAAACTCTTTTATGTAAG